>NC_037328.1:70694601-71992601 GCF_002263795.3 Bos taurus | reverse complement strand
AAAAAGGCTGCCACTTGCAGTTCTGGCCTTCCTACCTGTTACCCACTCACTGTCCGGGTCAGTTCCTCAGTCTCTGTCGCGCATGACCTTGATACCCTGGAAGAAAATGTCTCTCAGTGTGGGTTGTGTGCTGTCCTTATGTTAGGATTCACCTAGAGACCAGCCCTTTTTAAAATCTCACTCGTGAAACCAGTTAACTAAAATGTCGCAAAACTTCACTGAATTGTGTGATTTAGAGAAAGCATTGAGTTGGCCAGAAAAAAAAAATTATTGCAAACTGACTTGTTGCCAGATTTTCTCTAACCCACTTCCCCATATTCAAATCTATCCACTCAAAGTTGAGGTTGTATTACACCAGGTATCATGTATATATATTACACCTGGGTGCATTATACCAGGTGCTACTGCTTGTACCCAGCTGTCCGGGGCAAATTTGGGTTTTTCTGTAACAGCTTACGACAAACTCGAACAAACTTTTTTGCCAACTCAATACAAATTAAACAAGCAACTCTTCTTTGAGAGCTTCTGGAAATTTCCTTTTCCAAGAGTATTCCATGTGCTCTACTACCTCAGTTTCTTCTTTTGCAGCCAGAGCAAGGGAGAAATAATGCCTTTTTCTTTCTCTTATATTTGAGAGGAGTAAAATCAAGTGGCAAGTTAAATTCAGAGTCCCCGCAACTAGAAAATGGATGGTTATTTTCCATGCCAACGTGTGCTCTCTGGCGAAGTAGAAATTTGCCATCGACAGCTGGATGTGAGCAGTAGCACCTGCTGTAATACACCCATATATGTGATATATATGACACACATGGTGTAATGCAACCCCCAGCTGTGAGTGGATAGGTATGAATATGGGGAAGTGGGTTAGAGAAAATCTGGGAACAAGTCAGTTTGAAATAATTTTTTTTCTTGCTGTGACTTTTTGTAACTTTCCAAAATATCAAATAGTGCAAAGGGATGGCAGGGGACAAGCACAGTTCTGCCAGGGACACTTTGTCCTTTTTGTACAGCAAATCCTGGGATTATGGAAATATAGTGATTATTTAGATAAGGTCATTTAATTAATTTTGGGTGTAGTG
This sequence comes from Bos taurus, assembly GCF_002263795.3. Taxonomy (NCBI): domain Eukaryota; kingdom Metazoa; phylum Chordata; class Mammalia; order Artiodactyla; family Bovidae; genus Bos; species Bos taurus. The sequence continues at coordinate 71,991,522 of NC_037328.1, read as the reverse complement.
ACCTTACCATTCTACTCACGTGTGACCAGTGTCCTCACCAGAGGCTGTGTCAGAGAAAGCCAAGTAGGGGCCTGGACTTACATTCTACCCTGCTAACCCCACCACCCCCCCACCCCAGTAATAAGGCACCCTCCCTGCCTGAGGTGGAGGTGGGGGAGTGTCAGAGGACATCTAGAGGAGAAAGAGAATCAGGACTTCCTCCACCTCTCAGCAGTAACCTGTACACCCCCACATACAATGGGGAGCAGCAATGAGACACTGTATCTCCTCACAGTCAGGAAGGGTTGGTGGAGACCCAGTGGGGAGCCAGAACTCCCATCCATATCCAGTGGTAACTCTTTCCAATTTATTTTATGAAGCTAGTATTACCTTGATTCCAAAACCAGACAAAGACCATAAAAAACAGAGAACTACAGACCAATACCCCTCATGAATATAGATGCAAAATTCTTAAAATATTAGCCAATATAATTAAGCAGTATATTAGACAGAGAAGGCAATGGCACCCCACTCCAGTACTCTTGCCTGGTAAATCCCATGGATGGAGGAGCCTGGTAGGCTGCATTCCATGGGGTCGTTACGAGTCAGACATGACTGAGCGACTTCCCTTTCACTTTTCACTTTCATGCATTGGAGAAGGAAATGGCAACCCACTCCAGTGTTCTTGCCTGGAGAATCCCAGGGACGGGGGAGCCTGGTGGGCTGCCGTCTCTGGGGTCGCACAGAGTCGGACATGGCCGAAGTGACTTAACAGCAGTGGCAGCAGCAGCAGTATATTAGAAGAATTATAAACCATGAAAAAGTGGATTTGTTTCAGGGATGCAAAGAATGGTTCACACTGAAAAATCAATTAATGTAATCCACCAAATTGAAAGTCAAAGAACAACCATATGAATCTATCAATGCAGAAAAAACAAAATTTAATACTCATTTGTGATTAAGAACTCTAAGAAAAATTGGCATAGAAGGAAACTTCCTGAACTTGATAAAGAGCATCTATAAAAACCCTTGCAGCTAGCATTGTATTAATATTTTCTGGTGAAAGATTGAATACTTTCCCTCTAAGATGGGCAGCAAGGTAACCAATTCACCATAGTGCAGTAAGGAAGTACAGTGAAGCAAGAAAAGTAAATAAAAGTCATACAGATTGTAAAAGAAGAAATAAAACTGTCCCTAATTTGCAGATTATATGATTGACTACATAGAAAATCCCGAGGAATCCACAAAGCACTCCCAGAACTAATAAGTGAGCTCAGCAGGACACAGAATATGTGATAACACACACACATCAGTCTTTTTCTATATTCTAGCAATGAGCTTGTGGATATAGGAATCTAAAACAATTTGCTCAAAAGAATGAGTTACTTAGATATAAATGTAACAAATTATACACAATTTGTACATTGAAAACTACATAATGCTGATGAAAGAAATCAAATATCTAAATAAATGGAGACCCACACTATGTTTAGAAATTGAAAGGCTCAAAAGAGTAACGACATTGATTTCCCCCAAACTGATACACAAGTTTGGCATAATTTCTATAAAAATTTCAGTCAGATTTTTATAGATAAAGACAAGATTATTCTAAAACTTATATGAAAAGGCAAAGGAAATAGAATAGTAAAAACCATTTTGAAAAAGAAAAATAAGGTGGGAATGCATGGTTCAGTGAAACAGAGAATCCAGAAATAGAGCCACACGGGTTTGCTCAACTAGAATTTGACAAAGATCAGTTCAAAGAAGTTGCACAATCAGTTCAATGGAGGAAGGATAACATTTTCAAAAAATGAGACTGGAGCATGGATATTCGCAGACAGAGGCTTACCAACTTTGACTTAAGTTTCACATTTTATACAAAAGTTAACTCACAGTGGATCATGGGTTTAAATTATAAAACAAAACTATAAAATTTTTAGGAAAAAAATAGGAGAAAATCTTTAGTTTGGGGCATAGGCACAGAGTTCTGAAACTTGACACCAACCGTTTGGCCTTAAAAGGAAAAATTAAATAATCAGAGTCATCACAATGAAACACCATTTCTCTACATAAGATCCTGTTAAGAGGATGAAAAGACAAGTTATGAGCTAGGAGAAAATATTTGCATATTACGCATGCAACAAAGGACTAGCATCTGGAACATATAATGAACTCTCAAAACTCAACAGTAAGAGAACGATCCAGTAAGAATATGCACAAAAGACATAAAGAGACATTTTATCGAAAGGGATATACTGATGGCAGATAAGCACGTGAAGAGATGTTCAACATCATTAGCCCTTAGAGAAATACAAATTAAGACCACAGTGGATATCTTTACACAGTTACCAGCATGGTTAAAATAAAAAATAGTGATACTGCGAAATGCTGGTGAGGATATAGAGAAACTGGATCACTCATACATTACTGCTGGGAATGTGGAATGCTATAGCCATACTGGAAAACAGTTTGAAGTCTGTTAAAAAACTAAACATGCAACTACTGTATGACCCAGCAATTGCTCTCCTTGGCATTTACCCAAGAGAAAAACAAATTCACACAAAAGCCTATACAGGAATGTTCCTAGAAGCTTTATTTGTAATAGTCCTAAAAACTGGAAGCAACCCGGATGACCTTGGTCCATGGAATACAATTTAGCAATAAAAAGGAACAAATTATTGAAACATGACAATCCAATGAATCTCTAGAGAATTATATTGGGTGAAAATAACCAACCCCAGGAATGTTAATGCTGCGTGATTCCATTCTTGAAATGACAGAATTATAGAGGTGGAGAACAGATGAACAGATTAGTAGTTAGAGGATGTTGGAATGTGTGGCTATAAAAGAATAATGCAAGGGATCCTTGTGATGGAACTGTTCTGTATTTTCACTGCATATGTCAATGTCCTGGCTATGATACCGTACTAGAGTTGTGCAAAATGCTACCAGGAGGGGTAATTGGGTAAAGGGTACAGGACATCTCTCTGTATTATTTCTTAACTTTATGTGAATCTAAAATTATTTCAAAATAAAAAACTATCAGGAAGCCACATAAAATCTAAGGATTAAGACACTGAATTTGTACACGGCTTTATTAACAAAGGTCTGTTGCTGGAAGGCTCTGCCTACACAGTGGCAAAAATGGCCACTATGACTGCTAGCCCACTTTCTCCCAGACTAATAACCCTGGAGGAAACAGGCCCTCCTCAGTGGTATCAGCAGGTAGTCCTCAGGGGTTTGGGGTGGGAATAGTGGAGTGCTCACTGATGCCTGAGGGTCTGCTGAGTTGCTTCTGCTCTAGAACAAGGGCTTCCCTCATAGCTCAGTTGGTAAAGAATCCGCCTGTGCAGGAGACCCCAGTTCGATTCCTGGGTCAGGAAGATGCCCTGGAGAAGACCCACTCCAGTGTTCTTCAGCTTCCCTGGTCGCTCAGTTGGTAAAGAATCCACCTGCAATGTGGGAGACCTGGGTTTGATCCCTCAGTTGGGAGGATTCCCCTGGAGAAGGGAAAGGCTACCCATTCCAGTATTCTGGCCCAGAGAATTCCATGGACTATACAGTCCATGGGGTCGCAAAAAGTCGGACACAACTGAGTGACTTTCACTTTCAGAACAAGGTCTGGTGTGACCGCAGCCTCTGGTCATGGCTTGCTTTCCTCTTTCAGAGGCTCGCTGCTGCTTTACTCTGCGCCCTTTGTTCCTGTTGGCCGTCGGACTTACGCTGCTTCAGTGGACCCGGTAAGTGGCAACCTGGCTACCTGGGAACCAGCCAGGTGGTCAGAGGCCTCCTTCTGGGCTCCCAGGCTCTAAGCCACCCTCAGAGCAAGGGCTTCCCTGCTTCCAGGGCACTCAGAGCCATCTGTCACTTGCTGAACAACCCCCAACCCCATCAAATGAAGTTAGGGGTTAAGACTTTAGATTCTAAAATCTCTCAGGCCCAGTTTCAGTTCTGGCTTTATCACTAATGATGTTGGGTATTTTAAAATGTCTGTGTCCTCACTTGAAACACGATGTAATAATCACATTTAGGGTATGGAGATATTGTGAGATTTAAAGTAATGCATGCACAGTGCCTTGCATGATAAGTACTCAATACTTGATGAGGAAGATGTCAGTAATGCTGGTGATGCTGATGATAGTGAATGCAGATGAGGAAACTGAGGTCCAGAAGGGAGGTGACTTTCTCAAGCAATGACACTAGTTGATAGCGGAGTCTGGGTTAGAACCTGTCTCTTGATTCTGAGTCCAAGCATTTCTACTACACCATGGTGCTTCTCCAAACAGAAAAAACAGGTGGGGAGGACCAGGCCTGGCCCACTCAAGAAGCCCTAATTAATTGTTGCTGCCCAGAGGAGGCCTGGTCATTCAGCCCCCACGATCCTGGATTCCTAACGTGGAGTCTGACCTTTTGAAACAGGTTGGCAGCAAAGCTGTCCTGATCACGGGCTGTGACTCGGGATTTGGGTTCTCCTTGGCCAAGCATCTGCATTCAGAAGGCTTCCTTGTGTTTGCTGGCTGTTTGATGAAGGTAAGAGTTGAGTCATTTTCATCATCATTGTTATTTTTTGTAGGGTTTTAAAATTGTAGTCAAATACACATAGCACAAAATTTACCATCTTAACCATTTTTAAATGTATAGTTCAGTGGTAATAAATATATTCACATTATCGTGCAATCATCACCTCCATCATCCTCATAACACTTTTCATCTTGTGAAACTGAAAGTCTATACCTAATATAAACATTAACTGTCATTTTTCCCTCCCCTCCAGGCCCTGGTAATCACTATTACGGTTTCAGTCTTTATGAATTTGACTACTCTAAGTACCTCATATAAGTGGACTCGTGCAATATTTGCCTTTTTGTGACTGGCTTATGTCACTTGGCATAATGTCCTCAAAGTTCATCCATACTGTAGCATATTACAGAATTTCCTTTTTAAGGCTGGGTAATATTCCATTGTATGTATATATATTTTGCTTATCTGTCCATCTGTTGATGGACACTTGGGTTTCTTCCAACATTTTGGCTATTGTAAATAATGCTGCTATGAACATGGGGGTACAGATATCTCAAGATCCTGCTTTCAATTCTTTGGGGGTATATACCCACAAGTAGAATTACTAGATCATATGAAAAGCAAAATGGCTGTCTGAGGAGGCCTTACAAATAGCTGTGAAAAGAAGAGAAGTGAAAAGCAAAGGAGAAAAGGAAAGATATAAACATCTAAATTCAGAGTTCCAAAGAATAGCAAGGAGAGATAAGAAAGCCTTCCTCAGCGATCAATGCAAAGAAATAGAGGAAAACAACAGAATGGGAAATGACTAGAGATCTCTTCAAGAAAATTAGAGATACCAAGGGAACATTTCAGGCAAACATGGTCACAATAAAGGACAGAAATGGTATGGACCTAACAGAAGCAGAAGATATTAAGAAGAGGTGGCAAGAATACACAGAAGAACTGTACAAAAAAGATCTTCACGACCCAGATAATCACGATGGTGTGATCACTGACCTCGAGCCAGACATCCTGGAATGTGAAGTCAAGTGGGCCTTGGAAAGCATCACTACGAACAAAGCTAGTGGAGGTGATGGAATTCCAGTTGAGCTGTTTCAAATCCTGAAAGATGAAGCTGTGAAAGTGCTGCACTCAATATGCCAGCAAATTTGGAAAACTCAGCAGTGGCCACAGGACTGGAAAAGGTCAGTTTTCATTCCAATCCCAAAGAAAGGCAATGCAAAAGAATGCTCAAACTACCACACAATTGCACTCATCTCACACGCTAGTAAAGTAATGCTCAAAATTCTCCAAGCCAGGCTTCAGCAATACCTGAACCGTGAAATTCCAGATGTTCAAGCTGGTTTTAGACAAGGCAGAGGAACCAGAGATCAAATTGCCAACATCCGCTGCATCATGGAAAAAGCAAGAGAATTCTAGAAAAACATCTATTTCTGCTTTATTGACTATGCCAAAGCCTTTGACTGTGTGGATCACAGTAAACTGTGGAAAATTCTTCAAGAGATGGGTATACCAGACCATCTGACCTGCCTCGTGAGAAACCTATATGCAGATCAGGAAGCAAGAGTTACAACTGGACATGGAACAACAGACTGGTTCCAAATAGGAAAAGGAGTACGTCAAGACTGTATATTGTCACCCTGCTTATTTAACTTCTATGCAGAGTACATCATGAGAAACGCTGGGCTGGAAGAAGTATAAGCTGGAATCATGATTGCGGGGAGAAATATCAGTAATCTAAGATACACAGATGACACCACCCTTATGGCAGAAAGTGAAGAGGAACTAAAAAGCCTCTTGATGAAAGTGAAAGTGGAGAGTGAAAAAATTGGCTTAAAGCTCAACATTCAGAAAACAAAGATCATGGCATCTGGTCCCATCACTTCATGGGAAATAGATGGGGAAACAGTAGAAACAGTGGCTGACTTTATTTTTGGGGGCTCCAAAATCACTGAAGATGGTGATTGCAGCCATGATATTAAAAGACTCTTGCTCCTTGGAAGGAAAGTTATGACCAACCTAGACAGCATATTAAAAAGCCAGAGACATTACTTTGCCAACAAAGGTCCGTCTAGTCAAGGCTATGGTTTTTCCAGTGGTCATGTATGGATGTGAGAGTTGGACTGTGAAGAAAGCTGAGTGCCGAAGAATTGATGCTTTTGAACTGTGGTGTTGGAGGAGACTCTTGAGAGTCCTTTGGACTGCAAGGAGATCCAACCAGTCCATCCTAAAGGAGATCAGTCCTGGGTGTTCACTGGAAGGACTGATGCTGAAGCTGAAACTCCAATACTCTGGCCACCTCATGCGAAGAGTTGACTCATTGGAAAAGACCCTGATGCTGGGAAGGATTGAGGGCAGGAGGAAGGGGACGACAGAGGATGAGATGGCTGGATGGCATCACCAACTCAATGGACATGAGTTTGGGTGAACTCTGGGAGTTGGTGATGGACAGAGAGGCCTGGCGTGCTGCTATTCATGGGGTCACAAAGAGTCGGACACAACTGAGCAACTGAACTGAACTGAAAGGGTGTGAGGTGATACCTCGTCATAGTTTTGGTTTGCGTTTCCCTCACAAATTTTGATGTTGAGCATCTTTTGATGTGCTTATTGGCCATTCATATATCTTCCTTGGAGAAATGTCTATTGAAGTCCTTTTTTAATGGAATATTTTTGTTGTTGTTGTCTTAGGAGTTCTCTATATATTCTGGATATTAAGTCCTTACCAGATATGTGATTTGTAAATATTTTCTCCCACTCTATGGGTTGCCTTTTTATTCTGTGGATACTGACTTTTGATATACAAAATTTAAAAATTTTTATGAAGTCCAATTTACCTATTTTAAATTTTGTTACCTGCACATTTGGTGTCATATCCAAGAAATCATTGCCAGATTCAGTGTCATGAAGTTTTGCCCTATGTTTTCTTCTAAGAGTTTTATTGTTTTGGGTCTTACAAACGTGCAGGTTTTTGGTCCATTTTGAATTAATTTTTGTGTATGGTATTAGGTAAGGGTCCAATTTCATTCTTTTACATGTGGATATCTGGTTTTCCCAGCACCATTTGTTGAAAAGACTGTCCTTTCCCCTTTGAGTGGTCAAGGCACCCTTGTCAAAAATCATTTGACCATATGTATTAGGGTTTATTTATGGGCTGTCTATTTTATTCCATTGATCCATATGTCTGTCTTTATGCCAATACTAGGCTATTTTGTAGCTTTGTAGTAAGTTTCAAAATCAGTGAGTCTGAGTCCTCCAGTTTTGTTCACTTTTTTTGAGATTGTTTTGGCTATTTGGAATCCCTTGGGATTGCCTATGAATTTTAGGATGGGTTTTTCTATTTCTGTAAAAAACAAAATCACTAAGATTTTGACAGGTATTCGATTAGATCTTAAACTGCTTTGAGTAGTAGACGTTTTAACAATATTAAGTCATCTGATTCATGAACCCAGGATGTGTTTCCATTTATTTCTATTATCTTTCATTTCATTCATAAATGTTTTGTAGTTTTCATAGTGCAAGTCTTTCACCTTCTTGGTTGATTTAATTCCTAAGTATTTTATTCTTTTTTGATGCTATTGTCAATGGAGTTGTTTTTGTAATTTCCTTTTTAGGTCGTCATTGTTTATGTATAGAAATGCACCTGATTTTTGTGTGTTGACTTTTGTCCTGCTACTTTGTTGAATTCATTTTCAAGTTCCAACAGGCTTATATTTTTGTGGCATCTTTAGGGTTTTCTACATGTAAGATCATATCCTCTGCAAGCAAATAGTTTTATTTCTTCCTTTCCAGTTTGTATATCTTTATTTTTCTTGCCTAATTGCTACAACTTCCAGTAATGTAGAATAATATTCAGTAATATTGAATAGAAGTGGTTAGATTGCCCAAAATCAACTGCAGTTTACCATCCACTCATTCTCCTGGAAGTTGCAAGCCTTAACAGATTCTAGATTCTAACAGACAAGTTACATCAGACAGAGTCTGCAAGTGCACTGTCTGGGTGAGGAGACAGATTCCTGGTGCTTCCTACTCTGCCATCTTCCCAGAATCTTACATCAAGCTGTGTATTTAATATCAGTACTGCCCAGAATCTGGGCCAGTGTTTGTGGTTGGTTTCAATTGCTTTGCCAACAACTGGCTCATCTATTGCTTAAAACAGCTGATATCTTTTCCATTCTCTTCAGTGTCCCTTATTCTTCATAGCTTCATTCATTCATTCATTTGTCAAATGCTAATGATGTGCCTGACACTTTGTTAGATGCTGAAGAAGAGTGAGACCTGATCCCTGTCCCCAAGGAGCATTGTCCAGTGATGGGACCGTCATGCACAGACACAGCTGGAAGAATTAGAGTGGAGAGTGTTCTCAGTGTCGTGCAAAGAATGCTTAATGAGAACACATAGAAGGAAGGGGGGCTTCCCACATGGCACTAGTGGTTAAGAACCTGCCTGCCCATGTAGGAGACAGAGGAGACGCAAGGCAAGGATTAAATCTGGCATGACAGAAGGGGTGACATTTGTTCTGGGCCATGGAGAATGAATAATTCTGTCATAAATGGAGACTTGAGAGGAATAACCAGTCAGACAGAAGGAATAACCTAACCATATGCTAGGAAGCATGAGGCTCCACTGGGACTCATAAAGTAGAATTTAGGGGGCATGAAAGGAAGCACTGGCACATGAAGTTGCAAAAGTAATTAGGAGACAGTCATGCAACCATTACCACCATCCATTTTTAGAACATTTCCAGCTTTCAAAAATTTCCCTCTTTGATTATTTACACACCTGTCCACTCCTCCCTCTAGTCTTAGGTAGCCACTGACTTCTGTCTCTTTAAATTTGCCCTTTTGGACTATTCAAATAAATAGAATCATACAATAAATAGTCTTTTGTGCCAAGTTTATTTTACTTAGCATACTGTGTTTGAGATTCATCCCATTGTAGACTGTATCAGTAGTTCATCCCTTTTTACTACTGATTAGTATTTTAGTATATGAATATGCTACATTAAGGGCTTCCTGATGGCTCAGCGGGTAAAGAATCTGCCTGCAATGCAGGAGACACAGGAGAAGCAGGTTCAGTCCCTGGGTTGGGAAGATCCTCTAGAGAATGAAATGGCAACTCACTCTGGTATTCTTACCTGGAAAACCCAATGGACAGAGAAGCCTGGCGGGCTACAGTCCAAAGGGTCACAAAGAGTCAGACACAATTAAACGTGCAGGCACGGCATATGCTAAATTTAAAATTTTACTAATTGATAAATATTTGGATAAAAGTGTTTGGACTTTTGGCCTTTATGAATAATGTTGCTGTGAATATTCACATACATGTCTCCATGTAGATGTATTTTTACCTGGTTCCTTTTAGTGGAATTTGGACACCAACATCTGGGTATTAGATGTGATCGTTGCTAATGGGGCATTGCTTCTCCTTGATCACCTCAGTGGCCAAAGCTGGAATGTGTATATAATCATATACACATTTATATGTTCATATACTGTATCTATCTCCTACATACATTTCCTATAAATATTACACACACACACACACACACACACACACACACACACACAATTCATAAGGTTGTCCTGACTTATTCCAATTCATCACAGTAGCATTCTTCCTGCTCCCCTCATTCCGTATTTCTTTCTTCTTTTCCTGTAGTTAGAATGCTGACTCCCAACTATGTGGATATATATTAATTAATTTAATTAATCCTACAATACATACACAAATGCTTCAGAATTGCTACATTCATACACTACAAACAGCAAAGCTACTAAGTTGTTGTGTCCGTTTGTATCCTGTGAGAAGCAGGTGCCAAAACAGGATTAGATGTATTAAGAAATTGATTTAGGAAATGCCTGTAATGGCTAAAGAGAATGGAGGAGGAAGAGTCAGGGAAGTCCTTTAGACTGCAATGCAGGTCTTTGAAAAGAAATTGGAAGAGGATTAGGTAGGCAGAGGTCAGACTGCAGAACAGTCTGAGAGTCTCAGCTGGGATGATGGAGAGTCCCAAGGCAAAGGTTATTTGTTAGAGGAGACCTGTCTCAGGCAGGAATGGCCCAGTAGCTTCCTGTCATGCTTGGTCATTGGCTGAGAGCAGCCTAGGCACACATGGCCATGGCCATGGCATTCCTGCCAAAGTAGATCTGAAGGTGCAGCAGCACAGGACCTTCTCTTAGCTGCTCCCACAGCAGGTTATCCTGAAGGGAAGTCTGCTCTGGTCCCCACAGTGTAGCCTAAGATTTCTTTAAGTGTTTTTTAATCTGTTGATCAAAGGTATACAAAGTACTGTGTTTAAAAGTTACTTGGATTAATTAATATTATTATTAAATTGGAGTAGGAAATGGCAATCCACTCCAGTATTCTTGCCTGGAAAATCCCACAAAGGAGCCTGCCAGACTGCAGTTCATAGGGTCACAAAGAGTCAGACACAACTGAGAGACTGAGCATATATACATACATTATTATATTATTTATTTGAAAAAATAGTTTGATTCATTTATTTGTATTTTGTTCCTCCCTATTCTTCTTGATTTATTTAGTTTTAGAAGATGCAAACATTAACAAGGATCTAAAGCTAAAATTATTTAAAAAGGTAAACTCAAAGTAATGTTACTCCACCACCTCCTATTTTTTTCTACTCTATTCTTTCATTTCCACCTTCATAAACATTTGCGTACTGTATGCACTCATTTTTACCTAAAAAACTTACTGATATATCTTGGAAACCACCCCCATGTGAGTTCACAGAGATCTTTTTCACTTTTTTTAAACAGCATCACAGTGCTCCATATGTGGGTGGACCACAGTGGACTCCAACAGGTTCCTATATATTTACTAACATATAGGTTTTTTCCAATATTTTGCAATTATCAATAATGCGATAATGAAGAACTTTGTGAATAGGTATTTTTTTCACATATTGTTGGAAGTTTATCTTTAGGGTAAATTCCTAGGAGTGAGGTGACTCTTCAGTCAAAGGGTTAATGAAATACATCATCATTTTAAAAGATATCCCCCAATTTCCTATCATAGGGGTTGTGTAATTTTACATTCCCACCAGTAATGTATGAAATACCTGTTTCTACATACTTTCACCGATAAGAGTATGCTTTAAACTTTTGATTTTTGCCAGTCTGATAAATGAGAACTGTATCTCAGTATAGTTGTAATTTGTATTTCTTTTACTGTGAGTCGGAGAAGGCAATGGCACCCCACTCCAGTACTCTTGCCTGGAAAATCCCATGGACAGAGGAGCCTGGTGGGCTGCAGTCCATGGGGTCGCTAAGAGTCGGACACGACTGAGCGACTTCACTTTCACTTTTCACTTTCATGCATTGGAGAAGGACATGGCAACCCGATCCAGTGTTCTTGCCTGGAGAATCCCAGGGCCGGGGGAGCCTGGTGGGCTGCTGTCTGTGGGGTCGCACAGAGTCGGACACGACTGAAGCGACTTAGCAGCAGCAGCAGTTACTGTGAGTGCTTCTCTTGCTGGCCTTTGAAGTCATGACCCAGAAGCTGTACTTATGGCACCTGTGCTCTCTCTCTATTGGCCAGAGCTTAGTCACATGGCCTGCCTGCCTGCTAGGGAGGCTGGTGAATGTAGTCGTTATTCCGAAACAATATGTACCCTGCTTGAAGTCAGGGGTTTTACTGCTATAGAAGAAGCAAGAATGGGTATTAAGAACAACTCACTGTCTCTGTTCAGTGGGTGAAACATTTTTCTTCATTTTGAAGGCAGTAGGAACCCTGGGAAGGAATTTTTTTCACTAGGTTTAATATCTATAAAACAATATCCATGCAATGTAAAAAATTTCAATAACATAGCAAGCACAGGTAATAATTTGCACTGTCATGGTTTGAACATATTTCCAGATCAGAGAAGAGTTTGTCCTTTCAACGTTTATTTCTTTTGAATTTTGAAAGTAGTACAGATTCATAATAGACTCAAACAATATAGAAGTGTGTGATATGAAAAAGTAAAGCCTTTCCTTTCAGCTGTCTTGCCCCGCCCGTGTGCGCCTGGGCGTGCGAGCTCAGTCACGTCCGGCTCTGTGCAGCCCCATGGCAACTGCAGTTCATCTGTGCCCTTTATTTCTCGCTTTTGTCAGTGCAAACAAAGCCACAGTGAATAGTCTTGTACCTGGCTTTGCAGGCTTTCATTAGTGATTGTTAGAAAAAATTTCTAGATGTGAAAGTGCTAGGTGGAAAGATTTTAGAATTTATTCAAATCTACCAGATTGCTCCCCATAAAAGCTATACCAGGGCTACTCCCTCTAATGGTGAAGGCAGGGCTCAGAATGCCTCTGATCGGGCTTTTATCAGGGAATGCCAGCGGCCTCTCTCTTGGCACATCCATTGGTTACTTCTCAGGCCATTATCAGCAGCTTTGACTAAACAAACCACTCTTGCTTATAACGCTTTGTTTCTTGGTTTCATGGACACCCTGCTCTCTAGGTTTTTCTTCATCCCCTTTGCTGGCTTCTCCTTTGGCTCATTTTGTAATATTACAGTGCCCCAGTCTTGCTCCTCTTGTCTCCATGCTTCTAATATATGTGACAGATGCTCACAGATAACACATGCCAAGTGTCCTCACCTTCTGCCTTGAGGTGTGCTAGGCTGCCTAACAGTAAAATGCTGAGAAACCATGAAACCTTTCTGCTGGGATTAGCCCCTGACCTGCCTCAGTGTTGTAATAAATTGATATAAAAGAGGTTGGAAGTTTAGAGACGGTAGTTAGAGTATATTTTCCCTCTAGTCTCAAGTAAAATGAGGTGGGCTTCAGGGAGCTTACTTGGAGAGCTTACCTTTTGTGCCTTGGTGATTAGAGGTCACAAAATGGTGTGTTAATGTTTACCAAAACAAGTCTAAAAGCCTCCAGATGAGGCCAGAGTGGCTCATCTGGAAGCAGAGCGAACATAGCCCCAATGAGAGAGGGTTGTCCTTCCACCCAACCAGGACACTGCTGCCTGGATGTGGACAGTGGGAGAGTTGCCTGGAGACACCTTAAGGGTATGAGATGCAGTGAGACTCCTGAGAGGCTGTGTGTGATCCCGGACAAAGCGGAGTCCCACTGAAGCCCGGGCTGAGGGAGGAGACACCTCTGTAGAGGAGGGAGTGGTCCCGTGGAGGGATCTGTGTGGAAGTCACAAAAGTGTCCCAAGAAGGGAGGGCCATCTCTGGTGCGTCTGCTGTCCCAGGGCACCAGGAGCAGACGACGATGGCACCCCCACCCCCCAGAAGACTATGGTCTCACCCTTTCATTGGCCAGTCCCCACATCCAAGTCTGAAAGGGTCAGAGATTAAGGAACAGGAGACAAGGACGAGCTCGAAAATAGTGAGACGCACAGCTTCCAGCCCTGCTAGTTGGTACCCCACTCCCACACCCTACCCTGCCAGGCCCAGGTCAAGGCAGGCTCTAAGCTGGAAATAAGTTTGGGCATTCAAGCCAGGCTGTACTGGAGTTAGTGGATCAGTAGACTGAACCGGACTCTCTGCCAAAACAAAAAACTTCTCTGTTAATCTGGGAATGAATGCAAAAGTTACCAGACAAGTCTGGTAAAAAGTTACAAGTCTGCCTGAATGTTCATCCAGGGGTGGAAAAATAGCTTACAGATGTAGTTTAAAGGGATTACATAATAAATGGGTTTATCAAGAAACTGGTTACCCGGGCACCAACGCTGAAGGACCAAATGCTTGTCCCTAAGCAGCAAGACAGATGTGGACACACACAGAAACCCTGGAGCGAGGAGGTGGAATGATCCGGACAGTGCAGCCTGTGTCCTGGGACAGGAGGATCCAGAAGGGGACAGACTGCCAAGGGCTGCGGGCTGTGGGCTGAGGGGGTTGGGAAAAGGCTCCTTTGAACAGCTGAAGGCCAACCGACAGTCAGGGAAGCCAGACGTGGAGGCTGCTCAGAGGCTGATGAGGATGTGGGATGGCGTGGGATGGTGGGGCGGGGGGGCGGAGCGGGGGAGGCTTCTCTCCTGGGGGCCTGAATGCTGAGCTGGAAGCTGTGGTTTTCTCTGTGAGAAGGCTCTTAGCTGTCAAGCAGCCAAACTATGTTCCTGTGGGCACCCTAACCTGGATTGGGGGCCACCCTAACCCAGAGTGGGGTGGGGTTCTCCCCCGGGAGCTGCAGGGGCGTCGGCTTGATGCTAGCAAGAGGCACAGGAGAGGTCTGGAGTGGGGTTCTAGAGTTGTTTGTTGCATGATGATAGCAGGGTTAACAGAGGTCAGAGGAGGAAGAGCGCTCAGCGCCTGGTCATCTCAGCTGGAATCGTTCTATTGGAGCAGACGTCAGCGGCTCTCGGAGACTTGGGCCATGCAGACTCTATCCTCAGGGGCTTTTGAGGAGCCCTGATACAAAGACTGAATTAAAACAAGATAGGTGTTTTCCTGATGCCCGTCTGCCGTCTGTGGGAAAGAGAGGTGTCTGTGGGCAGCCCCTCCAGCCTCTGGACTTGAAGACAGCGTCTGGGCAGTTCTTCTCTGGTGGACTCCGGGGGGACAGCAGTAGGCGCTCACCCCTGTCTGTTCCCCGGAGCTGGAGCACCATGCCGATTAGGAAGACCGGCACATCCAGGGGTTCGCAGGGCAAGTCTTGGGCAAACCAGGCCTCACCCTTGCTGCTATGTGCAGTGGTGACTCTGATGTATCTGATGTTCCTGGTGCCAGGCAGGGCAGAGGCTCAGGGAGCCATGCCTCTGAGTCTTCCAGGGCCTCTGGGGAGGCTCCCTGGGTAAGTTGACAGTTTAGGGGTGAAAGAGATATTAGAGGGGGGTCAGCCTGATGTCCTGCCTGATGCCTGAGTTTTCTCTGTACCGTGTTCTCCCATCCCATCCAGACAGACCCCACATCCACCCTCATTGTCTGAACACCTCCAGGGTAGCCCATGCCATCTCCAGACTGTGAGAGTCACTCCTCGTCTTGAGCTGAATTTGACTTCCCTGCCCTGATTCTGTTTTCCGGGCTGCACAGGACAAGTGGGCCCCCTGCCATCCTGTTCTCCCAAGTCCTCTCCAGAGAGATTATCCTCTCCAGTCCTCTCCAGCCCTGGTAGACCAACGTGATAGAGAGCCTCCCCATTCTCTCCTCGGTCCCTCTGACATTCATGATGTGGGTTCTTCAGGCCTGGGGTTAGGGGCCTCCCGTTTCAAACCACTGATGGCACTCAGCCCATCTTGTAGAGAACTTTGCACCACAGCCATCCTCACGCTCCCTGCTCTGGCCTTGCCGGGGATGTTTGTTCAGTACCAGATGGAGCCCAGGCCAGCCCTCGGCTGAGTGACTTTTCTCAGTGGTCCATGGAACAGGGAGGCATCTCTCCGTCCCTTCGTCTTCTGGCGGCTACTCCTGTCCTCTCCTAAGATTCATCACTGTTCCGTGGGCCACTGAGAAAGGCCCACAGACGGGAGGACTAAGGAGATAGTGCATTTCAGACAGCACAGTGTGAAGCACAGTAAACAGTAGGTGATGTCTGCTTTATTCAGATCCTGCGTCTGCTCACCGCTGCCCGCAAGCAGGCCCTTGCCTGATGCTCCAGCCTCACGTCCCACCACTTCCTCTACCTCTGCTGTGCCTTCAGTGGCTTGTGGTAGGACCGGAGTTGTCCTCTTCAGGAAGTGCCTGGTCCCCAGGCCCCCCTCTGGTTCATGTCCTCGACTGGCACTGCTTTTGGAGGCCCTTCCCTGCCCGCCGCACTTTCTGTGCAGCCTCCTGCCTCCCACAAGCTTTCACGCAGCATAGTTGCCCAGTCTTGTCTGCTCACACATCTGCCTCCTTCCTTAAAACGTGACTCTTTGAGGACAGAGGCTGTTATTTATTTTCACGTCTGTTAGTAGCACAGTGCTTGAACATGAGAGAGGCCCAAGACATGAGTGCTGAGCGAGTGACACTTTTCTCTTGTTTAATAATACTTGAATTTGCATAGTGCTTTGTCATTAGGAAGGTTTTTTTTAAAGCGAGTTCCTCATGCCATTAACCCGAGAAGGTCAGTGCAGGTGGCGATGCCCTTGGAAATAGCTGTGTCTGGAAAAACTGGGCCCCTCTTAAGGGATGCACCTGAGCGCACAGAGCCTGGTTCGTGACCCAACTGCAGTTGCAGCCTGGCTCTGGTCAAGCTGGTGTGACTGGCTCTTGGCTTAGAGCAGAGGTGACTGACTGGCAACCTGCTGGTCACACGCAGCTGTGGGTGTGCTTTGGCATGCAGTGGCTTTTTTTTTTAAGGGTAATTTTTCTAACACTTGGAACATTAGGAGATCCTAGTTACTAGCTTAAAAATCTAAGC
Organism: Bos taurus; assembly: GCF_002263795.3. Lineage (NCBI taxonomy): Eukaryota > Metazoa > Chordata > Mammalia > Artiodactyla > Bovidae > Bos > Bos taurus. The sequence goes on along the minus strand of NC_037328.1, from coordinate 71,974,733 downwards.
ATCTGGCAGCCCTGGGATTGCATACCCACATGGACAACAGCTGGCGGGGTGAGAGGGCGTGTGCTCCGTTCCTGAGCCCCACTGTCACCACTGTCTGATCCCCACATGCCTGGCCCCGGTCCGTACTGGGTTTGCGACCTCTGCTGGGAGACAGCATCCTGCCGGGGGGCTTTGGGGGCTTGTGTCTGAGGCACTTAGTTTGGCATTTGATGTGCCACTGTGCTCAGGGGTTGACTAGAACCATTTACTGGTGGAGCAGGTCCAGGTGGGGCCCCAAAGACCACCCTCTGCGGCTGTTAATACGCTGTGCACAAGCCCCAGGCTTTGGTTGGGACCGGGGGCAGTTCCCTGCCTTGGCCCTAGTCCTCATCCCGCAGGCTGGGTAGGAAGGAGGCGGGTGCGGCAGCTCCTCTCTTCTCCCCAGGACAAAGGGAGTGATGGGGTCAAAGAGCTGGACAGCATGAAGAGTGATCGCTTAAGAACTGTCCAGCTCAACGTCTGCAAAAGCGAAGAGGTGGATAAAGCGGCGGAGGTCATCCGCTCAAGCCTGGAGGACCCTGAGAAAGGTAAGGGCGCCTTGGGGCAGTGGGGGTGGCTGTTCTGAGGGGACCCTCCCCAAACACCCCCTTCCATATGCTAACATCCTGCCAAAAGACAACTTTTCTCTTGTTGGGCTCTTCATCCTGCTGCAGAGTGGAGGAAATAGGTTAAATTTCACACTGCACTGAGGCCATACAGACCAACCCAGCCAGTCCTCACTGAGTGCAAGCTCTGGGAGCTGGGCTGATGCTGGGGACACAGAGATGGCCAAGACACAGCCCCTGCCCCAGGGACCTCACAGTTCACTGGGGAGTTGACCCAGATAATCTCCATATCCCCTTTTGGAGTGCAACATGGGATGGGCTGGGGGAGGGTCAGCCAGGGCAGATTGGCAGAGTGCAGGACAGGACGGGCATTCCAAGTGGGAGGGAGAGCGTGAACAGTGATGGGGAGCACACAGGCTGTGCTGAAGGGCAGCCAATCAGGGTCAGGCTGGCGGTTGTGTTGGCAGCACATGAGATCAGGCAGGGAGGTCATGCTTGGGTCCCATGTGAAGGAGCGTGACTGCTCTCTTGAGGGCGAGGGGAGCCACTGAAGCGGCTTTGCTGTGAGGAATGACCTGCTCAGACTTGTAGTCTGGGGATGGTGGTGGCATTGTGGAGGGGAGAGCGTGAGTGTGAGCCTCCTGAATTAGTACACTGGGTGTTGGAAAAGAGGAGGCACCAGATTTAAGGAGTATTGCGGAGACAGAGCCGGCTGGACTTTGTGTGTCGAGATGAGGTAGAGGCGAGAGGTCTGTATCCTGGACAGCTGCTGCCCCGCACTGGAGGAGCAGCCGAGGGATGGTAGATGCTGACATGCCTATGCACACACCCCCTTCCCCAGAAGTCTGTGGGCTGCAAATCAGGTGTGCATGGTTGGAAGTGAGACTAGGAGTGGAGGAGATGCAAGGAGGAACTCCTGGAGAACAGAAGCAATTTGGGGCCACGGAAGAGAAAGACATCTCTCAGAGAGGTTTGGTACAGTGCCCCAGAAGCTAAGGGAACAGAAAGTTGGGGGCCCATCGCCAACAGGGTCACATGCTGCAGAAAATTCTGTATTGTAAGAACTCAAGTGCCCTCCCGGTCCAGGCCACAGAGGACCTTGGTGGGAGAGGCTCTGTCGTATAGCAGAGGGGAGGGGACATGGCTCTTGCAGTGGGACGGTGCTGCATTCTGGTTCTGTCACTTCTTCCAGGACATTTACCTTTGAGCTTCCTGTCAGCCCAGGTGAAAAGGGGGTGCCTTATTCAGCCCTCTGCCATCCTGCAGAGTAGGGTGGGGCAGCTCTCTGAGCCATTACTTCAGTCGGTGGTAGGGAGTAGGCAAGTGAGTGGGTGACCCAGGCCAGTGCTGGCCGCACTGCTGAGCATTTATCAGTCAGGTGGAGATGCTGTCATCCCCCAGCAGTGACCCCAGGGGCTCCCATGCTGTGAGGCTCTCAGAGAAGCTATCACTGATACAGCACCTTGTCAGCCCAGGGCCACCCCCACCCCCACAGCAGGCCAGTCCCAGGCCCCTCTGCTCTCTGAGGAGAGGCCCGTGAGTTCCAGAACGCGCTGAACATCTGTTTAGTAATGAACAGGCAGAGCCAGGACTCCTGCCCCATTAAGCAAAGGCAGGATGGGTCCCACTGGGATGATTACCAGCTTGGAAGGTACAGCCTGCCTTGCCTCCTCCCCGGTGGTAAATCCTCCTCCTGCCCGCCTTCTCTGGGTTGCCTTCATAAATGATTAGGCTGGAAAACAGCTGCAGTCAGCACCATAAACCGACTTCATCACAGCCTGTGGGTTTGTGGTGATAAAACGGCCATGGAAAGGAAGGGTCAGGGTAGAACTGAGCACAGAACAGAGCTACACTGGGGTTGGGGGCTGCTCAGGACCCTGGTCCTTGTCCTCAGCCACCAAGACGTAGTCAGCTCTATCCCAATACTAGTCTGCCCAGTTAGCCTAACTGGGCAAGTTGGGGAGGACCCCGGGCTCCCCGTTGCCCTTGGATTGGGCTCAAATCCCAGCACCAACCCTGGTGCAGAAACCGTTCCCTGTTCCTTTTTCCACATGACGCATTCCTGCAAGGGCTGTTAAACTGCTCACCATCACCTTAATTAACCAGTACTGCATTTTTTGGAAAAAAAGATTTGAAGATTTTTTAGATCTGAAAAAGAAAATAAATCTGTCATATATGTGGCTGCCCAGGTCTCTCCCCTTTTCCCTTCCTTCGGCCCCCTCTCCCCCGACCGCCAACCCCTCATGGACGTCTTTTACTGGGCTGTTGTTGTTTATTATTAAGTCACTGAGCTGTGTCAGACTCTTTTGCGACCCCCTCCTGGGCTACACCCCGCAACTCTAGCCCACCAGGTTCCTCTGTCCGTGGGATTTCCCAAGCAAGAATGCTGGAGTGGATTGGCATTTCTTTCTCCAGGGGATGTTTCTGACCCCTGGATCTTTCTGACAAGGGCTTAAACCCTCGTCTTCTGCATTGACAGGCAGATTCTTTACCACAGAGCCACCAGGGAAGAAGCGTTTTTCTGGGTTGCTGCTGCTGCTGCTAAGTCGCTTCAGTCGTGTCCCACTCTGTGCGACCCCATAGACGGTAGCCCACCAGGCTCCCCCGTCCCTGGGATTCTCCAGGCAAGAATACTGGAGTGGGTTGCCATTTCCTTCTCCAATGCATGAAAGTGAAAAGTGAACGTGAAGTCGCTCAGTCGTGTCCGACTGTTACACAGTGCAAATTCCGCCCCCTCCTTCTCAGGCAATACTGTCTTTGACCACCAGATGGCGCCCTCCCTGAGCTTGCAGACCAGATGCCTTCCCTAAGTCTGTGGCCACTTTTGACTCACTCCACCGACCCACCTTGACTTCCCAGATGGCGCTAGTGATCAAGAACCCGCCTGCCAACATAAAAGACATGGGTTCGATCCCTGGGTTGGGAAGATCCCCTGGAAAAGGAAATGGCAACGCACTCCAGTATTCTTGCCTAGAAAATCCCATGGACAGAGGAGCCTGGCGGGCTACAGTCCATGGGTCTCAAAGAGTCGGACACAACTGAAGTGACTTAGCACACACACACACACCCATCCACCTCAGCAGGAACCTTCCAGGAGACGGTCCATTCTACCCACCCTCCGCCACCACCCCCAATTCCCCCAGCATGGAAGGCACGTTTTGATGGAGAGTCATCACATTTTGATGGCGAGTTTGACACCCTTCACCCTGGCTCTGTGGAACAGTTGCTGCTGAAGCCAGGAGAGCCAGTGGTGGTGGTAAGATGAAGGGGATTGTCAGGTTAGAGCTGGTGAGCCTTCTGCCACCAGCCCCTTTGCTCCCCCACAGGGACCTGAGGGACCGGCCATCCAGAGCCTGTGACCAGCCCTTCCTCCACCACCATAGGGAAAGGCCAAGCAAGTGGACCAACCTGCAGGCTGTGGGCATGGCCTGATCTTGAAACCACCTCTTACCTTGCATTCAGTAAACATTTATTGAGTGCTTACTGTGTTTGGTAGTGTGCTGAGCATGTGAAAGGGTGAGAGCTGGCAGAGGAAGTTTGTAGTTGGGCAAAATGGAAGTCAGTGGCTTCACGGCAAGACCTATGAGGATTATGCCATGGACAGGGAGGTCCCTACATCTGGGGTGTACTCAGTCTGGAAGTGAGAAGGCTGCAGTTGCTCTGGGCTTAGCCTCTTACTAGTGGTGTGAGCTTGGGTTTGTACCTTCAACCATGTGGGCCTCAGGGTGCCCATCTGTGAGGCTCACAGCTCGATCCAACCACAGCAGGAGCACTTTAGCAGAAGCTGCTCTCAGGCTGAGGGTCAGAACGGCTGAGCAGAGTTAGGACACTGTGGAGGCAGGAGGGGCCGTAATATCAGAGGAGTGGCAGACTGTCCAGGCTCAGAGAGGGCAGAGTCCTTGGCGGGGAGTGGATGACAAGTGTGGGAAAGGAGGCTCGCACATCCCACTCCAAAGGGAAGCAGAGGAGCAGGAAGTGGCTGACTGAGAAGGAGAGCCTGGTGGAGCAGTTCGGATCAGGATGGAGGAGGACAGCGACTGACAGGGAGACCTGGGAGAGCTTCTCCAACAACAGGGACCCAAACTAATGCTGTGGACACTGGAAAGAAGGCAGTGATTCTAGTAACCCAGCAGAGGAAGCCAACAGCAGCACGGGATTAAGGGCGAGAGCTATGTCCTCATGCAGACCTGGGTTCTACGCCATCCTATCCACTGATTAGCTGGGTGATGTTGAACAAGCTGCTTAACCTCTCTGAGCCTCAGTTGCTTCATCTGGACATGGGACAACTCAGTATCTATCAATTGGTTTTAAGGATCAGGTGAATGAATGGATACAACATGCTTAGTTCAGGGCCCAGCAGCCATCCTTTTGCTCCTTCTTGGTAATATTAAAGCACTCATGACTCATTAGATGCGGGGGAAATGACGGGGCTGGAGGAGTCAAAGATGACAGGGAAACTTAGCGAAGGGAAACTACTAGCAAAGCAGGCTTGAGCACTTGGTGGTTAGTTAGGGTGAGTTGGGGACCTGTGGGACCTTCGGATGAAAATGACCATCAGGAGGAGGGGTGCATGGGAAGTTACTCAGAGGTGGCGATGGGGCAGTTACAGGAAAGCAGCTGTCACCCAGACCAGCAGGAAGGTTATGAGTCTATTCAGAATGTTGACCAAGGACTCCAGGGCTCTCCTGGGTGCACAGACTTGTTACTTATCGCATCATCGGAGCTGAAATCCAGGAGCACTGTGCTTCTACAGGTCAAGGGCAGTTAACCTTTTTTCATATCAGAGTCAGATGTAATTAATTTTTAGGTGGATAAAAGGGTGGTATGTATTTTATGTCATGTATACTGTCCATAGGAATCAAACACAAAGCAGCTGGAAACTTTCATGAGCATAAAGAAGATGAGGCTGCTTAAGCATCGTGTGTCACTGCATGACAGTTGCTCTAGGACAGGATCCTGGAGAACAGGTGGAAGAAGGGGGTCAGGGGAGATGAAGGAGGTGTGTGGGTATCAGTAGTGCTCACACCGGGGGCAGGCTGAGGCCAGAGAAGATGGCAGGGAATGAGGGTGGGAGAGATATCCCTAGCAAGGGGATGCCCTGGACACCCTGGAGCAGTGTGGGGCTGGGACCCAGACTGGCAGGAAAATGGGGAACTGGAGAGTGTAGCTCGTGTTCTCAGAAGCCTGGCCATGGAGGGAAGGAGAGCAGACAGTGGTGTGAGGGAGCAGCACGATTAAGAGAAAGTTCTTTGGGATATGAAACATGGTATTGATATTTACATTCATTCATTCACCTGACAAACACTTATTGAGCATCTAACGTGTACACTGTTGAAGGGAGGGAAGCATGGACGGGAGAGGAGTGAAAGTTGCATAAAAAGAAGGGTGGATGGCTCATGATGTGGAATGCAGTGGAGGGTGAAGTGTCAGCCTTGACAATTGGTGAGAGGCCTGCTCCTCCTGGGAAGAGGAGCGGGGCAGTGACTCCCAGGGGAAGGTCTGCGGGGGGTCGGGGGTGGAGGGGAGTGGCTGCGTCACCGTGAGGTCACTCATGAGAGCTGAGGGGGTGGCTTTGGCTTGGTCGCCATGGGGAGTGGAGGTGAGAGCGTCATGCGCACTTTGTTAACCGGCAATTTCCTTTCTCTAATAAATGCTCTTAGTTCTCTGTAATTGAAGGAGAAAGCACAAGAGGTCAGTTGCCAAAGCTTTAATTTGGGTAACACGGAAGGAAAGCAGTTAGAGACCAATTACTCTGTCATTTACACAAACTCACTTCCGTGATTAACTGGGGTGAAGCAGGCCTAAATTCCCACAGGAAGGGACAGCCCCCAGGAGGCAGCTCTGCTCGAGGCTACATCTTGGGAAGAAGCACTTTCATGGCCACGGGAGACTAAACCCTGAGGGTTTCCACAAAGAAGGGGCAGGGCCCGGCTGTCCTGAGGTTCCAGCGTGTCCAGTCCTTGTACCTGAAAAAACAGAACTCAGAGGGGGCCCCGCTGCACAAGGCTGCCCCTCGCTGTCTGTCTTGCCCCTCACTGTCTCGCCCTTCGCTGTCTCGCCCCTCACTGTCTTCACCCCTCACCGTCTCGCCCTTTGCTGTCTCGCCCTTCACTGTCTTCACCCCTCACTGTCTCGTCCCCTCGCTGTCTCATCCCCTCGTTGTCTGTCTGGTCCCCTCGATGTCTGTCTTGTCCCCTTGCTGTCTGTCTTGTCCCCTCGATGTCTCTTGGCCCTCATTGTCTCATCCCAGTTCAGCTCTGCCCCGGCCTCACTGGTCCCACTGAAGCCAGGCTTCCCTCTCAGGTCCTCTGTCTCCCTACCCATGAGAGTAATTATCAGACTAAGTGGACTCAGATGATCCTTCAAGTTGGTCTTGCAGGAAACAACCCAAGTACACTTGGAGAGTTTGCTCTGACCATGTACTAAGGCCAGTGGGATCACACAAGCCTGAGGGGTCTTTACTCCCTGCAAAGACCAGGTGTGTTCAGTGTTCATATTGATGACTGATGGCATATTGGTAGCTGACCACATGACATCCAGCCCATAGTGCGTGGTTCAGAGCAGAGAGCAGAGGATGGAGGAGTTGTTAGCACCTCAGAGTGGAGTCGGACTGGGGCCTGACGTGACTTCAAGGCTTGGCTGAGCCTCTGACTTGCTGTGTGACCTTGGATGCTATGTCCCCTCTCTGGTTCTCCAGAGAGGACTTGGCCTGGAGGACTCCCGAGGTTCCCCTGGTTTCTGGGAAGAGGGAGAAGATAAGCAAAGGCTCAGAGGCAGGAATGAATAAACAGGTGCAGGGTACAGGATGAGACTGGAGGGTAGAAGTGAGTAAGGTGAGGGGGCGCTCCGGGCTGGGGTCAGCAGGGCTGGGTTGTGAGGGATCAAAGTGGCTGCAGGGAGAAGCGAGATGAGAACTGGAAACTGTGGACTGAAGGGAGGTCACAGCTGGCACTTTAGACCTCGCCATCTCTGGTTATTCCTGGGTGACTCTAGAACATGACTTGAAAGCCTTGGACAAGAAGCTGCCAAGTTGTGGGGAAAAGGAATGAAAGTGCCTAGGAGGATGGGCTGCAGGCTGTCAGGTGATGCCTGAGGCTGAGCCCTGTGGTGACCCAGTTCTGTCCCCTCCGGTGCAGGCTTGTGGGGCCTGGTTAACAATGCGGGCATCTCGACGTTTGGAGACGTGGAGTTCACCAGCATGGAGACCTACAAGGAGGTGGCGGAAGTGAACCTCTGGGGCACTGTTCGGGTGACGAAAGCCTTCCTCCCCCTCATCCGGAGGGCAAAAGGTAAGGTGGAAGGGGACCTTCCTCCTGTCCTCTAGACCTGCTCTGCCTTTCCATCTTCACTCAGAATGGTAACAGGTCTCAGAGCACCCAGTACCCACCACCATCACTGGCTGAGCCCATAAACCCCAGGGGTGACGCAGGGCCTGTGGATGGTGGCCAGTGGGGGTGCCCTGGGCAGGGGGTGGAAAGGGATGTGTGGTTTTCAGACAGTAGAGCAGGTAAGAGGTCAGCATTCTACACCAAAGGCTAAAAGATTATAGCAGTAATCCTAGTCTGAGAACTTAATCTAGACAAATAACCACCCTTGTGCACAGAGCTTTGTGTATACATCATGTACTGACGGAGGTGTGCTTAAGTAAATGTTTGTAGATCCAGCCTATGGGTTACTATGCCATAGTTTAAAAATGAGACAATTGTGGTAGTAGTTGAAAATAATAATAATCAAGATTAGAAATTGGCAAAACAGACAAAATGCCCAAACCATGTTAGGTAGCCACATGTAAGCAAGCCACCTAAGAAGTCCTGGGCTCACATTTTCTCCCTACAGTAGCAAACAGTATGGCAAAAAGGGGAAGATCCATGCCCTCCGTCCCAGTGACCCAGCAGTGACAGGAGGGACCCAGAGAGCAGCTGTGCGGTTTTTTAAGAAAACGCCAACGTTTCAGCGACTTCCAAGTTGGAGGTTTCTGGAAGGTGTCTCCCCATAGTGCCCTGGTGGGGCCGTGCCTTGACTTACTAGGGGCATACCCAGTGCAAGGGGCTCTGTGGTCTGCCTGGCCTTCTGGGGAAGGCTGGATGGGCTCCTTCTCCACCTACTGCTCCAGGGCAGGCAGAGGCTGTGGCCACTCCTAGCGCCCCCAGGCTGGGCCTGTGGGAGAGCTTCTCTAGGTCCCCTCTCCCCTAGTGCCTGAAGCTCCGCTCAGTTATTGTCTGAGACCTGAAGGCACGTTTGGAACCCTGCCTCTGCCTGCTTGGCAACAGAGCCAGGCCAGGTAATAACAGTTTGGAGTTACTGGCAATAGGAGAACGTGGCAGGCAAGACAGAGCGGTTGCCCTTTATGTTGTGCCCTCCTGTTCTGCAAACCTACTTCTTTTTTCTCCTTCCCTATCCTGCTTGGACCCACCTGGCTACACAGGAAATACCAAGGATGCTGATGCTGATGCTGACCTGAGCTGGCCTCCACTATAAATGAGAAACCCGCCTGACCCTGGGTGGTTCAGAAGGCTGAGCCCCAGCCACGCAGGCTGCAAAAGAGGTCTCAGGCCAAGAGGCCGGGTTGTAATCAGGCCTCCTGAAACACGCCAGGCCCAGGCCCCCTGCAGGCAGGGCCCCATGAGCAGGTGTTTGCTGTCTTCCTCCACAGGCCGCGTTGTTAACATCAGCAGCATGATGGGCCGCATGGCCAACGTGGCCCGCTCCCCGTACTGCATCACCAAGTTCGGGGTGGAGGCTTTCTCTGACTGCCTGCGCTACGAGATGCACCCGCTGGGAGTAAAGGTCAGCGTGGTGGAACCCGGCAACTTCATCGCCGCCACCAGCCTCTACGGCGGTACTGAGCGCATCCAGGCCATCGCCAACAAGATGTGGGAGGAGCTGCCTGAGGTGGTGCGCCAGGACTACGGCAGGAAGTACTTCGATGAGAAGGTCGCCAGGATGGAGAGCTACTGCACCAGCGGCTCCACGGACACCTCTCCTGTCATCAAGGCTGTGACACACGCCCTGACTGCCACCACTCCCTACACTCGCTACCATCCCATGGACTACTACTGGTGGCTGCGGATGCAGATCATGACCCACTTCCCCGGAGCCATCTCCGACAGGATCTATATTCACTGACAAGTTTCGCCCTGGCCTCTGCTGGGGAGCCCTGGGTGTGGAGGGAGGGCCGGGGAGAGGCTTGAGCCATCACTTCTTGATGTCTCACTGGTGGATTAGGCCCATCCCAGGAGGACCCACCACCAGTCTGAGCATTAACTAGAGCAGGTAGCCCAGCCCAATTTGCATACCCAGTGAATGGCTCAGGCCTTCTCAGTTGGGGTGCAGAGTAGTGGGCAGGGCCCCCAAACCTCAGGGCAAACATGGTGCATCTGTCTTTCTGGAGTTGATTTTATACAAAGATTTTAGGTAGATATCTTTATGTTAACAACAGATTTATTATAAAATAGAATACAAATCCTTTATATTTTAAAGCCAAACACCAATTGAAAAAATATATCTCATTTGAGCCTTAAACCAGCCTCATAAGTTAAAAGGATGGGTTTTCTTTTGTACATGAAGCATTTTTGGCCCAAAGAGGATATGTGAATTGCCTTTTATTGCTTATAAGTCAATTTTGCTTATATTGATTTCTATAAAATACAAAGGTCCAAGGTGTGTGTTCCTGCCACTGGGGTAGAAATGTTTCACGGTTTATGTTCCGGGGCAGCTCTTCACGTTTTATGTTCCGGGGCGGCTCTTCACGTTTTATGTTCCGGGGTGGCTCTGGGGCCAGTCACTGGAGGATCCGGGATGAGCTCTGCACCCTCCTTGCCTGACCCGTGCACACCACGTGCCCACCGTGCACCTCTCTGCATGTCCTTGGTGTTGCTATGTGCAGCCTGCAGCCAGCGATTCAGAGCTGAGTGAAAGGGGTGGCAACATTCTGGAGATTTACATTTGAGATTTCTCCAACCTGTTTTAGGACAAACGTGTGGAGGTGCTCAATGGCTAAGAGGTGGTTTGTTTCTAGTTTGGATCCGCTTGGTTCTGCCCAGGGCGGGATGCATGTTGATGGGGCATCTTTGGCAGGAGCTATGACAGATAGGATGGGCACTGTGGCATCTTCTCCCCTGGGTGGGTCCAGGTTCCCTGTCTGTCTCATGTGGTGCTTGCACACACACCTGTTCTATGGCACTCCAGCGTGGCCTTCAATGACAGCTCACCTTCCAGCTGTGGCCTTATTTTTAATTAAGCCAGGTCACTGACAAGTAGAGTTTGTGTTATCACTTCTTGGGTTTGGCTTTGAAGGCTAAACTCATAGTATCCCTGAAATTGTCCAGAACCTGCATGTTTGGACCAGAACCAGGCACCACCCTTCTCTAGGTAGCTGCAGACCTTGAGACAGGGCCCTGAGTTCCAGCCCTGCAAATCAAACCAGCCCTTTTGCCTCGCCCTGAAAGGGCCAGGCCTGCCGCTAGAGGGCGCCCTGCCTCCTTCACAGCCGGAGTGGCCTCAGCTCCCGATTTGGGAGTTTCCACCGAAGCCTGAGGTCTCAAAGGGCTGGTGCTTCCCACCTTGGAAGCACTCTAGGCACAAAGATACAAAGCCCCTTTAGAAACAGTGTTCCTGCTCTTCTAGTAGTTTCCTGGATTAAACATGGAATCTGGTTCCATAAGAAGGCAGAACCTGGGCAGCTGGAACCTGCCACAGGGCTCAGGCAAAGCCAAAGAAGACCGGGTCTCACAGCCTTTGAATTCAGCTTACCTGTTAGGGATTCGTCCCCTCTGTGGTCAGTCAGGGATGCCCTGCCCAGCTCACTGTGTGGGTGACAGGTGGGCAGGGAGGCTGAAACCCTCCAGAAACACTGGGAGGGACACTTGATGGCCATTGCCTTTCCACAACAAGAAAAGCTTTTTGAATCACAGAACTTGCTTTTCAGAATCTCATTTTTTATATCTTGGGAGATTTTTGTCCATGCCTAATTTTATTTTATTTTTTTTTCATGCCTAATTTTATTAAGGAAAAATGTATGCAAAAGTTGTTCATGTGCATGGATGCCTGGGAACTGGCAGGAAAGGGAGATGGTCACATTCTGTGGGTCAGGATCAGCAGTAAACCGGACACTGGAGAAGCCACGTCTGCGTCTGGGACCTCCAGGAGTAAGTCAGAACTGCTAGGCTGCCCTGCAGGCCACCCTGATTTTTAATTTTTATCCCAGTGATTGAAAAACCCAGAACAACTTCCCTCCAGATGACCTCAAAGCTAATTAAAACCTGATGTGAAGAACTGACTCATTGGAAAAGACCCTGATGCTGGGAAAGATTGAAGGCAGGAGGAGAAGGGGACGACAGAGGATGAGATGATTGGGTGGCATCACTGACTCGATGGACATGAGTTTGAGTAAGCTCCGGGAGTTTGTGATGTACAGGGAAGCCTGGCGTGCTTTAGTCCGTGGGGTCGCACAGAGTCAGACATGACTGAGCGACTGAACTGAATTAAAACCTCACAATTACCATTCACCTTCTGGTGGCTGAGTGCCTCCTTGAGGGCAGGTCTAGTTTTGATCCTTTACAAGAGGCAACTGAAGTGGGCAGAATAGAGGTCTGTTCCCCTTTTACAAATGACATTAGAGACCCAGAGAAGGGAAGTGACTCGCCCAGCATCACAGTGGGTCTGAGCAGATCCAGGGCCAGCACAGAAGTCTCCTGAGCAGTGCTGTTCATCATCACCTCACCCTGTGACCCCAGGGACCTGGGAACTAGGTGGGCAGGTCAGGGGCACCTGGTACCCAGACCCCTACTGCCTGTCAGCAGATCTGCCCCTTCTTGTGGGGGTGGGAGTGTGGGGCTGCCACCTGCTCCCACTGTCCGGGGCTGCTTAGGACTAAAGACATCTGCTGATGCTGCCTTGGATAGGAGCATTGTCTCTGGCACCCTCTTCTTGGAAGGGTTTGCTCAGTCAGTGAGGCCTGAGGACGTGTCTCCAGTTGTGTGTTCAGGCCCAAAGCTCTGGGCCTGGTCCTCTTGGAGTATAGTCCCATCTCCCAAGCAGCAGGGACCCACACAGGGCCCTGGGCCAGGAACCAGGCATTCTTGTCTCATGGGATCTTCTCAAGGGGTGTGAGGTGAGGGGGAGGGGGTGAGTCCTGCACCCCAATCCCATGGTGTAACCTTGAGCCAGCAGTAGCTCTGGATCCCAGGCCTTACTGAGGCCTGAGGCAAGAGGAGGGGAAGCTGCAGACAAAGCCTGGCCCTGGGGAGCAGGGTGCTGGCTGGGCTTGGCCTGCACCCAGGGTTTGGTGCAATAGTACCTCTGTCTGTGGGGACAGGGTCCTGTGCCTTCAACTGCCCCTCCCTTGATGGCTGGAGGCTGGGTGAGGGCTTTCTGCAAGATGCTCCTGACAGCGCCTTGTTATGGAACACGGGCTGTGCTTAACATTCCACCCAGGGCCAAGGGCTGTGCAAGCAGGTGACAGACCAGCCTGGCCCTGCCTGCCATGAGCTGCTCAGAGTGCCCCTGCTGCCCAGGGCAGGGGGCCTGCTCACTTTGCTCACTTCCTGTATTTCAAGTGGGGCCTGGCTCTGCAAACTTGTACGGAGCTCTTCTGTTGCAGGTGTGGATGCGAGCAAGCAGAGGCTCCCTCAGCTTGGGTAGAGCCAGGCCTGGGCTGTCAGAGCACAAGCCGGCCCATCTGTGTGGTGCTGGGCCCGTGCACAGCCAGCTCAGCCCCTCCCCTCCTCCAATTCTCTCAGCAGCACTGGGAGGTAGCCAGGGTGGGGTTATTATCTCATTTTATACATGAGGAAACAGACTACCCCAAGTCTCTCACCAAGGGAGGGATAGAACCAGGCGGCCAAGTCAGATCTAACCTCCAGCCCGGAGTTAGTGATGCATGGAAAGCAGGGCAGATGGCACCCAGATCTAAAATAAGGAGGGGGAAAAAATACCTCAATTACGTAACACTGAGAAAGACCCATAGGCATGTGCACGGTACAACCACACGTGCTGCCCCGTGAGCCGTCTCCTCCTTCCTCCCCCATCTTCTTCCCTCTCCCAGGCTCCGGGCACTGCTCCCTGGAAGGGGTTTTGCTGGAGGAGCCCTCAGTGGCCCTCCGAGGGAATCTGCCTGGCCTGGCTCACAGTGCCCCGTCCCGGGCCTCTCTGAGGGTGTGCTCCAAGAAAACCAACACCTAACCTTGAACAGAAACACATTCAGGAGCTGCCCTCAGAGGGCATGAGGTTGTGTGAGCACAAGGCTTGAGAACCCTCAGATATGGATCTGCGTCAGGGATGGTTGTGGGACTCTGGTGCTCAGTTGTAGACCAAGCAAACCCGGAGCATCTAGGCCCATCTTGATGTGTGTGGGGACTGAGGAAGGTGGTTTGTGACATTTGTGGCTTCAGAAGTCTAGGGTGAGCACCTACTAGGCTGGGCCCATAGCCTGGGCTTAGGAATGGGAAGGCTGCCAGGACCGTTGGAACCTCAGAGAAGGAAAAGAGACTCAGCCATCATCCTGCATGACTCCCAGCCTCCAGGCAGCTGGCCAGGCTTTGAAGCCCTTCAGTGACAAATTTCTCCTTACTTCCTAAGACAGCATTTCATTGGTTAGGGAAAATTTACCTGAAGACCAAGCTGAAACCTACCACCTGTGACATAAGTCCTTTGACACTTGGCCATGACCCAGAACGGCACAAAACACTGGGTTGGAAATGGCCAAGTCAGGTTCAAGAGCCAAGGTCCCTCACTTGACAAGGTTTCCATACTCTTCACTGTTTGAGCAGAAGGTTCCAGCTGTGGTTATTCCGTCTCTCATTCTTGATGACACACAGCAGGCTGAATGGTCACCTAAGTCCCCTCAAGCAGCAAGAAATCTGAGGCAGGTTTTAATACATCTGTTGAGATGCTGACAATTTCTTACACACACGTGCCGCCTCACAGCTCATCTCTCCTCTGATCCTCATAAATGGCTTAGGAGTTAGGCAAGGCTATTGTTCCCACTTTACAGATAAGGAAACTGAGCTCAGAGAGGTGGAATGTTTTGCTTAAAATCACAAAGCCAGGAAGTGGGAGAGCCAAGGCAGAAATCCAGGCCTGGCTTCCATCCCTTGGACCCCTTCCTTTATGCCAGGCTGCCTCAGCTTCTCTATCAAGGCCCTGGAGCTGGGCTGGACCACTCACACAAAGGCTGGTCATATAACCTGTGAAGGAACGATGGGTGGGGAGCATTAAACTCAACTCTCTCCCAGCCCAGTTTTGAAGATAGCAGTAGGGGGAGGGAGGCCGAGTATTCCCCAAGTGTCACTGCTAGTGTGTCCATTGAGTCTGGATCTGCCCCTGGTCTGGACTCTCGGAGAGGGGCCTGAGGTGGAGAGACCAGGGCCAGGAGGTATTCCCAGGGCTATGGCTGGGGACCCCCGGACTCAGCACCGATGACATGCATGACAGCAGAGAGGATGTGAATGGGGACTGACCTCTGGGGATGCTGGAGACCAGAAACTCCTTGTACTGTTCTCTCAGTGAGACTTAATTACTCTATAAAATGTGAGGCTGCTCCCACTTATCAAATTATAGATGAGCTTAATTACAGTTCACTGAGTAACCACACTGGGTGCCTTCAGAAATAGCAGTGGGCTGATTGCCCTTCTCAGCCTCAGCTGTGGTCACCTGGGTTTCAGGAGGAAGTGCCCACTGTTTCCAGATCTCAGTGCTGTTCAGCTCGGCTATCAGCTTTCAGAAGGAACTGTATGCCAGGACAGGTCAGGCATGCTCCTGTCCTGACCACCACCTGGCTGGGCCTGCTTGTGCTCTGCTGGGCCAGCTCTGTTCAACTGCTGAGTTGTTTATTCTGCCAGGGCCCCTCTCTCTCCTACTTGTATTGTTTTCTGACTAAATATTTTGGCTCCTAATATCTGACCCAAAGTGTGCAAAGTAGTGCAGGACAGGCCTTAAGAGACAAGGAAAGAACATGGTACTGGATGAGAAAACACATGTTATGGAGACTCAAGGGCACATTCAAGGAAACAAGTAAATAGCAGCCAGGCCCCTAGGGATTGGTGAAAGGTCTGTGACATTATGAAGGCACCATAAACTTCCCTGAGGGCTGGCAGGACTGACGGACTTGTTGCAGTGGAAGAAACCAGTGGAAGGCATGATGTGATTTCAGGGCCTTTGATGGGAATGGATTGAAGGTGGGAGGAGAAGGGGACAACAGAGGATGAGATTGTTGGATGGCATCACCAACTCAATGGACATGAGTTTGGGTAAACTCCGGGATTTGGTGATGGACAGGGAGGCCTGGCGTGTGCAGTCCGTGGGGTCGGACACAACTGAGCAGCGGAACTGAACTGATGGGAATAGAGGAGCAAGCTGAGGATAAGACGCTTGCCCTTCGAGTTCCCACCTTCAGAGGTGCCCCTGGGACTTGTGTGCTTAATAGCATCTGCTCCCTCTCTGCCACCTGTATTATTTGCGTCTTGTGTCAGGTGCTGTGCTGGGCACAGGGCATCCAGGGGCAGGCAACTCATTGCTCTCCTAGGAAACTTCACTGACAGATACCATGATCTGGGCAGGAACTAAATGCTGTATTCTATCAGCAGCGAATGACCGTATTGGTCATTTTCAGTCTACACACAACCTACACTGCCTTCTTCCCTTTACAGCCTCAGCACCCAGGTGACAGCAGATGTGAGGGGGCAGGAATGGGCAGGGGTCTTTTTCTACTTGTGGAGTCACCTGACTTTCTCAGAGGAAAAATAAAAAGTGAGTGTCCCCGGAAGAACACTGCTGGGCCTTGTCCAGATGCCAACAACAGGAAGTGGCCAAGACAACAGTGCTATGACCGCTGATCTGGAGGCTGAAGGCAGAAGCAGACCAGATGCTCAGGCTGAGGGCAGACAAGGAGGGGTGGATGCCGCCTCGAGGAACGTGCTGAATTGGAGTTTTTCGTTTTGGGGGTCGACTTTGTGTGAGGTTAAGCGTACAACAAAAAAATGCAGCAGAATGCTTAAAGATACTCTCAAGGAAGCTCTTGTTTTCGTGAAGCAGAGAAAGAAGGGGCAAATCTGGGGTCCCCGAGTGGCCAGCCTTTGGGGAAGAGAGCCTTTCGGTGATGCCCTGTTAGAGATGCAAAGACCTCAGAGAACCTGCAGCCAGACTGAAGAGCGGAAAGAAACAGCAGTCTTTACTGAAAATATTCTGGGCAAGGTTAGGTAGAAAGTACAGAAGCTCTGGAGTCAGACAGACCTGACTTTGAATCTTGTTCTGGATCCTTCTGATAACACAATGATGTCAAGTAATCCAGTCTCTGCAAGCCTCAGTTTCTGTATGTCTAAAATGGGGGTAGCAATGAGTCCCTTGCAGGGTTGTTAGGTGTGTAAGGTCCCTAGCATCTAGCACAGGGAAGGGACTCAGGAGGCTCCTGGCCAGTATAGGCCAGGCCTAAGTGACTCTCTCCCATCCCCAGCCTACGCCACCTCAACCTTTCAGAGAAATACACAGATCTTACTCCAAGGGTGTTCCAGAGGCAGAGACGGAAGTCAGAAAACACTCATAGTTGAACCCTAGCAGCCAGAGCCCACCTCACCACTCACCCTGCTCCTTCCAGGGACCTGGGACAGAGGAGGTAATTTCCTCCTCCAGGTGCTCCTTTCTGATTACTAAATGCAGAACAAACTCTACAGCCCTACATCACCTCCTCGCCAGAAATCCCTGAAGAGAATGTCAGGTGGGTTAAGGAATTATTGGCCAGAAGGACTTCAGCCCTCAAAGCCTGGATAACAAGTGCATCCCTGGCAAAGAAGGAGGTATTTTCTCCAGCACAAACCTTTGAAACTGTCCAGGGAGATCAGTCCACTCATTTGGCTTTGGGGAGGATGGACTGGTTCCTCCCACGCTCCTCACCCCACTACCTTGGGCTGTCTGCATTGGGAGTGCATCAGCACTCCTCCCCAACCCCAGGCTGTCTGTGTTTGGGTTCTGCATTGGAAGTGCAGAATCTTAGCCACTGGACCACCAAGGAAGTCTTCTGATGGCTTGTTTTAGAAGCACCAGGGTAGAGAGATGCTGGTGAACTCTCCTCCCTTTTCAGAGACCTTTGTGGGGTGAGGGAAGGAGAAGGAAAGGTATTCCCTGAGCCCTGGCAGAGGCCAGGTGGCCAGCTGGAGTGTTCCTGCTAGGAAGAGAAGGGTGGAAGGCCCAGTGCAGATCTGTCTGTCCAGTTAGGCATCTAGATTGTGGTACTAGTTGGGGGCCCAGCCTCCCCACAATTTTCAGGTGTGTATCCCACCAGGGAAGAGTTCATTGCTGCTGCTGCTGCTAAGTCGCTTCAGTCGTGTCCGACTCTGTGCAACCCCATAGACAGCAGCCCACCAGGCTCCTCTGTCCCTGGGATTCTCCAGGCAAGAATACTGGAGTGGGTTGCCACTTCCTTCTCCAATGCATGAAAGTGAAAAGGGAAAGTGAAGTCGCTCAGTCGTGCCCAACTCTTAGCGACCCCATGGACTGGAGCCTACCAGGCTCCTCCGTCCATGGGATTTTCCAGGCAAGAGTACTGGAGTGGGGTGCCATTAGGCCATGCCAAACCCACCTTCTGTGTCACTCTGCCCCCTCGGAACCCCTGTGTCGTTCAGTGTCCTCTCTTTGGCCAGGAGGGGGCATCAGCTGCCTCTCCAGTTTTCTTCCTGCCTTTAGAGTTGAGGCCTGGGAAGGCCCAGGAGGTAGTTGAACAGGATAGGACTTTCTCTGACCCACAGCAGGAGGCCTGAGTTCCACATTCTCATTGCGGATTGAGCCACCAGGGAAAGCTGAGGAGAAGCAACATGTTCCCATTCCTGTTTTTTAGTGCTCTGAGACCTGACTTCAAGCTGCCTATCTCCTGCACAAGCCAGAGGCCTGGGGCAGAGCCTGCTACAGGTTTCTGATATATAGTATACATTCTCCCTTTCTATAGCACTGTACCCATTCTCCCTTTCTATAGCACTGTGTTTAGCTGGACACATGGCTGCCCATAATACAGACTACATGTCCCAACTTCCTTTGCATCTATAGGTGATCATGTGACTATGTTCTAGCCAATGGCATTTGAGCAGACATAGTAGTACAACAGCTCTCAGGAATCTTTTTTATGCGAGAGCCTACAAGCACCCTTTGGCTCCTTCGTTCTGTCTTTCTGCTGCCTGGAACTTGGATACTGCCATCTTAGACCATGGGGTCAAGGCCATGTATGGCATTATAACATAATGTCTGAATCCCAGATACAAGGGAACTGTTACTTTCCACACTTCTTCAGCTACTCAAATTTTATGTGAGAAGAAATAAACTTCTGTCTTTTCTACATTACTACTAAATTATGTAGTTTGGGATTATTTCTTTGGAGGCAAACCAAATTCTGACTAATGTAGGCCATAGCTAGACAGAAGATGAGGAAGTCAGCGCGCACATATGGGGGCAGGCAGACATATTTGATAATAGTCATGAGCATTTATTGAGCACTTCCTAGTGCCAAACCCTGGGTTAAGCACTTTATATGCCTTATCCCATTTGATCCTCCCGATGATACTATGAGGCAAGATTTATAATCCCAATTTTATAGATGATTAAACTGAGGCTTAGGTTTAAATCCTTGCCCAGTCAGTCAGAAAGTGACAGGATTCAGAACCAGATTCTCTTTAACTGCTGGGCACAAGCCCCGACTGTTCCTCAGGTTTTAAGCATGGTCCCTCTCAAGCTGGGCTCAGCTTAGATTGAGAGGAGAGACTCATGAATCTGTGACTGAATTAAAATTGACCATAAATCAGGCTGAGACCCTGAGCAACCCAAACTCTAGACTATATTCTCCAAACAAAAGTCGGACTTTAAATTTTTTTGAGGTCTAGTTCCTCCACCTAATGAGGGTGTCCCCTCAAGAGCACCCCCAATGTGATCATCTGCTATAGTCTGAATGTTTGTGTGCCACCAAATTTATATGCTGACATCCTGACCCTGAAGATGATGGTATGTTGGGCAGTGGGGTCTTTGGGAGTTGCTTAAGTCATGAGGGTGGAGTCCTCAGGAATGGTGTCCTCAGCTGGTGAACCAGCTATGAACCAGGGAGAGCGCCCTCCCTTGCTTGACCTTGCTGGCACCTTGATCTTGGACTTCTCAGCCTCCAGAACTGTAAGAAATAAATTTCTTTTGTTTATAAGCCACCCGTCTGTGGTATCTTGCTATATTAGCCAGAGACAAGACATCTCCTATTCAGTGGCTGAGCTCAGGAGGCTCCAGACACCTCTTCTTCCACCTCCTCCTCTCCCCACCTTTCTCTTTTCTTCCTCCTCTCATCTCCCTCCTTTTCTCTGCACTCCCTGTCCTCCTTTACTTCCCGAGGATCATGGAGATTATGCCTGCTGCTGCTGCTGTGTTGCTTCAGTGGTATACAACTCTGTGCGACCCCATAGACAGCAGCCCACCAGGCTCCTCTGTCCCTGGGATTCTCCAGGCAAGAACACTGGAGTGGGTTGCCATTTCCTTCTCCAATGCATGCATGCATGCTAAGTCGCTTCAGTCGTGTCCGACTCTGTGCGACCCTATGGACAGCAGCCCACCAGGCTCCTCTGTCCACAGGATTCTCTAGGCTGGAGTGGGTTGCCATTTTCTTCTCCAGGAGATTGTGCCAGAGGCCGCTTATACAGTGTGGCCTCCCCCAAATGGACTTTTGTTTACTTTCAAAGATTTCCATGGAGCATCAATCTCAAAAGGTCTAAAACATCAAGAACTCCATCTAGACAGGAAAGCTTAGTACTGCTTCCCGCTTTACTACCGAGTTCCTTTGTCACCTGGTCAAGTCCCTTCTCTATTCTGAGCCTCATTTAAAAAACAATAGTAAGGATAGTAATAATATTAATAGCAACCCCTAAAATACTGTGACCCAGGCAGGACAGGTTATAAGCTGCACTACATGCATTAATTCGCTTAATCCTTACAACAACCTTTTTAAGGAGGAAGGAAAGTTATGACCAATCTAGACAGCATATTAAAAAGCAGAGACATTACTTTGCCAACAAAGGTCCGTCTAGTCAAGGCTATGGTTTTTCCCGTGGTCATGTATGGATATGAGAGTTGGACTGTGAAGAAAGCTGAGCGCCGAAAAATTGATGCTTTTGAACTGTGGTGTTGGAGAAGACTCTTGAGAGTCCCTTGAACTGCAAGGAGTTCCAACCAGTCCATTCTGAAGAGATCAGCCCTGGGATTTCTTTGGAAGGACTGATGCTGAAGCTGAAACTCCAATACTTTGCCCACTTCATGCAAAGAGTTGACTCATTGGAAAAGACCCTGATGCTGGGAGGGATTGGGGGCAGGAGGAGAAGGGGACGACAGAGGATGAGATGGCTGGATGGCATCACCGACTCGATGGACATGAATTTGAGTGAAGTCCGGGAGTTGGTGATGGAGAGGGAGGCCTGGCGTGCTGCAGTTCATGGGGTCGCAAAGAGTCGGACACGACTGAGAGACTGAACTGACTGACTGACTATTCTTATTCCTGTTTTACATGTGAACAACCTGAGACTCAGGTTTTTAAGTTGCCCAAGATCACGCACAACAAAATAAAAATAAGAGAACAACAGATTTGAAAGAGGGCCTTGAACTTGTGCTTAGTTACACTCTCTCCAAATGGTGTCTCCTGCAGTTTTAATGCAGCAAAAATGAAAGAGGGAGGGGGTGGGGGTGCCCTCTAATCTCTCACCCCTACCACCTCCCATGCACTACCCTGGGGTCCTCACTTTCCACCTAGAATAGTGTGCAAACCATACAACTCCAGAGCTCTAGTCTCTAAGGGTCCCTCTCCTTGGAACATTCTGAGTTTCCCTTGACCAGGAGTCACTGGGATTGGGAAGGCAGGGTGCCCTGCTGTCTGCCAGCTGACACTGGGATTAAGGGCTTGATAAACCCTGCCCTGTGATTAACCCCCCAGAAGAGCCTGTTTTTCCAGGTGAGCAAAATCTCCTAGGAAAGATGGGGCCTCCTGCTTAACCTCAGGTCCTTTCAGAAAGCATCTCCGCTTTAAATTAGGGGCGAGACACCCACCCCTAGAACAGAGGAAGGGAGGTAGCCAGGTTCTGCGGGCAGGCCCGGAGCAGCGGCGGTCTGCTGTCTGTGCGGGCGGGGGTGTGCGTCCGCCCAGCAGCTCCCAGCCAAGCGGGCACTCGGACTCGCCCGGAGCAGGAGGCGGGGCGTCCGGGTGGCCTCGCCGCGCTGGCCCCGGTGGCCTCCTTGGCTCCCTGCGGCTCCTCCTGTCGCCTAGCGACCCCATCCTTCCCCGCCTCCCGGCCGGGCAGCTGGCATGCGTTCCGCCCTCCTCCACTGGTGACCCCTGCCCCAGTGCTGTCTGGGCTGCCGAGGACCTTGGTCGAGTCTCATAAATCTTTTCGTGGTAGAACCGTATGCCTGGTCTTCAGTCCCTAACAGTCCTCTCCCGTCCCTCGCCCCTCCGGTGTGTGGACCACCTGCCCCACAGCAACGTGATGGAGGGATTGGCGTGTCTGACCCCTGCCGGCTCCCTGCGGCAGGAAAAAAGCCACTCTGGCTGATGACAAATGTGGGTGCCCTGTGACCATTGTGGGAGACACCTGGGGCCCTTCTGCGGATGAGTCAGTCTCATGGCCTGGCCGCCAGCCTTCGGGGGTGCGATGGGCTCTGGCATCTGGCAGGAATTTCCATTTGTCCAGAGTTGCCCATCCTGCTCCTGCTTTATTTCAGCAAGGGGCGCAGTGCCTCAGAAACAATCTGCCAAACATTCTTGTTTTCAGAGGAGACCATGAGTCTCCTGCTGTGCGAGAGATTTCCTTACTACAGTGGTGCCAGTACGACACCCGCCTATTCACTACTCACACCTCCGTGCTGAGCCTCTTTCCCTCAGGGTATGGAGATGGCTGGAGAAATGAAGGAAGCCTTGCATGTTTCTTTGGTGCTCTATTGAGCTGGAGACACCTATGCTGAGGGTTAGAGATCTGCTTTCCAGGTGGTTTTTGAAATTCGTTTTAACCAACTTATCATGTGGCATTGGTCACATTCCACCCCTGCTTTGAGTTGAGTTTCCCTCATCTGCACAGTAAATCAATGGTGCCTCCTAGGGGCTCAGCGACTCTTCAAAAGTAACTGATAAGGAGTTTGCTTTAAGATCTTGTACAGAATAGGATGTGCTTAAAAAAAAAAAAAAGTTGGGGGAGGGAAAGGGTTGAAAAGCACTTGCTTGGGTGACCTCACAGCTCTGTCAAGGAAGTGACTGCTTAGGTCTTCTCATGGAAAACTTTTCTTTAGGCTTCATCATACAAGGTCCCTGGGTCTGATATGTTTTCTCTCTTCGAATGACCAGTACCTGCCACCTTGAGACTGCCCCAGGTGGAGACAGGAATGAAATGGTTCCACAGAGCTTTCCTGCTTCTGGGAGCTGAAGGTCATTTCTGTATCCCCCACCCCTGCCACCATCTCGCTCCCTGTCTAAGCCTCCACTGTCTGCCTCTCCTACAAGATTATGACAACAAACCCCTCCCCGACACTGTTCTCATTTGACACAGCACACCTACACTGGAGGGAGGGACAGAAATTATTTCCCCCATTTACAGATGAGAAAACAGCTTCAAAGGGGTGAAGGGATTGAGCAAGGTGATAGGCAAGCTTTTGGCAGAATGGTGTAAGAATCTTGGTGTCTTGATAAGGTAAACTGGCACTCCTGCCAGCTAGGGAAATGGTCCTGAGGGGTGTGATGTTGGTGAGAGAGAAAAACATGCTGTGAATAAGCTAACCCACCCTCTTGAGCCTGCTCTACCAACCAGAACAGGCCGTGGTGTGTAAGAGTGGGGGGGGCTTCTCTTGGACCCCTGGTGTCCTCTGAACACTTCCTAGGGGCTCCGGAGCCAGGACACTTTAAGGAATGGGCAGAGGGTCCTGGCCAGAGACAGGAAGGCCCTGGTCCAGTGACTCCCCTGCCCTCAACGCACACACACCCCTGGGAGGGAGACGGTGGTCCTCGGCGTTGACAGATTCTGACGCAGAAGTTCTGTGCAAGCAGAGGGTTCTTGCCAGCCAGCCCATAAGGCTCTGAGAGTTTCCCTGGAGCATTGCTGGCAGCCTCTTAACTTCCTCTGCTCTTTCTAAGATGGACCTGGCATGTCCTCAAGGAGCCCTGAGTGGAAATTGGCATTTCAGTCACATTTCCAGTTTCTGTAATCCCTCTTGCTTGGGTAGCACCTGGGAGTCTACAGAGCACCTTCACACCAGAGGTCCATGAGGTAGGCAGGATAGACAACAGACTTATCTCCATGTTATGAACTGGTCACAACAGAGACTTGGGGGTGGGAGTGGCTTGTCCAAGGTCACACAGAGCATTGGAAAATCCAGAACTGGAACCTGGGCCTGTGACTGTGTTTGGTTGAGTGATGGTCTTGACGCATCAATTCCTGGCCTTGCCCACGGTGTTTTCTCCTGCCCACGGCAGCCTCTCTGGCAAAGACAAGAGCAGGGTATCCGTCCTGACTTCCAGCATTTCTCCATGACAAGCTGCTCCTCATACAATGAAAAAAAGGAGGTAGGGGACCAAAATCATGCAACCAACCTGGGAAAGAAGCACTTTCCATGCCCTGTACGAGCCAGGGTCAGTCCAGTGGAGTGGGAATCAGGAGGCCTGGGCTTGGGTCCAGGTCAATAACTGATGCTCTGGGGTCCTCGGTCACGTCATTTTGAGTCTCAGCTCCTTTCTCTGTAAGATCGGGTAAAGGACTAGGATTACTGTTCTCTACCAACTTGTTAACTGGGAAAGTTTATGCAAAACCCACCCTAGGGCTAGTGGATCAGCTGTGTGCTTGATGAAATCTGTGGGAACCCACATTGTTAAGCTGGTGATTCTGAATGATTCTGAGGCCCGCTGGCGTCTGAGACCACAGGACTAGATAGTCCCAAGGGCCTTTCCTACACTGACATCCTATTATTTGAGGCATCAGGAAGTGTGGTAAGTGCACTCTGACTTTCTGCTTATTTCCTCCCATGTTTTGTTATTTGAGTAGACCCAGTGTCCTAGAAATGGAAAGATCTTTTGAAATAGATGACCAGAGTACAGTCCCTTCAGTTAAAGTACAAGTATGAGAAGGCCCAGGAGGGGCAGGATTTTGCTTTCCCAAGGGACCATGAACCAGTTGTGGGTTCTCTGGGCCTCCACCTATCCAGGTGTTTTCCAGACCTCCAGTCCAGGGTGTATTAGGTGACCCACCCCATGGGCATATCCCAATAATAGGATGATTTCTCTAATGTGGCCTCCACCCACAGATCTGTGGGAACCCTGACTCTATCTAAAGGCTCTATCTAGCTCAAAATGGCCAACCTTCCTCCTTGTTCCTGAGGAGGCCCTCCTTAGGGGCTGCCAGAGCAGTCCTGCTCCCTCCTGGAGTGTCTGCGTGCTTGGCAGCCACATGTTTGGCTACATAGAGAAGTCAGATGTCACTGCCCTGCTGGCCCCAGACTATACCAGTCATGGTTTTTGGTTGAAGACAACAGAAACTAATTCTGCCTGACTTAAGCAGAAAAGGAATTTATTCAGGGATATTGGGAAGCATTGAAATTCAGCAGGAAGGCTAGAGAACCAGCCTTGGAAAACAGGTAGAAACAAAGGTGGCGGCCAAAGCCTCATGCCATGGGGGGATTCCCCAAAACTAAAGACAGATTGGAGACAGCAAAAGTAGATGAAGAGGCCTGTGAGAATTCAGGTGAGAGATGATAGAGTCTTGGGCTACTGAGTAGAGGCTGTAGAATGGAACAGAGGATGGATTCAAGACAAGTTTAGGAAGGGAAATTGACAGGACTTGGTGGTAAGGAGGATATGGGGAGAGGTGGGGATTTCTGAGATCACTCTGAGGCATGTAACTTGTGCAGCCAAGTGGAGGAGGGTATTAGGGGAACACTCATTCCCCACTCCTTAGGTTTCCTGGTGAAGGAACTATTATTAGAGTAACACTCCTGAGCTCTGTCCCCATGGCTCCCTATACAATTGATTGGTCCATTAGGGAGGAGGAACTGGGCTAGTATGGCTCAGGGTCTTCTGAGTTTTCTATTCACCGTTGCCTGCCACAGATGGGTGTGATCCAGTTTGGTCTCAAGGCCATGGCATGAGCTTAGTGGAGCCAGCTCTGCCCTCCCCACCCCTACTCACATCCCCTGTGTAGAAGCCTACATTCTGCAAGGCACGTTCGATTCAGGGCAGCCTAACCAGTTCAACCAGCCTCAAATCACAGAAATGGTTCTGACCTGGAAATAGAAGAGAGCTGTCATTTTCTTGGGCCCCCTCCCTTCAAAGCCCAACACTTGGACATACTTGTGCACTTGGTGCATCCCCTGAGACAGGGAGCACTTAAGTGAGCATAGACCTTAAGGGAGAGATCCTGAATTCAACTCTGGATCGCTTTCCGGGCCACTTTGATTTCTTACCATTGACTAAAATGTCCTATTAAATCAGTACACTTGCCCATGCACTTCTTTTTATTTGTTTTGGGAACATTAAGTACATCAAAATAAAACTTGCTAAAATTTTACTTTGTTTCGGTAGATCAGCCTGAACTTAAAATCTGAGTCAGGTCTCCTCAGACAGGTCGAACCTGCACCCCATCCGGAGGGATAATCATAATATCAGTAACAACTACCACAGTGAGGAACTTTGCTGTGCTCAGAACTTCTTTCTCATTTAGTCCTCACAGTACCCTCTGGGAGGAGCACTTTTGCTATTCCCACTTTACAGATGGAGAGACTGAGTCGCAGAGAGGTTACAGGTCAAAGGCAAGGACACCAGGCTAATGAGAGGTAACTTTCGGATTCCAAAGCTCTTGCTCATAAACAACATGCTGTCCTGGAGGGTGTGCTGGAAGATTTTGTGGGGGTGGGGTTGGGGGGTCTTTGAAATGATTCATTGTTCAACTTGAACACATGTGGGCTCTAGGGACAGGGCAGGTCCAGCCTGGGATCCTGCTGTGCTAGAAGATTTTCAATTGCTGTGTGAAAGTAAGAAGCAACATGTTTTTTGTGTTCTCTGCTGACGGATTCCAGGACCTGTCAGCCTCTGCTTTTCTCTTTTGGTCTGTGCTGGTCCTGCAAGCCTTTGAATGCACAGCTTCCTCCTCTCTACTCGTCAGGCATTTTCCAGCTGTCCCTCCCCCTCCCCTTGTCACGCAGAGACAACCTGTCTGTTACAGCCTCATAAATACAGCCAGAACCATCTCAAAGAGTTCAGCAGGCGGGCAGGAAGGCCAGCCTGAAACGGAGCGGAGTTAGCCAGGATTCTGCCCACGGCGCTCACATCTACTATGCAATATAAGCACTGCCTGGTGTGGAAAATCGGTTGCACTGGAGCTGGTCTGTGGTCACTGACTTGTCCTCATTTGCACTGGGAAGTAATGCTGTCCTGAGATTTAGTCTCCTGTAGGTCTGCACTGAGTCGGACACGACTGAAGTGACGCAGCAGCAGCAGGTCTGCACTGAAAGTGGGGGAAGCACAGCAACACCCTCCCCACCTGAGTCTCAAACCCCCTGCAACCTGGGCCCCCAGCCAGGTGCTTTCACAGCTGTGCGGTGAGCTGCGCTCTGCCTGGTGAGCATTGCTCTGAGGTCTGAGTGCCTGGATCCAATCCTACACCCTGTGCCTTCCAGGGTCTCCTCCAGGCCTCTGTATAAAATGAGGATAACAGTTGTACCAACCCCATGGAGCATACATGATTTAACACATGTAAAGGCTTCTGACCATAGTAAGTGTTGCAAAACAGGTTGCTGCCATCACTGGCACCATCAGTACTTGGTTAACCACCTTCATGTTTTGTTCGTTTGTTCTTAAAATCGAAACCAGTACCATACATCATATTATTTATTTAATATTTCAAATGAGGAGGAGAAGGGGATGGCAGAGGATGAGATTGCTGGATGGCATTATCGACTCAATGGACATGAGTTTGAGCAAACCTGGGAGATAGTGAAGGACAGGGAAGCCTGGCAGGCTGCAGTCCATAGGGTCGCAAAGAGTTGGACATGACTGAGTGCCTGAACAACATATACTTCAAATGAACTTTAAATAAACTCACTTTGAAACACAGCATCCTTCTAAATAAAGTAGCCTTGAAATCACAGATTTGATGATGTTACTTATATTTTAAGTGGCTCTTTGCAACAAATGCATGCCTGTTGAAGTACATGTGTTCACCCTGTAGCACAGGTCATCTTGTTCACAACCGGGGTCCCTTGCCCTGGCTTTGAGGAACACTGCTGTGGGTGAGTGCTGGCATCAACTCAGTCTTCTCATCTGTAAAACAGGTGCAATGTGATCCTGCTGCTTCCCGGGACCGTTATCCTATTCTGCAGCATGTTGACTGTGACCAAGCTTTGCAAAGTGCCGTTCACTAGTCGCATTGCTATCATGTGGCTTTCTCATCCCTGCCACATTCCAGGTTAGCTCTTATCCCAGGTTTGCAAAAGGAGCTGCTGATGGTAAACTTTCCCAACCCCTATCCCGCCTCTCCTTGGAACTTGTTGGAATCTGCAATCAAGTATATATATTTTTTCTCATGTGTTTCATTTCCTCAGGCTAGAACAGCACCCAACCTATTTTAATCCTTCATCCTCGTTCAGCATCCCTCCTCCTTATTGAGGGTGTTAAGCCTAGTTGCTAGACTCATGTGATCACACCCCCAGCCCATACCCCTCCAGTGAGGCTTGAGCCTGTCCCAGGGTTCAGGAAGCAGCACCTCCAGGAATTTTATCTCCACTGGCCACGGACTCTCCTCCTTCTAGCCTGTCCGTGAAACTCACAGGTCTGCAAATACCTGTTCTCTGGACCGACCAGCAGAGGCAGCTGCCCCAATTCTGCCTTTTCCCACTACGTGATGACTCGGTAGGCATTCCTTCTGACTAGAGCCTCTCCTTTCTCTTCACCTGGGCCAACATCTCCACCAGAGGGCTTGGGGTAATTTCAGCTCCAAGGAGAGATGGCTGAGGACTTGGGGTGGGGTGTGGTTTGGTTGGGGAGGGGCTGTTCTGTAGGCAGAGGAGAGGATGGAAATAAATTCCCAGACTGCTGCCTGGGATGCTTTGCATTTCTCTGACCCCACCCTCCCCGCCCATCCTGCAGGGCTTTGCAAAAGTCCATTTAGAAAACTCCACCCTGTTCTTGTGGGGAGGTCTGATGGATGGCCTCCATCAGACACAGGAGAAGCTGAGGAAGCTGAGCACTGATGACCGTGTGATTCCTTTTATTTTATGGAAGGAAGGAGAAATGCCTCTAAAACAAATCCAGAGTTTCTCCCTGAAGAGTGGAAGAGAAAAACAGTTTTTAGTTTCTTAGACAATTTTACTCTTATCTATGTGCTATGGAATCCAATGTGTGTGTGCATGCTCAGTCATGTTTGATTCTTTGCAACCCCATAGACCTGCAGCCCGCCAGGCTCCTCTGTCCATGGAACTCTCCAGGCAAGAATACTGGATTGGGTTGCCATTTCCCACTCCAGGGGAATCTTCCTGACCCAAGGATCAAACCTGCATCTCTGGCCTTTCCTGCGTTGGCAGGTGGATTCTTTACCACTGCACCACCAGCGAGTCATGGACTCCAGAAGAATGTACAAAACAGCCTTTCCAGTGTGAGTTGTATCTTCCGAATCAGTTGAAAGTGGCTC
This sequence comes from Bos taurus, assembly GCF_002263795.3. NCBI lineage: Eukaryota > Metazoa > Chordata > Mammalia > Artiodactyla > Bovidae > Bos > Bos taurus. The sequence goes on along the minus strand of NC_037328.1, from coordinate 71,945,491 downwards.
TTCTCCACTGCAGCTGGGGAATCCCTGGGACCGCCTTAGCCCTAGATCCTTGGAGCTAGGCCACAGGGCCCCTCCCAGTTGACTCTCTCCTTTTAGCCACCCCTGCCCCAAATATTGCCCCTTCAGATTTTCTCAGCTCATTACTCTGGCTCCCAGGTCCTGGCTTGCAACACTAAATTCCAATTTTCCTTGGCACCTATTTCATTGTACCAGCAATTGTTACTGCTTAATAAATGGTGCTCAATGATAGCTGTTCCAGTTTATAGAACCCTTGGGAAAGAGCTTCCAGAACAGTGGTATGTCGTACCTGCCACAAAATTCAGCAAGTTGAAGACATCTGTGAGTGCTAACCCTCCTTAAGAGAGTCTTGTCTGATGGGATAGTTAGTAGGTGACAGAGGGACATTCACAACAGGGATGATAACAACAGTAATAGTTCTTAAATCAATACAGCTGGGCCCTGTAGTGGATGGTGAGGATTCAGTCACAAACAGGATGTGCTCTCTGTCTTCAAGGGCTCCAAGTCTGGGTTATTTTGACTCAAAAGAATTTGCAGTGGCCCTTTCAGTCCACTCCTCTCTCCAGCAGCCGGGACTCATAGCGATCAGCATACCATCATTTCATCAATGGATGCAGATATGACTGAGGATTAGACACCACACCTTTTATTCCTTCCTGACACTATGGGCTCAGATTTTGTAAAACATGGTTCATGTCTGCTTATCTTTTTACATTTTTATCCACATCAGTGTTGTTTTTTCGCTTCTTAGCTAAACTCCCAAAGATGAGGAGGAAATGTGTTTATTCATTTAAATTGCTTTGCACCAGGATCTGCTTAGCTGAACACCTGGATGGCATTTTGATAATGATGATGCTGATGTTGACAACTGCTTAGTAATTCGATTTCTATGTAAAAGTGCCCTATTTTAAAAGAAAGCTTGGCTAGAACTTAACTTAAATCATAGACAATTCAGAAGATGTTTCCTTTAAGAAAATGGCAAGAATTTGCTGTATGACACAGGGAGTTCAAATCTGGTGCTCTGTGACAGCCTAGAGGGGTGGGATGGGGCAGGAGGTGTGAGGGAGGTTAAAGAGGGAAGGGACATACCTATGGCTGACTCATGTTGATATATGGGAGAAACCAACACAATATTATAAAGCAATTATCCTCCAGTAAAAAAATAAAAAAAGAATATGTCATGAGCATCAGGTAAAAACTTAGATGTTAGTTATAAATTATGTATAAATAAATGGTCAAATAATAATTTTAAAAAAGAAAAAGGCAAAAGGTTTTGCAAATGAGGGAAGAGTGGTCCTGGTAGCTGTCTCTGCTTTCGGCACTGTCCAGGTCGCCTCCAGAATGACGCAATGTCCTTGTGAACCTCATCCCATCTGCCTCTGTCTGTCATGGTCCAGGGCCCATCAATCATTAAATGCTATCCTTCCTGCCTCCCAGGCAGGCTTGGGCTTCCTCTGTGAGTCACTCTCTCAGAAGCTGTGACCCATGCAGCACCCCAGAGCATCTCAGCTCAGCACTTCATTGCTAGCCTCTGTGTTCATCCAGCAATTTCAAGAAGAAACTGTGAAGTGTTGCTCTATGCCTAATCAAAAGCTGTTCTGCCAAACCACAGGGCAGTGAAGATAAAGGTTGCTTTCAAAGCTAAATGGAAAGCAAACAAATATAAGACCAAATTATGTTGGTCCAGTTGGTTGCTTCAATCTCAGCCCGTCAGAGGCGGCAGTGGAGGCTTCCTCGCCTCCATGTGACAGGGCTGATATTCAGCTGGTGTGCAGAGTAAAGATGGCTCTGTCTCACCAGCTTCCATGTGCCCTCTCATCTCTGGAAGCTCCCAGGGAAGAAGCAAGTATTGCTCCCTCTTGGAAGGAATGGGCAGCATCCACACAGTGATGAAATTCTCAAGATCCATTTTTTATCGCAAGACTTTCAATATTTCCCTAACTACCCCTGAAGTTTGCCTGGCCATACCCCTGTCTCTGGCCTGATGCTCCAGCTGAACAATGCAATAAGAAGTATTCTGGCAGCCCCTGTATATTGGGGTGCCCAACAGTTGTGTGCTCCTGAGCTGGGGAACCAGAACTATCAGCCCACGAGAGCCGGACTGTCTGGGACCACTTTTTCTCTGCAGACTTTGAAGATATAAGGCAAGGACCTTGAAAACCAAATTCCAGAAGATATCAAGAAGACACAAGTGGAGGAAAACAAAGAAAGAAAAGTGAAGTGATCAATGCTGCTAAGTCACTTCAGTCGTGTCCGACACTGTAAGACCCCATAGACGGCAGCCCACCAGGCTCCCCCGTCCCTGGGATTCTCCAGGCAAGAACACTGGAGTGGGTTGCCATTTCCTTCTCCAATGCATGAAAGTGAAAAGTGAAAGTGAAGTCGCGTAGTCATGTCTGACTCTTAGCGACCCCATGGACTGCAGCCTACCAGGCTTCTCTGTCCATGGGATTTTCCAGACAAGAGTACTGGAGTGGGGTGCCATTGACTGCTGCATAAATATAGAATCAGCAGGATACCACTGGCTTCCAAGAGGGGATCATTATTCCACTGGTTTTCACCCCAGGCTGAAGGCCCTCTACTGCAGCAGTCCCCAACCTTTTTGGCACCAGGGACCAGTTTCATGGAAGACAATTTTTCCACAGACCGGGGAGAGGGATGGTTTTGGGATGGTTCAAATGCTTACATTTATTGTGCACTTTATTTCTATTATTCTGACACTACCTCCACCTCAGATCATCAGGCATTAGATCCCAGAGGTTGGGGGCCCCTGCTCTATTGGATTGTGAAGACTTCTTGGGCAGGTCCAATAACCTGGGTGTCTTCTTTGCCCTTTGCTGGGTTTCAACTTGAGAAACAGAGAAGAGGGAGGGCGGTTGCTGTGAGGGGTGTGGGTGTGAGAAAGATGAGGATGTGAAAATCAGGGTCTCTGCAACTAATAGCTGAGATTTGCCACCAGCCAGAAAAACGCTAGTTAAGCACTACCCTAGGCCACCAAGTACACCGTCCTCAGAAATCCAGTGGAACGTTTTCAACCTGAGAGCCCCTTATGCTCCCAGAAATGAATTTCATATTCCTCAGTTCCTAGCCAAGAAAGGGGAGGATATGGACCTGGTGGGCCTGCAGGTAGTCTGGACCAATAATCAGAAGGAGCTTTGAGTTTAGTGCTGGGTCCAACACCGAAATAAAATCTGTCTTTCATCTGATCCCCCTTGGATCCCCTGGATATGCTGGAAATAATCCTTGATAGTTTTAACTGAAGTAGCTGAGACAATGGAAATTTGGAGAGCAAGACCCAGACCACAGCAATCTGTTGGCCACAACAAGCCACACTGCAGACTTCCCTTAATGCAATCCAAGTCATCATTTATTACTAACTTCATGGATGACCTGTTGACTGTGGGCTACCACTTCACTAGACCGGTGGGAACAGATGGTCTAATGTGGTGAGAGCATTGAAGAGTGTCAGGGCTGGAACTCCTTTATTCTACCGATAAGGAAGCTGAGTCCCAGGAGGAAGATATAGTTATTTGTTCACATTTCTGCTTCCGCAATTAGGTTACAAATTTCTTGAGGATCGGGACTATATTTTTTGAAGACTCAGAGCCTTAACAGAGGGCCTGGCCACTGTAAAATGCTCAGAGCATGTTTGTGAAAGGGAAGGAGGGAATATACGAAGAGGCCTTGCTCGAGATCACACAGATTGCAGAGGCAGAGGTGAACCCCCCACGCACAGGCCTCTGTCCGGAGGCTGGCATGCTGGCCACTCGGGGAGCCACTGATCTCCTCCCAGCACTGCCAGCTCTAGTCGATGCCTCTGCAGGTCAGGCTGGCTCTGTCTATTGCCCAGAAAGTATCACTGCTGTGAGACCCCAAGGCCTCTGCTGCTCCACAGCAGGTAGAGTAAGCACAGCAGTGCTTACCTGGGCTGTCATATGAACATCATCAGAGGAGCCAAGCCTTCTCAACTCCCCTGCTGGAGGGACTAGGCCTGGGCTATCATCTTAGGCTGGTGTCTCTGTTGGGGCAGAACCCACAGCTGGAGCCAAAGGAGAGCCAAGAGTGAGGGCCCCAGGTTGCAACCCAGGGTGCAAGCAGGATGGAGCCAAGCAAGGCAAACGGGTGGCAGACTTCTGGAAAAGTCAGTGAGGCAGGGCCTTAGAAACCAAGCTCCAGAGAGCAGAAGTGTTAATTGCTCAGTCGTGTCTAACTCTGCGGCCCCATGGATTGTAGTCCGCCAAGCTCCTCTGTCCGTAGGATTCTCTGGGTAAGAATACTGGAGTGGGTTTTCATTTCCTTCTCCAGGGGAATCTTCCTGACTCAGGAATCAAACCGGTGTCTCCTATGTCTCCTGTATTGGCAGATGGGTTCTTTACCACTCGGGCCACCTGGGAAGCCCCCCAGAGAGCAGAAGGGACCTGCAAAGCTCACCCACTATTGGAGCAGAAATGGATATGAGGCAGAGCTAGTCTCTTCATAGAACAAAGGTATTCTCTTCCTCAGAAGAGTGAGGAAGAGAGGGAGTCGGAGCAAGTCCTGGAGGAAATACAGTGCACTTGCAGTTTCTGTTTACAGGGCCGCAGCAGCCTCGCCCGAAGCATGTCGGGAGTGGGGGTGGGGGTGGGAACGGGGTGGGATGCTATTACAGGAGCTGGGCCGGCTGCATGGCTGTTGTCTCAGACTCACTCCACCTTCTGCCGGCCCTGGGAATCTACCTTGTCTCTTCCCTTATGCTGGCTGCACTTTGGCAGTGGGGAGAGGCCCAGAATTGGACATGACTGTCTTCTAAGCAGACTTCAAGGCCCTGTCAGTGATGTCACCTTCTGCCACGTTCATACACAAGGTCTCCCTTTGAAAGGTTGTTGCTGACCCACAAAAAGACGCTAGGATTCTTGGCCTCTGGAGGAGAAGAATTCAATCCAGGGCCAGAGACGAGGCTTGATCGCGCAGAGCTTTTGTGTAATAAAGTCTTATTAAAGTATAAAGGAGATAGAGAAAGCTTCTGACATAGGCATCAGAAGGGGGCAGAAACAGTACCCCCTGCTAGTCTTCAGCTGGATATAATAGTCACTAGCAGTCTGTTAATGAAAGAAAGGAATGTCTTAAAATTCAGAATGGCACCAGGCCCCTCACCCATAAGATGCATTTTGGGATAATCTTGGCACCAGCCGGTTCATCCCAGGCCATAAAACGATTGACTTGAGTCTTTTGTAGAAGGGCAGATTACCACACAAATAGTTTCGTTTACATAGATTAGGGGAACAATGTCTGAATATAACATACTGGTTTGTCAAGTAGGTTCTGAGCCATTAGGCAGAACCAACTTGAACACAGAGTCCGGGGTAAATGCATAGTACATTAGCATAGCTTAAGACAAACATTTCCAAAAGAAAATTGCATTGGTTAACTCAAGGTTTGAGAATAGCTCATTTTAGGTGAAACCAGGTGTCATTATGGCAACACAGTATTTTAAGAGAAACCTCCTTTTAAATTTGGATAGAGAAGGAAAAAAAATATTGCTAGTTTGTTTCCTCCTGCCGCTTAAGAGAGACAAAAATGCCTGACACTTGCAAGCCTATTTCCTCCATTTGGAGACCCCTGGCCTTCCTGCCTGCTACCCTCTCACCTTGTGCCCCAGGATGGGCGCTGGACCCAGACCATGGTCCCTGCCCCCAGGGGGCACCTTTGAGACAGCCAGCATGGGGCACTCCGAAGCCAGCACAGCTCTGGCCACACCTAGTAGGCTCTTCAGAATAAGCAGAGATCCTCGCAGGTAAGTTGGCCGCTTGGAGGAAGTGAGGCTGGAATTGGAACCTGAGCATTGCATGTCGGGGTGGGGTTTTGAGTAAAGTCACTGCAGCCGTATATGAGCTTCTTACTGGGTCGGGGGACAGAAAGTTGTTGGGGTAGCCTCAGAGTCACGGAGTGAGGGTCAATGTTTTTTAAGCATTTTCTTTTGTTTAGCAGCAGAATCCTTCACAAAGGAAAACTTACTCAGGTATCAGTGTGCTAAAAGCAGAACTGCTCATCTTCCCTCTTAGTCCAGAGGTAGCGCCCCAGAAAAGGAATGGAGCTTTACCACTGGACTAGTTCAAGCTTCCTGTTGATGGGCAGGGAAACTGAGGCATGGAAAGTGGAAGGACAAGCTCGTTGGCTCTCAGGAGTGGAGGCAGACAAGGTTGAGGTCTGTCTCCTATCTCCAGACCAGGGCTTCTGCCAGTAGACCCTACTCCCTCCAGAATGCGGTCAAACTCAGGAGACCTTCCACCAGGCTAAGGAATGTGGGTTCCACAAGATGGAGAATCATGGAGTGTGTGAAGGCAAAGGCATTCTTTCTTACATTCCAGTGTGCAACCTAGCTTGGACTGCAATCTCTTGATGTTTCAACCCCTTGATTAAGGAGGCTAGCGTATTTGAATCATCTGAGATCTCTGGCAGTGCAGGGTAAAGACATGTGGGGGTGGTGGTTTGACTAGAGAAGGACAGGTATCACTGGATGAGTTTAGTACATGGATGTGTTGTCAGTGGATAAGTTCCGTGGAAGGATCAGTGCTTCTTAAACTATAGGAGAAATTGTCCTCCTTCATTGGCCTAATGATGTGGCTTTAATTAGGAATTCAACAATAACAAAAAGTCTTCAGAGAAAGAATAATACTGTGTGGTATCACTTACATTGACTCAGTGGTAAATAATCCACCTGCCAATGCAGGAGACACCAGAAATGTGGGTTCAGCCCCTGGGCTGGGACAGAGGTGCCTGGTAGGCTAAATCGCACGGAGTCACAAAGAGTCAGACATGACTGAGCATGCACGCACGCACGCATCACTTCTATGTGGAATCGAAAAAATATAACAAACTGGTGAACATAACAAAAAAAGCAGGCTCACAGATATAGAGAACAAACTAATGGTTACCAGTGGGGAGAGAGAAGAGGTGGGCAATATAGGGTACGGGATTATGAAGCCCAAACTGTTATGATAAAATAAATAAGCTACAAAGATTTATTGTGCAACACAGGGAATATAGCCAATATTTTATAACTACAAATGGAGTATAATCTTTAAAAATTGTGAATTACTGTATTATACACCTGTAACTTATATAGCATTGTACATCAACTATACCTCAATAAAAAAAATACACTTAAAGATCTAAATGAAAAGTAAAATTAAATAAGCCCCATCTTGAGCTCACAAATAGTGAAAAGAAGTGATAAATGTCTTTGGAATTTAGACAAGACCTCTTGCCTCAGTCCGGAGAAGGCAATGGCACCGCACTCCAGTACTCTTGCCTGGAAAATCCCATGGATAGAGGAGCCTGGTGGGCTGCAGTCCATGGGATCGCTAAGAGTGGGGCACGACTGAGCGACTTCACTTTTACTTTTCACATTCATGCATTGGAGAAGGAAATGGCAACCCACTCCAGTGTTCTTGCCTGAAGAATCCCAGGGACAGAGGAGCCTAGTGGGCTGCTGTCTATGGGGTCGCACAGAGTCAGACACGAATGAAGCAACTTAGCAGCAGCAGCAGCCTGCCTCAGTCCTTGCAGATTTGTCTTGGCCAAGCCTCCTCCCACTAGGCCTCTATCAGTTTTCATACAAGTCTTAGTTTCATGTATCTTGTGACTAAGAAGGCTAACAGGGACTTGGAATGGAGTGAAACGTCTGAAGTGGGTAGCATGTGCATTTATCGTTTTCTTTTTTTCTTATTCTTTCTTATGACTGAACTGAGAAATACTTGTCAGGGAACATCAGACACTTTCTGAGGTCTCAGAGTCAAACCACCCCTCCACTATCACCTAGGAGAGCTGCTCTCTCAAGTCCTGACTTACCCAGCACCATCTGGTACATAACACACTTGGAGTGCTTTATAGTTTGTAAAGAGCTGAGTATATTCTCTTGTTGAGCCTCACAAAAGTGCCTTGAGGCAGGCCAGCAGGCACTGTCTTGATTTTAGAGAGAGTAAAAGCAGGGTCACAGGGCAAGTAGACTCGCTAAAGGTGATGTCACTAGTTAGCATTTATTTAACAGATATTCATTGTTTTATTTATACTGCTTTATGGATGATATTTGTTATTACAGATGAAGCAAGATCTGCTGACTTGCTTCTCAGGACTCTTTCAGCAGCACCAGGCTTTTTCTCCTAAGGATATAAATAAAAATGGATTTTCCACTGGAAACAGGTCAAATGACTTAATACAACCATAGACAATTCAGAGGGTACTGGTAAATCTTAAATGAGTCATGCTTCATTTAAATAGCCAGAGGAATGCTGAAGCCTGCTACATAAAGAACTAGAATTATACAGTTGGAGGGAAATCAATTATTGAGAACAGTGGCTTTTAAACATTTTTAAGGCATAAAAACCATTCTTAAAATTCAATCTTAACAGGCATTTCAATAAGAAAGCCTATCAAAGCAGCATCTTTGTAGAATTTGAGTGAAGTGAGTGAGTGAAGTCGCTCAGTTGTGTCCGACTCTTTGCAACCCCATAGACTGTAGCCTACCAGGCTCCTCTGTCCATGGGATTTTCCAGGCAATAGTACTGGAGTGGATTGACATTTCCTTCTCCAGGGGATCTTCCCGACCCAGGACTCGAACCAGGTCTCCTGCATTGTAGACAGACACTTTACCGTCTGAGCCACCAGAACTTGAAGCTTCACTTAATATCTTTGGAAAACCTTCTTATTTATAGATAAGGAGACAGGCCCAGAGACCCAGGGCCTAGTACGTTGGGGAATCAGTGAGCTGGGGCTGGAACGCCAAACCAGCGGTATTTCATGCAGAATGAACTGATTGACCCAACTCATTTTTGGGGCCTCCCTGGTAGCTCAGACAATAAAGAATATGCCTGCAATGCAGAAGACCAGGGTTTGATTCCTGAGTTGGGAAGATCTCCTGGAGAAGAGAATGGCAACCCACTTAAGTATCTTTGCCTAGAGAATTTCATGGACAGACCAGGGGGTCGCAAAGAGTTGAACACGACTGAGTGACACACACACATTTTTTGGTCATGGGCTTCCCAGGTGGTGCTAGCCATAAAGAATATGACTGCCAGTGCAGGAGACACAGAGACGCCAGCTAGATCCCTCGGTTGGCAGGATTCCCCTTGAGTAGGAGATGGTACCCCACTCCAGTATTCTTGCCTGGAAAATCCCATGGGCAGAGAAGCCTGGTGGGCTACAGTGCATGGGGCTCCTAGGACTCGGGCACGAATGAGCCCAGCACACACACACCCAGTCTTTTCCGGTCACCTTTGCTCAAGCTAGTCTCTCTTTTCAGAATATATTTCTGCCTGTGAAACTTGTATTTCTTTCCCTCCAGACCTGGATCAAAGGCATCTCCCCTCCCCTAGGAAGTTTTTTCCAGGGTTATAGTGGGAAAGCCACAGTCTCACTTCTGAGTCCCTTTGGTGACACTCTTAGGATGCTCTGCTTTGGTCTTAGAGTCACTGGAGGCTTAATCCCACTCCTGAGATTTCATCCTTTTTGAGGATAAGGGCCTCTTCCTAGAACCTAATGCTGTCTCTTTCTTCTAGCTCTAAAATACTATGAAGCTACAATCTCAAAAGATCTTACTCTAGAGTCTTATTTTTTTTTCTTTTTCCAAACAGAATTATACGGAATCAGCCTCAGTTTTGAATACCTAAGTCTTGGCTATTTAGAGTCTTTTAAAGCTGAGCAAAGTTCCTTGCATCTTGTCATCTTCCTCATTCTTGAGCATTTATCATGAGGCTCTATAAGAACACTGACTGGCTTTGACCACCGCCTGTGAAACACACACAGTGACTGCCTTCAGGGGCACTGGCTAAGGCGTCCAAATGGCCCAAGCCCCATCCTGGCCCTGCCATTTCCTTAGCAAGCCCCGCCCTCCCTCAGAGCCCCTGTCCCTTCAGCCATCACACAGGCCCACTCCTCCGTGAGGAGCTGAAGACAGGTACATGTAGAGGCATTTGTAAATGGCAGGCTGCCTTGTTGGTCAGTTTACTGAAATCAATGGGAAAAAATTAGTCTAAGATTTCAAAAAACTGTGTAATACCAAATAACCGATTTATCTGCCTATTCTCTTTCTAGTGGGTTGCTGTGCATTATAGAGCTATAGGGTTCCTACCACTTATGGTTCAGCCCTGTAGCCCTTGTATTTTCTGCTCTGGAAATCAGTTCACTGTAATCTGCTGACTCCAGTTGAAAACATTCATTCCCAAAATATTTTTTGAGCATCTACTATGCCAGGGTGTTATAGGTTGAATTGTGTCTCAAACAAGATAGGTTGAATTGTGTCTCAAACAAGATAGGCTAGGGACTTCCCTGGAAGTCCAGTGATTAAACTTTTGTCTTCCATTGCAGGGAGAGGGAGGCGGGTACCAGTGTGATCCCTGGTCAGGGAACTAAGATCCCACATGCCTTATGGCCCAAAAACCAAAACATAAAACAGAAGCAATATTGTAACAAATTCAATAAAAGACTTTCAAAATGGTCACATCAAAAAAAATTTTTTTTTCTTAAAAAAAGATACACTGAAGTCCTAATCCCTGATATCTGTTAATGTGAACTTATTTGGAAATAGAGTCTTGGCAAATACAATCAAGTTAAGAAGAGGTCTTACCAGAGTAGGGTGAGCCCTACTCCATTGTGACTGATGTCCTTATAATAAGAGACGATGAGATACAGATGCAGATCCAGAGAGAAGTCTCCCATGTGAAAACGGAGGCAGAGATTGGAGTTCTGCTGCCACAGCCAGGGAAGGCTTAGAGTTACCTGAAGCTAGAGGAGACAGGAAAGGATTGTCCCTTAGGGGGTTTGCGGGGAGCATGGTCCTACCAAGACCCTGATTCAGATGGCCAGCCTCCAAAACTGTGAGAGATTACATTTCTGCTGTTTTAAGGCACTCACTTTGTAGTACTTTGTTATGGCAGCCTTAGGAAACTAATACATTGGCAAACTGGGCATCTAACGGAGAATAAGACACAGACCTCACATTTTGGAGAAGGCAGCGTGACAATAAACATAGATGAATAAATATGAAAATGGCCGATTCAGGTAATAAAAAGGAGAGTCATGTGATATTTTAATTCTTACTTGAAGGAAGAGAAGCCCTTTGCATAGAAGGTGGGCTGGAACCAGATCATGTAGGGCCTTGGGATGATGTCTGGGAAAAAGGATTGTCATGGAGCCATGGTGGCTATGGACAAACCTAGCTGGTTTCTTCAAATGGATAATGGTGGCCTGGAAGAGATCAGTGGCAATGGAGGTGAAGTCAAATGGACAGATTTGAGATACTTCACAACCGAACCAAAAGATCTTGCTGATGGATTGGCTGTAGAGATGTGAAAAGAGGAATCAAGAATGAATCTAGATGTTTGGCTTAAGCCAAAATAATTTATTTTGGAGTAGATGGTGGGGAAAATTAGAGGACTAATGTGTTAGGAGGTGAGTGGGACAGCATCAAGAGTTCTGCTAGTTTTCTAAAAAATTATTATTATTAGTTGGCTGCACTGCATCTTCCTTACTGCATATGGGCTTTCTGTAGTCGCGGTGTTTAGGCTTTTCATTGCCATAGCTTCTTTTGTTGTGGGCTCTGGAGCATGTGGGCTTCCGTAGTTGCAGCTCATGGGCTCCAGAGCATGGGCTCAGTAGTCCTGACACAGGGTTTAGTTGCCCTGTGGCATGGTATCTTCCCCAACCAGGGATCAAACCTGTGTCCCCTGCATTGGCAGGTGGATTCCTAACCACTGGACCACCAGGGAAGCCCAAGAGCGCTGTTAGGTTTGAGATGCCTGTTAAACATCTTTGTGGAGATGCAGGGAAGTCATTGGCTGTGTGAATTCAGTGGCAAGAAGGTCCTCAAGTCCAGGGTTCTTCTTGTCTGAGAAGAGATTTTTCCAAATCCCAAGGCCTTCAGTGAGGCTGGAGTTTCTTTTTTTCCTATTGGAAACTTTCTCTTTGTCCAGGGTTATAGCTGGGTGTATGCCTCCTGGGTGGCCCTGAATAACTGCTAACGCTAATAAATTTGCCAAGTAGCATGCAAGTTTTCAAACTCTTTCACAAGGATTCTGTGCTTCCTGCAGCATCTTTAGAGCTGTGCCTAGCTTCATCTGCAGAGTCAGGTCTCTTGGGGCTTCTGGGATAACCTGGGTAGAAGGGTGGGGCGAAGCTCTAGGTGACCCTGGACAGTATTCCCAGGACTCCAGGCCCCAAGTAGCTTGGCTAATAAAGAGAGCAGAAGAAACCTTTTGCTTTACACAGACTCACTTCCTGCACAAAGAACTTGGGGGGTGGGGGTGGGGAAGAACCCAGAAATGCCTGCACTCTGGGCAGGCTGAGCCTCACTCAAGGTGTTGACTCAGAAACAGCAGCTGCTTGCCCTGGGAGCTGGCACAGCCAAAGATCAATTAAAACATGCCATTCTGGTTTGCTCTCCCCACCCTAATCCCTCCAGGGCACTTCCTCTCACTTTTAGCTTCCTCCATAGACTCTTTTGCTGCCTAATTAGCTTAGAGTCCAGTGGCTGTAGGAGAGGGGAGTGTTGCACCAGGAAGTAGGACCTGGGGCTTGCTTGGGCTCCCCCAGTAGCACCACTGGGACTGTCAGTGAGTCACTGAGCTCCCTAGGCCTCTGATTCCTCAACCAGGAAGCAGACAGTGATCACCACCCTCCAGTCCTGTACTTCCAGGGTTAACCTGAGGGTGAAGAGAGAGTGCATATGGCCATGCTCTTTAAGCTGTAAACCCGTCTCCAAGTTTAGTGGGTTTTGTAACGTATAGCATATATAATATGACAAAGCATGTATTGTTAACCCATCTTAAAAGTAACACTAAGAGAGAAAAATGGAATTGTTCCTTTCTAGTTGCAAAGTAGTTTAGCAGGCAAGAAATCAATAATCCAGAAACTCCTGACTTTTCCTGAAGTTGACATCTCCCTGGCCCCAGGGACTCAAAAGGAGGGGGCTGTAATTGGGTGCCAGAGAATGGCTGCAATATAGGGTTCCAGGAGCCCCCCAGGGAGGGTTGCCAGATCAACAAATAAAAATATAGGATATCTAGGTAAATTGGAATTTCAGATAAACAACACATAATCTTTAGTATAAGTATGTTCCAAATATTGCATGGGATATACTTACACTAAAAATTATTCATTGTTTATCTGAAATTCCAGTTTGACTGGCCATCTTATATTTTACCCAGCAGCTATACAGGATGCCTGGGCTGTATCAGGCAGAGGACTCAGCAGGTGTACAAAACCATGTGGATGACCAATATGCCTTACCTGTGACCCCAGGATTGCACCCTGTCTTCAGGGTGGGGTCTCCTTACCCTTGAAGCATTTCCTTGGATTAAGGAAATGGTCTGTCTTTACTAACTCAGTACATATGTTTGAGGGCTTCCTGTGTGCAGAAGGGCATTGTCTAAATGCGCAAGACAATAAATCCAGTCACCATGGACTTAAGAGCTTGGGGAGTTTTAGAGGAAGGAGAGACCAGACTCAAAGGAGACGCCAAGGTGAAAGCTGAGGAGAGCGTTAGCCAGGGAGGAGGACTGAGGAGAAAGCAAATAACAGGGCCTTCCCGTGCCCCAGCACAGCCTCTTCTCCACGGACTGGGCGCTTGGGACCCATGTCGGTCATGTCCTTACGCACCTCCTCCCAGTAAGTCCACACACTGGAGTCACTAGTGGGCTTTGCACGCAGGCTTTTCAGTGAGGTGAAGGGATGCAGTGAGTTACCTCAGACAACGCCTCTCCTGGGGAAGCAAAGTTGAGATTTTCTGCTGAAGCTTGTCATTAGCAACACTTGACATGCACAAAAAGGAGAAGGCAAAGGAAACTGGCCACTGACCTGGCTGTATTCCCACCTCAGGAGGTACTTGTCTGGGCCCATAGAGTCTCTCCTCCCCTCCCTTCCTTCCTGCCTTCCTCATTATTTCCTGACCAACTACTCACATAGGAGAATTAATCAGAGTCCCACTAACATGCTGCTTACAGTTACAGGTAAGAAGGGGAAAGGACTGAGGCCTGAGAGCAATCATATCCAACTGGGAAATCCAGGAAGGCTTCCTGGAGGAGCTAACATTTTGCTGTGAGTCCTGAAGAACACATAGGATTTGGACACATGGAGACAGAGTGGAAAGAGGTCACATACAAACAGGAAAGAGGGTGAGGCAAATAACAGAGCTGGAGAAACCAGAATTCAAGAAGAAAGTGTTGATTGGGAAGATTTCAAAGCCTTCTGAGCTTGATCTCAGGGTTCAAACCAGGGGCTCAAGGGAAAACAAAGTTTGCATTGTCCTGGGATGCTCAGAGAAACATTCTGACCCACTTGTTTACCTGTTTTTCTCTTTCCCCTCACTTGAGCACATCTTTCTCTGTTGGAGGATCATTTATAATTCAGGCAACCTCCTTCAGAGGGAGCAGGTGTTTCTCTGGGATGAAGCACCTTGGGAAGCAGAATGTACAAATGGCAAAAAAGCTTGTCACAGCAAAGCCAGGCAAAGAGAAGCCTGGGTTGAGGCAAGGGCAGAAGGAGGGGGAGGCTTACTGGCATGTAGAGACAAGGCAGCAAAAGAGAGCATCATTCTCTTTCCTTCCCATTTCTGAAAATCCGGATTGACTTTATTCTCCTTCAGCTCCAATGTCCGTGATCCCATCACTAGAATGCCTTTCTTTGAGTCCCAACAACCCCTCCTTCAAGATCGCTCTTTAAAAATGCTCACATGTTTATCAAGAACTGTCTACCCTGGGTTCCTCAGACAGCAGAGCCTGAGGTAATGCTTAAGTATTTGCTTTCTTAGGGCATGCAACCCCAAGGAGCAGAAATATGGGCAAAGGGGAGTGGGGCTGGGGTGGGGCGATTGACAGGCATGTTTTCAAGCCAGTCACAACTTGCACAAACCACAACTGCTGTTTCACGAGACCGTCTTCTGAGAGGCCACCTGACAACCATACACAACGTGCCTTCTCGGTCAAGAGAGGAAGAGAGAAGAGTGTGTCTGCCAGCTTCTACCTCCTGTGGAGACATTTGGCCCACAGACATGAGTTCCTCCACTCTTCTATTGCACATATATGAGCACCATGCAGGTCATGAAGCACTTCATGTGTCAGGTCAAGAGGGAAGCTCCATTCCCATGATGGTGGTGAGTGGTGGGCCTTGAAGGGAAGCACTGTGGGGTCAGGCCTGGGTGAAAGTTGTTGGGGCCCACACCGAACTAGTCTGCACTGGACACTGGGGCAGAAACCAGTGGCCTTTGGAGAGGCCAAAGAGATTCTGGAGATGCCTGTGCGGTATCTGGTTTAGGAAATGTCCTTCATCTTATTATTAGCAGCTGTCACCTGAGTTACCAGTTAGCTCTTTATCTGACGCCTGCCTGCTGGTGACTGCTGAGAGCAGGAGTCAGACACGGATTGGACATAGCCATAGATGGAGGTGCTGGGGGCAAGGTGGGTGTCTGGCAAGCTCACTTCCCCACCCTCCGTCCTAGGTTGGGGTGTGATGTGATGTGAATCACTCTGTAAGCCCATTTCAGGGTGCTCACCTGTGGCTGGAAGGCAGGCCCCCAGAGGGCCTCAGCAAGCAAATACAACCCCGCACAGGGACAAGACATTAAAGGGACTCCTGAGGACCCAGCATTATTAATGGCCTGTTCAAGTCAGAGGAAATCAATAGCTGTTTATAAAGGGCTTTGGGGAAGAAACTAGTTTCGATAAAGAAAAAAAGGAAAGACAAATACTTGCTCTCTTTGAGGCTGAGAGGATGAGTCAGGATTTCCTCCAGATTGACAGTGTTTCTATAAAATTTTGACTGACACCTGCCAAGAAGGAGGGGTTGTGTGTGCGAGTAGAAATGAACCACTAGATTGATTTCTTAATTAGATTTTCCATCACCCATCCAGAGTTTCCAAATTCCTGAAGATGGAATTATTCAGTACATAGTTTTCTAAAACACATTAGTACCTTCTTTCCCACAGCACTCAGGAAAATGAAAAAGGCTCTTAAAGCTCTAGAGCATGTATCTGAAATGCTGTGTACTTCTGCCTTGGCAGTGAGAGTGAAAACAAGCCCAGATTCCATTTGAATGGTACAGTGTTTAATAATTTTCTCCAGGAGCTCCAGGCTCTGCTGGATGTAAACACTGTCTTCTTTCTCCTAAGGGAATTAGGTGGTCAGCATTATCAGCCCAGTTTGGCAGCTAATGAAGCAGAGCATGTGATAGGGAAGTGATTTGTCCAAAAGAACACAGCGACAGCATTAGGTGTAACTGTTCTCCACTTTGTCTTCTTGATTAAGTTACCGTTTCAGACTAGAAATCATGGTAAAGACCCTGGATTAAGCACCTCATTGTGAACAGGGGAAAAGAGGGGCACCAGAGGTCACAGAGAGCCATTCCTTCAGGTCTGGGTATTTGTTTTTGTTCTCGATCTAAAGCTGAAGTCTCATCGGTGGCTGACAGGCCAGCACTCCCTCCACTAATCTAGCCAGGACACTCCTGGGCCTCCCAGGAACTTCATCCAGGATCACAGTGCTGGCCTTCATCCCAGGGACCTAGTGTGGCTTGCGTCATGACCTAGCGGTACCTGAGTTCAGTTCCTCTTTGTTAAAGGCCTTCTGTGTGCTGTGCTGAGCAGAGCACTGAATGACCACGTGAGTCTGTACTTGGCAGAGGCAGAAGAGAGGACCGTTTGGTGCTGACTCTGGTGACCATGGCCCTGAGGTATGGTAGGCCTGCAGGGAAGCTGCAAGGCCCATAGGATTCTGTTACCAGGCTGGGGCCTGGAGAAGATATCACCATATTGTGGACAGCTGTCCTAGCTCTAGTTCAAACTCCAGTGCCGTCACTTATAGTTGGTGGTCTTGGGGAAGTGAGTCTTTTAACTTTGCTGCACTTGGGCCTTCTCATCTATTAAATGAAGGTAATGATCTCTACCTCAGAGTGAGGAGACTAAACTGTATAATATATGTAAATTCCTGGCACACAGGAGGCCCTCAGTGATTCCTGTTATGGTCATGACTGGCTTAGTCCCAGTGTCTCTAGGTGATCATGTTTTGTTAAACTGGAAGCTGTGCTGCTCTGGTTCCCTTGGTCACTCCCATTTAGGCATGTCTCTGTCCAGGGAGGGCCACAGGTGAAAAGTTGCAGGCATTCTGTAGCTTGCCTAAAATCACACTCATTGTTCCCACAGGAAAACCAGGAAGCTTCCAGAGTGGAGGGCCCCGGTTCCCCGTCTGCACAGTGGGGTGGAGTGATGTTTGAACACACTTGTTTTTCTTTGCAGATTTTTTCAGAAATCTGAAAGGGTAGAGTCAATTGCTAATGAGACAGTGTTTTCCATCTCTGTCTTTCCTATCAGATGTTGTCTGTCATTGGGCTTGGAGGTACATGAGGGGTCAGATCTCCAGGGATTCAGGACCTGCTCCCAGATTTCCTAACTGGCTAGGAAGAATTACTTTAAAAAATGTTGGGAAAGGAGACCAACATGGTTCCTGGAAAAGCTGCACAGCTACCCTCCCTCCTTCTCCACTTTCCCACTGCTCCAGCAGTTTAGATGCTGGCACAGCTGACCTTGACATTGACAGACAAGCCCCACTTCCTCTCCCACAACCCATTCCCACTGGGGCTGCTTTAACTGAAAGGTACGGCCACATGCAGCCCCATGAGTGGGAGAAACACACACTACAGATGTGTGCTGTTTGTGCAGGAGAGCGTGAGTCTTTGTCTTTTGTTGGTGTTGTGGAAAATTATCAATAGGCTTTTGGTTTTTTCAAAGGTTACATATGGAATGTCTTCTTCTTCATATAGGCTGTCCCCTGCACCCCAATTCATATGTTGAAATCCTAATCCCCAGTACCCAAGAATGTGACTGTATTTGGAGATAAGACCTTTAAAGAGGTAATTAAGGTGAAATGAGGTTATATGGCAGGGCTTCTCTGGTGGCTCAGATGGTAAAGAATCTGCCTGAAATGCGGGAGACCTGGGTTCAATCCCTGGGTCAGGAAGATTTTCTGGAGAAAGGAATAGCAACCCAGTCTAGTATTCTTGCCTGGAGAATCTCATGGACAGAGGAGCCCGGATGGGCCCTCAGCCAACATGACTGATGTCCTTATAAGAAGAGGAAATTTGGGCACAGACAGATATGAATGAGAAAAGACCATGTGAAGATACAGGGAGAAGATAGCCATCCACAACGAGACAAGCTTCAGGAGAAACCAACTCGGCTGACAACTTGATCTTGGACTTCTAGCCTCCAGAACTGTGAAGAAATAAATTTCCATTGTTTAAGCCACCCAGTCTATGCTACTTTGCTATGGCAGCCCTAACAAAGTGTACTCCCCATTTATGTACTCTCAAGTTTTGTGGTCTGTTGTTTTAATTTCTTCTTCTCAAGTTTGAAGGACAGATTCAAAGGGAGTTTGTTCTATTGATGAGTAAGATTTGTTAGAAACCATCTTGTGAAACTCTTTGGCAGATTGAGAAAAGACAAAGCCCAAGCCCATGCTCACTGAAGTTGCTGTATTTGCACCACATATCCTAAACTATAGAGAAAATCAGAGGAGATGGATCTATTTGTACTGACACAAAAATTTGTGAGTTTATGAGATTTGTCCTGCCAAGTGGTACCAGGAGAAATGAGCAATTATGATAGCAAGTTCTTCATCTTAAAAATTTATTTATAAACATCATTAGAGAACTTGATAAATGTTTTACTTAAAAGGGTTCTTTTTTATTTAAGAAGAAATATGTTTCTGCCAGTTATAATTCCAGTTAACCTAATACAATATATTCTGGGCTTCAGTTTTTCCTTCAGTTGTTGATAATTCAATAAACCTTTATTACATTTGTAGTTCTTTCTAGGGCCAGGAGATTCTAGAATCTTTTTTTTTTTTATAAAAATAACTTTCTTTTGAATAGCAGTTTCAAAGATGTCTCAAAACAACCCTGTGAGGCAGTACATATACTGTTACTAACAACTAGCATTTGTATAGTGTTTGATCTCTTACATTATACCATCTTGTTTATTTGCCAGAGAAGGTAAATGAATTGGTTGAAGATAAACAGCAATCTTTAATGTTGAGGTGGGATTAGAACTCAAGCCAAAGCTTTTTTCATGACACCATCTTTTTTTCTTTATAGATAGTCTTAGAGTTTGGCCTTTGATGGTCTAAAAGTTCTGGAAGTAATTTCTATCCACCCTTCTAGATCCAGCTCAGATGCCACCTCTTCTGTGCAGTCTTCCCAGATACTCACAACACAAAGTTAATTGCTCCTTCATCTGCAGCCTTGAAGCATGTTCTTGGGCCCTTCTTTGCTGCTCTCGCCCTCTCTTGCTTTTATTTTGGTTTTCTATATACCCATCTTATCCCAATAGACTGAGCTCTGTGAGGCTAAGAGGAAGACTTCCCCACCCCAACTAGCCCAAGGCTCAACTGATAATACTTAGCATGTGGTCAGGATGTGAAGATGAATTGCATTCACATGTTCCAAATGTCAATTCAGGGGTGCTCCTTGGCCAAACGAGTTCATTGCTTCTCTGAGTGTATGGGAACGTAGGTACCTCATCTATAAGAACTGGATACATTTTTCCTGATGGAAGGGTGGCTAATTCATACCACTCCATATCTAAACTACTGCCATCTTCTTGCTACTCCCCAACTGCTTCTTTACTTTGGTTTTTTCATTCTTTTGTATTTTCCTTGGATAGATTTCTAACCACTCACCGCACCTCCTGTGCTCCTCTGCCCCCAGCCCTGGTCCACAAAGCTGGAGTGAACTCCAAAAACAAAGTGACATTCAACATGTAGACCCACCGACCTTCAAATTCCAACCTGGAACCACTGAGGAAACCGGGGCAGTAAAACTTGACGGGTTTGGGAACCTGTTAATGAAACTTACCACTCCATTAATATGTTAGAAATGTTACTACCAATAGGATATTCTTTAGAAAAATTTTCAGATGGTAATTTTTCAAGATGGTGGAAGATAACTCATGATTAACCATTTTAACTGCTAAATATTGCTTATCTATATAAATATTTTCCATCACTGGTTTTTCTGTAGTCTATGGGTTCTCAAAAGGTGTTCAGTTCAGTTCAGTTGCTCAGTCGTGTCCGACTCTTTGCAACTGCATGAACCGCAGCACACCAGGCCTCCCTGTCCATCACCAACTCCCGGAGCTTACTCAAACTCATGTCCATTGAGTTGGTGATGCCATTCAGCCATCTCATCCTCTGTTGTCCCCTTCTCCTCCTGCCTTCAATCTTTCCCAGCATCACTGTCTTTTCTAATGAGTCAGCTCTTCGCATCAGGTGGCCAAAGTATTGGAGTTTCAGCTTTAGCATCATTCCTTCCAATGAGCACTCAGGACTGATCTCCTTTAGGATGGACTGGTTGGATCTCCTTGCAGTCCAAGGGACTCTCAAGAGTCTTCTCCAACACCACAGTTCAAAAGCATCAATTCTTTGGCACTCAGCTTTCTTCACAGTCCAACTTTCCCATCCATACATGACTACTGGAAAAACCATAGGATTGACTAGACAGACCTTTGTTGACAAAGTAATGTCTCTGCTTCTTAATATACTGTCTAGGTTGGTCATAAATAGCAAACACCCTCTTCCAACAACATAAGAGAAGACTCTACACATGGACATCACCAGATGGTCAACACCAAAATCAGATTGATTATATTCTTTGCAGCCAAAGATGGAGAAGCTTTATACAGTCAGCAAAAACAAGACCAGGAGCTGACTGTGGCTCAGATCATGAACTCCTTATTGCCAAATTCAGACTTAAATTGAAGAAAGTAGGGAAAACCACTAGACCATTCAGGTATGACCTAAATCAAATCCCTTATGATTATACAGTGGAAGTGAGAAATAGATTTAAGGGATTAGATCTGATAGACAGAGTGCCTGATGAACTATGGACAGAGGTTCGTGACATTGTACAGGAGACAGGGATCAAGACCATCCCTAAGAAAAAGAAATGCAAAAAAGCAAAATGGCTGTCTGAGGAGGCCTTACAAATACCTTGAAAAGAAGAGAAGCAAAAAGCAAAGGAGAAAAGAAAAGATATACCCATTTGAATGCAGAGTTCCAAAGAATAGCAAGGAGAGGAAAGAAAGCCTTCCTCAGCAATCAGTGCAAAGAAATAGAGGAAAACAATAGAATGGGAAAGACTAGAGATCTCTTCAAGAAAATTAGAGATACAAAGGGAACATTTCATGCAAAGATGGGCTCAATAAAGGACAGAAATGGTATGGACCTAACAGAAGCAGAAGATATTAAGAAGAGGTGGCAAGAATACACAGAAGAACTGTACAAAAAAATCTTCATGACCCAGATAATCATGATGGTGTGATCATTCACCTAGAGCCAGTCATCCTGGAATGTGAAGTCAAGTGGGCCTTAGAAAGCATCACTACGAACAAAGCTAGTGGAGGTGATGGAATTCCAGTTGAGCTATTTCAAATCCTGAAAGATGATGCTGTGAAAGTACTGCATTCAATATGCCAGCAAATTTGGAAAACTCAGCAGTGGCCACAAGACTGGAAAAGGTCAGTTTTCATTCCAATCTCAAAGAAAGACAATGCCAAAGAATGCTCAAGATCAGATCAGATCAGATCAGTCAGAGTCCCTTGGACTGCAAGGAGATCCAACCAGTCCATTCTGAAGGAGATCAGCCCTGGGATTTCTTTGGAAGGAATGATGCTAAAGCTGAAACTCCAGTACTTTGGCCACCTCATGCGAAGAGTTGACTCATTGGAATGCTCAAACTACCACCTAATTGGACTCATCTCACATGCTAGGAAAGTAATGCTCAAAATTCTCCAAATCAGGCTTCAGCAATACATGAACCATGAAATTCCAGATGTTCAAGCTGGTTTTAGAAAAGGCAGAGGAACCAGAGATGAAATTGCCAATATCCGTTGGATCATCGAAAAAGCAAGAGAGTTCCAGAAAAACATCTATTTCTGCTTTATTGACTATGCCAAAGCCTTTGACTGTGTGGATCACAATAAACTGTGGAAAATTCTGAAAGAGATGGGCATACGAGACCACCTGACCTGCCTCTTGAGAAACCTGTATGCAGGTCAGGAAGCAACAGTTAGAACTGGACATGGAACAACAGACTGGTTCCAAATAGGAAAAGGAGTACATCAAGGCTGTATATTGTCACCCTGTTTACGTAACCAATATGCAGAGTACATCATGAGAAACGCTGGGCTGGAGGAAGCACAAGCTGGAATCAAGATTGCAGGGAGAAATATCAATAACCTCAGATATGCAGATGATACCACCCTTATGGTAGAAAGTGAAGAAGAACTAAAGAGCCTCTTGATGAAAGTGAAAGAGGAGAGTGAAAATGTTGGCTTAAAGCTCAACATTCAGAAAACTAAGATCATGGCAAAAGGTGTTAGACAAACAGTGATAATGAAACATGCTCTAAACACTACCACTCTCAGGACCTAGTCTTCAACCCAGATCTGACCCTGAAGTCCCTCTTTCTCCTCACCCACGCTTCAGCTCCCCAAAACTGTTCTGCCTGGGGAAAGGTTTTCTTAAAACTACAGGTTGAGCGCCAGTTCCTGACACAGGCAGACAGCAGGCTGTGCACAGTTCTTCCTGGGCAATTCACTTAGAGCAAAGAGGGATCTTTTTTGAGGCTTAAGAATATCAATATGCGGCTGCTTTGCTAAAATGCTCTCTGTCTCTCACAGTCAAAGAAATCTGCTTGCCTTGAGCTAGCCTCCAGTTTCTTGTTAAGAGCTAATTTTAGAGCTAATTTGGGTTCCATTAGTATATGGTTCTGTTGCAAATCTGACATTAACATCGGCGGCTTGATGAGTAACAAAGGGAGGAAAAGCCTTTTACCCTAACTGCTGCAATGCGGGCACATATGGTGTCATTTTTCAAGGAACAGATTTTTGTCTTTCTTGCCATTTCAGAGCTGCTTCCCTCTGAAATTACCAGCTCTAATTTAATGCAGAACATGTCTGGATGTCACTGCAGAGATCTAGTTAAACTGAGAGAGCTGGCAGGTCCCACAAATTTGCAAAAACAGTGTTCATTTGCACAGTATAATGTCTTCCAAGTCCATGCTTACGGACTGGGAATCAGTTACCAGTGATGTGGGCTCTGCCCATAGAATTAGAGCCCTTCCATGATTCTATGTCTGAGGTTGGGACACTAGTTTTACAAACTCTTGCAAGGGGAGGTTGGAGTGTTTCCCATTTCATCCCATGACCAGCAGCCCACGTGCTGGGGCCCACATAGCTTTAACTGATATCCATGAGTCCAGCTATGGCAACAGCAGGGCACATTTGAGACCTGTCTGCTAATCTGAATTCTGCCCGTAGCTGGCTGGATAACCCTGTTCCTGGAGGCTCAGCCCCTCACTTCTAAAATGAGGGAATTCTGGGACTCTTTGATAGCTAAGCTCAACAGCCTCTAATAGTAACTTACATTTATCTGACTCTTCTACATTCTTCTGAGAACCCTCATGTTTGTTATGTCCTGTGATCACCACAACATCCTGTGAGGCAGGCATTCCTGTCTTGCCCTTGGGAAATTCTGACTCAGAGAGGCAAGGAAATTTGCCCAAGGTCACACAGCTGGGAAGAGGGAGAGTTGGGACTCCAACCCAGTTGGCCTCACTCCCAGTTCAAGGCTCTCAGAAGTCAACAGACTGAATCAGAAAATAAGCTTTAAATACCACAACTCATCACTAGTGGCCATCTTAGCAGAGAACCGTGCCCAACAGGCCTACATTGTTCAGATGTTTCCTTGCCCAACAGGCCTACATTATTAACTTGAGAAATTATATTCTTGTTTTGGGACATGAAGTATCATGAACGAGCAACCCAGAAGGGGCTGAAAGGCAATAGGAAAGTACCAGAATTGATTCCAGTGCTGGCTTTGTCTCTGTCACAACACTTGTTTCTGTGTGACTTAAACAAGTACCTTGGCCTCTCTGAAACTCATTTCCCAAATGAGGCAGGTGGGTAAGATGCTCTCCAAGGAAACTTCCCTTTGGATCAGCCTATGGTTCTATGGCCAAGGTTCAATGCCAAACCCAAAGAGCATAGCGACAAGATGTAAGACCTTTGGTCAGGGAGGACCCTCTATGCCCAAAACATCTAGATTCTATAAAAACAAAATGCTCCAGGAAGTTAAAAAGTGAAGCTGCTATAAAGAGTGAACAAAGCAGTTACTCCTGAAAGTGACCAGGCAAATGTGAAAACAGGTTAGAAACTGCTACAGAAGCCAACCAAGTTAGTAACAAGAGAGGCAGGCACAGGACAGGACAATAGGGAGCGGTGGGAACTGCAGCAAAGCAGTAAGCACTGCCTGACTAAGGGAGCAGTGACCACTCAGTGCCAACCAAGCTTGCCAGGCAGGAATGTAGATGTGGTGCAAACAATATTCCAGTTTCTCAAGAGGACTGGAGATCTGAATATTCATGTGAAATATCCTAATTTTTAAACATTGGACACAAACCCAAAGACTTAAAACCCTCTTATGCCAAATAAAATGTCTGCTTGTCATATGCTGCCCAAAACACCAGTTTGTTAATTCTGCGCTAACATCTAAGTTGTCTGTGTCTATCTTTGCATTAAACATTTCCAGACGGCCTGTTTCCTGGCCTTCTTGGGAGCATGCTGCAGTAGTGACCTGCCATTTCAAGTCAACATGTTGACCGTTTCAAGTCAACAATGCTTTTCATCACATAGATCCCATTTTCCTGTTCACAGCCTTTGAGGGTGGACCTCCAACAGGGGCCAGCATGCATGTCCAGTTCCTGCTCTGCCTGCCCGAAAATAACCTTCTCCAGAGAGACAAACAACAGTGGGAAGGGAAAAGTATGATTTGGCCTTGCTAGGACACGACTGAGCGACTTCACTTTCACTTTTCACTTTCATGCATTGGAGAAGGAAATGGTAACCCACTCCAGTGTTCTTGCCTGGAGAATCCCAGGGATGGGGGAGCCTGTTGGTCTGCCGTCTACGGGTTGCACAGAGTCGGACACGACTGAAGTGACTTAGCAGCAGTAGAATAAAACAGACACTATTTTTTTTTCCTGCCACCATTTCTACTTTATTGGATCAGATAACCATTTTTATTGTTAATTTAGGTACAAATTAATTGCTGTTCAAACGAATGAAAACAAAAACAAATGCTCTCACCATTACTTGCTACTTAAATGGCAATTACTTGTCTTTGTAATCCAATACAGCAAATATTAGTGCATTCGTGCTGCATTCTTTGGCCCAAGGCACTGCTAATGAGAAGAATGGATGTCCCTGGAGATTCCCTAACAACCTGAGCAAACCTGGAAGGAAGGTGGTTGACCCCAGAGCATTTATGTCTGCCTTTCTCTTCTTTCCAACTATAACTGAATAAAGGAATAGGAGGATTTGATAGTATTTTCATGTCCCTTGTTTTTCCTCTGAGAGATTTCTTATCACACCTGTGATTCTGTATGCATTTTTCTCTTTAGAGTCACAGGTGAAATATCTGTTCTGGAAAGCATGTTGGGGCCTCTTGTCCAGGCAGCACTCATAGGCCCCCAACCTGAGTGTGAGGGTCCTCCTTCGTATGCCTGTAATCTCAGTACTGACTTCATTAGGGCCCTGATCATACTGGGCTAGAACTGTCCACTTATTTAGCTGAGCTTCCCTCGAGTAGACTACAAGCATCTTGAAAGTAGGGATAGCATCTTACTCATCTTTGTAACCCTGCTCAAAGTATGGTGCCCGGTACTGGTGTGGCAGTGATGCTCAGAAATGAAGACAAAAGAAAAGCTTGGCGAGCCCCTCACTTTATCTGTCTGCAGCACCTTCTCAGTGTATCCTCTGTACAGGGTACCACACAAGTAATTTCCTCCTTTGTGTCACAGATTTTTAGAATTTCCTGCCTAATTTTGTCATCTTTCATATAACAGTGACAGGAAGAACATCCACCTAGAAATATCTCCTTGATTTCCATTTGCCAAATCAATCTCATCTCCCCCTACCAAATAAAATGTAGTTACTCTTTGATCAAATGAAAAGGTATTGCATAAATAATGGAATTATACTATATAAAAGTTTTTTATGACAGTAAGGAAATCCCATAGTGTACAACAGTCAATACCAGACTCTAGATTAGGTCTAACAAATATTCTTTTTCTCACCCTCAAGAAAGTTGCACTGGAACTCGTTTTGAAGTTTTTATGATGAAATTGTAGATTCTTATCACAAAGAACTGAAGGTAAAGAGTTCCATGACTAGTTTTCTCTGAACACTTCTGTCATTTGAGAGCCTGTTTAGAGTGCAGAGAATTTCTGAGTCACTTGCAGGAAATTTTCTTTGTCTGCATATTCTGCATTCCAACAGAAGAGCCCTTAACTTTTCATCAAAAGTGGTTTAAAGCATCAATTGTAAGTCAAATATAATGACTTTTTTGTAAATGTTCTTGATTTCCTTACAGAGGTTAGCAGCACAGATTTGTGTTCAATGGACTGTTTCTGTATTCAAGTCTGTACTCTGTACAGAGCTTAGCATAGTACCTTATGCTTAATCAATGTCTGTTAATGACTAGATGGTTGAATGATTAAATGGATGCCTCTTACACAGAGGTAACAAAACATTCCTTTTTATCCTGGATAGTTTTTCCTTTGATGATGCTAATAGAACTCATAGATTTAGACTAATAGAATGTCAGTGATAAAATCTGACAGTGATAAAAATAAATCTAGTTCAGTATTTTTTTCACTTTTCAGATTTCAAAAGTGAGGTTCAAAGAACCCCAAGATCACTTGGAACACTCAAGGGGAATTTCAAGAAATTGTACCAAATATGAGCCTTAAGGTACGCATGGGTTTCCATGTCAACTGAACATGTGCTATTTCATTACTTTCTGTTCTCTCTACCTTTGTGCAATTCTCATAAACTAGCTAGGATTCAGAAGTGTGTGAAAGACTCATTCATCAAAGCTCTTAAATACTGATTGGATCTCTTTATCCACTAGTCATTAATACTGTGGAGTGGAGTTCAGTATTCAGTGGATGAGAACCCACCGAGAGGTCTATTATCAGTGCATGGGGAATGAAAAGAGCTCTGGGTCCCAAGTTCTAGATGGATGTTTTTACTTTTCTCTATTCCCTAAGGAAAGCGGTACTTAGAAGAGCCAATTTATATAACAGATGTGAACACATTGTAGCATTTATAGCATGCAAATGCAAGGGGTTAAAACTGTTCTCAATGTGTCCCTAGGGACACAGTAACCAAGCAGATCCTTTGGGACATGAGGATGGAGGGCAACCCTGGGGTATTGAGCCTCCCTGCTCAAAACCAATAAATATAGAAAATTAACCTTCTGAGAGTCAAACAGTGGTTTCCAGCTTTTTCCAGTATAAGCCTTCCTTTGTTATCATCAAAATCTTCCCCAGAGCCCCTTCCACATGATGTTTGTATTTAACAGCATTTGTTGATTAAGAAAACACATATTGATGAAAAGTTATTACGAATTATGACCACCGTTTGCATTTTATAATATTTTGTTCATTGTTACATTGTGTTAATACTTTTGACAAATACTGGTACTAGATTAGAGCAAACTATGTTAGTTATTCAACCACCAGGCACTCACAGATTAGCTGGCTTCTCAGAAGAATTCCCTCTGCTCTCAGATCAGGGAAATCCTGCATTAAACTGTGATAAGGAAACATAATGAATGGGTCAGCCAAGTAATACAATCATCTTAAGTGGACTCTGGCCCCAGGTTGAAGTCAGACTTTATGGATGACATTAACGTATCCAAAGAGACAAGATATTGGTTACAAGAAGACCTGCTGCCAGTGGAAGCCAGAGGAGGTAGCTCCATCCTGATGAGCGCTGCAGCATCCTACCAGCCCTGCCCAGGGAAGACATGCATTGACCTAGAGTCTCAGTCTCAGGTCCTGGTGTAACAACTCATGTTACACTCCAGGCTCAAGTGAGTATCCTTGCTGCCAGCAGAGAATAGTCAGACATCCTGATTGTTTTATCAAAGATGAAAGTCTTGGTTGTAGATCAGACAACCATCCTAAAATCTTGGATAAAGTGAGACCAGTCCCGAGCAATGGCTGACAGGATTGATCTGGCCCTGAGGCCTGTGAGTAGTCTCGGGGTAGCCATGCTATTGTCCCTCACTAGGAATATATCTTCTTTTTCCATTACCTTGAGCCATGATTTCTCAGCTTCAGGACTATTGACATTTTGGGTCCAATACTGCTTTGTTGTGGAGGGTTGATTTGTGCATTGTGGTATGTTGCGCAGCATCTCTGGCTGCTCCTTACTATATGGCAGTAGCATCCTGACCCACTTGCACCCCCCCCCCCAGTTATGACAACCAAAGCTGTCTGCAGACATTGCCAAATATTTCTGGGCCAGGGGAACGCCACCCCTGTCCCCCCAGGTGAGAACCACTAGCATGAATTATTCTAGTTAAGTGTCTACAGGATGCAACCACATGGGTTTTTTCTCAAAGACTAGCTTATTCCCAAATCACAGTACATTCAATTTATATGCAATGTTGCCTTTATCCAAAAGATGTTAGAATTCTTGAAAAATCAATTTCAAGGAGCTTGTGTTAATTTAGAAATACGGTCAAGCTCCACTTCACTATAATGCAAAGGAAACAGTTATTCTGGCAGCTGAGTGAACTGAAACTTCTCTTTGATGCCCTGGTGATTCAAGGGTCATCCTTCTGAACAGCAATTGCTCCTTTTTTAAAGTGTAATAGGGATGGATTGTGCTGACTAGGGGAGTCACTTGGAGGTTTGATATTCTGTTGATTTAAAGAATAAACACTTGATTGTTTTTGATTTCTTATTATTTACCTCTTCTTCCTAAAAACAGTACCACACACACAAAAAAAGATATTCCAATTATTTGAGAAATTAAATTAGTTTTGTGTGGCTAAATTGAAGATTTTTGCTAAAATGATTCCACCTTTTTCTAGATAATTCTTCCACTGGAAATTTCTTCTTTTGAGAAGAGCATTTCCACCACAGTCAAACCACTTAAGTACATAGAGTTCATCAATGCGCGTACTTACAGAGAAATTTCCACCTGATTCCATTCAGGAGTGAACGTTTCCCTCTTGGCCCCATCCGTACTTCTGGTCCCCAAGGCCACCATTTGCTGTTTGAGGCCTTATAAGTTAAGCACCAAGAGCTGGTGACTGGTGAGAGTCCACACTGACCCCAAAACAGAACACCTCCACGGGCTGCCTTGTTTCCCTGCCCCTCCCCTCTTTCAAGGACTCAGGCATTTTCATCCTTCCTGTTCCGGCCCAGCTGCCCCTTCCTGCTTCCCAAGTTCGGTTCTGTCTAGTCTCTGGGAGAAGAAAATCTGGTTCTTCAAGCATTCACTGAACTTTTGTGTCTAAACCCAGGCTCTGCAGTTTCTGTGAGCATTTATTTTTTTCAGTTTTATACATATATATATATATATATATATACTTCCCTGTGTTATACAGTAAATAATATACTTCCCTGTCTTATACAGTAAATCTTTATTTCTTATCTATTTCATGTATAATACTGTGTATCTTAATCTCAAACTCCTAATTTACCCCTCCACAAACTTGCTTTTCTCTTTGGTAACCATAAATTTTGTTTTCTATGTCTGTGGGTTTGTTTCTGTATTGTACATAGATTTTTTTGTATTATTTTTTAGATTCCACATATAAGTGGTATCATATTTGTCTTTCTCTGCCTAATTTACTTCACTTAGTGTGATATTCTCTAGGCCCATCTATGTTGCTGCAAATGGCAATATTTCATTTTTTTATGGCTGAGTAATACTCTAATTGTATATATACCACATCTTCTTAAACCAATCACCTCTTGTTGGGCACTTGGGTTGTTTCTATGTCTTGGCTACTGTAAATAGTACTGCTTTGAACACTGGGGTGTATGTATCTTTTCAAATTAGATTTTCATCTTTTCTGGATATATGTCTAGGAGTGGCATTGTCAGATCATATGGCAGCTGTATTTTTAGTTTTTTTACGGGCTCTCCATACTGTTTTCCATAGTGGTTCCACCAATTACACTCCCAGTGATGTAGGAGGGTTCCCTTTTCTCTACTCCCTCTCCACCATTTATCATTTGGAGACTTTTGATGACTGGTGTGAGGCAATACCTCGTTGTTATCTTGATTTACATTTCTCTAATAATTAGTGATGTTGAGCACTTTTTTCTGTGCCTATAGGCCATCTATATGTCTTCTTTGGAGAAATGCCTATTTAGATCTTTCACCCTTTCTTTAATTGGGTTGCATTTTTGATATTGAGTTGCATGAGCTGGTGAGTGTGTGTTTCTGTCAGTGCCCACTGGAGTGCCCTTGGATGCCAGTGAGAAGCAGAGCAGAAGGATAGGTTAGCTCTTGGAGATGTAGCCCTGTCATGTGTCTTGCCAGCTATCTGAGACAGAAATGAAGATGAAAAGGGGCAATAATCAAGGCAGCTCTGCACAGGAAGCCCCTTCCTATTGGAGCCGCATAGAGTTTCAGGATGGCTGGGGCCTTGAACTCCATCTTTTAGTCTTTTTCTGTTGGGGAAAAGGTGGGGTGGGGGGAACTGCTTGGGTAAAGAGAGTCTCTTTGGGGGCCCTAGGATATAAAAGTAATGGTTCTGAGTTTGAGACCCTGCAAATCACCCTCATGAGAAGCCTGCTGGGAGGAGGAGTGCTTTTTAAGAGCCTGAGTGCAAGCAGACTGTCCCCCGCCCCCAACATGGGAGACGAGGAGCTCATCGCACTGGCAGCTGCTCTCCACCTGGCCAAGGCCTCCCATGACAAGCAGAAGAGGGGAACCTGGTCTAACTGTGAGGCAGGGGGTGATATAAAGCCTTTCAAGTGCCATTCTCTCTTTCTCCAGCAGGGTGGGCTGGGTGCCAGCATAGACACCCAGGGGCTGCTGCTTGCCTAAGTTCCTTTGTGCAGGAAGCACTGTCTTCATGTAGAAAAGCCCCAGCCAGAATACCGGCTCATCTGCCCAGCTGGGTGTCTTCAGACTAGCCCAAACTGCACGATGCTTCCTGCTGTGGCCCTGCTTACCCATCAGAAAGGGACCAAATTTATGAAACCTACTGGGTGCCATACACCACACACACACACACACACACACACACACACACACACACACACACACACACACACACACACACGCACACACGCGCGCGCGATCTCATTTAATCACCTCAACCATCTTGTGAAGTAAGCATTCTTATCCTTGTTTTACAGATGAGGTAACTAGCTTAAGCAACTTGCCTAAAGTCACTCAACTAGACTTTTTTTTGAGTCTTCACAGAAGGGGACTGATTTGGAGACTCTGAAGAGCCTGCTGGTCCCCACTCCTCTCCTTGGGAAATTGTGGATGAGCAGTGACCCAGGCAATGAAGAATCACTGCTAAGGACATAAGAGATTTCACCTGCCTCCACAGGCAGGCACAGCAAGAAAGGTCTTTGTCTGGCGAAGGTCTATTAGGGCAGTTGTCAAAGTCAGGCAGGGCCAGCAAACTACTATCTCCTGAGAAAAATCACTGCATCTTCAGAAATGCAAATTTGAGACCAAAAAAAAAAATCTTATCTGTAATTTTATAATGACCATCCTAATTCCCAGTTGACATCTGCAGCAACTAAATACCTGGAAGGCCAGTTAGGGGCATCAAGGGGTGGGGGGCGGGCGGGAAAGCTGGGGAATTCCTCCTCCTCCAAATCAAGTGTGGGATTGAAAGGAATCCCAAGAGGGAGGAGCGGCGGTAGCAGCTGAAAAGACCATGCTCCCTGCGTCTCTAGGAGGAAAGGGACCCCGATGGAGAGCAAAAGTTGGGTGGTGGTGGGGGAGGCCCCTGCCTCAGGCCCGTAGGGCTGAGTGTTAAGAGCTGCGCTGAGCCCCGCATCCGGTCGGAAGTACGAGTCTGGCGCTCCTGGCTCGGGATGCTGCAGCTGTTCTGGGGATCTGCACAATTAGAATTCTCCTAGCGCTACGAGCCTGCAGGAATCCAGTCACGTGGTGGACGCTGTGCTTGGAGCTGGGGTCAATGAGAGCTCAGTCTGAGGGAAAAAAAAAAAGCGTTCCCTCCCCTCTGAGACATATCCTTCTTCGCGGTGGACTGCTGGGCTTTTCCTCAGAGGAAACCTCACCACCTGCGGGAAAAGGCTCCTGTCAGTGACCCAAGCCGGGTGGCGCCCTCGCCCGCCCTCCCCCCACACCCCCTCCCACCTAATGGCGTGGAAGCTCTCAGGCGCATGCGTGGTATGCAGGGGCGCAGAGAGACACTCTCCCATCTGAGTAGGGTTCTGTCAGAGGCGCATACCTCCACATCCTTTCATTCCTGTTCCTCTCTACCACAAGACTGGCTTCGCACCAAGTTAGAATCTGGTTCCTGAATAGCTATAGGGCTACAGCTTTACAGAGATCATTTCTTTCCTATCTTACCCACTTTGCCACGAATCTGTAATTAATTAAGGGGGCAAAAGCTTTCACTAGAATTTCCTGAGTCAGAACCAAGGCTTTATTATTTCTGCTTTGGCGGGGGTCGGGGGGGGGGGGGTTTGAAGATTTCCAGATTTCCCTCTCTTTCTCCGGGTCTCTTGATGGGAATGCATTTCCCACTTCTTTATGTTCACAACTGTGATGTAAGTCTCCCAGATACTCTCCCTTCAGCCTACTCAGTCTCCCATCCACCAAATGAAATGCTGGACCCAAGCTCTTGACCAATTTGAGCCTTCCCATATCCAGCTTGTTCTTATTACTGATGAACCTCCCTCCATCCACCCTCAGGAAGTGTTAGTCGATCAGTCGCGTCTCTTTGTGACCCAATGGACTGTAGCCTGCCAGGCTGCTCAGCCCATGGGATTTTCCAGGCAAGAATACTGGAATGGGTAGCCATTCTGTCCTCCAGGGGATCTTCCTGACCCAGAGATCAAACCCAGGTCTTTTGCATTGCAGGCAGACTCTTTACCGTCTGAGTGACCAGGGAGGCCCTCACACTCAGGACCAACAGCTATTTCCAGAGGGAATTTGATTCATCCTTGTTGTTTTCCAGTTTGTTCTGTGCTGCTTTTTTGTCTTCCCTGAAAAAAAAAAAAAAAAAAAGCCCTCATCCTCATTCCTGTCAAAGACCTGTCAGAAATCACTACTCTTCTCTGTAATGGGCATTAATGTCCTGTCAGAAATCTGTGTTCTCCTATCAGCAATCACTGTCTCCTGTCACAGTGATTGCTGATCACCCCTCTTCTTTTTAAAAATCACTGTTCTGAGAAGAATCACCACCTCAGAAATCCCTATTCTCTTGTCAGAAATCCACTAATATCCTGTCAGAAGTCAACATTTTCTGTCAGAAATCCTTGATTTCCTGTTATAAATCATTGCTCTCCTGTCAAAAAATCCCTGCTCTTCTGTCAGAAATTCCTGCTCTCCTGACAGAGATCACTGTTTCTTGTCAGAAGTCACTACTTGCCCATTGGAAATAGTTGCTCTTCGCCTGATCCTTCTCTCCAAGGGATATTCAGAGTTGTTTGTTACATTTTGACATTGATAGCTTCTCTGTGACTTCCATCCTGCTGGCTGTTTGCACCTGTTTTGCTGCATCTATTGAAGCTTCAATGCTGGGTCTGAAAGCAGCCTGGGCAAGTGGGCATTGTACTGGGGCATCCACAATCTCATGTGCTCCTCTTGGTTGATCAGACAGGTCATTTTTGCTTGCTGGACCTTTTCCTCTTTGTTAGGGATGATAATATTTTGCTCAGCCTGCTTCACAAGGTTATTTAATTTAGATCATTTGACAGTTCTGACTTTTAGAAAGCTGTTACCTTATTCAAGCTAATATCTCTCTTCCTATAATTTTTACTCACAGAGCAAGTCTAATACTTCTATGCTGTGGTAGAAGGAACACTTTTTCAATCTAAATCTTCTGTAACCCAGTGGACATTCCTGAAGTTCTCTAACATCTAGATTAAACCTACTCAGTTCCTGATATGACATGGTTTTCAGACCTGTTGCCAGCCTGGCCACATATAGTCCCTCCCCTTGCACCTCCCCAAGATGTGGTCTAGTTTGTTTCAGTTTCCCTAAGAGTATGGTCTGAATGACTCAGGGGAAGCAGGATTACCACCTCCTTCCTTCTAAAGCTGAGTATTAATGTGGCCTAAAATTGCATTAGTTTTTGTATCATTTTCCAAATAGAATCTTCCTAGCCAAAAGCTCTATTTGTTCAGTAAGTCATTTTTTCCTTCTCATTAGAGGTTTATAATTTTCTTTGAATAGATTTTTGCATGTCCTATTAGGATAAATGCAAAATATTTAATGTTTTAGATTCTTCAGGGAATGAATACTCTTTCTTTTTTCCATTTTATTTTTTTCTAGTCTTCATCACTAGAATCTAGAAATGGTATTGATTTAATTTTAATCTTATGATCTGCAATGTTGCTGAACAGATTTGTCATTCTACTAATATTTCTAGGATACTCTATATCTTTCATGGAGGGCTTACTCATTCTCTTTTATAATGTTGAAAGCTTTATTTATGGCAAGACATAGCAGTACTCCAAGCTGTAGCATTTTTTTTCCTAGGAAATGCTCAAAATGGGTAACAGCACCCTCTTTTGCGGGAATGTTGCTGGCTATACCTAAAAGGGTATATCAGAATACAAGGAAATGAGGATGACATTATTATATGGGTAAAAGTGAAAGTCACTCAGTCATGTCTAACTCTTTGCAACGGCCTGGACTGTAGCCTGCCATACTCCTCTGTCCTTGGAATTCTCCAGGCCAGAATATTGGAGTGGGTAGGCAGTTCCCTTCTCCAGGGGATCTTCCCAACCCAGGTCTCCTGCATTGCAAGTGGATTCTTGTTGTCTGAGCCACCAGGGAAGCCCAAGAATACTGGAGTGGGTAGCCTATCCCTTCTCCAGTCGATCTTCCCAACCCAGGAATCAAACTGGAGTCTCCTGCATTGCAGGCGGATTCTTTACTAGCTGAGCTACCAGGGAATGGGTAATCTTTAATTAATTGATTTCTATCTTTAAAAGTAAATCATTCAATAGCTTTTGATAATTCAACCATTAATAGCAACAAATTACTTACCACATACTTCACAGCTAAGAACTGGTAACACCAAAGCCGGGATAATGATTAAAACAGGTTTTCACTGAATTGTACACTTTTAAAATGAATTTTAAAGTATGATTTTTTACAAAAGGAAAAATCTAAAACATAGGCTGTGGAGACAGATATTTTGAATTTATTATGTCCCATCTCTGCCTCTAAGAGGCCCTGTGGTCTTGGGTAATTGCTTGATTTCTATAAGTCTCAGTTTCAACCAATGTAAAATGGGATTATGAATCTCCCCTCCTCTATTCCACTGTAAAAGACCCTCTACCCTCCCCACCCCCGCCACCATATTGAGATATGGAATGGCCAACATTTCTCATTTTACTAGATTTGGTGATTGGTACAGATGTGCCCACATAACCCCAAATGCATCAATTGAGGTCTTGAGGAGGACTGATGCAGGTGTTAGGTTAGAATAGGGCTCTTTCCTTCTGAAATTATAAGCTGTAAGGCTCATGGGAGTCAAAGCTCTGGGGCTCATCTTTTTCATCACATGGAAAGAATATACTAGAGAATGAAGCTTACACAGAGGAGATAGAAAGGGAAATCTTTGATAATATTGTTTGAGCACATGGATCCTGCCTACCCAGAAACTAGACAACTCCTGGTATTTTCATTTGTATGTGCCAGTAATTCCCTTTTCTCTTAAGCTTGTATTGGTTGGGTTTCTGTCACGAGCAACCCAAAAGGACCTAATGTAGAAATCTATTTTATATGGATGCTATGATAATTATTTGTGGTAATACACGTAAAGCACCCAATGTTTCTGTAGAAAAAGTACTCAAAAATTGAAACTTACTATTATCATCATGATTATCACTGTGCAATAGAGAAAGACAATTTTGTGTCTACTTTGTCTCCCGTAGTAGCTAAGACAGCACAAGTATACAAGAGTTCAATAAACTTATCCTTTAGCAAGAAATTTATATTTTCCCTTAATATGGAACTTAAGCATGAATAAATCAGAATTTTTCTCTGCTTTCTATTCTTATGAGATAGAGACAAATCAACAAAATGGAAAGAGTGTTGAACTGGGGGCCAAGAGACCACGGTTCCAGTTCTGACATTGCTTTTCACATATTGAATGCCCTTCCCCTCTCTGGGCCTTGGTTTCTCCACTTATTAGATTAGGCTTATAAGCTCTAAACCTCAGGCTTAAGGAAAAAGATCAAGGAATTCTTTTAATATCCCATGATTTCTTGGGGTTAAAACAAATCCAGTTTCATATACCCTTGAGGAACCAGAGATCAAATTGCCAACATCTACTGGATCATTGAAAAAGCAAGAGAGTTCTAGAAAAACATTTATTTCTGCTTTACTGACTATGCCAAAGCCTTTGACTGTACGGATCACAATAAACTGTGGAAAATTCTGAAAGAGATGGGCATACCAGACCACCTGACCTGCCTCTTGAGAAACCTGTATGCAGGTCAGGAACTGGACATGGAACAACAGACTGGTTCCAAATAGGAAAAGGAGTACATCAAGACTATATATTGTGACCCTGCTTATTTAACTTCTATGCAGAGTACATCATGAGAAATGCTGGGCTGGATGAAGCACAAGCTGGAATCAAGATTGCCGGGAGAAATATCAATAACCACAGATATCCAGATGACACCATCCTTATGGCAGAAAGTGAAGAGGAACTAAAGAGCCTCTTGATGAAAGTGAAAGAGAAGAGTGAAAAAGTTGGCCTAAAGCTCAATATTCAGAAAACTAAGATCATGGCATCTGGTCCCATCACTTCCTGGGAAATAGATGGGGAAACAGTGGAAACAGTGTCAGACTTTATATTTTGGGGCTCCAAAATCACTGCAGATGATTATTGCAGCTATGAAATTAAAAGACACTTGCTCCTTGGAAGGAATGTTATGACCAACCTAGATAGCATATTAAAAAGCAGAGACATTACTTTGCCAACAAAGGTCCGTCTAGTCAAGGCTATGGTTTTTCCAGTGGTCATGTATGGATGTGAGAGTTGGACTGTGAAGAACTTTGAGTGCTGAAGAATTAATGCTTTTGAACTGTGGTGTTGGAGAAGACTCTTGAGAGTCCCTTGGACTGCAAGGAGATCCAACCAGTCCATTCTGAAGGAGATCAGCCCTGGGATTTCTTTGGAGGGAATGATGCTGAAGCTGAAACTCCAGTACTTTGGCCACCTCATGCGAAGAGTTGACTCATTGGAAAAGACCCTGATGCTGGGAGGGATTAGGGGTAGGAGGAAAAGGGGACGACAGAGGATGAGATGGCTGGATGGCATCACTGACTCGATGGACATGAGTTTGAGTGAACTCTGGGAGTTGGTGATGAACAGGGAGGCCTGGCGTGCTGAGATTCACGGGGTCGCAAAGAGTCGGACATGACTGAGCGATTGAACTGAACTGAACTACAATGACACGGGATCAAGGAAGTTGGCGTACTTGCTGATGAGCATTTTCAAGATTCTATGTTTCCATTGGATGATGTAAGGAAGTTCAGGACTCTTCACTTGCTAATGTAGAAATGTTGCAAAATGCATTTTAGAATGATTTTTAGTCACAGGGCCTGAAATATAATTTAATATCCAGAAAAAAAATCAATGGAAACAATATTTTTCATTCATCAAGCATTCCTTTAGAGCCTTCTAGACACATACTGTGTGTGTCAAGCACCAGGGAAGCATCAGGACTAAGACCCGTTTTCTGAGGTCAAGGAGAGCAAATCTTGCCAGGCTATTTCCTGATTGTCTTGTTCATCAAGATTTCACTGGAGTTCAGATACAAATAGAGATTTTTGATGCCCTTCCTGGGTGTCCACTGTGTGCTAGGCCCTGGTTAGACTAGTTCGTGCACATTGTCTGTCACTGGGTTATATATAACTTGCCTGTACTCCCACCTCCCAAAAACACTGCTCTGGCTGAGGCCAGAGACAAGCACCTTGGTAACTGATCCTCCCTTCACAAGCAGGCCCTGACCCTCACAGCCTCATCCTCTCTCATCCTGGCTTTCTGATCAGAAGTGGAGCTTCGCTTTGTAGTGAAGCCTGGAGCTATGGTGCTTGTGCTTAGTCTGACTCTTTGCAAACCTGTGGAATGTAGCCCTCCAGGCTCCTCTGCCATAGGATTCTCCAGGCAAAAATACTAAAATGGGTTGCCATGCCCTCCTCCAGGGGATCTTCGCAACCCAGGGATCGAACCAAGGTCTCTCACATTGCAGGTAGATTCTTTACCATATGAGCCACCTGAGAAGCCCATGAATACTGGACTGGGTAGTCTATCCCTTCTCCAGGGGATCTTCCCAACCCCAGAGTTGAACCCAGGTCTCCTGCATTGCAGGCAGACTCTTTACCAGCTGAGCTACAAGGGAAGCTCCAGAAGCTGTGGTATGTACAGGCATCTGAAGCACCTACTTTGTAGAAGATGTGAGGCATTGATTTTAACTCAAGTGCTGGTGAGACGGGGGATAATTTTTATGTTCAAATAAGTATTGATAGATCATGGAGTAAAGTTTGAAATTTGAACAAATTTAAGATTCATTCATTTTTTTTCAAAAAACTACTGAATGCCTGCTGTGTGCTAAACATTATCCTAAGCCCTGAGGATTATAAGGTAAATATACAGGAGGAAAAAAAAAATCTCTGCCGTCATGGGGCTCACACTCTAGTAGAAGGATAGACCAAAAAAAGGAAAAAAAGAAAACCCGTAACATTTCAGATGCAGACAAGGTCTATGGAGAAAAAGAGAGCAGGGAAGCAGATTTCAAAGCCATGTGCAACTTGCAGAGGACTGCTTCAGGCTTCACCATCTGATTCCTTGGAGCTCTTCCTTTCCTCTGTAGCAAGGTTACCTGGGCAAGGAGGGATGGTGGGGGATAACCAGGAGATAAACTGGTCTAAGAGGTGCATCTGGAGCCCATAGACCCAAGAGGAGTTATTCAGAGGGAAGGGAGGCACCCAGTGATACCTCATGGCCCAGAACCCACACTCTGTGGGGCCCCAATCAGGGCTTGAGCAGGCTTCTATTGCCATATTTCTACCTCCTCACTCAGCACGATCCCTGCTTGAGTTTCTCAGGTGCCCAGATGGCTGTCCTGGGGGAACTTTTTTCACTGCTCCCTCAATTTCACTCATCAAATTTCATTAGTAATTCCTCAGACTCTACCCAAACCCATGCCCTTTTGGCCAAATGCAGCCCTGCTCTGTTACCATCCCACCCTCTATGGTTAGAGAGCTTTCCTAGCCACACACGGTGGTGGTTTCTCATGCCTCACCCTTGTAGGGCAGAGAGGAGAAGGCAAATCAGAGAATGGAGCTTAATGAACAGTGGGGTATAAGAGCGGTCCTGCCAAATAGGACAGACATTGCAAGCCATTGGTTCTCAACCTTTACGATGTCCCAAAGTCATGAGTGGGCTTGTTAAAACAGCTTTCTGGGCCCCCTTCTCCAAAGTTTCTGATTCAGTAGGTTTGGAATGGAGCTCCTGAAACTGTGTCTGACAGGATCCAGATGGCAGCGGTGCTACTGATGCTGAGCCCACACTGAGCTCCAGGGCTCTAGGCCAGCCAGTGAGGCAGGATGAGTCTGCCTCTGCACCCCAGCCTCCTTTTGGGCCCTTCTCCACCTCTAATTTGTGAACACTTCCCCCCTCCACTTTCTTCCCTTCCTTAGCCATCTGATTTTCTCTCTTACTCTAAAAATAGCCTTTGGAGTATGGTCTGAAAAACAATTCTACTAAGTTGCAAATAGTGGTCATAACTATCATTCCTTCCAGGAATATTTGAAGTTTGACAGTCAAATACACACCAAAGCTAAATAAATAAAACTCTGATGGTGGACTTCGGGGATCAACTAGTGAGTGGTGGCTATGTCTGGGGGCTTAGGGCCTCTGCAACTGTGTAGGTGGCCACTTATCTTACCTCCTGTCAGGGGATGGCTCCCACTCAGTCTGGCTAAGAATTGAAATTCTACATCCCTCTTCTCCAGAAGCAGTGAGGCAAAGATGCTACTGCTGAAGAGGAGAACAACTAATGGCAATAATTAAATCCCCCAAGGAGACAGGATTCTCAGTGTCTTTTGTGTTCTGGGAGTGTCTCTTGCTTTGGTGGAAAGAAAGAAAATCCATTGTGACAGGCTCTGGTTTTCCTGCACTTGGAGCCCCCTGCATGGTTATAGCAGGGTCCGGTTTTTTTCTTTGAAAAATAAAGTGACCAGAATTTTAAAAAGTAAGGTCATGGTTCCCACCCCAGGTTTAGAGAGAAAGAGTGGGCGGGTATAAAATGTGTGGGGAGGGGTTCCTAATGAAGAGGCTGGAAAAGAAGGTGCATGGAAGGAGGTCAGCCATGGCCAAACTGCTCATCGGTGCAGAATCTCAGCCCTGAGCACTTGCCTTCCAATCCAAGAGGCATCTCTTGCTCTCACCCAGAGAGAACGAGATTGCTGACAGAGAGGGAGGAGCAGGGTTTTGGGGTGGGCTGAAGGGAGTTGTCCCCTGAAGCTGACCTGATAAGGCCGGCACTGTGGCAGATAGGCAAGCACCAGCCTGGGAGCCAGGGGTTTAAGTTCTTATTCTTACATGGTGTGGCACAAGTGACCGTGCTCTCCACCACCGACAGAGGAGTTAACTGAGATGATGTTTAACATCCCTCAGACCCTGAAATTCCGCTACCTCTTCTCCCATCATCTGCCATCAGAGATACTTGGAGTTAGTATTAGTAAGTGTTAGTGCGTGAGGACCAACTAGAGAGTTCACAGATGACAGTCCTTTTTTTCATCTCTTCTCTTGGCCTCAGGTGAATTACACATGAGGATTATACACAAGGAGATGTCTACTGTAAAGCATCTCTCTGTTCTGTCTTCAGTGGCTATTTCTGGAGTCACATTACACACTGGGAAACCTCCCCACATCCTCCCCTCTGCTCCATCTCCTACCCTGGGCCAAAGGGTCTCATTCCCCAAAGCTGACTCTTGCTATTCTTGTTGGTTTTGCACAAGGAACTCTGCAATGATCTCAGCTGGCCTTGTCTACCCCCTGAGAAATGCCATTCCATGGTGCCCTTGAGGGCTCAGATTGGAAGAAGCAACCAGAGTATGAATTCATTTCATGACATATAACTTTAGTAACATGCCTATGTAAGTGTGTGTGTGTGTATGCAACATAAAGATTTGCACTGGAGGTGTTATAACATGGCAGTGAGCCATGGAGTCACAGACATCAAGATTTAAATGCTATCTCTGCCACTTATTAGTTATATGACCTCAAACAAACTGCCTTCTTTCTAAGCCTCAGTTTACTTATCTGCAAGGTGATCATTATATGCACCCCAAGAATTTTCTGGGAGCCATGTCCTCCCTTCTCAGACTATAAAATTTATTTCAGAGCTAATCAGAAGGTTCCATCTGTGTTGTGAGCATGCATCCTTTCTGGTGGATAGTAGCACTTCTTTCTACTGCTGCTGTCTCATTGGGGACCACCCTCCTGTACCCCCTAACACACATGGGTAGCCAAAGTCCCGCAGATAGGCCATGGCATCCAAGAGGCCCCCCTCTTCTCCTGGACCACTGGCCCTTCAGCCTCCATAAGATCACATATCAGGCACAGGCTGATTTCTTTCCTGAAGAATTAAGTCTCCTTCAGGAGAAGGAACTGGAGAAGGAAATGGCAACCCACACCAGTACTCTTGCCTGGAGAATCCCAGGGCCGGGGAAGCCTGGTGGGCTGCCATCTATGGGGTTGCACAGAGTCGGACACGACTGAAGCGACTTAGCAGCAGCAGCAGCAGCAGCATAAGAAGAAGAAGGAAAAGAACCTAGAGCACTAGTTTATTTGGACTTTTCCTTGAAACTCACTAGGAAAAACTTTGATCTTCTTAAGGAGGGTCCTCAGATACTCCCATTCCCATGGATCTCAAGGCACTCTGTCCTCTTTGGTCTGTACAAGGCCCTGCTATGCGTTCATTCCCTTTTTTCTTCCATGTACCCCTCTCATTCTCCTTCCCCTACAGGCAATCATGGATTTAATCTATATCTTTTTGTGTATTTCCTGTGATATATATATTTTTTTCATGTAAACTGTGCTGTGTCATATGGACATTCTCTTTTCCCTTCTTCCTCCAGCACTGAGCTTTTTAAATCTATGTGTATTGCTGTGTGCACTTCAGTCGGTTTTCCCCTCTTCTCTTCCCATAACGGACTCTGGGTGACCTTCAGCTTCCTCGCCACAGATAACCACACTGCACTGAGCTCCCTCTGACAGCATGGGTGCCCTCTCCTAATGGGACTCACTGCTCTCAGGTTTGTCTGCGCTATCTCTGAATCTAAAACACATAAAGTGCGCGCACGCTCTGGATCCTTGTGACCAGGAGGACCCGAGAACACTCAGGTGGCAGAGACACGAGCATTGCTATTTGTGCCCCCTTGTCTCACAGGGCCTTGGGGGAAGGGACTCCAGACCTGTAATCCTGGATAATAGGAGCCTCTTTAGATGTTTTCGTCTCAGGCCTAGTTGTTCCTTCAACTGGTTGACAGTTTAAAAAAACCTGGAAACAATGGAGTCTAAACCCCTAAAGAGTATATCCCTCATTAGAAATGCATTTATCCTGTCCTGGATGTCATACTGAGGAGAGTTTGGTTTCTTTAGGGGGACGTAAGGGTTTGGAGGAGAAGGCAATGGCAACCCACTCCAGTACTCTTGCCTGGAAAATCCCATGGGCAGAGAAGCCTGGTAGTCTGCAGTCCATGGGATCGCTAAGAGTCGGACACAACTGAGCAACTTCACTTTCACTTTTCACTTTCATACATTGGAGAAGGAAATGGCAACCCACTCCAGTGTTCTTGCCTGGAGAATCCCAGGGACGGGGGAGCCTGGTGGGCTGCCGTTCATTGGGTCACACAGAGTCGGACACGACTGAAGCGACTTAGCAGCAGCAGCAAGGGTTTGGAGAGGCATAGGGAGTCTTGCTGGCATCTCAGAAGAGCTACATTTGATGTTCATGGCTGCTCTGGGATCCTCTGGGGAAGGGCATTGGCCTCAATTAAATTCTCTCATCAGTAATTCCCTTCTAGTCAAAAAAGGCTCAGTGATTTGCCAGTACCTTCCAAAGCTTTAATAGGATTAAATACTGTTCATTGAAAGGTGTCTATTATTATTGAGCAAATTTCATAGACTTCCTGACTTTTTAAAAAATCCTTTTATCCTTCTTCTTTGGCTACTTCCTCTGTCAAACTGCCTCTTTTTGGGGGGTCCAGAGGTGCTGCACGAGCCTCAATGGGCACCATAAATACAGGAGCCTTGACTGCCCAGACCTGCATTCATATCCCTGAGCTATTGGCGTGTGCAACCCTGATTCTAGCCTGACTTCTCATGGCCTTAGTGTTCTTGTTGAAAAAAACAGGAAGGTGTCAGAGAGTTGAGGCTTTCTGGCTCTTTCTGTTTCTGATTTTACAAAGGTCTCTGATTCCTTGGCATTTCCAAGATGTAGCAACTTCTGCCTTCTTCCACCCCACATCAACAATGACTGCCAACCCTCAAACTGCTGTGACCACGGCCCTTGTAACCCCAATGCTCCATCATTCACTCCTGCCTCTCTAGCCCCCTTCCCTTTCCGAGGCCACTCTCTATTTTTCACCTCTTTCCCCCTGCTTACTGTTACATCCCTTTTCTCAAGGAATTCCCATCCCTCTCTAGTCTCCCTCATTGAAATAACAGTTGAAAGCATGCAGGGTCTCTCCCTTTCCCCCCCAACTTTCCCTGTGATCCCACAATTCCCCCAAGGGTTCTTGTCTATTAAGTGGAAGCTGAGTGTACTTTGAAGGCCCTAGAATTTTTGCTTTAGAATCACCCCATATTCTCGAGTATCTTGATAAGGAATAATCTGGGCTACCCTAGAGCTCTCACAATCATGCCAAGATCTCCCATGCTACCCCAAGATTCTCTATGGCTTCCTCATTAGGTGAGAAGACAAAGACCAACAAATCTCCCTTATAGAAGACTGATATGCTCCTTGACTTTTCTCTAGTCATGTCAAGCTTTTGGGGATTTACTGTCTTCTAAAAGCTGGGCCCTTGTAGCTCAGCTGTAAATGCAGGAGACCGCAGTTCAATTTCTGGGTCAGCAGATCCCCTGGAGAAGGGATAGGCTACCCACTCCAGTATTCTTGGGCTTCCCTGGTGGCTCAGACAGTAAAGAATCTGCCTGCAATGTAGGAGACCTGGGTTTGATCACTGTGTTGGGAAGATCCCCTGGAGGAGGGCATGGCAACCCACTCTGTTATTCTTGCTTAGAGAACCCCATGGACAGAGGAGGCTGGTGGGCTA
Organism: Bos taurus; assembly: GCF_002263795.3. Taxonomy (NCBI): domain Eukaryota; kingdom Metazoa; phylum Chordata; class Mammalia; order Artiodactyla; family Bovidae; genus Bos; species Bos taurus. Next base: position 71,901,058 of record NC_037328.1, on the reverse strand, counting down.
CAGTCCATAAGGTCACAAAGAATCAGACATGACTGAGCAACTAAGCACAGCACAAGAGTTGGACAACAAGCTCTGCTTCAGACTCTTTCATGCATCTTTCATTCATCTGACACTGGGAGATAACTCAAGGCTGCCAAGATGAATACACTGAAGAACCCTGGCCTTCCAGAGCTCACAGTCAGTGGGGACACACAGATGGTCAGAGACCCACAGACTCTTCTACAGTTCATAGTTTTTTCTCCTGGATTCTGGGGACCAGACAGGTTGGGACTGGGAAGAATTTGACTGAAGCTGTAATTTACCTAAGTTATTATCACTCAACTGCAAAGTTGCTCACAAGTACATTCATTCTAGATATAGTGGCATACACAGCAGAGCAAGAAAATCAATAGGATAAAAAAAGGCAGAGGATTGTATAGTGATAAATAGCCATGTTTCTCAACTTGCCCTTCTATTGGAGTTTTGTCCTTGCCTTCCTGTCCTCTAAATTTCTCTGCAGTTCACAGGGGATGGTAGGAGTCTGGAAGACAGCCCTGAGAATACTCATCTTAGTACATGTGGGGACCCTACTACGGCTTTGTGTGAACCAAGCAGGAGGATGGCTTTTGTCCTAATGATACCAACTGATACGCTCTTTCAAACTTGGTGTTATCTTGGAACCACATTCATTCATTAGAAATCAATTTTTAAAAGAGTTCTAAAGACTTTCACATTTTTGGTGTCACTAGTAGTCATAACACTAGGCCATACTTTTATGAAGCTTCAGATAAAGAGTAGATACTCAATAATATGGGTAGTATAATTGCCAGTCTATACACAACTACTCAGACATGAGGAGAAAATGTGGGTTTTTTCCTATGACTGACCAAATCTTTCTCATGAATCCTGTCCCTGTTTTACAGTAAAGGGAGTAAAGATAATAGTAACTTACCAATCAATAGTAGCTCAGTCTGTCCCTGTTTTGGGAGACTCATGGGGCTAGCTGCTTAGAAGTTCTGATGTCTTTCCCCTCCCCCATTCCACCCTCAGATGGTGGCAGTGGCCCTGGAGATCTTGTCTATCAGGTGCTGGCCTCTGGGCCCTGTGTGCTCCTATTGCCTGCGGGGTGTCTGACCAGTTCTGGTTTCCACAGGAAATTTTGTGATTCAGTTAGGGCGTGGGGTAGCTTGTTGGCTCACACCCTCTGAGTCTCAGTCACTTTCCCCATCGGCCCTAAGGCCTCTGATGTGGTTTCACTCTGCCTTGCTCCACAGAGACCCCTGATAGGCCCACTCGCTTGTGCCTCAGCTACCATCTCTATTTCCCAAGGGGCATCTGGGGATTTAGGGCCCTTGCAAGGCACATGATCCTGGAGTGGGGCCTGAAAGCACTGAGTCTGGCCATTTTTTGAAGTGGCCATTTTCAGCTCGTAAAGTGACCTCCTGTTAGTAATGGGGAACAAGCTGATTCCCTCACAGGGGGCCACCATGGAGTGGAAGTTTCCTAAAAAAGCCATCTAGCATCTTCACCCATCTGGATTTCAAACTTGGGGTGGGGGGAGTGGTGAGGTAAACTATAAACTTCCAACCTGATTATTTCCTTCCACAATTTTCATCTCTTTTCCTTCTCCCAGTGCCCACTGGAGCAGGAGGGGGAGGATCCCCTCCTCCTCACCTTGTATTATATCCTCCGACTCCCACTGGGCAGCTCTCTCATAGCCTGGCCCTCATAAGGAAAATAGGGCTCTTTTCTCTAAACTATGAAAGTAGTTAGGAGGTAAGTGCCCTCCCCCAGCCCCCTGGCTTGGCCTTTGATATGGGAGCTACCCGACGACCAGGAACTAAGGATAAAAATATGCTGTTTTACTATTCCCTACACTTCTCCATTACATTTTATATTTATGTATGAGCCCCAGTCCTTCCCTAGATTAGCATGTTGCTTACGAAAACATAAAGATTAGGCTGATATTTTTTTTAATTATTGAAAGTCATGCTGAGGAAGAGGGAGGCAAATGACAAGACATGACCTCTGATCCCAAGGATTGGTTACAAATGTAAACAAGTAACTGACCTGAAACAGGAAATTGCTGGGAGAAATATCAATAACCTCAGATATGCAGATGACACCACACTTATGTCAGAAAGCAAAAGAAGAACTAAAGAGCCTCTTAATGAAAGTGAAAGAGGACAGTGAAAAAGTTGGCTTAAAGCTCAACATTCAGAAAACTAAGATCATGGCATCTGGTCCCATCACTTCATGGCAAATAGATGGGAAACAATGGAAACAGTGACAGACTTTATTTTGGGGGGCTCGAAAATCACTACAGATGGTGACTGCAGCCATGAAATTAAAAGATCCTTGCTCCTTGGAAGAAAACTTATGACCAACCTAGATAGCGTATTAAAAGCAGAGACATTACTTTGCCAACAAAGGTCCGTCTAGTCAAAGCTGTGGTTTTTCCAGTAGTCATGTATGGATGTGAGAGTTGGACTATAAAGAAAGCTGAGCTCCGAAGAATTGATGCTTTTGAACTGTGGTGTTAGAGAAGGCTCTTGAGAGTCCCTTGGACTGTAAGGAGATCCAACCAGTCCATCCTAAAGGAAATCAGTCCTTAATATTCATTGAAAGGACTGATGCTGAAGCTGAAACTCCAATACTTTGGCCACCTGATGTGAAGAACTGACTCATTGGAAAAGACTGATGCTGGGAAAGATTGAAGGCAGGAGAAGAAGGGGACGCCAGAGGATGAGATGATTGGATGGTATCACCAACTCAATGTACATAAGTCTGAGTAAACTCTGGGAGTTGGTGATGGACAGGGAGGTCTGGCATGCTGCAGTCCATGGGGTCACAGAGTTGGACACAACTGAGCAACTGAACTGAACTGAACTGAGGGGTGTGGAGCAATAGCCTATGCAAGAGGGTTTGCAAAGGACTTGGTATGCTTCGGATGTGAGGCAAGTAGAGACAGCATTAAAGTCACAGAGGACTACGATCACAAGCCTGGATTCAGGACTATGAGGTTTTTGAGGAGTATCTGGTTCCATTTGGTACTCTCTGATGCTAGAACTACAGTTCCAATTGCTCAGTACACACCAGGCCTGGTTTCTAGGTGCTTCCTGGAGTTCAGTGCACTTCATGGGCTGCTGCATGGGTTTGCACTCTATACACCTCACTGGTTTCTAATCAGAAACTAAGTTTATAGAAAAACTTGGCTTTTTCAGAGTTTGCCTTTTGAGAATGGGGCTAAGGAAAAAATGCCTTTTGAAAATTGGGGTAGCCTATGGAATGTCTCTGGAAGTTACCTCTCCTTTCCCCCAGCAAATGGATCCCTTCCCCATCCTCACCATTGCCAGCAGGAGCAATAGCTATAGTGTCTACTATTGTGGATTATGGAGAGCCAACAGGGTTCCATGTCAAGGAGAGTCCAGGGAGAGAGATGATACACGCTCTAGGAGCTGAGAGTGAGGCTGGAAGGCCCCAGGTACTCGGGGGGCACGTTAATGCAGAAAATATTTATTAGGTGCCCAGGGATGGGGGAGCCTGGTGGGCTGCTGTCTATGGGGTCGCACAGAGTCGGACAAGACTGAAGCGCCGTTGCAGCAGCAGCAGCCCTCTATAAACTGAGCTTTGTTCTAAGCATTGAGAAGAGAGTGGTGAGAGAGACACAGGAAAGGGCTCTGCTCTTCATTACATTCATAGAGAACGTAAACAATAAAAAGTAAAAACTATAAGAACTGTAAAAATATAAGAGACTAGTAAGTGCTACACAAAATATTACTTTAGAGTGATAGGGTGAAGAGAAGCAGAGCGGCCTCTTTGGAGGAGCTAGTCAGAAAAGTTCAGCAACTCTTTCTTGTGGGTATCTGAATTGAACACCAACAGCCCTTTAATTATTACTGGAGTAAATTGTGTTCATCGTTTCCACATGCCCTGGAGCATTTATATGTATTATTTTTGACATCCACAGTTTATTAAGTATAGCAATAATTTAATAGCAGGCCACACATCTTGTTTTCTTCTAAGCTTTATTAGATTGGATTACTATAGCTTTGTCTACTTCTAGTTGAAGTGGATAGAGTGAAAGCGGTTGCTTCTTTGCTTCAAACTGCAAATCAGCCTGACAACCTTGCCTGGAGAGCAATTTCTATGAAGGAAAAAAATGAGCGAAGCAATCAATTCATTAAAGGATGACTCAGAGGAAAGGAAATGGGGGTATTGGATACAGGGAATATAGACCATAAGTTGTGAGCAATCTTCTCATTTATAGTTGATGGGAACATTATGCCTCCTTTCAAATCAGTCATTTCACAGAGCTAATGATCAGTCATGGGTCATTTCCCCCCTAAAAAGCTCTTTCTGTGTCTCACAGGGTCCTCAAGAATGCACAATGCTCAGACACTAAGAAAGAAAGTCTAATGGTAACACCCGAAAACAATAAGAATATCAGCCATTGTAAGGTTTCTGAGACTTTACAGAAAGAATCACCAATAAAAGAGTAAGAAAGCCCAGGGGAAAGGTCAGCTCGTGTCAATCAGAGGATGGCCTGGCACTGAGTAGACAGGTGCAGCCATTTTTTCTCCCAGGAAGGACCACCAGTCAGCTCTGCTCCATAACTTAAGCACCATTGACTTGTCCATGACATTCAAGTATTTCTGAAGATTGCATTAAGATTTTGCAATAAACAGCTTCAGAGTATTTTATCCCAACTGACCAAATCCAATGGCGATCAGAATGTTATATAGAAATAAAAGGAGATAAACAGTATTTCTTAAACCTCATTATCCTTTTGATAAACCAACTCCTTTCTGCTCAACATTTTGTTGAATTTTCTTTTTATCTATGGTGAGATCAATAATTTTAAGTATTATTTCTTAAAGTTTTCATTACCAGCAAGAGCCTCAACAAGTAAATAGTCATCCCATGCTTAATAGCTCAAACTCACAATACCAGATGAGAAGGATCTGATGCTTCCTTTTTGTTCTCTCTGAGAGAGGGAAGGTTCACTATGATGCCAAAGCGGGAAATCCAGGTGAGGATTTGTAAAATCTATCTTCTAGTAGGAAGAGAGCCTTGTATTGTGGTATCTTAGAGGACTAGAGTCCTCAAAGCCAAGCAGAAGGAGGAGAGCTACTTTTGTGGGAGAGGTGGGAGAGAGAACACAAGTGTTGGCTGGAAGAAGCCACTTTCTTCATGCTATTGGGGTCAGTCAATAATAGGAAGAGCCCCTGTTCAGCAGGGGCTCAGAGAGCTAAGGCTCAAAGTGCCAGAGCTGCCATGTTGGAAATGGAATCGATTACATGTGTTGGATTAGTGGCACACAAGCCCTCTCCTGAGGACCAACACTATCCCCTTCTCAGACAATCTACTCCACCTGTCCCTACTAAGACCTCTCGTCACCCACTCCCTTACCTTCTGCCATAGCTAATAGGACCATGAGAAGACAGGTGACCCCAGCTGGACCAATCCGATGATCACTCCTGGGAACAGGGAGGTGGGTCTCAGAAACAGCAGGTTTCTGCCAACAGCTTGAACTCTAAGTTGGATATGAAACTGGGATTGGGGCACCCGTGTTTGGACATAGGTCTGAACAAGGTGAGCTGGGAAAGATAATAATGAAAGCCAAACTTGCGAAGTACCAGGCACTGTTTAAAGAACTTTATTTATATGAGTCAATCTCACAACAATCCTACAAGGTAATTACAATTAGTTTCTTCATCCCCACTTTATAAATGAGAAAACTGAAGAACAGAAGCTTAAGGAACTTGTTGAAGGTCATGAGCAATTAAATGGTGGAGCTAGTATTTGAATCTAGTCATCTTGACTTCAGAGAGTGTCCTTAACAATATGCTCTCTGGAGGGAGGGAGGGGGTGTGGGAGGAGGAGAAAGAGAGATGAGAAATGTGCCCTAAAGAGTTAGATATAAGAGGCAATAGAGCTCTAGAATGGAGAAGGAAATGGCAACCCACTCCAGTGTTCTTGCCTGGAGAATCCCAGGGACAGAGGGGCCTGGTGGGCTGCCGTCTTTGGGGTCGCACAGAGTCAGACACGACTGAAGCGACTTAGGAGCAGCAGCAGAAGCAGAGCTCTAAAAGACAAAGACTTGAAGAGCCAAACCAGTCTGGCTCTCATCAACTGTGCCATTTCTGGCATCATTCTTATGAAGCCTGGCCTCACTTCTGCTTTTGGTTCCACCAGATCCCTCTATTTCTAATCATATTTCTTTTTTACTTAAGCCAGTTTGAATAGGTTCTGTTCATTGCAACCACACAATCTCTGACTCAATAAATTAAAATAGGAGGGAACATTTTCCAACAGGGGGTCTGAAATTAGATAGAATTGTGTGTTATGTTAGTCAGCTAGAGAAGTATGTGAGAAATGTTTTAATTTTGCCCTTTCTTAAATTCACACAGTATACTAAGCAGGGATGATCTAACTGCTTTAATAACCAAGATTAAATGTCATACAAAAGTATGATTTAGAAAAGGGAGTACAGGCAATTCCCTGGTGATCCAGTGGTTAGGACTCTGCTCTTTCACTGCTGAGGGCATGGGTTCAATCCCTGGTTTGGGAACTAAGATCCCAGAAGCTGCGCAGCTGCAGCCAAAAAAAAAAGAAAAGGGAGTACAGTCTCTGCCCAATGACTGGATTAGTATTGATTCAATCATGGCTTCACTTCCACCTTTGGAATTTAAATTACAGAGATAGCTTTTTGGAATGGCAGTAAACCAAGTACCAACCAGTTAGAAAAATGGGTATAGATGATGGATTCTTAATCAGTCTTAATTTTTGTTTCTTAGTTAATGTGTTCTCCATTGCTGCATTACGAATCATCTCCCAAGACTCAGTGGCTTAAGAAACTATCATGTATGTATTCTCTATCATAGTTTCTGTGGATCAGGAATTCAGACAGGACAAAGCAGGGATGGCTTGTCTTTGGGCTACCTTCTCTAGGACTTCAGTTGGGAAGATGTGAGGTCTGGGAGGCTCTAACCATCTGAGCTCATAAGCTTTTCCACTCATAAGTCTGGCCATTGTTGCTGGTTATTGGCTGGGCCTTCCCCCGGGCTGTCTTCCAAAATACCTACATGTGACTTCTCCACATGGTTTCTCCACCTGACCTAGTTTGATTTTCCTCGCAGCATGGCTGCTCAATTCCAGGAATGAGCATCCCTGGAGAGAACCAGGTGGAAGCTATATCACATGTTATGATATAGCCTTGGAAGTTACATAGCATCCTTTCTGCCATGGTCACAAGACTGCTATGTTTAAGAGGTGGAGATACAACCCACCTATTGAGGGGAGAAATGTCAAAGTCACATAGTAATAAGATTAACTGGGATGGGAGATATTGTTATAGACATATTTTGAAAACTAGACAGAGATAAAACATAATGACAAATGTTGATTTTTAAAATGGACATGTAGTAGAAGTCTATAAGTCCCCAACTTTTTTTTTTTTGTCCCCAACTTTTTTGAAAAGCAGGATATTAAGTAAATTCCTAAATGGCTTGATTGAAAATTTCATCACTTGAAAGGAACAGGTGACAAGGGAAAGTGATTATACAGACTGGATTCTGCCAGCAAAGAACTGTTAGTGATGCAAAACTCACAGGAGTTTTGAAGAGAGTGCTCATCCCATTCAAGCAGGACAAGTCACATGCATGTCTTCAGACTTACAGACGAAGAAAGCAGACTTCAAAAAGTTCAAAACAGATGATCTCATGGTGAGAATCTCTGAAAGGGAGTATGGCTAAAAAAAGGATGGTTCTAAAAACAAAATTCAGAGCCTAAAATTGTGAATGATCCTGATGAGGAAGAAAAAAAAGACATCCAAAGGAAACAGCATTTCTGCTGATGAGTTCTGATTTTAAGAGGGCACACACACAAAGATGGGAGGAGGGGCACAAAATCAAGGATGTGTATAGAATGACACAAAATTTTAAGAATGTCAAAGGCAAGAAAAAGCACACAAAAAAGTTGAGGTTTTGAAGGTTGGGCAAGCTAAAGATAAATAACCAAGAAGATTCTTCTATGTGTATAACAACAGGGAAAGAGCAAGCATAATGTTTCTAAGCCCACTGTGTGGTCTGCTAAAACATCTAGAGTTACCCTACTAGTTAACACAATGCACACTTAGAAAATACAAATTTGTAAAACTTCCTTCAGTTGACAGAAAGAAAGCAGAATGCCTTTACTGCTATTTTGCTTTCTCCTTCACCATTATGGACTTTCAAATTTAGGATAACCATGTCCTGCACTGCTTAGGACAGGCCCAGTTGTACCAGTGGCCAGAAGGGATTACTAATAGTGTTCTATGTCGTTCTCAGAAATGTTCGTATTTGAATACTGGACAAGATAGAACAGAGATGGCAATATATTTTACTAGCCCCAGAGCAAAATTATAATGTGGAGCCCCTTGTTCAAAGAGCAGGAAAAAAGGTACTGTTAAAGGTACTATAATATAAAACTTTTTCTGTTCTTCTACAGTTTCTCTTGATTGTGTTTTTTATTTTACATTGTTCTAATTAAAATTTTTATTAATATGAAATTTACCTTTTATATTTATATTGTATAATGCCCATTTAAATGCAATATAAAAGCATTTGACTAGTGTTTGGAACCACCAAAATTATACTATTCACATTTTTTAGTTTGTGTGTAAATGTTTATCCTATTCTTAATAGAGGAAATACTGCAAAAAAAAAAAAAAAAACAGGCTTAACTGTTTTTATTTAACCTTTTGACACTCACACATTCTACCAGCACTCTTTACCTTCAGCTTATTGATGAGAAAGAATGGATGGAAAGGAAAAGGAGCAATGGATTGTCCTCACTGTCCCTTTTCTTCTGTGTCAGGATATTCAGCACAAGTGATTGGCTACAGGGACGTACCTTGAGTAAGAAAGGATATGCTAGAATTCCTTGGTCATTTGTATTTCTTAAATTACCTTCTTGGGCATACAAAGAAAGTTCTGGTTTTAAAGGAGAATGTGGCTTCTCAGATCTATTATCAGCCTGCTCATTCAGTCATAGATGTAACACACTTACATCTCACCCTGAGCCTGGATGAATTCCATACATCATGGATCCAGTAGCATTCTGTACTCACAGGCTTCATGAGCCTGCACTTGCAAAACACAAGCTCAAAGATAAAATCAAGAATTGCAAGACAGCGATAAGGTACCTTAAACCATGGTCATATGCCCCTGAAGCCCCTGGATAAGACAAGGATTGTGTATAGTTTCTTGAACTTGAGCATGCCTCAGAATCCTGTGGAGGGCTTGTTAAAGCACAGATTGTTGGGTACCACCCCAGAGTGTCTGATTCAGTAGGCCTGAGGTGGGGCTCAAGAATTTGCATGTTTAACATAGTCCCAGGTGATGCTGATGCTGTTGGTCCTAGGATCACACTAGAAGCACCCTAGTTGAGACCAGTGTGTCTCTCATTTGATTATGTGCATCAGTCACCAGGATATCTTGTTAAAATGCGGGCTCTTATTAAGCAGCTTGGGGGTGGGTCTGGTACTGCAGGTCTCTGGTCCCACTTTGAGTGGCAAGTGTCTAGAGTAGGTTCTGAGTACTGCTCCAGGAGAAAGACGGGCTGGGACTTGAAATGGGCTTTAAAGCATGGATGTGTGTGTGCTCAGTCGCTAAGCAGTGTCTGACTCCTTGCCACCTCATGGATTATAGCCTGCCAGGCTCCTCTGTCCAAAGGATTTCCCAGGCAAGAATATTGGAGTGGCTTACCATTTCCTTCTCCAGTAGGAAATGCTTAAATGAAGACAGGGGCAGGACAAAGGGGACTATGCAGAGAGAGGAAACAAGAGCAATGAGTAGAGGAATTTGGCAGGAGCAGAGGCAATTATTGGAAATAGGGAAATGAGGTTGGAAGACTGCAGAGGAAAGGCCAGAATGCAGAGGGTCCTCAGGGTTGAATGTCCCCCTAGGAGTGGTAGTTCTGGAGAATATGCCTCCACCAATATCCCCAAACAATTCTCCATACCCATTGTCATTAAACCCTAATCAGCCAGTCAAACTAGCAGTCCCCAAGGGACCAAACACTTCAAAATTTAATTTCTTTAGGGGCATCTTATGTTGAGCTCTAAGGTAGCAGAAGCCCGAGTAAGAATATCTGGTTTCAGGATCTATCTTGGGTTGGGTGACTCTGGGTGAACTCTGGGTGAACTCTGGGTGAATCGGGTATATCCGGGTTCTCTGTAGTTTCTCTGTAGGGGAAGTCTTAGATGATCTCTCAAGTCCCCTTAAACAAAAAGATTATGTAATTTTGGGAAACTGTGTTCCACCCCTCTCAACACCCCTACCATGAGGGTCCACCCTAATGAAACCCCAGTGTGCAGGGTCAGGACTAAATAGAAGTGGGGAAAGTAGGTTGGTGCTTGTAGAGGAAGAGGAGCTTCATGGTGCTCCTGTTTCCAATCATAGTGTCTCTTTACAGGATTAGGGACTGAGTGCCCAGGGATGGAGGCATGTCCTGCCCTCAAAGGAGCATTCTTAAGAAGTTTACCTTGACTGTTAAGACCTAAAGAAGATCCAGGTGTGACCAGGAAAAGGTAGGGGGTAGTATTGAAAACAAACCACTAAATGGATGCAGCTGTGAACTAAAGTTATGAAACACGCCGTGCAGCTACTTCCCACCTCCTGCTCTGCTCACTGCTACCCAGACTCAGGTTTTCAGGGGACCTTCCAGTGGCCTGGGAGGTCACTGCTGCTTGAGTTTACTGTGGGTGGGAGGGAAAGGAAGTCAATGACCAATAAATAAACCTGATTCTAGCAACTTGTAGATATTAACTAAAACTATGCACAAAAGATCAAAAAATTTCAATTGGAAGGCTGGAAGATGGACTAAGTTTATCTCCTCCTCTGCAAGAACAGAGACAGGGCACCCCTGCTTTTGTTTGGCTCAGTTCCTATCATCAAGAAAAGGCTCCAGGTCTTGTCCCCACCCCCCAAGGAGGTGGGTAAGCCCACTTCTCTGAGGTTTTTAATTCCTGAGATAATCCTTTCCTTCCGTGCCAGGTGGGGGGTAGGGAGACCCTCACATCCAAATCTTTGATCTGGGTTGCAGAAAAAGAGAAACACTTCTATAAAACTGTCAGGAAGATGGGAAGGGGCCTTGAAAGAGGAGTTGTAAATGGGTAGTTCACCTTTGATCAGTCGCCTAGATTTTTTTATAGCCTAGGATTATGGGTTTAGAAGAGCCTTTCGTGTGTCCCCATAGGAACCATGTGACTTAAGAACAATTAGATTATTCTAAAAGTTTAGAGACATTGTGCACAAAGGACTTTCATTTCCATTAAAGAAAAACAGAAAACATCAGCCAAACCATGAAGTTGATCCCAGAGCTAGTAATAAACTAGAAACCCAGCCTGTTTTGTTTTTCCCTGTAATAGGATACTTTGGGCTAGCAATTCCACTAAAATCTATTAACTGACAAGGGTAGGAGATATATTTTTATTCCCCACTCGCCACCCCCCAGATAAAAGAAACAAAGTATTTGCTGTTTCTCATCGTTAAATTTTTATTTCAAGCTATATAAAATATCAGAAAAGCAGAAACTTAACAGTGAGACTTTTTTAACTTGAGTACAAACAGATAATAGGGCTGACTGCTGATTTCCAGTTAATTCATGTGTGTGGTCAAATACTTCTTAGAAAGACTAATTCATTATACCTATGTCAGTCTGTATGTTTCTATGAGTGTCTCTCTCTCCTCCCACCCCAATACCACATGAAGAGGAAGAAAGTTTACAATCTGTTTGTCTTCAAATCCGGTCAGCAAGAGATCTCATCTTGGCTAGGAAATATAAACAGCTTCATGTCAGTGCTTAGGGAAAGTTTGCGATTTGGGGGAAGGAAGAGACTTTTCAGATGTTCTCAGCCCTTTAGCCACCACCCTCCTGCTTGCTTCCTGAGCTGTCCTCTCCCAGGCAACGTGACTGTGAGCCCCCCAACTACATTGGTGGCTGCACCTCAGAAATGTCCCATTTCCTGTGGCAGCCCTGGCTTCCTCTGCTTGTGCATCAGCCGGGAGTCAAAAGCCCTGTCTCTCTGGAGCTGGCAGGTTTGCCTGGCATTTACTGCACCTAAGCTGCTATCCAGACCTAGCGCAAGCCCAGTACAGTCACCGGGAACAATCTCTTCCCCTCTAGCCTTTATGATACAGCTCTAGCTGCCCACCTCCCTTTCCAGGACCCTTGACTTCTTAGGATGGAAGCAGAATCCGCTAGTCCATTGGCTGGCACTGAGCCACGACACTGAGAAAGGGCTTCCACCTCTTCCGCAGGAGGTCTAGCCCTAACTATAGAATTACCAGTATATTGTCATCCCTGAGAGGGGATAGCAGGCAGCTGGTAGACAGGACAGTCTTCCTGACAGTGAGAGAGCTGTCAGTGTTAGAAGCTGTCATCATTGCTAAACAAGGCTCTGATGTCTGCATGGGAGGCCCCAGAGCTGGAGAAGCAGACACCAACTACAACCTCAGGGCAGAGCCCTGAACTGATTGGTGGCTGATGTTAATGGCAAGGGATGGGGTCCTCTTCACGGGAGCTGATCAGGGAGGTCCTCATAAAGAGAAATATTTAAAACTTGAGATTTTCCATTTTTGAATGATTTTTCTCTTCTTCCCTGTCCTCAGCTATCCATACACACAGACACATACACCACAATTTCTTCTTCCCCTCATGATTATCAACAAGCACCAGTGATTTTTTTTTCTTGCTTTTTCTGCTCAATAGTGCATAGTTTTCAAGGGTGCAAATAAGGAATTATGTGAGTTCCAGATGTTTTCATATGTATTGAAATATTCAGCGCCTGTGTCCTTATGACCCCAAAATATCTCCTCAGAGTAGTTAAAACCTCAGACAGTTTGAGACAAATCCATCTAACATATTCATTTGTTAATCCAACAAGTAAGTACTGAGTGCCTTGCATGTGGAAAACAGGAACTATCCAGGGAGAAGAGAACAAGACGTGGACAGCTGTTTGGTGATACGAAGATGAGCCCTTGGTGGGGATTCATCAGATTCTCCCATTCTTGCCATTGCTTCAGCTCTTTAAAGAGCCTCTGCAGGTTCTCAGTTTGGCCTCAGCTCTCAGGCTGTCAGCCCCTATCTGGTAGACACTTGGTTTGGGCTTGTAGGCTGGAGATTGGGCATCATTTCTGCTCACTCTCATTACAAGAGGATCTATGTACATGTCGTAATTTTACATCCTTTCTGCTGGAGGTTATTGGTTATCTTAAGCCTGTGGCTGGGAGAGTGGGTTCCAAGATGGCAGGCTCTCCAAGGGTCAGTAATGATGGACAGTGAGAAGGACGGAGTGTCCAGTCCTGTGGGGAAGAGAGTAGTAGTGTACACTAGAAAAAGTGAGTACTTTTTAGAGACTATTGTTCCTGTTGTGTCCAGACTCCCCTGTGCTTGACAGAAGTGGAAACTGGAGCCCTGCTAGGTCTGCCAGAGGAGAAGGTATTCTGCCAGACATCTATGACAGGATGGAGGGGTGGGGAAAGGGACAAGCACTGAGCCCCATTCCAAGGGGACTTCCCGAGTGCAGGGGACAAAGCTGAGCATAAACTGGAGGGAAAGGCTGCTCCAAGGAACAGAAGCAAAGGCCTTCTATCCAAGGTCTTTCTCAAGCCTGGGGGCCCAGTGGGATCAGCCTCTCAGATTCTCACCCAAGAACATTTTAAAGGCCCTGAGCCACCGTTGGCAGTTTCTCAGTCTCGCTGACTTGGAATCCTTACCCAGGGATCTTTTCACAGCTTTCTGCTATTAGCTATCCCTCAGATATGTGTACTCTCTGCAACTGACAGAATGCCAGCCCCTGGAGGAGCTGGGAACCCAAAGAGATTCCAGGATGCCTCATTGTTATCCATGGCAAACTTTAATGTGTAGATTCCCACTTGATAGGTAAATCAAGAGGAAAAACTGACAGTATTCACAAAACACTGGTAAATTCTTATGATGTATGCATTCCATTTTTATTGGGAGGGGGTCAAAAAATACTTGCTGAGCACCTGCTTAATGAACTCATTCTCCTCCTCCTTCCCTCAGCCCTCCACTTCTGAGTGAAGCCTTCCTCACTCCTTCCTAATCCTTAATATTTACTGTCTCCCCATCACAGCCCCTCACTGCCCTGGAAACGGAAACCTCCTTTTCTCCTCCACTGCACTGTTAGCTTCCTGGTGACTGTCCTTCTTTCCTGTCTCTCTCTGCCTAGTGCTTCAACCAACACAGAGCAAGGGTCTATGTTAAATGTTTGTCAGGCCAGCGAATGAATGAGGGGATGAATGAAGGCATATAAAGCTGCATATGCTAGTGATGTCAGGGGACTGGGCAGACACTGATGACCAGTCTGGCATCAATGCGCCAGGTGCCCCCTTTGTGCTGGGAGGACATCACCACTGGTCGTTCACCTCCCTCCCAGCCAGAAAGTCTTCTTTGTCCCTTGGGCTTGCCCTTGGTGGTTGTGGGTCCTCCTACATGTTCAGGGCTTTGCCAAGCACAAAATGAACGCTCCTTCAGATGGCACCCTCATCAGTTTATGTTCAAATTGCCTTCTCCCCCAAAATTCAAATTGTCTTTTCTTCTTCCTGAGGTATAATAATCCCCGCAACAGATTGTTTCCTGTTCTATAAAATGACTCCCTTCTGCTCGCCACATCCCCACCATGGCATTATACCTTCTCTCCTGTTTCCTTTGCAAATAGGCTTTCTTGTACCTGAGCACAGCCACTAGCTGACCCTGGAGCCCCTTGCCTGGCAATTCAGCATCCATTGGCTTTGTAGACAGATGATAAAAGAGGAAGGTCGACCCTATCTCGTCACGTGCAGTCCACTCACTCCCTGCTGCCTTCCAGGGACCTCTGCTCCCGGACTGTTTAGCCTGGGTAGTCTCTTCATCTAATTTCCTAGCAAACTTGAACTAGACAATTAAAGATTCAATTAGAGAATTGGGAGGGCTGCACACTGTCCCAGGAGGATTCACTTCATTCTGAACCTCTTAGCCTAGGAAGATCACCCTTTCCCAGACCCCGCTCTTGGTGGAGTACCGATGTCTGGGAGGGCACCAGTCGCTTGTGATCATCCACTGAGGAGAAACAGTACTGAAGTGGGGGTGGGTGGGCGACTCATGTTGGACAAGGAAAGAAAGAAGACTCTGGGGTGGGTGGGAACCAGGGCAGGATTCAAAGGAACCAGCCCACCAGAGCGTCTCACCTGTGCAAAGCCACACACATGTAGGCTCTGGGTGTTCCTACTCAGGGTTAATATTGAAGGAAGCATGTTCTAGGAGGGATGGAGATTATAACACTGCACATTTGCAGTACATACATGCCTGTGTACACACACACAGCATCAAACAGTACCCCAGGCTAGAAACCCAAATAGGATTAAGGTGTTTGGGCTGGGTATCCTGTAGACTGTGCCTGCTCAGTAGTGTAGGCATTAGGATGAGATGCTGGTGACATTGGGAAGGAAATCGGGTTAACAGGCTATGTATGACCTAGGGCAATGCCATGTGAGGAAAGTGTCAGATACCAAACTGGCTACATTCACTTTCCCCTGTCTCTACTCTGCTTTCTGCACTGAGAGAGGACCACAGCCACAGGGGTTCCATGTCCTCTGGCTTCTGATTGGTTTTAGCCAATGGACAACCTCAGAGTTAGAGGGAAGGAGGAGAGAGAAATGAGGTATTTATTTCCCCGGCTGCATCCTATGACATGGCCTCAATCTGGCGCTTTCCTTCCTTTCGGAGCATCCCAGCTCTGTACAGCTCTTTTCTGGTTCCAAGGCCCTCTCCCTCTCCTTATCCCGTCAGACTTAGGGATGGCAGCAGCTCTGCTCTGCTCGCCCTGGGTTTCTAAACTGTCCTTTGTGATTGTCCCATACTCCAACCTATCTTTGCTAATTAGCCCCTTTATAAATAAAACCTCCTTGAATTATCCTAATTTGACTGTCTCCTGTAGGAATCCTGACCGATATAGACAGAAAATCATATTTCAGTAAGACCCCCATTTTGTTTAAAAGAGAAATACTGTCAGGAGCTCAGCTGAGCTGGAAGAGCAAGCTGAGCTGTCAGGTGTCAGAACAGCTGATTGA
The DNA here is from genome assembly GCF_002263795.3 of Bos taurus. Lineage (NCBI taxonomy): Eukaryota > Metazoa > Chordata > Mammalia > Artiodactyla > Bovidae > Bos > Bos taurus. The sequence continues at coordinate 71,884,961 of NC_037328.1, read as the reverse complement.
AGCAACAATGAGCCAAAATGAAAGTAACAGTGAAGCCTTTAATCACTTGCCGTGATAGTATAAGCAGGAGGCTGAACCCGAGAAGGCGCTAACTTCCTCCTGTTTCATTTTCTCCATGAAATGACACCTTGGTAGAGGCCCAGGTGGATCAGCACTGATGTGGGCTAATCTCAGTGTTGAAGGGGTCCTGAATAAGAGGCTCTGGCAGCTTTACAGACCCCAGAGTCGGGGAGGGGAGAACTGAGAGTGGATGTGTACTGAGTCCTGAGTCCCCGTGGGGAGAAGTGGCAAGGCCTCCACTCCACACAGAGGTCTCAGCTGAGGTGCCTGGAAGACCTCCGCCCAAGACCTCAGGGAAGGAGACCTGGGCATGAAGACGCCAGGGTTAGGGATGTAAACATATGAAGGGCTTGACTGGCCAAGAGGCCTGAGACTAGGCTGCAACTCTCTCTTCAGAGACTGGGATGCCCGAGCTGCGTGCCGAGGCTGGGGCCAGGACCACAGCTTTCCTGGTGTAGCTGCCAGGGAAAGCCTTGCCTGGGGATCAGGCCTGAAAAATCACACATGGGTTTGTAACTAGGAGCTGGACTTCTCAACTGCGGACACACACAATGGGGGAAATACATCAAAATATTAGCAGCGTTTTCTCTAGACCTAGCAGTCAAATAGAAATGTAATGTGAGTGACACATGTCATTTTAAGGTTTTTAGTAACTGCATTAAAAAACAGGTGAAATTAATTTTAATGATTTTGTTTAATGTCCAAAATATTATAATTTTAAGCACATAAGTATTTTTAAAGTTATTAATGATAGATTTTATACTTTTGTACAAAATCTTCAAAATCCAGGGTGTATATTATACCAACAGTGCATCTCATTCAGATTTTCACATTTCAAGCACTCATGGCAATGTGATGGTTAACACAGCCAAATTAGATGGCTCCGTGCTAGCTGATGGGCTTGCAGATTCTTAAAAAGTATTTTGCAAGTTTTCTACTACAAAGGTGTTTTAAATTTTACTTTATAAATCTCTAATCTATAAATGTTATCATTTCTGGTGTTTCTTTCAATTCTATTTTAGTAAATGTTTCCTCTTAAAATGGATTATTTCTACCAAGGGGATCATTTCCTACTATATGGCAGCAAATTTAAGAAGAACAGATCGTACTATTTTTGGACAGCAGTAAGATGAACAGCAAAGAACTTCCAAGAGATATCTGTGAATAAGTAATTCAAAAAATGTTTTCTTAAATAACTTTATGGTGCAAGCATTTGTAAACATAAAAGTGTTGGGCTGTACCCCATAGAACTGCAAGCCTTATAGTTGCCCAGAGACCAAAGGAAAAGCCTAGAGACATCAACGGTTTATTGGACAGGGGGTCTTACAAGTGTCCTGGAGCTACACCCCACTACGTGCAGCATGAGATAGGCAGGACGTGGCAGCAGTCTTCACCAATCAGGGGAGAAGGAGCTACCATTTATAGGGTGGAATTGCTGTCAGGTGGGCTCATTAGTTACCAGGGACAAAGTAAGTCCTATATGATTAAGAGGATTGGATAGTCATGTGAGCAAAGCAGGGCTTGGTCAAGCAGCAGGTGAACAGAGACCAATTGCCATCTTGAATGGCCTGACCATACATACACATATGTATAAATGTCTATGTTATCTGTTATATTAAATATTTAATGTATTTACATGGGTAAAAATTCAATCCTTGTCTATGGTGGCCTAAGAAGGAAAAGAGTTATTGCTATCTGGAGGGAGTGAACCTGAAGAGCATTAGCTGGGCAAGGGCTGCACTTGGTCCAGCCTTGAAACCGCAGGAAGAGCGGGTGTGGCTTCAGCAGACAAGAGGGCTGAGCAGGGCGGGCAGCTGGGTTTGCACCTGTGCTGGCTTGGACCTCCTCTCTGCTGGTGTTGCTCCCTGCATGTTTGGAGCATCACCTAGACCTAAGCCATCCTGCCCCAGAATTGGGATCTGACCCACTCAAAAATATACAATTCTGTCCAACTAACTCTAGATGTTTTTCATGGAAAAAGTGGAACTCTAAGTTCCAGAGAGCAAAGGAAGACTCACCCATGCAGGCCACGTCTGCTCTGTGCCAAAAGGTGAGTGTTACTATTGCACTTTGGGACAGTAAAGACATAATCTGTCACAGAGTTCATAGTCCTAGGCTCATAGGAAGCACTTACAGGTTGCTTACCTGATTGGCAGGTTGGTTGGTTTGGAAACAGCTGCATGAGAAGGAAGCAGAGAAATTGGCCCTGTGGCTGGAGGCAATGTGAAAATGGAAAGAACTTGAAGTAGGCATCAGGACTCTTCCCCTTGACCTGTCTATGTAACCTTGAGTAAGACATTTCCCTACCTGGGACATTGTATTTCTCCACAGACAGGGGATTAAATTAGGGTCATGAGATGATCTCTAAAACCCATTCTAGTGAAAGCATTTTGCGATTTTTTCCTCTGGAGGAAGCATTTAAAAGGCAGTCTAAAGATAAATTTGAAAATGATTTCCAAGTCTGATTTTTGAGACAGCTGGGGCCAGAAGAGGTGAGAGCCTGCATTTATCATTAGGACCCAGTGTCGGGTGGAAAAGAACTGCCCTAAAGCCAAGGGCCTGAGTAGGCAGGATTTGCTGAGAACTGCCTGGGCTGACCGCATTAGCACACATAATACTCCTGCTGATTTTTTTTCCATTGGAAACGTCCTTTTTGTCTGAGGCAATGTTTTCCACAGTTCCAGGGGGCTGTGGTCATTTCCTAACAAGAATTTTCCTATTTTGAGCAGCTGTGGTCTGGCACGTGTGACACTGAGTCTTTTGAAGCTGAACCTCACTTGGGTCCTAGAGGGCTGAGGGCTGGTGGGTAAATGCAGGCCTGGTGCACTCTGTGCTGTGTTCTCAGGCCCTCAAACCATGGTAAAGTGCTTCCTCCAATACCTTGGAGGAATAAAATAATACAATAAAGAAGTTGCAGTATATATATATATATATATATATATATATATACACACACACATACACACACATACACACAAAATGGAATCTTATGAGTCATAAGAATTGCCTTAGGATTATGGTGCTAGATGTATAAGATTACAAATGACAGAAGTGTAAGGACCTTGGGAGGTCATCTGGGATAATCTTCTCATTCCATGAGAGGGGACTTGCCCCAGGTCAGAGAGTCAGACAAAAGACAGCTTCCCTGACTCTTCCTCAAGGTCCCTGGACACTCAGCCATAAACCTGTCCACTGAACCTCCTTCTTTGCAGATGTCGTGGGTAGAGAAAGAGAAGTTAACTTTCTGTGAATGGTTCAATAATATGTTTCAACCCTATACTTCTACTTTATTATTATCAGATACCTCTTTCTCTATTTCCTGATTACTCCATCTTTGTCCTTTGGCTTTCAGTGTTTATTAGAAATGATAGATGGAATACATGAATGCAGAGGTTCATTCAACAGACATTCACCGAGAGCCTTCTACTGCTGAGGATGCTGGATAAGTAAGATACGGGTCCATCAGAGCATGGGAGATTCACTTTCCCTGCCAACCACAGTCTCAGGCAACAAGCTCAGTAACACCCACCGAGGCACTGCTTAGGGAGCACAGAGGAGAGGTGGTTTGCCCTGTCTGGGGCTGGGCAGGGATTGTAGAAGGAGATAAGCTGGCAGATAGAGATCTACCTGCATATAACAAATACTAATATTTTGATTATTTGGTAAAGAAGTTGAAGTCCGCCTCCAGTGTAGGTTAGGTGTTTATATTTAATCCACAACCATCAGGCAAGGGCCATGAGAAACAGGATCTCCCTAGGATTCAGTCTCCTAAATTTCTTCTTCAATCCACAATTAGGCAGCCTCCTTCTCCTTTATCGTTTTGCTGTTGTTTACATTGCCAATCAGATGCACTTAGCTTCAGTTCAGTCACTCAGTCATGTCCGACTCTTTGCGACCCCACGGACTGCAGCACGCCAGGCCTCCCTGTCCATCACCAACTCCCAGAGTTTACTCAAACTCATGTCCATTGAGTTGGTGATGCCATCCAACCATCTCATCCTCTGTTGTCCCCTTCTCCTTCTGCCTTTGATTTTTCCCAGCATCAGGGTCTTTTCAAATGAGTCAGTTCTTCACATCAGGTGGCCAAAGTATTGGAGTTTCAGCTTCAACATCAGTCCTACCAATGAATATTCAGGACTGATCTCCTCTAGAATGGACTGGATGGATCTCCTTGCAGTCCAAGGGACTCTCAAAGAGTCTTCTCCGACACCACAGTTCAAAAGCATCAATTCTTCGGCACTCAGCTTTCTTTTTAGTCCAACTCTTACATCCATAAATGACTACTGGAAAAACCATAGCCTTGACTAGACAGAACTTTGTTGGCAAAGTAATGTCTCTGCCTTTTAATGCTTATTCGCAGCCTAAAAACCTCGATCAAAGTCTTTCTTATCCCACACAGACCTGGAGAAGGGGAAGACATAGAGCTAGGGAAGGGACAACAGGCTAAGTCATGGGCTGACTGAGCATCATTCAGGCACCACAATGGTCCTGGGGATTCCCTTTCCACCAGGAGGTTGGCAGAGAGCTTGATGGGAGTGAAAGGTAATCTGGGGTTCTTCCAAAACAAAATCAGCTAGAAAATGTCAAGCACCTGGCTTAGTCCTCTCTCCAGGTAGTTATTTACTTATAAAAGGTAGCACCATTTAAGCCTTAAATGTCACCTTCTTGCCTCTGCAAACATGGAATCAGGTGACCCCCTGAGTACTTCAGCCTGTATTCTTACACGCAGTATCCCCGACACCAGTTGGGGGCAGCCAGATACCCTGTCCAGGCATCAGCAATCCCCGCACCCACCACCCCTGCCCAGAGAATGGTGCCAGGTACTGCAGCTTTAGGGGTTTTGGTCCCTGATAAGTTTAATGCGTCTCCTTCCTGAGGTCAGTTCCTAACTTTACCCTCACATTGATAACTCTTTTAAAACACACTGAGAGCTGAATTTTAATTCCCAAGCTTGGGTCTCTACCTGGCAGCTCCTCCTGTATCTAGCCCAAACTGCTCTCAACAGCCTTCTCTTTTATGAGCTAATCCCTCTCTTGGCTCCTGCTTGCTAATGGTTTTCCCCATCCCCCCATACCCCAGACACCATATGTTTAATGATATCCTACAAAGAGGGTAAATTTCCCTTAGCCATCCTCTAACTTTTGGAATGTACTGTCCCCTCAATAGTGGCAGGGGGGAAAAAAACAACAAATTAAGCTCTAAGACAGCATGAGAGCTAATGGACCTCTCTTTCTCAGAGAAGGGAAAACAAAGATTCCAACCATTTGGGACCCCTGAATCATCCCGCTGAGAGGTGATCAGTCCCAGTCTGCTAACGAGCTCAAATAAGTATTCAGTGATTTGCCTTTGTTCAGTTCTCTTCTACCTGAATTGTTTTCTCCACTCCACCTTCAGACACACTGCCCGAAAGTTCATCTGAGGGGCAAGAGATGGTGATTTGGGTCTCTGGTCATTGTAAATCACCAGTGATGTCTTGAAATTCAAAGCAATATAAATCTGTGCCATTTGGCTCATTATGAACAGGTATTATCAGAAACATTTTCAGTGCAGATTATTTTAAATGTAATTATTTATTATCTCCTATCCATTCAGAACATGGAAGGAGTATTACTGAATATTAAGGGACTCTATTCACAGAACATGAGTTTCCCGCCCAATATTTCCAAAGTGTTGTTCTAGATGAAATAAACATACAGTAATCAGTCAGTTTTAGGAGAAGTGGCTTACCCTCCAAACCTTACATAACTGCACTGTAATCTTGGCTTTGTTCCTATCCAGATACTGGGCTGAATACTGACAAAACAAGCCAGTTAATTCAAGCTTAGATCTCATTTGACTGTTTCCCCTCTCCCGACTAAATTAGCACTTTTCTCAGGCATCATTCAGAACAATGTTTCACAATCCTGGCTGCAATTAGAATCATCTGGGGACCTTTAAAAAAAAATCAATGCCCATGCCCCACTTCAAATCAATTAAAATAGATTTTTTTTCTGGAGGTGGGCCTGAGGCATGGGGATTTTTATAAAGTTTCCCTGGTTATATCAATGTGCAGCCATGGATGTGAATCACTGTTTTAAATGTAAGCAAAATTAAGGAGTGAAAAATTCTCTTGTGTAATGACTGACAATTAAATATTTGTATAAAACTTAACATAGTCACAGTTTAAGTCAAATAAAGTCAACAAGAAGCTATATCTATATAGTGAAAAGTAGACTGTTCCAGTGCTACATAGATTAGCCAGATTTGGGAGGTCATGAAACAATTAACATAAATAAATCTGGCCAAAGACACTTCAGCAATCAGCTTCACATCCATCATGTTTCTAGCAAAGCCAGGGCTGTTTGTGTGAGGTAGTCATGATTCACTCTGCATTCTCTCCATTGAGGGAGCCTGGATGAAAGCCAATGGTCTAACTGTAGTACTCGGCCGGGGTGGGGGGTGGGGGTAACAACTGAGATCAGACCCAGGACACAACCTCCTCATGCTGACATTGGGACCACACTGTGGCATCTTCTCGAGAAGTCCATGACAACCTGAAGCACCCATCTTAAAGATGTTTTCCTATTCCACCACACCCAACTTCCTGCCCCCCAAACAGACACCCTGGGCCAATCCTGAAGGCCACTCTGTTTACTGGGCACAACCACACTTCAGAAAAGACATCCTGGCTGCTGCAGGTCTGCAACTTCCCTGCTGAGGCAGAGCCTACTTTCCTGAATCTGTCTGCCAAGTTCACATGTCCCCAAATGGTCCTTCTCACAAAGAGGTCTGATCTGCAAGCCTTATAGCATCTCCATGGCTTTAAAGAATGCAAGAAAGGTCTGTTTCTAATTACCACATTTACAGCTCCCTCTTCCCTCCTCTGGAAAACAGACCCAGCTCCTTTTTGAAAACTTTCAAATATATCGCGCTTGTTTGGAGAGCAGTTTTCTTTCCAGGTTTTTGGAAAGCTGAAGTCACTGACACAGTGCTGCTGAGTGATACTGTTGCCTAGTACAAACATCACTTGTTCTAAGCACAGCCAAACCTACCTTTTAGGCCACACTTCAGGCAGGGAGGGGTGAGCCTGGTGTGGAATAGTCCCGGGGCTGCTGGGAGTGGTGCTTCTGTTGGCAGAGACCTCAGTGAGACAGGGCTTATGATGGTCTGTCTTGAACCTTGCCCCACCCCATCCTGACCCTGACCCAGGCACCAGTTGATTCTAGTTCAGACCTCTACTCAACATGAGACTATAGAGAAACCTGGTGCCCTTCTGGGGAATAAGAATGGAAGGGTATGGATCCCGGGATATCAGGCATCTGGTCTGTTCATTCTGAGCCTGGTCCCAGTTACCACTGGTCTCCATTAATCCATTAGATCCTTCTCTACGAAGAGCACAGATACAGCAAGATCTAGTCTGGAGTACAGAGAAGGCAATGGCACCCCACTCCAGTACTCTTGCCTGGAAAGTCCCATGGACGGAGGAGCCTGGTGGGCTGCAGTCCATGGGGTCGCGAAGAGTCAGACACAACTGAACGACTTCACTTTAACTTTTCTCTTTCATGCATTGGAGAAGAAAATAGCAACCCACTCCAGTGTTCTTGCCTGGAGAATCCCAGGGACGGGGGAGCCTGGTGGGCTGCCGTCTATGGGGTCACACAGAGTCGGACACGACTGAAGCGACTTAGCAGCAGCAGCAGCAGCAGTCTGGAGTAACTAGCTGTTAAGGCCAGGTGCTTCAGGATCCTCTCCTCATTATAATTACCTTATACCCCCAGGTCAAGTCTTCCTCTGTGCATATTCATGATGATCAAGTGTCATGTGAATTGCAAGATTATTTATTATAGATGCTAGAATATTAGCACTGGAAGGAACCTCTTATGTTACAGAGGTGTCTGTAAGGCTCAGCCAAGTGAAATGACTTTCTCAAGGTCACCCTAGCTAATGCCAGAAGTAGGAGGAGAACCCAGAAATCCCAACTCCCATACAAAATTCCACCACCCTTCACTATCAAATTTTAATGTGGACCATACTATGTGTATAAGTTGATGAATATATTCTCTTCCCAGAAGATAAGACTGCTTGGGGAAATAACTTTATTAATAGAATGTTACTTGGAGTTTCAGAGGCCCAGTCCAGGGTTTGGGCTGGAGAGAAATGCGTGAATCCAAGAGTCAGGGATGCAAGATGCCATGCTGTAAAGGTGAGTGACGGACACTCCCCACGGTGGGTGCAGGGAAACTTTCTGTAGCTCTATGGACAGTCAGTAAAGAACCGGGAAAGAAGCAGGGTTCCAAGAGAAACCTTAATCCCTGAATTAAAAATGGAATTATTCTGAGAAACCAACAGAGGGAAAAGTTAATCCCTTCTTAACTACTCTTTGTTCCCTCAAACAAGCTGAAGCAAGTAGGAGGAATTGCCAGCCCAGAACCCCCAGAGAGAAAAGTCTGGTCAGTTGATTTATTTAACCTACAGCCTGTCCAAGAGAGGAGACTGGCAGGGACTAAAAGGGACACAGCCATTTTATGGGGGAAAAAACCCAGCTACTGGAATGAAACTGCAGTCCTGTCTGTTCCCAGCTCAACCCAGGGCCACAGTCTGGAGGGAAAAGATTCCCCTGATGCCAGCCATGGGGGGAGGGGCAGCCGAGTTCCTAGGGGCGGCTGGCAGGATATGGCTGCTCTCTCCAAGCTCTCTGGAAAAATACAAATAGGGAAATTTGAACTTGGGTCTTGAATAAGCTCATTATATGTATCAGTGTAATGTGAGCACCCAGCAACTCCTAGGGCTTGGTGTCTGGTGACTTTCCCCTCAGTGGCTCCAGAGACTGCCAAAAAGGGCTGGTCACTCAGAGCTCAGGCCTGGTCAGCCTCTAGTTCCAATCAAAGGAAGACACAGAGGATGAAGAGAATGTGTCAGGGGGTTTGGAGATCAGTCCTGGGGCGGACCTCCCCTCCACACGGGAACCAGAGTCATATTTCCTGGGATCCCTAAAGAAATCTTGGTAACAGAGAAAATGAGCTAAGAAGAAAGAGATTTCTTAAAAAATGATGAGGTTTATGTCAAATCAGGTGTGAGCTGGAGGGTACTAACGTGGAGACCCAAGAAGCTGCTCAAGGACTGAACTGTGGGTTTGTGCGGTCCAGACTGTGGGGGGCCATTTTTCCCCATAGGGGTGCAGGCCGACTACCCCAGGATGTCCTCTCTAAGGTCCCCTCCCCTCCTTGCAGCATAGGCTTCAGGCTGGGAGCTGCATTGTGGAGACTGGGAATGAAAAACCAAGTCTCCACCTGCATCCTCCATTCTGGCCACTGTGCTAGGGAAAGCTCTTCCCCCACCTGTTCACTCTCAGATCTGAAAGACAGAGCTGCAGAGCCAGCGTTCATCATGACTCAGTTGCCCACCCAAGAGCTCTGATGAGGAATGGCCACACTACTAAAGACCGACACAAGGTGAGGATTAAGGGGTGAAAAGAAAAGTCCTTAGGGCAACGACTTGCCCCTCCTCACCCCTTGCCTGGGAAGCAGCAGGAGGTACCAGTTTTACTCCAAGCAAATCCTGGGTTGGAGAGCACTGGTGGCTCAAAGCTACCGAGTGCCACCCCAAGGACATCCCAAGGTCCTGTGGTGACAGACCTCCTTAGCGCAGATGTGTCTCGAGTCCACTCTGGGGCCAGCTCTGGGGACGGCAGGGAGGAAGAACGACACAGCCCACACTCCTGGAGGTTACATTCCAGACAGAAAAACTGACAGCAAGCCAAAATGATGTAAGGGAGCAAAGGGAGGGGCATCTAAGTATCCTGGGGAGTTGAGCAAGGCCTCCTGACGGAAGTGACATAAATGCAAGATCTGAGAGTTAGACAAAGTGAGGGTGGCAGGGACTGCAAATTGCCCCTTAATATCTATCTCCTCTGCTTCTGTAACCACAGAATTTTCTGTTCAGTCTGTGACTTCCCAGGAAACACTTATACTTCCTAGCCTCTCTTAGAGCCAGATGATACTCTGGCCACCTGATGTGAAGAACTGACTCGCTGGAAAAGACCCCGATGCTGGGAAAGATTGAAGGCAGGAGAAGGGGGCGACAGAGGATGGATGGCGTCACCAACTTGATGGACATGAGTTTGAGCAAGCTCCGGGAGTTGGTGATAGATAGGGAAGCCTATTGTGCTGCAGTCTACGGGGTCACAAAGAGTCAGACACGACTGAGTGACTGAACTGAACTGTGACTATGTGACCATGGTCTGGGCAGTGGGAAATGAGAAGAGGTGGTGTATAAAGTCCTGGCCTTGGGGAAGGGGCTAGCCCTCCTTTGCCCTTCTACTACTGGTGGTGTGGCAGTGGCAGGAAGCTTTCTCAGAGTAAGGAAAGAACGATGACACTCTTGATGGTCAGATAGAAGGTACTCAGGCCTCTGATGACCTCTCAGACCAGAGCAGCCACAGTAGTTCGGAATTTTATATGAGAAAAATAAACTCCTATCTCATTTAAGCCATTGTTATTTTGGTCCCTCTGTTAGAACAACCAAAGTAATATCCCAACTAACGCACAATGTGAGGGGACAGCAAGGAGTTTCTGCTTATATTCATTTGATCTTCCTAAGAACCCAGTAAGCAGGGGATTAAGTATTTTGGTGTTACAGAATCTGAGGCTGAGAAAGCTAACTGTCTCATCCAAGGTCAAATTGTGGTAGAGACAAGGACTCAAAACTCAGGTCTTTACCCTTCCTAGACCAGTGAGCATGCGCTGCCTCCCTCTCTCTAGAGTGGGTTCTGGTGCTTTCTCCCTTTGTGAGATCAACTGTCACCAAACCATTCACACTCCTTCTTCATCCCCCTCCCCTAAGTCAGTGCAGACAAGTCCATGGTCTTGATAGCCCAGGCCTTGCCCAGCCCCAGCAGCAGGTTTAAGTGCCTACGTGACATGGCGATTTGGGGAGCTCTTACATTTTATTTTAAAAAGGGATACTTGGAAGAATGCTCTGTCTCCCAGCTTAACCTGTACTCCCTCGTGCAAAGGACCCAGGAGTCCTTGAAGACACCAGCCCTTGGAGAGCCCAGGGGACCCTCTGCTCCTTCATAAGGGCAGGCCGCTTCTCTCCTTACTATGATAGTCTAGGCTTCTTAGCAGGAGCATCCCAGCTCCTCGGGGCACTCCTCAGGACACTGTAAGAACAATTCTGTTATTTAATCTTTTGTCAGCCCTCTGACTGATTGCATGGGAAATTGTGGGCTCATCCACGTTCATGCAAGCCGTCCATCGCTGTTCTCCTACTGAGGCGCTCCAGAGGTTATGAATCACCTCCGGGGTACGGTATCTGAATAATTCAGATTTTAAAATATTGATTTTTATTCCTCACAGCTAGGAAGCAGCTTTATACAGGCATGTGGCTTGATCGGGCCATCATGTGTCTCAGATGCCTGTATCTTGCAAAGATTTCAAGGCTGAAGCAGCCAGGGAGGCAAGGCTGCAGTTTCCTCGGAAGCCCACTCCTTAATGTTGGACCTGGGAGTGGGGACGGGGGTGCAGGTCAGGCCCTGGGCATCATTTCAGATAAGCAAAACATCATTCATCCAGATGCCTTCCTCTTTCTTTCATGAAGCTCCTTCCGTGTCGTTTTGTTGCTATCCACAAAGGACATCTGAAAATCGGGCTCCTCGCTCCCTTCTGTCGTTTTTCTGTAATTGCTTTCTTCATGCATTGCTGTATTTGCTTTGAGACACAGTAATAACTCGGAGGCACCTAGAGGATTCTTTAAAATGTTTGGAAATCTACACAAAAGATTATGGAGACTCTCAGATAACTGTTTTCTCCCCCCACCCCATTCCTCTCCCTGGGTGACTGGCACACTCCTGCTTTTTCACCCTCTGCCTGTGCCCCCTAGAGCCTCCCCCTGGTTGGTATCATGGCCAGTTCCCTTCCTTGAGCTCCTGACTCACATGTTCATCTTCCTTGAGGATCGGCCTAGATGACCCCCAGGCCCTCAGACTCCCCTCTGAACTCATTGTCTTCACTCCCAAGCCTGCTTCTCAGCCTGTTTGCCCCCTTGGGTGATGGTGTCTCTACCAAGCGGTCATCCAAACCGGAAGCCTGAGAGCCAGTGTGCACGTGAGGTGACTGAGTTCTGGCAGCTACTCTTTAATGTCTTTGAAGTCTATTCTGTCCATCTGCTTTCCAAGTATATTCTAAATAGTCTCCTAACTCATCTCTCTTATAGCAGTCCTGTTTCTCCAATCCATTTTCTACACCACCAAAACAATGTTCTACTATGCCACTCTGATCATCAGGGTATTTTAGGATTCTTTCAGGAGCTCCCTCATGCCTTCAAAGTAAAATCTCAATTCCTTACTTAGCAGGACTTTGTTTCCATTGCTATTACTCCCTTCCACTCCCCAAGCAGAATACTCCCGAACTCCTGTGCCCTCACACCTCTGGGCTTCTGCCTGGGCATCCTTCTGTATAGGACCTTCTCTCTCCTGACCTGACCCCTTTCTCCTGATGCCTTCAGTCCAGGCACCCTCCCTCTCAGGAATCCTTCCTGCTCCCACCCCCAGCCCCTCACAGCAGCCTCTGTACATTGTCAGAGCACTCATCACCAGCTACTCTGGGAGCTCCTGAAAGGTAGGAATTGTGTCTTGTCTATCTTGTCCTAGAGCCTGGCAGTGTGTCTATCTCAGAGGAGGTGCTCATTAAATATTTGCTGCCAAATAAGACGTTGGAGAACCCGAGGATGACATGGTCACTTCCTCCCAAGATTTCTGTCACTTCTACATCAATTTTTTGTGTTGGTGAAACTTTAATACCAGTTTAGGCCAATAAAATCAGTTCCCTTAATTTTTTTCCTCTGGGAATATTACTATATTTCATTTATCCATTATTGGTATTAATCACTAATTAATTAATATTAGCCATTAATAGTATTAATTCATTTAGCCATCCATTAATCAGTCACTTCATTGAGCAAATATGCAAAACCTCCTCTATGCCAGCCCTTGTGTTAAGCATTAGGGATAGGAAGCTAAGTGAGGTGGAGCGTAGCCTCTGTCCTCAAGGAGTTAACAGTCCAGTGGTGAAGACAGATATGCAGACATATCATGACAATAGCTCTGAGTCATGTGGATCTTAGTCTCCCCACCAGGGATTGGACCTGCATCCTTGGCATTGCAAGACAGATTCTTAACCTATGGACCACCAGGAAAGTCCCAGAAGTCTTTAAATAGCAAGATCCATCTTACTCTGAACTTTCCTGAATTAAAACTTAAAGCAGACACGGAAGTTTACTTTCTGGGCCTAGAAAAAGAACATGATAAAAATGATACCCACACCAACTCTCTTGCCATGTATCCTGGGATTCTCATTTTGCCTAGGATCCTATTTATTGCAGAGCCTTGCTTGTGAACACAAGGCCAGTAGATGGAAGAGACCTTTTCTATAGTGCTAACTGAGACAGGCATGCCCTGGGCAAGGAAGGGTTAACCTGGGAGTCAGGGCCTAGTGGTGGAAAGGTTCAGAGCAGGGCTTAGAGCCACCTTTACATTCTGGGTCTACCTTTTGAGCCTGAGAGGCAGGGCTTCTCTCACTTCCCAGCTCAGCTCTCCTTTGTATCCCTGGATCTTAATCTCTGTGTTCCTCCCTTCGGACTGGTAACCTGAACTTGTTCTCCAATCACTAGTGGGATATAGTGTTAGGGACTTCAGGGACAGCAACTGGGGTTTGGAATAGCCACCGTGGGGAAGGGGACCCAAGACCAACTCATAAGCCTCATTATTCTTCCATTTCTCTCAGGATCTCCAGTTTTTCTGGGGCTGACGGGTCATGCAGGGTAGATTTCACAAGGGGAGCTCACACCTCACCCATTCCTCATGAGCAGAGAGGGCTTGCCAGACGAGTGGGCCAAAGCAAGTCCATTTCCCAGTGGGACATCATCTCTCTGTTCGGGGCCCTCTCAGAGGTGGGCAAGATCTAAGACAACACTCCAAACTGGTTGTGTTTCCTCTAACTTTCATACCAGTCCTGATCAAAGTGGGGCAGTGGCTGTTTTGCCTATTGCATTTCAGTTAAGGTGATGACTTTGATTGGAATCACAGGTGGGAAAGTTCAAGGTTTAGATAGTGAAAAGCATCCTCTGAGCAAAGATTCCTTCTGCCTGGGAGATGCATGAACCTTTATCCAGGTGCCAACCTTTTCATCCCGCTGAAGATAGGAGGTGGCTGTCATTTCATTTGCAGGTAAGAGCGGAGAGCAGTGTGTAGCAGGCCCTTCGGTTTTCCAGTGACTCAGCCTGTGACCTTTTAGGAGAGATCTCAGAGAAAGCGGAGGTGGAAAACAGGAGCTTGCTTTTCCAGGGCTCAAGTGGTGGTTGCTGCTGCCGCTTGTTTTAAAAAGCAGGTGTACAGAGTTGAATTAATCTGACTTGTTTCATGGAGCTGTGGAGCCAGCCTAGATCATTGGTCCTGGGAAGACCCCTCTCTAGAATTCACTTCCTTGTTCCTTTTACTCCCCATCCCACAATCCCATTCCCCTCTGTCACCCGTGGTGATTCTTAAGTATTTAGTATGTATCCTTTTGTTTGCTTTCATACAAACAGTATTTGCTTGCAGTATTTAGTGTTTTTTTTTTTTTAAATACAGTTGATTTACAATATTGTGTTAGTTTCTGGTGTACAGCAAAGTCATTCAGTTACACACACATACACACACACATATTCTTTTTCAGATTCTCTTCCATTATAGTTTATTACAAGATATTGGGTATAGTTCCCTGTGTTTGCAATATTTTTAATTTACGTTAATATTCCTTCATTATATCTCTTTTCTTTGTTCTTCCCCTGCCCCATTCTTTTCATTGTTCTCCAGATCCATCCATGCTTCTGTGTGTATATCTGATCATTTGCTACAATCTTACCGTATAGAATTCCCAGGTATGTACTCTCTGTATTTGATTTCTCAACTCAGTGGTAAAAAGTCAGGTAGCCCCCAACTCCCACCACAAATAACCATGCAGAAAACACAAGTATCCTTATGGAATTATGTAAGGATTTCTTGGGATATATAACTAGAGGAGGAATTGCTAGTATGCAACACTGAATTTGACTCATAATGCCAGAATATTCCTGAGAATGTTTGCTGATGCATTTTTCTGATGTTCATCTTCTCACCAGCAGTCCATAAGAGCTGTCACACCCCATATCCCTGCCAACACTTGGCACTACACTTCCTTCTAAATTTTGCTAAGGAATGCAGTGATAGCTCTTTGATGTTTTAATTTGCATTTTTCATATTACTAATGTTTTTGAGTCTTCCTTGATATCTGCCATTGTGGATATATAGTATACTGTTAAGATTCCTGTCCTAAGACCAAGGCCCTTGTTAACCCAGCTGCCGGAAGTGCTGGCTGCTTATGGCTCACAGATGAACCCTCCCCAGCAATTATCCTCAGGCAGAGAAAGCTGCTTCACCTTGGGCTGTGAACTCTCCTTGAGGATGGCATCCATTCAATGACTAGTCATTGAAGAGAGATAAAGCCTGGTCCCTTTGCTAAGTCCAAGACCTCTCTGAAGAGAGACCCTAGTTTCCACATTCCCCTGTGGGGTCAGTCTAATCTGAACTGCAACACAGTTCAGATTCTTGGTTCCACCCACTGCTGTTTACTTCATTCCCTCACCACTTCCAAACAAACCTGCTCAAAACTCTCCATCTCAGATTCTGCTTCCAGGAAGACTGACCTACACCAACTTGCTAATTCTTTTGAGTTTCATCCTCTGTACAATGTCTGTTTATATCCTTTCCCCATTTTCTATTGCAGTCATAAATGTTCAAGATGTTTGCATGTTCTTTGTATCAATTCCCCATTGGTTTTAGATGTTACACATATCTTCTTTTTTTTAAATCAGTGTTTTAACTTTGTTCATGGAATCTTTTTTTTTTTTTTCAAATCAAGAGTTTTTATTGTCTCTTTAAAACATCACAACTGAGTCCATAGAACCATCTGCTATCTTGTTGTTTCTGCAGCAGGATCACTGAGATCTTATTCATCAGCCTGCTGAACTGTTCCTTTTTCAGAAACATAGATACCATCCAAAAATTTTCTGATATCCTTGTTTTTAACTGTGGTGGCTTGCTGAATCAAAGCAGCTGAATTTGACACAAGTTCAATGTCATTTCCTTCAAGAATCAACTCATCTTTCTGGGCTTGAGATACTGAACAGGCAACCCCTGGCCTCATTCGAACCCTGCGTATATATGTTTCACCCAAAAAATTTCGGATTTCTGCAAGAGAACCATTCTCCTGAATAACAACGTTGATGGGGAAGTGGGCATACACCGACCTCATCTTGTAATGGAAACCCAGTGTAACACCCTTGATCATGTTCTGTACATGACTACAGATTGTGCGAACAGTGGCCAATTCCTTTCTGTTTCCCCACCAGTTGTCAACACGGAGCCTCTTTTTCTTTCCAAGGAGACTGAGTTCTACATTGATGTGATTGAAGTCCCTCCGCAGGGTGCCTCTGGGGCCCTTCACAATAACTGTCCGTCCCTTCAAGTTAATGTCGACATTTTCTGGGATGTCGACAGTCTGGTTGCTGAGAATGGTCTTCATTCTCGCAGTAGATGCGGCAAAGAGCTGTTCATGGAATCTTTTGCTGATTAGAAATCCTTAATTGTGATGTAATCAAATTCATAAAATTTTGCCTATGGCTATGCTTTTGAAGGAGAAGGCAATGGCACCCCACTCCAGTACTCTTGCCTGGAAAATCCCATGGACGGAGGAGCCTGGTGGGCTGCAGTCCATGGGGTTGCAAAGAGTTGGACACGACTGAGCATCTTCACTTTCATGCATTGGGGAAGGAAATGGCAACCCACTCCAGTGTTCTTGCCTGGAGAATCCCAGGGACAGAGGAGCCTGGTGGGCTGCCGTCTATGGAGGACTCTGTGTCCGCACAGAGTCAGACACGACTGAAGCGACTTAGCAGCAGCAGCAGCAGCATGCTTTTGAAATTTCATCTTAAAAGAGCCCTCCTGAATCACAAAGATATTTTCCTGCACTTAATCCTACTAATTTTTTCCTACTACTTTTCTTTAACTTTTTACACGTATGTCTCTATACCACCCAGAGCCCTCTTTTGTATGTGGCATTAAGTAGAGACTCATATTTCTTTTTCTCCATATAGTAAGCCACTTTCCCAAATGGCATTTACTAAACAATCTATCCTTTCCCCAATTTGTGGTAGCACCTTCATCTTATATTAAATTCTGACCTATATGTGAGTCTGTGTCTGAGCTCTCTATTCTGTTTTGTTGGCGTATTTGTACATTTTTAATTACTGTTTTTATCATGATGGCTTTACGTGTCTTGATGTCAGAGAAGGTAAGAGCACTCTTCACTCTGCTTTTTAAAAGTTGGCTTAAAAAAAAAAAAAGTTGGCTTAGCTGTGATTCTGTGACTAATTGGAGTGTTAACATATACCTGCATAATTTTGAACAAGTTTAGCTTAAGTGTTTTGGACTTTATATGTTGTTTAGATTAGATTAGATTGTTTAGATTAGAAGCCCTTAGTTCATCCGGCAGCAATGGGTCTGCTAGCCAGCAGGCTGGAATGAGGATTTGCGTCATCAGTGGTGCACATACAGAAGCACAGGGGAGAAACGTTAGGAAGAAGTCAAGCCAAGAGATGCTATCTGGCCTGCACTGGGTGCTAGAAAGCCCTGACAATTCTCTGCAAAGTGGAATCCAATCTGATCCAAGAGAAACATTCAAAGGCTCAGCGATCTTAATGAGCCTGGGAACTTAATCAGAAGCAGTAATGAATGATATTAACAATACTATCCTGCCAGAGAAAGCCCTATCTGGATGCTGGGTTGCTTGGCCTGTGCTCCTGAGCATTGCAAGACTCTGTAAAAAGGTTAGTTCATTGCTGCCTTGTCTCTCTGCTGCTCCTGCAGCTCTTCAAACCCACTGTTACCCAAAGCTCAGCTTTGAGGCACGTAACGTTCTTGTTTTGTGATAATGAGGAGACTGTGAACAGGCTGTAGTTAGTCAGCCATGGTGTGAAGATGACGTGTGCTCCAGTGCTGGAAGTGCTTACAGGTTCAGACACGTCAGGGCTGATGGGGGATGAGATGACTCACCGCTGAAACCTTGAAAACCAAGTTCAAGGAGAGGGCCAAGGCTTTCCAAATGTAGACATGCTCTTGGATGGAGCTGAGGGTACGCTGTGAACTTCTGTTTTCTCCTTGCCAAGAACTTTAAGGCCGAGAGTATCACCTCTGTTGGGTCCAGTGTGTCCACCTGCTTCGCGTGGACCAAATTCTGCTGGGTGTCTGCATCTTTCCTTTCTCCTTCATGCTGTTTTCATCATCTGCTGCCATATGAGGCTCAGACCCCTTCCTGTTTGTCAAGCTCTTACTTCTAAGTTCAGAGTCTTTGATAACAGGCATTTTCTTTCTTTTTTATAAAATTTATTTATTTTAGTTGGAGGCTAATTACTTTACAATATTGTAGTGGTTTTTGCCATACATTGACATGAATCCACCATGGGTATACATGTGTTCCCCATCCTGAACCCCCCTCCCACCTCCCTCCCCCTCCCATCCCTCTGGATCATCCCAGTGCACCAGCCCTGAGCACCTGTCTCATGCATTGAACCTGGACTGGCGATCTGTTTCACATATGATAATATACATGTTTCAATGCTATTCTCTCAGATCACCACCCCCCTCGCCTTTTCCCACAGAGTCCAAAAGACTGCTCTATACATCCGTGTCTCTTTTGCTGTCTTGCATATAGGGTTATCATTACCATCTTTCTAAATTCCATATATATGCATTAGTATACTGTATTGGTGTTTTTCTTTCTGGCTTACTTCACTCTGTATAATAGGCTCCAATTTCATCCACCTCATTAGAACTGATTCAAATGTATTCTTTTTAATGGCTGAGTTTACTCCATGTGTATATGTACCACAGCTTTCATATCTATTCGTCTGTTGATGGACATCTAGGTTGCTTCCATGTCCTGGCTATTATAAACAGTGCTGTGATGAACACTGCGGTACACGTGTCTCTTTCAATTCTGGTTTCCTCCGTGTGTATGCCCAGCAGTGGGATTGCTGGGTCATATGGCAATTCTATTTCCAGTATTTTAAGGAATCTCCACATTGTTCTCCATAGTGGCTGTACTAATTTACATTCCCACCAACAGTGTAAGAGGGTTCCCTTTTCTCCACACCCTCTCCAGCATTTATTGCTTGTAGACTTTTGGATCACAGCCACTCTGACTGGCGTGAAATGGTACCTCATTGTGGTTTTGATTTGCATTTCTCTGAAAATGAGTGACGTTGAGCATCTTTTCATGTGTTTGTTAGCCATCTGTATGGCTTCTTTGGAGAAATGTCTGTTTAGTTCTTTGGCCCATTTTTTGATTGAGTCAGAGAACAGGCATTTTCAACTGATCTGTATGGATTGTGTTTTTTCCCCTGAGGGGCTCTACAAAATCCTGGTTTGGGGCTACACATGTTTAGCTCAAGAATGGCCCACAAGTCTGATTGCTTGGCCCTGTGGCTCTCTCTACCTAACCTGAGTGTGTCTGCCTCTCCTGGACACACGCTAGATCCTGTACTGTGACAGGGTGTGGTCTACATCATCTGCTCCCTTTGGATAAGGGTCAAATCCTGATTGGGGCCCAAGAAGGCCTAGAAAGTGCCCTCATTTGACCCTTGTAGCTTTGCTGAACCCCAGAAGGCTGGAGTTTAATGGCCTTACTGTAACAGGAATGTGTAGGGCCACTCTGAGGAGAAGGCCTTAATCTCTCCTCTTCATTCCCTTCTCTTTCTTTTGCTCTGGGTATATGATGGGATCTCAAGGAAGCTCATTAACTAGCCTCCTATTTCCTTTAGGTCTTCTTTAAATGTAATGGCCAATACTTGGAGCCTCTATTAGCTGCTTCAGAGACCAACTGCTGTGTCTTAAACAAAGACAACTTGGCTGAAGGCCTTTTAATGTACTTTTGGGGTCCTTGCAATGAGGGATATCAGAGGGCTTTATCCAGTGTTAGACTGCCTGGAGTGCTAGGAGCTAGGAAAGGGACTGGGGATGGCTTTTTTTTTTTTTTTTCCAGAATCAGTGAGAAAAGGGAGGAGACTGTGCCACCTTTTAAGATTCTCAGTGCAGTTATCTAGGAAGCATCTATTGACTCAGCTCATAGGTAGGTAAATATTCACAGAAGGAGATACCTCAGTGGTAGAGATCAAGTTGTTGACTATCCCAGTGGAAAATGAGATGATCCATTCTGTACCACCATCCTCTTACCCCATCAATTCTAAACTTTTAGAAAGAAAGGAGTACAGCCCAGCCCACAGGTAGCCCACTGGAGAGGATACTGTGCTGACTGTGCTCACACAATCTGCCCTGGTGCCAGTCAGATGCTGACCAGGTCTAGCAGGATGGCAATGACTTCGTTCAGGGCTATTGAGGATCTTACTGGAATGGATAGCCTTCCCCTTCTCCAGGGGATCTTCCCAACCCAGGAATCGAACCAGGGTCTCCTACATTGCTGCTGCTGCTGGTGGTGCTAAGTCGCTTCAGTCGTGTCCCACTCTGTGCGACCACATAGACAGCAGCCCACCAGGCTCCCCCATCCCTGGGATTCTCCAGGCAAGAACACTGGAGTGGGTTGCCATTTCCTTCTCCAATGCATGAAAGTGAAGAGTGAAAGTGAAGTCGCTCAGTTGTATCTTACTCTTAGTAACCCCATGGACTGCACCTACCAGGCTCCTGCATCCATGGGATTTTTCAGGCAAGAGTACTGGAGTGGGGTGCCATTGCCTTTTCCGCTCCTTCGTTGCAGGCTAATTCTTTACCAACTGAGCTATCAGGGAAACCCCTCTATACCTCTTAAAGCCTATGCTTGTCCACATGTCTAATTAGAACTAGAGAATACATAGCCCAACTCTAAAGGGCTACTGCTGCTGCTGCTGCTGCTAAGTCGCTTCAGTTGTGTCCGACTCTGTGCGACCCCATAGACGGCAGCCCACTACGAGTTCACCAAATCTTTAGGCAAAGATGCTTCTTAGAAAAAATGAGCAGTTGCATCCCACAAACTGACTTTCCTATGTTTGGTTTCTCCCAAGAATATTAGATATAACTTTTCACATGTAGTAAGCTTCAGAGCAGATCATGTGGTCACAGACTTCTTGGTTTGGGCTCAAAAGTTGGCCTACCTGTCCCTGAGGGGACCTCTGAATATTAGGCTATATGAAACCACTCTAAAAAATGTTGCACGTGGGTGAGCAAAAGCAGAGATGGGCCCAAGGAGCTGGACCACCACCTGCACTCCCTGAGCAACCCCTTTCTCCCTGGAGCTTCTGAGGAGGTCCATTCAGTTATCATCATCTTGACTAAATCCAACACAGCCAGGAAGAGCCATTTCTCAGGAATGACCCTTGGCAGCCACACCACTGTGCCTTCTTGTGAGCCAGGGGGCCCAGGGCGAGGAGAAGTCAGTGCAGAAAGTTTCTT
Organism: Bos taurus; assembly: GCF_002263795.3. NCBI lineage: Eukaryota > Metazoa > Chordata > Mammalia > Artiodactyla > Bovidae > Bos > Bos taurus. Next base: position 71,863,408 of record NC_037328.1, on the reverse strand, counting down.
ATGCTCCGTTATGATCCAAGGGCTCTGAGTTTTGCTGGTGAAAGTAGGAAAAAACTCCTCATGACAAGGAATCAAAGAATGCACAGAAGGAGTGTAGATAGTAAACTATCCACAAAAAGATGCAGAGCCTGGCTGAAAAAAGAGAAGGAAATGCAAAGAAGCAAACAGGTTTCATGCTCCACCACACAGTTTTTTAACTGGGGTACACCCTAACTATGAATTTTCAACCCATATCAGCCTACCACAAACCCAGGGACAAGTGGCTGTAACAAATAACCCTCATTCACTTCATCCTACTTGGAGTATTTGTTATATACTAAGTCACTTCAGTTGTGTCCGACTCTGTGTGACCCCATAGACGGTAGCCTACCAGGTTCCCCCGTCCCTGGGATTTTCCAGGCAAGAGTACTGGAGTGGGTTGCCATTTCCTTCTCCAATGCATGAAAGTGAAAAGTGAAAGTGAAGTCGCCTAGTCGTGTCCAACTCTTAGCGACCCCATGGACTGCAGCTTACCAGGCTCCTCCATCCATGGGATTTTCCAGGTAAGAGTACTGGAGTGGGGTGCCATTGCCTTCTCCGTATTTGTTATAGCTTCTGCCCAATTCCATTTCTTGGCTTCATCTCACAGATCCTCTCCCTTGATTCATATCCTGTATTCCTGACTGTTTAATTTTCCCAATTTGACATGGAAAAAAATGAATAAAATAACAAAACTCAATGATAGCCCAGTTTTGTGCTAAGAGAAATGACACATTTAAATGAAGCTGAAGGCCCTACAAATTGATTGCATCTTTCTAGAGAGTAATCTGGCAATAGCAAGAGCTGAGCCCTAGCCATGATCCAATCATTCTGGCCAGGAAAGCATATTCCAAATAAACAAACCCAAAGGGATAAAAAATTGTTCCTACAGAAATAACCATATTGTGTTATTAATACTAATGAGTGAGAAATGACACAAATATTCAACCTGAGGCAAACTGGAAAGCAAATTATGATGTACCCATATAATGGACACAGTATTATAATTATAATTGACAAACATGAGGACTCTACTGACTCAAAAAACCTGAATGTGAAATAACATTAGAGAAAAAAACACCCTGAGAGATACATCCTTACAGTGACGGCACAATGTGAAAACCTGACAAGCATCAGAAGGGAATTAACAGAAACACAGACATTTAATACACAACGGAGTTATCCTTTGGAAAAAGTATGTAAGTTCATAAGAAAAGTGTTTCCTAAATAAAGTAGAAAGGTGGGAGGACAAGGCATTCTCCTCTGGTAGGTGTTCCTATGCTGGCTTGGGTAAGATGCTTGGCTCCTTTTTCTTTCAGTTTTGTTTCTGTCCTGTAGATGTTCTCAGCTTAAGGAGAGGATGGGGTAAGAGCTGTCATCTTGGCAGCACCCTCCACCCTCTGCTTCTGCCACCCAACAGTTTGGTCTGTAGAGAATCCTTGGCTTCCTTTCACTTCTCCTAACTCATTTTTCAAAAACCAACCCAAAGCCTGCATCTGCCAGCAGCAACAGTAGCTGAGACAGCACCAGCCTTAAAGTCCAAGGCCAAGGTTCTAGCCCTGGCTTTGCCACCATCTTGCTGGATAGCCTTGGACAAGTCACTTCCAGACTTGGGCAAGTCTGGGCCTCAGTTTCCTCGTCTATAAAATGGCAGTGTTGGGCCAGGTGATTTCTAAAGTCCTTCAAGTCTTTATGTTTCTATGGCTTGATCTTTATTGACTCAGGACTAGGCAACGAGTCTTAAAATGGAATTCCCATCACTCTGAGGCTGACAATCAATTCTGTCGCCTACAGTCAGCTGCCTACATGCCTTGAAGGCTGGGGTAGCACCATGACCTGATCCCTCTTACTATAAGTTGCCGGGGCTCACCAAGGGTTGATGAGGAGAAAAGAAAGCAGCCTGCATGTTTTGGGCCCTTATCATTGGACAATTAATAATTACAGTTCAATGTTTCCTGAGAGGGTTAAGAGCCAGAAAGTTCCAGCAAGAAGCAGATCTCCTTTAGAAGAGTGGGCTAGTCCCACTTGACCTCAAGTTGCCAGAATGAGGCCCTCTGAACAGCTCTGCAGCAGCTTCTAGGATGGCAATGACCAGGCTCCTGTGTCAAAACAACTCCCCACATTGAGACTTCCCAGAGAACCAAGCAAGCAGAACAGAAGTAGAGTCACAGAAGCTTCACCCAACTGGAGGAAGAGCATTTGAAGCAAGTCAGAATTCTTTCAGATGCACTGTGATCAAGAAGAAAAAGATTGGAGAGAGAAAAATGGAAACTGTTCAAGGAGAAGTAGTTGGCTGTGGTATGCAGAAGGGGCCCTTAGGGCCACTTCAGCCTCTAATGAGTGCATTTCCTTGGCACTGTGAGAAATGCATGGTGGCAGAAGGACAAAGGGATGGGAAGTGGGGAGAGCTTTTGTCTGCTTTTGGCAGAGAGAATGAAAAGCCTCTTGGCTGTTCAGTGGCCACACTGCAGTAAAAGAGTAGGTGAAGCTCTTCTCTCTAAGATTAAGGGCACTGGGAGGGCACGGAAGGCCCTGCCTGCAGCGAAGATCTTAGAGAAACAATGAACATAGCAGCCTTTATGGGGAACTGTATGAATTAGTTTGCACTGAGTAACAAATCATCCCCAGCCTCAGCTTAAATCATCCCCAAACCTTGTGGCTTAAAGCAACAGTGACTTACTGAGATGACAGCTCTGCAGGCTGGCCGGGTCCTTCTTCTGCTCTGGGCCAGCTTGGCTGGGCTCCCCTGGGCCACATGTCTGCCATCAGTCGGCGAATCAGCTGGCAGTTGAATGTCTGAGGATGGCCTCACTCACAGGTCCGGGGGCCAGCACGCTGTTAGCAAGAGTTATGAGGCGACCAGGCTGCGTGTCTCACATCATCTGACCGTCTAGCTTGGGTTTGTTTATGAGGCAGTGAATCTTCAGAAGCGGCACGGGAGGAAGCAGCAAAGCCCCTTGAGGCCTGGACTGAAAGCTGTACATTATCAGTTCCAATGCACTCTATAGATCAAAGGCCAGCCAGAGTGACCAACTGTCCTGGTGTGCCCAGCACTGAAAGGTTTCCCAGGACGCAGGACTTTCAGAGCAAAAACTGGGAGCATTCTGAACAAGCTGGGATGGTTAGTCCTTCTAATGGCCAGCCCAGTTCCCCATTCTTGGCTTTCTTTCTAGTGCCAAGAATGGGGAACTTGACATTTCTCCAAAGAAGATATAAGATGGCCAATAAACACATGAAAAGGTGTGTAACATCACTAATCATTAGGAAAATGCAAATCAATGAGATGCCATTTCACACCCATAAGGATAGCTATTATCCAAAAAAATAGAAAATAGCAAGTGTTGGACAGGATGTGGAAAAATTGGAACATTTGTGTATTGCTGATGGGAATGTAAAATGGTACAGCCACTATGAGAAACAGAATGGTGAATGCTCAAAAAAAAATTAAACACAAAATTACCATATGATCCAGCAATTCCAATTTTGGGTATATACCCAAAAGAATTGAAAGCAGGGACTTCTACAGAGATTTGTACACCTATGTACATAGCAGCTTTATTCACAATAGCCAAATGGTGTCTGTCTAATAGATAATGCAAGTGTGAATGGATGAACAATATGTGACATATGAATACAATGGAATTATTTTTCAGCCTTTAAAAAGCAAGTAAATCCTGTCACTTGCTACAACATGGATGAACCTTGAAGACATTATGCTAATTGAAATAAGCTAGTCAAAAAGAAAAATACTGTGTGAGTCCACATATATGAACTTCCTCAGTTCAGTTCAGTCGCTCAGTTGTATCCTACTCTTTGCAACCCCATGAATCGCAGCATGCCAGGTCTCCCTGTCCATCACCAACTCCCAGAGTTTACCCAAACTCATGTCCATCGAGTCGGTGATGCCATCCAGCCATCTCATCCTCTGTCGCCCCCTTCTCCTCCTGCCCCCCAATCCCTCCCAGCATCAGAGTCTTTTTCAATGAATCAACTCTTCACATCAGGTGGCCAAAGTACTGGAGTTTCAGCTTCAGCATCAGTCCTTCCAATGAACACCCAGGACTGATCTCCTTTAGGATGGACTGGTTGGATCTCCTTGCAGTCCAAGGGATTCTCAAGAGTCTTCTCCAACACCACAGTTCAAAAGTATCAATTCTTTGGCGCTCAGCTTTCTTCACAGTCCAACTCTCACATCCATACATGACCACTGGAAAAGCCATAGCCCTGACTAGACGGACCTTTGTCGGCAAAGTAATGTCTCTGCTTTTGAATATGCTATCTAGGTTGGTCATAACTTTCCTTCCCAGGAGTAAGCGTCTTTTAATTTCGTGGCTGCAATCACCATCTGCAGTGATTTTAGAGCCCCAAATCAATAGAAACAAAAAGTAGAATACTGGTTGTCAGGAGCTAGAGAGAGGAGGGAATTGGGAGTTAGTGTTTTAAAGGGTGTAGTGTTTCAGTTGAAGATGAGAAAGTTCTGGAGATGGATGGTGGTAAAGATTGCACAACAATGTGAATGTACTTCATTGCCACAGAATTGTATATTTTAAAATGGTTGAAACAGTAAGTTTTATGTTTATATGTATCTTACCACAATAAAAAAAAAAGAGTAGGGAAATTGCCTCCCTTATTAAGGACAGGAGCTATAAACTATTGTGGCCATTAATTTATGGCCACAAATAGCTATACATTATTTTTGCCATCTGCTGCACGGGAGAATGGGAATTTAATTGAATAAGGCCAAGCGGTTACAGTAGAACATAGTTTTTGAGAAAGTGTGCTGGGAGACAATGAGCAAGACCCAAATGTGACTATTTTGGTACACTAGAGAGTGAAGGGGAGGAGGCAATGGCACCCCACTCCAGTACTCTTGCCTGGAAAATCCCATGGATGGAGGAGCCTGGTGTGCTGCAGTTCATGGGGTCGCTAGGAGTCAGACACGACTGAGCGACTTCACTTTCACTTTTCACTTTCATGCATTGGAGAAGGAAATGACAACTCACTCCAGTGTTCTTGCCTGGAGAATCCCAGGGACAGGGGAGCCTGGTGGGCTGCCGTCTATGGGGTCGCACAGAGTCGGACACGGCTGAAGTGACTTAGCAGTAGCAGCAGCAGCAGAGAGTGAAGAGGAACTAAAGAGTTGCTTGACAAAGGTGAAAGAGGAGAGTGAAAAAGTTGGCTCAAAACTCAACATTCAAAAAGCTAAAATCCTGGCATCTGGTCCCATCACTTTATGGCAAGTAGAAGGGGAAAAAGTGGAAGCAGTGACAGATTTTATTTTCTTGGGCTTCAGAATCACTGTGGATGGGGACTGCAGCAATGAAATTAAAAAGACGCTTGCTCCTTGGAAGGAAAGGTATGACCGACCTAGACAATGTATTAAAAAGCAGACATCACTTTGATGACAAAGGTCCATATAGTCAAGGCTATGGTTTTTCCAGTAGTCATGTATGGATGTGAGAGTTGGACCATAAAGAAGGCCAAGCACCAAAGAATTGATTCTTTTGAATTGTGATGCTGGAGAAGACTCTTGAGAGTCCTTTGGACAGCATGGATCAAACCAGTCAATGCTAAAGGAAATCAACCTTGAATATTCATTGGAAGGACTGATGCTGAAGCTGAAGTTCCAATACTTTGGCCACCTGAAGTGAAGAGCTGACTCATTGGAAAAGACCCTGATGCTGGGAAAGATTGAAGGCAGGAGGAGAACAGAGGTGTGAGCAGAGGATAATATGGTTAGATAGCATCACTGATTCAATGGACATGAATTTGAGCAAACTCTGAGAGATAGTGGAGTCCAGGAGAGCCTGGTGTGCTGCAGTCCATGGGGTCGCAAAGAGTCAAACATGACTTGGTGACTGAACAAGAAGAAAACCTTTGGGAGCCAGTTGTAGCTTAGGGAAAAAGAGAGACTTGAAAGAAGGTACATATTGATGAGTGAATGAGGTGATGAGCAGTGTGGCAAGACTTTGGAACTGGCTGGAAAAGTAAAAATAAAACTAAGTCAGAGCCCTAAAGAAATCACTGACGCGTAAGAACGGCTCCAAGGCGTCCCCCTGGCTGTGCCAGAGCACGCAGTCAGTAAACACCTGAGTCACCCAAGGTGTTGGGTGCTCTGCCTCCCCTCCTAGGCCCTCTCTGCTTGTGGAGTCTGTGTTTGTGGAAAACCTGGATTGTGCCTGTTTCTTTAGTCCAGTGTCATAAGGAGCAGACAGCAGGGAGGGGTGAGGAAGGCCGTGAGTGTGTGTGGGTGGCCAGGAGGAGTGGTGGCAGATAGGAGCTGAAGAAAGCTATTAATATGAAGCAGATGACCAGCAGAACAAACAATTCCTAGGACGAGGTGACAGGGAGGGATTTGGAGAGCATCTTGTCCACTCTTCCCATCAGAGGATGTGAGTCCAGAAAGTTTCGGGCACTTGTTCAGGATCAGTCACTGGGGGAAGCAGGAAGTGGCAGAGCTGGTACCTAGGACAGTGTTCTCATTCCTAAGCTGGAGCTCTGTCTTCTACAACCAACGTTGTCCAGCTTCCCCACAGAACCTTCTCCACACGGTCAGTGAGAGTGAGCATGGCAAAACAGCGCGCCTCCTCTCCCCCGGGTTTGCTCCAAGCCTCGGGGACTCAGTGCTCTTGGCACACGGGACTGTGTCTACTTGCTCCCTCAACCCTGGGAAGTCTGGTACAGAAGGTGTGGTGTCATCAGCTACTTAATTAAGGGGTTCTACTGTATTTGCCAGTCATTTTCCCTACTCAGGCCTGTGGGAAGAAGTTATTTTTAGGTATTATGGGAAGTACAGTACAGACCAATCCTTTTTTCTCAATTCAGTGACTAAAATTTAGCCTGCTCGGGGTTTGTGGCTTAACACTTAAAGGTCAACAGTCAGGGAACAGTCTCAGGAGGACAAAGTACTGGGGAGCGGGTAGAGTCAGGCTGAACCCTCTCTTTCATCGTGTGGAGAGGAGAACTTCTGGGAAGAACCCCAACTGAGAAGCAGCTGGTGAATGGATTTATTGATCCTTGTCTCTTCCAGCTGGGATGGCTTCAATAACTGGGCAAAGCTAGTAACAAGCATACAGTTGTCTGCACTGTCCAGGGCTCAGTGTGCTGCTCTAGGAATCCTATGATGAGAATCCACACATTGGTATGGGCCTGCTAAGGACAAGTTATTAGGGGACCTTTCAAGAGGAGGCAGGTCCAATGCCTGCCCTTGGGGAACTCACAGTCTTGTCCAACATGATTCACTACCACATTCTCATTCCAACCAATGGAAAGGGAAATGGAGCCATGGGGGTGGGAGGGAGCATCCTTCTTTTTAAAGGTTGAGGGATTGCTCAAGCTTTGTACTCCCATCCCGCTGACCAGGGGAATAAGGCAAGGACTGAAATCAAAGGCACGTGGAAAAGGTAGGGGCTCAGGAGGCACAAAGTGCCTGTGTCTGACACCTACATAGCCGAGGCTAGAACCAGAGAGCAAACAGAATCTAAAAACTCCAGCTTGGCCCTAACCACACTTTCCCCTATGTTGCCTGTCAGGACAGATGCCAGAGAAAGGATCCAAAGCTACCTTGAGAGGTCAGGTTAGGCCAAGTGGGGAGGGACAAGCCAAAAGCTGGCAGGGAGTCAAAGAGGCAGCGAGAGGGCAGAAGCAGAATAGGAAGCCAAGAGTTAAGTGGAGTGGGACACTACGGTGCTCAGTCACTCAGTCATGCCTGACTCTTTGCGACCCCCTGGACTGTAACCCACCAGGCTACTCTGTCCACAGGATTTCCAGGCAAGAATACTGGAGTGAGTAGCCATCTCCTTCTCCAGGGGATCCTCCCGACCCAGGGATTGAATCCACGTCTCTTGCATTTCCTGCATTGGCAGGTGAACTCTCTACCACTGAGCCATCTGGGAAGCATTAGTTAGGAGTCAGGTTTAGCAGCATGGGACAGAGACCCAGAGTAACTATGGTTACTCTGGGTGTAACCCAGAGTAACAGAAGTGTAGACAGAAGTGTATTTCTCAAGTAGAGTCTGAGCTAGTAGAATGGTTCTGCTCAGGGAATCATCAGAGGTACAGGCTTCTTTTCTTGCTCCATCAATCATCTCTCATTTGTTGTCCTCATTTGCATGGTCCAATATGACTCATCACCACATTCACATTCCAACTAAGGGAAAGGGTGATGGAGCCATGGTGTGTGTGTTGGGCGGGAGTGGAGAGAATCCTTCTCTTTAAAGGTTGAGAGATTGCTCAACCTTTGGACTCCCATCCCATTGACCAGAACTTGATCACAGGGCAATGACTAGCTACAAAGAAGAATGAGGATTGTTGTCTTTATTCTGGGTGACCATGTGCCCTGCTAAACTGTCTACTGCTGTGGAAGCGGGGAAGAGTGGGTATTGGGGGATGACAAGCAGTCTTTGCCACAGGCAAAGACAGAAATAAGACAAGACAGGGCCCATCCAAGGTCAGTCTGGCACAGTCTATCAAGCACAGCAGCTCTTCTGTGATCCCTGCCAGGACTGTGTCCTCCTGGACACTGAGAAGAGAAAAGTACAGAGCAGAGTGAGATTACCATCCTTGAAGGAACTAAGGAAGTCTTCATGTAAGTGTGCATTTCAGTGGCGACCCATCTATCTAACAATAGATGGAGAGGAAGGACACTTGAAGAAGACGTGCCAGTTGTGTGAGGAAAGTGGCAGAGATGGGATCCAAGATAGCAGGAGCCGCTGAAGGTGTCTGAACAGGGGGAGAGACGGGGACTTGCTTCTCCTGGCTTCTCAGTGGCCACTGCAACAAGGTTCGATGCCAAGACAGGTGAAGGAAGAGAATGCAGGATAAACTGATGCTTTGGGGCACTGGGCTCTAGACTGCTTTTGTATCTCCCCAGAAGAATTGGACCTCACTGAATTTACATAAGCAGGTGCTCTGTCCCACCTTGCACTAAAGACCCTGGAGGCCTTGCCTTCTCGTTTTGTTAGGGACGTGATGGCTCTGCCCTCTAATGCCCCACAGAGGCGTCCTCCCTGTCTCCCTGAGCTGCAGACACAGATGCTTGACACTGAGCCTTCACTCGATGTTCTGGTTCCCAGTTGGTGTCTCTATGGGGATGGGGAATGAGGATGGCTGGCTTCACTCCTCATGCGTAACAGAGCCGGAAGATTTGTGAAACCCAGGAGGTTCTGCTAGGCTGTTCTGCAGTAAATACTTGTTATAAAAATAAACCTATCTTGCTATCCAACAATAATGAGCAATACCCCAGATTGCCAACGCTGGAAGTACTCAGACATCTCTGGGCACACTGCTGCAGCAAGCAGACCAACCTGCGGCAGCATGTCAAGTGCACATATCCTCTTCCTCCCAGTCACCCACATCCCACCCAAGACTCAGACCTGCTTCAAGTTGTCAACTAAAAAGCAGCCAGGTATAGAGAAACGTAAAGTTCTACTTTTGAGTCAAAACCAAATTGCCAATGTTGGTGATAGGGAGTATGACTATAGCTGGTGTAACAGAAAAATTAAGGGGTTATTGTGGACTCTACATTTAATCTGAGCCAATGGCATGCAGTTAGCATAGGGATGCTCATGTAGTCTTTAACTGCTTTGGAGCCAATGGGATATCCAGAACAAAGGAGGCTGTTAATCTTGTTTCAGATCAGAGTAACATATGAGGTACAATCTGAGAAAAGGTTCCAGAGTGGTATGAGAACTCAAAACATGGAGGTAAGTTAAGAGAACAGAAACCCTGCAGCCTAGAGGAGGCTCAGGTGAACATAATGACCAGCTTCACATCCCTGGAGGGTTGTCATGGGGATAAGAAAGCAGCTTCTTCTGTGTGAGCTCCAAGGGGAAGATATAGCCTGGCCTGTTAGTTTCAGAATAGCTCTTGAATTGTCTGAAAATGGAATGCTCTTCTCCATGAAATAGTGAATTCTCCATTGCTACAGTTTGAGAGGCTGACTGGGTAAAGGCAGGACTAGGGGACCTCTTGAGTTTCTTCCATATTTGAGGTCTTATGATTCTGTGTGCTTTATTTTTAATTACAATTTTTAGTTGGACATAAGTGTAGATGTATATGCTGTTATAGGGCTTCCTAGGAGGCACTAGTTGTAAAGAATCTGCCTACCAATGCAGGAGACATAGGAGATGCCAGTTCAATCCTGGGTCAGGAAGATCGCCTGAGGAGGGCATGGTAACCCACTCCAGTATTCTTGCCTGGAGGATCCCATGGACAGAGGAGCCTACCCTCGGACTACAGCCCAGGGTCTCAGAGTCAGACATGATTGGAGTGACTGAGCATGCATACATACATGCTGTTGTAAGATACAAGACATAGAGATCTGGTGTGCCAGTTACTCAGTTTCCCTCGATGGTAAGATTTACAAGACTCTAATAAAATCTCACAATCAGAATATTTACCACTCCAACAAAGTCTGTCCTTCCTGTGTCTCAGAAGTCCCTGCTCTTGAGGAGCTACCAGTCTAAAGGAGAATAAGACACATACAGAATCAAAAATAGTGCAAGTTTGAGTATAAGACTGAGTGGGACCAACCAAATGCCATGGATCGCCGAAAACAAAGAGATCACATCTGCCTAGGGACACCAGGAAAGGTTTTCCCGGGTGATGGCATGGAATCAGGCCTTGAAGGAAGAATAGGAACTTGACAGATAGAGTTGGGAGAAGCATTGGTGATATAGTGGTTAGCATAGCTAACTATTGGAGAAGGCGATGGCACCCCACTCCAGTACTCTTGCCTGGAAAATCCCATGGATGGAGGAGCCTGGTAGGCTGCAGTCCATGGGGTCGCTAAGAGTCGGACACGACTGAGAGACTTCACTTTCACTTTTTCACTTTCCTGCATTGGAGAAGGAAATGGCAACCCACTCCAGTGTTCTTGCCTGGAGAATCCCAGGGACGGGGGAGCCTGGTAGGCTGCTGTCTCTGGGGTCACACAGAGTCAGACACGACTGAAGCGACTTAGCACATAGCTAACTATAGCCTTCCAGACAGAGGTAGGCATTCTTAGTTAAGGACTTGTGACCATCCAGGCTCATTAAGAAGTAGAAGATAAGTCTCCTTGTGAATGACTTCCTCTTGTTACAGATCTACTACATAATCTGAAATTGCCAAGGATATGAACGTAGGTGCTCAAAGAACCATTGACAGCCTCTGGGTTGGCTTCATCCATTTCCTACTTTCTCCCTAGGGCCTCATGTGTTACAGGGGATTAGGATCTGTTGAATACATTCCTGAGTGAAGGTATGAATGAATACATCTCTGCCCCTGTTGCCCCAGTTCTGCTTTTCTTCCTTCATAGAAGAAGAGCATGCAATAGCATGGAACGCAATGGCATTGGTTTGAGTAATCACCTAAAACCCATGTGGTTTTCTAGTGTTGTAGGCAGGAAAGCATGAGATGCTGATTAAGGCTGAGGTCACAGGCACCCCACAAACCCTCCCGGAAGCCAATTAATTTTTTTTCTCTTCTGTGGCTACAGGCTCTGCACCACATCCGAGGTGTTTCACTGTTCAAAGAAATCTCATAATCCACAACTGGTTATCTTTTCCTTAAACATTTTGATAATCAAGACTGCAGAGCAAGTTTCTGGACCTAGTTACCTTTGCCCTTGCTTTACCTTCCTCACCTCTGGGTTTGTGGTGTGAGAAAGGAATGTGTTTCCTAGAAGCAAAGAACAGCAGAGCTTAGGTGGTTGGGGAAGGGGGGACTTCGAAATTTAGAAATCGTCTGACATTATCCCTTATTTTAAGACTAGAAAGTGGTGGTCAGGAGAGGGCACGTCCTGTCCAGTGTCATCTCGTGAGCCACTGGCCTCACAGAGCGCCGGCCTCTTGGCTTCTCTTGTGATGTTCACTTCAAGGCAACCAGCTATTTCCTTCTCCGACAAAGCCAGCCCCTCTCGAGCCTCCTACCCGTGGCCGTGTGCCAAGAGTTTCTAATGCTTATGACAACACGGCACAGGAATTAGGTGTACTTGGTTTTCCTTATGTACAGAAGCATAAAAAAGATCAAAGCACTTACAGTTTGATGATGTTCCCAAATGCGAGTTCAAATTGCTGAATTAAACAGCCAGTAATTTTTTAGAGGACTTTCCGGAGTAATTACTCAAGATGGAATTAAACTATATTTGCCTTTGGCTCCTTCTCATCCCCTCCCACTGCCTGGAAGGAGGAGGAATGGGGAACCGACAAAGAAAATCTTAAGACGGTATTGCCAATTACACATTTTTACCTGCCTCATATTCTTTTGCTTTGCACATTAATTAAATCAAGCCCAGGTGTCTTGCAGATGGCTTAGCTGCTGGCGATCGGAAGAGATTAATAGATCCTAGCAAATAGGTAAGGGAAAAGCTCTCGAGTTTTATGGGTCATTGATGCTGCTTCTCTCAGCAGAAATCAAGACTGAGAAGGAAAGACGTGGCATAGTTAATTAGGAAGCCTCAGTGGCTCCTCACGTGTTAACCATCTCCAGAGTCCTGAAAGCAGGCAGATCCCCTCTGCTGGCAGATCTGGCCGAGCCCACAGATCTGAAGGAAGTCAGACGTCAAACTCTCATTCTAAAGGAAACTGGTTCAGGATTGAAGGTTTGTGATCTGGGACCAGAGACTGCTGTAAGGGCCCTGGGTGGCAATTAGGAGTCAGCCGTATGATGGGGGAGTCAGTCTCTGGCTTCCTTATTCTGCCTCTGCTGATTTTGACATCTCTCCCCTAACTGTCAAAACAGAAAAAGAAGATAACTGAACTGGGTTTTAAACTGTGCTCAAACATGGGTCAAAACACAGCTCTGCTCCTAAAGCCCAGGGCCCTTGTCCCTACCCACTGTAAGAACAGCTTCGGGTTAAAACACAGAATGACACCCATCCCCCCTGTACGGAGGCTCAGGGTGCCCAACTCCATCGTCCAGGCCAGGTCATGTTTCCTTCTGGATCACCCGGGATCTGGGCTGAGGCCAGGATGAGGCAGGGAGGTGGGGGGGCAGGGCAGAGGGAAACAAAGGTCACTTATTACTGACAAAGAAGGCATTTGTCCCAGCGTGTAAAGCCCGGGGTTTCACACAGTGCTGGGCCATTCACTAGAGCCCTGAGCTCACACTAACCAACTAATTAGTTCCAAATGCTCCTCAGAAGTCTGCCTTCCACGGTGCCGATTTCTGATTCATTGCCACGGGGACGGATTTCTGGGTGAGACAAATGATGAGCAACCAGGAGCCAGGCAGGTTCCCTGGAACTCTCCCACACACTGTTGGAGGCAGGCACACCCACTTTGTCTCAGAACATGAACATACTTTGGTTTGTGCAACTTGAATCCCTTTCTGAAGAATCCTGGGTCTTGTCCACCCTCCCCCATAGTGAGTTAAACCAAAATGTCCTGGCTTCAGAGGCCTGGTGGAAATGACTAAGCTGTATCTTGCAGCCAGTGGTCATGTCGGGTCATTCTCATCCCAGAAACTGCCAAAGCCTTTAGGTAATGATTTAGTCTGTCCATTCTTTGGTTTTCTGCCCACTGTCTTCCCCAGCCCATTCCCCAGAGGTCTCTTGGCCCCATGACATTTTCATCTGCAATTTTCCTGTGCCTTCTGAAGGGAAGAGACTTAGGGCCTGGATAACCTCTTTAAATTGGACCAGGGAAGGAGCTTACCTGGACAGGAGGTGGAGCAGGTCTAGGTGAGGTAGGGTAGCACCTGGGAAACACATGGAAGGAGGTACTCTCAGGCGCCTACCCTGCACTTACATGGCCTTGACAATGAGCATCTCTTTAAATTGTTCATTCTTGGTGCTTCACTTGCCTCACCCTACTCCTAACCTAGGTGTGGAGGTTATTTCTAACCCTGAAGGAAACAGTTCACTTCCCTGGTCACAAACCCAGGATGCTTTTGTTTTTATTAGAGTATAGTTGATTTACAATGTAAATCAAACTGATTTAGTTTCAGGTGTATAGCACAGTGATTCAGTTTCATATATATATACACACACATACATGCATGTATATATACACATATACACTTGCACACATATATGCACATACACATACACACACATATATGGTCTTACCTGGTGGCTCAGTGATAAAGAATCCTCCTGCCAATGCAAAAGAGGCAGGTTCAATTCCTGGGTTGGGAAGATCCCCTGGAGAAGAAAATAGCAACCCACTCCAGTATTTTTGGTTGGGAAATCCCATGGACAGAGGACCCTGGCAGGCTACAGTCCTTGGGGCTGTAAAGAGTCAGACATGACTTAGTGACTAAACAGTAACAACACACACCCATATATACATATATATATATATTCTTTTAAAGATTCTTTTCCCTTATAGATTATTACAAAACACTGAGTATTGAGTATAGTTTCCCGTGCTATATAGTAGATCCTTGTTGTTTATCTGTTTTACATCTAGTAGTATGTATATGGATGTGAGAGTTGGACTGTGAAAAGCTGAGCTCCGAAGAATTGATGCTTTTGAACTGTGGTGTTGGAGAAGACTCTTGAGAGTCCCTTGAACTGCAAGGAGATCCAACCAGTCCATTCTAGAGCAGATCAGCCCTGGGTGTTCTTTGGAAGGACTGATGCTGAAGCTGAAACTCCAGTACTTTGGCCACCTCATGCGAAGAGTTGATTCATTGGAAAAGACTCTGATGCTGGGAGGGACTAGGGGCAGGAGGAGAAGGGGACGACAGAGGATGAGATGGCTGGATGGCATCACTGACTCGATAGACATGAGTTTGAGTGAACTCCGGGAGTTGGTGATGGACAGGGAGGCCTGGCGTGCTGCGATTCATGGGGTCTCAAAGAGTCAGACACGACTGAGCCACTGAACTGAACTGAACTGAGTATATATATGTTAATTCCAAACTCCTAATTGATCCCTCCCTGACACTTCCCCCTTTAGTAACCATAGTTTGTTTTCTATGCTATGAGCCTATTTCTGTTTCATAAATAATTTTATTTCTATCTTCCCCTCCCCGCTCCCAGATGCCACATGTAAGCAATATCATATATTTGTCTTTGTCTGACTTACTTCACTTAATATAATAATCTCTACATCCATCCATGTTGCTCCAAATGGCACTGTTTCATTCTTTTTATGATACATATCATGTGTATGTGTGTGTATACATACTACAGCTTATTTATCCATTCATCTATTGATGGACATTTAGTTTGCTTCCATGTCTTGGCTGTTGTAAATAGTGATGCTATGAACACTGAGCTGGGTGCATGTTTTCAAATTAGTTTCTTCTGGAGATATGCCCAGTAGTGAGACTGCTTGATCATAGAGTAACTCTATTTTTAGTTTTTTAAGATACCTCTATAGTCGGACACGACTGAAGTGACTTAGCAGCATACTGTTCTCCACAGTGGCCACACCAATCTACACCAACAGTATAGGAGGGTTCCCTTTTATCCATACCCTCTTCAGAATTCATTATTTGTAGACTTTTTGATCATGGCCCTTCTGACCACAGTGAGGTGATATCTCATTGTAGTTTTGATTTGCTTTTCTCTAATAATTAGCAATGCTGAACATTTTTTCACGTGTCTGTTGGCCATTTGTATGTCTTCTTTGGAGAAATGTCTATTTAGATCTTCTACCTATTGTTTGATTGGGTTGCTTTTGTTTTTCAATATTGAGCTGTATGTATTGTTTGTATATTTTGGAAATTAATGCCTTGTCAGTCTCATTATTTGCAAATATTTTCTCCCATTCTGTAGGTTGTCTTTTCATTTTGTTTATGGTTTCCTTTGCTGTGCAAAAGCTTTCCAGGCTGCTTTTAAAACAAAAAACACTAATGCTTCACCACAAACTAAATTAAATCAGAACTTTTGGGTGTGGACCCTGGACTCACTCATCGGAGTTGAGCCTGTTGAGCAGCCACGATTCAGAGTCGCTGATCCGAGGGCTGTCATGTGCCACAGGTAAGGGATGGATATCTGCTGATATCTGCTTCAGTTTGGCCAGGGCTCAGTTGTCTCTGTGACACTTGACTCCTTCAGGACTTTGGATCCTACCAGGCCTTGCTGGACTTCCAGGCAGACTTACAAAGGCAGTCTGATCTTGGCTACAGTGCCAAGCACTCCTACTCTGCAGTCAAACTTTCAGCAAAGTTTCTATCAGCCTCTAGGAGCCACAGAGATTCCCATGCTGTGCTCATCTCCTTTAATGTGGCCACAGATACCCGATGTTGGTACGGGGAATGTGTATGGTTGTCCCTGCAGGCTGCAAAGAAGACAAAGTGTTCTCCTCAACTTAGCAAACATGTGTCCCCCAAGACTGGAACCTGGGGTAAGGAGATGGAGACACAAAGCTATCTGAACCCCTCTGTCACCCTTTTCCTAAGATCTGTTAGAAATAGAAGAATGGGCTGCCTCCCCATTTTTCCTCTTCCCTCCTTGGAGGGATAGATCAAATTCCATGACCAGATCCTCCAGGCCTTTAGAAAATTCTCTTCCTAGCACTTGACTTTCAAGCCTATTATCATTCTTGGGAATCTGGAAAATCTGATTTGACAGAGAATCCTAAACTAAGGCAGAGACTGCCCTTCCCTGAGGCATCGACACTCCCTGCTTTAGGGACTGGGAGGCTCCAGAGCAATAAGATGTACAGGTTATAGAAACACTTCTAAAAATATTTCAAAACAACATTATCTTTACATTTGTGTGCCAAGATTCAGCATTTCACTTAGTCTTGGGAGTCATGGGTTTCCTATGTGGTGCAGTGGCAAAGAATCTGCCTGCCAAAGCAGAAGATGCAAGAAATTGGATCTCTTGTGAGTTTGATCCCTAGGTTGGAAAGATCCCTTTGAGAAGGGAATGGCTACCCACTCCAGTATCCTTGCCTGGAGAATCCCATGGACAGAGGAGCTTGGTGGGCTACAGTCCATAGGGTCACAAAGAGTGGACACGACTGAACGACTGAGCACGCACATCGGAAGGCATGGGCCTCTTTCTGGATCTCCTGTCAGCATTGTTGGAACATCTGAAGAGGTGAGGGGCATTTTCCTTTCCATCTTATATTTTCACAATGAGAGAAGAAAATTAAGTGAATACTAGGGCCTCGATGGGGTGGGGTAGAGGGGCCAGAAGGAAAGAAACAAAAGCTCTGAAGTGGGTCTTGAATTTCAGTTAATGTCCTTATCAGGATCCTTAAACCTCTGAGTAGGACTAATATATTTTATCGAGAAGCTTAAAGTCTTTGACTCAGCTATGAAAACTGAAAAATGCATAACCCACCTCTACCTAACCCTGGGTGTATGTTTACCCAACTTTCCCCCACTTCCACCCCGCCCCCACATTCTGTCTCCCTGTCAGTGCCTCTGTAAACACTCCTGTCACGGGCTAGCTAGCGCAGGCTCTTGCCTCTCTTTCCAAACACCTCACCCTCCCTCTCACTGCTCTCTCCCACCCCAGCCTGCTCCCCTGCCCTCATGTGCGTGGCCAGGCAGGGCTACATGCCAGCCCACAGGCCCCATTTCTGTAGTTGCACAAACACCACTAAGCCCTCTAGGCTTCTAGGAGCTGGGCCTGCCCTCTGCAGGAGATTAAGAGCCCACGGTGAGTCAGCAGCACAGCTGGGCCCAAAGCCCCAGACTCCTGGCTGAGCCTCTGTCAGCGGACATTCCCTGTAGCCTCCTACTTCCTCCCCATGGACACCCTTCTCATTCGCCTCAAGCCCTAGGTAGACGTCTGTCCCCATTTGGCCGAGTCCCAGCATGTCTCCTTCCCTACCCTGCCCCAGCCCTGGAGCTGTGCTGCCAAACGCTCTTGGCCTGGATGGTTGGCCACGTCTATAAGGCAGAGAAGCCCATGTCTTAGTGGTGACAGTGGCATTCTGGATGACAGGGGGTGTGAGGTGTGCATACGTCCTCTCCGTGGCTGTGACCCTATGGATTCTAGTAGGGAAGCTGAACAGCTGCCACAATTCACCCACAGGCCTTCGGTGCCCACATGCTCTGTGAACACAGCTACTGTACACTACTGTGCTGAGTCACCACCAGGAATCTGGGGAGACAATATTGGCCTATTTTTAAAAGATCTGCTCATGTACTCAGGCTGTCACAAAAGACTGGATAATTATTGCCAAAAATAGGTGTTGGTTCAGGGTCTCCAGGGCTGTTGCAGGCAGGTCCTTTGACAAGGGGCTCTGACACCACACGTGTAGCATGGTTGTCACCGTGGGAGAGGCTGGATTTCCGTGAGCACAGCACCTCCAGCCGCCACATGGGGAATATCATGGACTCTTGATACCCTTTGCTTCTTGAAGGAACGAATAGGAGCTGCAGGAGAGGCCCCAGGACCAACTTTGAAGAACAGAGATTTCATCTTTGTGCTGACTTCTCTCTGAGTCACTTAATGTCATTTCCATTCATGGGAAGAGAGAAATCTGGTACAAGCAACTAACCAGTTTGAATTTCTAACTTCTTGGGAATCCAGGAACTTTTAGGCCTCTGTAAACAAGTCTCCAAAGCTCTCCCTCTTCTGTTGGGGTTGGGGGTGGGGGAAGCCCTCTTCACAATCTTCTCATCATTCAGTGAGCCCTATGGACTGAGTCTCAGAATAACATGCTCCCTAGAGATCATCTTCTCCAATTTGCTTACTAAAGAGTAAATCAAGTTTCAGAGTAGGGACTGGATTTGTTCGGGTCATAGAGATGAAAACCAGTGGCCAGCCCTAGAGTTAGCCCTGTGGTGGGGACGATGGATAAGACACAGCCTCTGTCCTCAAGGATCCAAGATTCTCAAGGGGAAGCAGTCATTAGTGCAGAGAGCAATAATACATGGTAGTCTGTAATTAGATCCAGAAAAAGTTGACATGAAATATCTTGGGTGAGCAATGATGCAAAATCACTCCTGCATAAGGAATCAGGGATGATATCATAAGGATCAGTATTAGAGTTGACCTTCCAGAGGTGGGCTGGATTTGGACACTTGGGAATAGAAGAAGGGGGACAGGGGTATGCAGATGAAGGAAATAGCTTGGGATGAGACCTGGAGATGGGATGCCCAAGGAATATATAGGCCAGTTTGGCTGTTGTATCAGATACTGAAACCAAACAATGAGGGTGGGGAGGGGAGTAGATCAGGGGAAGGTCAGATGATAGAAAGTCTGGAATGCCAGAGTACAGGATTTGAACTTTATTACCATTGTTAACATCTCAAAGTACCAGGTGGCAACATGCCAAGCATTTTACAAAGCAATATTACTCATGTAGTGCAGAGTCTGCACTTTCTAGGAGCTTGGAATTCAAGACAGAGAATGAAATTATGGACAGATATTTAAGGCATAGATTATACATATACATAAATCAAAAATTATTTAACACATAAGTCTTTAAGTGCAAGTCAAAGAGTAAGTACATTTAATGAACACATGAAAGAAGAAGGCATCTGGAGACGTGTTATGAAAAGTCTCCCTCTGTCTGCGGTCTCCCCTGTGCTCTACGGCTCTGAAAAAGGACTGGAAGAGTCAGCATCAGTCTTAATATTAGACTTCAGCTTCATGTGGCTTTGTCTTCCAGATGGCTGATTTCTGACATGGAACTATTCCTTGCGTTTCCCACTTGTCCTCACTGATTGATCTAGTACTCTTCTACATCCAGTCCTGAGCTCATAACACACAGGAGACGCAGCTTAAAGGAGGAGAGGATAGGGATCAGGGTACGGTGGTGCATGTTAACCACAGCACAAGAGAGAACTCTTCCCTTGTCAAATCAAAAGACTGTGGGTTATGTGTCCTCCTGGAGCAGGGAGTGCCATTTGCTAACCCACACAAAGGTGTTTTATGGGCTTGTGGCTCTGAGGGGGATGTGGCCAAACAGCTTCTCTAGCTAATAATCCTCTCCAGCCTTACCTCACATCGCGGGACCTGAAAACACTTCCAGCCCAATGCTGTGGGCCAGGTGCCAGCATGGAGGTGACTTTCAGCCTCCCAGTTCACTGCACTGAACTCCTGGCTCATCTGCTTCCTGATGAGGCTGGAGATCTGAGAAAGGGCAGAAGGAAATCTTTGCTTAAACTTACTACTACTTCTACTAAGTCGCTTACGTCGTCTCCGACTCTGTGCGACCCCACAGACGGCAGGCCCACCAGGCTCCCCCGTCCCTGGGATTCTCCAGGCAAGAACACTGGAGTGGGTTGCCATTTCCTTCTCCAATGCATGAAAGTGAAAGTGAAGTCGCTCAGTCGTATCTGACTCTTCTCGATCCCATGGACTGCAGCCTACCAGGCTCCTCCGTCTATGGGATTTTCCAGGCAAGAGTACTGGAGTGGGGTGCCATTGCCTTCTCCAAGCTTAAACTTAGCAAAGACCAAAAAGTATCCATATACATGCTCTAAACACCTTCTGAATCAAACCCTGTCCTCAAACTGTTAAACAGACCCCTGACTATCCTGGTGTACTTGGCAAATACAGCACTTGACACTTCATACGCTGTAAGAGTTGGACGCTCCTCAGAGTCCCTAGTCAGCAGAAATCACTTCCCACTCCCTATTCCCCATACACACACCCTCCCTAACAGAGGCCACCCAGCCTTTCTCTGAGCATTTGAAATGACTTAGAGCTCTCCAGCCCCAGATGGCCCCTCTCACTGTGAGTGAGCTCTGGCTGTGTTAACTGTCTCCTCTTTTTGTTCTGCTGCAATTTGACCCCTGTAACTTCCACCGTTAGTTCTGGTTCTCTCTCTCAAATCTATATATGCCATATAGATTTGTAGGTAGGAAGAAAAGAAAAAAATGACATCCCTCCGTAAAACAAACAAAAAATTCCCTTTTATCCCTTTACTCACATGTTCCTGCACCAGGAAACCAAACCTCCTACAAAGCAGCCCTCAATACTTCCAGCCAAACCTTTGTCCCTTGTCCCTGTAATGTACCATTCTTTGTCCTGTTCCTGTTCTTGGTTCCTGACTCCTGGGCTGGTTTCCTGGTTATCAGCTGGCAAGAGTCACTTGGACCTCACCCAGCTTAAGCATCAGTTCCTGGCTTCTCCCCCACCACGTCGATTCTGCTTTTCCTGGTAGCTTACGGTACATAGCTTACCTAGATCAGCACCAAGGCCTCCATGAACAGTTGCACAGGTTGCACACTGCTCTGTTGCACATCACCCTCTGGACCCTATCTAAAGGCTACTAGCCTCATATGGCTAATGAGCACTTGAAATGAGGCTAGTACAACTAGGCTAGTAATTTTATTTAAATTTAACTAAATTAAAAAAATTTTTAATTTAAATATAAATATAAATAGCCACACATGGCCAGTAGTAATGTTTTGAATAGCATATATCTATTCCAACCTCAATTCACACATGAGGAAACCAACAAAGTGACTTTCTCAGCAAAATTACTTTCTCTAAAGTGTGAACCAATTTTCTTATAACTTTCATTTTCATGTAATTTTTTGTATAATTGAACCCAGATGTGCTTAATAGAAATCCTGACATGGTTAGAATAAGGCCTGACTAATGAGAAAGATCTTTTGAAGAATGGAGGATCTTGCTAAACTTTCACATTGGTTTTTAACGTTAGGGTCAACTGGATTACTTTTTAGTAACTTGAATGCTCATCGCTACTAGTACTAATGAAACTGATACCCTTAATTGAACATCGACTACAGGCTGGGAACTTGAATTGATTTTCTATTGCTGTGTAACAAAACATTGCCAAACTCAGCAGCTTAAGACAATGAGTATTTATTGTGTTACATGGTTTCTGAGGATTAGCAATCAGGGAGTGATTTGGCTGTGTGG
Organism: Bos taurus; assembly: GCF_002263795.3. Classification (NCBI taxonomy): domain Eukaryota; kingdom Metazoa; phylum Chordata; class Mammalia; order Artiodactyla; family Bovidae; genus Bos; species Bos taurus. Next base: position 71,841,655 of record NC_037328.1, on the reverse strand, counting down.
TCCTGGCTCAGGGTCTCTGAGGTTGCCGTGGACATGACAGCTGGAGCTGCTATCTCTGAAGGCTTGACTGGGCTGCAGGATCTATTCCTAACACAGCTTACACACATGTTGTTGGCAGCAGGCTTCACCTCCATACCCCGTGGGCCTCTCACAACACATGATCCTCCCTCAAGAACAAGTGACCCCGAAGGAGAGTGACGAAGCAGGAAACCTCAATGCTCTTTTATGACCCTGGCTTAGACGTGACACGCCAACACCTCTACTGTATTCTGCTGGTCACATGGACCACTTCTAATGCTACACAGGAGGAGATGACATATGGTGTCAGTATGAGGAGGCAGAGATTATCTGGGGCATCTTGGAGACAGGCCATCTCAGTACTTCACACATATCACCTCGCTTCAGCTTTATAAAACAAGCAGGTGGAGACTATTATTATCCCCTTTTACAGATGAGGTGATTGGCTCAGAGAGGTTAAGTGACATCCCAAGTGTCTCAGGTGACAAGCAGCAGAGCCCTGTCTCTCCAGGTCTTCTTGGCAAAGACTGTCAGATCTCTTCGGTTGCTCTGCCAACCATGACATGCTCCAACAGGCATTCTTCTTGATCCAGTCCTTTGGCTTAAGGCATTTTGCATCTGTTAAATCTTTATCTAGCTTCCCAGGTGGCACTAGTGGTAAAGAACCTGCCTGCCAACGCAGGAGACTCAGGATATGAGGGTTTGATTCCTGGGTTGGGAAGATCCTCTGGAGAAGGGCATGGCAACCCACTCCAGTATTCTTGCCTGGGGAATCCCATGGACAGAGGTGCCTAGCAGGCTGTAGTCCAAGGGGCTGTAGAGAGTCAGACACAACTGAGCGACTAAGCACACACACAGGGAAAATTTAACACTCACTCCTGACCTGTTAAAAACTTTTTTATTTTTTGGAGCTAGGAATAGAAAAGTACTTCCTCAACACAATCAATTGCAACTCATGCAACTCATGACAGTAGCAACACAATACTTCACTGAAAAGCATTAGACATAATCTTATTAAAATCAAGAACAAAGATCTCTGCAACTGTTACTGTTCTTTAATACTTGGAAATTCTGATTAGTGAAATAAAATAGAAATAAGTAGAATTATTGGAAACAAGAAAATTGTCATTAGAAACTCCCAGAGAATCATCTGAAGCCCTCACCAGTATTAATGAGATTTCCACAAAGCACTGGATCTGAGATGTACACCTCAGAGCAGTAGCTTTCCCATAGTTCAGCAGTAACTAGCAACAAGGTGCAACAAATCTCCTCATCCCCCATCCCGCTTGTGTCACCCTGGAGCCAGAGGCCTGTGCTTATTTTGCAGCCAAGCATTTGTGCCTTTTTCTGGTCCACATGCAGGGTGCCTGAAAATATGGGGGCGGGGGGAGGACTGCGAAGCAGACAGCTGCAAAAGGAGCCCTCAAGCTGGAAGTTTTCTGCGTGAGTCTGGGACTGTCTAACACCCTGAGGATTGACAGACAAGCCTTCCCCTGCCACTCTGGCTTTTCCTTTGCAGAGAAAAATAAAGAACAGGAGACAGGACGCTGGCAGGGCCGGATAGTGCTTACCATATCAGCGGCCAGAGTGGAAAGTGCCCTGGTTTTTGAATCCTGAAGATCCAGTTTGGTTCATGGCACAGACATTATTCATTTGAAGAAGCTATGCATGTCTGCACCCCCACTTTTTTCTCTGTGGGGCAAAAAGGGGATTGCCTACCACCTAGGAATTGTGGGGAGAATGCAATCTGATAGTGAGCAGGAAAGTACTTTGCCAACTAAAGTACAGTGGAAACAGAAAGTAAGACTGCTTGTATTGACGAGGGCTCCAAGCCAGCCTGGTGACAAAACCGCATGCTGTGCCGGCTCTCTGGCTGGTCCCTGGGTCCCCAGGGTGCATCTGACCCAGCTGTGACACTACCCCAAAGTCCCACACAGGCCTCCAGCTTGGTGAACTGACCACATTGGCTACTTCATATGCCCTAAGGACAGACACAGAAATGCAGTTATCTTGCATGTTTGCCTGGGCCGAGTTTCTTAGTCCATAGACAGGTATGATTTCTCTGATGAACTTGTTTGTATTGCAACTTCTACTTTGAGGAGCCAGGGTCAAAGGGTGTCACCTTCCTTTCTGACAAGGAGATGGTAGCATGTCTCCTGGAGCCTCAGGACAAGGCCTCATGATCCCATCGAGGTTTGGGTCTGGCCAGCAAGACACACACAATAGGGTCCCAAGGACAAAGACAAGCCCCCAAAGAGTCTGTACAATAGGAGTGGGCAAACACTATGAGGCTGGGAGAGCAAGAGTGGAAGAAGAGTAGTCTCAGTGGTCCTCAGAGCATAAAGAGGAATGGGCAGGGGTTAGAGGAACACAGGACAGGTCAGGGAGTGAGAACTGGGAAGGAGCGAGAGAGAGGCTCTGGGAATGGTCCCAAAATGATCTCTTAGCATCTTAGGTGTCTGAGGGTGACTCACCTGCCTAGAGCCTTTACTTCTGGGGGCCGCCCCAGGTGGTCCCATGCTAAAATCAGCCAAGATTTCTTAGGTGAAGCATGTTGCCCCATTTTGTTGGGAAATGGGGAAAATTTTGCAGTGACTGACTTCAATTACCAAATTCTCTCTGCTTTAAAGGAGCCCTTTCCCCCGTAGACTGGAAAGTGTTTATGTCTACCTGGGCATGCGCATGCCAGCGGGGATGGGGTTTGCTTAGGAAGTAGACTGATTGCTCCCCTCATTCCTGAGATAACCGCAGAGGCCCGCACCAGCAGCCAGGGCCCCAGGGTCGGGCCAGCCGCTGCGGGGTGCAGGCTCCTAACTGCTGGACACCCGGGGGTGCAGGAGGCCACTCCTTTCCCTCAGTTCAGTCAGCCCTGGCCGCAGATCCATGTCATGCTCCCATGGGGAGTAATGGGGAGAATCTGCCCTGAGCAACTAGATGGCCTGCGGCCCCAGCCCGTGGAGTAAAGCGCTGGTGACTATAAACCGCAACTGAAGGTCAACTGTCCCTGTACATCCACCCAGCCCCCTTCAGCGTACCCTCTGAACATGACACCCTCTGAACTCAGCTGGCTGCTGAGAACTAAGAACCCACTTCAAGATGAAGACTCCTGGGTGCAAAGTACACAGTCTCCCCGGGAGCCCCGGCTGGTCCTGCTAACCCGCAACCCCAGCTTCCCTCATCTCCCTGGAAACTGTGTTTCTCTTCCTCTCCCTCTGAGGGTCTCTTTCTCTGTCTGTCGCTCTCTCTCTACTGTTCTATCTGTCTCCACCCCTCTGTGTGTGTCTGTGAGTTCCCCCTGTTTCACTGTGTTTCTCTGCTCTCTCTATGCCTCTCCTATCCTTTGTCTGCCCCTCTGTGCCTCTCTGTGCCTCCCATTCAGTCTTTGTCTCTTTGATCCTCGGTGTCTCTCAGCCTCTCTCTGATCAGCTGTCTCTCTCTCTCATCTTTGAATAAAGCTGCCCACACAGCACCTCCAGCAGGACCAAGGTCCTCCCAAGGTCCCCACAGAACAGAACAGAGCAAGGTGGACACTGAGCCAGGCCCACATGTCAGGTCAATACAAAGGTTTTGCTGAAGCCTGCCCTCTGGCCACGTGAAGCCAGTCCGTGGCGCCAGGGTGTTCTGGGCATACATAGCAGGCTGCATGGGCGCTCACCTCTTAAGCAGCAGTACCTGGGAGACTCAGAGAGACGATTACACGCTGTGTCAGCAAACCTGTGAAGCTCCGTGTCTCCCTCCCAAGAGTCAGCATTCTCATTCTTTGTATTCTTTGGTCCTTCCTAGTAGCAGGAAAGACCTTTAGAAGCCAGTGTCTATACAAAACGCCAGCTGGAAAACCATAGGTTTCTGCTTCCTCTAAGTGAGTGGGAGGGAGTGGAGCTGGGGCTAAAGCATGGATAAAGAATTAATAAGGATATAATAGGTATAGCCATGCAGAGCCCCATAACTTGAAAGACTTGAAAGGTTCAGGGCCACACCTGTGGCCAAGTCACCACCCACCACCCCTCTCCCCCCTGTCCTGCCCCACCTCAAAAATATAGCCACTCAGCAACCAATATATGAATCAGAGTAATAATAACCGCCATTTCTCTTGGGTCAGGGGTACTATCAGCCACTTGCTGTATTAGTATCTTGGTCATTCCTACAAAAAAAACCTAGGTAAGTAGTCATCTTTCCATTTTACAGGTGGAGAAACTAAGGCTCAGAAAGTTTAAGTAATTTGCCTGAAGTTATACAACTAGGTGTAAAAGATCTAAGGTTATTACTAGAAGCCAGGACTGTCAGCCTCCAAGCTGCACACTTGCTCCATTGTCACATGGAAGAAAAGCTTTTGGTCAAATGGAGATGTTTCTTTTCACATCGGAGTGTCCTTTCTATGAATGGATCAGAACATAGAAATACTTGGAAGCAATTAAGCATCACGTCAAGCCAACCTCTCCTCCCTGCCTTCCAGGCAGCAGGTGGTACCTTCTGAGCACATCCAGGAGTAGTGCCATTCCAATCAGTCCAGGTAGCAAAGGCCTGCGGTGATGTCCGCGAAGCTTCAGGTAATATTCCATTTGCTGCGTTTTACCAGTGGTCAAAACACAAAATCAGATGTTAAAGGCTTAAAAATGTATGGAAGAAAAATTTGCAGTTTATAAAATTCTAGCATTTTTTTTTCTTTGAATTGAGCTAAAACTGACATTATTCTCATTATTGAAGTAGAATACATTTTCCACTAGATTTGACTCAAAGGTCTAAGAAGGGAAAGGAAGGGCTCCCTGGGGACCTCCTCCCAAATGTAGCTCCTCCTCTGATCGGCAGTGATTAGGAGGCCTGCATGTGCCTTACTGTCTCAGGTCAGAGAGAAGTTGGGAAACAAAAAGGTTTGAAAAAAAGACGTCTGGTCCATCTATCTGTAAACTCTTCCTTACTCCTTGCAGTGGAGAAAAGAGTTCTGTTCACAGCCATTGTTGCTGAAACAAGAGGGGAGAAAAGGGTGGCTTGAAAGTCAGCCAGGCAGCGTAACGCCACACCCACTCAGGGATATTTAAACCTGCTGAGCCTCTTGGAGTTAATGTCTCCCTGCAGTGACCTCATGGAGACAAGATATGGGTTTCTGGTGCCAGGAGGAGACTGTGGCTTCACACACAAAAAAGTTTACGAGGTTTAAAAGAATTCATTACTCTAATAATACAGTAAGTAGTGACCCAGAGTATACACACCCAAAGTGGATTTGGGCCCAATTGCCAATTTGGCGGTCTTCATTTGACATAAACTTGATTCCATTCCATTCCACAAATATTTCCTGAGTTCCTACTGTGTGCCAGTGCTTTGACCCCAAAGAGCTTATTCACCCTAGGAAGGGAGAGCAAATAGGTACTCAAAGGTGGAGGGTCATTGAACAGTCAACAAATGGCTTTTGAGGGCCTACTAAAGGCCAGGTGTTCAGAATGAGGGATTCTAGAAAAAAAGCTTTTTGAAGGCAAATTTGATACTCTTTTTTGATCAAATAAACCACAGTCAGTTTAATTTCATGGGCAAGTCCCTATTATTTAAGGACTTTTTAAAAAAATGTTAATGCTTTTTCATGTTAATTTTTACAGGGAGAAAGCCCCTCCTTTTTCTTGCTGTCTCTACCAGAGTCTGGAAAGCTAAAATAACTGTTCTAGCCACTCCAGTTGGTTTATTTTACCTGTGTCTGAGCCCAAGCCTAATAAATAATATAAAATAAGCACTAGTGACCACTTTCCACGAGCTGGAGGCTTTGTATTCATCAGCCACCACGTTGCGAGGCACAGATAGCTAACTTTTATGGAGCAGTCACTTTGTGCTAGGAACTATTCTGAAGTATTTACGTGTGTCTCCTCTCCACTCCTCACTTACTATCACTTCCATTCTACAGATGAAGAAGCAGGTTTGGTGGGGCCTTGGAGCTTGCCCATGTCTGGTAAAGGGCAGAGCTGCTAGCTGAGCGTGTCACCAGTCACTTATGATATCTCCTCCCAGTCTTCTTAATGAAGTCATTCTTAAAGGATGGCCCCAGACCTGCAGCAGCAACATCCTCTGGGAGCTTGTTAGACTTGGAAATTCTCAGTGCTCACCCCAGACCTACAGAATCAGAGTCTAGGGGGTGGGGCCAGCATGCTATGTTTCAACAAGCTCTAAAGGGGATTCCAATGTTTGTTAAAGCTTGAGGACCCCTCTTTAGAATACGTGAGGAGCTTCTCTTGTCCTCTTCTGGACATTCCTGTTGGGGACTCCTCTTTGAGTTCTAAATCTTGGAATTCTTTTTGGATTCTGGGTCCTGGTTGATCTTTGCAGTTGCCTTAATGCAGGAAGAAGAGGGATTCTTTGATGTTATGGCCCCAAGTCCACTTTGGGCTTTAGGTTCACAGCTACCTAAACTGAGCGGTGCTCTAAGACCCACTGTGCAATGTCAGGAACAAGTCTTTCTAACCCAGGCTGGAGTGACTTACTCGCTGTTCCAGGCTCTCCAGGGTCTTTTCAATACATGCCAAAGCACCTCCCAAATTCTACCTTGGGAAGCCCTATCTGGAGCTCCCACTTCCCTTCCAGCTCCATCTTTGACTCAGGTGGCCTCTAAGGGTCTCTGGAGTTAGGGCCCAGAGCCATAGAGGTCCATCTGATTTCCAGAGCAGGTGACTTTTTTCTTAGACTCAGAGCTAGAAGAGGCCTCTGGGACCACCCAGTTCAACTCCCTGATTTTATCAACAAACAGAGGCTGAGGCAGTAGAAGTGATCAGTCCATATGTACCAGACAGACACTGGAAAGATGGGGTAAAACCCATTGGAGAAGTGGTGGGGGCATGTCCTGAGTCCACAGTGCAGGATACTGCCTTTGTGACACTCAAGAGAAGTTTCATGTCACCAGAGCAGGACACATGCCTACTGACTAAGCTACAAACAGGCTCCAGGTGCTTCAGCTCCTGTTGGACAACGTTCATAGCAAACTCTGGGTTGACCCAAACTTTCTAATCCTCCTCTTGAGAATGGAGAGAAATCTCAGATCAGCAGAGTAGAAAAGAGGGCTACTGGCCTGAGAGAAGAAGCCAAAAGGTTTTTCTTCTTGCAGTGATTTCCTTTGGATGAAATCTAGCCCAGGTTTGAGCTGTCCAAGGGATTGTTAAGGAAATATTTATGATGTTGATGGGATTAGAAAGAATACTGGGGACCATCAGTAAAGGGACCTTTAAAGGAGGGTGAGAATGATTGTGTTTGTTTTCTCCAAGACCAGTTGGAAGATAAATTTAGGCCCTTCCAGAATGACTACTACCATGCTTCCTTAGCACAAGTTTTTATTTCCCAAGGGAACAAAGGCAAGGGGCCACCACATCTCTGAGGTGAGTCCCAGCAGAGAGCCTCTGTGTGCTCTTGAGGATGGCTCAACAGAGGCCAAATTAATTTACTTAAATTGCACCATACTCAGGTGCTCAGTGTAATTTTAAAGTGATATGAACATCAGAACTCTTGTTTCTGAGTAGTTTATCTAGTGACGCCTCTTGGCATTCACAGGCAGCCAATTTCTTCCTGAGGAATTTCCACTAATCTCTTCTCCAGGAATAGACCTTGGCTCCCAAGGCAGTGTCAGTGAGTTCAAGGCATAGCTTGAATTCAGCCCTAGCACTGCCAAAGCAAAATGCCCTGACTGTAGGCAAATGGACAGAGATCTGTAGAGCCTTTTCTGGGGTCCCTAGAGTTAGGCTGATTGCAGTGGCCTGTGAGCTTTGGAGTCTTTCCTGCTTCTGGGAAAGGGGACCAGAGGTTTGAGGAGAAGGAGGTGACAGTAGGGAGGGGAGAGCAGAAGCTCATAGACATACAGAGAGCCTTCGCCACTCTCTGACCTTCTTCTCCTTCCTCACCTACCATTTCTATGACAACTTTCCCACCTCATCTGCACTTCATCTTTATGTCAAACAGATTCAAGCTAATTGGGATGAAATAGTGTTGATTTCCAGACTCTAATTCTCCATGGTTAAAGATCACTCTCCCTGGGAGTGATCTTTAACCAAATAGAAAATACAATTTGTAAAGTACCGTATTTGGATTTGCTTGGAATATGGATGGAGAGAGTGGTAGGGTTATAGATGAAATAGGATTGCCTCCAAGTTGATCATTGTTGAAGATGGGTGATGGCATTATTCACAAGAGCCAACAGGTGGGAATAACTCTAGTGCCCATGAACAGAGGAATGGATAAACAACATGTGCTATATGTTTATAATGGGCTATCATCCAACTTTGGAAAGGAAGGCAATCCTGACACATGCAGCAACTTGGATGAACTTTGAGGATACTATGCTAGGTGAAATAAGGAGTGGTGGCTCAGCTGGTAAAGAATACACCTGCAGTGCAGGAGACCTGGGTTCTATTCCTGGGTTGGGCAGATACCCTGGAAAAGGGCACGGCTACCCACTTCGGTATTCTGGCCTGAAGAATTCCATGGACTGTACAGTACATAGGGTCACAAAGACTTGGACACAACTGAGTGGCTTTCACTTCACTTCAAAAGTCAAATACTGTATAATCCCACTTGTAAGAGGCACCTGTGGTAGTCAAGTTCACAGAGAAAAGAATAGAATAGTGGTTGCCAAGAGGTGAAGGCAGAAAGGGGATGGAATCGCCTGTCCACTCTGGACAGTGGATCGCCTGTCCACTCTGTTCAATGGAAACAGAGTTTCAATTTTGCAAGATGAAAAGAGTTTTTGAGATTGGTTGTAGAACAGTGTGAATGGTCTTGTTACTAAATGTACAATTAAAGTGGTTAAGATGGTAAATTTTATGTTATGTGTATTTTACCACAATTTAAAAATTTTTAAAAAGTTTAAGGTGAGTGATGGTTATCGGAGTATTTATATACTATTCCATCTATTTCAACATTTGGTATTTACTGTATTAAAAAGCAGAGACATTACTTTGCCAACAAAGGTCCATCTAGTCAAGGCTATGGTTTTTCCAGTAGTCATGTCTGGATGTGAGAGTTAGACTATAAAGAAAGCTGAGTGCTGAAGAATTGATGCTTTTGAACTGTGGTATTGGAGAAGACTCTTGAGAGTCCCTTGGACAAAAGGAGATCCAACCAGTCCATCCTAAAGGAGATCAGTCCTGGGTGTTCATTGGAAGGAAGCTGAAACTCCAATACTTTGGCCACCTGATGCAAAGAGCTGACTCATTAGAAAAGACCCTGATGCTGGGAAAGATTGGGGGCAGGAGGAGAAGGGGACTACGGAGGATGAGATGATTGGATGGCATCACTGACTCAATGGACATGAGTTTGGGTAAACTGCAGGAGGTGGTGATGGACAGGGAGGCCTGGTGTGCTGAGGTTCATGGGGTTGCAAAGAGTTGGACATGACTGAGCTACTGAACTGAACTGAAAATAAAAAACTAAGCATGTTCAATGTACAGTAGCAATGAAAGCTATCAAAAACATCTAGTAATACCCTTTAAAAGAATTGCACAAAGTCTACTTTTAAAAATACATTTAAAATACCATAGAACTTTACTAAAGGACATAGAAGAGGTCTTGAATAAACAGTTATCTTGCTCCTGCTTGGGAAGATGTTATTTGGAGGGATGTGCAACCTGTCCATATTTATCTGTAAGCTGACCTCAATCCTTTCCAAAAAAAAACAACAAAGAGCTGTTCTAAGGAACAATAAGCTGATTTTAATATTCATCAGGAAGATGAAATGCATAAGAAGAGCCAAGGAAAATTTGAAAAAGAGAAAAAAAGACATGCCTTACCAAGGAGCAAATTTTACTTTAATGTCATGATAATTAAAACTCTGCAGCTATGGCAAAGGAATAGACAAGATCAGAAAAACAGACAAAGGGGAGAGTTAGGGGATTCTGGGATGACAGAAGCTTAATGTGTCCCCTTTCCCGACATATGATGTTAGCTCCTACCCACCCATCACTTCTGAGTGAAGCAGCTGGCAGACAAGGGCCTGGAGGGAAAAGGCTGGATAGCTGATGTGGGACTTTTTCCCTATAAAGAGCCCAGGATGAGATTCTGAAGGAAGCATGACTCCAGCCTGCTGTACATGTTCCAGACTCCCTGACCTCCCTCCCTAAAGCTAAGGAGGAATAGGGCAGGGGACCTGAGAGTGTTCCTGTGAGACCCAGAGCAGAGGTTCCTCCTGCTGCCTCAGCAGGGGACTGACCTGTCTGTCTGCTCTTGCACAACCTGGTCAGTTGTTCAGCCACTGAGCCATAGGGATCAGGGAAAGACAGGAAAAAACACACTCAAGAACGTGGAGGTGGGATGATTTGAGAGAATAGCGTTGAAACATGTATACTACCATATGTGAAACAGATCGCCTGTCAAGGTTTGATGCATGAGACAGGTGCTCAGGGCTGGTGCACTGGGATGACCCAGAGGGATGGGATGGGGAGGGAGGTGGGAGGGGGGTTCAGGATGCGGAACATGTGTACACCCGTAGTGGATTCATGTCAATGTATGGCAAAAACCACTACAATATTGTAAAGTAATTAACCTCCAATTAAAATTAAAAAAAAAAAAAAAGAACATGGAGGCCACAAGGAGAGGAATACCCAGAACAGGTTTCCAAAGAGCCACCAGAGGAGACAGAGGACAACTTCAACAACAAAAACAGGAACAAAAAGAGCCCAGTGAGGTTGCCCAGTAACAGAAATCACGCTTTTTTAATGAAAAATGATTTATGGAATCATTTAAATGAATGATTTAAGGGAAAAGACAGGTTTGAGACTCAATTAGTGGCCTGAAATAAAAATGTGTGAGAAATATTACAAACCACAGGTGATAATACAAAGAAATTGAAATCATGGAGGAAAATATGAGATTTTGAGGGCAGGTCTAGGAGAGCTTCAGTTCAGTTCAGTTCAGTTCAGTTGTTCAGTTGTGTCCCACTCCTTGCGACCCCATGAATCGCAGCACGCCAGGCCTCCCTGTCCATCACCATCTCCCGGAGTTCACTCAAACTCATGTCCATCGAGTCAGTGATGCCATCCAATCATCTCATCATCTGTCGTCCCCTTCTCCTCCCGCCTTCAATCTTTCCCAGCATCAGGGTCTTTTCTAATGAGTCAGCTCTTTGCATCAGGTGGCCAAAGTACTGGACTTTCAGCTTCAGCATCAGTCCTTCCAATGAACATTCAGGACTGATTTCCTTTAGGATGGACTGGTTGGATCTCCTTGCAGTTCAAGGGACTCTCAAGAGTCTTCTCCAACACCACAGTCAACAGCATCAATTCTTCGGTGCTCAGCCTTCTTCACAGTCCAACTCTCACATCCATACATGACCACTGGAAAAACCATAGCCTTGACTAGATGGACCTTTGTTGACAAAGTAATGTCTCTGCTTTTGAATACGCTATCTAGGTTGGTCATAACTTTCCTTCCAAGGAGTAAGCGTCTTTTAATTTCATGGCTGCAGTCACCATCTGCAGTGATTTTGGAGCCCCCCAAAATAAAGTCAGCCACTGTTTCCACTGTTTCCCCATCTATTTGCCATGAAGTGATGGGACCAGATGCCATGATCTTTGTTTTCTGAATGTTGAGCTTTAAGCCCACTTTTTCACTCTCCTCTTTCACTTTCATCAAGAGGATTTTTAGTTCCTCTTCACTTTCTACCATAAGGGTGGTGTCATCTGCATATCTGAGGTTATTGATATTTCTCCCGGCAATCTTGATTCCAGCTTGTACTTCTTCCAGCCCAGCGTTTCTCATGATGTACTCTGCATAGAAGTTAAATAAGCAGGGTGACAATATACAGCCTTGACATACTCCTTTTCCTATCTGGAACCAGTCTGATGTTCCATGTCCAGTTCTAACTGTTGCTTCCTGACCTTCATACAGGTTTCTCAAGACGCAGGTCAGGTGGTCTGGTATTCCCATCTCTTTCAGAATTTTCCACAGTTTATTGTGATACACACAAAGGCTTTGAGCTTACATGGGACTAATTAAGTCCAAGTCCCAGATGACAAAAAGGATAGAATGAGATGGTGGAACATCTACAGAGTTCTGGGGTCAAGGACAGCAGTCCAATAGTCCTATACCTAACCAAGACATCAATCACCCACAGAAGTTAATATATATATGTACATATATCTATATACATATGTATATTTAAAAATATGCAAGTATCCAAGAATTATAGCACTCGCTGAATAAAATAGTTTCAAAGAGACTCCAACCAAAATCAAATGAGTTACAGAAGAGAAGAAACAGGGGTGAGCAACAAATCATGTTTCCTTATATATTTTAATACACACACACATATATGTATATGTATGCATGCTAAGTGGCTTCAGTCATGTCCAACTCTTTGCAACCCCATGCACTGTAGCCCGCCAGGCTCCTCTGTCCATGAGATTCTCAAGGCTAGACTACTGGAGTGGGTTGCCATGCCCTTTTCCAAGGGATCTTCCTGACCCAGGAATCAAACCCACGTCTCTTATGTCTCCTGCATTGGCAGAGCTAGTGCCACTTATTTGCTCATATATATATATACACATGCTTACACACACACATTTGTGTGTATATGTGTATGTGTATTGATTTTTATACACGTATAGTTCAGTATAAATGGATAACAAGAGCCTGGAACTGTGTAATGCTGAAAGGATTCTTAAAATAGAGGTGAAATGCTGCAAAGATAATTCTAATAAGATCTAGAAAGAAAAGTGCTGCACTATTTCAGCAAAACCTAGGTGTTGGAGGCAGAGCATGCAGAACGAAAGCATTCCGGAGGCTCTTGGGATAAGGAGAAGAAAATGGGGAAAGTAGGAATATTCTAAATATCTAAGTGGCAGAATGAAGAAGCATCTAAGTGGGAAAAATAGTAGGGGGGTAGAGTATCTAAGTGGGAGAAATAATATCTCATTTTCTAATAATAATAAAAGAGTTTGATATTGAACACCAGAAAAGGAAAGAAAGGGAGATAACCATTAATGAGATGGAAAGATTGCAGGGAACTCCTGTTTAAACAAGAGTAGAGAGGAAAAGCAATTTGAGCAAGCTAGTAAAATTAAGGAGAAAGAAAAATCATAACAAACTTAAGGTAAGTCAGAAGAAATTAAATCAGGTTTCATAGTTGTTACACGAAGCGTGAATGAACTGAATTCTCTCTTTACAAAATATAATCTATACACTGGGCTAAAAAGGAAAACAAAACAAAAACCCAAACTCTATCTTAACACTGCTTGTAAGAAACATACCTTAAACAAAATGATAAAAAAAAAAAAAAGTTAAAAGTCCAGGAATAGGTCTACATAGATTTTTCTATAGAGGAAAATTTTATGTAGAGGAAAATAGTTATGTGGAGGAAATTTTTCTATTTGATAAAAGTGGTGTTTCACATCATCAAAGAATAGATGGATTTCATAAAGAATGTTGTGACAATTAGATACATATTTGGAAAATTCAAATTTGCCTCAAAAAGAAAATATACCAAATTAGACACTCTCAAGACAAAAGATAAACAACAGATTCAGAGAAAATATTTACAACATATACATTATTCATAATAGACAAAGAATTACTATTCAGAATTTGTCAAGATATCCTGATTTTGAAAGGAAAAGATAAACTACCCAATGCAACAACAGGCAAAGGATATGTACATTTACAGAAGAAGAGAGCCAAATGGTCCATAAACCCATAAAGTAGTGCTCAGTCTTCTTTGGGCAAATGTGGAGATGCACATTAATATAATACAATGTTCTTTTTCTCTCATCAGATTGGCCAAAGTGTTAAAGATTTATAACATCAAGCGATGGCAAGGGTTTGGAGAATGTAAATGCAGTCTCCTGGGAAATCTATTTGACGTCTAATACAATTTTTTCTTTTGCTTGAATCAAATACAATATTAAAAGTGTGTTTCTTTTGACTTACAAATTCTTCATCTATATTCTAGAAGTCTTATGTGTGTAAGGAGACATGTATATAGCAAAATATTGGAAATAATGCAGATGACCATCAATAAAGGGAATGTTTAAATAAGCTATGGCACATCCAAGCTATGGAATCTTGCAGCTGTTAGAATGAGTTACCATATATCTAGTGTTATAGAAAGATGAGAAGATACTTTTGACATACTGTAAAGTAAAAGAAGCAGGCTGAAAAATAATATATAGTATACCTCTGTTTTTTTTTTTTTTAATCCCTCAAAACTAAATTATATCTTCACTGCATAGCTATATAAATGAGGAGGGGACTGCAACTAGAGATAAGCAAAAGGAAGTTGAGTTTTATTAATATTTTTGAGTGTTTTACAATAGGAATGTAATCATGAATTACATGTGTGTAATTTGAATATATATTTAACCATAATAAGAAGAAAGACCTTCATGCTTTGAAGGGCAGATGTGTCCATTAATCCATTCATAAATGCCCACTGTAAGCCACTGTTGCTGGAGAGAAAAAATGACTCATACACAGCTGAGTCCTGGAGGAATTCTCTGTCTGGTAGAGGAGATAAAATGTGTAAACCAATAAGATAAATAGGTCAGCAAAATATGATGCAAGCCATGGGAGGCACATGAATGAATACTAAGGGAGTTCTAAGAGGAGAGTAATTCCTGGAGATAGAAGCATTAGTCGCTCAGTCGTGTCAGACTATTTGTGACCCCATGGGCTGTAGCCCCCAGGCTCCTCTGTCCATGGGATTTTCCAGGCAAGAGTACTGGAGTGGGTTGCCATTTCCTACAGGAGAGAGAAGAGGGGCAGAGAAAGAAGCAAGAAAACTTTCATGGAGAAAGTAGCCATGTTTGTGTATGTGTGTGTGTGAATGTATGTGAAAGTGTGTGTGTGTGTGTACACAAGTGCCAAACACTCATACATTGACAGAGGTTGGAAGGAATGGCTCGGAAAGAAGACCCCCAGTGGAGAGCCGATTTGTGCAGGAGACAAGGTAGAACAGGAAGCATATGAGTTTGACTAGCCTGGGGAAAGGAGGAGAAGCAGGGGCAAGTAGAGATTTATACAGCTAGAAAGGGAAAACAATGCAAAAATGTTCATTTATGTAGCCAGCGAATTTCCTTGCCTAATGGGGGGAGTGGGGAGAGGTTGCCTGGAGCAAGCAATAAATGCATGATTACATGTTTAAAAATAACTGCAATGTCACATGCATGCTTGTTTACAGAATAAAGATGACCAAGTAGAAAGATATGGACTCAGTTTATAAAGTCTGGGGGAGCCACAGAAGGTTTTTGAGAAGAGAAGTGACACCATCAAGTTTTAGAATTTCTCCATGGCACCTTGTGTGGGCAGATTACGACAGGTGGTTCCAATGGTTTGGACCAGAGGTAATTGGAGCCCACGTAAGGGAGTGACAGGGAGAAAGAGGAGGAAAGGACAGATCTGAGCAATATTACGAAGGAAGAATTGTCAGGACTTAGTGAGTTTGGTTTTGGATATATTGCCTCTGAAGTATCTGGGGACACTCAAGCAGAAGTATATTAGATAAAAGAAAAAAAATGGATAAAAGAATTTGAAAATTAATAGATACGTGTATATGTATAACTGAATCACTTTGCTGTACACCTGAAACTAACAACATTGTTAATCAACTATGCTCCAAAAAAAAAAAAAAGACGTTTGGAAGCCTGCTGCCTGGAGAGAGCAGACTGAGTCCTTGTTTCTGGATGGAGGACGAAGCAAGGGAAGGATCAGTCGAGAGGAGCACTTGGTGTGTGCAGGAAAGGAGAGGGTCATTATGGAGTCTCCTGGGATCTCAGCAAACCAGGGAAAGGGGCCAGGACTTCCATTACCCAGGAAGGTCAAGAAAGCCAGCAGAAGAACTGGGTTCCGGCATTTGCACCTCAAACTTGTGCTCCTATCATCCGATGGTGACAACCCATCTGATTCTGTGTGTGCAGCTGGCATTGGCTCTGCCAAGCTGCAGCTGGGAGCTGACTGGATGAGACAGTGACAAGACGAGAGGGCCTCACTTACAGCATGTGGGAAGGAGGGGTATAAATTGGACATTCAGGCTCTAAGGGCTGCTAATAGTGAAAGGAGTAACTACAGCCTCTGTTTAGGGGGTCATATCCAAGGTGATGCTGCGCCACCCTTCGCTTTCATAGTGCTCCCCACCTGCTCCTCCCTCATGACTTGCTTGGGAGCCCACACTCCCCAGGCCACAAAGACAAGAAAAGGAGCAGGCACATCTCTGCCTGTCTGCAGGTTAAGGACTCCTTAGTGGGTTCCTAGTGAGTGGTAAGTGGCAGGCATGTTTTACAACCCCAGATTAAAGGCTCCTTCCATATATGTTTATGTTTTATGTCACTCAGATTTCGTTTTTCTGTGAGTAAAATGCAAGTTGAGTTTGGCAATCAAGGCCACCATAACCATATTACTTAGCTGTGGTTGGTGTCTTCAATATATGCCACCCTTCTCCACCCTGCTCCCTGCCACAGGGCCTCTGACTTCTGTTGGGTTCAGCTACTTGGGAGCTCCAGAGGGATATCTGAGTGAGGGGAGTATGATGACAGGGTGTTTATTCCTTTGGGTCTAAGCGTGATTCTGACTTTATGAGACTGAAGCTTGCAATTCTATTGGTCCACAAATATCAGAGATACAACTGCTTTCAATAGTATATGCTCTGACTCTTTATGTCACAACTTTGTAAATAAAATTTTTTAGAAAAAGAAGGGAAATATAATCCATTCTTTCCTCTAGTGGGTTTGATTGGAATTTGGATATTTTTATATTAGCAATGTAGAACAAATTCAGTTTTATTACTCATCATTTGTAATATGTCAAAATTTGAGATTGCTGTTCCATTTGGGAAGATTTCTATTTTCTCTTCTATATTTTCCTTCACATATAACTAAGATCTAGAGCATTTCAAATTTTCTTGTGCAGGAACTAATCTTAATACTCTGAATTGGTGACTTATAAACCAGCTTGGGCTTCCCTTGTGGCTCAGATGGTAAAGAATCTGCCTGCAATGCAGGAGACCCAAGTTCTATCCCTGGGTTAGGAAAATCTGGAGAAGAGAATGGATACCCACTCCAGTATTCCTGCCCAGAGAATCCCATGGACAGAGAAACCTGGTGGGCTACAGTCCATGGGGTTGCAAAGAGTCGGACACAACTGAGTGACTTTAACAGCTTGTCTTGGGCCCCATTATAGTGGCAGCAAACCATAAGTTTTATGTTATCTCTTATAGAGGGTGCTGTGTGGTTTTGCCTGGATTCCCTCATGGGGCAGCCATCCCTCAGCTGCTAGAATATAGGATCTGCTGAGGCCACATGTTTGTCGTCTCTTCCCAGTCCCGCCATCCACATTTCCTTACAAGTGTATCTCCTGAGAGCTCTCCACAGTAAAAGAATTGAATGCAACTATCCAGTTCATAGACCATTTCCAGGGAACCCCTCTAGAGCATCTTCATAGATGTCAGGATTTTGTATCAAAGCAGCAAGAAAAGTAAATATTTTCCCAATGAGTTCATATGCTTCACTCTTCTCATCAATAGTTCAGTTCAGTTCAGTCGCTCAGTAGTGTTCGATTCTTTGTGACCCCGTGGACTGCAGCATGCCAGGCTTCCCTGTCCATCACCAACTCCCGCAGCTCTCTCAAACTCATGTCCATCGAGTCAGTGATGCCATCCAACCATCTCATCCTCTGTCATCCCCTTCTCCTCCTGCCCCCAATCCCTCCCAGCATCAGGGTCTTTTCCAATGAGTCAGTTCTTCGCATCCGGTGGCCTAAGTATTAGAGCTTCTTCATCAATAAGATTACCGAATAATCCAAGATCCTTCACTTCTATTTGCATTTTCTTTCTTCTTAATAAATTGCTAATTTTGATATGATCTGAAATTTTTTATATCTACATATAAATGCAGGAATCTGAGAACAAATGGAATTCCATTTAAAAAGAGATAGGATGGTGCGTTCATAGTTGCATGTGCTGCATTATATTTCTGACAATGAGAACTGAATTCTAGACCTAAAATTTTAGGTCTGAGTATGGGCCACAGATCAGTTTCTGGTTCCTCACACCAGTCTCTGTTCTCTTCACTACCTGCACCAAAGGACACACTCTTATTACAATGTGACCTCTCTGGACCTTTAAGTCATGACATAAGATGAGTTGGTGGTAAGAGTATTCCTGGAAGCCATTCCTACATGAGGACAGCTAGCGGTGAATTAAATATATACAGAGTGACTGTGAGCAACTTAAATATATCTCATCCAACCCAAACTCATCTTCTCAACCAGATCCTAAAAATGCCCACGACGCCTCCAAAGCCACCCAACATAGGATGTGTGTGGTAGAAAGAAACTAGGATCAAATATATCTTACTTTTATAAAATTTACCAAAAAATTTATAAAAGCATGGGACATATGAACACCTTGCTAGGGTTACTCCCCAGACCTGGAATGGGACCTCTACCACTGTGAACGCTACAGCGTAAACTTGACCAGTTTCATTGTAAATTCCCCTCTAGCTAGACTTCTCCCAGCAGGGCTGCCTCAAGCTGACTGCGTCCTTGACCAAAGCCTCTGTTCTTCTAAGGCAGCTATTCGATGTGACACTCTCTCTGTACCTAGAGGTGCAGTGCCTTGGCTCTTACTGAGCCTTGGTTTAGTGTGCTATTCTTTATGGTTCTCCTACACCCCCACCTTTGCAAATAAATCCTCTTCTAATTATCCTATGTTGGGTGTGTCCTCTGCTTCCTGTTGGGACCCTGACTAGACATCACTCCCTCTTCCCCAACAAGACCTCAGTTTCCCTCAAGTTGCTCCCTAACTCTCCCTTCCTCACCCACCCTGGGTCATTCATTTTCCCAGACCTTGGCTTACCCTATCTCCTTGCCTGAATATCCTCAGCAAATCCTGCCAGCTCTTCCAGGCCCAGCTCCACTCCTCCCTTCTCCCCAGTCCGAGTGGTGCTGAGGAAGCACTGCAGGGTGGATGGATGTTTGGATGTTATCTGAGAAGCATCTGCTTTGCAGAACCTCCCAGGGAAGGGGAGGGACTCCTGAAGATATTGATTTCACAATTAACCCTCAGAGAAGGAGTCTCTTTACAACCTCTTTCCTGGAGACTAGACTCACTGTTGATTGCATCACTTACAGAAACCCTGTCAAAGTGAGGAAGGCTCCTTCCATCCCCCAGGTGAGCAGGGTGGGATTCCCCGTGCCTGTGAGGATGTGACTGATTAAAAGGGAAGCTGGCTGAATTCCCTGCTAAATCATTTCCAGCCACAGTGCCTAAGGGACTCCGCTGGAATGCAGGGCAGGAATGCAAATGGATCCTTGCTGGGCCTGTCTTGAAGGAAAAAGTCACGTCAGACCCAGAGAAATGGCCTTTTGGGAGAAGAGATGAGAGAATGGCACTACTGCCAGAGGGAGCAGAGACCTGACTTCCTTCTCTCAGGCTCCCTGAGAAATCCCCCATTGCAAGAAGTGATGGGAAACAGCCCCTGCCGGGGTTCATGAGCAAGTCATGGCTCCTTCCTAGAAAAATAAGGCCAGAAAAGAGGTGGGCTCCAGGCTTTTTTCCCACAGGGTGAAACAGCCTGGAATGCTTACTGGTTGCCCCTGCAGAAGATGGCTGTGGGGCCATACACATTCCTGGCATGAGAAAATAGAGCAGGATTTTGGCCAGAGAGGAGGTTCTTGTCACTGAGAGTGTAGGAAATCTGTTTAGCATTTGGGGAACTTCGTGGAAAATGAGCTGGAGCACGAGAGCCAACTCTCTGCTTTGGCTTTCTAAGACTCATGGAGGAAAATGCAGGGGCTTTCAAACCAGAAAAGTACCAGATGTCTGGGGAATTGCTTTCAATGGTTGATTTGAAATTAGAATACATTTTTATCTCCTTCATAGAATTGGAAATGTATGCTTGTCTAAATGGAAGGTGTGATTGATGACCCCCTGACTCGCCACATGTAAATGTGTGGGGCGGTTAATAATCTGTGGAACATATTATTCAGCATTAGTGGGAAAAGTACAAACCACAGGCAGTGGATCTACGGCCTGGACCAAGCTCCACCACTAAGTGTTGTGACCTTGGGCAAGTCGATTTCCTACTCTGAACCTCAATGTTCTCATCTATAAAATGAATTAATTGTGTGAAATGATCTTTACTGTCTTCTCTAGCTGTAAAAATCCTATGATTTTCATAAAACCAGCCACAGGCCATTGGGAGTGTACGCTGTTTTCTAGTCCTCTAATGAGGTGAGTTTATTCTCCTGTGGGTGGCACACGATCACAGTCTTTAGGCTCTCATCGCAACTCTCCCTACTCCCATCTGTGTGTGCTTAGTCAGCCTATCTCCCTGAACCCCAGTCACTTCCTCAGGGTTCACAAGGTCAGATCTGGTCTCTCGTTCCCCAGAGAGAAGACTCATGGTACAAAACCAAAACTGTCCTGGGTCTCGCTGTGCTGGTTCCAGCTGAGGAGACACACAAATGCGCCAAGCCTTCTCAAATAAACATGAGTCTATCATATCTTAAGTCTGACCTAAGAGTCACCTCAAACGGTAATCCCTTAGGACTTGAATGGTGCATAAATACCCAGAAGATATAAGTACCTTGGGTCTCCCTCCTTTAGGCTCCCAATACTTTCTTAAGGCATCCCTGACAGTGTTCTTGGGTGGGTCAAGATTGCCAGGGCATTCATGGGGCTATTTGGAGGAGGAGACCTATCTCCTTCTGGCAGTTTTCCATGACCCTGAGTCCTGGAATCAAATAAATCTCCCCATTGGGCCCCATTTCCTTACACAGCTTCCAGCTCACCTGCCTGCTAATTTATTGGTGAGGACTTCCTTAAACACAGGAGCTGGAAAGCATGCTACTTTCCCAAGGAAACAGGTATAACAGGTAAGGCCTGAAGGCCTTGTCTTGTAGCACTAATTTTGGATCAGGCAAAGCCAGATTTTATTCTGAGTGGATTATTTCTAGCTGTGTGATCTCAGGTAAGTTACCTAACCTCTCTGAACCTTAGTGTTCTCCTGTGTGAATACCTAGCTTTCAGCACAGTCATGATGTTTAGAGATACTATTCATAGAACAATGATCTCAGTGTATTGGCTCACTTGTATCTGGAGCTCAATACATTTTACAGTTCCTTCTCCTTCTTTGTGTGAAACATTATGAGAAAGTGAAAAGTTGATGACTATTAGCTTATTAGCATTGTGGATCCATTATATCATGCCTATACCCAGATCTCCAGCCTATCTTTCCTCCAACTTTTCATCTTCCCTGAACTGGTTACACAGAATCACCCACCCATCTCAACACACATCCTCGTGCCCTCCCTAGACTGCCCTCCCCAGTGTTTACTTGCCTAAGTATTTCTCATTCTTAAAGGTCTGGTTCAAACTCCATGTTATGCAGAAAGCATTCCCTGACTTCTAACCAGAAATCAACACTGCCTCCCCTGAATTCCTGCAGTGCATTTGCTATCCACTCATCATTTTTCCCTTCTATGATAAAGATGTAAAAATACTGCCCCTCCCCTGTCAACCAGCAGAACATGAATGATAAATACTGTACATGCATCATCTCAGAAACCCTCAGAAGAGTGATCTGCACGAAGCTGAAACTCAGAAAACAGTTTTGATTGAATAAATGAATAGAGATGTATTTATTGGAGGTAGAAGATGAGATGAAATAAATGATAGCTCTTGAAAAAAGGAAACTCAAGAGAAAGAGAAAGCCATGCTTTTTGCAAACCGATTGTGCAAGATGGATATTGCAATCCCAGTTTACAGTGGTAGAAGAGGAAGCTCCTGAAAGTTAAGTGATAATGTTTATAACCATTAACAGGCACAGCCATGTGCTGAGGACTGTACCCAGCATTTCACGTGCATCATTTCATTTAATACCCCCAACAACCCTTATGAAGTAGTATTATTCCCATTTCATAGCTGAGGCCCAAAGAAGTTAAGATAACCCAAGTTGACAAAGTTCCTCTAGAGAAGGGGTTTACTGTAAATTTATACGCTCTACCTCAAATGTGCATAATTGGTAGAGTCCTTTATTTTTCATAACTGATAATTTTGACCTCTAGATCCTCAAATCCCACTGAGGAGCAGGAAAGAAATATCAAAATGTGTCAAGTCAAAGATCTCCAGGTAGTTTTTTTTTTTTTTTTTTTTTTTTAAGAATGGTAGTAAAAGAGTTTTTTGTGTTTACTTTTTTCCAGTTTTCTCAGTTTCTTTTGAACAAGTATTTAAATAACTGAAGGCTGGAACTTCTTCCGAGGCTATTTCTCCCTCTTTAGGTCTTGCTCCTCCCCTCCACCTCCCAAGAAGGTGCGTCCTTGTTCTCTTCTGTATGTTCTCAGCATCCTAAGTCCTTACTGTGTTCGCATACAGGGCCCTATTCACACCTGTAGCCGAAGTCCACGCTGCACAAGCATGTGGCCTGTTCTCTCGGCTCCCTCTTCCTCCCTGCTGCTGGTTCTGTAGCATCCTCGCTGCTCTCACCAGTACAGCAGACGTGGGTCTCAGTCCATCCCTTGGGGTGTGGGTGGTTCTCCTCCCAGTCTCTGTTTTGGGTCACCTCCCCTTGTGGGGGACCTTCTGCATTTCCCCACTGGGGGCTGCCAGGAGCTTCTAGCTCGAGGAGCACCAAGCTGGGAGGCAGTCCTGCCTCAGGCCTCCTCTCTGCTCCATGAGCCCCCTCAGGTCAGCACGGGGTCCCCTAAGGCTGTCTCCTCCCAGAGTCTCTTAGGCAGGGAGAGGAGCACAGACCTTGGTTCTGAAATCTTCCTCAACTGAACCGAAGGTTTCTAATCGTCCCCTTCTGGGCATGTCCTCCTTCCCCCTTTTGCCTCCTTTCCTCATCCCTTTGTGGAAAGGGCTGCCCTCCCCTCCAACTGTTTAACAGGGAGGGTCTCTGTATTGTATCCTCCTCCTTGTGGTGCTGTTCATCTTATCCTGTTTCTTAGAGCCATAAAGGCAGAATGACTGTAAGAATATATGAGGAAGGTATTTTGAAAAGTGTTATTTATCTCATCCCACTAGAAATTAAATCCAAACATATCAACACTAAAGCTTAGCTCTCAGCATCATCCCAATATTACAACACTAAGGAGGGAGGCCTGGCGTGCTGCAGTCCATGGGGTCGGACACGACTGAGCGACTTAACTGAACTGAAGGAGGGTAGGTCTGGATTGAACTCAGATCTAATCCAACCTCAAAAATCCAAATTTTTCCATGAAACCATTTTTCTTTTTTGTTCAACTGACATAAAGCACCCCCAGACCCTGCCACTCCAGACATATTCTGGGGCCTTCCTTCTGTATCATAGCCCGTGCAGAGCCCCAGGGCCCTTTCTTCAGCACCAGGGTCTCCTCCCTTTCTCCCAAGCAGAGTCCAGGGCATCTCCAGGGTTGACTCAAGAGTGTGTTATGAGCAGAAACGCGAAAGACCTGTCTTCAGAAGTTTGCTTGCATATTTTGGATCACTTAAAACAGGCCTGAGGGGGCCTTTGATAGGTTTGTTTTGTAGTTGGTTTATTTCTCCAACAGGGTCATGGATTTCACTCAGCTGCATAAAGGTGGGAAGGCAGTGTGTGACCATGGGGTGCAGCGACCATCAGCTGGAGCTGATGGTGGTGGTAGTTTATTCGCTAAGTCGTATCCGACTCTTGCAATCCCATGGACTGTAGCCCACCAGGCTTCTCTGTCCATGGGATTCTCCAGGCAATAAAACTGGAGCGGTTTGCCATTTCCTTCTCCAAGGGATCTTCCCGACCCAGGAATCGAACCCTGGTCTCCCGCATTGCTGGCAGATGATTTACCAACTGAGCTATGAAGGAAGCTCCAGCTGAAGGAGGCTGGAATTTCCCGCGGGCCTCAAAAATCCTCTTGAGAAACTTAGTCTGCTAGTTTAGTTCAAGTTTTGTTTTGTTTTGTTTTCCCTTCAGCCAGGCATTCAGAATCTGTCTCTCTCACCTGGGAAGTTGCATCACCTTGACAAGCACAAGGCAATTAAGAGGTCCCAGCTGCTCCTGCTGCTACTGTGCATTTGCAGGGAGAGAGGGAGGGTGACTGGCCTCTCAGATGTGCTTTTGCTGGAAAGCGTGAATAGAAATGGAGAGCTGAGGCGATTGCTCAGACCATTCTGATCAACATGAATGGTATTTGCCCAAAATACTTTGGGTCATAATTCTCAGCTAGAGGCAAAAGTAAGGCATTTCTGGGATTATCTTAGTTCTTTACTAAGTGGAGAAACCAATCTAAGGATTTTCTTTAACAACCACTTCTTGAGTTTCTGATGCACAAGAGAAAGGGTCTGGGCTGGGTAGGTCAGCACTTTGATACAAAAACAGATAATCATGGTATTGAACTTTGTGGTTTCTGGCTGGTGGGGGGTGACCGGAAACGATGCAACATATAGTGTCTACTCCCCCTTAGGAAGATTCTCTGTGTCTTAACCCTGCCCTGACCCTATTGCTTCACAGCCTGAGTTCTGGAAAGATTGGTTCACATGCACTGCCTCCAAGTCCTCTCCTGCTCCTACTCCCCACCACCCTCTGAGCTGGCTTTAACTACTATATTGGCATGCACGTTTTAATCTTTATCTGACTAGTGTTGCCATATTTAACAAATAAAAGGAGATTTACTTACAAATATAGAAACTAATACAAACAATACCTGTGTTCTAGTTTTCCAAGATTGACCACTTAATATTAAAATAATAAATAATATTATTTATCCATTATTATCCCTCTGATCCTCCTCTCATCCCATCAAATGCAAAACTGGAAGCAACAGAACCAGACAAAGGGATCCCACAAGTGTTTAAGAAGTGCTGGGGTGGGGTGGGGCATAATCTGGGAGAAGTAGAAAATCAGTGCTCAGTCAAGGCATTCTTGTAATGGGCTTCAAAACAGCAGAAATCCATCTTTTTCTTAAAAATGCAGTTTTCCCAGAGACTGGTGATCCACTTGAGCTGTATAAAATGAAGTGAGTGAAGGTCGCTCAGTCGAGTCCGACTCTTTGCAACACTCCATGGAATTCTCCAGTCCAGAACACTGCAGTGGGTAGCCTTTCCCTTCTCTAGGTGCTCTTTCCAACCCAGGGATCCAACCCAGGTCTCCTGCATTGCTGGCAGATTCTTTATCAGCCGAGCCAAAGGGAAGCCCTGGAACACTGGAGTGGGTAGCCTATCCCTTCTCCAGAGGATCTTCCCAACCCAGGAATCGAACAGGAATCGAACCCAGGTCTCCTGCATTGCAGGTAGATTCTTTACCAACTGAGCTCTGAGGGAAGCTTGAGCTGTATACTGGTGGCAAACTGAAAACATTAAATGAAAAAAAAATCTTACTTTATGTCGTTTTGGGGTTAAAAAAAAAAAGACTTTGAATAACACGGCAACACTTAAAGCCCTGGTGAAGCTTATTTTGTTTCCGAGCTTGTTCACTCTTGCAACCATCTGAAAAGACTATGAATCAAAATATTAATTGTGAGTATCTTTGGGTGGGAAATTGGAGGCAATCTTTTGTTTGCCAAAATGCATTTTTTTAGAGCAGTGAAGAAAAGGGAGACTGCTTTAAAAACTGCATCCAAGGGAAATTAAATAGATAAATTTTTCATGAGACATATAGGATTTGAAGAGCTACAGATTATATGCTGATAGCCTAGAATTTGAAGCTTGAACTTTAATGAGATTTCTCCCTGTCAGAATTATGGATTGATTGTACCACCCAGGGAACAAACAGCTGACCTCAAATCACATGCCAATATATTCACAATTAAACAATCATTCAAGAAGCTATAAAGCACACAAAATGCATAGTGGCTAAAAATAATAAACAAATGAAGCTTCTGTGTTTTCTTGCCTGAGAACAAGGGGCCTGTTCTTTTAGTATTTATAGTGAATAGTGAGACTCTGTGGAAAAAAATACAGCAGTTGGTAAGTGTTCTAAGTGAGGCATTGCAAACATGTCAGAGAAGCTGGGTGCTTCTAACTTCACCTGTGGTTGGCTAAGGAAAACGGAGGGGCAGGTGGCCAGTGGGCCCCTAGATTACCAATTCGACACAGAAAATGACCATTTTGAAATTTCATTCTTTTCCTTCTTAATTTTTTCCTTTCTGGATTTTAAAACAAGGAAAGTATTTAGTAATGAGAAAGTGATTTACTGAGCATTTTCCTGCATATGCTACTCAAGTGAGATGTGCTTTTTTCCCCTAAAGGTGACCTCTGTACTCCAGGACAGATTACAATTGATAAAAACAGTTTAGAAAGTCTTGCAAGATTTGGAAGCATTTGGAAAGTGGCAAAAACACACCGTTTTCTCCACGTATTCAGTCCTATGCGTTTGGCGTAGAAAGAAAAACGAAACGAAGTGCCTGGTTTGATTTCTTTTAATTAGATCCTCACCTGGGTTTAGATGTTTTGTTTCCCTTGCTTCTTGAGGGAGGAGAGTTGTGCTAATGTTTGTTATTTGCACACGCAAAGGATAGGGGTAGTTTTTGGCAGCCTCTGCACTTACCAGTCCTGAAATACCTTTTTAGCATGGGGTCAGACAGCCACATTTCCCTGAGGGTCGCTTGCCAGGATGCCATGGGGTGCAACCAAATCCTATAGCGTGAAATGACAGGATCAGTGGCCACGCTGGCGTCTGATGGACAGTGAACCGCGGACAGCAGGTCAGCCTGCCAGGCTCCATTCCAACAAATGCCCTTTAGAGAGCTGACCTTCTGTCTGCTGGGCCTCCCTCTACCAGATACCATTGGAATTCTGGTAATAATTCTGGAAATAAATAAAGGCTTTCAGTGGGTCAGTCAGTCAACAGATCTTTCTTAGACACCTAAGAAAGGCGTTAGGCACTATAGATACAAAGAATTCCATGAGAATAGAAATTTAGACCTGCAAGAATATTTCATAATTGACCATGTTCATCTACGTTATATCAAAGAAGATAAAACAGATATGGTCCTCACACTCAAAAAGTTTATAATCTAGTAAGGGAGATGAAGCATGCAGATACATTACTACTTTACAGAGCACAATTCAGCACTCTGTCACAAGAGAAAAAGCAAGTTCCTGACCAGAAAATGAACAGCTATCCTGGAGTCACAAGCTAGTACTTCCATGTTTCAGAGAATTCGAAAGAGGGAGACACCACGTTCAGCTTTGGGTCAGGGTTGTGTCTAGTCAAGACCTACATGGTGGGATTTGGATGTCTGAGGGTGCAGGATGGAGTGGCTGCACTTTTGTTACCTTGAAAATTTCTAAAGGTGTGCTCCTTTGGTTTTGAGGCTCAACATCTTTTTGAGGGAAGTGCACATACCAACCATTTGGTTGCCTTTGCAGCACCTGTACTTTAAATCTAGCAACATTTTTGGAGCCTAAAAGGTAATGAAATCATGACTTATAATTCATGTTGAATTAAACTTAACAATGTGCTTAGTCCCTCAGTCATGTCTGATTCTTTGCAACCTCATGGACTATAGCCTGCCTGGCTCCTCTGTCCATGGGGATTCTCCAGGCAAGAATACTGGAGTGGGTTTCCACTCCCTTCTGTAGCAGATCTTCCCAACCCAGGGATCAAACCCTTGTCTCCTGCATTGCAGGTAGATTCTTTACAGTCTGAGCCACCAAGGAAGCCTTAAGAATAAAACAGGTCTAAGTCTCACACGTGGGCCGTGGGCCATTTTCTAAAGCCACACAATTTAGGCATTAATGGTTTTTCAAATTGTGGGGGAATAATCTGCATACTTGAGTGGCTTAAATCATTAACTTTGTCCTAAAATTTATAACTCTTTAATACAATCTCATCATCCTGCCTAGAGAATGAGACCTCTCCTAAATGAGAGAGGTCTCATTATATGACAGATAACTATTAAGTAAACATTTTGTTTCAACTCTTTATTCTGATAATTGTTTTCACATGGTGTTGAAAGATTGCCTGTTTTGGTAATGAATGTTAGTTCTTTTCGTTGGTGATTCAATATTTTATGGCATCTCAACATTGTCATTCTGAATGTCAGTTGCCATTGAACAAGACTGTAGATACAGAAAATGTAGAGTTTTAGATGAATGTGTACTGACACCAGAAGATGAAAAGAAAGTTACGAAATCCCGTCTGATAAAAGTGTGTTTGTGTATGCTGTTCTTCTTTCTTCTAAAAGAGAATAAGAGCATTCTAAAAATAATGGCTCATTATGGATTCTGATTAGTCTATTTTACATTTATGACTTGCAATCTACAGCATTCCTCTGGTTTTCATGACTCTTATGTCCTAATTGTCTGTGTCTTGGAAGCTAAAAACATGCCTTAGAAAGTCTTACATATTCCTACACAAAAAAGGTGGTTCTAGTGGTGAAGAATCCACCTGCTAATACAGGAGATGTAAGAGATGTGGGTTCAGTCCCTGGGTCAGGAAGATCCCCTGGAGAAGGGCATGGCAACCCACTCAAGTATTCTTGCTGGAGAATCCCATAGACAGAAGAGCCTGGTGGGCTATAGTCCATGGAGTCACAAAGAGTTGGACATGACTGAAGTGACTTCTTATGCACACACACCAAGAAAAATTATGGGATTTGTCAAGTTCTGAACTTAACACAACCTTCTTTCCTCATGGAAATGAAAAGATGCTTCTTA
The DNA here is from genome assembly GCF_002263795.3 of Bos taurus. NCBI lineage: Eukaryota > Metazoa > Chordata > Mammalia > Artiodactyla > Bovidae > Bos > Bos taurus. The sequence continues at coordinate 71,813,079 of NC_037328.1, read as the reverse complement.
ATGTATACAATAATCTAAAATATTAGTTTGATTAAATAAAAAATATAAATTAGTCATATTTATTTCCAGATAATTTTCTTACACTTCTACAAATGCCTAAGTAAACTACTATCACTTAAAGTCAAAAGCCATGTAGAATGAATTTTGTTCCAATGGGCCCAAACATTTCTTTTAATCTCTAATACGAGGCAATATGTTTGCCCTGTTACAAGGCAAACATGAAGATGAGAAGCAAACTTAAGTCTACTGACAAATATAGAAAATGTTTTGCGTACCGAATGAATGTGTCCATGTTTTCCTGTTTCCATCTGGATCCTTTTCAGTGTGATTACTTATTTTTAGGTTGGCATTTTAGAAGATGAAATGGCTTCAGGAAATGATGTGAAAGGTTAAGAAGATGGATGAGAAATTTAAGTCCAGAACTGTCATGAGGGAAAATGTAGCCTCCCAGTATCATGTTCAATGTATTTCTCAGAAAAACAAGATATCCATATTTCTACTGAATCTATATCCCTGAACCATGTAAACTTGAGTAGCTATGCTTTGGTGTAAAGGTTTGTAAGAGAAAATGTGGAATTTGAAGTCATATAAGCATAGGGGGAAGCAGTATAATCAAATAATGAAGCGTAAACAGGCCCCAAACAGTCTGACACTTTTAAAAACACAAAATCTTGGAATCCAGGGGGAGAAGGAGGTTTCAACTAGAACAAGGCAGCGATTAGGTTATATGACATTGAACCCAGACAATCTACCAAAGCTGAGTTACAGAATTATCAAGATAGTGTTGAGGAAAGAAGCTCTCAGAATCTGAATAAATATTAGCTGTGTTCCTAACATTTTGAGGAATTCAAGATATTCTAGAAAGCTTCATATTCTGCTAACTCCCTTATGAAATAAGTAACAATGAAGTCATCAGTTCTGGCTGTGTCTGTAAGTCTGCCATCAGGTGTCCCCAGGACAGATGAGGGCAAGGAATGGCCCCACATCCACTTCCTGCTCAGATGGCCATGCTTGTTTCTGATCATGCCAGTCCTGCCCTGTCTGACTCCTGATTGTAGGTTCCCCTTGGGATTCACTCTGGATTTCTGAACTGGGTTTGGAATTTGTTCATCCTCGGCTGAATCTGGGCTCTCTGTCAAGACCTCAGTCCATATTCATCCTTAAAATCTTCTACTACACGATGAGTCAGTGACTCTTTCCAGACCTCCCACTTCTAGCCTTGGCCTCATCTACACAGGGCACCCTGACCCCTGGTGAAAGGGAAGTACAACAGGAGCTACAATTTTCATGTTTTAAGGCTGTGGAAGTTCACACAGGCCCCAAACAGTGTGTCCACACTCCCCTGTATATGGAATGGGTCTTAGACACTGTTCTTTCATTAACTAACCTGACATTTCTGCACTGACACAGAAGAGAAGATGGTCCAGGTTCTATTGGAGGTCTCCTCCCTTTCTTTACCTTTCTTTTTCCCTCCCTCCCTATCATCCTTCCTTCCAAAAGTTTTTGCTTGGTTTCTCCTATGAGCCAAGCCCTGGGCTACACGCTAGAATCATAAAGATAGTGTCCCTGCCCTCCATAAACTCACAGTCTTGTGCCTTCTGCTTTGAAGCTATGACCAATCAAGACTACATACTCATAGACTTGTTAAACATTTTAGAGTTTTGCCTCTATTTAAAATGAGGAGGAATAGGAATTCATGTGTTCTTTGTCTCATACTGGGTACTTAATCAAAGATTTAGGTAGAGCTTTCAGGGAAAAGTGTGTCTCAGAAAGCATTAACCTTACCAGCCCAAACTGCCATCTCCAGAAGAGCATTTTTTTTTTTAATCTCTATTATGCACATTTGTAAACTTTTTATTCTGAAAGCATTATAGATCACAGGAAGTTGCAAAAACAGCTGATAGAGTCCCCTGAATACAACTTCTTCCAGTGGTATGATTTTAGTACACTATAAGAACAAGGAAATTGACAGACTTGATTGCGTCTTCGGCAGTTTTCATATGTGCTCATCTGTGTGTATGAATGTGTGTGTTTCTATGCAGTTTTAACCCCACATAAATTGTGTAACCACCAGAGCAATCAGGATACAGAACAGTTTCATTCCCACAAAGGTACTCCCTTATGCTGCCTCTTAGGGTCACACCTACTTGACTTACTGGGCACTTGGCAATCGAGACTCTGCTCTGCATCTCTATAGTTTTGTAATTCAAGGACGATTATCAGCTCAGTTTCAGTTCAGTTCAGTTGCTCAGTTGTGTCCAACTCTTTGCGACCCCATGAACTGCAGCACGCCAGGCCTTCCTGTCCATCACCAACTCCCGGAGTTCACTCAGACTCACGTCCATCGAGTCAGTGATACCATCCAGCCATCTCATCCTCTGTTGTCCCCTTCTCCTCCTGCCTCCAATCCCTACCAGCATCAGAGTCTTTTCCAATGAGTCAATTCTTCGCATGAGGTGGCCAAAGTACTGGAGTTTCAGCTTTAGCATCAGTTCTTCTAAAGAACACCCAGGGCTGATCTCCTTTAGAATGGACTGGTTGGATCTCCTTGCAGTCCAAGGGACTCTCAAGAGTCTTCTTCAACACCACAGTTCAGAGGATGATTATAAATAGAATCATATAGTATGTAATCTTTGGAGATTGCCTATCATCACTTCAGATCCTCCAAGTTGTTGCATGTATCAACAGGTTGTTCCTTTTTATTGTTGAATAGTATGCCATTATTTAAATGTACCAGAATTTGTTTAGCCATTCACCCACTGAAGAACATTTGTATTATTTCCAGTTGTTGTTTTTTTTTAACTAATATGAATAAAGCTTCTGTGAACACTCCTGTAGTTTTTCTGTATAAACATAAGTTTTCATTTTTCTGGCTTAAATACCCAAGAGTGCAATTGCTGGGTATGATAATTGCATGTTTAGTTTGAAGAGAAATTCCTTGTTTGTTAGCTTAAAAAAAAAAAAAAAAACTTTACTGAGTATAATTGACATATAATAAGTTTCATATGTTGAAAGTGTGTGATTTTTTTAACAAAAGTATATATACTGAAACTATCACCACAATAAATACATCCTTTAGTCTCCATACGTTTTCTCATGGCACTTGATAATCCCTTCCTCCTGTCCTACATGCCTCACAACCCATCATCCCAAGGTAATCACTGATCTGCTTTCCACTGTGATACATTCGTTTTCATTTTCTAGAATTTTATGTTAGTGAGATCATGCTCTTTTCAGGAGATGTCTGGGTTCCTTCATTCAGCATAATTATTTTGATATACATCAATTCATATCAATAATTAATTCCTTTTTACTGTCAAGTAGTATTCCATTCCTTGGATATACCTCCATTTGCTTATCCATTCCTCTGTCAATGAAAATTTGGGTGGTTTACAGTTTTGGATATTATAAGCAAAGCTGTTGTGGACATGGATGTGAAAATTTATATACAAACATATGTTTTTATTTCTCTAGTGTAAACGCCTAGTGGTGGGGTTAGGTGGTGGATGTGTATTTAACTTCTTAGGAAACTGCCAAACTGTTTTACAAAGTCATGTATCATTTTCTCTTTCCCCTAGAAGTATATGAGAGCTGCACTTGTTCTCGGAGAAGGCAATGGCACCCCACTCCAGTACTCTTGCGTGGAAAATTCCATGGATGGAGGAGCCTGTAGGCTGCAGTCCATGGGGTCGCTGAGCGTTGGACACGACTGAGCGACTTCCCTTTCTCTTCTCACTTTCATGCACTGGAGAAGGAGGTGGCAACCCACTCCAGTGTTCTTGCCTGGAGAATCCCAGGGACCGGGGAGCCTGGTGGGCTGCCGTCTGTGGGGTTGCACAGAGTCGGACACGACTGAAGCGACTCAGCAGCAGAAGCAGCAACAGCAGCAACAGCACTTGTTCTCCGACTTTGCCAATACTTAGTCTTTTCAGTCTTTTGACTTGTAGCTATTCCAGTAGATGGGATATTTCACTGTGGTTTTAACTTCCATTTCATGTTTTTGAGCATCTTTTCATGTGCTTCTTTGCCATCTCTCTATCTTCTCTGGTGAAGTGTCTATTCCAATATTTACCCTTTTTAAATCAGGGTGTTTGTTTTCTCATTATTAGGTTTTAAGAGTTTCCCAAGCATCCCTCCAATAAAAGTGCTTACCCGCTCTGTTTTTAGTTAACATTTTAATTGGCAAGTTAAGCTTTTGTTCCTTTAAAGCAAAACAGCCCTAACTAATTTGACCCCACTTTGTGAAATGAAGAGAAACCAAGTTCTGGGAACCCCGGAGGTGAGGTGGCAACAGATTTTGGCAAAAAGTGAGGTTAACAATGTCTTCTGTGAAGAGAAGCTACCTGAAGGAAAGGTTTATCCCCACCTACTTCACTTGTTTTCTTGATCCCCATTTTAGGTTTAGTCTTGGAATTACTCTTGTTGTATCCCTCCTTGGTTGGCTCCTCGGGCTTCTTTTTCCTCATTCTCTATAATCGTTATCAAATATCTACCAGGTGTCTGACCCTGTGCTAAGGCACTACCCCTTACTGCCACTGCCCCAAGATCTGATATAGCATCTCACACTGCAGGGGTTCAGGAAGTGTTGTCTAAATAGAAGGATTGGTGAATGGGTGTTTTAATTTTATTAAAAAGATCAGTATTTTCACAAACTCTTTGTAGCCCCAGAGTTCAGCCGAAGGCCTCTCGAGTTTACCATGTGGGATCCAAGGGGCTTTCCAAGAGAGCAGGACTCTTTCAGTGCTGCCTCTGCCAGCCACACCCAGATCAGTTCCACTTTTATCCATGTTATGTAGTTGGGCTCCACTTAAGATTTTATTTTTATGGGACTTCCCTGGGGGTACAGTGATTAGGACTCCATGCTTCCACTGCAAGGGGCCCAGGTTCCATTCCTGGTCTGGGTTCCCACTAGTCACGCATGCAGCCAAAAAAAAGATTTTACATATTTTTTTTAAAGGTGTACTTCTGCTAAAAAGAAAAACTTTTAAACCTACTGATGTAGATACCAATTTGCTGATATAATTCCTTGAAAAAGAGAAATGAATCCTAGTCCAATTTACACTATACTAGGTATCAATCATTAAATGATATTCAGACTAGACTCTCCAAATTGAAAGTGAGGGCCACAATATAGCAGTGATGCAAGAGCTAATTAGTGACTGAGGCGACGTAGAAGTCCCAGGATCATCATTTGACATCAGTGGATTCCCTGCTAATAACATGCTAATATATTTATGAGGAAAGCGCCAGTGAATGCTCCCAATCCACCGCACAAAGTCTTTTACACCCTGGGAGGAACTGCTAATAACAAATTTGTAGTGGTTGCAAATATCTTTTAGTTCTCTATAAAAAAAAATTAACAAAGGAGCAGAGGCAGGTTAAAGAACTCTGAGAGTCTTTCAGGTTCAGGTGTGCAACAAAATTTCTAAAGGCAGAGAATCTAATCTTTTTTTTTTACACACCTGAATGGAAAAGGTCCTAGATCAGTAAGAATGTTAACAATGGCCCTTAGACAAATAACAAGTCAACATAAATATGTCTGAGAGTCAATCTTCTCATCTGTAACCTGGTGATGGTAGGAAAGGACATTGCATAAGTTGTGGAGGATAGTGGAGATGAAGCTGTTTTGTGAACCTCAGTGTGATATGTTAAATGAAAGGCACTGCTGCTAAGTCACTTCAGTCGTGTCTGACCCTCAGCGACCCCATGGACTGCAGCCTTCCAGGCTCCTCCGTCCATGGGATTTTCCAGGCAAGAGTACTGGAGTGGGGTGCCATTGCCTTCTCCGAATGAAAGGCGCTGTTACCATTGATTCTGCAAAGGCAGAATCTTCTTGTTCTGGATCTTTCTCTGACAGAAGGCAATGTGGCTTCTCCTTACTTGTCCTTCTCCCTCTCTCTCTTCTTGCCTCAGATTCCAGGGAATCATCCCACTCCCGAGCAGATTCACCCGAAATATGAAAGAAGCAGGAGATATAACCTATAACAAGGAGAAAAACAAGTAAGTTGAGACAGGCCCATAAATGAAAGAGGATAGAGTTACCAGAAAAGGTGGCACTAGTCGTAAAGAACTCGCCTGCCAATGCAGGAGACAAAAGAGACCCAGGAAGATCCCCTGGAGGAGGAAATAGCAACCCACTCCAGTATTCTTGCCTGGAGAATCTTATGGACAGATATAATAAAGACCGAAAATGGAACTCTGTGAAGTTCAAAAATACAATATGTGAAATGATTTCATTTGATTAATAGCAAATTAGACACTGCAGAACAAAGGGTCCATAAATTTAGAAACATAACAATGCAAAATTTATAAACTGAAGCACAACAAGAAAAAAAGGGGAAAAAATTGAAACAGGTTTCAGTGACCTGTCAGACAATATCAAGCTGTTAAACATTCTTGTAATTAGAGTCCCAGAAGGTAAGGCAGAAAAATCATTGAAGAAATAACAGCCTAATATATATATTTTGATGAAAACTATAAGCCCACAGATCGGAGAAGGCAATGGCACCCCACTCAAGTACTCTTGCCTGGAAAATCCCATGGACGGAGGAGCCTGGAAGGCTGCAGTCCATGGGGTCGCTGAGAGTCAGACACAACTGAGCGACTTCAGTTTCACTTTTCACTTTCATGCATTGGAGAAGGAAATGGCAACCCACTCCAGTGTTCTTGCCTGGAGAATCCCAGGGACGGGGGAGCCTGGTGGGCTGCTGTCTATGGGGTTGCACAGAGTCGGACACGACTGAAGTGACTTAGCAGCATAAGCCCACAGATATAAGCTTGATAAACCATAAGACAGAATAAACACAAATTAAACTACAGTAGATAGACCATGGGCTTCCCTGGGGGCTCAGACAGTAAAGAATCTGCTTGCAATGTGGGAGACCTGGGTTCAATCCCTGGGTTGGGAAGATCCCCTGGAGAAGTTCATGGCAACCCACTCCAGTATTCTTGCCTGGAGAATCCCCATGAATCAAGGAGCCTGGCTGGCTATAGTCCATGGGGTCACACACAGTCAGACATGACTGAACGACTAAGCACAGCACAGATAGACCATATTATAATCAATTTCTGAAAACCAGTGATAGTCTACCAGATACGTCTTTTAATTATATATTTTTAAACAGCCAGCATCAGAGAAGGCTATTTTCACTCTTACCTTGTGCTGCACCAGCCCTTTCCACGTACCATCTTCCCCAAGATAAAACAAAAAACAGTATTACCTCACTCCTCATCACTAGCAGTAAGCATATCAGGCAAGAGACGTTACTTTGCCAACAAAGGTCCATCTAGTCAAGGCTATGGTTTTTCCAGTGGTCATGTATGGATGTGAGAGTTGGACTGGGAAGAAAGCTGAGAGCTGAAGAATTGATGCCTTTGAACTGTGGTGTTGGAGAAGACTCCTGAGAGTCCCTTGGACTGCAAGGAGATCCAACCAGTCCATTCTGAAGGAGATCAGCCCTGGGATTTCTCTGGAGGGAATGATGCTGAAGCTGAAGCTCCAGTACTTTGGCTACCTCATGCGAAGTGTTGACTCATTGGAAAAGACTCTGATGCTGGGAGGGATTGGGGGCAGGAGGAGAAAGGGATGACAGAGGATGAGATGGCTGGATGCCATCACTGACTCGATGGACATGAGTCTGAGTGAACTCTGGGAGTTGGTGATGGACAGGGAGGCCTGGCGTGCTGCTATTCATGGGGTCACAAAGAGTCGGACAGGACTGAGTGACTGAACTGAACTGAATTGAGCCTTTGACAGGGATTCACATTATCTTGTCTAATCCTGATAATAATCTTGTAATTATTGTCACTAGGTTGTTGGTGTCCATTTTATGAGTGAAGAAATGAAAGCACAGAGAAGTTAACTTGTTCGTATCACATAATTAATGCTGTGGAAGTGAAGTGAAGTTGCTCAGTCGTGTCCGACTCTTTTCGACCCCATGGACACCAAGCTCCTCCGTCCATGGGATTTTCTAGGCAAGAGTACTGGAGTGGGTTGCCATTTCCTTCTCCAGGGAACTTCCCAACCCAAGGATCGAACCCAGGTCTCCCACATTGTAGACAGACTCGTAACCGTCTGAGCCACCAGGGAATGCTGTGGAACCAAGGTTCAAATCCAAACAGACTGACCTGGGAGCCCGTCCACCATGCTCAACACTATACTATATCAGCACCACGAAGGGCATCACACCCTCCTAGGGAAGGAAGAAATACTACTTATAATTCCCTACTAAGTAGCAACCATAAAATGGCTTTTTATTAAAGCACAGTTTTCAGCTGCTTTCCCCAAACTGTTATCACCTTTCCAATTTAGGGGGAGAGTAAAAAGTCTTAGAAAAGTCTGTACTATGCTTACTCATTATGCCTGGATCTCAAGGACTGGAAATGAACCACCTTTAATTGGAAAAGTAATGAACTTAGAACCTGAAGATACGATTATCAGCTCTGTGACCTCAGGCAAGTCACCTCTTTGACCTCAATTTTTTTTTAATTTAATTTTCTTCTAATTTTGTTTTCTTCAAACATCTTAATTTCCTTAAACATGTTAATCAACTTTTCAGTTTAGTTGTAACATATGTTTGAAGATCCCCTTCTGCCATCTGTTGTTTCTGCTGGGTCTTTCTTATGGTGTCTTTCCCTCCCTCTTTCTCTCACTCCCATTTCTTTCTTTATTTCAATTTATTCATGTGTAATCCAGAAAAAATAATAACTAATTATAAGAAATGTAACTGGAAGTGGTATATAAAAAGTAATATACACAAACTTGAAAAGACTTTCCATGTTTATTTCAGTTCAGTTCAGTTGCTAGTCATGTCCAACTCTTTGCGACCCCATAGACTGTAGCATGCCAGGCTTCCCTGTCCAACACTAACTCCAGGAACTTGCTCAAACTCATGTGCATTGAGTCAGTGATACCATTCAACCATCTCATCCTCTGTCGTCCCCTTCTCCTCCCGCCTTCAATCTTTTCCAGCATCAGGGTCTTTTCAAATGAGTCACCTCTCCGCATCAGGTGGCCAAAGTATTGGAGCTTCAGCTTCAGCATCAGTCCTTTCAATGAATATTCAGGGTTGATTTACTTTAGGATTGACTAGTTTGATCTCCTTGCTGTCCAAGGAACTTGCAGAAATCTTCTTCAACACCACAGTTAAAAAACATCAATTCTTCAGCGCTCAGCTTTCTTTAAGGTCCAACTCTCACATTCATACATGACTAATGGAAAAAAAGATAACTTTGACTATAAGGATCTTTGTTGGTTAAGTAATGTCTCTGCTTTTTAATATGCTGTCTAGGTTTGTCATAGCTTTTCTTCCAAGGAGCAAGTGTCTTTTAATTTCATGGCTGCAGTCACCATCTGCAGTGATTTTGGAGTCCAAGAAAATAAAGTCTGTCACTGTTTGCATTGTTTCCCCATCTATTTGCCACGAAGTGATGAGACCAGATGCCATGATCTTAGTTTTAAATGTTGAGTTTTAAGCCAGTTTTTTTCACTCTCCTCTTTCACCTTCATCCAGAGGCTCTTTATTTCCTGCCATTTATTTTCTGCCATAAGGGTAGTGTCATATGTATATCTGAGGTTACTGATATTTCTCCCAGCAATCTTGATTCCAACTTGTGTTTCATCCAGCCCGGCATTTCGCATGATGTACTCTGCATGTAAGTTAAATAAGCAAGGTGACAATATACAGCTTTGACATACTCCTTTCCCTATTTGGAACCAGTCCGTTGTTCCATGACCGGTTCTAACTGTTGCTTCTTGACCTGCATATAGGTTTCTCAGGAGGCAGGTCAGGCGGTCTGGTATTCCCATCTCTTTCAGAATTTTCCACAGTTTGTTGTGATCCACACAGTCAAAGGCTTTAGTGTAGTTAATGAAGCAGAAGTAGATGATTTTCTATAACTGTCTTGCTTTTTCTATGATTCAAAGGATGCTGGCAATCTGATCTCTGGTTCCTCTGCCTTTTCTAAATCCAGCTTGAACATCTGGAAGTTCTCAGTTTTTAGGAGGACCATTTTAAAATGGAATTGATATCACTTATATTAATTGAAAATTTAAGCAGCAAGATCTGATCTTTCATTTTGTTTCTTGTGACTGATGACTTATGCAACACCTTCACTTCTGAATAAGAATTTTGATATAAAGAGTTCTTTTCTTTGGGGGTAGAATTTAAAGATACCATAGGATCCTCAAGCTGGGACCCTTGCCCTGATGACACAGGGTACTGGCGATAGAGGCTGATGTAACATAAAAAGAAGCCATTAGAAGCTTGTGCATATGCTGAAACACTACACAACAAAACCTTAAATTAAAAATGTATACTCCTTTACCTCACAATTTCACTTCTAGGAATTCACCATATGAATAAATATTTATTCTAGCATTGTTTTTAATAATGGAAAATTAGAAGCAACCCATTAATTAAGCACGTCATTAAAAAAAATTACTCTATGGATAATAAAAACCATTCTGGAAAAGAGTGGATTATTATTAATATGGAGGAAAGAAGTATAAAAAACAAAGTTTAACAAGGAGGTTGCAAAAATAGAATTATCATACAATCCAGCAGTTCCATCTGGATATATACTCCCCCAAAATTGAAAGCAGGATTCTGAGGAGATATTTGTACACCCAAGCTTTTGGCAGCTATATTCCCTACAACCAAAAAGTAGAAGCCACCCAAGTTCCATTGGTAGATGAATAGATAAGAAAATGGATATATATACATACAATGAAATGTTATTCAATTTTAAGAAGGAAGGCAATCCTGACACATGCTACAATATGAATGAACCTGAGAACGTTATGCTGAATGAAATAAGCCAGCCACAAAATGATGAATATTGCATGATTCCATTTACAAGAGGCACCTAAGGTAGTCAGACTCAGAGAGAGAGAAACTAGAATGATGATTGCTAGGGGCTGGAGGGAGGAGGGAAGGGAGAGTTATTGTTCAATGGGTATAGAGTTTCAGTGTTTCAGGGGGAAAATAATTCTGGAGATTGGTTGCACAGTGGTATAAATGTACTTAACACTACTGAACTCCACACTTTAAAGTGGTTAAGATAGTAATTTTAATGTTATGTGTACTTTACCACAATTAAAATTTTTAAAAAGCAAGGAGGCGGTGATGGGGCACATGGTAAGAGAATTTTTCAGGCAGAAAAACAAAACAAAAAAACAAGCATAGGAAAGCATGGTATATTCTGGGAACTGTATGTGATTCCATATAGCTGGATGGACCAGACAATACAGGACCTGATACACGATGTTTAAGAATTTGGACTTTATCTAGAAAAGCAATATTGAGTTGATTTGCTTAAGACTGCTTATCGAAATGAGGGTTAGAATATTGATAGTATCACTCAGATCTCCTGATTCCCCAGTTAGAGAAAGTATGTTTGTGTAGACATATGATATGTCTCAAGTGGGTAAACATCTTTATGAAAGGCTAATCCTAAATATCTAATGTTTAACCCATTAATTGAATTGCATCACCCATTTTCCAAGGAGTCAATATCACTCATAAAGATCCTTAGTTTTCTGTCATTATTGTTAAACCCTTTTGAAGCTGAAAAATAAATGTAAATTCCATTTAAAAAAGAGGCCACAAAATAGTAGGTACTATTTTTATAAGAAAAGATATATATGCATTAAAAATACTGGAAATATCTACAGCAAATATATATGCATGAAAAGTACTGGAAATATCTACAGTAAATGTTAGTAGTTATCTTTGGGATGTGTAATTTGGGTTAATTTTTGTCTTTTTCCTGGTGCTTTTCTGTTTTCTAATGTTTCTTAGTGAGCACATGAACTAAAATTGTTAATGAAGAAAAAGTACTTGTAAGTTTCACTCCATCAAATGGCAAATTTGTCGAGAGTACTTTGGTAACCATGTCAATGTACTCTTCTGAGTCTAGGAGTTAATGATACCCTGGCAGGTCAGCATCAGGACTGGAAGGGAGCAGCTGCCCAGCCAGGAAGATCTGAGCCCTCAGAGCCCCTTTTCTCCCTCCCTGCCATTCTCCCTGTGCCTTCCTCCCTTTTCAGTCTCTTGCTCAATTAGGCTGTCTGTGTAGAACACCTCCTTGATGGGGTCACTTCACAAATACTAGCCTGATAGGGGGCTTAAGGACCCTGGGAGCAAGGGATGCTGGGAACTCCAAGGTATTTCACCAATGGGACTATGTTGCAGAACTGATTCATTTCAGAATTCCCTGCCTTACGAAACGAGGTCATTTTTGAGAAGCTCAAGGGGAAAGCAAAGAAAAGGGAGGGATATGAGACTGAGAGAGAAATGTCAGAAGACATGAGAAGCTCATGGGGGAGGAAGGATGGAACGAGGCGAGGGTGAGGGCTGAATTCCAGACCCCTGTGTGGAAGGACATAGGTATATACTTCAGCAGTAACTGCAGTGAGGTGCTGAGCACAACCTCTGATTGTGCAGGTCATCATCCTGTCACTTGTGCCTGAAGAGACTGCTCTTCTCAGAAAAGAAGAATCTGAACCTGTGACAATAGGAAGGACCCTTCCTGTGCCTAGCTTGCCTGTGAATTCCCCAGGCCTTGTTGCTGCCTTTCATTCTACTCTTTCCAGCCTATAAAATACTTCCACCTTTCTTTCTTCAGCTAATTTATCCTTCAGGGTTCAGCAAAGGATTTGCTTTCTTATTACATATCATAGTATACTTAAATTATCTATATTGACTTCCTTTCATTTCACCAAAAGTTCCTTGAGGGTAAGAACTCAACCATTTTCGTTCATACAGTCACAATGCCTGGAACGCAATAGGTACTACTAAACATTGCTTGCAGTGACTTGACCTTAACCTTGAATTAAGGTTTTCTTGCTACTAAGGCTTTCACGAACAAAGCTAGTGGAGGTGATGGAATTCCAGTTGAGTTATTTCAAATCCTAAAAGATGATGCTGTGAAAGTGCTGCACTCAATATGCCAGCAAATTTGGAAAACTCAGTAGTGGCTACAGGACTGGAAAAGGTCAGTTTTCATTCCAATCCCTAAGAAAGGCAATGCCGAAGAATGCTCAAACTACCGCACAATTGCACTCATCTCACACGCTAGCAAAGTAATGCTCAAAATTCTCCAAGCCAGGCTTCAACAGTAGGTGAACCATGAACTTCCAGATGTTCAAGCTGGTTTTAGAAAAGGCAGAGGAACCAGAGATCAAATTGCCAACATCCGTTGGATCATCGAAAAAGCAAGAGAGTTCCAGAAAAACATCTATTTCTGCTTTATTGACTATGCCAAAGCCTTTGACTGTGTGGATCACCACAAAGTGTGGAAAATCCTTCAAGAGATGAGACTACCAGACCACCTGACCTAAGTTCTGGGAGTTGGTGATGGATAGGTAGGCCTAGTGTGCTGTAGTCCATGGGGTCGAAAAAAGTTGGACATGACTGAGCAACTGAAATGAACTGAACTGAAGGCTTTCACATTTCCAACTTGAAGGTGAGTCATCTCTTCACTGACAGCTGAGTTTGACACATTGACCAACCTCTAGGACCTCTGAGATCCAGCTAGAGCCACCAAAACTGCTATCCACTGGTACTGTCCCCAGTAGCATCCTGTACCAGGCCCTTTGGACAGGAGGAACAGAAGAACCAATGCAGTTCTCTCTCTGCCAGCACTGACTCAGGACTGGATGAAGTCTTTTCACCCTATAATAAAAAACCTTGACTTCATCATTTCTTCAGAAACCTATCTTTCACATTTAAGAAGGTCATGCTGCTGCTGCTGCTGCTACGTCGCTTCAGCTCTGTGCGACCCCATGGACTGCAGCCTACCAGGCTCCTCCGTTCATGGGATTTTCCAGGCAAGAGTACTGGAGTGGGTTGCCATTTCCTTAAGAAGGTCATAGAAATGAATTTTAGAGCAATCTCCTCTATGGAGATTTGGGTTAAGAGCTTTCTCTGTAGGGGAGTTTCCTTTGCTACTCCCGCACCCTCTTCTCTCCATGAACAACTTTAAAAGGCATTCAATGAGATTCTGTTCTGAGAGACCAGATTCAACACACAGCACACAATTTTGCTAATTGGTTCACCTTCGGAGAACAGCTCTAGTGATTCCCAGGAACCTGTGCTTTTCAAGCAATTCCAGCCTACAAAAGGACATGTCAATAAACTGCCCTCAGAGTCAGTCTGCACTGAGCTTGACCTTAACCTGATCTGAACTTCTTGGTACTTTGGACCAGAAGAGCATCAGTCACACCCAAGTTTCCAGTAGAAGTCACAGTGCAAAGAAGGAAATCAAAAGTACTAACTAACCCAAAGAGATCTTCCTCAATACTATATTGCTTGAAATTTTAGTCTCTCCTGATTTGTTCACAATTAACTTTCAAAGCTAAATGTGAACTGACAGTTTCATGAACAGAGATAATGAAGCCTAGAGACCAATGATAAGAATTGTATACTCTTCCTTGGAAGCTTTCTTCAAATTAAGTTGCTAGCTGGATTTCTTTCGGGCTTATTGTAGACTCACCAAACTATAGAACGAGTGATTTACCAAACGAACCTTGGCTTTCTTTTTCTAATGCTTCATTTAACTAGTTTATGCCTCAGAGTAAAGCTATTATAATGGAATTATCTTTCTAATGAGCAATGGTGCAATGCTTCCCAGACAGCAATACCCAGAGTTATGCAGTGTTTAAAAGCCACCACGACTTCAGGGAATACTCACTATTTTTTCTATTGCAAATACTGTAGTCACATTCAAAATGAATGAGTGTAATTCTTTTGGTGTTTTTTCAGACTTTTAATTCTTTAATAAATTTTGGCTTCCCAAAGGAATAAGCATAGTTCATTAGCAGTGCTAATGAAAATGTCATCTTCAGTAAAACTTACTAGAATATCATTCCCTGAAGCAAAATGTTTTCAGTTGCTTTGTTTGCCAACTTTATTAAAGAAAAACTTTGTGGTCTGGTTTAGTAAATTGAACATAATTGAGAGAGGAGAGAAGCAATCATCCTTAGACAAGTAATTATACAATTTTTAAAAAAAAACCAACTCTAACAGTGTTACAAATCTTCAGGGGAAATAAGAGATTTTTTAAAAATAAAAAGATTGGCATGAGAAACATTATTATCAATAAGTCCTTTTATGCCATTTATGTTAATTGCTGAGGCCTTCTCTCCTTTCATGTTCAATCAAGAAATTTTGAGAAGTTCAAAATAAATAGTATGCCTGCTACAGGCCATAAACAATGACTCAGAGTCAAATGTCCAACTCTTAAGGATTCAGCTCAGTAGTTTCCTTCTTAAACAAGTTTGTTTACATTTGTCCTAGGGAAATACAACTTATTTTACTGGCTGGCTCATACTAGCATACTGCATATTAGTTGAGACTAATAAATGAAGGTTTCATTAAAGCAGCAGACTAAACTGTTATTCTGATATCATTTTTGCTTCTTATAGGAAGGTTTTCTTGTTATTGTGGAAATAAATGATGACCACCTGAATAAGATCAATGGCTATTTATTCAGTAGTTACTATAGTGTGGATCAGCTACCATATCTTATGTTTGGTGGAGACTCAAGGGCAGGCAGGGGAATCAGAAAGCTTTATATATTTTTTTTTTTAAAAGGGCATCAAGTATGCCCTGATTGAAGGTTGTTGATACAGGAAAGCTGGAGGTGGGAGAGTCAACAGGACATTTTATGTAATTGACTTGGAAAGCGTATTTGATTTTCTCTGGTTAGCCCTGAGTTAGAAGCAAGGGCAAAACACAGGAAAGCTGACAGTCATTAACCAAGTCCTGATCATTCTGCATCAAATGGTTGTAACTGGCTTCCTGGGCTGGTCACTGCAGAGATTGTGGATCAGAGATCTATTGCCATATATAGTCTAGCCAACATCTGTGTGTATGTTCAATCTTTCATCATACATGGCAGTTACTTCCTTGAATTACTTTCTCACCTCCATCTGCTTTGAAAAATAAAAATGTAGTGACCTACAAAGCGATTTACCAAACTATTAAACTCCATTCTTAAAGAATGAGTCAGAGCAGGGTGACAAAGATGGGAATCTCAGTTGAGTTCATTTCAGTCGCTCAGTCGTGTCCAATTCTTTTTGACCCCATGGACTACAGCACGCTAGGCCTCCCTATCCATCACCAACTCCCGGAACTTACTCAAACTCATGTGCATTGAGTCAGTGGTGCCATCCAACCATCTCATCCTCTGTCATCCCCTTCTCTCGTCTTCAATCTTTCCCAGCATCGGGGTCTTTTCTAATGAGTCAGCTCTTCGCATCAGGTGGCCAAAGTATTGGAGTTTCAGCTTCAGCATCAGTCCTTCCAATGAATATTCAGGACTGATTTCCTTTAGGATGGACTCGTTGGATCTCCTTGCAGTTCAAGGGACTCTCAAGAGTCTTCTCCAACACAGTTCAAAACCATCAATTCTTTTGTGTTCAGCTTTCTTTACAGTCCAATTCACATCCATACATGACTACTGGAAAAACCATAGCCTTGACTAGATGGACATTTGTTGGCAAAGTAATGTCTCTGCTTTTAATATGCTGTCAAGGTTGGTCATAACTTTTCTTCCAAGGAATAAGCGTCTTTTTATTTCATGGCTGCAGTCACTATCTGCAGTGATTTTGGAGCCCCCCAAACTAAAGTCTGCCACTGTTTTCATTGTTTCCCCGTCTATTTGCCATGAAGTGATGGAACTGAATGCCATGATTTTAGTTTTCTGAGTGTTGAGTTTTAAGCCAACTTTTTCACTCTCTTGTTTGACTTTCATCAAGAGGCTCCTTAGTTCTTCGCTTTCTGCCATAAGGGTGGTGTCATCTGCATATCTGAGGTTATTGATATTTCTCCTGGCAATCTTGAGTCCAGTTTGTGCTTCATCCAGCCCAGCGTTTCTCATGATGTACTCTGCAGATAAGTCAAGTAAGCAGGGTGACAATATACAGCCTTGATGTACTCCTTTCCCTATTTGGAACCAGTCTGTGGTTCCATGTCCAGTTCTGACTGTTGCTTCCTGACCTGCAAACAGATGTCTCAGGAGGCAGGTCAGGTGGTCTGGTATCCCCATCTCTTGAAGGATCTTCCACACTTTGTGGTGATCCACACAGTCAAAGGCTTTGGCATAGTCAATAAAGCAGAAATAGATGTTTTTCTGGAATTCTCTTGCTTTTTCGATAATCCAACGGATGTTGGCAATTTGATCTCTGGTTCCTCTGCCGTTTCTAAAAGTAGCTTGAACATCTGGAGCCTGGCTTGGAGATGGGAATGGATACTTTAAGTATGTGTGTGTGCTATGTCACTTGTGACCCCATCACTGTAGCCCACTAGGCTTCTCAGTCTGTGGGTTTCTCCAGGCAAGAATACTGGAGTGAGTTGCCATGCCCTCCTCCAGGGGACCTGCTCAACCCTGGGATCAAACCCACATCTCTTATGTCTCCTGCATTGGCAGGTGGATGCTTTACCACTGAGCCACCAGGGAAGTCCTATTTTTAAGTATATGTGCTCCTTCCTATTGTTTGCAGTTTTATTTTTTAACCATAAATACATCTTAGTTATATAGCTTTTAAAATTGTATATTTGTTTAAAAATAGACACTTAAAGAAAGCATTGATATATAAGTTAAAGCATACTGACATTTTAATACTGGATGCTAATAGAGTGGTTTTTCTTAGAGTTTTTATGATTTAGGTAGGGAAGACACAACATTTTACTTTCAAAGGTTTTCTAGAAATCTTAGGGACCCACACATATATCAAGTTAGAAAGATTCTGAGCAGTAAACAAAACTATCTACAAACAGAACCACATTTAGAACCTTGCTGGAGAAAATATGAGAGACCCCCTAGAAAAGGAGATTCTGAACTCTTGTCATTCTGGCCCTGTAGTGACCACTTCCTCCAGCCATCTCAGTTTCCAGGAGGGATGGTTGCTGCAGCAGCAATTGGAGTTATCAGATTATTTACATTTACTTTTGGCAATGAAATTCTCCTTAAGGATTCAATGTGCATGGAAGTTAATGTGCATCACTTAACTTCTCTTTATATAAATTTTATAAGATTTTTTTTTCTTTTTTTTCTTCACCACACTGCATAGCTTGTGGTATCTTAGTATCCTGACCAGGGACTGAATCTGGGCTCTTAGAGGTGAGAACGGGGAGTCCTAACCACTGGATTTCTGGGGAATTTCCTATATGAATTTTAAAATCATCTTTATCCCTTATCATTTTTGTCATGCATGTAATTTTTAAAGGTCAAAGAATGCTACAAGTCCTGTAGTAATAATAAAAACAAGGTCTTTGCCCTCTCCCTACCTCTCCACTGCTTCCATCCCACTCTGGAGAAAAATCTTCAATTCTTTCAGCTGTTTCTTCTGGAACTTCCTATATATCATTAAATAATATAGACAATTGATATTTTTATTCAAAAGTTGAAATCATCAATTTACTTCTATTACATATGTATGACTTATCTGAAATTATTAATATACTAGTTCTCATCCTGCTTTTAGGGCTTCCCTGGTGTCTCAACAGTAAAGAATCTGACTGCCAATGCAGAAGCATGGGTTTGATCCCTGGGTCAGGAAGATCCCCTAGAGAAGGAAATGGCAACACACTCCAGTATTCTTGCCTGGGAATTCTCATGGACAAGAGAAGCCTGGCAGGCTATAGGAGTTGCAGAGTTGGATACAGCTTAGTGAATAAATACATTCTGCTCTTGTAACTGTATCTGTCTTTTTGGTTGTTGTTAAATTATTTTTCATTACTATGTTTTCATTACTAGGACTACAAAACTACTATACTTCTGAACCAAACTGTATATAGTGATATTTCCTTTCTTACACAATTTATTTTCCTGAAATTAACAATTACATGTTTTTTGTTTATTTTTCTGTCAACATCTTCTTAAGTTTTTCCACCCCCTCCAACAGCTCTGAAAAATGCTACTTGATCAAATTTTCCATGTTATCAAAATTATCAACTAGTTTACCAGTTCCATGGCTGTCTTGGAACCATTGATCCTGAAGTCCTCCCACCTTCCAGTCTGTACCACTTCCTCTCAAAGTTCTATTTCACAGTTCTAGTACTGAAATTGTCAGAAACCAGCATCCTGGAAATTCTCTTCACCCATTTCACTTTGGATCCTGTTTCTTGGATCCCATATATCCTATTTTAGTTTATGCTCTTGATGAAGTACATCCATCTAGAAGCCTCCAGAAAAAGCATGTATAAGAGATCAATTTTTTTGAGACACTAAAAAAAAAGGTTTTTTAATTGCATGCAGATTGCTAGTCTGTTTAGACATATGATTCCAAGGAAAAACAATATTTTCCTTAAAAATTTAAGTGCATTGTTTAAATATCTTCTAACTTCCAAAGTTACTGAGAAGTCTGATGCCATTCTGATTTCTAAATTCTTACTATGTGGACTGTTTTTTCTTCTTGGAAGCACTGAGGATCTACACTGCATTTTTAGCGTTCTAAAATATCACAGTGACATATTTTGGTGTGAGTCTTTCTATAACCATTAACCTTGCTGGTCAGTGGGCCTTTTTTGATTTGTAGAATCTTATTTTTCAGTTCTGATGAACTTCTTGCATTATTTACTTCCTTCCCTTAATTTGTTAATTTCTTGTACTACATACTTAATTTTCTCCCTTGATCTCTCTTCTGGAATATCTTTATTTGATATTCTTTGTTTATCAAACCTCTTACTTTCCTAGATTTCCTTTCTCATCCTTTCTTTCTTTCTGGATATTTCCTTGACCTTATCTTCCAAATTTGTTTAGTTTTGTGTTTTGTTTTCAAATTTTTAATTTTAAAGAACTCTTTTCTTCCTTTTTTGATTATAGTGTCCACTTCATGGATTCAGTATCTTCCCTGAGGATAATAATTAAAACTTTTTGATTTTCCCCATATTCCTTGCATTGACTCAGAACTTCTATTTCCTCAGAGATTTTTTTTTCCTGGTGTGTCCATTTTTGGTCACCATCCTTCATGATGGTGACTATTTGGGCATTACCCAAATGTTTGGTGACCCTTGGTTCCTTACTGCTGGTGAAAACAGATGATGGGAAGTTTTTTGTATATGGGAGGGGCTCTTTGATTGGTTTTCTTGAAGGGCAATAAAGTGGCCAACCTGACTTTAAAAATAGTTCTATGGAGATATAATTCACATACCATACAATTCACCCATTTAAAGTGTATAATTCCATGGCTTTTGGTACATTCACTGAGTTGCACATCCAACACCAAATAGATTTTAGAACACACTCATTAACCTCAGAAAAACTCCTAACCCTTTAACGGTCTACCCCAAGTCATAGCCCTCAACCCCAGGCAACCACTAGTCTTCTTGCTATCTCTATAAATTTGCCTATTCAGGATATTTCATATACATAAAAACATACACTATGTGGTCCTTTGTAACTAACTTCTTTTACTTAACATAATATTTTCAAAGATTATGCTTATATCATATAATATATACCAGTACTTTAAGCCTTTTTATTGCTGAATAATAATTCATTGTATGAATATATATATATTTTAGTCCATCGTCTGTTCATGAACTTTCAGGTTGTTTCCACTTTTTGGCTATTGTGGATACTGCTGCTAAGAACATTTGTGTACAATTTTTGTGTGGACATGTGTTTTCAATTCTCTTCGGTATATATTCAGGAGTGGAATTGTGTCATATAGTAACTGTCTGTTTAACCATTTGAGAAACTGCCAGATTGTTTTCTAAAGTGGCTGCACCATTTTACATCCCCACCAGTAACATATGTGGGTTCTGATTGCTCTGTATTCTAGGTGTGTGCTTAGTCACTCAGTCATGTCTGACTCTTTTTGAGCCCATGGACTATAGCCCACCAGGCTCCTCTGTCCATGGGATTTCTCAGTCAAGAATACTCAAATTCTAATAAGGTGGATAAAACTGGAGCCTATTATGTAGAGTGAAGTCAGAAAGAAAAATACCAATACAGTATGTTAATGCATATATATGGAGTTTGATCTCTGAATAATGACCCTACATGCGAGACAGCAAAAGAGACACTGATGTAAAGAACAGACTTTTGGACTCTGTGGGAGAAGGCCAGGGTGGGATGATTTGAGAGAATAGCATTGAAACATGTATATTATTGTTCAGGGACACACACCGATTGAAACCGCCCACCCTGGCCAGGCACCATAGTAACCATTTGCATGAGTTGTTTTATAACAGGAGGTCCTGGTAAGGAACAGGGAACTAATAAGCCTCCACCAACCAGAAGAGTTCGGGAAAGGTCAAAAGGAGACACCACCTATCTGACCACCTCCCAGAATCCTTCTCTCTGGCATCCATCTTGGCTGAACAAGGTGTGAACCACCAGGAAGGACTCTGAGTCAGAACGATTGGCTAAGGACAACCTGGAAACTAATACCATCAACATAAAACCCAAGACTGCAAGCCATGTGACAGAGCAGTTCTCTTGGGTTCCCTTATCCTGCTGCTCTCCATCCGGGTGTTCTTTCCCAATAAAATCACTTGCTTTGTCAGCACATGTGTCTCCTCAGACAGTTCATTTCCAAGTGTTAGACAAGAGCCCAGTTTCAGGCCCTGTAAGGGGTCCCCTTTCCTGCAACATTATCATATATGAAATAGATCTCTAGTCCAGGTTTGATGCATGAGGCAGGGTGCTCAGGGCTGGTGCACTGGGATGACCCTGAGGGATGGGATGGGGAGGGAAGTGGGAGGGGGGTTCAGGATGGGGAACACAAGTACACCCATGGCTGATTCATGTCAATGTATGTCAAAACCACTACAATATTGTAAAGTAATTAGCCTCCAATTAAAATAAATACATTAATTTAAAAATTAATAAATTCTTCTAAAAAATAAAAAAAGAATACTGGAGTGGGTTGTAACCCAACAGAAGAGTGGATTTTCTTCTCCAGGGGATCTCCATGACCCAGGGATTAAACTCGTGTCTCTTGCATCTCCTGCCTTGTAGGTAGATTCTTTACCAACTGAGCTATCCAGGAAGCATATCCTAGGTAGCGTTTGTTCTAATGATAGGTATGTTTTAACAGATGTGTCTTTTTGGTTATAGCCATCCTAGTGGGTATGACGGAGAAGGCAATGGCACCCAACTCCAGTACTCTTGCCTGGAAAATCCCATGGACAGAGGAGCCTGGTGGGCTGCAGTCCATGGGGTCGCTAAGAGTCAGATACGACTGAGTGACTTCACTTTCACTTTTCACTTTCACGCATTGGAGAAGGAAATGGCAACCCACTCCAGTGTTCTTGCCTGGAGAATCCCAGGGATGGGGTAGCCTTGTGGGCTGCCATCTATGGGGTCGCACAGAGTCGGACACGACTGAAGCCACTTAGCAGCCGCAGTAGCAACAGTGGGTATGAAGTTGTATCTGATTGTGATTTTGATTTGCATTTTCCTGGTGGCTCAGACTAACATTTATTGTGAATCTCCCAACTGTGTCTATTGTTTTTTCCCCCTCAGGAAATTCCCTTTTTGTTTTGTCTGGAGGATATGTGTCCAGCTATGGCTCCTGGATCTAAGGGGAGGAAGTAAGTTGGTAAGGGAATATCTCTGTGTTTAGTGTGCATATTTTCTCTTAGTCTCCTGTTTTTATTACTGTAACTCACCACCACCTTCTGCATTTACCACCCCCAAAACTGAAACCTCTCTGTTTCTTCAGTAAATAAAACTCCTGTCTTTTGGAGTAGAAGGGGAGGGGGTCACCCATCTGAGTGTATGGAAACGTAACATCTAATTTCTCCTTATTTAGGTATTTAATCATTCTCCTTTTCATCACCCCCTCCATTGCCCCACAATGCCTAGCTGCACCTCATCTTCAGTGGTATCTGGAGCCTCTATTTCCTTAGCTCTTTTCAGTTCAGTTCAGTTGCTCAGTTGTGTCTGACTCTTTTCGACCCCATGAATCGCAGCACGCCAGGCCTTCCTGTCCATCACCAAGTCCCGGAGTTCACTCAGACTCACGTCCATCGAGTCGTTGATGCCATCCAGCCATCTCATCCTCTGTCGTCCCCTTCTCCTCCTGCCCCCAATCCCTTCCAGCATCAGAGTCTTTTCCAATGCGTCAACTCTTTGCATGAGGTGGCCAAAGTACTGGAGTTTCAGCTTTAGCATCATTCCCTCCAAAAAAATCCCAGGGCTGATCTCCTTCAGAATGGACTGGTTAGATCTCTTTGCAGTTCAAGGGACTCTCAAGAGTCTTCTCCAACACCATAGTTCAAAAGCATCAATTCTTTGGCGCTCAGTCTTCTTCACAGTCCAACTCTCACATCCATACATGACCACTGGAAAAACCATAGCCTTGACTAGACGGACCTTTGTTGGCAAAGTAATGTCTCTGCTTTTCAATATGCTATCTAGGTTGGTCATAACTTTTCTTCCAAGGAGTAAGGGTCTTTTAATTTCATGGCTGCAGCTCTTTTGCTCTTTTAGGATTCTTCAAAACAATATACCTGCTTCTTTCTAGATATAAAATTTTAATTCAAATGTTTAAATTGAATGTTTAACGTTTAAGTGTTTAATTCAAATGTATTTCAAGTGTTTACAAAAATACAGACAATGAGCCAAGCAGATAGTCTTGTTATGTTAATCAATAGTTAACACATCACACAAACACACGCGCATTTTTTCCTACTTGTTTTCTTTTAGTTAGTTATTTTTGACTCCCTCAACTCCTAGCTCAGGCACTTGAATTTGACCAATTCTCCAACTACTTTCTATCTTTTTTGGGGTTACTAAGCACTCTTATTTTCATTGAATATGGAGAAACAAGTTTCTTTTTGTTCTAATATTTTCGGAGTGATTTTCTAAGAGAGAAAGGAATATAGCTTTATTCTACTCCTCTGAATCCAAGCTTCTCTAAATTATCATGGTAACATTTCTTATCCAATATCTGCTCCTCCCTTTTTCTTAAATACTTTCGCCACTTTCATTAGCAATTGATAACATCAGCCTCCTTTTAATTTTTGTTTTTATAGTTATTATTTTATTGTCCCCCACCTACTTTGGGCTTAGCTTTATTTATTCATAAAGTAACTTGCAATTTGAAATGTTTTCCAAGTTTCAGAAATTTTGCAGGGTTTTAGAAAAGCATATGTGGAAGTTTCCTCAACTGTAGCCCAATTTATTAACAAAAGATAATTAATTTCATTTTTTTAAAAAAACTATCTTTTGAAAGAAATTAATCTAATATAAAGGGAATTTAAATAGAAAATAATATTTAAATGATATTTTGTTGTTACTGTTCTGGTGAGCTTAAAATAAAAGGAAATAATAAAGGAATCTGGGGTTATACAACATGAGAAACAGGAAAATGACAGCTCTGGATTGTGTCATTTCCCAAAAATGAGAGACTGGCACAGAGAGCTTCTAGAAGAGTATGGCAGTTTTTTGTGCTAAAGGAGATTGGTCACTGGGACTCAATCAATGTCTCATTATGAAGACTCTTTCGGATTCTTTTGCTTATCAGAATTCTATTAGCCAAGCCACGGTTCAGAAATGAAATACAAATGATTTCCTAAAATTCCAGCAGTGTTTCTTCAAATTCCAATTAGGTTTCCTATGAAAGGATAATCTGACCAGAGGGCCCTACCCAGAGCCTTCTTTGAATAGACACTGGTAATCCTCTTGGTAGGGAGTGGGGTGAGGAGGCTGTCTCATGTAGAGATTTGACTATAATCCTAAGGATTTCAATATGGGATTCTAGAGTTCTGTCAATACTCTGAGCTCCTCACAAGTAGAAAGGCAAATTTGGTTAAACTTAGAAATGTATTTTTAGAAAGTATTACTAATTTCCCACTCCCCCTCCCTGCCCAGAGGAAGACCGATTTTTCCTGAAATGCCAGTAGCGTTCTGCTATCAGGCAGAAGTCTTTAATAATTGTGTGCTGATATTATCTGGGAGCTCTTCTGTCTTGCAAAGGAGAGGATAGCACTAGATGGTGTCCAAGGACCCTTCCAGACTGGTTGTCCCATACATCTGTGAAACCTCTCATTAATACTCAAGGGTATTTTTCAGAGTAAAGGAAGGAGAGACAAAGTTACAGAGTATTTTAAATAAAATCTTTGCATTAAAAAAACTTATTTAGTTATCATGTATAATTAGGGTGTGGATACTTATTTCTTTGTGGTCAGAGGTGACATTCCTATTTCCATAAAAATTATCTTCACTGTTAAAAGCATTCAAATATATGATAAATAGGTAACAGACTAGCCAGTGCTATATTTTATCAGATTCTTTGTGTCTCTCTTCTCTCTCTTTCCCTTAGTATCTGTCTTTCTGACATCTGTATCTCCAATCTGTCTCTTATACACCTGCTGCCTGCCCCAACACATACACACACACACACACACATACAGTTGTTTGCTTGTTGTTTTAGAAAAGAATCAAGTAGAGAAAATGCAACATAATTCAACAGAGTAAACAATGAACTACCCATCAGTCCCACTCTATTACTCACTAGCTGTGGTGTCCTAGACTGGATTATTTATTTCCTTTTTCCTCAATGTCCTCCTCTGCAAAGTGGGAGGTCATAACTGATACATTTATCTCAAAGGTTGCTGTGAGACTACAATGAGTTAAATCTGTCTTTGAACACTCTATGAAGGGCTATAGCAGTACAAAAGTACACCAGTTTAAATGGGAAGAAGTTAGAGAAGGCAATGGCACCCCACTCCAGTACTTTTGCCTGGAAAATCCCAAGGACGGAGGAGCCTGGTGGGCTGCAGTCCATGGGGTCGCTAAGAGTCAGACACGACTGAGCGACTTCACTTTCCCTTTTCACTTTCATGCATTGGAGAAGGAAATGGCAACCCACTCCAGTGTTCTTGCCTGGAGAATCCCAGGGACGGGGGAGCCTGGTGGGCTGCCGTCTCTGGGGTCACACAGAGTCGGACACGACTGAAGCAACTTAGCAGCAGCAGCAGCAGTAGCAGCAGCAGTTATTAGTCTGATACGGACTTAAGAACCCATTACAGCATAATATAGGAATTTGAGGATGGATTATACATTAAAAAGCATGAGTTCAGACCCTAATTGTCATGGAGGTGGGCAACTGTCCATGTTTTAAAGAGAACTGATTTCAACTTGTACCTTGTGTTTTGTTAAGAATTATCTGTGTAGAAGCAGGTCAGTCTTAGTACCACTAAAAATGGATGGAATGGATTTTTGATGTAGATAAAATGGTACAAATACCACAGCAGGGACCAAAATTTCAAGTGCTTGGAACTGTTGTCTCAAAGGCCACTTAGTCCAATCTTCTGTCCTGGTTATCTACCTCTCTCTGACAAGGAACCCTTGCTGGATTCTTTCAGCCTCTGCTAGAAGGGGAACACCCACCATCCTAGGGCAGTTCTTTGTAATTTTACAGTTCTGACCGATTACAGTAAGGAAGAACTTCTTGTGGCCCTGTAAACTCTCATCCATTAGTTTTAGTCCTGTCCCCTAGATACACGGGCTTGTTTGAAGATTAAAATCAAGCTCCCTGAAGTTCTCTTTTCTGAAAGAACTGACCCTAGGTTCCCCACTGGGGCAAGGTTTCACATCCCTGACTGCTCTGCTTACTCTTTTCTTTCTGGGTGCTGATTTGCTAGATCCCTCTTAAGTGTGTTGCCAGGAAATGCCTCCTGAGCTCTTCCTGGAGGTCTAAACCAGCATGGTCACTTGTTTCATTCTCAGCACTGTTCCTTTTCTTGTAGCCTAAGCTGGCATGGCTGTTTTTGATAGCATCCTTTCCTTTTATTGATGACCTTGGCATGGGCAGCACACTGCCACTGCCAGAGTGAGAGCAAAAGATGCAATAGAGTCTGGCAGGACCTGGGTAATTTTACACAAGATAGGCTGGGGACCTGGCTGGGGGTAAGGACACAGACAGAGATGTGGAGCTATAAGGGTGGCTTGGGTAGAGGGATATTACAAAGGGAAGGTTTAAAACTGAGAAACAATTTTGTTTGAGAGTCAAATCTCTGACATCTCAATAGAAGAATAGTGGATTAGAGTCTTTCTCTGTAATCCTTTGGCTCCTAAGGCTTTGAAGCTATTTCAAAGGAAAGTTAAGTTGCAGCTGGAAAGTTTATATACATATATCTATGTATATACATTATTATAATTATTTTTAATGAGGAGGTTGGAACATTAATCAGATCCTGTATTAGATCTCAGTTGATGGCAGCTGCTATCTGCATGAAGTGAGGAGAACTTCGAGGAAATAAAAGTTTGGAAAAATCCAGATGCTATTGCTTTGTATGTTGTGATGATGTGTTAGCCAGACTCTAACAGGCCCCCGTTGAGTCTAACCTTCTGGTATTCATACTCTTTGAGGTTGACCTGAGTAACAAATATGAGGCTGTGGAAATGATGGTATGTTACTTTTGAGATTAGGTTATGAAAGATGTTGTGGTTGCTGCCTTGCTCTCTATGAACACTTGCTCTGGAGGAAGACAGCCACCATATCATGAAGATAATCACGCAGCCTTATAGACAGAACTGCTTGGTAAACTGAGGCCTCTTGCAACAGTAAGAGGCCATGTGGGAGTCATATTGGAAGAGCCTCCTTTAATCCATTAAATCTTCAGATGATTGTAGCCCTGGTAAACATCTTGACTGCAATCTCTTGAGACCACAAGCCAGAACCATCCAGCTAAAGTTCTCCTGAATTTCTGATGCACAGAAAATGTGACATAATGTTTATTACTGTTTTAGTTACTAAGCTACTGTGTTTTAAGTTACTAAGCTCTGAGGAATTTGTTATGCAGCTTTAGGTAACTAATACTGATGGACAGAATGTAGGAATGAAGAATAAAGGCTCTGCATTCTAGGCCTGGACTTATCCTAGCCCCAAGGGTGGAACAGGTGTTAGCATCATTCATTTATGTCCATTCTGGACACTGCTGACCACGTATGGCTAAAAGATGACAAGAAGAAGGGGCTTCATGTCCTCTTGTTTCCTCTTCTTTCTCTGCCTTCTTGTTTTTAGGGAGAGGACTAGGAAGACACTGAGAACTCACACAGATTTTGTTTTTGACTTGTCAGTGGCTCCTGAGAAAACCTGCATTGGTCTTTGTCCATTTGTTACTAGGCTGTTGGTCCTTGAGAGCAGGGCTTAGATCTTTATTTCTATCCCCATCACCTACCAAGTGAACATATTTGAACAACAGATGAATTTAAGGGGGTAGATGAACTCTCTTCTCCTAAATTCTGCTGATTCCATTCTTAGAATGGTTCCTGAAGTGGAACCACTTCACTCACAGTTCATCATTGAAGTCTTGGTAACAGCATGCATGCCATCAGTCATTTTCACTGTTAACCCTTTACTGTGCTGTGCTTAGTTGCTCAGTCTTGTCCAACTCTTTGCGACTCGAAGAACTATAGCCTGCTAGGCTCCTGTCCACAGGGATTCTCAAGGCAAGAATACTGGACTGGGTTGCCATGCACACCTCCAGGGGATCTTCCTAATCCAGGGATCCAACCCAGGTCTCCCGCATTGCAGGCAGATTCTTAACCATCTGAGTCATCCAGGGAAGCCCACTATTAACCCTTCCCACCAGCTATTTCACTATTTAAAAAATCCTCCTATTTAAGCCCTTGCTTTTAAGATCTTCCTTTTACTTTTCCATCCCATTTCTTCTCTGAAATGCTGCTTTAACTGTTGCTCAAGCTCCCATGATGCAGGAGCACATAAAGAGATTTTCTATCAATACACCAGCAATATACTACTCTCAGGTGTCCAAAGTCACAGTGGAAGGAATCTTGAACTGAAGCTAGGAGCATTAATTCTGGGCTGCTGTCACTGATTGGTCTGTATGTCCTTGGGCAAATTGCTTCCCCTCTCTGGACCTCAGTTTATCTTAAACTGAGATAGTAAGTCTAGATGAGCTCTTAAGTCATTGGGTTCTCATAACAAGTTAGGATTCCAAGATGCAATCCAGAACTGAAACCTGTATACCTCTGAGCAACTGTTATGATTACAGTACAAGGTTTCCGGGACTTCTCTTTATTAGCCCAAGGATATTGCCTCAGTGAAAGGCTATCTGGTTTATTGGGGAAAGCCTTCTAATTTTGACAGACATGATCTCTGTGGTTCCAGTTTTGTCACTAACTCTGGGTGATCTTGAAATAGCTCAACAGAATTCCATCACCTCCACTAGCTTTGTTCACAGTGATGCTTCCTAAGCTCCACTTGACTTCGAATTCCAGGGTGCCTGGTTCTAAATGAGTGATCACACCATCATGATTATCTGGGTCATGAAGATCTTTTTGTACAGTTCTTCTGTGTATTCTTGCCACCTCTTCTTATTATCTTCTGCTTTTGTTAGGTCCATACCATTTCTGTCCTTTATTGAGCCCATCTTTGCATGAAATGGTCCCTTGGAATCTCTAATTTTCTTGAAGAGATCTCTAGTCTTTTCCATTCTATTGTTTTCCTCTTTTCTTTGCATTAATCACTGAGGAAGGCTTTCTTATCTCTCCTTGCTATTCTTTGGAACTCTTCATTCAGATGGGTATATCTTTCCTTTTCTCCTTTGTCTTTTGCTTCTCTTCTTTTCACAGCTATTTGTAAGGAATCACTGCACATCATGACTGCAGCCATGAAAAGACACTTGCTCCTTGGAAGAAAAGTTATGACCAACCTAGACAGCATATTAAAAAGTAGAGACATTACTTTGCCAACAAAGGTCCGTCTAGTCAAAGCTATAGTTTTTCCAGTAGTCATGTATGGATGTGAAAGTCGGGCTATAAGAAAGCTGATAGAAGAAGAATTGATGCTGTTGAACTGTGGTGTTGGAGAAGACTCTTGAGAGTTCCTTGGACTGCAAGGAGATCCAACCAGTCAATCCTAAAGGAAATCAGTTATGAATATTCACTGGAAGGACTGATGCTGAAACTCCAAACTTTGGCCACCTGATGGGAAGAACTGGCTCACTGGAAAAGACCCTGATACTGGGAAAGATTGAAGGTGGGAGGAGAAGGGGACGACAGGAGATGAGATGGTTGAATGGCATCACCGACTCAATGGACAAGAGTTTGAGTAAGCTTCAGGAGTTGGTGATGGACAGGGAGGCCTGGCGTGCTGCAGTCCATGGGGTCGCAAAGAGTCGGACACGACTGAGCGACTGAACTGAATTGGGTGATCTTAGGCAAATTCTTCTTTCTGGATCAGAGCATGGAGGTTGCTGCTACACAGAAGAGGGTCGACGACCTGGAAGTGATTTGGACATCTTTGACCAATTCCTTTTCCAGATCCTGGGAGGCTCAGCCCAGGAGCCAGGTCCTGGCCGGCCAGTTGTCCCTTTCCTAGGTGCAACCGAAAGTTAAACTAGCTTTGCTAACTGAGCTTCGGCTGGGCGGGCGGTAGCTACAGGTGAGTTCTTAAAGGGGCCGCCAGAGCTTGAGTAATACTTGAAGCTGTTGACTTGGAGGGAGTTGCAGGCAAGGGAGAATGAATGAGAAAACGAACGAACCAATTTTCTATTTCCTTCCTTAAATGCATTCATACTTGGAATTAATCACTTAGATTTAAAAAATTCTCTGGTAAAACCTTCAATCTCTTATCAGATTAACTAATCTCCATGTTTTACCTACCCTTCTTTAATTCAGTTCCTCCGAAACTTTTACTGAGGGGCTAATACTAACTTTTAAAAAATTAGCACCGAGTGTAAGAACGCAAAGACGGCACCCCTCCCCCTCGCAAATGCTTCCCTTTTCCCCCTCCCAGGCTCCGCCCTTTCCCGCCCCCTATCGTGGGTGGCGCAGTCGACACCTCCCAGAGAATGCTTTTCCAGGTTGGGGATCCACCCCTGGGGTGGATCTCTCTCCGGCAGAGTTGGAAACGATACGCGTTTAGTGAGGTTAAAGGGTGTCTCGGAATGTGTGTCCTGAATCTGGTGTAGGTGAGGTCACATTTCTCTTCCATCACTGTCACTCTTCCTCGCCTGGTGCTCTACTCGCTCAGAGCCGCGGGACACACCGGTGGGCTAGGACGAGGTAAAGGCGGGCTCTTCCAGGGCGCCCTGACCCACCTGTAGAGTCTGTGCGTGAACTCCTTTGTTCTCAGAACCACTTCGGTGGCCGCGCCTTTATGCAAGGAGCTTCACTTGGATGTTCCTCAGGTCCCCTTCTGCCGTCCCCAGCCCCCTCCTGGCCCTCCTCCCTCTTCGAACCCAAAGGTAGCAGCGCTGAGAGCCCGGGGCTCGGCGCGAGCCGCCTCCTCACTTCCCATTGGCTGAGAGCGCTGGGAAAGCGGTCACGTGGGGGCGCGGCAATCCAGATCAAGGGCCGCCATCTTGGCGGAAAGTTTGGGGGGAGAGCGGTTGGGGGCGCGGAAGGAGGCGAGGTTCCGGGGGTGTGGCGGCTAAGAGCTGAGAGGGCGAGCGGGCTAGCGGGCACCGGCGAGTGAGGAGGCGCCGGGGGCTGAGGCGGAGGAAGAGGCAACGGGGGTGCAGCCGCCGAGGGGAGCTCCTCCCCCGTTCCCTCACCCCCGTCTGCACAGCTCCGCGAGCCCCGGGTGGGGCGGGGGGACGTGGAGCGGGGCAGGGCGGGGGAGACGGTCCGGGGCGCACCCCAGCTCCGAGCGCACGCCACTCGCAGGAACTTTGTGGCGGCGCCGCAGGTGTGGGGGCCCGCGGAGGTGTGCATGTGGGGCACGAGGGCGTCGGAGAGCGGTCGCTGTCCTGTCCGGCCCTCGCTGGAGTAGCTCGGAGGAAGCCAACAAGGAATCAGGCAAGCGAGAGGAGGGGGCCCGAGCAGGGCGGGGTGATCATTCCAGTTGGTTCCTTCTCCGACTGCTTTACAGTCTCTGCTGGTTTAGGGGCCAAGGGTCGGAGCGCCTCTTCACCCACCAGTAGCAGGTGGGGGGTATGCCTTCTAATACCGGGGGAGGGGTGGCCCCACGTCTAGCATTAAGCGCCCTTTGGAAAAGGGGCAGCTTTCGAGGAGAGTTTGGCAGCTTGCTACTGTCTGCTCTTAATTTGCAGGGGAACCCAACGTTAGGTAAAAGCTTTCTACATTGACACTGCTGGGTTTTGAGGCTCTTTCTCCTTTCACTTGGGAAAACTTTGCCAGGTGGACTTTTCAAATAGGGCTAGGAGTTTTTCGATTTGAGAGTTAGGGGTAAATGCTAGGTTAACCTCGATTCTGTTCTTTTCTGAATTCAGTTCTGTTTCCTGTTTTGTGTTCTAAGGTGTGTGTGCTCTCTTCCTGATTCTGGAGAAAAATGCCGGTCCGGAAGCAAGGTGAGAGTTTACTTCGGAACTCTTGTGGGTATCCCTAGCTTTTTTTCTGTTTTGTGCTTGCTGTGTATTAGAGATGTTTGTGTAACTGATGAAACAGCACAGCCTTAGCCTTACTACTTATGGAATCTAAGCCTCAATCATTCAGAAGATGGAAACACCTAAACGTTTGTCAAACTTTTTTCCCTTGCTATCTCTCTAGTGACTGGAGAGGCAATTAACTTTTTTCCCTCTGAAATGTCTTTTTAAAAAGTTTGTATTGGCGTTTTAATATTTCATTTTATTATTCTTAGTAAACCCTTTCGTGAACGAATGTAGAATATTGGCTAAGAACTACTAGTTTTGAAAGAATATTTGAATTATAATGACGGATTGTAGTAATCGGCGTTTGTATATTAGATCAACTGAAACCGTGTTATTAACGCTGATTAAATGATCACTAGAACACATTGGTTACAAAGTACTCACCTTGTTTTATTGTGACATAATGAACAGTTTTGGATCATTTCTAAGGACTATGTGTACAGGAACATAGTAGCATGGATTGACTTGGAGGTTTGGAGAATCGTTTAGGTATCTTTGTAGTCATTTGCTGCATAGCTAGTTTGTAATACTTCCTTGTAAATATATAATTTTAATCAAACTTTTTGTTTCTTTTCAGATACCCAGAGAGCATTGCACCTTTTGGAAGATTATCGTTCGAAACTAAGCCAAACAGAAGACAGACAGCTCAGAAGTTCCATAGAACGGGTTATTAACATATTCCAGAGCAACCTCTTTCAGGCTTTAATAGGTGGGAATTAAAACTTTATTTGTGACCATTATGTGTCAGCTGGGCTTAAGGCTTCTCTGAATTCACTTATTTTGAACTTAAGAGAGGGATATACTTGGTTCTTTGTGAGGCATGCAGTTACTTGAACATCCAGTGAATTGTGTATTTTGATACTTAGACCAATATCTTTTCCAAAAATATCTAATAACCAAAAAAACTTTCAGTATGATTATTTCAGTGGTCTTTGATAACAAAGTGTAATATCCTAGCATTAAAAAATGAAGAGGTTGCAAAAAGTAATGACTGAATAACTGTTAGCTTGTTTCTTTGTTGGTTTTGTTATTTCTCTGGAATCTCTGAAAATGTTTGAAGAGTTGTGTGTTTAAGAACATTCATTCTCTTAATATAGACCTCTGTTTAAACTTGGCATTTGTAGAGTTATAGACTTGAAAAATGATCTTACAGGTAATCTTGGTCTAATCTTGTTTTACAGACAAGAATATTGAAACAGAATTTTATTCTTAACTGTAACTTAAATTTGATGTGGTTCATTGTTTTAAAGGAGAACTGAACAAGGGTGCTGAGTTCTACTCCTGACAGTGCTATTGATTGAATGAGATGGTATAAATCATATAATCTTTTCTAGGTCACTGCATTAGCTGTAGCATGTGGATGCAGTGGTACAGTGGCTTTTAACCTTTTTCCTAAAAAGTAGCTAGATTCTTTTTTAAAGCAAAGTCTTATATTATGTACACAATTCCTGGTATATAAAACAAGATGATCTGTTCTGGCCCTCTTCTCTAGGTACCTTGAAAAGTTTACAAACCACTGAACTAGAAAAATTGTCCCTTTCAATTCTAAGAATAAAATGCATTTTTATTCATCATTGACTATATAACATTAAAATAAGACATTTCATTGGATTATATTTTTTTCCTCAGTAGTTACAGCCTTATATCTGTGTATCAATGGAGTAACTTTTGATGTGATTTGAGGTTAATGTATCCTATTCTATAGTACTTTGAAGTTAATGTAGTCTATCAAATAGCTTATTGGTAAATTGATACTCTACTAAATTAGTTTTAGAATTAAAACGTTAAAGAAGATCACTCAGTACACTTAAATATAATTTAGCATTATTATGAACTTTTGAAAACATACACGGCAACAGAGAGAACAGTGTAATGAACTATTATGTCTGTCACTCATGTTTAAAAATGACCAGTATTTTGCTTATTTTGTTTAAACAGATGGACATTTATTAAATTTGAATTTCTAAGTTCTGAGGTTTAAGGTCCAAATGGATCAAATTGGATTCCTCTGAAAAAACAACAAAGGAAGGGAAAATCATTTTTAGTTATTTTCTAAATCACCATTAAACCTAGGAATGTTTTATTTAGTAGGCTCACCGTTTAGGAAAAAGTAGTATGACTTGTATGTCTTATTTTACATGTAATTCATGGATAGATGAAGTCCTCTGTGTGGAGTCCATGACTTAAGGAAATGATTAGTGAAGTAGTCAACCAGAAACAACACTGAGATTGAGATGGGAAGTAGATTTGCAATGTTGATGGGGATTTTTTTTTTTTTTTGGTATATTCTGCCTCCCCTATTTTGAATGTTTATTCTTATGCATAATTGAATTCTGATAGAGTTAGTTTTCTAATTGTAACTTATACTTGTCAATCTTCTTTGTCCTGTGTAATTTTATTGGTTGTGAGTTTAAGCTTTGCTGTTTAGGTTTACTTATATTTTAAGGTCGTATAGAATGTAGTATCAGATTTTGGTGTAAGGAAAGTAATACATTTTAGGAATTTTGAAACAAGTAAATTTAGTAGAGGGTTTTTTGTGTTTCTATACTGTAATTGAATTAATTGTTGACACTACTAAATTAATAAATGCAATTTTTGGTACATGCTTAAGTTGGATTAATTAATTTTTGAAAATTTTTAGGTCAGTAAGATTTTCTTTCCTTTGTACCTGTACCATTGTTTTTGAAACAGTGTGATAGTTTTTTAAACCTGTAAATTACCCTAAGTTAAAAACTAGAGTCCATTGTGTTCATAGTATGTATGGAAAAATTCTGTTAACTGTTTTTTCCTTTAGTAGGTAGTACTTCATCTTCTGAGGTGATACTTGTGAATCATTGAATTAAAGGAGACCTAGAGTCTTGACCACTAATTGTTGAAAATCATATGGTGCTTAAGGGTTTTGACTTTAAGAGTTTGGAAGTCATTGCCTTAGCTATAGTGAATTACTTAGTTACTACTTGGACTTGCAGTCTACAACAGTTATTTATTGAGTGATTCTTGAATTGGTAGTTTGTATCCACTGTTTTCATGCATTTAAAACAACTTTGTGCAAGGACCTAAGTTGCTATGGGAATCCCCCCCACCCCATAGTTGATATATTATTAAGGTTAGGCTTCCGGCACCTTGAGGGCTTCCTTGGTGGCTCAACAGTAAAGAATCCACCTGCAGTGCAGGAGACACGGGTTCAATCCCTGGGTCGGGAAGATACCCTGGTGAAGGAGATGGCAACCCACTCCAGTATTCTTGCCTGAGAAATCCCATGAAGAGAGGACCCTGGCAGACTAGTCCATGGGGTTTCAAGAGCTGGACACAACTTAGCAACTAAACCACAACCACTTTGTTGTTATTCAGAGGAATAGGCATACACATACTGTGCTATATCTGTTCTAAGATACCAATTTTTAAAAACTTCAACATCTCTGAACTTGGGATGAATTTTATAGTGGATATATATTGGCACTGGTTTTGCATTCTTAGTGGCATGTGAAATAATGGTGCCTTTTATAGTTGATAGTGTCAGTATCAGTATCCTCAATTCAGTGAAATATGGTAATCATTGTTCTTGCTCTGAGGCTTGGTAGTAGTATCCTTGATACTACTTGAAAGTAGAAAAGATTTTATTAACTTCAGAGTTTCAGCTAAGTTGTTTCTTTAGAGGTGAGTGTTTAAATTATAGCTTTAAAAAAGTCTGTGAACTGGGCGTTTAAAAAAAATTTATTCCCCAAACATCTGGTGGTTATTTTTGTATAAATGGGAAATAAAGTCCACCTAATTTTAATCCCTAATTTAGGTGAGAGCAAGTTGAAAACTTAATGTATTTGATTTTGTAGTCTCATTTTCTGTACTTCTAGTTGAAAATTTTGTGAGTAAAATAGATTGGATATGGTTTGATGATAGTCAGCTGTTCAGGTCCATAGTGGTTTGTGGTCATCTCTCAGTCTCAGGTTTGTCTGGGATCAGAGAGGATCTCGGTAGTCCTCAAAGATTTTGTAGCAGTCTAGACCTCTGGGTTTACTTACGGGACCAGAGTACCCATCTACCTTCCTTGTCCATAGGAGAAAATCCTAGGCTAAAGATCAGACTGGCTTTGGAGACTTTAGTAAGTTGAATCACATGATTTGTATATTTTGTCTGTGATAAATAGCAGTCTTATTTTAAAGCACTATTTTATTTTAATTCTGCACATATTTCAAAGTGAAGATGGATTATGCAATGAAACTGTCCATTTCTGAGATTTTTAGCTTCAAATTTGTTTACTGCTACTTTATTAACTTTCCCTTGCCCTTGTAAACATAGTGAACTGCATTTAAATTTGGAAATACTGAGTTTCAGGTGTGACTCCTTTTTTAATTGTAAAAGAAAAACCTAAAATCTATCACCTTAACCATTTTTAAAAGTGTTGGTTAGCGTGTTAAGTATATTCATATTGCTGTAAAACAATTCAGAACTTTTTCATCTTGCAAAACTAAAACTTGATATGTGTTAAGCAACAGCTCCCCTTTTCTTCCTCTCTCCAGACCTTGGTAACCACCATTCTACTTTCTGTCTCTGATTTTGACTACTATAAATACCTCATATAGGGAAATCATAAAGTATTTGTCTTTTTGTGACAGGTTTATTTTACTTAAATGTTCTCAAAGTTCATTCATGTTGTAGCATGTGATAGGATTTCCTTCCTTATTAAGGATGAATAATAGTGAGTGGTGGCAGGTGGCATTGTCCACCTCCCCAAATATGTGTGTGTGTTTGTATAAATGTGTGTGTGTCAGATTTTTGTTTATCCATTGATCCCTAGATAGATGTTTGCATTGTTCTACCTCTTGACTGTTGTGAACAGTGTGACTGTGTGAGTATGCAAGTATCTCTTTGAGAATCTACTTTCAGTTCTTTTGAGTGTACATGTGAAAGTGGCATTGTAGGATCGTATGATAGTTAAATTTTTAATTTTTCCAAGGAACCACCATAATGTTTTTCATAGAAATTGCATCTTTTTATAATCCCAGCAACAGCGCACAGGGTTCCAGTTTCTCCAGCTTTGCTAACACTTGATTTTCAGTTTTTTTGATAGTAGCCATCCTAATGGATGTGATAATATGATTACTTTTTAAGAATGTAAAAAGTAATAATGGCTAATATTTATTAAACACTGTCTGTGTGCTGATAAAAATATCTCATTTAGTCATCATAATTCTGTGAGATGTGTATTCACCTATGAGGTGATTATACCATTTTATAGATTAGAAGAAAAAGAGGAGATGGGTGATTATGTAGCTTGCCCAAGAATTCTCAGATAGTCAGTTGTGGAGCCAGAAACTGGACTTGGCTAATCTGATCCAGAGTCTCTCTTCACCTTCAACCATTAGGGTGGTCTTTATCATAAGTTTAATACTATTATGGGATAAAGAACACTGACAACAGGTATGTTTAACATGGATGTTGCTCTGTAGGGTCAATGTTTTTTAAAAGTTTTTACTTTAAAGGAGAATGTTTATAATGATGGAATACATACTTTGAAAAGTGTATTCAGTAATCAGAGTTTACACACTTCCAGCCATAATGGTAAAATGTCAGAGTTCCTTAGATTTTTGCTTATTATTGGCCTCAGTGATATATGTTAGTATATCGTTGTACACCTGTGTGTGTGTGTGTGTGTGTGTGCAGGTTTGAGGAAGGAAAACAGTTATAACAAAATATGGATCAGACTATTGGCTACAACTTTATGGAATTGGAGGAAAATTTTATTAACTTTCTGGTTGGTGGTTTTGATTGAATTGGGTTGTTACTTATTTGTTACTCTTGCTTTGAGGCAATACTTTGAAAAAGCAGAAGCTGGTTGAATTTTCTTTAGAACCTTGCAATCACACAGCTGTAAAAGCATCTTTAAATATTTCTTCTAGCCCTAGTTATTTTATGTATGTAGGGACAGTAAATTTTTTCATAATAAAAATTTCTTTTTCCAATAATTTTCCCGATATACTATCCAGGTATTGCATTTAGTTGTCAAGTCTCTTTATTGTTGCTGTCAGTCTCTGTGTCATGTCCGACTCTTTATGGCCCCGTGGACTGCAGCATGCCAGGCTTCCCTGTCCTTCCTGTCCCCTGTTCTTCACCATCTCCCAGAGCTTGCTGAAATTCACTGTCCATTCAGTCAATGATGCCACCCAACCATCTTGTCCTCTGTCGTCCCCTTCTCCTGCCTTCAGCCTTTCCCAGCATCAGGGTCTTTTCTGATGATCCAGCTCTTCTCATCAGTTGGCTAGAGTACTGGAGCTTCAGCTTCAGCATCAGTCCTTCTAATGAATATTCAGGGTTGAGTTCCTTTAAGATTGACTGGTTTGGTCTCCCTGAAGTCCAAGGGACTCTCAAGAGTCTTCTCCAACACCACAGTTCAGAAGTATCAATTCTTCAATGCTCAGCCTTCTTTATGGTCCAACTCTCAAATTCATACATGAGTACTGGAAAAACCATAGCTTTGACTAGATGGACCTTTGTTGGCAAAGTAATGTCTCTGCTTTTTAATATGCTGTCTAGGCTAGTCATAGCTTTTCTTCCGAGGAGCAAGCGTCTTTTAATTTAATGGCTGCAGTCACTATCTGCAGTGATTTTGGAGCCCCCCGCCAAAATAGTCTCTCACTGTTTCCATTGTTTCCCATCTGTTTGCCATGAAGTGATGGGACCAGATGCCATGATCTTAGTTTTTTGAATGTTTGAGTTTTAAACCAGCTTTTTCAGTCTCCTCTTTCACCTCATCCAGAGGTCCTTTAGTTCTTCTTTGCTTTCTGCCATAAGGGTGGTATCATCTGCATATCTGTGGTTATTGATATTTCTCCCAGCAGTCTTGATTCCAGCTTGTGCTTCATTCAGCCCGGCATTTCGCGTGATGTACTCTGCATATAAATTAAACAAGCAGGGTGACAATATATAGCCTTGACATACTCCTTTCCCAATTCTGGGGTTTCCCTGGTGGCTCAGATGCTAAAGCGTCTGCCTGCAATGCAGGAGACCTGGGTTTGATTCCTGGGTCAGGAAGATCCCCTGAAGAAGGAAATGGCAACCCACTCTAGTACTCTTGCCTGGAAAATCCCATGGCCGGAGGAGCCTGGTAGGCTGCAGTTCATTTGGTCGCAAAGAGTCGGACATGACTGAGCGACTTCACTTTCACTTTCCCAATTTTGAATCAGTCAGTTGTCCATGTTCAGTTCTGTTGCTTCTTGACCTGCATACAGGTTTCTCAGGAGACAGGTAAGGTGGTGTGGTATTCCCATCTTTTGAAGAATTTTCCACAGTCTGTGTGATCCACACAGTCAAAGGCTTTAGTGTAATCAATGAAGCAGAAGTCGATGATTTTCTGGAATTCTCTTGCATTTTCTAAGATCCAGCAGATATTGGCAATTTGATCTCTGGTCCTCTTTAGTCTTCTTTAATCTGTGCACATTTCCACAGCCTTTGTCTTTTATGACATTAACATATTTGAAGAATATAGTTCCCCCTGCTCTTATTTTTTTATATAAAGTTTCCTGTTGTAAGTTTGCTTATATTTGCTTGTGATTAAACTCAGGTTATGTATTCTCTGTGTTTCTGTACATCCAGATAGGTACATGTCTTCTGCCCTTTATTTAATGTTAATTTTAATCACCCAGTTAAGGTATTGTCTGATTGCTCCTAGTCTGTAGTTACTTTTTTCCCCTTTGCAGTTTATAAGCAGTATATGGGGGAGACACTTTAACACCTTGTAGTCTCCCTGCTCTTTAGAGACATTTCCATCTGGGCTTAGCATCCACTGATGATGCTTGCCTGAATCAGTTTTTACTGTGTTGAAAATGACAGTTGAAAGATTGTAGTAGAGTTTTTTTTTTTTTTTTGTAATACAGCAGCACTTTTTTATAGTTTCCAGTTAACACTTGGCATTTTACTATAATTAAGAGCACTCCTCTTCCATTTACCTACCTACCTACTAGCTATCATATTTCTTTCAGTGGTTGATCATTTATTATCATCCTTAATGATTTTGGTGTTTAGATTGTCTCAGATTTACCTAGTATAAGGCTTCTCTAGCTTGGCCGTAATGTCTTTATGGCATTCCCTCATTTTTTTTTAAGCACTTTTGTAGTTTTTGACATAACAAGATGTTCTAGGTTCATCTTGTGCATAACCTGCCCCACCCTTAGAATCAACCATTTCTTTGAGAAGTTCTGGTTCCTTTTGATACATACCTTGTTTTAAGGAATATACTATGACTGTTCAGTTCAGTCACTCAGTCGTGTCCGACTCTTTGCGACCCCATGAATCGCAGCACTCCAGGCCTCCCTGTCCATCACCAGCTCCTGGAGTTGACTCAGACTCAGGTCCATCGAGCCAGTGATGCCATCCAGCCATCTTATCCTCTGTCGTCCCCTTCTCCTCCTGCCCCCAATCCCTCCCAGCATCAGAGTCTTTTCCAATGAGTCAGCTCTTCGCATGAGGTGGCCAAAGTACTGGAGTTTCAGCTTTAGCATCATTCCTTCCAAAGAAATCCCAGGGCTGATCTCTTTCAGAATGGACTGGTTGGATCTCCTTGCTGTCCAAGGGACTCTCAAGAGTCTTCTCCAACACCACAGTTCAAAGGCATCAATTCTTTGGCGCTCAGCCTACTTCACAGTCCAACTCTCACATCCATACATGACCACTGGAAAAACCATAGCCTTGACTAGATGAACCTTTGTTGGCAAAGTAATGTCTGCTTTTGAATATGCTATCTAGGTTGGTCATAACTTTCCTTCCAAGGAGTAAGCGTCTTTTAATTTCATGGCTGCAGTCACCATCTGCAGTGATTTTGGAGCCCAGAAAAATAAAGTCTGACACTGTTTCCACTGTTTCCCCATCTATTTCCCATGAAGTGATAGGACCAGATGCCATGATCTTCGTTTTCTGAATGTTGAGCTTTAAGCCCACTTTTTCACTCTCCACTTTCACTTTCATCAAGAGGCTTTTTAGTTCCTCTTCACTTTCTGCCATAAGGGTGGTGTCATCTGCATATCTGAGGTTATTGATATTTCTCCCAGCAATCTTAGTCATATCATATTTAAAGTGTTGGAATAATTTATTTTGGATACTGGCTTGACCTTTTTTCTCTTTCTAGTGTGTGAAACAACAAATTATAATACATAGTTTAAAAGTTTATGTACTTCCCTCTTTGGGAATCAAAATGATTTTTTAAATGTATGGTAGTTTAGTCAAAAGCAGAGTAAACTGTGCCTGAGTAGGTTTGAATGTTGTATATTTTAGTTTACAAAAACATTGTACTTGCTTTTAATCAATTAACTGGTAAAATTTTTCTCTCTGAAATGATTGGATTGTGTTTCATTGTACATTAGCTGTCTAGTTGTTTTTTGTCTAACCCTCCAGAGTGCAATTTATAAACATTTATGGTCAGATATGTGTACTTTATATAAAATATTATAAGCAAGAGAATTCTTACAACAGAGATAACCTACTTCTTCCATAGGGTAAAGATCCTTCTAGAATCTTATTCTTGTGTATATATACACTCTTTCATTTTGCAAAACAAAGTCCTGTATACAAATTTTGTGTGTAGAACATGGTGCTCAGTTGCATCTAACTTTTTGTGACCCCATGGACTGTAGCCTACAAGGCTCCTCTGTCCATGGAAATTCCAGTATTCTTTCTTGTCACCTGTGGTTTTGGTGGAATTGTCCAGGCAAGAATACTGGAGTGGGTTGCCATTTCCTCCTCCAGGGATCTTCTCAACCCAGGAATTGAACCCTGGTCTCCTGCATTGAGGAGAAAGCAATGGCAACCCACTCCAGTACTCTTGCCTGGAAAATCCCATGGACGGGAGGCTGGTAGGCTGCAGTCCATGGGGTCGCTAAGAGTCGGACCCACTTTCACTTTTCACTTTCACGCATTGGAGAAGGAAATGGCAACCCACTCCAGTGTTCTTGCCTGGAGAATCCCAGGGATGGCAGAGCCTGGGGGGCTGCCGTCTATGGTGTCGCACAGATTCGGACACGACTGAAGTGACTTAGCAGCAGCAGCAGCAGCTCCTGCATTGACATGCGGATTCTTTACCACTTGAGCCACCTGGGAAGCTCCAAATAAAACATGGTATAATTGATTCTACAATTCAATGGGAATTGATACTTAAAATTGTTACATAAAATGAAAAATATCATCAGATTAAAATTATCCTTAAAAATTCTTCAGGAATTGTGTCTCATTAACTACAATTCCACTGTTTTCTCTCTAGTGGAGAGAAATAATTTCTTCAGTTGGGCAGCAGATGAAGTAGTTGACTTGTGTTTAAATACCTTTAGTATTAAAAGCACATAATTCTAGAATCACATTCAGCACAGTGAAATATAGAGAGATGCTATGATAATGGAGACTACCTGAGGGAACAGTCTTCTCTCTTTTCAGTTTTTATTTGCTGGCATTTGCTTACTGGACTAATAGGAAGAATTTCCCTATTTTTGGTGGA
This sequence comes from Bos taurus, assembly GCF_002263795.3. Classification (NCBI taxonomy): domain Eukaryota; kingdom Metazoa; phylum Chordata; class Mammalia; order Artiodactyla; family Bovidae; genus Bos; species Bos taurus. Next base: position 71,770,278 of record NC_037328.1, on the reverse strand, counting down.
AAGAGGTACTGTGGTTGAATTTGCTTAAGTGTATACAGTGTGACTTCTCTGTGCTGTACATTTTAATTATCCCACAAAGTTTATCATTATGTGCCTTTCCATATCAATGGGTTGTGCTGTTTAAAGACTGTTGCAATGTATAGATTTTTCTGTAGTTATACTAATAATTTCCCAGGAGCATTTAGATATATAATTTTTCTGACTTATAGACAACATTGCTTTTGTATATGTTCTTCGTTCTATATCCTTGATTATATTCTTTGGATAAGTTCCTAGAAATGAACTGCTTGGTAAAGGGGATGCACAATTTAAAAAGGCTTTTGATGTGATTTTTGTTTGTTTAATTACTGTCAAAAATGTTATATTAATTTAATTTTTTAGATATGTGGAAGAATGACAAATTTACTATCCCTTAAGCACATCAAAGTATTATCTTTTTAGTATTTTCTATTCTGATCTGTAGAAGACACCTGTAGTCATTTTGATGTTTTATTTTGTATTTTTTTGAATAAATAACCAACGACGTAAGAATTTTCTTATATCGTTGTTAATTTCTGTGATTTATTTGTTCATGTCATGTGCCCCCCACCACTCTTTTTTTCCATTTTTTTCCTTAGAGGTATAAAATGTCCATTCAAGATATCAATGCTACCTGCCTTTGCAAGTTGCATTTGTTTTTAATGCATTGTCATTTGTTTTTAAACTAATTTTTAAAAAATTACCCCTGGTATTATGCTTAGAAAGACTTTCTTATCCCTAAGATTATAAAAATATTTGCTGTGTTCAAATTCTGTCATGGCTTCTTTTTTCAACGTTTAAAATTTTAATACATTTGTAAATTATTTTGAAATGAAGTATGAGATTGCTTGTTTTTTAATATAAATTTGTTATTTAATATGTTCCCTTAAACATTTAAAAAATTATTAGACTTCTTCAGGATTTTTAGATTTATAGAAAAATTGAGTGGAAAGCACAGTTTCCATATCCTTACCACTGCACACTCCCATTTCTCATATTATTGACATTTTTATTAGAGTGGTATATTTGTTACAGTTGATAAGCCAGTATTAAATAACTAAAGTCCATAGTTTACATTAAGATTTGCTCTTTGTGTCAATACATTGATAAACTTGACATACACATTTGTTGCTTTGACAAACGTATTCACTGTTACAGTATCATGCAGGATAGTTTCACTCCCCTAAAAATCTGTGTTCCACATATTTATCCCTCTGTCCTTCTCACCAAACCCCTGGCAACCACTGATCTTTCTGCTGTCTCTTGCTCTACCTGTTCTTCTCTTTCTCCCTCCTCCTAAATCCCTGGGAACCAGTTATCTTTTTATTGTCTACATAGTTACGCCTTTTCCAGAATGTTATATAGTTAAAATCTCAACTGTGTGGCCTTTTCATATTGATTTCTTTCACATAGCAGTATGTATTTTGCTTATCAAAGGTAAGGTTTCTCCATGTCTTTTCATGACTTGATAGCTCATATCTATTTTAAGTTTTTAAAGACTTTATTTTTTAGAGCAATTTTAGATTCGCAGCAAAATTGAGAAGGTACCTGCCCTCACACATGCATAGACTCTCTCATATTTGGCATCTCCCATGAGAGTGGTGCATTTGTCACAGTTGAGGAACCTGCATGAGCACATTATTATCACCCAAAGTCCATAGTTTGACCTTAGTATTCACTCTTGGGTTTGTATGTTTTGTAGGTTTGGACAAATGTGTGATGACCTGTGTCTACCATTGTAGATAGATACTTATATATATCCACGACACTATACAGAATAGTTTTACTGTCCTAAAAATCCTCTGTACTCTGCCTATTCACCTGTCTCATCTCCAACCCCTGGCAATCACTGATCTTTTTACTCTCTGTATCGTTCAGTGTTTTCCAGAATGGCATATAATTGGAATCACACAGCATGTAGCCTTTTTACATTGGCTTCTTTCACTTAGTAGTATTCATTTAAGGTTCCTCCACATACATGGGTGTTTTTGTTGTTTTTAATTTTTTAAGTGTTGAATGATATTCTGTTGTCTGGATGTACTGCAGTTTATTCATTCACCTATCAAAGGATGTTTGGGTTGCTTCCAGCTTTTGGCAGTCATGAATAAAGTTGCTATAAACATCTGTGTGCAGGTTTTTCTGTGGACATAAGTTTTCATCTCATTTGGGTAAATATTGAGGAACATGATTGCTGGATTATGTTGTAAGAGTGTGTTTAGTTTTATAAGAAACCACCAAACAGCTTTCCAAAGTGGCTGTATCGTTTTGTATCCCTACTGGTAGTGAATGAGAATTCCTGTTGTTTCATTTTTTGCCGGCAGTAGTTGTTGTCAGTGTTCTGTATTTTGACCTTTCTAATAGATGTACAGTGATACCTTGTTTTAATGTGCATATCCCTGATGATATATGGTGGAATATCTTTTCATATGCCTATTTGCCATCTGTGTGTCTTTGCCAAGGTATCTGTTAAGGTTTATTTTTTAAAAATACTTATTTATTTGGCTGCTTCAGGTGTTAGGTGTGGAGTGTGGGATCTTTGATCTTCACTGTGGCAGGAGCAATCTTTAGTTACGGCATGCGGGATCTTCAGTTGCCTGCAAATTCCTTAGTTGCGGCTTGTGATGTTTAGTTCCTTGACCAGGGATTGAACGTAGCCCCCTGCATTGACAACCCACTCCAGTATTCTTACCTGAAAAATTCCATGGACAGAGGAGCCTTGTTGGGTACAGTCCATAGGGTTGCAAAGAGTTGGACACAACTGAGCACGCATGCATGCACCCCTGCATTGGGAGCTGGGGGTCTTAGCCAGTGGACCACCAGAGAAGTCGCACCTGTTAAGGTATTTTTCTTAATATTTTTTCCATTAGCTAGAATATTACTCATAGATTAGAGATGTCACCTATATTATATTGAAAGATTGAAGGCAAAAGGAGTAGGGCAGCAGAGGATGAGATGGTAATATAGCATCATTGACTCAACATGAATTTGAGCAATCTCTGGGAGATGGTGGACGACAGAGGAGCCTAACATACTGCGGTCTATGGTTTCAAAAAGAGTCCGACACGACTTGGCAACTAAACAACAAATTGTAACTAAAAGCTAGAAAACTTTTCCTCAAGTTCCTTTGAGGGGATTTCTGAACTTCCTTACTTCCCTTACTCCTAGTGTTTGCAAACTTTAAGTTTTAGCAAGAAAATAATAAATTTTTGCTTAGATTTGAAGACTTCTGAAATACATATATTTTCAGTTCCGTTCAGTTCATTTGCTCAGTCGTGTCCGACTCTTTGCGACCCCATGAATCACAGCACGCCATAGAAAAAGTTTTGTAACAGGTAGAAATGATTCGTCTCAGTTCTGTTGGACGAATTACTTGTATTTAAGTTTAATATTTGAGAATTTTTCTGTTGTATGTGGTATAGTTTTGTGATCTTATAATTTAGATCTTTGTTCAGGAACTGGGGAACTAGTTTGGTCCAAAACAGTGAAAGTACATGCAAACTACAAATGGAAAATGAGTAATAGATTGTGATAAGACTGATCTGTAGGATCAACAGAATCAGTATTTTCAACTGTGAGTCAACTAAGGCTAGTTTTCCTCCAATCCAAGTTTTAATATTTTTGTATTTTCTCTTCTTGCCTACTTTAGTGCATCATTATTTTCAAAGGAAATAATCTTTTTCAAGGGTGATAAAATGCATCAGACATTTTAATGATATGTCTGGTATATATCTGAGTGAGCTATGTGTATTTTCAGATGAGTATGGGATCACTCTTGTCTATTTAATGGCAGTCATTTTAACTACCATCACATTCTCCCATTTTCTTTACACTTTAATAGTAAATGATTTACTATGATTTAAAATACAGTTATCAAATTTTTACAGAAATCTACCTTTTTAGGTGCTTTAAATAGGAAAGATTTAGGTGTATAAATTTTTCCTCAATTATCTCAGTCTCCCAAAGACATTATTGTTCATCTTTCAATTCTCTTGTTTTACTTCAAGAGTATATACACTCTGTTAATACTGATTGGCTGAATGTGTTAAGTGTTCAGAGTAAACGCATTAATTCTTTATTTTCATGAAGTTGATCTTTTAAGAATAACTTGGATTTTCAGACATTGGCATGTTGAATAGACTTAGGAAATAGAGATTGGGATTATACTAGAATTTACCTTGTTTGTTTTTGTCTTATATTTGTATAGTAACTTGTTTTACTTTAGACTACATACATTATGGTTTACTCCATGTTATACTCTCTAGTTTAGAAAACTCTAAAGGAAAAAGTAGGACATATTTTGAATCCTAGAATGTTACTTTGTAGAAATATTTACTTGTCATGATGATAATCTGATTTTTTTTCTGAATCTTTATGGTTACAGTCAGTGATGATAACTCTCTTCCGACATATACAATGTAGATTCACTGTGAAAAACAGAGACTGCATGGGAAATATAAAATATTAATACTTGGGACTCCTCTAAGAAAAGCTCAAGTTGTGTATGCAGTTTTTCCAGAGGGTGCCTTTTTTGTTTGGGTCACCTTTGAAAAAGCTTCACAGATACTACTGAAGGAATTGTAATTGAGAACTAGTTTCTGAAGAAGTATTATTACTTGCTCACTTCTGTTGTCTTGGGATACCCTGAAGATGAAGTATGGTGGACAAATGAAATAAAGTGAATAAACTGTGGAATGTTAGTCAAGATGAAATATGAGTCAAGAATTAAGATGTAATGTGTGTGTGTATATATATATTTTAAGGAAAGTGATAATAATTGTGCTGCTGCTGCTGCTAAGTCGCTTCAGTCGTGTCCAACTCTGTGCAACCCCATAGACGGCAGCCCACCAGGCTCCCCCATCCCTGGGATTCTCCAGGCAAGAACACTGGAGTGGGTTGCCATTTCCTTCTCCAATGATAATAATTGTGACAACCTATCATTTCAAAAATACCACCATACTATACATGTGTGTGTGTGTGTGTGTGTGTGTGTGTGTGTGTATATATATTATGGAGAAGGCAGTGGCACCCCACTAAAGTACCTCTTGCCTGGAAAATACAATGGACGGAGGAGCCTGGTGGGCTGCAGTCCATGGGGTCGCTAAGAGTTGGACACGACTGAGCAACTTCACTTTCACTTTTCACTTTCATGCATTGGAGAAGGAAATGGCAACCCACTCCAGTGTTCTTGCCTGGAGAATCCCAGGGACGGGGGAGCCTGGTGGGCCCCCGTCTATGGGCTCCATAGAGTTGGACACGACTGAAGCAACTTAGCAGCAGCAGTAGCAGCAGCATACATACGTTAACAACTATGTCAGTACTTTTGCTTATGGTTTTAGTTAGCCACATATGGTAACTAATCTCTTTAAATTGGGTCTTATCTGACAATATTAGTTCTCCTGACCCAAGTAAGAAGCAAAGAACTAAATAGCTGAAATAGATGTTATCAGTTGAGTTCAGTCGCTCAGTCGTGTCCAACTCCTTGCGACCCCATGAACTGCAGCACTACAGGCCTCCCTGTCCATCACGAACTACCGGAGTTTACCCAAACTCATGTCCATCGAGTTGGTGATGCCATCCAACCATCTCATCCTCTGTCGTCCCCTTTTCCTCCTTCCCTCAATCCTTCCCAACATCAGGGTCTTTTCAAATGAGTCAGCTCTTCACATCAGGTGGCCAAAGTATTGGAGTTTCAGTTTCAACATCAGTCATTTCAATGAACACCCAGGACTGATCTCCTTTAGAACGGACTGGTTGGATCTCCTTGCAGTCCAAGGGACTCTCAAGAGTCTTCTCCAACACCACAGTTCAAAAGCATCAATTCCTCTGTGCTCAGCTTTCTTTATAGTCTAACTCTCACATCCATACATGACTACTGGAAAAACCATAGCCTTGACTAGACGGATCTTTGTTGGCAAAGTAATGTCTCTGCTTTTTAATACGCTGTCTAGGTTGGTCATAACTTTGCTTCCAAGGAGTAAGCGTCTTTTAATTTCATGGCTGCAGTCACCATCTGCAGTGATTTTGGAGCCCCCCAAAATAAAGTCAGCCACTGTTTGCACTGTTTCCTCGTCTATTTGCCATGGAGTGATAGAACCGGATGCCATGATCTTAGTTTTCTGAATGTTGTGCTTTAAGCCAACTTTTTCACTCTCCTCTTTTACTTTCATCAAGAGGCTTTTCAGTTCCTCTTCACTTTCTGCCATAAGGGTGGTGTCATCTGCATATCTGAGGTTATTGATATTTCTCCCGACAATCTTGATTCCAGCTTGTGCTTCCTCCAGCTCTGCGTTTCTCATGATGTACTCTGCATATAAGTTAAATAAGCAGGGTGACAATATACAACCTTGACGTACTCTTTTTCCTATTTGGAACCAGTCTGTGGTTCCACGTCCAGTTCTAACTGTTGCTTCCTGACCTGCATACAGATTTCTCAAGAGGCAGGTCAGGTGGTCTGGTATGCCCATCTTTTTCAGAATTTTCCACAGTTTATTGTGATCCACACAGTCAAAAGCTTTGGCATACTCAATAAAGAGAAATAGATGTTTTTCTGGAACTTTCTTGCTTTTTCTATGATCCATCGGATGTTGGCGATTTGATCTCTGGTTCCTCTGCCTTTTCTAAAACCAGCGTGAACATCTGGAAGTTCACTGTTCTCGTATTGCTGAAGCCCGGCTTGGAGAATTTTGAGCATTACTTTACTAGCGTGTTAGATGAGTGCAATTGTGCAGTAGTTTGAGCATTCTTTGGCATTGCCTTTCTTAGGGATTGGAGTGAAAACTGACCTTTTCCAGTCCTGTGGCCACTGCTGAGTTTTCCAAATTTGCTGGCATATTGAGTGCAGCACTTTCACAGCATCATCTTTGAGGATTTGAAATAGCTCACCTGGAAGTCCATCACCTCCACTAGCTTTGTTCGTAGTGATACTTCCTAAGGCCCACATATTATATCCCATATACTTCATTTAAACTGCCCTAGAATCTCATTCAACTTATTTTTTATTGTGATAAAGTATTATATATATATATATATCACATAAAATTTATCATTTTTAAGTGTGCAGTTCAGTGACATTGAGTAATTTCACACTGTTCTGTTGCTATCGCCAGTATCCATGTCTGGAATGTTTTCACTATCTCAAATTGAATTTCCTTTTTTAAAAATAAATTATTTATTTATTTTTGGCTGTCCTGGATCTTCATCGCTTTGCTGGCCTTTTTCTAGTTGCAGTGAGCAGGGGCTACTTTTGTTGTGGTGCACGGGCTTCTCATTGCAGTGGCTTCTCCTGTTGCAGAGCACGGGCTTTAAGGCATGCAGGCCTCAGTAGTTGTAGCACACGAGCTCGTTAGTTGTGGATCTCAGGCCCTGGAGTGCTGACTCAGTAGTTGTGGTGCATAGGCTGAGTTGTCTTGCGGCATGTGGAATCTTGCATTGGTGTCCCCTGCATTGGCAAGTAAATTCTTAACCACTGGACCACCGGAGAAGACCCAAATTGAATTTCTTTACCTATTAAACAGTAACTCCACATTCTCTTCTTATCCCAGTCTGGGAATACATTTTCTTTCTATCTCTATGTATTTGACTATTCTAGGTTCCTCATAGAAGTGGAATTATACAATATTTGTCCTTTTGTGTTTGACTTACCGTACTTAGCATCATGTCTCCTCAAGATTCGTTTATCTGTGGTAGATTTAATCAGAATTTTATTCCTTTTAAAGGGTGAATAATAATACATTGTTTTTATATACCACATTTCATTTATTAACCATTCATCTGTTGATCAACAGTTAGGTTGTCTTCACCTTTTGGTTATTGTTAATAATGCTGCTATGAACATGAATATATAAATATTTGTTTGAGTCCTTACTTTCAGTTCTTTTGGGTATACCCATAAGTGGAATTGCTGAATCAGATGATGATTCTGTGTTTTAATATTTTGAGAAACCACCATATACATTCCACTGTGTAAGTGGAAAACATACACTGTTTTCCATGGTGACTGCATTATTTATATTCCCACCAACAGTGACTGTTTTTAATAATAGCCATCCTGATGGATGTTTACTCAGCTTGGATTTTCTTAAGTGTGTTATAGCCAATAATCTGGATATTTGGTTCTCTAATGCATAGGAGCTCCGATTCAGCAAATTAGGACTGTTTGATAGCTTAATATAAGACCTAGAAATGAGGCATTTTGATTGGTAAAAGCAAGTTGCAAGTGAACTTTTGAAAAATTCATCTAGGAAACTCTTTATTCCTTGACCATTAAACGTTTACTCTGAGTTATATTATGGGCTTCCCAGGTGGCACCAGTGGTACAGAATCTGCCTGCCAGTGCAGGAGACATAAGAGACACAGGTTTGATGCCTGAATCGGGAAGATCCCCTGGAGTAGGAAATGGCAGCCCACTCCAGTATTCTTGCCTGGGAGAGTTCCATGGGCAGAGGAGCCTGCTGGGCTATATAGTCCATGGGGCCACAAAGTGACTGAGCATACACAGAACGCTGAATTATATAATTAGTCTAGATTTCTGTTGTCCTATACTGTAGCCACTAGCCACTTGTGGGTATTTCACTTTAGTTCAGTTGCTCAGTTGTGTCCAACTCTGTGACCCCATGAATTGCAGCATGCGAGGCCTCCCTGTCCATCACCAACTCCTGGAGTTTACCAAAACTCATGTCCATCAAGTCAGTGATGCCATCCAGCCATCTCATCCTCTGCCGTCCCCTTCTCCTCCTGCCCCCAATCCCTCCCAGCATCAGGGTCTTCTCCAGTGAGTTAACTCTTCACATGAGGTTGCCAAAGTATTGGAGTTTCAGCTTCAGCATTAGTCCTTCCAGTGAACCCCCAGGACTGATCTCCTTTAGGATGGACTAGTTGGATCTCTTTGCAGTCCAAGGGACTCTCAAGAGTCTTCTCCAACACCACAGTTCAAAAGCATTAAAAGCATCAATTCTTCAGCACTCAGCTTTCTTCGCAGTCCAACTCTCACATCCATACATGACCACTGGAAAAACCATAGCCTTGACTAGACGGACCTTTGTTGGCAAAGTAATGTCTCTGCTTGTTAATATGCTATCTAGGTTGGTCATAACTTAAAGGGCAGTATATCAGTATTTCTGTTAATTATAGAATAAAAGGTCACATAGAAATTTAAAATTTGAAACTTCATTTACAGTATTGGAAAATACAAAAATTTTATGTAGTGACTTGGGTTGTTTATCTTGAGATTGGTAACTGACCAATTGCTCAACACTTATTTAGTGCTCTTAGGGGGCATAATACTATGCTAAGAGCTTTTTGTTTGTTTTGTTTTTGTGTAGGGGGTTGGAAATCTTTCTCTAGATAGGCAGGTAGATCTACAAGCATTTGTCTTCTACATATATAAAATATCTCTTATGTATATGGAAATATATGTTCTGCTACGTAAGTATATACATACTCTTGCACACATGTATGTCTTGTACAAAAAAGTTTTTCTCTAATATATTCTGGAAAACAGTCTGTATTTAACTTTCCCTAATTATTGTCACAATGTCTTGTATAGTGCACCCTCTCCAACCTTCCCCAAGCACACATACACACCAGTTAAGGCTTTGACATTACAGTTAGTTCCTGTGTCTTTTTTATTTCCTTTATACAGAAAAATCCTTACTTTTAAACAATTTATTTTCCCTTTCATGACATTGAAAGATACCAGGCCAGTGTCTTGTAGAATGTCTTCCTCTGAATCAGTTTTGTTCTTTGCTTTTCTGATATCATTTAACATGTTCCTCTGTCCCTTGTATTTTCTTTGAACTAGAAGTTGGTTCTAGAGACTTGATTTGGATTCAGGTTAAGCAATTTTTGTTTGATAAGAATCTTTTTTAGCTAACTCTCTGAATTTGAGGTTTGACTCTTCCATGATGCTTATGTGAACAGTTGACATAGTGATTCATGGTTTATAAAATGCTTTTACATACAGTTTTCCATAGGAATATTAACATCTTGTGAAATAGGTTGATATTATCCTCACTGTCAGACTTTAGTTTTTATTAACCTTTTACCTAGAAAGTTCTACAGTTCCATTGGTTATCAAAACTATAAAGGGAGTTACTTTGTTTCTGCTGTCTTCTGATGTTTTTTAAAGGAGATATTAATGTTTTCATCATGTTGAGAAACAAAAGTTATCCTTTCTAAATGTTATTTCTGGACTTCTCTAGTGGCTCAGTGGTAAAGAATCCACCTGCCAATGCAAGAGATGCAGGTTTGATCCCTGGGTCTGGAAGATCCACTGGAGAAGGAAATGGCAACTCACTCCAGTATTCCTGCATGGGAAATCCCTGGCAAGAGGAGCCTGGAAAGCTACAGTCCATGGGGTTGCAAAAGAGTTGGACACAGCTTAGCGAATTTACAGTTATTGTCTTTGGTTCTGTACAAGATAATACCCCATCTTTGCTGTTAAATAATAATTTCCCTCCTTTAAAAAATATCAACTCAAAATTATACCAGAAGATAAATAAAAAACTAGTAGTGGTGTACTTAAACATTATATAACTACCATTCAGAGTTTCTGAGCAGCATAACCAATGTTAATATACTAAATTCATGTAATTCCAGTTGATAACAGAGTAACTTAATCTTCCAAATTATTCTGTGCTTCTATAAGTACATTTGTCGTTTCTATTAGTGTTTTGCCATACTTTTAACTGATTGTTTCTAAAATAACAAAATATTTTAACTTACTGTTTTTAACTATTTGAATGTGAGGGTATCTAAAAATATTTCGCAATTCTTTGATTTTTGTATTAAATATTATTCTTTTTTTGTCTTAACTTTGGTTACTAGGGCAGTTTAAACCACTTGAGTCGTTTATGTTCCAAACCTGGATATTGGTGATACAAATTTATAAAATATCAGTAATGACTTATTTCTGCAGAATTCAAAATAATGATGTTAACTTCTATCTTTAGGAGCTGTGTATGTGCCAGTGTGCACTTTACATGCAGTACATGAATCCTTGTAACAATTCACAGTAATAAGAGGCAAGTAACTTGCCTATACAGGTGATAGTAGGGTGATGAAATAGGGATTTGAACTCAGCACTGACTATGAGGTATAAAAAGCCTGTGTGTTTTACACTGTGCCCTGCAGGTTCTGATATGACTGTGATGAAATAAAATACTCACTGTTTAAGTACATTATAAGATTGGATTTATTTTACTAATTGGAGTAAAAGTTTTGCTTTTGAGTTATATTGTTTTAGCAATGCATAGTTTAATTAGAAAATACAAATTACTTTTGAATTTTTCTTTTCCTTTCCTCACCTCTAGATATTCAAGAATTTTATGAAGTGACCTTACTGGATAATCCAAAATGTATAGATCATTCAAAGCAGTCTGAACCAATACAGCCTGTAAATACTTGGGAAATTTCCAGCCTTCCAAGCACTACTGTGACTTCAGAAACACTGCCAAGCAGCCTTAGCCCTAGTGTAGAGGTAAGATAAAAAAATTTTCCTTAAGCTGTTTTTAGTGATCAATTACTTAGGGCTCCTAAGTTTTTTCATTTCATTAAAATGGATATTTTGTGGGAGTATCTTTTATAATGGTATGAAAAAGATGGGATTAAAAATATTTTTGAAGAAAAAGCTCAATTTCTGGTACTGCTGTCTTAAAATGTAAATGGTTCAAAGTATGAAATACTTGACTGTTAAAGTATTACTTTAGTCTTATTAGTATTACTTTAGCCTTGTTAGTCTTAGTATTACTTAAAGTCTTTAGACTGTTAAAGAATACTCTGCATGGTAAACATCAGTGCAGCTCCTTTCTGGGATAATTAGATAGAAACTACTTTACTTTGAAAAGCTGGTTTTGCTCTGGTATTTTTTTTTTCAGACAGCAGTTGTTAAATTTATCTCTAGGATTCTCTCTTTATTGGCTTGAAGGATTGCATTGTTAAATCTCACTAGAGACTGATCAATAATGCTTAAGGACAGCATTGGTTTCTCTATTGTTTTTGAAGTTAAAAGTTGTATTTCTTTGAGCTTTCATAACTATTTTAGTAATGTTCTTTTTTGTTGTGATCTTTTATTGCTGGTGGAGTTATATATGGCATAACAGAGATGTGAAGTGTTTTGTAATGAGGATTCTGTCTGAGGCACATTAGTCATTTGAAGGTAGTTGTCTGACTGACTTTGATTCTAGTATCTTCTAATTACTGCTGGAGAAGTGCCTGGAAAATTGAATCAGGGAAAAGTATTGGTAGGCAGCAACCACACAGCCCTTTGTTAATGAAATAGAGAAATTCTCAGTTTCCTCTTATATGAGATAACATAGAACTATAGAATTTTAGAGCCAGAAGAATCAGAGAACATCTCATCCCCAACCCACCCCCCTTCATCTTAAAGATGAAGAAATTGCAACAAAAATGAATAACTTGACCCAGTTTATTTGGCTAATTTGGGTAAGTCTACCTTCTGATTGTAGACATAATAATACCCATTTCACAGTTCTCTTTATGAACTGTAGTATGTCCTTATATTTTTCTCTTTGGTTAGAAATTTTAGTGTTATGTTACCAGTGTGTCCTTATTTTCCTATTTTATTGTTTTTGTCATTTTCTCTTAGATAATTTCAGTTTCTGTTCCCTGTATTAGATATATCATTTGCACTTACATTAGTCCATTTCAGACTTCCCTGGTGGCTCAGATGGTAAAGCATCTGTCTACAATGTGAGAGACCTGGGTTCGATCTCTGGGTTGGGAAGATTCCCTGGAGAAGGAAATGGCAACTCACTCCAGTACTCTTGCCTTGAAAATCCCATGGACAGAGGAGCTTGGTGCAGGCTACTATCCATGGGGTCGCAAAGAGTCAGGCACGACTGAGCAACTTCTAGTCCATTTCAGATAGATGTTTAAAATGTTAATCAGTAATATAGTTTCTGTTTCACATTTATTGTATAAAGAATTTTAAGAACCATGTGAAATTTTAAGAGAATTGGCTTCTTATTTAATAACTTTATTTTTCTACTGTCTCATTTATGGTGCTGAGCTATAATTATAAAGCATAGAGTTCTTGAAGTTGATTTGTCTAATTTTATAGGAGACTGTGTAGATTATGGCTGGCTCAGTGTAACCAGTAAAAGTAAATGTTCATTAAGGTTAAATAAATGGACAGTTCTGCATGCTGGAAGTTAATTTCCATATAGATTTTAGTCTGAAAGATCGACTATGCATTGAATTCCATTAAGAATAGTATTGGAAACATTTTAACTTTTATAAAATTGTGAGGCACTGATACCTAGAACGCTTTTTGCATTGCTGGTTTCTGCATCTCCTGAAAGGTGTATTATGGACATAGTAAAGGTATCTAAAATTAATAGGAAAATAATACCCTTCAGACTGCAAATATCAGATCTTATTAATTAGGAATGCAGAGGAGAAGGAAATATGGTTACAAAATGTTAAGTAGGGCTTGGTGCATGGAAAATGCTGTAGTGGTGTTTGAAATCTGTACCCATTCATGGGTGGACTTAGTAAGGGAAAGTTGAGATATGTCCATCAAGTCCTAGCTTTGATCGACAAAGAGAAAAATCTGTGAGCTAAGGTCAGTTGAAGGCAAGTACTGTTTTGCAGAGAGGACAGAATACCTGAAGATGTTAATCTGAAAATGCAAATAGTTTTGAAATACACTGGTGGATGACAGTTATAAGACTTAAAAAATAATAAGCTTGGCATATTTGGAGATTTGATTTCTTTTCTTTTGAGGGAAAGAAGGAAAGGATGTTCCCGTGTTAGCCATCCATTTATGCTTCATTTGGACAGAAAACCTGCTTAAGTCACCTTTAATTTGATCTCTTATTTCAGTTTCTACTTTAGACTCTTAGGGGCACAGTGTTTGGGACTGAAAAGAGAGTTGGATCATTTAATTCACCTCACATGTTTTACCCAGTTGAAGAGAATCTGCTGACTTGAATTTAAACAAATGCAAACAAAAGTTTTTATTGGACTGTAACTTGAAAAAATGAAAATCATGAAAATATTTTGTCTTACACAAAAACTTAGAGTATTTTTACACAGTGCCCAAATTTTTGGATTAAAAAATAGTCTTTTTCAGACAAAATGGTGTGCATCATGATCTTCTCTCTCTCACTTTGTGTTCACTTTTGCAGGACTATCTTAAAGAGTTACTTTTGCAAAAAGTATTTGAGATTGATCAATTTCCACCTTGGCTTGTCTCTCTTATTCTGTTAAGTAAAAATTTTTGTCTTGGAAAGCATCTATCCACTTTTCTTTCTTGCCCTTTTATTTTTTTAACTGTTGATAACTGATCTAACTCTTGCAAGATTCCCATTGTCAGTTAATATGTAGCCATGTGATTGTTTTTCTTCTATTTCTTCTGATGTAATAAAATAAGAATTAATGCTATTTTTAAAAGTATTAATTAGTATCATAATATTAATTTAGTTTGTATTCCATTTAGTTATAACTTTTTTGGCTTTGGTATATCTTTCTTTTACTTTGAACATATGCCTAGTAATACTAATTCATTTAATTAGTATTCCATTTAATTATAACTTTTTTTGGTTTTGGTATATCTTTCTTTTACTTTGAACATATGCCTAGTGAGATGTTTGGAAATGTTTGTGTAATATTAATGATTGTGGGTGATGGGGATATTTTTTCTTAGTACTTTTCTGTTACTTTCAAAACATAATGAGCATGTGTCATTTTTATAAAAACAAATCCATTCTAAAATAAGAGCAATTACTTTTAGAGATTGTAAGGAGAAGAATATTTGAAAGGAAGCAAAATGCAAGAGTAGGAGAAACTGCCTGATTTAAAGAGAAATTCCAACAGAGGGGGCACGCATATTCTTTTTGTCTGCTCAAACAGGATGCCATAGACTGAGTAGCTTATCAATAACACAGATTTATTTCTTACAGTTCTGGAGAATGGGAAGTCCAAGATCAAATCACTAATAGATTCACTGTGTAGTGAGATCTCACTTTCTGGTTCATCAGTGACCATTTTCTTGCTGTGTCCTCATCACCAGAGAAGGTGTGAAGAAGCTCTCTGAGATTTCTTTTGTACCAGCACTAAAGCCATTCACAAAATCTCTACTCAAGACATAATCACTTCCCAAAGGCCCCATTTGTTAATACTGTCACATTTGGGGTTAGAATTTCAACCTGTGAATTTGGAGAAGGATACATTTAGTCTATGGTAATCCTGTTTGTGATGATACAGTACATTTCAAATGGAGCAAAGATTCAAAGGTTTAAAAAAAACCCATAAAAATAAACTTTTAAATTATTTTTGGATAGAGTGAAAGCTTTTCTAAACATGACAACAAAGAAAATCTTGAAAAATTCAAAGAAAAGGTTACTGACTCTGTAGAATTGTAGAATTTCTTTGTGGACTTTACAGAGTTTGATTGTTTGAACTTTGATTGTAGAATTTCTATATCTTGAAAGATACAATGAGGAAATAAGAAATGATACTCTGGGAAGAAATTCCATCACGTATAAAAAAAGGAATGAATTTCTAACCCTTTTAACTCAGGAAACCTCTTATAGGTCAGTAAGAAGAAAAAGGCCAAATTCAATAGGAAAGTGACCAAAGGATAGGAATGGGCAGTTTGGAGGGAAAGAAATATAAATGGACCAATGAACCTATGAAGAGATGGTCAATGTAACTTAAAAAAAATGAACAGAATATTTTTCACTAACTTGACTGTCAAAGATTCAGTATGAGGAAACAGAAACTCTTATACTGTTGGTAGGAGAATACTGTGTATAACAATTTTTAAAGATAGCTTGACAGTAAATATTCATATCCTTTGATCCAGTATATGTCATGGATGGACTCACAAACTGTTAATATATATTAAAAATATATGTACATTACAGTATTACTTATAAAATTAGTAAAAAACAAAGCAATCTAAATGATTATTAGTAAGAAACTGGATAAACATGTTATTGTACAGCCACTTAATGCAATATAAAGTAGCACGCGTAAAAATACAAGTCTCTATATCTCCTATATGTTATTAAATGATTGAAAGCAGGTTGCAGATCGAAAAGTATAGTGTGACTCTGTGATAAAAGAGTTAATTTAGGTAGATTAAAAAGAAATTCTTTATGATTATACAGTAGAGGTGACGAATAGATTCAAGGGATTAAATCTGGTAGAGTCCCTGAAGAATTATGGACAAAGGTTTGTAACACTGTACAAGAAACAGTAACCATAAGCAAAGTGGTTGTCTGAGGTGGCTTTACAAATAGCTGAGGATAGAAGGGAAGTGAAAAGCAAGGCAGAAACGAACAATGGATTCAACTGAATGTAGGGCTCTAGAGACTATCAAGGAGAGATAAGGCTTTCTTTGAACAGTGCAAAATAGAGGGAAACAATAGAATAGGAAAGATTAGAGCTCTCTTCAAGAAAATTGGAGATATCAAGGAAACATGTCATGCAAAGATGGGCACGGTAAAGGACAGAAATGATAAGGACCCAACAGAAGCAGAAGAGATTATAACAGGTGGCAGGACTATACAAAAAAGGTCTTAATGACCAGGATAACCATGATGGTGTGGTTATTCACCTAGAGCCTAGATATCCTGGAGTGTGAAGTCAAGTGGGCCTTAGGAAGCATCACTACAAGCAAAGCTAGTGTAGCTGATGGAATTCCAGCTGAGCTATTTCAAATCCTAAAAGATGATGCTGTGAAAGTGCTGCACTCAATATGCCAGCAAATTTGGAAAAGTCAGCAGTGGCCACAGGACTAGAAAAGGTCAGTTTTCATTCCAATCCCAAAGAAGGACAACTCCAAAGAATGTTCAGACTACCGCACAATTGCACTCATTTCACATGCTAGCAAGATAATGCTCAAAATCCTTCAAGCTAGACTTCAAAAGTATGAAAACCAAGAACTTCCAGATACAGCTGAGTTTAGAAAAGGCAGAGGAACCAAAGATCAAATTGCCAGCGTACATTGGATCATAGAAAAAGCTAAAGAATTTCAGAAAAGCATCTCTGCTTCATTAACTACGCCAAAGCCTTTGTGTGGATCACAACAAACTAGATAATTCTTCAAGAGATGGGAATACCAGACCACCTTACCTGCCTCCTGCAAAACCTGTGTGCAGGTCAAGAAGCAACAGTTAGGACTGGACATGGAACAACAGACTGATCCAAAATTGGGAAAAGAGTACATCAAGGAATGTTGTCATCCTGCTTATTTAACTTATATGCAGAGTACATGCGAAATGCAGGGCTGGATGAATCACAAGCTGGAATCAAGATTGCCAAGTGAAATAACAGTCTCATGTATGCAGATGATACCACTCTAATGGCAGAAGGTGAAGAGGAACTAGAGCTGCTTGATGAGGGTAAAATAGGAGAGAGAAAAAGCTGGCTTAAAACTCAGCATTCAAAAAACTAAGATCTTGGCCTCTGATCCCATCACTTCATGGCAAATAGAAGGGAAAAAAGTTAGAAGCAGTGACAGTGACTGCAGCCATGAAATTAACAGATGCTTGCTTCTTAGAAGAAAAGCTATGACAAAACTAGACTGCATATTAAAAAGCAGAGACATCACTTTGCCAACAGAGGTTCATATAGTCAAAACTAGGTTTTTTGTCATGTACGGATGTGAGAGTTGGACCATAAAGTCCAACCGCTGAAGAATTGATGTTTTTGAACTGTGCTGGTGGTGAAGACTCTTGAGAGTCCCTTGGACTGCAAAGAGATCAGATCAGTCAATTCTAAAGAAAATCAACCCTGAATATTCATTGGAAGACTGATGCTAAAGCTCTAATACTTTGGCCACCTGATGTGAAGAGCTGACTTCTTGGAAAAGATCCTGATGCTGGAAAAGATTAAAGGCCAGAGGAGAAGAGGGCAGCAGAGGATGAGGTGGTTAGATAGCATCACTGACTCAATGGACATGAATTTGAGCAAACTGTGGAAAATTCTGAAAGAGATGGGAATACCAGACCACCTGACCTGCCTCTTGAGAAACCTATATGCAGATCAAGAAGCAACAGTTAGAACTGGAGATGGAACAACAGACTGGTTCCAGATAGGAAAAGGAGTACATCAAGGTTGTATATTGTCACCCTGCTTATTTAACATATATGCAGAGTACATCATGAGAAGCGCTGAGCTGGAAGAAGCACAAGCTGGGATTAAGATTGCCGGGAGAAATATCAATAACCTCAGATATGCAGATGACACCATCCTTATGGCAGAAAGTGAAGAAGAACTGAAGAGCCTCTTGATGAAAGTGAAAGAAGAGAGTGAAAAAGTTGGCTTAAAGCTCAACATTCAGAAAACTAAGATCATGGCATCCGGTCCTATCACTCCATGGCAAATAGATGGGGAAACAGTGGAAACAGTGGCTGACTTTATTTTTCTGGGCTCCAAAATCACTGGGGATGATGATTGCAGCCATGAAATTAGAAGACGCTTACTGCTTGGAAGGAAAGTTAAGAGCAACCTAGACCACATATTTAAAAGCAGAGACATAACTTTGCCAACAAAGGTCCGTCTAGTCAAGGCTATGGTTTTTCTAGTAGTCATGTATGGATGAAAGAGTTGGACTATAAAGAAGGCTGAGCACTGAAGAATTGATGCTTTTGAACTGTGGTGTTGGAAAAGACTCTTGAGAGTCCCTTGAACTGCAAGGAGATCCAACCAGTCCATCCTAAAGGAGATCAGTCCTGGGTGTTCATTGGAGGGACTGATGCTAAAGCTGAAACGCCAATACTTTGGCCACCTGATGCAGAGAGGTGACTCATTTGAAAAGACCCTGATGCTGGGAAAGATTGAAGGCAGGAGGAGAAGGGGACAATAGAGGATGAGATGGTTGGATGGCATGATCGACACAATGGACATGAGTTTGGGTGGGCTCCGGGAGTTGGTGATGGACAGGGAGGCCTGGTGTGCTGCTGTTCATGGTGTTGGAAAGAGTCAGACATGACTGAGTGACAAATCTGAACTGAACTGGGAGATAGTGGAGGACAGGGAAGCCTGATGTGCTGTAGGATATGGGGTCACAAAGAGTCAAACATGACTTAGCAACTGAACAACAATAGAGCAAACATAATACACAGGAAATCCACTTTCAGTAATGTAGTCTTGTTTTCAGTTGTCTCTGCTGTCTTTCGGTCCCCCTTTTCAGCCCTTGTGAGTTCATTTTTATGGGAGCAAAATTACCTGACTCAGTGGTATAGGGAGGATATCTCTTTTCCCTTTCTGTTTGACCTTGTATTTAATGCTGTAAAATAATCCACTTGCTTTAATTTGAGTTAGGAGATAGTAGAGTTAAAGCATATATTCAGTCTACCAGGTTTAATCTGAAGTCTTCTAAACAGTAACTTTATACGTTTATGGAAGTACTATGTAATATTCATACGTAAAGGTCCACAAATTATAAATGTATAGCTTGATGAAAGCAGAAGGCAGTGGCACCCCACTCCAGTACTCTTGCCTGGAAAAATCCCATGGACGGAGCAGCCTGGTGGGCTGCAGTCCATGGGGTCGCAAAGAGTTGGACGCGACTGAACGACTTCACTTTCACTTTTCACCCTCATGCATTGGAGAAGGAAATGGCAACCCACTTCTCTTGCTTGGAGAATCCCAGGGACAGAGGAGCCTGGTAGGCTGCCGTCTCTGGGGTTGCACAGAGTCGGACATGACTGAAGCAACTTAGCAGCTTGATGAATTATTGCATTGTGAATATATCAGGTCAGGGGAAAAAATGGAATGACTGCTAATGGGTTCTGGAATTAGACAGTGATAATGGTTGCAAAACTCCGTGAATATACTAAAAACCACTGAATTGTGCACTTTAGAATTTGGTGAATTTTATAGTATGTCCTTTATATTTCAATTTTAAAAAAGAAATATACCAGTACCCCCAAATCTCCCTCTTCCCTTTTGTGTTCACCACCTACTCCCCTTTCCTCAAAGGGCTATCTTAATTTCCAACACCATAGATCAGTTTTGCCTCTCTTAAAAGTATATATTAAGTCATATAGTATGTACTCTAACTTCTTGTATCTAGCTTTTTTTCAGGTGTGAATTTCATTCATAATTTGAAGTTTTTTGTTTATTTCTGCTGTTTAATATTCCATTTTATGATATAACCACACTGTATTTATCCATTCTGTTGATGATGAATATTTGACTTGTTTCTAGTTTTGGGTTAGTGCTGCTTTGAATATTCTTTTATGGTTATATCTGCCATAGCACAATGTTTAACTTCTTAAAAATCACCATACTTTGCAAAGGTGTTCAATAAAAATCACAGGGCTTATATATTTAGAAAATGGAGGACTCAAAACTTAAAACTTGTAGGTGCCACATATACCAAAGCTAAGGACCTAACGAAAATGGCAGCACGGTTCGCAAATGTTAAATGATTAAGAAATGCATAAATTACAATATATATGACATTTTACCATGAAAAAAAATCTTGCTTGATATGAGAGTGTGTGTCCTGGTTGAGGCTTGTGAGTTATTGTGAAGTGCTGGTGAGGAGATTGATCTGAAAGTAGAGGAGAAGTTATACCACCAGTGTGACTCATAACATTCTAACTAAAGCCTGAAATATGAACATTTTATGTATTCCTATGTGTCTTTTTCCATCTGGGTTCAATTTTCTGTCCTTACCTAGTGTTTCTCATAGATTGGATTGTGCATAAGCAAATGTGAAATTTGTGCTTTGATCATATTGTTCCCTAATACATCAGTTGCATTGGAACAAATTTATATTTTTAGAATAACACAGCAGAACTGTGTATATTTTTTGGGCACCTGTGTATGCGTTTCTGTTGCTTATATACCCAATTGTGAAAATGATATGTTTAGGTTTAGTACATAATGGAAACAGTTTTGCAAAATGATTATACCTGTTTTTATTAATATAGTTGCCACTAGTATGTGTAAGTTTCATTTTTCATGTAATGGTCAACACTTGTTATTAGTCTTTTTATTAATAATTTCATCCATTCTGGTAGGTGCGTACTGGTACTTCATAGTTGTATTTGCACTTCTTCATTAACAAGATTAACAAACACCTTTTCATATGTTTACTGTTCATTTTGCTATCTTTTTTGAAGTGTTCAAGTTTTTAACACTTTTTCCTGAGTTATGTTTTCTATCTTACTGATTTGTAGGAGGTCTCTATCTGGAATGATTCCTTTGTCAGGTATATGTATAATATGTATTTTTTTTCCCCTCTCTGAAGCATTCTTTTTAATCTTTTAATTATCAAGTACAATCTTTTAATAATCAATATTTCTTTTATATAGTTCAATTTATGCTTAATGCTTTTTGTGCCCTTTGAAGTGTTTTCCAACTCTTAGGTCATAAAGATATTCTACTGTATTATTTGTTAGAGGCTTTTATTTTGGCTTTCACATTTACATCTAATTTGTGCTGCAGTTTGCAAAGTTTCACATGAATCAGCATTCCAGTATGTCTCATTCTTGCCACTCTAGTCTAAACCATCCTCATTTTTTTGCCTAGATTCTTGGCCTGTCTGTGTTCACACTTTCCCATTTTGAATTTATGACCATTTATTTACAGGATTATCTTTATAAAATGCAAATTATGTCATTACCTTTGATTAGATTTCCATTCCTTTCAGAATGAAGTAGAAAATCCCTCATGAGACTCAAATCCCAAATTGTTTGGCCACTGCCTGTTTCTCCACTCATCCTTTAGAATTCTTTTCTTCTTTGGTCACTGGTCATTTTATTTTGAATGTCAATTCATTTAGTCAACAGATACTGAGTACCTATTGTATATCATGCATTTATCTAGTAGGTTAGAAGGTGATAAGTGATAAGAAGAAAGAAAGAGTAGGGGATTAAGAGGAACAGGGATGGCAGATTGTGTGTGGGGGAGATGCTTTGCAATTTTCAATAGGGTATTTATGATAGGCCTGATTGAGGTGATACTTGTGTAAAGAATTGGAAGTTAATCCAACTGTTGGAGGGATAACCAGTATAAAGACCAAGGCAAGAAGAAGGCTGGAATATATGAGAAATAGCAGTATGGCCAGTGGGGCTAGAGCAGAGTGAGTAAGGAACAGTGGGAGATAAGGTCAGAGTGTAAGACAGGGGCAGATCATGTGAAGCATTTGCAAAGTTTTGGAGCAGAGGAGTGGCATCATTTAACCTAACCTTTAAAAGGATCATCCAGGATGTTTTGCTGAAAATTCACTGTAGTAAGGGTAGAGCAGGAGGCCTGTTAGGAATCTGTTTCAGTAATACAGTTAAGGATGGATATATGTGATAATGGAGTTGCCAAGTGACTGAATTATGAGATATTTTGTAAAATGAAAAGAACAGACCAACAAACATTCATGTAGAGTCAACACTTACTAATATTTTATAACATTTGCCTTTTCTCTGTATGTGTATTTGGGGAATCTATTTGAAAATCAGGCATAGACATCATGCACTTAACTTGTAAAAACTTCATATGTCTCCCAAAGTCAAACATTCTCCTGTGTAACCTTACACTATTATCACACCTAAGAAAGTTAATAAATATTATTAAATTATCTCTCCAATCCACAATTGATTCTGATCTAGCTTTTAGGACTTTTAAAAAGCCAGTTAAGATTCATGTACTGAATTTAATCATTAAGTCAATTTTTATCTGAATTTCCTTGATAACAGAACTTGAGGCAGAGAGCTAATGCTTTATTAGGTACTTTATTTAGAGAGTTCATTCACTCCTAGGGAGCACAAGTAAGGGAAAAGGTGAATAATCTGGAAATAAGGAAAAACTAATACAAGGATGCTTCCTGCTGCTAAGTGTGACTGATTGCTGAATCTTGGGTATAGCATCTCTGAGAAGCCATAGAGAATTTCTTCTGGCTTCTGGTGACCATCAGTTCCCCTGTACTTCAGGGTTGTGGATTTGTGGGTGCGGGGGATATGGTATTTGGTTTTACAGGAAAGCTGCAAGTAAGAAGGTGAGAGGGTGAACTGTGGACGACAGGCCAGAGGCACGAGGTGTTGCCAGGGCAGCTCAGGATGAAAAGCAGATGTGGAGGTCTGGGGGCAGGCAATGCAGTGAGTCAGGAGGGCACATACCAAACCTGGTACATTGTCTTTACTCACTCAAAATCTAGGGGAATGGCCTCCCCATCTTTTTTTACCCCTTTAAATGGCTTTTTGAAGAGACCATGCCAGTTGTCTTACAGTATAATACATAGTGTGTATTTGTTCAGCAATCTGTTTTTTCATGTTAAGTCATTTCAGTAAGTCTTACATTTCTGATAACAGAAGTTAGATGTCAAGGTTGATTAGACTCATTTTTGGTAAGCAGACTTCATAATGATATATAGTACTTTAGATTGCATCACAGCAGGAAGCATATGATATCAGGTTGTTGCACTTGTGATGATTAAGTATGATTACTTAGAGATGGTGACCTCCAGATCCTCCTTGTACAGTTATGATTTTCTTTTTGTAGTTATTAAGTATCTTTGGGGGTAGCAATTTAGCACCTTGTATTGAGTAAATATTTACCTGATTCGCCCATTAATGATCTTTGCCTACATCACTTAATTCCATTAGAAGTTTCAAAATGTGTTGATTATCCTTTCTAATTTTATCATTCCATTTGTATTTATTAGTTGGTGTTCTTCTGTAAAAAGTACTTATCCCAATCAGTTAGGGTTGAAACTTTCTCCTAAAAAGATAGGGTAAAGCTTATATTTTCTTTTAATGACCAGTTTTTAGAGTAGTTTATGTGATGGTCCCCTGCAGAGGTGACTAAATAGCCCTACACCCACACTTTATTCTTGCTGTTCTGAATAAAATTATCACTATAAAAAGAAAACACAACAACTATCACTATGGCATGAAGGATGTTACTTACTTAGTGTTTACAGTCTATCTCAGTTATTTGGTTCAGTCAGTTCAGTTCAGTCGCTCAGTCATGTCTGACTCTTTGCCACCCCATGGACTGCAGCATGCCAGGCCTCCCTGTCCATCACCAACTCCTGGAGTTCACTCAAACTCATGTCCATCGCGTTGGTGATGCCATCCAGCCATCTCATCCTCTGTCGTCCTCTTCTCCTCCCTCCTTCAATCCCTCCCAGCATCAGAGTCTTTCCAGTGAGTCATTGCATCAACTGGCCAAAGTACTGGAGTTTCAGCTTCAGCATCAGTCCTTCCAGTGAATATTCAGGACTGATTTCCTTTAGGATGGACTGGTTGGATCTCCTTGCAGTCCAAGGGACTCTCAAGAGTCTTCTTCAACACCACAGTTCAAAAGCATCAATTCTTCGGCACTCAGCTTTCTTTATAGTCCAACTCTCACATTCATACATGACCACTGGAAAAACCATAGCTTTGACTAGATGGACCTTTATTGGTAAAGCAATGTTTTTGCTTTTTAATATGATGTCTAGGTTGGTCTTAGCTTTTCTTCCAAGGAGCAAGCCTCTTTTAATTTCATGGCTGCAGTCACTATCTGCAGTGATTTTGGAGCCCCCTAAAATAAAGTCTCTCACTGTTTCCATTGTTTCCCTATCTATTTCCATGAAGTGATGGAACTGGATGCCATGATCTTAGTTTTCTGAATGTTGAGCTTTAGCCAACTTTTTCACTCTTCTCTTTCACTTTCATCAAGAGGCTCTTGAGCTCTTCACTTTCTGCAATAAGGGTGGTGTCATCTGCATATCTGAGTTTATTGATATTTCTCCTGGCAATCTTGATTCCAGCTTGTGCTTCCTCCAGCCCAGCGTTCTCATGATGTACTCTGCATATAAGTTAAATAAGCAGAGTGACAGTATACAGCCTTGATGTATTCCTTTCCAGATTCGGAACCAGTCTGTTGTTCCATGTCCAGTTCTTGACCTGCATACAGATTTCAGCTATTGCTCTTTGGATACTCAGATTACTCCAAATGTGGAGGATCTCTTGAAGGCATCCCTCCATGTCCTTTTGACATGCATACATTTGTCTTTGAGTATGTTCTTGCATGCTGGCACAGTTCTCTCAAGTTCATTTTGAATTTTCACTGCCCCAGAACTAGAATCAGTTGGAATAGTGACTTCTGTTTCTCTCTTCCTTCTGAATGCCTTTTCTTTGCAATATTATCTTTGGTATGTAAGAGTAAAGAGGCAGGTGGCAGAGCCTTATCTTTAGTCTTTTGCATCAGAATTAGTAATATAAAATTTGAGAAACATTACTGGTCTAAACATATTATAGTATTAATTTTTAAGCTGGTACATTGTGTTCTTTCTTCCTTTTTTAAAAAAAAATGTTCACATGTTCCATAGGAAAGCATTATAAAAATCTTACTTTCAACTTGTGTAGTTTTAAAGGGCCCCTTCACATACATTATTATATTTTGAGATGTTACAGGATTATGGATTCTTGCCTATTAGTAATCTCCTAATATATATGAGTTAAGTCAGATTTTGGTCTTTAGTACTTAGAGCTGATACTCGCTTTAAAATTCAGTGAACTGTAATTCAGGGATGTTGTGACTGCCTAAACTTACAATATTATCATTTGGAAAAACTGAGATTAGAACTTAAAATTTCAGACTTTAAGGCAGATATTTTTCTCTGACTTAATTTAATAAACTTGCTTAGTAATTGGATTTGTTACCTAGACAATGAAAATACCACACTATAATTAATAAAATAAGAGAAAAATTAGTAATTTGAATTTACAAGCTGGGTTTAGAAAAGGCAGAAGAACGAAATTGCCATCATCCATTGGATCATAGAAAAAGCAAGAGAATTACAGAAAAACATTTACTTCTGTTTCATTGACTACGTTAAAGCCTTTGACTGTGTGGATCACAACAAACTATGGAAAATTCTTAGAGATGGGAATACCAGACCACCTTCCCTGCCTCCTGCAAAACCTGTATGCAGGTCAAGAAGCTCCAGTTAGAACTGGACATGGAACAACAGACTGATTCAAAATTGGGAAAGTAGTATGTCAAAGCTGTATATTGTCACCCTGCTTGTTTAACTTCTATGCATGCAAAATGTTGGGCTGGATGAAGCACAAGCTGAAATCAAGATTGCCAGGAGAAATACCAATAATGATACCACCCTTATGGTCGAAAGTGAAGAGGAACTAAAGAGCCTCTTGATGAAAATGAAAGAGGAGAGTGAAAAGGCTGGCTTAAAACTCAAACATTCAAAAAATGAAGATGATGGCATACAGTCTCATAACTTGATAGCAAATAGAAGGGGAAACAGTGGAAACAATGACAGACCTTATTTTCTTGGGCTCCAAAATCACTGCAGTTGGTGACTGCAGCCATGAAATTAAAAGACACTTGCTCCTTGGAAAAAAAGCTATGACAAATCTAGACAGTGTTTTTAAAAGCAGAGACATTACTTTGCTAGCAGAGGTTTGTCTATTCAAATTCAGTACTTTGGTACCATCTATCCCGTAACTCTATATCCCTAATGCACACCTCCATTTCAGTTCTTACTATGTGCTTTGGAAGACAGCTGACCAAATTTTATAGCACAACTTCATAATTTTTTCACATATTTGAATTCCTGCCTTCAGAGTAGTTGATAATCATATGTATTGGTGCTCAGCTTGTTTTCCTCTGTCCTTCATAAGTGTCCTCAAGGTTTTTATCCTTGTTAACTAATATTCTGTTTTTCTAGCAGAATGTCTCTCTCTCTCATTACATCCTGGAGACACTAGTTTGAACTCCCTCTCTCTGCCACCAGATTTACAGTGCTGTCTCATTTAATTCTAGTTTTTAAGTGGTGTGAGTGTGTAAAACTTGAAATAATGCATAACCCTTGCTGCTGCTGCTGCTGCTGCTGCTAAGTCGCTTCAGTCGTGTCCGACTCTGTGCGACCCATAGATGGCAGCCCACCAGATTCACCCGTCCCTGGGATTCTCCGGGCAAAGAACACTGGAGTGGGTTGCCATTTCCTTCTCCAATGCATGAAAGTGAAAAGTGAAAGGGAAGTCGCTCAGTCGTGTCCGACTCTTAGCGACCCCATGGACTGCAGCCTACCAGGCTCCTCTGTCCATGGAATTTTCCAGGCAAGAGTACTGGAGTGGGGTGCCATTGCCTTCTCCGGCACAACCCTTAGAGACCCTGTAATTGAAAAGTTTCATCAAGACCAAAGCTGACAGGTGTGTGTACTAAGTGACGTGTGTATTATATGTTTCTGCAGGTGATTTTGATGACCTCTATGCTGTTATTTTATATTCACTGTTATGTAATTTTTATGTTCTTATGTTTATATCTATGACAGTCTTATTTCAGTGTGTAAATGGTAGATGCCAGTTCTAGAACCAAAGGAAATACCACTAAAATAATAACTTTTAAATGGAAGTGAAATATAATGAAATGCTATGAGAGAAGTGGAACAACTGCCATATTATGCCAAGCTGTTAATCTAGGAGAAAACTTGGCAAAATATTATAGTTACTAAGAAAATAAAAATCTGTTAAAGCTTAAGTGTACCACAATAGTTACAGATTCATGCTCTGCAAGAAGGCATCCCCAGTTTTAAATTATGAGTTTTGATTATAAGACATTTTCAGTAACTCATTTAAATAATTTTATTTGTTATCCATATCTGCATCTGTTACCATCTTCAGTATTAGAGCATTACTATCACCTCATATGCTCTTAAACAAGTTCCCCCTTGTGTTTCTCCAAATGTGAAAAATGTGGGGATTTTGAGTTGGAATAAAATGCATATATACATTTTCCCCAGTAAAGTGTATGGATATTTAAAATAACCCTCCCCATTTGTTGGGA
This sequence comes from Bos taurus, assembly GCF_002263795.3. Classification (NCBI taxonomy): domain Eukaryota; kingdom Metazoa; phylum Chordata; class Mammalia; order Artiodactyla; family Bovidae; genus Bos; species Bos taurus. Next base: position 71,742,489 of record NC_037328.1, on the reverse strand, counting down.
TTACCAAAGTAATACATGCTCACCACAGAAATTTCCAGCTTTATAGAAATACATTTTCAGTTATGTGAAAGTCACTGTCTCAGATAAATATTGAAAACTTCTGTTGCACTGTTGATCTTTTTATCTTTTGAAATCTCATTCTCTCCACTCCTCATGTAATCCTATAACCTTATCCTCTCTTGGACCTTTGTTTCCTTTTTCCGTTTACCCTATAAACACATTCAAAGATTCCATTAAAAGAAAACAGACAAATAGGAAAAGTTCTCAGTAGGACCCTGTAGTATTCCTTCTCTTCCTAGTTAAGTTTCTTGAAAAAAGTAGTTTATATTTTTCCATTCTGTCCTTCTCATTCCCAATATTCTGTAATTGGCTTCTTAAGAAAAATTATTTTTAATTGAAGGATAATTGCTTTACAATATTGTGTTGATTTCTGCCATACATCAACATGAATCAGCCATAGGTATAAAAATATGGATGGCTTCATGAATTTGCATGTCATACTTGTGCGGGGGCCATGATAATCTTCTCTGTATGGTTCCAGTTTTAGTATATGTGCTGCTGAAGCCAGCACTGTAACCTGGCTTCTGATGCTTCTTTTCCACAGGAATTGCTATCTTTTTCAGTTATTTACTTAAAAAAAAAAAATCTGATTACAAAGATAATTCAGGCATATCTTAAAACATATATGTACAGAGAGGTGTACATTGTTGAACGTCAGTCCTTTTTAAAATATTCTTTCATTGAGACAACCACTTTCAACCATTTGATATATATTTATTCAACAAATTCTGTATGTTAATAAGTATATAGTATATTATTTAGCTCTTATATATTTAAAATGAGAACTGTGTATCGTTCCATAAGAATTTTCTTATATGTCTGTGTTTAGATCTGTTGCATTACATTATAAATATAGGGCAGATTGCCTAACTGCTTTTAGTTTCTTCATCTATAAAGTGAAGGTGAAAACAGAACTCCCTTCCTTTGGTGCTTTTATGTATGGGATGGGATGGTGGTGATGTGAGCATGCTCAGTCATGTCTGACTCTTTGCGACCCTGTGTACTATAGCCCGCCAGGCTCCTCTGCCCATGGAATTTTCCAGGCAGTTCACTGGAGTGGGTTGCCATTTCCTACTACAAGGGATCTTCCCGACCCAGGGATCTAACCCGCCGCTCTGGCATTTCCTGCATTGGAAGGTGGATTCTTTACCACTACCACCATCTGTAAGAGAGTGTATGAGGGGAATAATTTATGTAAAACTTAAATCAGAGTCTGATATAAAGTGAAGTTCTCAGTAAATGGTAGGTTTATAAAATAATCTTACTGTTTTTATTAAAATGTTGCATACTCAGTAATTTATCAGTATAGCAAAGGATAAAGAACATAAAATCCCTCTTCAGTGTCGCTAGCCCTTTGCCCTTGCTCAGTCACTGAGTTGTGTCTAACTCTCTGTGATCCCATGGACTGTAACCTGCCAGGCTCCTCTGTCTATGAGATTTTCCCAGCAAGAATTGGAGTGGTGCCATTTCCTTCTGCAGGGGATCTTCCTGATCCTGGAATCGAAACCACGTCTCCCGCATTGGCAGGTGGATTTTTTACCTTCCCTGATTTCTTTTGGTGGTGTTTGCTACAATCTGTTTTTGAAAATTTTTTGTCTTCTTGGCAACTGTCTTGTTGATTATCTTCTTTTTGTGTGTTACTAGAAAAAAAAGATTATAGTTACACAGAAATCTGAAGAGACTATTTTGAATCTCCATGTACCTGTTATCTAGGGATTTCCATGATGGTTCAGCAGGTAAAGAATCTGCCTGTAGTGCAGGAGACACAGGAGACACAGGTTCAATCCTTAGTTTGGAAAGATCGCCTGGAGGAGGAAAATGGCAACCCACTCCAGTATTCTTGCCTGAAAATTCCATGGACAGAGGAGCCTGGCAGGCTACAGTCAGTGGGGTCCCAAAGAGTAGGACACAACTGGGCAACTGACGAATGCATGCATGTACCTGTTACCTAGCTTAAGAAGAGGAAATGTTATATAGTTGACAATCTTTTATTTTCCATCCTGATTACCTTCTCTGCTTCATCCCCCAGAATGAATCACTGTCCTGAGTTTGATGCTTGCCATTCCTTTACACTTTCCACTGTACAATTTTCTTCATGTCTTTGGGATTTGTGGAGTTTCTTGGATCTGTGTTTATAGTTTTTGCCAAATAATGGAAAGTTTTTATCCATTATTTCAATAATATTGTTTTCTGTTACCCTCTCTCTTTTTTTTTTTTTTTTTTTAGGGACTGTATAAACAGGCGTTTATTGGGTTGATTGAATTTGTCCCATAGCTCATTGATGTGATTCATGTTTTTTTAGTCTTTTTTCCTCTATGTGTTGTATTTTGGACAGTTTCTGTTATGTTTTCACTTCATTAATTTTCTGAAGTGTTAATCTCATTTAATCAGTTTTTTTTAAGGTATTTGAATTTTTATCTCTAGAAGTTTAATTTGATTCCTTTTTTATTTTCCATGTCTCATTAAGATGTTCATGCATGTGCTCGCTTCGGCAGCACATATACTAAGATGTTCATGCTTTCCTCTGTATTCATGAACATATGGGATAGGTTTATAATAATTTTAAAATATCTTTGAGTGCTAATTCTGTCATCTGTCGTTTGGATTTTTATTTGTTTGTTTCTATTGAAGTATAGTTGATTTATGATATTGTGTTTCAGGTGTGCAGCATAGTGATTCTTTTTTCTTTTTGCAGATTATACTTTATTATAGGTTATTATAAGATATTGGGTATGCTTTCCTGTGCTATACAGGTAAATCCTTGTTACTTACCTGTTTTATGTTTAGTACTAGTTTGTTAATCCCATATCCCTAATTTGTTTGTCCCTCTCCCCCTCTTTACTCCCTTTTGGAAACCATAAATTTGTCTTCGGTGTCTGTTAGTCTTGTTTCTGCAGGTCTGGGTTCTTTTTGTTGATTGCCTTTTCTCCTCTCCAGGTTATATTTACCTCTTCTTTGTATACCTGATAATTTTTTAAATTAGATTTGGCAGATGTTATAAATTTTACCTTTTCAGGTCCTCAGCATTTTTGTGTTCTCTTAAATATTCTTGAGATTTGGTTTGAGATACAGTTAAATTACTTGGAAAGAGCTTGCTCCTTTTGAAACTTGCATTCAGTCTTTTTTTAGTGGGACCAAGCACCCTTCAGTATAGGGTTAATTTTGTCCCAGTACTCTTCTGAGTACTCCACCCAGAGCCTGTATATTAGGAGTTTTTCCATTCTTCTTAGCCCTTTATGAGTTTTGGGATTGTTCCACCTAGGGTTCTTTCCTCAGCCTCAAGTTTCCTTATATATATGACTAATGGGTATAATAAAGACTCAAGAAGAACTCTGCAGATCTGTGGATCTCATGCTATGCACCTCTTCTCTCTGGTACTCTTATCTGTGAATTTTAGACACCTTGACCTTCCTGAATTCTAAACTCTGGCTCCTTATCTTAGATTGCTGGACTTTGTTTAGTTTCCCCATCCTTCTGCTGCAGTGTGGAAACTTTTTCCAGGCAGTTTCTGGGCATTTATGGGATTTTGTTCAGTATCTGGAAATCATTATTCCTTATTTGTCCTATTTTTTAGTTGTTTTAAGGTAGGAGAGTTAAACTGCTCCCTATTACTCTATTATGGTTGGAAACAATTGCCTATATAGACAGCTATTGATTTTCTAAAATACTGTTAAATATCTTTTGTGCCTGAATATTAGGTGAGGTGTTGACATCCCAAAGGCTTGTATTTGAAACCTCTAAGGTTGCTCATATTATAATTATCAATATTATCAATATTATAATATTTATAATTATCAATACTATAAATTTTTAAAGTTAGAAGTTTATAATTTATAGTTATAAGTTATCAATAGTTTGCACAGCAAATGACTATTTAAGAAGAAGATATTGACTTGAAATGTCCTTAATCACTGTCAGTTTGGATGTTTGTAAAAGATGCAGTGAGTGTAGAAGTTAACACAGATTAAATAATTATTCCTGAGTATGACCTTAAAAACTGCAGGCATTGGATAGTATGTGTAAACTTTTTTTGAAAATTAAAAAGTATACTAAAGAATAATATAGTAAGTGGTTATATTATAGAGGTTATAATATATACTGAGAAAACAAATAGGGAAAATCTATTAGTATCTGTGAATAGGTACTAACAGTGATTTGAGATATGTAAGGTGATATATTAATACATGGATTAAAAGTGCTGTATCTAAACAACTTAGATGGAAGTGAAATTGAGCAAAATGAAGAATTAATTTAAAAAGTGGTTGTAGTTATAATCATGACCCTAACATTTAAGGTGAATGTGAAGTTTGACCAAAATTGTTTTCTGAATGTGAGTAGAATAAAACAGTATTTTAGATATATTTTTAATAATATGTTGTTAAATATTTATATGTTAATTGAGTCAGTTTGAAGTTTCATCTGAATTTGCCTAAGAATGCAACCCACTCCAGTACTCTTGCCTGGAAAGTCCCGTGGATGGAGGAGCCTGGTAGGCTGCAGTCCATGGGGTCGCTAAGAGTCGGACATGACTGAGTGACTTCACTTTGACTTTTCACTTTCATGCATTGGAGAAGAAAATGGCAACCCACTCCAGTGTTCTTGCCTGGAGAATCCTGGGGACGGGAGAGCCTGGTTGGCTGCTGTCTATGGGGTCACACAGAGTCAGACACGACTGAAGTGACTTAGCAATAGCAATAGCAATGACTACTTAAAGTTACACAGTTTCAGTTCTGTTAATGGGCTGAAGCACTGTTTCTGACTCTTGATACAGTGATTTTCAATCTCCACTGTCATGAGGTCTGCCAAACTTAGGAATGCCTTCTCTCTATAGGGTATACTAATAGATAATAAAAATTACACAGAACCCTAAGGGAGAAACTAGCTAAAGCGTTTCACAAAGCCCTTTATTTTCCCTCACAGAAAGAAAGAAAGTTTGGTTGCTCAGTTGTGTCCGACTCTTTGCGATCCCATGGACTGTAGCCTATCAGGCTCCTCTGTCCATGGGATTTTCCAGGCAAAAGTACTGGAGTGGGTTGCCATTTCCTTCTCCAGAAGATCTTCCTGACCCAGGGATCAAACCCGGGTCTCCCACATTGTAGGCAGACGCTTTGCCGTCTGTAGTGCTTAGTAGTTAGATATTACCTATAATGTTTTCAGTGTTCTTTCTAAAATGGTAAACTTTGTTTAAGGAATCATGACCCATGAGTGGGCTTTACTTTTTTGTCTTGAGAGCAAACAAATGATTGTTGGGGTGTGTGGGAAAAAGCAGATACTCTCAGTCTCTAACTGAGTAGGTAATTCCCAAGATACCTGTTCTGCTTGGAGGAAAGGATGTGTTGGCCAATGATGAAATTTACTTCTGCCCACCCTTCAAGCCTTATAGTTGCATGTGCATGTATGTAGATATATAGCTGTAACTGGCTTGTACTAAGCGCTTAGAAAGATGGGCATTATTTTAAGTGCTGTGCCTTAGTTAGTTAATCCTTACAACAGTCCCATTAGATTGTGTTCAAGATAAAATCCCATTGGATCTGTCTTAGGTGTATCAGACTTGAAACAAAAGGCTGTCACCTGATAGCCAATCAATAATAACAATAATGATGTGAAGGTACTAAGTGACATACATTAACTCTTTTGCATAATCCTTTATAATGAAACTCGGTTTAGTGTGAAAGTTGCTGTTGCAGCCCATGACATAAAAAGCAAATTGGAGCAGTTCACTTGTTTGAATTTGAGGCAATTTATAATATCTGTATAATTTCCTCATCATGAGGAAACCTTGTGGACAGAAATTGCAGGTAATACTCTTCATTATTACACATTTTTACAGGGGAGTGTGACTGCAAGATTAGGAAACTCAAAGCCAGTTGCAGCAGTATGCCATGTCCCCTGTCAGCCTATGTAGCTCTGTTTCCAATGAATTTGAGGACAGGACATGAATTCACAAAGTTAGGTTACTTCTGGGTTAAAAACAAAGTCTTCTTGAGGAGTTTGAAATGGTACTTAGTTACAATTATCTTTTTGTGGTGGTGGCTTTTTTTTTTAAGGGATTAAGTGAAATAGTTTTAGTGGGGCACTAAAGTTAATATCTGACTACATTGGTAAATGTTACTATTACCATTTTTTCTTAAAGGGAAAAGAAGTAAGTTTTAGAGATAATATTTTAAATTATTGCATTTTGTTCTTCTTTTCCCCCCTTCTCAAAAATACCACATGGAATATTCCATTCATTACTGCCTGAGAAAGTCATTACTTTGCAAGCTGCAGTTGCTGAAATGGTTTAGTGAAAGAAATGTTTGCTTACAATTTTTTTTTTCCTTTTTAGTGATTTTTTTTTTCTTTTCGAATATCCAAACTGTAGCAAACATGGAGAAGGAATTTTAAATTTATATCGGGAACATTTTGTGGAACATTTCATCAGATGACTCCCTGTCAACCTCATATCTTTAAAAGAGGGATTAATGAAATAGCATCTGAAGCAGCAGTGATCTCTTGTGGAATAAACCCTGACGACTTCCACAGTGTTTTGTGGGATAATTTCAAGTTCTTCAAATATAGATTACATAAAGAAGATTGTAGGGCACGTGACACATTCTGGTTTCCTGTATTTCAGGTAGTAGAAAAATTGCTACCTCTAAGAATGGATCCTGGAGAGATCTTGTCACAGTTATAACTTTTCATCAGTGGTTTTATCTCACAACTTTATTTTTATTTTTTATTCATATAGGCAACTTATAGCTTGCAATAAACTGCTTTATGTATTAAGTATTGTAATGGTAGAGTAATGGATTGCCTGTGCATTGTAACTACAAAGGTAAGATACAGTATGCTTTCTATGTTTGTTAGTGACAGACCGTGAGAGACTTTTTTGTTTATAATATATTTAAAAAATAAAGTGTAACCATTGTTATATATTTGAAATTTGAATCCATATGATGCTTAGTTTATTTCCTTTAGGAAAGGTAATATTCTGAAGTGTGTTTCAGATAGCTAAAAGTAGTTTATTAAATGGATATTTTCCCCCTGTGGTTTATAGGAAGGCTTTCTCCCAACAGCAAAGGTTTATAGGGCCCTAATTATATCTTCTAAATATATTCTCAAAGTTCTCCCCTCTACTTTTTTTTATGTCCCCATATGTCGTACTGGTTGAAAATATAACTCATTTTGAGAACATTTTCTGGATTCTCTCCTTTATTTATTGCAAATATAGTAAGTTTTTTTAAAAGGAGAATAGTAAAGTTCTGATTGTGTTGCCTTTGGAAAGATGTTGATTGGATTTAAAATGATTATACTTGTTCAAGAACTCCTTAAAAGTTATTTGTTTCAAAGTCTGTTTTTCTCATTTTTCCTCAAAGTGCAACGTATTTCACTTAAGTTCTAAGTTTGGTTTCTTTTATTTCTGAGCACCAGTTTGTGGACATTGTGTGACTGTAAGATTCAAGATGCTTACATTTAAAATTTATACATTGGCTTTTAAAATATGGAATAATTTATTTTGGGGGGGTTTCTATAAACTTATAATGCCACATGATAGACAAAAATTGTTGAGATTTTTAAATTACATTCAGTAATAAAAGAATCAGTAAATTTGTGGAATCTGCAAAGTCTGTTCTTATATAGTGAATTATTTTTCACAACAAGAGGAAAAGCAAGAAAACTGATAGAAATTAGTTTTGTTTGCTTGTTCAAAGTTATAGTTCAAACAATAAGAGTTTTGATCAGATACTAACATGCTTATTGTCTGCTCCCATTCTGTTTATGTCTTCCATGTAAAACTGTCTTATCAAACTATTCTTAAAAGAATGTTTAAAGGGCAGTAAGCCTGGGACACAGGTTTAGTCTAGTGATTTTTTTTTTTTAATATATATATAAGTTCTTTTCGTGATGGTCTGTGGTTTCTGTCTGTGATTAACCTTTTATCATTTCATTCACTTTAGTTTTTATTTCTAATATTATAGAATATTTCTAATAATACAGAATAATATTATAGAATATCTAATATTTCTAATAGTGTATTTCTAATATTACAGGTTTTTTGAAATGGTCTATCTTCTCTCTGCCTTATCTTTCTTGATAAATTTTAAGAATCTTATATTTGATCCTGTTTAAGCAAAAGAGAGCTACCATTAAAAAAAAATTGTATGGAATCAATACATAAAAGTTTTAATAAGTTTTTATTATGTAACTGTTAAAACAAAAATAGAAAAGATGTAGGATGGAAATTAGGAAGCCTAAAACATATTTGTAGTTACTTTTGAAAGAGATAAATTAAAATGATTTCTCCTATTATTAGAAATAAAACTCTTTGAACATATTTAACCAATAGCTACAGCAGAAAGAGCAAAAATCTTAATTTTCTTTTCAGCCAAAGTGCTGCAGTGTTTTCTTTCCCTCTTGAGCCTTTCCTTGCTTTTCTGATCTTTAGAGAGCTTTATGGTTTTATATGTATTTTTTAAGTCTATCAATATAGTTGATGTAATTCTATCATGTTAATACTAAAACACCTTTTCAAGTGAATTTTTTTTCATCATCCGCCTCCCCTTTCTCCCACTTGTGTAGGCATGGTGAGCTAGGTAGGCATGTTGCATCACTGCTACCATGGATACCCTTAAGAACAGGCATGTGGGTTGAGCTAAAGCAATGATGATTAGTTTTCTGGGCTTCCATCCTCCCCCTGGCCACCCCCCACCCAACAATAACTATATTCTTCACAGTGAAGACTCTTATTTTAAAACCTTTACAAATAGCTAGGTTGTGAGCTGTGATGAGTAAATCATCACTGTTACTGAACAGCCAAATTTTGGCCTGTATTTACAGTAGTATTAATGCCATTTACTAATTTAAGATAATCATAAATAGCTGTAGTTGTTTCTCTGTTTTAATACATTTTAAACACAAATGTAATGTTTGTTTTGCCTCTGAATGGGAAATGAAAATGTATTTCGTCTTCAGTTTGCATTTTTAAAAATATTATTCTGCATTTACATTTTTTATGTGGGAAAAGACCCTAGCAAGCATTTCTCTTGTGGCAGTATTTCTTTATTGTTAGTATACATACATAGATCTTTATGTAATTTAATCAGTTTGGATGCAATATTTTATTTTGTGCTTTTCCACATAATGTGTAAGAGATTTTTGTGTTTGTAAATCCTTGTGTTCTTAATTAGCTCTCTTGTAAATATATGTCAGTTGATGGAGAGTTAATAACATTGGAAGGCCAGGAAGAGATGTGTAGTTTTGTCAGGCTCATTATCACAATGGGAAGATTAACTCAAAGCATACAAGAGCCAACAATAGTGATTTGGGAGTATTGTATACAATATGTTTTCTTTTGTTAGTGATAAGCACTGTGTATAAACTGCAGCTGCAGCTAAGGGCATTCTTATTCTTTAGTACAGAGTTTTCCCAGCTGTCGATTAACTTTTGAGAAAGGGAGTTGCTTAACTTTAGTAATTTCTTGCAGTAGAATCCTGTCTTTCTCCATCTTTTGTTATACCTGTTTGTTGATCAGGTAGACGAGGCTAGTCATTGTAGGGTCATTTAGTGGAAGTTTAGTTGCCAGGAGAAAGACCTGTAAAGAAAAAAATGTTTCTTGAGTTCTTGATTAAGCTTTTTAGGAGGAAAGGAGTGTTCATATTTTATTCTCTTACTCAATACAAGCTGTTATTATTGTTGTTATTCAACTTGTTTGCCAAAACTTGGAGTCCATATTAAATTCTGTTAGGGTAGTATTTGAAGTCTTTGCTGTCTTGGAGAGTCTCATCCAGTTAAGGGGTTGCCAATACATATGTTTTAGGAGTTGTGAACCAAGTTTTCATTATTTCTATTTACAGGTCTTTTTTTTCTTCCTCTCAGCTCTTTTGAGGTGATTTTCTTCTTTGAAATCTTCATGCATAATAATTTCCTGTTTGCAAGTCCTTGCTTCTAAATCTTACTGTTGTTGGTAAAGAATCTGCCTGCAGTGCAGGAGACCTGGGTTTGGTCCCTGGGTCGGGAAGATACCCTGGAGAGGGAAATGGCAACCCACTCCAGTATTAACTGCCTGGAAAATGCCATGGACAGAAGAGCCTGGCAGGCTACAGTCCTTGGGGCCACAAGAGTCAGATGCAACTTAGCAACTAAACCACCCAACCCTTCAGTTTCCGTTTATAGATTATTTCTTGAGAGAAGCCTTCCTTGTGCCCACGATTAGTAAGTAAGGTTCTTTTACTTCTATAAGTGTTCTGTACTTTTCCTCTATATCATGCAGTATATCATGTATTTGTGTGATTTTATATTAGTGTATGTTTTTTCACTGAACTATAAACTTTACAAAATAAGACTTTTATTCTTATGATATTCCTGAGGCCTGACCAAGTGTCTGAGTATCTACATGTAGTGGATACTCAGTAAATAATTGTTGAATGAATGAGGCTTTGGCATTGGTATTCCAAACTTGTGGATTAAAAAAAATAAGTGAATATTTTAGTTTGTATTTAGTCCTATTTTTAATATGGTTTTATGTTGATATGCTGGAAAATAGTCACTAAAATTTATTCATCTTTCTATATTATAAATTCAGAATGACCCAGACAATGGCCTGTCTTCCCAGTGTTTTCCACCTCTTTCTTAGTTTATGGTGGGGATGGACTACATCATCTTGTCTTGATACTTGCCTACTAGTCACTTAAGTATTTGACTGATTTTTTTGAATGGTTGTATATATAATTATTTTTTTATTGCTTATACTTAGTCTGGGAGAATCTAATTCTCTTTCATTTTATAGGGCTTACTTCCATCTCTAGACTGCAAAATGCTGACTAAAAAGTTGAGTACTGTCTAGTGGGACTTGATGCGGTGATGAGAATGTTGTGTATCTGTGCTGTCCTATTCCAGTTTGACCAGAGGAAGTAAATTTTAATTAAGTAGACTTAGATTATTGATTGTAACAACCATTCCATACAACCTCCAACCCTTCACTTATTTACCCCTGAATTTTTTAAACATTTTTTTGAGTAGATAATAAACTCATATATTACTCAAACTCAGGAGTCAAAAATCATCAAAAAGAAAAAACTGTGTATCTGTCTCACTTCTGTCCCTTCCAGTTCTGGTCCCCATAGGAAACTACTTTTATTTGTATTTATTTCTTTCCATTGTTTGTGCGTATACAAAAATTAAGAATGTTTTATATCTCCCTTTCCCTATATGACAGTAGTTTGTTTTATATTTATATAATCTTTTGCCCCTTGCTGGTTTTACTTACAGTATCCTGAAGGGTTCTCCATTTTAGTACACATAATTTTTTTCTCATTCATTTTTATAGAAATGTGTAGTTTAGTTGTTTTGATATATCATAGTTTCCTTAATAAAACTTGGGCTTTTAATAAATAACCTGTAACAGCTGCTTCTCATTGGAGAGAGATGAAAGTTGGATATATAACAAGTATTATATATCATGAAAAATGCCAGATTTTCACAAGCTATAAATATATTTTTACTAGGCACCAAAGTTATTTCTAACCTTTTACTGTTAATATTTTTTCAGTGAAAAAAAAAAACTTTGTGTATCATTTTATATTTGTGCATATGTATCTGTTTCATATAGGATTGCTGGTTTAGGTAATTTAGGTAGCTATTGTCAGATTCTCTTCCATTTAGGTTGTGTCATTTTGCAATGTACGAGAGTGATTATATATTATTTCCCTGCAACTTTGTCGACAGAATGTATTTGCACATTTTTTGTATTTTTGCCAGCTTCTTGAGTGAGAAATGGTAGATAAATGTAGTTTTAATTTGCATTTCTCATGTGTTTAAGCAAGGTTTATTAAATTTCATATTTTTTTCTTTTGCGTTGTTGATCTTTTTTTTTCTTAGTTTCTAGGAGCTTTTTATATAACAGGGGGTTTAGCCTTTGTCCATAATATGAGTAGCAAGATTTTTTCCCCATACTTTGTTTATTAGGCCTCCCCTTCTTTCCCCTTCTCTTTCTTCTGAATTTTGAGTCATAGTAAAACCTTCCACATTCATATTCCAGAGTTATAAATAATTCACCCAGGTGTCCTTTCACTGTTTTATATAAGATTTCATTTTTAAGTCTTAGGGCCATTTGAAGATTATCTTGATCAATGGCAACCCACTCCAGTACTCTTGCCTGGAAAATCCCATGGGCTGAAGAGTCTGGTAGGCTGCAGTCCATGGGGTCGCTAGGAGTTGGACACGACTTCACTTTCTCTTTTCACTTTCATGCATTGGAGAAGGAAATGGCACCCCACTTCAGTGTTCTTGCCTGGAGAATCCCAGGGACAGAGGAGCCTGGTGGGCTGCCGTCTGTGGGGTCGCACAGAGTCAGACACGACTGAAGCGACTTAGTAGTAGTAGTAGTAGTAGTAGTAGTAGTAGTAGTATAGTGTTAGTTGTAGAAGCAGCGTAATATTTTCCCCCATGGCTACCCATTTGTTCCAGCATCATTTATTCAAAAGTTTATATTTATCCCCCTGGATTGAAATAACACTGTTTGACAAATAAATTCCCATATATTTGGGTCTGTTCTGGATATTGAATTCTGTTTCATTGATTTGTCCATTTAAGAACCAACTTGATGGCTTTTATTAATACCTGCTGAAGTTTTTTAGTATGCCCTAACATCTAATATAGTTATTCTCTGCTTCTCTGTTTTTGAGTTTTTTCTTTAAAAAAAAAAAAAAAAAAAAGATGATTCTTGTTTGTCTACACACATAGACTTTAGAATCAATTTAGAGTCTGAGAAAGTATTTTGATATTGGGAACAGCCTCTAAATAAGTGCAATTGGCTCTCCATAATCTCAGGTTCTGCATCTGTAGATACAGAACAATGACTATACTGTATCATTTTATAAAAGGGACTAGAGATTGCTTTCAAGTACTGCCTATTTTTGCTTATGCTTTTACATTTGAACTTTAAAATGAATAACTAAAGCTTCTTATTTTATCACTCTCTCACTTTTCAAATTCCTTTTGGTCTGCATTCTGAAGAAATCACTCAGCTGAAATTGTGCAGGTTAGTCTGGGCAGAGAATAAAGGATAATATTTAAGAGCTCAAGCTCTGGCCCAACACTTGATGCCTGGACAAGTCATTTATTCCTTCTGCATTTTGTTTCCACATCTCTAAAATAGGGATATAATGGCACCTACTTCATAGGGTTGTTAAAGATTAATTGAGTAATAATTATATACTGTCAAGTGTGTGAAATAGTAAGACTTTAATAACGTTATCAGATATTTTTAATAATTTTTATTAAGTAGTAAGAGAATATAGCCTTCTAGTTAGTCACAACAGTCTTTTCTGAATCTTTCTCTCTGCCCTTACACTGTTGGTGTTCCCTCTTATAATTCTTGTTCCCTGCCTTTTATGAATAGTGTATTGGCTCTCTTTCTTTGTTAAGGGTGGTTATTAGGTACAGTTCTATATGAAGGCAAGTTGGAATTAGGAATAAAGGAAAATGAAAAAGGATGAGTTTTAAAGATACTTTTACACCTGTTTCTGCTTTATTTACCTCTTCTTTTGCTGCTTTTATTTTGGATCTTAGAGTTAATGATAATAGCTGTCTTTGGAGACAGCTCCTTGAGTCTCTGATTGCCAAAAGTTTTTTTACTATATATCCTTTTGGTGATTAGTATGTAACCATCTTATGTGAATAAAGAAAAAGGATTGTCCCTATGTGGGAAAAAATATTTATTTGTGATTCCAGTGGATACTCAACTATTTAAGTGGGTAACTGATAATGGTAATTAATAAATCATCAGAGAAATGTTAAATTGTTTTGGCTTATCAGTTTGAGAATTATGAACAGAAATGTCTTTCATAATTATACATCGGAGCACTTTTACTTGTGCTGGGTTGTATTAAAATTGTGTGTTAGCCAGCAGCTTTGAAAGGAGTGTGAGAACTTTTTAAAGAAAGTCTTAGTATAGACATTTTAAGTTTATTAGATTTTAGAAAGTATTAGAAAGTATTTTAATAATGTATAGAAATGCTGCCCTCTACTGTTGCCTAATTGTTTTACTGTCATGAAAAGTGTTCAATAACGTATACTAGGATCATGTTTTTAGAAGTATTAGATTGGAGTATTTATTAGTTTGGAGTATAACTATATAAAATATTACTCTGATAACTTAATTGTTAAATTATATTTATTACCTAATGTTAACTCCCATTAAATATGTTCATTGTCACGATTTTTGGCTTTTAGAGAAACTTGGATCTTGAAACAAAAATCTTAGCTTCTTATTTTACATGATAGGATTTAAGTAGTCACTTGATTGATTCTGTATGGTGGTATGATTCAAAGCTTGTATAGATGGCTTAAAAGCAAACTAAAAAGTTCTACCAGTAAAGATATTTTTCTAAAGTAAAAATTGTTTTGATATTTATTTAATTTGATATGTTACTTGATTTGAAATTCAAATCAGTATTAAATAGGGATGTAAGTCTTCATGTGTTTACCAAAAGGAAGCACTGCCCAAACAGTGATGATAGTGAGCAAAATTTTAACCTCTAGACTACAGGTTTTTCACTATAAAATGAAGGGATTAGAAGAGATCATTTTTAAGATTACCTTCAGCTTTGGTTTGCTGAGTACCCTATTGTACATGAAGTAATCTGTATATAAGCTAGAAACGGAAAAACAAAGATGGTTAGTATAGTTCTTGCTCTAAATTGAGACAGCCAGTGGGCCAAATCAGGCCACATTCATTTACTTACTGTCTTGGCTCCTTTCGTGTTACAGTGTTAGAATTTGAGTAGTTGGTAGCAGAGACCATTTGACCTGCAAAGCTGAAAATATTTACTATCTGGCCCTTTATGGAGAATGTTTTCTGACACTTGCCCCAGGTGAACTTTGGGTCTAGTGTTGAAGATAAATATCTAAAAAGATAATTCAGAATGGTTGTTTGCAAAGGGCATATAAACAAAATGCTAGGAGGTATTTAAAGTTAACATGCAGTAAAGACAAATATGCTTTCATCATCACAGTTCTTCTCAGTTTAGTAGTATGCAAAAACCTTCCAATAATTCCTAGAGATTCCTGTTTATCAGTCATTAGCATGTATCTGGCTTCACAGCCTTATTATCATTGTTGTTATGACTTTCTTTTTGTAAAACTCACAAATCTTATGTAGGCATTTTGGTGTTTTTTAATAACCATGACCACTACCTATATAAAAAAATAAAACATTTTCAGTACTCCAGAGGACTAACTTCCTAAATGTTCTTCCTAAAAGAAGAACATTGTTCCCTCCCCAGAGGTAATCATTTTTCTAACCTTTTTCACTGTAGATTAGTTTTGAACTTCTTATAAATGTAGTCATACAGTGTATATGATCTCTTTTGGTTTCTTTTGCTGAGCATGTTTGTCACTGGATGTGTCAGTAAATTTTCCCATTTTATTGCTGTGTAGTATTCTTATTCATGAATATACCACAACTTTATTCTGCTGTTGTTAGAATTTGTATTGTTTCCAGTTTGGGACTGTAAAGAGTAAAGCTGCTTTGAACTTTTTTGTAGAAGTCTTTTGTGGACATAAGCACTTACTTCTTTTGGGCACATTTTCCTGGGAGGTAGAATTTAAATTCATCTTGGAGATCCTTACCAGAAAGTGTTTTTTTAATTAGATGGGAGGGAGGCATCAAAGACACATTTTCACCTACTTACTAAGTTTGATTTGTCCACTGCTCCATTTCAAAGTGGTATCTTTACATTTCTTCATGAACCCTGTGACTGAAAAAGCCTACCTTTTGACCAAATAGATTTTTTTTCCCTGATACCTACTTTTGTTGATATTTTGTATTTAGAGGTCTTTGCTAAGAAATCTAGTAACAGGTTGAAGGAAAAAGTGCTGTCATTAATTAGTAGTCGATGCCATGGCTGAGGGATTGGAGAAAGTTGGAGGACCTGGCAGAACAGTAGGATCATTTGTATTTAATATGTTGTATATGTTTAAAGTTGCCATTTTAAACGCCTTTTCTTTTAGTTCTGACATCTGTGTCTTCTCTGGTTCTGCTGTGGATCTACTTTTATTAATCTTCTCTTATTCATGTTTTTTTGATTCTTGCCATATCTTGAATTTGTTTGTTTTGTGCTTTAAGCGATGATGAAAGAACCATTGAGACTGAAGCTATGTTATTTTCCTTGTAAGAAGCTAGAAGGAAACTAATCAATTAGGGGTTGTTTGTTTAGAGCTAGTAACATTAGTTACTTTCAGCTTACTTTGGTTTTCAGGTATCATGTGGATGGTACTAGTTCTGTAACTTTCATAGGTCCATTCCACCACCAGAACTTTAAGATATAAGAAATGTGACACTGTAGAAATGTTTCACTGCTTCTCCAACTCAGTGTCCAGCTTCCTGCATTTCAGTAGTACTCTCAGTAAATGTCCCATGAAGGTGAGCCAATGTGTGGGGACAGCAGGCTCTCCATTTTAGGATCCTCCAGATTCCAACTTGACATGCCATCCGTATATGATTAAAAACCCCATTGCTTATCCCAGCAGAGTTCCTTAACCAGACCGGGCCCAATCCTTTGCCCACCTGGGTAAAAATTTGCTAAATATTCCATTTAGGTAAGCATCTGCCTTTTTAAGAAAAGGTTCATCTCTTTGGATTCTTTATAGACTAATTTGTGTTTTAAAAAATTTCCATTTATTAAAAAAAAAACTTTTTGTAATGTAGATTCATGTACATTTGGTAAAAAACCAAACAAACAAATAAACAAAACAGAGATGTCACGTGCCATTTACTCAGTTTTCTCCAAAGGTAACTATAGTATAGTGTCACTGGCTAGGATGTTAACATTAATACAGTCAAGATCTAGAATATTTCCATCACTGCAGAGATCCCTCAGACTGCTTTTTTGTAGCAACACCTACTTTTCCTTCCACCCCACTCGCCCTTATTTCACAGGAACTACCCATCAGTATTCCATTTCTATAATTTTGTCATTTTAAGAGTTTTATATAAATTGAGAATCATAAGTATGTAACCTTAATTCAGTGTAATTTTCTGGAGATTCATCTGGAAAATGATTGTTGTTTATATTAGTATTTTGGTTTTTTGTTGTTGCTGGGTACTATTCCATGATATGGCTGTACCAATGATAACTATTCACCTGTTGAAGGACATCTGAGTTTTCCAGGCTTTGGCTATTAGAAGTAAAGCTGCTATTAAACATTTGTGTACAGTTTTTATATGAACATAAAGTATTTATTTCTTTGGGGTAAAGACCCAGGAATGCAAATTACTGGGTCATATGGTTGTTGCATGTTTATTTTTTTAAGAAATTGCTGAACTGCTTTCCTTTATGGTTGTACCATTTTGGCATTTTCATCAGCAGTGTGTGATTGATCCAATTTCTCTGCACCATTTGGTGCTGTCACTGTTTTTTATTTTAGCCCTTTTCATAGGTATGTAGTGACATCTCATTGTGGTTTTAATTTACATTTCCCTAATGGCAAATGATGTTGAATATCTTTTCATGTCCTTATTTGACATCTGCATATCCTTTTTGTATACCTCTCCATTTCTTTTGCCCATATTCTAATAGGATTTCTTACTGAGTTTTGAGAGTTCTTTACATCATCTAGTATACTGGTCTTTTGTCAAATGTCATGTACAGATATTTTCTTCCAATTTGTAGCTTGGCATTTCATCCTCTTATTAGGGTCTTTCATGGAGCAAAAACTTTTAATGAAGTCCTATTAATTTTTCCTTTCATGAGTCATGCTTTTTGTGGCAAATCTTTTGATATTCATGTGTTTGTTGCTAGTGTATAAAAATACGGTGGAAAAAAATTAAAATATGATTGACTTTTATATTTTTAAAACATATATATTTTTTATGGCTGCACCAGGTCTTAGTTGCGGCATGTGAGATTTAGTTCCCTGACCAGGGATTGGATTCAGGCCCCCTGCACTGGGAGCACAGTTTTAGCCACTCTACCACCAGGGAAGTCCTGATTTTTTGTATTTTTATCTTGTACCCTGTGCCCTTGCTGAACTCACTATTTGTTGTAGGTTCTTTGAGATTTTTTTAATGTAGACAGTCTGAGGATTGGGAGTTTTATTTCTTCCTTTCTAATTTCTATGCCTTTATTTTCTTTCATTTGCCTGATTGCACTGGCTAGAACTTCCAGCATCTTCAAGATACAACCATAATGCTTCTTCTTATCAACACTGTTAACATTCTTGTGTAATTCATCATCATTTCTAACTTGGACACAAGTTCCTAGTAGTTGATCTCTCTTTTGTCTGTTGCTTATGTAAATAATCCATTCTTCACATAAACCAGAATGGGAAAAAAATAGCTAAATCAGGGTATCATCTCTTCCTTAAAAGTCCTCTGAATGGCTCACAAGTCCAGTTAGAATAAAATCCAGTTAGAATATGCTTATTTTGAAATATTAGATCCTACATCAACTAGAGCCTGGCTGCCTTTCTGATTTAAGCTACTCTCCTGGTTTAAGTCTTCTCTAGTTATACAAGCCTTCTTTCAGATCCTAAAATTCCAACACTTTTGGATCAGATTCTCCTACTGCCTGAAAGTCCTTCGCCTTGATTTTTCATGTCAACTTTCTTAAAACTTTTTAGGTTTCAGCCTGAATGAATCATCTCAAAGAGGCCTTATCTAAGTTAAATCTTCCCTGTTGCCCCTTGACCACACTGTTTGCTTTTTAGTGCTTATCACTCTGTAATTGTTTACTTTGTTTAGATTACAAATCTATATGGAAAATAAAATTAATAGATTAGAAATCTTATAATACATAAATAAAAATCTAATATTTGTAATTTTGTCAGTCTGATATTTAAAAAATATAGTTTGGGGATCAGACACATGGCTTTGAATGTCCTGTTTGATGGGTACATTTAGACAGTTTACTTATCAGTGTAGTTGGGTGTAAATCTGTCATTTTTTTGTTTGTTTAGTATTTGCCCCATCTAGTCTTTGTTTTTTCCTTTTACCACCTTGCTTTGTAGTAATTGAGTGTCTTGTGTAATTCCATTTTATCTTCAACTATTGGTTTATTAGCTGTTCTTTTTTTTGCTTAGGCGTTTAGTCATGTCCAACTCTTTGCAACCCCGTGGACTATAGCCTGCCAGGCTCCTCTGTCCATGGGATTCTCCAGGCAGGAATACTGTAGTGGGCAGCCCTTCCCTTCTCCAGGGGATCTTCCTGACCTAGGGATCAAACCCGGGTCTCCCACATTGCAGGTAGATTCTTTACTGTCTGAGCCACCAGAGAAGCCCAGTTATTAGCTCTCTTTGTTTTAGTTGTTGTTCTAGGTGCCAGAGTCTAAGACTCATTATACATGCATCTTAAGTTATCATAGTTTACCTTCAAATATTATAGCACTTGGCATATAACATTAAAACCTTGCAACACTGCACCTCCATTTCCTCTTCCCTTCCTTTGTGCTGCTGTTATCATACATCTTCAACATGTATCATAAATGCTATAAGCTATTTATTATTTTTCTTTAAACAGAATATTATCTTTTTCTTTTTACATTAATAGACTTAATATTTTAGAGCAGTTTAAGGTTTACAGAAAAATTAAGAAAATGCATAGAGTTCCACTTAATGAGCCAATATTGATACAGTATTAACTAATGTCCATTGTTTGCATTTTTAGGGTTCACTGTGCATGCTATATATTCTGTGGGTTTTGAAAATATATAATGAGATTTATCTACCATTATATTATCATACAGAATAGTTGTATTTCCTTAAAAATCCCCAGTGCCCCACCTGTTCATCTCTCCTTCCCCCTGTGCACCCCTGACAGCTATTGATCTTTTTCTGCCTCTGTAGTTTTGCCTTTTCTTTTTTATTATCATAAGCAGTATCATTTTAGCAGGGCTACATTTCTTTCTTGTACTCAGACTAGGGTTATGGAGATGGTGCTAGGTTTCCTTTTAGAACTTTTTTACAAGTAATACCCATATGCACAAAGCAAAGTGTGATAGTTGTTTGATGCTCCTTTAATTACACTATCACAGTCTCTGTTTTGGCCATATTACATTGAGATTTCATGGTATGGTTTGCAGCATACAGATTTGCCTGATTTTTTGAAATCGTATATAGTCACAGTAGAATTGGTTCTTTTTTGATTGTCTCTGTTCAACAGTGAAAGCAGTTGAAATTATGTAGTTAATTGAAGTCAGTCAGGATAGTGTAGTTTTATCAAGAATGAATATAGATTTGATAACGTTAGTTTTAATTATTCAACATCTTATTTGACAGCATTTTAATATTCTTAATTACAGCAAAATATAATCAGTTTCTTTCCAGTTTTATTGAGATATAATAGACATGCAGCACTATACAAGTTAAGGTGTATTGCATAGCGGGGCTTCCCTGGTAGCTCAGCTGGTAAAGAATATGCCTGCAACACAGGAGATGCCAGTTTGATCCCCTGGAGAAGGAATGGGCTACACACTCCAGTATTCTTGGCTTTCTTGGTAGCTTAGATGGTAAAGAATCTTCCTGCAGTGCAGGAGACCTGGGTTGGGAAGATCCCCTGGAGGAGAGCAGAACAACCCACTCCAGTATTCTTGCCCGAAGAATCTTTATGGATAAAGGAGCCTGGTAGGCTACAGTTCATTGGGTCACAAAGAGTTGGACACAACTGAGTGACTGAGCACAGCATAGCATAGGTACTTCCCTGGTGGAGCAGTGGTTAAGAATCCACCTGCCAGTGTGGGGCACACTGGTTTGATCCTTGGTTTGGGAAGATTCCACATGTTGCAGGACAGTTAAGCCTGTGTGCCACAACTACTGAGCCTATGCGCTCTAGAGCCTGTGCTCCACAACAAGAGAAGCCACTGCAATGAGAATCCCATGCACTATAGCTGGAGAGTAGTCCCTGCTTGCTCCAACTAGAGAAAACCTACATGGAGCAGTGAAGACCTGGTGCAAATATAAATAAATAAAAATTTTAAAAAAGGTTCACCATAATGATTTCACTTCCATGTATCAAGAAATTATTATCACGGTAAGGATAGTGACTATCCATCATCTTGAATAGATAGAAAATAAAAGAAAAAAATGTTTTCTGTGAGATGAGAACTCTCAGGATTTACTCCTACTCTCTGAACAGTTTTCATATATCCCAGCACTGTTAATTATATTACTCATTTTGTATATTACATCCCTGCTGCTGCTGCTGCTGCTAAGTTGCTTCAGTTGTGTCTGATTCTGTGTGACCCCATAGATGGCAGCTCACCAGGCTCCCCTGTCCCTGGGATTCTCCAGGCAAGAACACTGGAGTGGGGTGCCATTTCCTTCTCCAATGCATGAAAGTGAAAAGTTAAAGTGAAGTCGCTCAGTCGTGTCTGACTCCTAGAGACCCCATGGACTGCAGCCTACCAGGCTCCTCCATCCATGGGATTTTCCAGGCAAGAGTACTGGAGTGGGTTGCCACATTATACCCCTAGTACTTACTTATCCTTTAACTGGAAGTATATTCTTTTTGACCACCTTCAACTAATTCCCCCTCCTCCACAGCTGACCCCCCGCTACCCCCCGTCCATCTCTGGTAACCACAAATCTGATGTTTTTGTATGAATGAATTTGTTTTGAAGTGTAATTGATCTACAACACTATGTTAGTTCTTGGTGCATATTATAACATAGTGATTTCATATTCTGTATGTTACAGAATGGTTACCACATAAGTCTAGTTATCTATCACCAGAGATGGTACATTCAGTTCAGTTCAGTTCAGTCGCTCAGTCATGTCTGACTCTTTGCGACCCCATGAATCGCAGCACACCAGGCCTCCCTGTCCATCACCAACTCCTGGAGTTCACTCAGACCCACGTCCATCGAGTCAGTGATGCCATCCAGCCATCTCATCCTCTGTCGTCCCCTTCTCCTCCTGCCCCCAATCCCTCCCAGCATCAGAGTCTTTTCCAATGAGTCAACTCTTCGCATGAGGTGGCCAAAGTTCTGGAGTATCAGCTTTAGCATCATTCCTTCCAAAGAAATCCTAGGGCTGATCTCCTTCAGAATGGACTGGTTGGATCTCCTTGCAGTCCAAGGGACTCTCAAGAGTCTTCTCCAACACCACAGTTCAAAGGCATCAATTCTTCGGCGCTCAGCCTTCTTCACAGTCCAACTCTCACATCCATACATGACCACAGGAAAAACCATAGCCTTGACTAGACGAACCTTTGTTGGCAAAGTAACGTCTCTGCTTTTGAATATGCTATCTAGGTTGGTCATAACTTTCCTTCCAAGGAGTAAGCGTCTTTTAATTTCATGGCTGCAGTCACCATCTGCAGTGATTTTGGAGCCCAGAAAAATAAAGTCTGACAGTGTTTCCACTGTTTCCCCATCTATTTCCCATGAAGTGATAGGACCGGATGCCATGATCTTCGTTTTCTGAATGCTGAGCTTTAAGCCCACTTTTTCACTCTCCACTTTCACTTTCATCAAGAGGCTTTTGAGTTCCTCTTCGCTTTCTGCCATAAGGGTGGTGTCATCTGCACATCTGAGGTTATTGGTATTTCTCCTGGCAATCTTGATTCCAGCTTGTGTTTCTTCCAGTCCAGTGTTTCTTCCAGTCCAGCGTTTCTCATGATGTACTCTGCATAGAAGTTAAATAAGCAGGGTGACAAAATACAGCCTTGACGTACTCCTTTTCCTATTTGGAACCAGTCTGTTGTTCCACGTCCAGTTCTAACTGTTGCTTCCTGACCTGCATACAGATTTCTCAAGAGGCAGGTCAGGTGGTCTGGTATTCCCATCTCTTTCAGAATTTTCCAGTCTATTGTGATCCACACAGTCAAAGGCTTTGTCATAGTCAATAAAGCAGAAATAGATGTTTTTCTGGAACTCTGTTTTCCATGATCCAGCGGATGTTGGCAATTTGATCTCTGGTTCTTCTGCCTTTTCTAAAACCAGCTTGAACATCTGGAAGTTCATGGTTCCCATATTGCTGAAGCCTGGCTTGGAGAATTTTGAGCATTACTTTGCTAGCATGTGAGATGAGTGCAATTGTGCGGTAGTTTGAGCATTCTTTGGCATTGCCTTTCTTTGGGATTGGAATGAAAACTGACCTTTTCCAGTCCTGTGGCCACTGCTGAGTTTTCCAAATTTGCTGGCATATTGAGTGCAGCACTTTCACCGCATCATCTTTTAGGATTTGAAATAGCTCAACTGGAATTCCATCACCTCCACTAGCTTTGTTCGTAGTGATGCTTTCTAAGGCCCACTTGACTTCACATTCCTGGATGTCTGGCTCTAGGTCAGTGATCACACCATCATGATTATCTGGGTCGTGAAGATCTTTTTTGTACAGTTCTTCTGTGTATTCTTGCCATCTCTTCTTAATATCTTCTGCTTCTGTTAGGTCCATACCATTTCTGTCCTTTATCGAGCCCATCTTTTTATAAAATGTTCCTTTGGTATCTCTAATTTTCTTGAAGAGATCTCTAGTCTTTCCCATTCTGTTGTTTTCCTCTATTTCTTTGCATTGATCACTGAGAAAGGCTTTCTTATCTCTTCTTACTATTCTTTGGAACTCTGCATTCAGATGTTTATATCTTTCCTTTTCTCCTTTGCTTTTCACTTCTCTTCTACTGACTATATTCCTCTCTGAATATATTTCATCCCCATGTCTCATTCATTTTGTAACTGCAAGTTGGTGTGTTTTAATCTTACTTACCTATTTCATTCACCCCTACCTCTGTCCTCCCATCTGGCAGCCACTTGTTCATTTTCTAAATGAAACATTGTTCTGTTTCTGTTATGTTTGTTCATTTGATTTTTGGTTTCTACATATAGGTGAAATTGTATGGTATTTATCTTTCTCTCTCTGACTTACATCACCTAACATATTCCCTTGTAGCTCTGTCCATCTTAATGCAAATGGCAAGATTTCATTCTTTTTTATAGCTGAGTAGTATTCCAACAAACACACACACACCTCTTTATCCATTCGTCTATCAGTGGGCACTTACGTAGCTTATGTATCTTGGCTATTGTAAATAATTTTCTGACAAACATTGCAATGTGTGTATCTTTTCAAATTAGTGTTTTTGTTATCTTTGGGAAAATAACCAGAAGTGGAATCTATGGTGGCTGCACCAATTTACATTCCAACCAACAGTGTACTAGGGTTCTCTTTTCTCTATGTTCTCATCAACACTTGTCTCTTGTCTTTTTAATAATTGCTGTTTTGATATGTGTGAAGTGATAACTTACTGTGGTTTTGAATTGTATTTCTCTGATGTAGAGCATCTTTTCATGTATCTGTTGGCCATCTGTGTGTCTTCCCTACTCATTTTTAACCTGGTTGTTTTCTTGAAGTTGAGTTGTATGAGTTTTTTTGTTGTATTTTGAATCGTAACCCCTTATTGAATATATCATTTGCAGATATCTTCTTCCATTCAGTAGATGGCCTTTTTGTTTTCTTTCTAGTTTCCTTTGTAGTGCAAAAGCCTTTTAGTTTGATGTAGTCCAATTTGTTTATTTTTGCTTTTGTTTCCCTTGCTTGAGGAGACATATTCAAAAAAATATTGCTAAGACTGAGGTCAGAGCGTACATTGCCTATGGTTTCTTCTAGGGGTTTCATGCTTTCAGGTCTTATATGTAAGTCTTCTGTCCATTTTGAGTTTATTTTTGTATATGGTGTGAGAATATAGACCAATTTGATTCTTTTGTATGTAGCTATTGAGTTTTCCCAACATCTTTTATTGAAAAGTGTGTCTTCCTACTGTATATTCTTGCCTTCTTTGTCTTAGATAGATTGACCATATAAGTGTGGGATCATATATGGGCTCTTTATTCTGTTTTATTTATCATTGTGTCCGTTTTGGTGCCTGTACCATACTGTTTTGCTTTGTTATGTAGTTTGAAATCAGGGAATGTTTATCTCCGGGTTTGTCCTTTGTTCTTAAGATTGCTTTGACTTTTTTTTTTTAATATATATTTTTGTTAAAATTTTTGAATTATTTGTTCTAGCTCCTTGAAAAATGCCATTGGTATTTTGATAGGGATTGTATTGAATCTGTAGATTGCCTTGGGTAGTATGGTCATTTTATCAATATTAATTCTTCCGGGCCATGAGCATGATATACTTTTCCATCTTTTTGTCATCTTCAGTTTTTTTCACTAGTGTTAGTTTTCCAAGTACAGATCTTTTCCCTCCTTAATTAGATTTATTACTAGGTATTTTATTCTTTTTGATGTGATTGTAAGTGGGATTGTTTTCTTAACTTCTGTTTCTGATAGTTCATTGTTAGTACATAGAAATACAACAGATGTCTGTATGTTAATTTTGTATCCTTAAGCTTTACCAAATTCTTTGAGCTCTCATAATTTTTTGGTGATATATATATATCATGTCACCTGCAAACAGTAAAGAGTGACAGTTTTACTTCATCCTTTACAATTAGGATTCCTTTTATATGTTTTTCTTGTCTGATTGCTACGGCTAGGATGACAGTGGCAAAGGTGGACGTTCTGTCTTATTTCTGATCTTAGGGGAAAAGCTTTTCATTGATGATTATGTTATTACATGTGGGCTTGTCATATATATGGCCTTTATCATGTTGAGATATGTTACCTCCATACTCACTTTGTTGAGAGTTTTGTTATAATGTTGAATTTTATCAAAAGCTTTCCCAGATGATCATATGAATTTTATTCTTCAGTTTGTTAATATCGTGTATCATGTTGACTGATTGGTGGATATTGAACTATACTTGTGTTTCTGGGATAAATCCCACTTGATCATGTAAGATCCTTCTAATGTAACATTGAATTCAGTTTGTTGATATTTTGTTGAGGGTTGTTCATAAGTGGTATTGGCATGTAATTTTCTCTTTTTTTTTTGTTTTGTCTTTGGTTTAGTTATTAGGGTAGTGCTTACTGTATAGAATAAGCTCAGAAGTATTTCTTGCTCTTCATTTTTTTAGAATATTTTAAGAAGAATAGGCATTAATTCTCCTTTTAAATTTGGTAGAATTCATATGCGAAGCTGATCCTGCACTTGTGTTTGTTGGGTGTTTTTTAAATTACTGATTTAGTTTAATTACTGGTAATTATTCTGTTACTCTGTTCATATTCTCTTTCTCCTTCATTCAGTCTTAGAGATTGTTCATTTCTATGAATTTATCATTTCTTCTAGGTTTTTTATTTTGTTGGCATATAAAATATTCCAATATAGTAGTCTCTTATTGCTTATATTTTTGTGATTTGATTATAACTTTTTTCATTTTATTTGTTTGAATTCTCTTTTCTATGATGAATCTGGCAAAAGTTTATCTATTTTATCTTTTAAAGAGCCAGCTTTTGGTTACATTATGTTCTCTGTTTTCTTTTTGTCTATACTTCATTTATTTCTACTGTGATCTTTACTATTTCTTTCCTTCTTCTAACTTTTTGGTACCTTTATCTGTAAGATTAGGTTGTTTGAGGTTTGACTTGTTTCCTGAGATGGGCTTGTATCACTGTAAACTTTCCTGTTAGAAATGCTTTTGTTGTGTCCCATAGAGTTTCGATCATTGTGTTTCTTTTGATTTGTGTTGGATTGTTGTGTTTCCTGTTTTCATTTGTGTCCGGGCATTTTTATTTCCTCTTCGATTTCTTCAGTGACCAATTGGTTGTTTAGTAGCATATTGTTTAGCCTCCATGTATGTATGGTTTTTCCAGTTCTTCTTCTTATAGTTGATTTCTAGTCTCATAGCATTGTGACTGGAAAAGATGCTTGGTATTATTTCAGTCTTCTTAGGTTTGCTGAGACTCATTTTGTGTGCCCTCACATGTCATCTATCTTGAAGAATGTTCCATGTGCACTTCAAAAGGATGTGTGTTCTGTTGCTTTGGAGTGGAATGATCTTTAGGTATCTATTAAGTCTGCCTGATTTAATGTGTTTAATGCCAGGGTTTCCTTACTGATTTTCTGTCTGGATGACCAGTCCATTGATGTAACTGTGGTGGTAAAGACTCCTACTACTATTCTGTTACTGTTAATTTCTTTCTTTATGTTTGTTAATGTGTCATTTATGTATTTAGGTGCTCCTCTGTTACATGCATGTATATTACAATTGTCATATCTTGTTTGAAGATTATCATTACCTATTGCTCTTCTTTGTCCCTTGTTTCAGTATTAGTTTTAAAGTCCATTCTGTCCAGTATAAGTGTTGCTGTCCTAGCTTTCTTTTCATTTCCATTGCATGGGATTCCTTTTTCCATCTCTTCACTTTCCATCTGTATGTGTCTTTAGATCTGAAGTGAATCTCTTGTAGGAAGCATATATAAATGTGTTGATTTTATATTCTTTTGGCCATTCTGTCTAATGAATGGAGCATTTAGCCTGTTTACATATAAGGTAATTATTGATAGGTATGTATTTATTGCCATTTTGTTAATTGTTGGGTTTTTTGTAAATTAAATAATTGTTTGTTGTGTTGGGTCCTAGTTGTGACATGTGGGATCTTTTGTTGGCAGTGCACAGACTCTCCAGTTGTGGCATGTGGGCTCTGTAGTTGCAGTGTGCAGGCTTCAGTATTTGCAGCATCTGGGCTCTCTAGATGTGGCATGCAGGGTCCCTAGCTGTGGCGTGCAGGCTCTAGAGTGCGCAAGCTCAGTAGTTGTGGCCCATGGGCTTAGTTGCTCTACAACTTGTTGGATCTTATTTCCCTGATCAGTGATCAAACTTGTGTCTCCTGCATTGGAAGGCAGATTTTCAGTCACTGGACCACCAGGCAAGTACCAAGCTGAAATTATTTTTATATTAAATTTTAAAAAGGTATAACAACTTTTCATTGTGACCTACTGTTATGGCATTCTGTTCTTCCAGGATAAAGTAGATACAAGTTGACAAGTTGTGAAGTTTTCTTATTATTTCAGTTTCAAATACCATTTATCTGAAACCTGGGGAACCTGTACTGGGAAGATGAGTACCCAGAATGTCTGGCTTTGGGGATTGTGTATGGAAGATCAGGAGGGCTATAGAAAACAGATTATAAAATAATGGATCCCTTGCCACTGAGCCATCGGGGAAGCCCCTGCTCTTCAGGGGCACACACAAAATCTCACACATGCCTGTGTGTGTGCTAAGTTGCTTCAGTCGTGTCTGACTTTTTGCAACTCTGTCGACTGTAGTTCACCAGGCTCCTCTGTCCATGGGATTCCTTAGGCAAGAATACTGGAGTGGGTTGCCATTTCTTTCTTCCCAATCCAACAATCAAACCCGCATTTCTTGCATCTCCTGCATTGGCAGGTGCATACTTTACCACTGATGCCACCTGGGAAGTCCAAAGATAGGGGAAGAACTAAGGTGATCCAAAGATAGGGGAAGAACTAAGGTGACTCAGACATAATTTTTACCTCATGAAGTTTTTAGATTAAATAAGCTAAATACTTGTGTTGTATGATTTTCAAAAAGGAAAGTTATTCAATTCAGTTCAGTTCAGTCGCTCAGTCGTGTCCGACTCTTTGTGACCCCATGAACCGCAGCATGCCAGGCCTCCCTGTCCATCACCAACTCCCAGAGTTCACTGAGACTCACGTCCATTGAGTCAGTGATGCCATCCAGCCATCTCATCATCTGTCGTCCCCTTCTCCTCCTGCCCCCAATCCCTCCCAGCATCAGAGTCTTTTCAGATGAGTCAACTCCTCGCATGAGGTGGCCAAAGTACTGGAGTTTCAGCTTCAGCATCATTCCTTCCAAAGAAATCTCAGGGCTGATCTCCTTCAGAATGGACTGGTTGGATCTCCTTGCAGTCCAAGGGACTCTCAAGAGTCTTCTCCAACACCACAGTTCAAAAGCATCAATTCTTCGGCACTCAGCCTTCTTCACAGTCCAGCTCTCACATCCATACATGACCACTGGAAAAACCATAGCCTTGACTAGACGAACCTTTGTTGGCAAAGTAATGTCTCTGCTTTTGAATATGCTATCTAGGTTGGTCATAACTTTCCTTCCAAGGAGTAAGCGTCATAATTTCGTGACTGCAGTGATTTTGGAGCCCAGAAAAATAAAGTCTGACACTGTTTTCCCATCTATTTCCCATGAAGTGATGGGACTGGATGCCATGATCTTCATTTTCTGAATGTTGAGCTTTAAGCCCACTTTTTCACTCTCCACTTTCACTTTCATCAAGAGGCTTTTGAGTTCCTCTTCACTTTCTGCCATAAGACTGGTGTCATCTGCATATCTGAGGTTATTGATATTTCTCCCGGCAATCTTGATTCCAGCTTGTGCTTCTTCCAGTCCAGCGTTTCTCATGATGTACTCTGCATATAAGTTAAATAAGCAGGGTGACAATATACAGCCTTGACATACTCCTTTTCCTATTTGGAACCAGTCTGTTGTTCCATGTCCAGTTCTGACTGTTGCTTCCTGACCTGCATACAGGTTTCTCAAGAGGCATATCAGGTGGTCTGGTATTCCCATCTCTTTCAGAATTTTCCACAGTTTATGTGATCCACACAGTCAAAGGCTTTGGCATAGTCAATAAAGCAGAAATAGATATTTTTCTGGAACTCTCTTGCTTTTTCCATGATCCAGCGGATGTTGGCAATTTGATCTCTGGTTCCTCTGCCTTTTCTAAAACCAGCTTGAACATCAGGAAGTACATGGTTCCCATATTGCTGAAGCCTGGCTTGGAGAATTTTGAGCATTACTTTACTAGCGTGTGCGATGAGTGCAATTGTGCGGTAGTTTGAGCATTCTTTGGCATTGCCTTTCTTTGGGATTGGAATGAAAACTGACCTTTTC
This sequence comes from Bos taurus, assembly GCF_002263795.3. Lineage (NCBI taxonomy): Eukaryota > Metazoa > Chordata > Mammalia > Artiodactyla > Bovidae > Bos > Bos taurus. The sequence goes on along the minus strand of NC_037328.1, from coordinate 71,712,687 downwards.
CAGTCTTGTGGCCACTGCTGAGTTTTCCAAATTTGCTGGCATATTGAGTGCAGCACTTTCACAGCATCATCTTTGAGGATTTGAAATAGCTCAACTGGAATTCCATCACCTCCACTAGCTTTGTTCGTAGCGATGCTTTCTAAGGCCCACTTGACTTCACATTCCAGGGTGTCTGGCTGTAGGTGAGTGATCACACCATCATGATTATCTGGGTCGTGAAGATCTTTTTTGTACAGTTCTTCTGTGTATTCTTGCCATCTCTTCTTAATATCTTCTGCTTCTGTTAGGTCCATCCCATTTCTGTCCTTTATCAAGCCCATCTTTGCATGAAATGTTCTCTTGGTATCTCTAATTTTCTTGAAGAGATCTCTAGTCTTTCTTTCCCATTCTGTTGTTTTCCTGTATTTCTTTGCATTGATTGCTGAAGAAGGCTTTCTTATCTCTTCTTGCTGTTCTTTGGAACTCTGCATTCAGATGCTTATATCTTTCCTTTTCTCCTTTGCTTTTTACTTCTCTTCTTTTCACAGCTATCTGTAAGGCCTCCCCAGACAGCCATTTTGTTTTTTTGCATTTCATTTCCATGGGGATAGTCTTGATCCCTGTCTCCTGTACAATGTCATGAACCTCACTCATTCCATAGTTCATCAGGCACTCTATTTATCCGATCTAGGCCCTTAAATCTATTTCTTACTTCCACTGTATAATCATAAGGGATTTGATTTAGGTTATACCTGAATGGTCTAGTGGTTTTCCCTACTTTTTTCAATTTAAGTCTGAATTTGGCAATAAGGAGTTCATGATCTGAGCCACAGTCAGCTCCTGGTCTTGTTTTTGCTGACTGCATAGAGCTTCTCCATCTTTGGCTGCAAAGAATATAATCAATCTGATTTTGGTGTTGACCATCTGGTGATGTCCATGTATAGAGTCTTCTCTTGTGTTGTTGGAAGAGGGTGTTTGTTATGACTAGTGCATTTTCTTGGCAAAATTCTATTAGCCTTTGTCCTGCTTCATTCTGTATTCCAAGGCCAAATTTGCCTGTTACTCCAGGTGTTTCTTGACTTCCTAGTTGTGCATTCCAGTCCCCTATAAAGAAAAGGACATCTTTTTTGGGTGTTAGTTCTAAAAGGTCTTGTAGGTCTTCATAGAACTGTTGAACTTCAGCTTCTTCAGCATTACTGGTTGGGGCATAGACTTGGATTACCGTGATATTGAATGGTTTGCCTTGGAAACGAACAGAGATCATTCTGTCGTTTTTGAGATTGCATCCAAGTAACACATTTCAGACTCTTGTTGACCATGATGGCTACTCCACTTCTTCTGAGGGATTCCTGCCTGCAGTAGTAGATACAATGGTCATCTGAGTTAAATTCACCCATTCCAGTCCATTTTAGTTCTCTGATTCCTAGAACGTCGACATTCACTTTTGCCATCTCTTGTTTGACCACTTCCAGTTTGCCTTGATTCATGGACCGTACATTCCAGGTTCCTATGCAGTATTGCTCTTTACAGCATCAGACCTTGCTTCTATCACCAGTCACATCCACAGCTGGGTATTCTTTTTGCTTTGGCTCCATCCCTTGATTCTTTCTGAAGTTATTTCTCCACTGATCTCCAGTAGCATATTGGGCACCTACTGACCTGGGGAGTTCCTCTTTCAGTAGAAAGTTATTACTAAGCAAATAATAGATGAACATTGTATCACAGATTGTATTCCATCCACTTATTAAGTGAGAGAACCAGTAAGATGCTAAACCAGCCTAGAGTGCATTTGTGAACCTAGGTATTTATAGGCAGTGTTAACTTAGGATTGCTGAGTTAGATAGTAATAGGTTAATATCCAATAAGACCATGAACTTAATCTTTGTAGTTACCTTTTCAACTGGGCAGAAATTATCTACTTCTGTACTGGATAAAAATTTGTAAGTTAAATGTATAACTTAGCTAAATCTGCAAATTTTTTAAATCAATGGCAAATAGTGAAATGAAGCACATTCCCTGAAATCAGGATTTTTTTAAACATCGGTACTGTTGACATTTAGGGTTTGATAATTCTTTGTGGTGGGGTTGTGCATTGTATGACTTTTAGTAACATACTTGACTCCTACTCACTAGATGTCTGACACCCTCCCTTCTCCAGTGTAGCAACAAGAATGTTTCCAGACCTTGTCAAATGCTACCTGGGGGTCAAATTGTACCTGGTTGAAAACCATTGCCCTAGATATTCTTAAGTGATTTTTGTACCCAGATAACATTGTAGGGATCTGCTGTCTAATTTCCCCCATTTTCACATTTTTGGTAACTTTTATTAAACGTATAAAGCACTTTGCACACAATGCCTGCCATGTAGTTGGTAATTATTAAATACTATTACTAACAGTGATGACACTATTGTTATTTATTATTACTAACATCATGCAGCTTAAGCAGTTTGAAAGTCATTATCTATTGAATGAACTTCTGATACTGATTTATAAAGTGTCATTAAAAGCAAACAAAAAAATCCCAAGATACTTCAATGCTTATTTGTCAGATTTACTCAGTTTCAAAATAGTCAAAATTAGGTTTTGGATGTAAAGACCCAAATTCATGTTTCTCACAAATTTTAATAAAAAATATATTGCTTGAACCCATTTCCTTTAAAAATCAGACAAAACCCACTAATAATTCCTAATATTAATTAAAACAATCATAACAATTTTATTATAGTTGAATATATTACATGTTTACATTTATTGTACAATCAGCTCTGAACTAAGCCTTGTTAAGGACATAGGCTGATTAGATATATTTGAACTTTGCATAGCATTTTATTTAGTGAGACACATGCCAAAATAATGTACTTACTTATATAATTTAGGTGAACAGATGTGCACTTAATTTCATGTGCTGAATTTTCATGAAATTGCAGTGCAGAACTGCAGGTACATGATCAGTGAGACAAGTCCCACATGTGCTCAAAAACTGGAGATGTTGTTTTTGGAGACCTACCACTTTTAGCTGATAATGTAAGTAAATAAGTTCTTATAGATGAACGCAAGTATTAAAACTTGTTATACATTTGTGCTTGTGGATTTTTAAATTCAAAAGTATGAATATCAAAGTTTTAAAATGAAAGAACATCAGTGGGACCCTTGAAGCACTGCAGTGAAATATCTTGAGAATTACAGTTTGATAGGCAAAGAATACACAGAAAAATTATGCAAAAAAGATCTTCGTGACCCAGATAACCATGATGGTGTGATCATTGACCTAGAGCCAGACATGCTGGAATGTGAAGTCCAGTGGGCTTCACTACAAACAAAGCTAGTGGAAGTGATGAATTCCAGTTGAGCTGTTTCAAATCCTAAAAGATGATGCTGTGAAAGTGCCGCACTCAATATGTCAGCAAATTTGGAAAACTCAGCAGTGGCCACAGGACTGGAAACGATCAGTTATCATTCCAATCTCAAGGAAAGGCAATGCCAGAGAGTGCTCAAACTACCACACAATTGCACACATGTCACACGCTAGCAAAGTAATGCTCAAAATTTTCCAAGCCAGGCTTCAATAGTACATGAACTGTGAACTTCCAGATATTCAAGCTGGATTTAGAAAAGGCAGAGGAACCAGAGATCAAATTGCCAGCATCCACTGGATCATCAAAAAAGCAAGAGACTTCCAGAAAAACATCTATTTCTGCTTTATTGACTATGCCAAAACTTTAGATTGTGCGGATCACAACAAACTGTGGAAAATTCTTCAAGAGATGGGAATACCAGACCACTTTAATGCCACCTGAGAAGTCTGTACACAGGTCAAGAAGCAACAGTTAGAACTGGACATGGAAAAACAGACTGGTTCCAAATAGGGAAAGGAGTACGTCAAGATTGTATATTGTCACCCTGCTTATTTGATGTCTATACAGAGTTCAGTTCAGTCACTCAGTCGTGTCCGACTCTTTGCGACCCCATGAACCTCAGCACGCCAAGCCTCCCTGTCCATCACCAAGTCCCAGAGTTCACCCAAACTTATGTGCATCAAGTCAGTCATGCCATCCAGCCATCTCATCCTCTGTCGTCCTCTTCTCCTCCTGCCCCCAACCCCTCCCAGCATCAGGGTCTTTTCCAATGAGTCAACTCTTCACGTGGAGTGGCCAAAGTACTGGAGTTTCAGCTTTAGTATCATTCTTTCCAAAGAAATCCCAGGGCTGATCTCCTTCAGAATGGACTGATTGGATCAATTCATGGAATATAATTCCCTCTACTTTGTGAAGGTAAGTGGGCCTTAGGAAGCATCACTACGAACAAAGCTAGTGGAGGTGATGGAATTGCAGTTGAGGTATTTCAAATCCTAAAAGATGATGCTGTGAAAGTGCTCCACTCAATATGTCAGCAAATTTTGTAAACTCAGCAGTGGCCACAGGACTGGAAAAGGTCAGTTTTCATTCCAGTCCCTTAGAAAGGCAATGCCAAAGAATGCTCAAACTACCACACAATTGCACTCATCTCACATGCTAGCAAAGTAATGCTCAAAATTCTCCAACCCAGGCTTCAGCAATACATGAACCATGAACTTCCAGATGTTCACGCTGGTTTTAGAAAAGGCAGAGGAAACAGATTAAATTGCCAACATCCGCTGGATCATGGAAAAAGCAAGAGAGTTCCAGAAAAACATCTATTTCTGCTTTATTGACTATGCCAAAGCCTTTGACTGTGTGGATCACAATAAACTGTGGAAAATTCTTCAAGAGATGGGAATACCAGACCTCCTGACCTGCTTCTTGAGACATCTGTATGCAGGTCAGGAAGCAACAGTCAGAACTGGACATAGAACAGACTGGTTCCAAATAGGGAAAGCAGTACGTCAAGGCTGTATATTGTCACCCTTCTTATTTAACTTCTATGCAGAGTACATCATGAGAAACGCTGGGCTGGAAGAAGCACAAGCTGGAATCAAGATTGCCGGGAGAAATATCAATAACCTCCGATATGCAGATGACACCACCCTTATGGCAGAAAGTGAAGAAAAACTAAAGAGCCTCTTGATGAAAGTGAAAGTGGAGAGTGAAAAAGTGGGCTTAAAGCTCAACATTCAGAAAACTAATATCATGGCATCTGGTCCCATCACTTCATTGCAAATAGATGGAGAAACAGTGGAAACAGTGTCAGACTTTATTTTTGGGGCTCCAGAATCACTGCAGATGGTGATTGCAGCCATGAAATTAAAAGATGCTTACTCCTTGGAAGGAAAGTTATGACCAACCCAGACAGCATACTAAAAAGCAGAGACATTACTTTGCCAACAAAGATCCATCTAGTCAAAGGCTATGGTTTTTCCAGTAGTCATGTCTGGATGTGAGAGTTGGAGTGTAAAGAAAACTGGACGCTGAAGAATTGATGCTTTTGAACTGTGGTGTTGGAGAAGACTCTTGAGAGTCCCTTGGACTGCAAGGAGATCCAAGCAGTCCATTCTAAAGGAGATCAGTCCTGGATATTCATTGCAAGGACTGATGCTGAGGCTGAAACTCCAATACTTTGGCCACCTCATGCGAAGAGCTGACTCAATTGAAAAGACCCTGGTGCCGGAAAAGATTCAGGGCAGGAGGAGAAGGGGATGACAGAAGACGAGATGGTTGGATGGTATCACCGAGTTAATGGACATGAGTTTGGGTAAACTTCGGGAGTTGGTGATGGACAAGGGAGGCCTGCTGCACTGCGGTTCATGGGGTCACAGAGTCAGACATGACTGAGCAACTGAACTGAACTGAACTTTGTGTCACTTACACAAGTAAAGAATTGGTTTGTGTAATGTGGAAGTGTAATAGAAGAATTTTTTTTTTAAAGCTGTATATAAAATATCATTATCCATTAATGAAAATTAAGTATTGACTTGGTTTGTATGTTTTGCTACTGTGGCAAATTAAATGTGCTGAAAAACACCATTGATATGCAGGACTTTAAATGCCTTCTAAGATCTTTTTGATGAAAGAAATTATTGGTGGTGAGTTTTGTGTTTAATATCATAGGCTTTGTAATTTGAGTACTAAATCATGTTAATATTAAATTTTGTAGAGGGGGAAAAAAGCTTTTAAACAATACAAACAACAAAAGAAACATGACCCTACCCACACCTTACAAGTTAGACAGTGGTTATGTTAGTGATATGATGTATAGAAAAGAAATATATGTAGAGTTTGTCTTAAAAATAAATGGTTTCTTTTCATAAAGTATTAAGGAAGGAAGTGATGTCTTTTTGCCTGATTTCTATAATAAATAGTGTATGATTTAAAACAAAGTTAAAAGCAGGAAGAATTTTTGAATTAATATAGTATTGTTTTTGAAGTGTGTTTTTGAATGAAACCTTAGTTTTTATAAGACTGAAACTTCCCAACTGATGATGTGAAGAGGTCTCCAAATTGCTAATTGACTAAAAAAATTATACTGAAACTAGTTTTTTATCCATTTATTTGAGAATACATTGCTTTTCTGGCCATATAAGGCTTTTATTTCTTCCATTTTAAACTCTTTGCAGTGTCACAAAAATATTATTTTCCTAATGATATTTCAGAACTTTTCTGAAACATTTTCTCAAACATGGAAAGGTTGTGTAGGAAAAATATGCTGCTTATGGGAACAGATTTTTTAAAAGTTTGTTTTAAGATTTTTATTGGTCATTAAATTGTAGTGGTGTAAAATTCATATTCATGATATAAATAGCTCAAGTTACATTTTTGTTTTTCCCTCAGTCTTAAGTCTACTTTTTTTACATGTAACATGTGCAACAGAATATGTTAGAAGGGTTTTGAATTTTTTAAAGAATGTTTTTATAAAGTGAACCACATTATAATTTTTCCTTTTTTTGTATTTAGGCAAATTAAATATCTTATGAAATAGTATCTTTTTCGAATGCTGTCGTTATCATAGTATCAGCTTTAGAAAAGTGGCATGAAAAAGTGAAAGTGTTAGTTATTCAATTGTGTCTGACTCTTTGCAGACCTTATGAACTATAGCTCTCTGGGCTCCTCTGTTCTTGAAAATCTCCTGGCAAGAATACTGGAATAGGTGGTCTCTTCCTTCTCTAGAGGATCTTCCACACCCAGGGATTGAACCTGGTCTTCTGCTTTGCAGGCAGATTTTTTATGATCTGAGCTACCAGGGAAGCCCCATATCTGGACTTACACTCTATCACCACCATCCCCATCACTCCACTTTAGATCCTGTGGTTCACAAAATGCCACTTGAGGTTCTTCTTTGCCCCCTAGTGGGAAAACTGAGAAAATGTTTTATTGAAAATGTCTTGCCATGGTCATGTTCTGTAATTCAAGATAGTTAAAAGGTCATTTACTTCATTAAACTTGTCTACCTAGGAAATCATTAGATAATTTATTTTGTATAGTAAAAAGAATGCTTTTTCTTTGCTTAAACTTTTGTGGATAGAATTTTTAAAGACTTTTCCCCAAGTTATTTGAATTATGCAGCAAATAGTATTGAATAAAGACTGCAGGTTTTCCCTACTATCCAAAAGTAGAGCATTCCTATGAAACCCTTCCAAAAGCCAAAAGAGGCAGTTATCTTAGGACATATCTTACTAAATGGAGATAGGAAATAAAATTGAGGTGAAGCACAGATACTCACACACACAGTGCAAAGCTATGGCAGCGTGACTGAGATGCTGAGTACAGTTCCTCGGAAAGGGTCTTGGTGGTGCTGCTCTCACTACTTGTGGTGCACATTGCTGGTAACTCCGAGAAGCCCTCCTCTGTAACAGCTCACTGCAAAGCAAATGATGAATGCTGTTTTTGCTTTTTGCCTTTTTTCATATAATCCACAATCCTCCTGAAATTTCTTCAGTTAAGGAATACAAGTAATAATGTAGGTCTTTATAAAAGCAAAGTGGCCCAAAGCGAACTTTCGTAAAGCAGAAGAGTACCCATATACAGAAATAAAGCTGCTGAGACTGCAGGTGTCCTAGCATTTGTCATTAGTGTATTTTTAAATATTCAGAATTCATCATTTAAAGTTTTATATTTAAATTCAACTCGATGGACGTGAGTCTGAGAGTGAACTCCGGGAGATGGTGATGGACAGGGAGGCCTGGCGTGCTGCAATTCATGGGGTCGCAAAGAGTCAGACACGACTGAGCGACTGAACTGAACTAAAATTTAGACATAAATTTTTAATATGCAGTTAAAGCAGAGCACTTTTGGGGAGAACAGGAGAAAATACTAACCAAAGGTGAAATTAACCCACAACTTTTGGTTAATACGTATTAAAAGTAGCTTGCAACGGTAACGGTGAACAAGTCTTACTTTCCAGTGTGTAAGCATAATACCAGTACTGTGCATGAGCTTTATTTTCTGTATTTCTAGTGCTTTTAATATCAATTCTTGTTTGCTTGCTTACTTTATAGGTAAATAGAAAGTAATACACACATGTGAATTCAAAATTACATTTTAAAAATAATATTTTCATTTGTGGCAGTGAACTTTTGAAAAGTAATAAAAGCACCACCTTGTTTGTTGGAAATGAAGTATCTTTTTTAACAGTCAGATTTCTGTGTGACTAGAGTGAGCGTACTCTTATTGTATGATTCTTTATGAGACAAGCATCCAGGACAGTTACATTAATAGGTTATCGTGAGGAAGGAGTCGACTATTAAAGCATCCATGTGTGTAGGTAGGGAGAGTAGTAGCATCAAAGGGCAAGTTGCTTTCTAGTGTCAGTCTCCAGAAAAAGCCTTGATTATCTTTCATCTCTAGTATTAGAACTCAAGAGCAAAGCCCCTGGGGAATGTAGAGCAAATGCAGAGTACCCAAATTCTTATCCAGATTACAGAGTTGTCTAGGGTGCGTTCCCTTAGGGCTGGATGTTAACAGACTAAGAAAATTTATTGTGGCAGAGTGTGCCCCACTCTAGATCAACTTTGCTATTTCAAAATAATAGGTGCAATAAGTCTAGAGCCTAAGATTCCCTGGAAGGAAGTTAGCTGTGTTAATAAGATCAGAATCTTGTATTTTGTAAAGGAAAATTTAAAAAATTCTTATCTAATATATTTAAAAGAGTAGAAGCACTTCTGAGTTCTTGCTTTTACCAGCTGTCCCTAAGGGAAGCCATCGTAAAGCTTTTTATAATAAAACTTTAAATTATATTTGGTGGCAGTAGTTATTAAAATGAGAAAATCCCAGAGAGATCTCAGCACAACCAGTAATAAGTCAGGAATGTTTTTGTGACTGTCTTTTCCTCACAGAAAGATCCTCCAAGATGCTAAACTTTGGTGGTTCTATTTTATTACAAGAGGTGCAGTTTCCTTACAGCTTTGGTTCTTGGCCTAGGATACAGGTAGCTTCGAGATAAACATGATGTGTTAATGGATATAGAAAAGTATATATATTTGTGTGTGTGTGTGTGTATATATATATATATATGTAATCAATTTTTCTTGAATGTATTTTTAAATAAAAAGAGACTAAAATAATTTCATATTGAAACTTGTGATACATGATTTGACTAGGTTAATGTATAATTTCTTTAGATAATTGATATGTTAATTATATTTGTGGAATTCATATAAGACAAAACGTAAGGCTTTTAGGAAGTATTACATGTATGGCTATGACTCCTTCCTGTATATCTCTTCATATTCTTGAAGTGATGATTTATTTACTTATTTATTGCTATTAGAAGATATTTAGTGGGAAAGGTTGAGAAGCACTGTTTTACTGTTCTATAATTACCTTCCCTTTCTCACCACCTCCTACACACCCCCCTTCCCTGGAGGGAAAAAGTCTTACCGCATAGATTTGACCAGTGTGGCCCATTTACTTTGCTTAGTTTGAGTCATGCTTAAAGATGGTATTTGCAAATAATTAAATACTAGGCTGACAATGGCTTTGAAACAAGTGGGCCTTTATTTTTTCCTAGTTATAATCAGCTTGCAAGTATACAGCTGCTACAGCTGCTGACATCTCTGCCTTTCTCTTGCCCTTTGCCTCATTGAAAGGTAACTGTTGGAGCTGTAGCCCTAAAAACAGAAAGAAGTAGGAAGGAGGAAAGGGTGTGGTTTATAAAGCTACACTGCATCTGCTTATATTTACTTGTAGTGGATCATCGAAAAAGCAAGAGAGTTCCAGAAAAACATCTATTTCTGCTTTATTGACTATGACAAAGCCTTTGACTGTGTGAATCACAATAACTGGAAAATTCTTCAAGAGATGGGAGTACCAGACCACCTGACCTGCCTCTTGAGAAACTTGTATGCAGGTCAGGAAGCAGCAGTTAGAACTGGACATGGAACAACAGACTGGTTCCAAATAGGGAAAGCAGTACATCAAGGCTGTATATTGTCACCCTGCTTATTTAAGTTCTATGCAGAGTACATCATGAGAAACGCTGGACTGGAAGAAGCACAAGCTGGAATCAAGATTGCCAGGAGAAGTATCAGTAACTTCAGATATGCAGATGACACCACCCTTATGACAGAAAGTGAAGAGGAACTAAAAAGCCTCTTGATGAAAGTGAAAGTGGAGAGTGAAAAAGTTGGCTTAAAGCTCAACATTCAGAAAACTAGGATCATAGCATCTGGTCCCATCACTTCATGAGAAATAAATGGGGAAACAGTGGAAACAGTGTCAGACTTTATTTATTTGGGCTCCAAAATCACTGCAGATGGTGACTGCAGCCATGAAATTAAAAGATGCTTACTCCTTGGAAGGAAAGTTATGGCCAACCTAGATAGCATATTAAAAAGCAGAGACATTACTTTGCCAACAAAGGTCCGTCTAGTCAGGGCTATGGTTTTTCCAGTGGTCATGTATGGATGTGAGAGTTGGACTGTGAAGAAAGCTGAGCGCCGAAGAATTGATGCTTTTGAACTGTGGTGTTGGAGAAGACTCTTTTGAGAGTCCCTTGGACTGCAAGGAGATCCAACCAGTCCATTCTAAAGGAGATCAGTCCTGGGTGTTCATTGGAAGGAATGATGCTAAAGCTGAAACTCCAATACTTTGGCCCCCTCATGCAAAGAGTTGACTCATTGGAAAAGACCCTGATGCTGGGAGGGATTGGGGGCAGGAGGAGAAGGGGATGACAGAGGATGAGATGGCTGGATGGCATCACCGACTCGATGGACATGAGTTTGAGTGAACTCCGGGAGCTGGTGATGGATAGGGAGGCCTGGCGTTTCATGGGGTTGCAAAGAGTTGGACACAACTGAGCAGCTGAACTGAACCGAACTGAAGGGAAAGTAGGAAATTTAGTATTTAGCTTTTATAGCCCCTATATTAGAGAAAAGCAAAGAAAACATTGTAATATTAGGTCAGGCAACTTACAGAGTCTGAGTTAATGATAAGTGCAATTTTTTTAAACTGAAATCTGATTAATTGCAACATCTGCTAATAGATGTTCCTAATCAGTGGTATGTCTGTTTAGTTGAAATAAAATAGTAAGGTCCAGTTGGAGCTCTCTTCACTTCTTTTACTTCTTTGCTACAACCTTCAGAAGCAAAAGTAAACTTTCAAAAACCTATTTTTGGATTAGTTCTGCTGAAGTATAAGGAGCATGTCCCTTTAGCCTTAGAAGGTTCCTTCAAACCAGTTTACTAAGCATTAATAGGTGACTTAAAATATTCTTTCTTAATAATACATTTTCAAAATAGACACAAATTGAGGAATATTCTAATGAATGACCAATAGCAAACTGTTCCTTTTAATTGGTTAAGAATAATTTTTAACAGTAATGTTAAATACCTTATGTTAAAGCACAAGTTCCATCTGATATATTTTTTCTAACATTGAATATACTTTTTTCTTGGCTTTGTTGCAAGACTTTGACACTGAACGGATATCTTTAGTGTACTGTTCTGTTTTGGTGGTTTTTTTTTTTTTGACCGCACCATGCAGCTTGTGGGACCTTAGTTCCCCAAACCTAGGCCCTCAGCAGTGAGAGCACGAAGCCCTAACCATTGGACTGATAGGGAATTCCCTGGAAACCTGAAAGATATTCTTCAGGACTTCAGTTAATTCTTCAGTCTTTCAGGATGCTGTGTTAAATTCCTTCCTTAAAGTGAATATTTTAATTAAATAATTATTTCATGTATTGGTAAATAGTTTCTAGTAGCAGTTTTCTGGAGAAGGCAATGGCACCCCACTCCAGTACTCTTACCTGGAAAATCCCATGGGCGGAGGAGCCTGGTAGGCTGCAGTCCATGGGGTCGTGAAGAGCCGGACACGACTGAGCGACTTCCCTTTCACTTTTCACTTTCATGCATTGGAGAAGGAAATGGCAACCCACTCCAGTGTTCTTCCCTGGAGAATCCCAGGGATGGGGGAGCCTGGTGAGCTGCCATCTATGGGGTCGCACAGAGTCGGACATGACGGAAGTGACTTAGCAGCAGCAGGAGCAGCATGATGATGTATTCGACTTGCCAGGTGGCGCTAGTGTGAAGAACATGCCTGCCAATGCAGGAAACATAAGAGACATGGGTTAGATCCCCTGGAGGATCTTCTAGTATTCTTGCCTGGAGAATTCCATGGATAGAGGAGCCTGGCGGGCTGCAGTCCATAGGATCACCAAGAGTCGGACACGACTGAAGCGACTGAGCACGCACGCACGTGGTGATGTATTAATGTCTAGGCTTTCAGTTTCTTTATTTGAAAATTTATTACCTTTGAATGGACTTTTTCTTATATTCCTTTAAGAATGTATTGTTTTTAAATATATATATATATGTAATTTTCTTTTTCACAATTGTTACAAATGGGAAACTTGACAAGTTTTGAAAGGATATACTTAAATTTAAGACAAGCACCAATTGTTTGATTATATAACATTGAAATAGTGGAATTGTTTCAGAAGTTACAACAGTATATATGTCTTTTATAATTTTAAAAAGAAAATTATAATTTTCAGTCATTAATTGATTGATTCATTCATTCATGCATTCTCCCATTATTCATTCATTCAGTGATTATCTGTGCTTTGGAAATATAGCAGTGAAAAAAGGAAATGCTGCTCTAATTAGAAATTCTGTCAGCAAGAATGTTGGGATAAAAACTCAGTAAGAATAACTGTAGTGTGCGTAATTAATGATTTTGCTTTTTAGGCTCTCTATTAGTTTGCTAAAGCTGTTGTTACAAAATATACACTGAATGGCTTAAACAACAAAGTTTTATTTTCTCTCTCTTCTGGAAGCTGAAATCCAACATGCTGGCAGAATTGACATTTTTCTCTTAGATCTCTTTCTCTGTAGTTTGCAGATGGCAGTCCTTTGGCGACCTTTTATCATCCAGTTTCCTTTGTGCACAGGTGCCCCCTGGTGTTTCTCTCAGTGTGTTCACATTTCTTCTTAGAAGAACACCAGTCGTATTGGATTATTATACCCTACTGGCTTCATTTTAACAGAATCATTTCTTAAAAAGCCCTGTCTTGAAATACAATCCTATTCTAAGGTACTGGGACCCTAGGACTTCAACAGATGAATTTTGGATTGTACAGTTCAACCCCAAACAAGGACCTTATTAAGGAAAAATTAGAATTCAAAGTTCTACAAACATGTAAGGGAAGTTTTGAATGTAAAGCATTTATGATATATCACATCCTGGAAAACATTTCATTATGAAGTTTGCTGAGCATTCGTAAACCTTGTTTGAACATACTCTATCAGTAGTGATTGCCCAAAGAATAAGTAAGGGTGCTCTGATTTTTAAATATTTATTTTAAAAATTACTTGAATTTTTCAGATTAAGAAAGTCAGTGCAGCCTCTCCTTCTCAATTTGGCCACCCTATTCCTATTTGCTACTACCAAAGAAGAAATTTCTTGATCTTATATTTGGGAATGGAAGGTAGGAAAGAAGATACAGAATATTTTGGTATTCTGAGTTTTAATTTCAAAACAGTATTATCTATATGCATATATGCATGTATATGTGTGTTTGGCTGTCTATGTTTGGGGGAACCTAACATAATTTATATTGTAAGGATTTCAAGTTTTTAAACAAGGAAAAAGTACTGATATTTGGAATACAACCTGTTCATCAGTTGGAAATTATCTATAAAATTGTGTAGCAATAGAAGTTGTAGTTCCTGATTCATCCTGCAGAGAAAGAAAATAATAACTTTTGTTCAACAGTGTGTTTTGAGGAGTGAAGCAAATTGAGTGTTTTCCTGGACTTGAAGTCCAAGAGTGTGTTTGTTCTGATAGTATAGCTATGGGGATTTTTGTTTAAAGGGAAAACAAATTTACTTTAAACTATCTTTGCCATTTACTAGAATTAAAAATACATATAAAAGAAATCTTCCCCTGAATTTCATACACTGCTGGGAGCTCCTGGCAGAATTTTTAAAGGTATCCTCAGTTGGTTTTAGAGGGAAAAAAGCCATGCAAGTTTGACATATTTCACAAATTTTTTTCTTTCTTTTTAATTGAAGTATCAGATCAGATCAGTCGCTCAGTCGTGTCCAACTCTTTGCGACCCCATGAATCGCAGCACGCCAGTTGATTTATAGTATTAGTTTTGGATGTACAACATATGTCAGTCTTTTCATAGATTATACTCAATTTAACGTTATTATAAAATATTGGTATTATTCCCCATACTGTACCATATGTCCTTATAGCTTACTTATTTTACACTTAGTAATTTGTGCCTCACATTTAAAGTGAGTAATAATTCTTGTAAATTCCGTTATGTTCTTTACATTATTCTCATAAAGGTAGGTATCTGCTGTACAGACTGCCTTGTCATTTCTCTTAGCTAACAATCACTTAACCCTCCGTGTACCTGGAAAATTATTCCTCATTCTTTGTGGGCCTTTTATTTTTTTGTTACTATTTTTATTTTTGAATACTTTGTCATTTTATAATAATTTAAGAGGAATAATGAAACACTTCATTAGAAATTTTAATTAGAATCTAAACATAATGAATACAGTTTTAAAAATTAGCTTTACTATAATTGATATACAATAAACTGTACGTATTAAAAGAGTACAATTTTACAGGTTTTGACATGGGTATACACCTTTGAAACCATCATTATAATTGAGGTAGTGAACATATCCATCTCTCCTGTAAGTTTCCTTCTTTCAATCCCTTACTCTTGTCCTTCTCCCAGACTACTACTGGTTTAATTTCTAGATTATAGATTAGTTTGACTCTTCTAGAGTTTTATATAAATGAAATAATAAAATATATTCTATTTTATAACCTAGCTTCTTTCAGATTATTTTGTGTTTCACCAACATTGTCCCCTGTATCAGTGATTCCTTTGTTATTTATTTATTTTTTTTGGCTGAGAACTATTCTATGTATATAGCACATTTTGTTTTGAAGATATTTATATCCAAAATATAAATTTCTTTGGAGAAATGTCTGTTTAAATCCTTTGCCCATTTGAAAATTGTGTTGTCTTTTTATTGTTGAGTTGAAAGCCTTCCTTGTATATTTTGGATACTTACCTTATGCACTGTTTGTAGATAGCCTTATCAAATACATGATTTGCAGATATTTTCTCCTGTTCTGTGAGTTATTTTTTCACCTTTCTAATAGTGACCTTTACTGATCAAAAAAGTTTTTTCATATATGCTAAGTCACTTCAGTCGTGTCCGACTCTGTGCAACCCCATAGACGGCAGCCCACCAGGCTCTGCTGTCTCTGGGATTCTCCAGGCAAGAACATTGGAGTGGGTTGCCATTTCCTTCTCCAATGTAGGAAAGTGAAAAGTGAAAGTGAAGTCGCTCAGTCATGTCCGACTCTTAGCAACCCCATGGACTACAGCCCACCAGGCTCCTCCATCCATGGGATTTTCCAGGCAAGAGTACTGGAGTGGGGTGCCATATGAAGTCAGATTTATCTGTTGTTCCTCCCACCCCCTTTTTGGTGGCTTGTGTTTTAAATGTCATGCCTAAGAAACCACTGGCTAATACAAGGTTGCCTTTTCAGACTGTTCATGGGGTTTTCAATGGCAAGAATACTGGAGTGGTTTGCCATTCCTTCTAAAAAGATTATGCTCAAAATCCTTCAAGGTAGACTTCAGCAGTATGTGAACCGAGAACTTCCAGATGTACAAGCCTTTCGAAAAGGCACAGAGGAACCAGAAATTAAATTGCCAGCATTCATTGGATCATAGAGAAAGCCAGGGAATTCCAGAAAAACATGTACGTCATTGACTACACTAAAGCCTTTGACTGTGTGGATCACAACTGAGGAAAAATTCTTAAAAGAGATGGAAATACCAGACTACCTGACCTGTCTCCTGAGAAACTTGTATGCATGTCAAGAAGCAACAGTTAGAATCTTAAATGGAACAACTGACGGGTTCAAAAATGGGAAAGGAGTATGACAAGGCTGTGTATTATCACCCTGTTTATTTTAACCTCTGTGCAGAGTACATCATGTGAAAAACCAGGCTGGATGAATCACAAGCTGGAATCAAGATTGCTGGGAGAAATATGAACAGCCTCAGGCATGTAGATGATACCACTCTAATGGCAGAGAGTGAAGAGAAACTAAAGAGCCTCTTGATGAGGGTGAAAGAGGAGAGTAAAAAAGCTGGCTTAAAACTCAGCATTTGAAAAACTAAGATCATGGCATCTGGTCCCATCACCTCATGGCAAATAGATGGGGAAACAGTGGAAGCAGTGACAGATTGTCTTTTCTTGGGCTCCAGAATCACTGCGGATGATGACTACAGCCATGAAATAAAAGACACTTGCTCCTTGGAAGGAAAGCTATGACAAGCCCTAGACAGTGTATTAAAAAGGAGAGACATCATTTTGCTGACAAAGGTCCATATACTTAAAGCTATGGTTTTTCCAGTAGTTATGTATAGATGTAAGATCTGGACCAAGAAGAAGGCAAAGTGCCAAAGAATGTTTTTGAAGACTCTTGAGAGTCCCTTGGACTGCACAATCAAACCAGTCCATCCTAAAGGAGATCAACCCTGAATATTCATTGGAAGGACTGATGCTGAAGCTCCAATACTTTGGCCACCTGACGCAAAGAGCTGACTCATTGGAAGAGACCGTGATTCTGGGAAAGATTGAGGGCAGCAGGAGAAGAGCGTGACAGAGGATGAGATGGTTGGATGGCATCACTGACTCAGCGGACAGGAGTTTGAGCACACTCCAGGAGTGGATGAAGGACAGGGAAGCCTGCCGTACTGCAGTCCATGGGGTCACAAAGAGTCAGACTTAGGTACTGAACAATAACACAAGGTTGCAAAGATTTGTACTTAATTTTCTTAAGACTTTTATGATTTTAATTCTTACATTTAGGTCTTAATTCATTTTGAACTAGCCTTTTATATATCATGTGAGAAAGAGCTCTAATAAAACTTTTTTTTGCATCCAGGTGTTGAAAATGTATCCCTTTCTCATTAAATTTTCTTAGTACTCATGCTGAAAATCAGTTGACCATAAATCTTAGGATACATTTCTGGACTGTTAATTCTCTGTGTCTATCCTTGTGCTGGTATCACAATCTTGATTCATACAGTTTTGAAGGAAGTTTTAAAATTGTTAAGTGTTAGTCCTCTACTTTCTTCTTCTGTTTCAAGACTGTTTTGACTATTTTGGGTCTTTTGCAGACCTTTCTGAGTATTAGGCTCAGCTTGTTAATTTTGAAGAAAGCCAGGTGGGATTTTGATTGGGATTGCATTGAGTGATATATGAAAAACTTTTAATTGCTTTTGGAGGATGATACGAAGCCAATTTTTTATCTAACTTGAATACTGGTAGATAAAAGAACATGTTATTCATGTGTGAACCATACCAACAGGTAACCAAATAATGAAGACAACTCTTACATATTTGTGTGTGTGTGTGTGTGTGTGTGTATCTTTTAATAAATGAAAAAAGAATAATAGATTATCATCATTTTGCAACCCTCATGGAGTGAATTGATTTAGGCATTGAGTATTAGGAGCTCCTAATATTGCAAAAAGATATAACCAGACATTATGTGTTACTTAATAGAAGAACACAGTACCATCTATAGTCTAGCCAAAAGGATTAAACATGAGACTGATCAAGCTATTGCATTCTGCTGCCAGTTTGCAGGAAGTACAGAAGCCAAGGATACTTCCCCTGGTGGCTCAGTGGTAAAGAATCCGCCTACCAATGCAGGAGACATGGGTTTGATCCCTGGGTTAGGAAGATCCCCTGGGGAAGGAATGAGAACCCACTCCGGTATTCTTGCCTGGGAAATTCCATGCACGGAGGAGCCTGCTGCCCTGCAGTCCATGGAGTCACAAAAAAGTCTGACACAACTTAGCTACTAAACAACAACAAAAGCCAGGGGACCACACTGAATTGTTCCATGAATATGAAGTGATTATACTGGGAAGCCTACAGGTTAAATACCTTGAGTTTCTGAGTAATTCTGTGGAATATAAAGAGATCAAGGGGCAACTTATGTATTAGAAGATACATAAAATTTGGCGGGGGGAGTCTGAAAGATATAAAACAAGAAATGGTTCATTCTGAAAAGGAAAGAAAGAAATCACTAAAAATTTTATGTCTTTTGAAAAGTGAAAAGACAAAATTTTTAGTGATTTCTTTCCTTTTCAGAATTTCAGTGATTTCTTCTTTTGTTTTCAATCTTGTCAGACCCCTCCGAATTATGAATACATATGGACATTTATGGATATGCTTCGCAAACACATAATTGCATATACATACAATGTTTATACATACGTACACATAGATAAACTATCATTTTGCTTTAAAATGTTCAAAATGTGTTTGTTAGTTTTGAAACATGCTTTCCTCATTCAGTAGTTGTGTCTTCATCTTTTCCCCTTAGAAGAGGTAACTTTTTACCTAATTTAACTTCCACATAACATTTCCTTTCATATTATTGCTAACATAATTTTAAAAAAAATTAATGATACGCAGCTTATTTCCAATTTTTCTTTATTTCAAGCTAATCTATAGTGAATATTCTTCTGCATGTATTTCTCCCTAAGCTAAGCTGTGGAGTATCTTTAAAGCTGAAAATATAGTAACAAGTTTCCTTCCTTATAGTGTATCTATTGTTAAGGTATCAGATCAGATCAGATCAGATCAGTCGCTCAGTCGTGTCCTACTCTTTGCGACCCCATGAATCGCAGCACGCCAGGCCTCCCTGTCCATCACCGCTCCCAGAGTTCACTCAGACTCACGTCCATCGAGTCAGTGATGCCATCCAGCCATCTCATCCTCTGTCGTCCCCTTCTCCTCCTGCCCCCAATCCCTCCCAGCATCAGGGTCTTTTCCAATGAGTCAACTCTTTGCATGAGGGGGCCAAAGTACTGGAGTTTCAGCTTTAGCATCATTCCTTCCAAAGAAATCCCAGGGCTGATCTCTTTCAGAATGGACTGGTTGGATCTCCTTGCAGTCCAAGGGACTCTCAAGAGTCTTCTGCAACACACCACAGTTCAAAAGCATCAATTCTTCAGCGCTCAGCCTTCTTCACAGTCCAACTCTCACATCCATACATGACCACTGGAAAAACCATAGCCTTGACTAGATGGACCTTTGTTGGCAAAGTAATGTCTCTGCTTTTGAATATGCTATCTAGGTTGGTCATAACTTTGCTTCCAAGGAGTAAGCGTCTTTTAATTTCATGGCTGCAGTCACCATCTGTAGTGATTTTGGAGCCCAGAAAAATAAAGTCTGACACTGTTTCCACTGTTTCCCCATCTATTTCCCATGAAGTGTTGAGACCGGATGCCATGATCTTCGTTTTCTGAATGTTGAGCTTTAAGCCCACTTTTTCACTCTCCACTTTCACTTTCATCAAGAGGCTTTTTAGTTCCTCTTCACTTTCTGCCATAAGGGTGGTGTCATGTGCATATCTGAGGTTATTGATATTTCTCCCAGCAGTCTTGATTCCAGCTTGTGTTTCTTCCAGTCCAGTGTTTACCATGATGTACTCTGCATATAAGTTAAATAAACAGGGTGACAATATACAGCCTTGACATACTCCTTTTCCTATTTGGAACCAGTCTGTTGTTCCATGTCCAGTTCTAACTGTTGCTTCCTGACCTGCATACAGATTTCTCAAGAGGCAGATCAGGTGGTCTGATATTCCCACCTCTTTCAGACTTTTCCCCAGTTTACTGTGATCCACACAGTCAAAGCCTTTGGCATAGTCAATAAAGCAGAAATAGATGTTTTTCTGGAACTCTCTTGCTTTGTCCATGATCCGGCGGATGTTGGCAATTTGATCTCTGGTTCCTCTGCCTTTTCTAAAACCGGCTTGAACATCAGGAAGTTCACGGTTCCCATATTGCTGAAGCCTGGCTTGGAGAATTTTGAGCATTACTTTACTAGCGTGTGAGATGAGTGCAATTGTGCGGTAGTTTGAGCATTCTTTGGCATTGCCTTTCTTTGGGATTGGAATGAAAACTGACCTTTTCCAGTCCTGTGACCACTGCTGAGTTTTCCAAATTTGCTGGCATATTGTTAAGGTATAGAAATGTTTAATTTTGCTTTCACTAATTTGAGCATATAAACTGTTAAGTTTTGTAAGTATGTCTGTGTTAACTTTAATCTTACTCAGGACAAAGTTAGTAAATTCTTTTCAGTGGTTTTGAAAAAAATTAAAGTCTACATGTAAAAATAGATTGCTTATATCCTGTTGATTTCTTTTGTTGATGTTGATGGTTGTTGTTTTCTGTGTGATTGTACCATTTCACAGAAGGATATAGTTTAAAAAGTGATGCTGGAAGTTGTGTAGTAACTTTCAGTGGTCAAATTCATAGTTAAGTTTTTAAATATATATTTTACAGTATATATGTTTGTCAGTATACCACAAATATTTATATTCCTCACTAGTGCTGTTTCTTCTAAGAGTAGTTCCTGGAAGTATAATTACTAGAGAAGTAGAAATATTTTCAGGACTTTTAAAACATTTTTCCAGATTGTCCACCAGGAAAAGACCTCTACCAGGAAGCCCATTTCTCTGAATGTTGGCATTGTAATTTTTACTTCCTAAAAAAGATGAGCATGTTTTCCTTTAAGTTTACAGACCCAATTGTATGTCTTTTGTGAGTATCCCTTTATTATGTTTGTTGACTCATATTCTACCCCCCCATGATTTATAAGAGCCAGCCTGTAGGGCTAATAATCCTGTTTGTTGGGTTTTTTTTTTTTTCTGTTTATTGTTTTAAACATTTGTTTTCTTTTGTGCCTTGTTTGTAATTTCTTTATAGTGTGTTTAATTTGGGGATGGGTAGCTAAGTTTCTTTTGGTTTTGTGTATGTGTTTACAGATTCCCAGCCTGGGATGAAAAACATACACTTTTATTTTCTTCCCATTCCTATAATTATGATTTCTTTTACTGCTGTGTATGGTATGAGGTAGATTTGGTTTTCTTAAAATTATGTTAATGTTTTAAAAAATAGAATGTGTGCGTGTACACATGAGAGAGAAAGAGGCAAAGATTTTTTTATAAGTAAAAGTATTGCTATCTAATAAATAATTTTCGGTTAGAATTTGAAAAGGCTGAGTTTTTTCATTTGTTTTTGTTTTTTGTTTGTTTTGTTTTTTTTTGGTACAAGTTAATTGGATAAGAAGACCAGACTAAATTAGCTGACTTTGGCTTTGTATGTTGACTTCACTTACATATATCTTTAGAGATACAGTGTTCAGCTAACATTGGGTTAAAAAAATGGACAAATTAACGTTCAGTTTTCTTTTTCACCTAGCTTTGAAGTCTTATTTGTAGTTATTTTTTATTGTGGTAAAAATACATATGAGATTTACCACCTTAACCATTTTTGAGTTTGCAGTTCAATGGTATTAAATGCGTCTACATTGTTGAACAACCATAACCACCATCCATTCCCATAACTTTTAATCTAGTAAAACTGAAATTCTATGCCTGTTGAACAGTAACTCAGAATTTTCTCCTCCCACCAGCCCATGACAACCACCATTCTATTTTCTGTCTTTATGATTTTGACCACTTTAAGTACCTCATGTAAGTGGAGTCATACAGTATTTGTCTTTTTTGTGACTGGTTTATTTCACTAGCATAATGTCTACAAGGTTCATCCATGTTGTAACATATTACAGAATTTCCTTCGTTAGGGCTGAAAAATATTCCATTGTGTATATATACCTCATTTTGCTTATCCATCCATCCATTGGTAGATCCTTGGGTTTTTTCCATGTTTTAGTTACTGTGAATGATGCTGCTGTAAACACTGGTGTAGAACTCTCTCTTCAAGACCGTGCTTTCAGTTCTTTTGGTTATATGCTCAGAATTGGAATTCTTGGGTCATATGGTAATCATATTTTCAATTTTTTTAGGAACCACCGTATTATTTTCTACGGTGGCTATACTGTTTTACATTTATACCAGTAGTGCAAAGTGTTCTGATTTCTCTACATCCTTACCAATGTTTGTTTTCTGGTTTTTTTTTAAACCAGTCTTTTTTTAAAAATAATTCTTTTATTGAACTATAGTTGATTTACAATGTTGTGTTAATTACTGCTGTACAGCAAAGTGATTCAGTTACAAATATACATCCTTTCTTTTATATATATATATATTCTTTTCATTCTTTTCCATTATGGTTTGTCATAGAATATTAAATATATTTCATATATTTCTCTGTGTTATACAGTAGTACCTTGGCTGTTTTTTAGTAGTAGCTATTCCAATGATTGTCAGGTGGTACCTCATAGTTCTGATTTGCATTTCTCAAATGATAGTGATGTTGAGCATCTTTTCATGTGCTTACTGGCTCTTTGTATATCTTTTTTGGAGTTCTTCGCCCATTTTTTAATTGAATTGTTTTTGTTGAATTTTGGAAGTTTTCTATGTATTCTGGACATTAATCCCTTATCAGATATATCATTGGTAAATATTTTCTCCCATTTCTTTTTAGTCTCTGGATAGAGTCATTTGATACACAAAAACTTGTCAATTTTATGAAATCAAATTCATCTGTTTTTCTCTTTTGTTACTTCTGCCTTTGGTGTCATAGCCAAAAATTCATAGCCAAATGCAATATCTTAAAGTTTTTCCTCTAACAGTTTTATTCTTTTAAGTCTTACATTTATGCCCTTGATCCACCTTGAGTTAATTTTTGTATATAGTATTTCATAAGGGTTCAACTTCATCCTTTTATGTGTCAGTATGTGATTTTTGCAGCACCACTTGTTGAAAAGATTGTCTTTCACTACTGAATGGTCTTGGCACCCTGTGAAAAATAATGTGTGTGTGAGGGTCTTTTTCTGAATTCTGCTTCATTCCATTGGTCCATATGTCTCTCTTCATGCTAGTAACAAACTGTTTCGATTACTGTAACTTTGTAGTAAGTTTGAAATGAGAAAGAATGAGCCTTTCATCTTTTGTCTTTTTTTTCATGGTTATTTTGGCTATTTGAATCCCTTTAGATCCAAATGAATTTTAGGATGGGTTTTTTAATTTCCATTAAAAATGTCATTGGGGTTTTGATAGGAATTGGGTTAAATTTGCAGTATTGCTTTAAGTAGTATTGACATCTTACCAATATTAAATCTTCAACCTATGAATGCAGGATGTGTTTCCATTTATTTATGTTGTCTTTAATTTTGTTTATCAATATTTTGTAGTTTTCATGGCCCAAGTCTTTTACCTTGTTGGTTGAATTCATTCCTGTTTTTTTAATGCTATTGTAAATAGAATTGTTTTCTTAGTTTTCAGATTGTATGTATATAGAAATACAACTGATAGTTAATAGAAATGCAGCTGATTTTTGTGTGTCAACTTTTGTAGGATATAAAACACTGTCCCATTGCTTTGCTGTATTCAGTAGTTCTGACAGCTTTTTTGCTGAGTCTTTATTGATAGAAGACAGAGATAATACTGCTTCTTCCTTTCCAACTTGATGCCTTTTATTTCTTCTTCTTGCCTTATTGTTCTGGCTACATCTTCCAGTACCATGTTGAACAGAGGTGGTAAAACTGATCCAAATTAAACACAATATACATCCAAGTTTTCCCCTGATGTTGCAAGCCTTCAGCAGACTCGAGATTGGCAAAATTATATCAGACAGATTATGCCTGTGCAGCCATTACTTAGGTGGAAGCAACAGATTGCTGGTGTTTCTTATTCTGCCATCTTCCCAGATTGTGAATTATTTTTAATAATCAGATAACTTTATTAAAATATTGGCATGACTTTAAAATGGAGAACCATGTCTCTCAGACTTTCTGTGTTAAACCATAAAATACACTTTTCATGTAGCTAAATATTATTATTTGGGTAGTTATGAAAATCATGATTTGAATTGAATTCATGTTGCTTTTTAGAGCTTTCTCATATTTAATAATATTTTGTGTTTTACAGAAATACCGGTATCAGGATGAAGATACACCTCCTCAAGAGCACATTTCTCCACAAATCACTAATGAGGTGATAGGTCCAGAATTGGTTCATGTCTCAGAGAAGAACCTGTCAGAAATTGAAAACGTCCATGGATTTGTTTCTCACTCTCATATTTCACCAGTAAAGGTAAGATAATAACTTAATTTTGTTGCTATGAATTATTTGTTACTTTCGTTATTAATGTCACACATGCTTAGAGAGAACTGTTCTTTAATGTATGATTTTCTGACCTTAGTTTCTGGTTTTTATAGTTGTAAGAAATTTCATGTTATTTATTAGCATTCTAAAGATACTTAAAAACTGTATTTTATAAATAAATTTTATTCATTGATACGATCTTGAAGCCTAAGAGTTCTCATGAAGGAAATAGGTATTATATTTCAAATACCCACAATGAAATATTTTTAAACTTGTAAAAAACTAAATTAGTAGGTTCAGAAAAAGAGCTTAATGGTATCTTTGAAGTCCAATATGTGGCTTTACCTGACACCATCACCTTGTTTCTCCCCTCAGAAATAACCACCGTCCTGGTTTCACATGTTTAGATTTCTAATCAGTATATTGTTTCTTTTGCCTGCTTTTGTTTTATATAATTGGAATTATACTATGTGTAATCTCAACTTACATTTTTTGCTCAACATTATATTCTCAAAATTCATTATTTTCACTGCCCTAGAGTTTTCTTTTTATGAATATACTATAATTTACCTTACTTTTGATAGCTGTTATTTTCAGATTATTACTAGTGTTAAAAATGCGGTTAAAATTGTAGGTTATATATAACATCTTTACAGATAACACCAGATTATTTTTCCAACTGGTTGTATGATTTATATTTTCAACAGCAGTATGTAACAGTTTAAATTGATCTATAGTCTCATATTTTTTTTTTTTTGCCATTGTTTTGGATTTGAAGTAGCATCTTACTGTGATTTTAGTATTCATTGCACCATTTGATAATACTGATCATTTAGATTTCCTATTCTGTGACATACCTTCTCAAGAATTTTTTTCATTTTTGTATTGGATTTTTCCTTTTACTGATTTGTACAAGTTCACTATATATTCTAGATTCTAATCCTTTGTTAGTTGTATGTATTTTAAATAAGAATCATTTCCTACTAGTAGACCTTAAAGTGGCTTTTGTAATTCTCTTTGAGGGATGATTTCATATTACTGGTTAAAAAGTTTATATAGTATCACTAAGATTTTTAGTTAATAATTTTTCTAGGTATTTGTCCATTTCATATTTACTTTGAAATATTCTCAACATCCTATTTATTTTTTGTCTACAGCATATTTAGGTGTAGCCCCTTTTTCATTCCTAGTATCATTGATTTATACCTTTTTCCCCCCTTGATTATTTTTGCCGAAGAAGGGTCACTTTCAGAGAACCATGTATTTTACTAGAAAACAGACTGATGGTTGCCAAGGGGAAGGGGGTTGGAGGAGGGATGGATTAGAACGTTGGGACTAGGAGATGAAAGCTTTTATATATAGAATGGATAAACGAACTATATTCAGTATCCTATGATACTATCTGTCTATAAAACTATCTGTTTATCTACTATGATAAACTATATGGTTTATCCTATGATAAACCATAATGGAAAGAGCATTAAAAATGTATATATGAAAAAAAATGTATATATATGTATAACTGAAGTACTTTGTTGTACAGCAGTGATTAATACAACATTGTAGATCAACTGTATACCTAAATAAGTAAATAAGAACATGTCTTTTAAAAGAAATCTTCTCCTGTGCTCCTCCCCCATGTACTGCCACACCCGCCCCCTTTCATATACACATATACATATATATATACACACACACATGCTTATGTACATGCTGCTGCTGCTAAGTCACTTCAGTCGTGTCCGACTCTGTGCGACCCCAGAGAGGGCAGCCCACCAGGCTCCCCCATCCCTGGGATTCTCCAGGCAAGAACACTGGAGTGGGTTGCCATTTCCTTCTCCAATGCCTGAAAGTGAAAAGTGAAAGTGAAGTCGCTCAGTCTTGTCCGACTCTTAGCGACCCATGGACTGCAGCCTACCAGGCTTCTCCGTCCACGGGATTTTCCAGGCAAGAGTCCTGGAGTGGGGTGCCACTGCCTTCTCCAGCTTATGTACATATATAAGTATAAATGTACATATGTAAATGTACACATGCTCCAGATCAATCAAAGATTGTGTTTGACAGAGGCAGTCTGATCTTCTCCTGGAAGGATAAATGAAAGTAAAGTTACACAGGGGGAAAAAATCAGTTGGCAGAGACAGTTTTCCTTCTATTTATTTCCCTTTCTCCTCTTACCAATATTATTTTATTTTTTCCTACTTTCCATGAGTTTATTCTTTTTGGTTTTTTTCCCCCCTAGCTTCTCAGTTTGGTTGCTTATTACGTTATCAGCTTTTTCTAATGCTATTTGAATTTGTAAATTTTCCTTTAAATAGCACTTTATCTGTAACCTACAGGTTTAATATGCAATGTTTATCATCATTCAAGCTTTTTATTGCCATTGTGATTTTTCTTTGCCCCATGAGTTGTTTAAAAGTATTTTAATTGCATTGCATGCATGCTCAGTCATGTCTGACTCTTTGCAACCTTATGGACTGTAGTCAGTCAGTCTCCTCTGTCCATGGAATTTTCCAGGCAAGAATACTGGAGTAGGTTGCCATTTCCTGTTCCAGGGAATCTTCCCAACCCAGGGATTGAACCCATCTCCTGTGTCTCTTTCACTGGCAGGTGGATTCCTTACCACTGCACCATCTGGGAAGTTCCTATTATATCGTCTTTTCAATTTTATTTTTTCCTTTCCATTTTTCCTTCTAACTAGCTTAGAAGTTTTTCTGTTTCTTTTCCTTTAATGGTCATTCTAGAAATTGTTTTAGAAGCTTTAATATACATGTTTCACTTACAGAAATTTAAACAATAAATTTACTCTCATTTTGAACAACGAAAGAACCTTAGAAGACGAATTTTAAGCACTCCTTGCTTTCTATGCTGTTCTTATCAGCCTATGCCTATTTTCTCTTGACTGAATTTATAAAACCTATTTCTTTAGTTGAAAATCCCTCCAAGGTATGTATGATTCTTGTTTCTAATATTTTGGATTTTTGGTGATTATAATTGTTAAAAATTGTCCAAAGTCAGTTTGGACACACTCAAGCTCTCAGTTTTTTTGTAGGTGTTTGATAGTTACTTCTGTAGGGATGCAGATTCTCATATAAGCAGACATTTAAACAGATAATGAGCCAGGTAGCATAAAGTATTATATATAGCCTCTTTTAAAAAATTTTATTTATTTGGCTGGGCTGGATCTTAGTTGTGGCATGTAGGATCTAGTTCCCTGACCAGGGGGGATGAACCCAGTTCCCCTGCAGTGGACGCGTAGAGTCTTAGCCACTGGACCTCCAGGGAAGTCCTTAGCCTCTTTAAATATGATGAAGCCTCAACTTTCTGTTGTTGCATAAAATGCTCACTCTCGGCAAATAAAACAATATTCCAGAGACCAAGATTTTGTTACATAGAATTTCTAAACATCTTGGGGATTAAACCTAAGGTACCATCCCTAAGGCTCTAAGCCTCTTCAGAGACTTTTCTTTCCCTTGTACATGAGTGGATTGTGTCTTTAATTCAGCCAACCCATATAAATGAAGTATAATGAATTTCAGCAGTGAAAGCCCACTTCATTCATTATATTTGGGGAGCTTTTGGTGTTGATCAAAGATTGATACAACAAAATTCCTACAGAAGCCATTTACTTTATACTTAAATGTTAGCTGACTGGTCTAGGAATGTGAATTCTTGATTAGGACAACTGACTGTCCATTAAGTAATGGTTCTCAGCTGTGGCTGAACATTGAAATCACTTAAAAAAGTTTTAAAATTTATATCTCTGAGATTATGATTTAATTGTTCTGGGATAGAGTCTGGCTTTGGAGATTTATGACAGTTCTCTAGGTGTTTCTGGTAGATAACCACTGTTGAGAAACACTGCCCTAGAACTTAGCCTATTTGAACCACCATACACATCTTTACTGTCTGTCTTAAAGTGTTTTAAAGTAAATTTCTGACATCTCTTAATTTAACCCTCACTCTGCAGTGAGACTAAGTATTTACAGTTATTGAAAGAGAAAATGTTATTACTTTTTTAAAGATTTTCTCTCACTTGCTTCCTTAATTTGACTCCTTTTCTCCTGAAATTCTTACCATAAGAGAACTAAGTCAGTTTTGCCTTATTCTTTTGGTATCTGCTTTAAAAATGCTTTTGTACTTTGCAGTAGTTATTAAATGATAAAGGATTATATCTCTCATCGCATTTCCCCTCTTCTGGGCTTTTTAAAGACAAGTTTGACAGTTCAGTTCAGTTCAGTTGCTCAGTTGTGTCCGACTCTTTGCAACCCCATGGACTGCAGCACTCCAGGCCTCCCTATCCATCACCAGCTCCCGGAGCTTGCTCTAACTCATGTCCATCGAATCGGTGATGCCATCCAACCATTCATCCTCTGTCGTCCCCTTCTCCTCCCGCCTTCAGTCTTTCCCAGCATAAGGTCTTTTCCAATCAGTCATTTCTTCACATCAGGTGGTCAAAGTATCGAAGCTTCAGCTTCAGCGGCAGTCCTTCCAATGAATATTCAGGACTGATTTCCTTTTAGGATTGACTGTTGGATCTCCTTGTAGTCCAAGGGACTCTCAAGAGTCCAACACCCCAGTTTAAAAGCATTAATTCTTTGGCACTAAGCCTTCTTTATGGTCCAGCTGTCACATCCATATGACTACTGGAAAAACCATAGCTTTGACTAGACAAACTTTGTCAGCAAAGTAATCAGAACGAGATCCAGTTTCCCCCACAGTCAATATCTCCCATCAGGAAGCTTCCATAAGCCTCTTATCCTTCCTCATCAGAGGGCAGACAGAATGAAAACCACAATCACAACCACAAAACTAACCAAACTGATGACATGGACCACAGCCTTGTCCAACTCAATGGACAGCCTTGTCCACACAGCCATGCTGTGTGTAGGGCCACCCAAGACGGACAGGTCATGGTGGAGAGTTCTGACAAAATGTGGTCCACTGGAGAAGGGAATGGCAAACCACTTCAGTATTCTTGCCTTGAGAACACCATGAACAGTAGGAAAAGTTTGACAGGTTTATTTAAAGAAGTATGTTATGGAGCTTAAAATTTCCTTTATTATTAGTTATAAACCACACCTTTTTTATATTTTATCTTTTCTGAAATTGGCTTACATCTTACAGTTTGCTGGTGTTATACTATTGCCATAGTGAAGTGGCAGTTTGAGTATTTGTATGCAAATCTTTGACAAATTTTGGTTAAAATCAAGAAAGTACTAGCCTCAAAGCATCTTAGTGTACTATGGTAATAATTCAACTGGTCTCATCGGAAAGCAGCTGAATCTATCAGTCCTTATATGCCATTATCTTGCTGTTTCTCGTTTTGTTTTCTTGTAGAAGATATTAACAGCATCAGTCTCTGCAATAGTTAGAGACTATTCTGGTGAAAAACTTCTGGTGCAGTTAGGTAGAGAAATGGGATATCATCATTGTATTCTCCGTTTTTCTTGCTGGCTCTCTTGATTTATATCTGGGAACTGATAAGGATTTTCTTTACCAGTAGAAGAAATTATCTAACTTCTCTTTAACCTGTTTGTAAGTAATACTTTACATCTTACTGTTTTTAATGACAGGTTTTTTTCCTATTATAAACTTGTTTTACACATTTTCTCATGTTAAATTAAAAAAAAATCTGATACATAATATTACATAGTATATTTGTACTTTGATTTGATGAACACTTCTGGTGTTCACTATTTGTTGTTTCCATTTTTACTAGGTTTCATAAAGAAGGCTGCAGTGAATCATCTTTGGGGCATCTAAAGTATGTTAGGTCGTTTTCTTAGAATGGTTTTCCAGAAGTCAAATTACTGGGTCAGAAATTTTGATAGACTGGATTTTTGAGAGACTATTTTCTGATACATTTGTAATTTAAGAATTATTATAACTGTACCATTTGGGGTATTTCTTCCTGCTTCTCTGTCTCATGCATAGATTAAAATTTGAGGAGGGAGCATAGAACTGGGGTAGTATAATAGCAAAATGGTTAAGGTTACTTTGTGTTAGAAAACCAAATTTTTAAAAAACAGCCTTATTTTGACATAAGGCAAGTTTTAATTTTTTAAAATTTTTACAAATAGCTGCAAATATTTTAGGAAGCTTAATAATGAAGTATATTTTATTTAAAATATATATAAGATTACCAGATTAGCAGTCTTTTTTTTTTTAACTAATATAAAGAGCTTCTCCACTTTTATAGTATTGTGATTGGAATGAAGCAAATAACACTTTACTATACATAGAGCTCAGTATATGAATTATTATTTTTTTAATTTGAAAAGTTACCTTTGAATAGTAGTGATTTGCTGAGTAGAATGTAAATTAGACGCTGCTTTTGTTGTTCACAATTCTTATGAATGTTAATAGAAAAATAAGATTGCTTTAAAAATCAACTGTTAGAATATTAATTTTGTTTATTAAATAACATACATTTAGCATTTATTAAACATCTGTGCTGGTAAGTTTGTTAAACTTTAATGATTGGTATTTTTTATGGAGAGATATTATAACATGGTATGATGTAACATGAAAAAGAGAGAAATTAAATTCTTGAAGTATTCTAAAAAAGAAAGGTGACATTTGGACAAGTGCTGAAGGATGTGTACAAGATGCCAATTCAGAGAAGACAGTTACTGGAGAAAATAAGTACCGTGGGAGGGTGATTGTCTGAGGAAACTGTAAAAATGCAGTAAAGTTCATGAACTGTAGCTGATGTTTAGGATGGTTGTTAGGAAATTGAGGACAAGGTAAGAAAGACCTTGATCCTGAGCTTATGAGTGGCCCTCTGAAGGTTTTGCCACCATGAAACGTGCTGTGAAATAATCTGTCAAGGTGTTGTAGTGCTAATGCGGATTCTCTTTACTGAAGTAATGAATGAAATAAGATAGTGATTGAAAGTTACTTAATTCTGTTATTAGCATAAAATATAAAAGTATGATTTGGACTTTCCTGGCAGTCCAGTGGTTTAGAATGCGTGCACTGCAGGTGGCACTGGTTTAAATCCCTGCTTGGGAAACTAAAATGCCATTTGGTGCAGCCAAAAAAAAAGTGATTATTTTTAAAAAGTAGTTGTGATTTAGGACTCTAAAAGGGAAGTTTCTTGCCAGTGCTAAACAGTTTCAAGAAAGAAGTTGGCAACATAATGTTGAAAAATCCTAACCTGAAGGATATGAACATAGTGGGTAGATTTTTGTGGTATATGAGAATCTTGAAGGTTGATTTTAAACAGTTCTAAATATAGTCATGTGAAGAGTTGACTCGTTGGAAAAGACTATGATGCTGGGAGGGATTGGGGACAGGAGGAGAAGGGGACGAAAGAGGATGAGATGGGTGGATGGCATCACTGACTCGATGGACTTGAGTTTGCGTGAACTCCAGAGTTGGTGATGGACAGGGAGGCCTGGTGTGCTGCAATTCATGGGGTCGCAAAGAGTCGGACACAACTGAGTGGCTGGACTGAACTGACCTGAACTGAACTGAAATATAGTCATATGATGAATATGATAAGAACAATGTTTAAGATTCTTTAAACTGAAAATGACCTAAGAGTTAGGAAAAATGGCCAGAACTGTAAATTGAACAGATCAAATCTAGATGGAGTGACAAGGGTGAGATGGCTTAGTATAAGATGTTACAGTGGTCATTGGATAAATAAAAGAGTTCATGTTTTGACTTTGTCTTCAGTGACAAGGAAAATTATTTTTTATGTGCAAAGTAAATGTAGTTGAGGGACTTGAAATTGAAGACAGAACAGGGTATGTGAACAGATAATTATTTTAAATAAATATATCTTCTAGCCTGGAAGCATTTAATTCAGTAGTACTAATACTCACCAG
Organism: Bos taurus; assembly: GCF_002263795.3. NCBI lineage: Eukaryota > Metazoa > Chordata > Mammalia > Artiodactyla > Bovidae > Bos > Bos taurus. The sequence continues at coordinate 71,680,380 of NC_037328.1, read as the reverse complement.
CAGCAGTTGGTAGTTTTTTTAATACTATGAGAAACAGGGGTAGCAGAAGAACGGATGTAAGCAAACATGTGCCTTTTGAACTAAAGGCTACAGGAATAGAATCTGTCCCACTTTGAGTACATACTGAGTACTTTTTGAAATCAACTTTGTTTTCACAACTCAGAGCATCTTAAAATACTGTTGAGTTTTATCTTTCTTGGATGACTCTGATGTACTAAGTTGAGCAGTTTGCATACAATATGACCACTAGATGGCGCTCATACAGAAGGAATTTGTGTATAAATGATCAGGTAAATAAAAATTCTATGTTATCAAACTTCTTAGTTTAATCTTTTCTTAACTGCTGCATGTTTTAAAATTTAGTAAGCCATATTATAAAGATAAAAAGGTAAGGAAAATGTTATGTTGCATTTATAGTATTGTTGACTTTGTGGTCACTTAATTTTTTTTTCTAGTATTTTAGAGTTTCAGTATTGTTTTTCCTCTCATCCTTCAACCTTTCAAAAATTTTCACCAAGATTATTTAATCATTGCCTTTGTTACTATATCTTAAAGTCTTCTGGGTTTATTTCCAAGTTTGGAAATGTATACAAGTAATTGAGGGCCTATCCTGTATAAATTTTTGAACTGTCTTTACTTCCGTATAATGTTATAAAATAAACATTTCTCATAGTCATAAATTTTTTATGATCATTAAGTATGTAAAAATCCACTAAATGGATATACTTTGTTTAATTATGCTTTCTGCTATTGTGTGTGTGTGTGTGTGTGTGCGTGCGCGCATGCACATTGAGTTGTCTCCCAACTCTTTGCAACCCTATGGACTAGCCCTCTAGGCTCCTCTGTCCATGGAATTTTCCATGCAAGAATACCGGAGTGGGTTGCCATTTCCTCCTCCAGGGGATTTTCCCAACCCAGAGGTCAAACTTTCCTGCGTTGGCAGGTGGATTTTTTACCACTACGCCATCTGGGAAGCCTCCTCCTCTTGTTTAGAGTTCTTCTGTAGATAATATTGTTCTTTGAAAAAGAAAGATTAAGCTATACAGAAAAGAAGAATATTAGGTGTGGAGTATAGCTCATTAGTAGAGAATTTGACTGCAAAAATAAAATGTTAATTCTTCATATATCATATTAAAATCTTAATAGTGTTCTCTTCGGTGATTTAAACATTGTGTGGTATTTTTTAAAGTATACTATTTTAAATAGACTTTTTAAGTTCTATAATTAAAAATTTGTTTTAATGGAATAGAGTATCTTTCAGCTTTGCCACATGGCTTGGATTATTTTAAAGCAGAGATCAGTGAGGACTTAGGTGCCTTCTGCTTCCCAATTAGATTGTATGAAACCAATTGTGAGTTAGGTACATCCATGGTTTTGTGTGCGGGTGTTGACTATGGGCAATTGATGAGATGATCGTAAATTTCTGTAGCTAGGTAATGGGACATTTTCATGAAGAAACCTGTCTCAAAACTCAAAGATTTTTTTTTTTAATGTCATTGGATTTGCATAGGAAATTTATATATTGAGAAGTATTTCTCATCCCATGTATGGGATGGAGTAATCTGATTTAATTGATTGGGAACAGTTAAAAGCTAACTAGCATAAGAAATTATTGTATACGAATGACTGTGTGTGTTGATACTGTTTTCATCTTGGGTAGGATATTTGCATTCAACATTTGTTTTCAATATCCTCATCTTTACCAATCCAGGGTAACAGAATCTATATAAGATCTAGGTTTCCACCCTAGTTTTCCATCATAGACACACATTTAGGGGCCAAACCAATTACTAGAGCATTTGTATAAACCACACTAATTGGGCTTCCAGGGGGTGCTAGTGGTAAAGAATCTGCCTGCCAGTGCAGGAGACACAAGAGACACAAGTTTGATCCCTGATTGGGATCAGGAGATTGGGAGATTGGGAAGATCCCCTGGAGAAAGAAAATGGCAATCCACTCCAGTATTCTTGCCTGAAAAATTCCATGGACAAGAGGAGCCTGGCAGGCTATAGTCCATGTGGTCACAAAGAGTCTCACTTGTCTGAGCACACAGCTAATTACTAGAACATTTGTATAAACCACACTAATCAGTACCTGGTCCATGGTAAGATTTTTTATTTTTAGGTTTTTTTTTTTCTTTAGAGAGTATTCTTAGTTCTTTGTCTACCCTTAGTGTTTGCTGTGTTCCCCTACCCCCGAATAGATAAGACCAATCTGTGTATGGCCATAAAACTGCCAGCAACTGTTTGTTGGAGTCCTTGGGAGAAAGCAAACTTTGCTATAATCTGTCACAGAACATATTACTTCCAGCAGTCCCACATGACTCTCAACCCTTTGGGGGCATGTGTTTGTATCTTAGAGGTGGAATCATAGAGACAGTGTTTGCATCTTTTCTTGCCAAATCAGGATTTGAAGTAGACCTAGAGGTTGTGGTTTGCCAATGCTACATTTCAGTAGGCTGCATTTAGTTGGTGCTGGTAAGCAAAAGTAAGCAATATTTTGTAGATCTGCATCTGAAAAAAAAATATTCATGGCTGAGGTTGGGAATATTGATACAGTTATAGCAACTTTAAAACAATTACTCAACTACTAGTAAATTTTGAAGTAGCATTTTTATTCACATATTGTTTATAATGGCAATATATTGTGTTATATACTAATATAGCACGGTATTAAGCGGACAGATTTAGGAGTTTGTGGTTCTCAAACTTGAGGGTGCTTATTTAGGGGGCTATTTAAAAGTGAAAATTCTCAGATCTCCCATACCCCTAAAAGTTCTGATAGGGAGAGGATACCAGTCTGCATTTTTTTTTTTTTTTTAACAAGCATCCTAGGTGATTCTGAGAATGGACTGCTGTGTGGAGAAATACAGACCTAGATATTAGATGTTAGAAAGTATCTATTTAACAAACAGTGTTATTTCGTGAACCAGAGTATTATTTATGTAGTATTAGAAAAAATATGTTTTATTGGCTATAAAATAAAAAATTTAACCTTTCTTTTTGTATTTTTACAAATTCATAACTTGATAATGTTTATAACATATATGAGAGGGATGATGGCTGATAACAATGCTTTTTTATCACAAAAATACGAGAAGCCAAATACTTATTTTGCTAATTATTCTGTTTCTGTCATCAAACTCAATTAATCAAAGCACTTAAGACCAATATATTACATAAAATGATCAGGTTACATTCCAAATGGATTTCTCTGTGTCATTAGATCCTCAGAGTTTAATGTAGATGATACCTTTTAAAACCTTAGTGCTATTTAATGTAAGTGCCTTCCAGATGTAGAAATTTATATCTGAATGAAAAAGACTCCTTTAGTAAAATTGTTTTAAACAATTAGAAGTATTGGCAGAGAGAATCTTCTTGTATTTTTAAATTCAGTTCATATTTATAATTTATTTAAGCAGTGAAGATGCCATTGGATTTTACTTCAGACTGTGATTGAACTTGGTAATCCAGGGTTTCTCCACCCAGTGCATTAAATCCGGCAGCCCCAAAGGGTCTTGGTAGTCCAGTGTTTAAAACATCCTTCTTTACCTGCTAATCGAGCTCACTTCCTGGATTTCAGTCTGTCTAGTTATCAGCTAACAAAAGAACAGCTTTTGGTTCCTGCAGACGCTGGTGAAAAAATAATCATGAGAAAGAAATCTACCTTATGCCATCTTTTTTGCCTGCAAATATAAACTCAGCCCTCATACAGCTAACAACAGGTACAGAGGAAAGATGCAAGCTCTTTCATGGGAAGAAATTACAGAGAAAATGAGCATCCTTTCTCAAGGTTTTTATTTTCCCTGATCTACAAGTGATGCTGCTGTAATTCTAGCTGCAGTTTTTACCGATCATTCACCACTCAGCAGCTGGTAGAGAAGTAAGACTGCTTGGCAACCACCTGCAGGGCTGCAGAGATGAATTACATTTTCGGGAACAACACACTTCTATACTCTCGCGCCAGTCGAGGAGGCAATACTAGCTCTAGCCATGGCTCAGTAGGCCCAAAGCAAAAACACTGGGCAAAAAAGGGCTCATCAGATGAACTGCAAGCTGAGCCAGAACCTTCACGCTGGCAGCAGATAGTTGCATTTTTCACTCGAAGACACAGCTTTATTGACTGCATCTCGGTAGCCACCAGCTCCACCCAGGTAACATACCACTTGTTGAAATTATTTTCAGTATATTTTGGTTCGTGTTGCTTTACAGAAATGTATTAGTATAGATTTCTTCTTATTAAAACATTATCTTATGCACTGAAACCCTGGGTGCGCAGAAATGTGTGTTTTCAGTCCCTCTATGCAGGTCTTTAGCACAGAAGGGGAAACAAAAATATTTTCCCTTTGCTCTTATGTAATGCCAAACAAAACAGTCTCAGATTCTGTTGAATGACTTCTCTAAAAATATAAAGCCATTCATACATAAATGTGCGTTAATAATGCTTGTCTCCTTATTTTCAGACTGTTAAATGCTATAAAGTATGATGTCTGACAAAAGAAAATATCTGTTTGTTTAGTTTTTATATGTCATTAAATAACCTCAGGGAGATTGTTGCAGTGAATAAGCAAGAAAATTTGAAGTATTTTTATTTTCTAGAGTTTTGAGAATAGATTAAATTGAATACAGTTGGCTATTATTATACATGCTAATATCTTAAAGTTATTATAGTATGGCTTATTCAAGGGGTTTAATGAATCCTTCCATTTCTGTAAATATATTACATAGGGTTAATTTGAGAGCAGTAAACTTGCATAATTACATGATGTAAATAAAATTTTATCATATATTCAGTTGACAGTTCAAAGAGCTGAGCAAACACTAAAAGTCTCCAAATTTTAAAAAGATGACGTAAAACAACTTTTTGAGGAGTATTAAAAATAAAAGGAAAGTATAAAGTTAATAATTTGATGAAATACCTATTATTTGGTATTAAAGGAGGATTTGGGGAATATTTTTATTTTAAAACATGTTTTTAATAGATATTCATTCAACTCTAGTAAAAATGAAAGCATAACAAAAGTCTAATTTAAAAACAAGATGAGAATACTGTTGTCCTTTGACATCAATCATATTTACATTAAAATGTAGACACATACCTTAGGGCCTTTAAAAAAAAATTCCTTTAATTGAAAACCATCTTTAAAAAAATGAATTAGAAGCAGCACAGTAAGTATAAAGCAACTGTCAAAGCTTCTTGGTTTTGGTTTTAGAATTGTCTTTCAATAATTTTTATTTTAAAATCTCAAATTTCTTAAGTAAAAATATCATACTTGTTTTTCTTACATTTTTGAGAGAGATGAAATTACTTGGGTAGGGAGAGTCCTTAATAGTTTATAAGTAGGCGGTGAAGTTACTTAAAACTTAAGAGGCAGTGATTCATTTAACCCTTAGATTGATTTCTGCCCCAAGAATTTAACTAACTTAATTTTAACTGCAATTACATATACCAAAAAGGGACACAGGGGCTAAAGCTTGGCATTGTTATTCATTGTGGATTAATATTAAGTGATATTTCCATTGTCAATGAGAAAGTTATGTTAAAAACTTCAAATACACACTACTATATGTGTATATGCACAGACACAACCATTGATACATAATTCATCTTATAAAGGACATACAAAAACAACCAAATAGTTTACATATAAAGCTGTTGAAACCACACAATTATAGTTACCTAGGAGTTGGGCCATAAAGTTACTATTGCATTGCACTAAAATAGTCAGGATTTTAATGAAAACTCTATTTATAGTTGATCCTACAAAGCCATTTAAAATTTTATCTTCCTCCCATTTGGTTCACATCACTTATGTATACTGACAAATGACTTAGTTTTATTTCTTTCAGCCCTCTTTCTGTTACTTATTTTGTCTTTTTCATTACCTTTGTATTTTGTATCTGTAAATATAGACTTTAGGTCAGAGTTTTAGCTTCTGTTTCTCCAGCTCTGGAGTACCAACATTGCATTTTTCATTCTGTGTTGTTTTCCTCACTGATGAGTTAGGTATTTTGTATGTCAAAATCTTTTGTTGTAACTCACTGAAATTCATTTTACAAGATGAAATGTAATAGGAGTGAGAACGAATGTGAGACCTATTTTGATGTTAGTTAATCCTATGATACATTTTTATTTTTCATTTACTGACTTACGTCTAGAAGTTTTATTTTTTAGTACCAGAGGATTTTTATATTGTTAAAAACAAAGTAGATTAATGAAATTTTGTAGTTTATTGAGCATATGCTATATACCTATGAATATATACGTACGATAGTGTTTTGTTCTGTCATTATAAATAGCAACAGTGATTACCAGGTCTCCTGTTTTCACTACTGTCAGAAATATTCTTTTCTAAGATTTGATAGGAAGATTAACTTTGATTCTAATTCCTTATAACTATGATGTATAGTACTTTTCGCATTCTGGAGAGTTGCTATTAAATGCAGTTTTACTAATTTGAAAGTAATTACTCTGATTTAATATCCCATCAAATGTCCTCTATAAATAGAAAACTTACAGATTCACTTAAATTGCTCATCTGTTTAAGATATTTGTGTTTACAACTATGATTTTGTGTCAGATTCTACTGTAACATGTGGAACTTAGTAGAAAAATCATTAATATTTTTTAAGTGTTAGGAAAGCCAAGTGATTATAGACTTCTCCAAGACCTCTCCCTCAGCTTCTCAGATGGGGCTTGCCGTGAAGTTGGTGCTCAGTAAATGTTTATGGAATTGACTGATTAATTAGTTTTCATTTCTCCCACCTAACACCTTGTTATCTCATGGCCTTCCAAAATATGAAACCTAGTCTGAAACCTCCTGGGTACCTATCTTCATTGGATTCACTCTATTGCCATCATAAGTGCCTTTGATTCTTCACTGTAGCCCATCTCTTCCTCACTTCCCTTTTCTTCTCTCTTCAGATTTTCTTCTCCTCTCTTCAGATTTTCTTCAAGCTACACAAACCCCCTGTCATTTCCTCACCCCTTTACCCAGTGATGATAGCCATACAGTTTGTAAATTGTCACTGATGTCTGTCATTTGGCTGTATCCCAAAAGTTTACATTGTGAATTTTTTTTTAATGTTAAGCTGAGTTTCTTGTGAATTATTTTACTTTGGTGTAAGTTTTTCTATTTTGAGCTCCATTACTACTTATGTTCTTAATTTTGATTAGTCATTATAGAAAATGTGGGATACTCATTGTCGAGCCCTCCTCAGTTCCTCATCTCAGCCTTCTTTCTGTTTTTGTATTTATGATCCTTTGATGTCTATTTGCCCTGTCCTATTTAGTGTATGCAACTCTGTTCCTATCTGGGACCAGTTTTTATATTCAGCAAGGCTTTAAAGAATTCTGGCATAGTACTTCTAGACTTTGCTACTTGATTGTTTCCTAAGTAAAAGCTTTTATCTACTTGGTGATGTCAGTGTTTATTAATGAAAATTGAAGCCATGTAGGCTTTGAACAGCTGTAATGTGGTAGATCACTTCAAATGTATATTTAGCAAATGTTCCCATATTTTGGATTACTTCAGAATCCCTAATGTGGATCATTAGAAATGTTCAAAAAGAATTTCCTATCTTCCCCAGACAATTGACATGCCAAATTAAACTGAAGACAGCGAAATTCTCTTCCTAGGAGTGAATGAAACAGACATAATGAATTACCATAGTTGAAGCAGAACAATAAAATTTTAACAGGAGTGAATATTAGCCACATGAATTGAATAAGCTGCTTTTTAGAGGAAAAAAAAATCTGTCCTAAATTAAAATACAAGAAACCACTGTTCATTTAGAGTCCCACTGTTCAGATACCAGAAAAATAGGCTAATTTGTATAAAAGCCTATTATTTGTCCTAAACAGGTACATTCTGGAGTAGAAAAGATTTAAGTTTTAGGAGCATTGGATATATATAAAGGCAATAACATCAATTTCATTGAGTTAATTGATTAAACAGTTAAATGTATGTAACATATTTAGTACAGTGCCTGGCAGCTATTATTTTTATTATTTTGTTTTATGATTTTATTTTTTATTGCTTAGTTTTACTAGTCTTAAAATTCAAATTAGATAATTAAGAATTACAGTACCTAGGACAGTGCCGTTCATTCTGACATTCTGTACACTTTTAAATCGTCAGTTGCAGAATTTAAGGGAAGAGCCCTAATGAGCACTTCAAATTCTTGATAAACCCACCAGTTCCCTGATCTTGCCTTCCTTCCCAACACTCAATTCTGCAAATGCTAAATCAATCACAACTAAACAACTAAAATTTAACTGATTATCCACCTTTTACTGGGATTCCCAGGTGGCTCAGTGATAAAGAATGCCCCTGCCAATGCAGGAGCCACAGGAAACACAGGTTTGATCCCTAGATTGGGAAGATCAATCCCTTGGAGGAGGAAATGGCAACCCACTCCAGTATTCTTGCCTGGAAAATCCCATGGACTGAGTGAGGAGCTTGGCAGGTTGTGGTCCATGGGGTCATGAGGAGTCAAACAGGTTGAACCAACTAGCATGCACATACCACCTTTTACCAAACTTGCCATCAGGACTAATTTTATACTTTGCATTCCTTTTATCTTAATTGCTACAAAAAATCCAAGCCTTCCAGATCACTGTCACTTATTTCCTTATCTCTGTTTGACTCTGGTTTATCTCTGATCTGTTCTAAACTCCCGTTTATCTATGATCTCCCAATTCCTTTCACTGTGCTCTTTGGAACTCCCAGTTCACAATCACCAAGATTTCCTTTATCCTCAAACTCTTCTGTGATGGTTTATCTCATCTTTTTTCTCTCATAGAAATCTGGCATTCCCCGAAGATTACTGTTTTTTCTGTAGCCCTCACAAAAAGTGGAATTATTATCTATCACATCCTGTTTACCTTGGGACCAACAAGTGGAGTTGATGTCTTCCTTGCTTATTATTGATATTTATGGATGATTGTAACTTCTGTCTTTAAAAAATGTACCTGTCATCAGACTGACAGTGTTTTCTACTCCCTCTCATGTCTAGTCACATACATCTTATGCATCTAGTCATATACATCTGCTCACTGATGATTTCAACCACCATTTACACAGATGATTTAAACGAAGGTTTACTATCTTTTCTTTGTCCACTATTCATATAATCATTCTTTGAGATTTTCAGTCTCTTGATGTGATCCTTCCAAAATCTTGACCTCTCAGTTCTTTGATTATCCTTACCTCTAGAAGTCTTATTTTTTTCTTTCACTTGAGTGACCTGCGTTAAGACCTCATTAAGGACTTCCCTGGTGGTCTGGTGGCTAAGACTCCATGCTCCCAATGCTGGGGGCCTGGGTTCAATCCTTGGTATTTAGTGCAACCAAATAAATAAATAATTTTTTTTTAAAAAAGACCTCATTATCATTGAGTATATCACTTACAGAATCTCAGTTGCAAGCATTTCAAAGTGACTAGCACTTCTTTTCTTTTCGGCTCCTCTCCTCTATAACAATTTTTCTTTTACCCTCTAAAGACCTCCAGCCCAACTTTTTACTATCCATCACTTCTTTCGTGTTCCCACTTCCCTCCTTGCCTTGCTCAAATTCCTTGGCCCATAACTTTAAACAATATTTTTCATAATCTTAACTTGCTTGCTCCTCTGTCACTTCAGTGGTAAGATCCAACCTTGGTTAATTGCAACTCTGCCTCCTCCACATTGGATCCAAAGCTGCGTGTCAAATTTCCAATACCTGTTTCCTGGCCCATTCTCAATTGATGGTCTTATTCTGTCTCCCATCCTGTTAAATAATTCGTTTGTGTTCTTAAATCTCACCCATCACTTTTGTACTAAATCTTCATTTTTGACTTTTCAGAGAGTTCTGAAATTTCCTTTTCATTGCATTATCTGTCTTTCCCTCTGTACTGGAGTATTCCCATCAACATACATACTCAGCATAATACCTCTCATTAAAACAACCCTCTTGGAGTATAGACTGTCAAATCCAGTGATCAATTCTCAGTCTTCATTTTACTTGACCCTTCCACAGCTTTTTACACATTGACTACTCACTCCCTCCTTTAAATTCTTTTCTCATTTAACTCTTGAACACCATTCTCCTTACTCTCCCAACCTCAATTTCCTTTGCAGTATCCTCCTCCTCTTCTTAACTACTAACAGAGTGGTAACTCAGGGCATCAATCCTTGAACTTCTTTTTTTATACTCATATTTCAGTTGATCTTATTCAGGTGCCGTTAATTAACATCAGTATTCGTTCCTTCAGTCCAGAGCTAATCCCTGTTCACTGGACTTGTATACCTAGCTTTCCTAATCCATATCTCCACTTGGATTAAGTATTTGAAAGTTAACATGTCAAAAATAGAGTTTCTAATATTATTTTCCCCATCCTCATTTAGTCACTGAGATGCTGAAGATAAAAAACCCTTGAAATCATCTTCTGTTCCTTTTTCTTTTGCTCACACAATTTAATAGCAAATTCTGTTGGCTCTGTGTTTAGAATATATGATCTAACCACTTCTCACTACTCTATAATGACTAATTAAAATTATTTAATTTGTTGCCTGAACTACAGCAGTAGATAATCTATTTGGACTCCCTATCTCCATTCTTCACTCTCACCAGTCTGTTCTTTACCCAGAAGCCAGAGGAATCCTTACAGAATGTCAGTTCATGTCATTATCTTGTTTTTATCACTTTCATGGCTTCCAATCCAACATATAATAAAATCCTAAGTCCTTCTTTACCATAGTTCAAAAGGCCCTTTATTATCTAGTCCCTGGCAGTGTCTCTAATCCCATTTCCTATTGCTCCCTCACTTACTTAGCTTTATTGGCCTTGTTCCTATTCCTCAAATAAATCAAGCACGTGGCTATCTCAGAACCTTAATGTAACTGTTTCCTCTGCCTGGAACATTCTTTCCTCAGATATTCTCATAGTTAATTTCCTCACTTCCTTCAGATTTATGCTCATCTGTTACCTTCTTGGAGGATCTTTCTAGATTCTTATCTAAGGTAGCAGGCACTCCTTCATTCCAGACATCACTGTCCTTTTATCTTTTTAAACATTTTTCTTCATAGCACTTAATACTGCCTGACTATTATTATATATTTTTAATCCATCTGAATTCTCTCTTAAATGTTTTGTGAAACATGTCACACTTCAGTGTTATACTGATCCTCCAGCTGATGATGCTCTTCTTATTTACCCTTCGCCTTGAGGAGGTGAAGCAGGGAGAGAACAGGAGAAAAACTATTAAGTTTCCTTATAACTAGGATGAATGTATCACTCACTGACCAAACTTGGAGTACTTTTGATAGAAAAGGGAAACTTCCCAGGCAGACAGAGGCATATGATATTATTATCTATAAGCTTTTATCTTACGACAGTTCCTTCCAGGCAGCAGGTCTAAATATTCACAAGACATCTCCACCTTGGACCAACATGAATTGGCCTAACCTTATCTATATACGTTTTAAACATTTGGCCTTATGCCTAATGATGATTGTATTTTGAAGTGGTCAAATATATATATGTATAAAATACATTCATGTATTTACTTAAATGTATTTAAATATATATATTTTTCCTCATCTCTAAAGAATGAAATTGCTTATATTTAGCAGTGTAATGCCTTTGTATTAAACTAGAATATAGAGTAAGTAGATAATCCTCTTAAACTACTTTGGAAATACCAACTCTGATAGTAGAATAAATTTCCCAGAGAATGGGTAGAAACAGTCTCTTTGAGTAATGATTACCAAGCAGTCAAAGTTAGGATAAACATTGTTATACTGGTTATGAGATGCTGTCTCTTGACAAAGTTGAATTTCCTACTCAAAAGGCCAGTACTTTTGTTAAAAATGTCATTACTCAGATTTGGAAATTGTTTCCCTTTATACCCAAAACATATGGAGAAGGCAATGGCACCCCACTCCAGTACTCTTGCCTGGAAAATCCCATGGACAGAGGAGCCTGGTAGGCTGCAGTCCATGGGGTCGCTAAGAGTCAGGCACGACTGAGCGACTTCGCTTTCACTTTTCACTTTCATGCATTGGAGAAGGCAATGGCAACCCACTCCAGTGTTCTTGCCTGGAGAATCCAAGGGACGAGGGAGCCTGGTGGGCTGCTGTCTCTGGGGTCGCACAGAGTTGGACACGACTGAAATGACTTAGCATTACTTAGCATTACTTAGCATTACTTAGCATTACTACCCAAAACATTACTACTCAAAAATATGTTCAAGTGGTGTTTAAGATCCAGTAATTTGGGCACTAGAAAAGCATAAAGATGAATATTAAACAAAAAGTTTACAGTGGTTATATTCACTTAAAAAAAAATACCAGATTGACCATTTAATCCATCAGTTGCACTCCTTGGTTTTCATTCAAATGAGTTGAGCACTTATGTCCACATGAAAATTTGCACACAGATGTTTATTGCAGCTTTATTCATGATTACCAAAACTTGGAGGCAACCCAGATAACCTTCAGTGGGTAGATGAAATGTTATTAAGTGTTAAAAAGATTTGGAAGAACTCTATATAAGTGCATATTTCTAAGGGAAAGACACCAGTCTGAAAATGCTACACATTCTATGCTTCCAACTATATGACATTCTAGAAAAGGCAAAACTATGGAGATAGTAAAAAGATTATTTGCCAAAGTTAGGAAAGAGGGAGGGATGAATAGAGCACAGATTTTTAGGCCAGTGAAACTATTCTATGTGGTACTATAATGGTGGATACCTGACATTATACATTTGTTTAAACTTGTAAATGTACATCAAGAATGAACCCTAGTGTAAGCTGTGAACTTTGGATAGCAGTGATGTATCATTGTAGATTCATCAACTGTACAATGTACAGCTCAGGTGGGAAATGTCAATAATGGGGATGCAATGCATGTGTATGGGCAAAGGTTATATGGGAACTCTGTACTTTCTACTCTAAAAAATAAAGTTTGTTAAAAGAACAACACTGATAGCTTGAGGTGGATTAGATTGGCTATCGTTTGAAGAACTAAGTAAAGTTTGTTATATAAGCTCTTCATAAATAGGAAGCGTGTTGTGTACATCTTTGTAATTTCTGTGTAGTGTCGTAACTGTTAGGTTGTCCTTTTGTCAAGGAGGGCTCAAATGGTAAAGAATCCACCTGCAATGCGGGAGACTTGGATTCGATCCTTGGGTTGGGACGATCCCCTGGAAAAGGGAAAGGCTACCCACTCCAGTATTCTGGCCTGGAGAATTCCATGGACAGAGGAACCTGGCAGGCTACAGTCCATGCAGTCTCAATGAGTTGGGCACAACTGAGCAACTTTCACTTTTTTTTTTTTGTCAAGGACACATAGCAATATATATGTTTTATTGCACAAATGGAAATTTGCATATTTTAATATCTAACATGTATGTATGTGTGTGTGATATATATAGTTTTAGGGTTAACTTTTAAAGTAATCTGTTAATAACAGTACTAAAAAGTGACAGGCCCATAACCTCTGGGGTCAGAATAGGAGATTCAACACACACAACATTTTTGCTCTTTTCTTATTTTAAGCAGTATTTGTTATCATGAGAATTGTATTCCATACCTCTTAGCACAACTATATTTCAGTAATCAATTGGGTAATGATTTAATATCAGCTATAAAACCAAAAGCTTCACAAGAGCTGGTAGGATAGATGTATGTTTTCTTATATACCTAGAGCCTAGAGTGGTGAATGCAAATGATGACTGTTTGTTGAATGAATAAAGTTAATTATATGCATTTATTTTCATTTAATCTGATGATGGCTACAAAGAAGTTTGGAACTTCTAAATATGGTTTGGCCACTGTAAATTTCCCAAGCCATTTTTATGTACAACTATGGCTTTAAAATTATAAGTCTGTGTTATAGGATTTTATAAAACCATGTCTATTTCAAAACTAATTCAAAGGCTTCTGTGAGAAAATTGAAGCATATATATTAATATATGAAGAACTTATATTCTTACTGTTAAAATTTGACTTAGTGTCATTTTCTTTAAAGATTTTTCTCACTGTGTACTTCCTGGCACTGTTATTTAGATAACATTTTTCAGTCCTCCATTCTTATATCAAAATTTAGAATTTTGATAAAGGTAAGAGTAGCTATTCAGATCATGCAGAGAACAGTATCCTACAATTACCAGCTTATTTACCAAACTTTAAATAAACCAGTTGATGTCGCAATTGTACAGGCATGTACAAATCAGTTAACAAAGACTGGACCTATTTTGTGCAAGTGTAAACCAACTGATATCACATCTGGAAGCAGTAGAATTTTAGAATCCTAAGCACAACTTCTGCCCCTAGACGAATTTATTTGAAAGATGTTTTCCCCCTCACCTGTTAACAGTGGTGCTGCCTGTTCATTCTTTATCCATTAGTAGACCCCAGTTTAGTCCCTTTCTGAGCAATATTATCAGTATTTTTGAAATCTAAACTGTGACTATTGATTCAGCCGGCTGTGAGCATAAGGAAGTTATTATTATGACAGAATGGGACCAATTGATTGCCTTACAAAATTTTTGTTGGCTCTGAGGCAAATAACTGAAGATTATAATCTGCAATTTGAAACGAAACGTATCCCAGCCTCATTTTTCTGTATTTAACTCTGACTAATCTTGCTGGAACCATCTAATGTATCAAAGCATTATAAATTTGAAAATAATCACTTGTAAGTATTTTGACATATAGCAGAAAAAGATAAATACCAACCTTAGGAATTAAATGCTTCAACTGTACTAAATACATAGCAGGATTTTCGAGAGCACTGGTTGAGACTGTTGTTTTTAGAGGTTGATGGACTGAGTTTAAAGCTCTGTTCTATTTTAGCTGTAGCACATTGGATAAATTACATAAATTCTGAGTCTTCATTCTTCCACCTCCAGAAAACAAGGATCAAGATTTAGTAAAAAATTAAATGGGACAAACCCTCAAAACCCTTACTATGATACCTGACATCAGTAAAGTACCTATCATCATCATCTTTATCACCACTTTCACAACCACCCGTGAAATTGATCCTGCAAAATATTCTCGTCTTTTAAGTGGGGAATCTGGAGATACCGAGAAGCAATCTTATTACAGAATGATGAAGAATTATGTTTTGACAAGAGGATTGGTAACCTTGAGTAGGTCCGGCCAGAAAAACAGACACCACAGTAATCATTTTAACAGGGAAAATGTAATATGAATGGTGATTTAAAAGGAATTGGAGAACTGAAAAGGAAACATGTCAACACCAAAATAAAACAGAGATAGTAACAACAGGAAGCAGCTACCATCTGAGAAGGGACCTAGGGATCGAGTTGAGGTTAGTAGGACCCAGAAGTTTGGAAGAAGGGCTCTGCATGCTTTAAATATGATCTGTCAGTGATATTTACTACTTAATACGTTTAAAAAGGAAAGAGGAGAAAATCTTTTGAGCAGATGTTCTTGAACAAGACATGTTTACTTTCACATAGGATAATATTAAGCAATTAACTATTGCTAGACAGAGAACAAGGCTTCCCAGATGGCACTAGTAGTAAAGAATCCACCTGCCAATGAAGGAGACATAAGAAGCATGGGTTTGATCCCTGGATTGGCAAGAGTCCCTGGCAGGGGCCATGGCACCCCACTCCAGAATTCTTTCCTTGAGAATCCCATGGACAGAGGAACCTGGCAGAGGGATGACTCTCTGCAACACTATAGACTGTAGTGACTTAGCACACATGCAGAGGACAACATGAAACTGGCAATTTTTTGGCATTTTTATATTTTGAACATCATCAAATATTAGAACATCTTGAGCACTTTGTGATTGGTAGTGGCTGCCCAAGCACACAGACTCTCTTAGCAGTGTCTTCTATGTGTATAGAATGAAAGTGGGCAGGGGGAGGGATGGATATACACAATCTGTTCTCTGAGTCACTTTATCATTCTAGAGTGCTGATGAACTCAGTCTCTTTTGTCAGTCATATTGTTTCATTCATCCAAGAAACATGTGTTAACTACTTCCTATGTGCTAGATATTATTCTAGGAACTATGTATACCGGAGTAATATTGAATAGAACAAGAATCCTTACTCCTATAGAGCTTATATTAAAGGGGGAGAAGACAGATGACAAACATAATTAAAATATATAGTATACTGGGGAAAAGGTAGAAAGAGAAAACAATAGGAAATGTGTATATTTGTGTGTATGTGGTGGGGGTAGGTTTAATAGAATAACTAGGAGAGGCTTCAACTGAAGGGTGTTATTTGAGCAAGGCATAAAAGAAGTTATGGAATTGGGTCATGTGGATATCTGGGACAAAAGCATTCTAGACAAAGGAAGACTGAATAAAAGACTCTGAGGCCAGAGCTTGTTTAGAGTGTTTGAAACACAGCAGAGAGGCCAATATGGTCGAAACACTAAGTGGGAAGAGAATAGTAGAAGATAACTTCAGAAAGATTAACAGTGACCTGAATCATTGGGGATTGTACAAGAATGAACAAAATAGGGTAAATGTATGAGTCCTAGAAAGTGTTGAGGTCCCATTTTAGGTTAGTCATTGTGAAGTCCATGGTTGTGTGTGTTTCTGTAGCCATAGTCCGATAAATGTGGGGAGGCAGGCAGCTTATTGCATTTGGTAGTTTCATATCTGTTTGTTAATTATGTGACCACAGCTTAAATTCAAGTTTTGGATTTCTGTTTACTTGAAATTTTGAATGATTGTTGGCTCATCCTTGTATCAGTACAAAGTGAATGGCTGAATGCTGATGGAATGCTATCTGTTTATAATGAAGGGATGATTACCTTAACTATTCATAAATATCAATCTTGCAAACTTAAATATTGATACATTCATGAACTACTATGTTCTGTCTGTGTAAACTAACAGATTTGCACTTCTATACTAGGATTGTTAATCACTAGACTGTTTTCCTTTCTCCCCTGTTATTTTAAAATCAAAAATTTGTATTTAATCCCTTAGTATTTGTTTCAGAATATATCTAGTTTTGTTGCTGTTTGCTTCAGAGGTAATTATGATAGGAATATCATATGCAGCTGGTTCAAATAACATGGAGTTTATACTGAATGTACTATATGGAGTAAATGTGGCAAAATGAGCATTTGAATCAAATAGGAACCAGATCTAAGCAATGACAAAAACTTATTTTGAAGGTGCTGGATCCCTGTTGAGTACAATGATTCCCAAACAGTTTTGGTAAATTTATTGTGCTGTATTTTATCCTTCTATAAACATACGAAAAGCTTGCAGTTCTTTTCCTTGATTTCTCTTTCCCTCTTAGGTATTTTCTTTGACATTTATTCAAAGAAACATGTCTCACTACCACATTGTAGAAATTTAAACAAAGGAACTTAGATTAAAAATACTAAACTATACCATACAAAAACCAAAAAAAGAAGGAAAATTCTTATAGACCAACAGTGGCATGGGGGTAATTATTTTTCTTTAAGGTATTGATAACAAAAGATCTGCTAATTCATTTATTTCATTTTCCTTAAATATGTTATAAATTTACTTAGCACTTATTGAATCTTTGTGGGTATTCTAAGCTCATTACCTGGTAGTATGGTATTAGTTATCTTTCTTTAGAATTTAATTTTATGAGCATGTTAATAAGACTATAAGTGAGAAAAAGTTAAGAAAAATATGTGCAGAAAGCATTGTAAATCTTTTATGGTTGGATCTAACTATGATGTAAAATATAATTTTTAGTGGCCATTGTTGCTTTTATTTTTAATAGTCCTTCCCAGGTTCCCATCA
The DNA here is from genome assembly GCF_002263795.3 of Bos taurus. Taxonomy (NCBI): domain Eukaryota; kingdom Metazoa; phylum Chordata; class Mammalia; order Artiodactyla; family Bovidae; genus Bos; species Bos taurus. The sequence goes on along the minus strand of NC_037328.1, from coordinate 71,662,615 downwards.
GTCATATAGGTACCACTTCTACATTCAGAAGTTATCTTTATTTGACTACTCATGTCCGTTTTCACCATTACCATCATTTGGTTGAAGCTACTGATCACCTCTCAGCTGGATTATCATAGCAGCCTCCCAATTATTCCTTTTGTTTCTTCCTGTATCAGACAGTATTCATATGCACATATAAAAAACCACTTTAGCTATTTCAAGCAGAAGGGATTTATTAAAGGTAAGGATTCTCTATCTATATTTATTCATGTATCGAGTGGAGTGAGTGCAAGTGAAAGAAGGAGGTACATAGTCATAAATGGAGATGTGCAGTACACGTTAAGCATGTGGCTATACCTCATGAGGCTTCAGACCACTTTTTATCAAAATCTTTTTAAAAGCTGCTTTCATAATTTTAAGCTCTTAAATTGAAAATGTAAAACTGAATAAATAACAAGAATCTCTAAAAATTAGTTAAAACATTTTTCAGAGAGCCATCAATTTGATACTGGCATTTAAAAAGTACTTTTAAAATATGTACAATCCAGTTACCTTATGGGAATTTACCATTTTCTGCAGTATTCTTTGAGACAGTGTTAATATTATAGCCTCTGTTGTCATGGAAACAAGTCTCTGAAGGAGGCCTCAGAGGCTAATGATTCCATGGTGTTGCTATGGATAGAAACAACTGAGACTGTTGTTAGTCACATGGTCAAGATTTAAAAAAAAAAAAAAACAACTAAAACTCTTTGGAGCTGATCTTATTGAGTGATACAAATGGAACAGAAAAAGGATGATGGCCTGAAAGTCATATTGTCTAATAAAATATGTATGTAAGATTTTTCAAGTTTCAAATGCTTAGGCTGAATTTCTTTTCTATAATAACCCAAATGTAGTGGTTACTCTATATTGCTGCCTCATTATTCATATTAGAGCCTTAAGTTTGACATTTTCCAATTTAGAATCATCTTATACAGCTCACCAGAATTTTATCATGCTCTCAATCCTGCACTCAAAATATCCTTGTCTCTTCTTTTTACTCTGTTATCATATTTAACATCTATACTATTCCTCATCACTCAACCTTCATTTGACTAGATATTATTTGTTTAGGGCAGTATTTTGTTTCATGGAAAGTAAATGACTTATTTTGTTGTTGTATAATCCTTTGTGACTCAAACTGGTTATTGATTGTGGCTAGGAAATTATGTGTGTTGATATGCATTTGTTTTTGAAGACTTTCTCAGCAGTATTTTCCTTTCTTAAGAAAGAGGCAGGGGTATATGTTCTTCTTCAAAGCACTTGCTCAGTGCCCTATAGAGAGTGGGGTGGAATCAGATGGTGTATGTTTTGTTTAAGATTTTTAAAAATGGTATTCAGATCCTTTAAAGGATTCTGTCAAAAGGAAATATATTTAGAATAGGTTCAGAGCCAGTATTACAAGGTAATATTGAAGAATTTATAGTATATCATAAAGGGTTTTTGAGAACAACTGCCTAATGGAGGAAATGTTTATGCTTGGCCTTGAAATTTGTTACAAGCATATAGCTTTGTCTTTTTTATGTTAAAGTGGATTATTAATTAGCTAATATCTGACTCTATTATAGAGGCAAAAAGAAACTTCTTATAGGTTTTAGATATGCCTCTTACTTTGATTGTGGTAATTGTTTCACAGGTGTTTGCATATGTTCAAAGTCATCAAGCTGTATACATTAAAAAGTACAATTTCTTGTATATCACTTATACCTTAACAAAGCTGTTTTAAAAAATAAAGATGATAAATGTTAGACTTTCTTGTCTCTAATACTTTGGATGTATCAGAGCCAGTTATTTTGTAGTTTATCACTCAACTTGGATTTTTCTGATGTTTAATGTTCAGCTTAATCATATTTGATAAGAATGTCCCAGAAGTGATATACTCTGATTACATCCCATTAGGTAACATATGATTTTGATTTGTACCATCCCTGATGATGTTAACTTTGGTTAAGATAGTATCTGCTGGATTTCTTCACTGTAATTAATAAAAATTTGTAGGGGAGATACATGTGTGTCTGTGTGTGTGTCTCCCACTCAAACTTGCTTCCATTAGAATGAAATGGAAGGGTCATTCAGCAGCAGTTGAAGTTTTAACATTTGTTGATGTTTCTTAAATGAGTTATTACTGTGGTGGTTGCCAGATTATAATTTTGTGACTTCATCATTCCTTCTACAATTTTGATTGGCATCTACTGTAAGGAAATGCACTTTTCTCTCTATTCATTTCATTGTTATGTAATTATTTATGTAAGTGTAGACTCATGGAGTCCTCTTTAATTCAGTGGGGTTTATGCCATCATAGGGGTCTGCCATGGTGGCTCAGAGATTAAAGCGTCTGCCTGCAGTGTGGGAAACCTGGGTTCGATCCCTGGGTCCGGAAGATCCCCTGGAGAAGGAAATGGCAACCCACTCCAGTATTCTTGCCTGGAGAATCCCAGGGACGGAGGAGCCTGGTGGGCTACAGTCCACGGGGTTGCAAAAAGTCGGACACAACTTCACTTTACGCCATCATTATTGTTATCTGAGTCTCACATTGTTCCCAGTGTAACTGATAAGAGCCCCAGCAAGCTGACTTCTGTGTCCTTTGTCATGCCTCATTAATTCTTTGAGCACCTCCTTATTTTCTGGCAGAGGCAGAAAGTTCTAGGCTCTAGCTCTGGAGTCATTTCTCCAAAGATTCCTTTTTTAAAAAATTAGAGAATGGATTTTTATAAGCCAAGATCTGAGTGCTAGGTATTTTCATGCTATTGAGGTGTTACTGCTCCCAGATGTTCTCTGTAGACAGAGCAAGGGTACATATGTATATGTAAACACAGATATTTATTTCTGTATTTGTCTATATATATTGAAAACCATGCTGTCATACGAGTGCCTCCAAATCTAGTCTAGAACCATAGATTTCATGTTGATTTTCTCCCTTTCCATGTTTGCAACTCCATTTTCTGATGTGAGGACCCTTGCTCCCACTATCCTTTATATATTTACTTATTGGATCAAGTCTCAGGTATGTCAGCAACCTCCTATCACTGTTGATGCTCTTAGTGGACATCCTTCCTACCCTGCTCAAGATCAAAGAGATATCCCCATCTTGTTCCACTGAGGCCTCTATACTTCATGCCAGACTACTGCTACTGCCACACAGATACTCTGTCACACTTGGGATCCAACAAAAATACCAGGCTGCTGCCACTGCCTGCCCACATGCAATACCCTCTTCATCCTGCTTAGACTCCAGCATCACTGTGCACCCATCCACTCCCTGCGCACGGATGCTGCTGCCTCACTCTGCTGACTTCAACAACCTGTGCTTGCCTACATCAAGATCCTGATTATATTCTATCATTGCTACCTTCTAGAAATCTAATTTTTGTGCTTCTGTTAATATGACAGTAAACCATCTGGAATTTTACATATGGTGTAAGGTAGTAGGGTAAGGGTTCATTTCATTTTCCATATGTATATTCAGTTGATTCAGCAGTAGTTTTCTAGAATAATTGAAGTATAGTTGATGAACAATATTATGTTGGTTTTGAGTGTACTAAATGATTTGATATTTGCATACATCATGAAATGATCACCACAATAAGTCTGGTAACCATCTCTCCACATACAAAGTTTTATGATATTACTGACCTTACTTTTTGTGCTGTATATTACATCCCTGTGACTTACATAACTAAAGGTTTATACCTCTTAATTTCCTTCACCTGTTTTGTCCACCCCCCCCAACTCACTCCGTTTTTGGCATCTGTGCATTTGTTCTCTGTATCTATGAGTCTGTGTTTTCTATCTATGTTTTCATTTGGTTTGTTTGTTTGTTTGGTGAAATCATGTGGTATTTGTCTTCCCTGTCTGACTTACTTCACTTAAATTCTTTTAAAACTATCTTTTTCTCTTTGTCATAAAATTAGGAGTCAGAATCTCTTGGGTTTTTCAAACATTTTTAAAAAGTTATAAGTATTCTATTGAAAATTGTTAGTATTTAAATTATTTATTTTAAGTTCATAATATGGAATTCAACTTTTTTTTCCCCCTATAGGAACAATGTATATTAATAGTGTCTGGAATCCCAAGTAAGACAGACAGAGACTTTATTCCTAATTTATTTTTAATTGTGATAAAATATATGTAACAAAATTTTACTGTTTTAACCTTTCTTAGTATACTTAAGTACAGTTAATTCAGTGTCAATAAATATATTCATGGTGTTGTGCAGCCATCACCATTGTCCATCTCTGTAACTTTTCCATCTTTCAAAACAGAGAACTCATTTAAATTGGTAATATTATAAAGAAAGAAAACAGGAAACAAAATCTAATGGCTTAAAATCTCTTTCTATGGCACCCCACTCCAGTACTCTTGCCTGGAAAATCCCATGGACGAAGGAGCCTGGTAGACTGCAGTCCATGGGGTCACGAAGAGTCGGACATGACTGAACGACTTTGCTTTCACTTTTCACTTTCATGCTTTGGAGAAGGAAATGGCAACCCACTCCAGTGTTCTTGCCTGGAGAATCCCAGGGACGGGGGAGCCTGGTGGGCTGCTGTCTATGGGATGGCACAGAGTCGGACACGACTGAAGCAACTTAGCAGCAGCAACAGGATATCCAGATAACAATAGTCTAGCAGATCTTTTCCTCGTTCCTCACGTTAACTTCTATGAGCTTAAGCTCAGTTGTAAAATAAAGAGGTAAACTTTATCCCTAGCTTCTTCAACTCTAATGATCTTATAAAAATCATTGAAATTTTTAGTATCTTTTTGAACAGTTAATGTGAAATGCATTTTCAGTTTATTTTCTAGAAAATGAGATGGTAAAATATTATAATTGTTTTTCTCTTAATAGGAATACATCTTCCATCCCTCAGCATGCATTACAGCATCACTATCTATCCATTGTCGACAACTGGAAAAGTAGAATTCAAAATAGAGGCGGGGGAAAAACCATTCATAATCCTGTCCTCAGAGGTTAACTTATCAAACATGTCTTTGCATTTTTTAAATAAAATTTTTATCTTCCCTTTTTTAGTTAATGCCATGCCATAGGCAATATCCTATATGACTTACAGACTGTTCTTACAGGTGATTATTAATCGATGCATAGTATTTGCATGCTAAGTCGCTTCAGTCATGTCTGACTCTTTGCGACCCCATGGACTGTAGCCCACCAGGCTCCTCTGTCCATGCAATTCTCCAGGCAAGAATACTGGAGTGGGTTGCTGTGCCCATCTCCAGGGCATAGTATTTAACCTTATGAAATTATTATTATTTGTACAACCATTCCAACACCTTATATTTAGGATATTTTGCATTTTCCCAAATACAATGTTCAAAAGAATATATTGAATATTAAGACATTTGCTTTTTAAATATTCCCTTAGAATACAGTTCAGTCACTCAGTCATGTCCAACTCTTTGCGACCCCATGGACTGCAGCATGCCAGGCTTCCCTCAAGATAGACTAACAGAATTACTAAGTCAAAGAGTTCAACATTTTTAAAGCTATTAGATTGCTTTTTGTAAAGTTTGTATGAAGTTATATATCCAACAGCACTGTGAAGGGACCTGCTTTCCTGTATTAAAATATTTTTGAGGTTTTTAATTGTGATAAAGTATATCTAACATAAGATTTGCCATTTTAACCAATTTTAACTGCACAATTCTGTGGCATCAGTTACATTTCCAGTATTGAGCAGCTTTTACCACCATCTACTTCCAACACCTTTTCACTATCTCAAACTTACTTTGTAACTACTAAGCAGTAAACTCCTTACGTTCCTCTCTCTCTTGCCCCTGGTAACTTCTAATCTACATGAATTTACCTATTCTAAATATAAGTGGAATCACAAAATATTGACCTTTTGTATCTGGTTAATTTCACTTAACATAATGTTTTCAAGGTTTGTCCATGTTGTGACATATATCAGAATTTCATCCCTTTTTTATGGCTTAATGACTATCCATTGTGTGTGTAGGTACACACACCATGTTTTGTATCTCTGTATCTGTTGATGGGTACTCTTGAGTTGTTGCCACCTTTTGGCTATTGTGGATAATGCATCACTGAACACTAGGGTAAAGTATTCAAGCCCCAGTTTTCAGCTCTTTTAAGTATTTACCCAGGAGTAGAATCGGTGGGTCATATGGTAATCCTAGGGGTAGTTTTTTTGAAGGACTTCCAAACCAAACTGCTTTCCATAGTGGCAGCACCATTTTCCATTCCCACCAGCAGTTTTTGATGATTCCAATTTCTGCATATCCTTGCCAACATTTGTTACTTTCTGTTTTTGTTTTTACTTTTTTATTATTGCCTCCTAGTAGTATGAAGTAATATGTCATTGTTACTTTGATTTACATTTCCCTAATGAATAATAATATTGAATAGATTTTCATGTGCTTATTGTTTTTTTTTGGGGGGGGGTTGTTGCTTTTAAATGTTGTAATAGTTTCTTCTGTACAATGAAGTGAATCAGCTATATTTATACATATCCCCCCTCCCTCTTGAACCTCCCCCTCACCCACTCCCCATTCCATCTTTATGGGTCACCACGTGCACCGAGCTGAGCTCCCTGTGCTATACTGCAGGTTCCCACTTTTTGTGTTACACGTCAGTGTATGTCATTCCCAATCTCCCAGTTCATCCCACTACCACCCCACCTCACTCCATGTCCATACATCTGCCTGTTCCCTACGTCTGTGTCTCTTATTTGTGCCCTGCAGATAGGTTCATCTGTACCATTTTTCTAGATTCTACATATATGCATTAAATATGATACTTACTTTCTTTTTCTGACTTACTTCACTCTATATGACAGACTCTAGGTCCATCCACATCTCTACAAATGACCCAGTTTTGTTCTTTTCTATGGCTGAGTAATATCCTATTGTATATTTGTGCCACATCTTCTTTATCCATTCATCCGTTGATGGACATTTAGATTGCTTCCATGTCCTGGCTATTGTAGTGTTGCTATGAACTTTGGGGTGCATATGTGTATCCTCTTTGGAAAATGTCTGTTCCAGGTCCTTTGCCCATTTTTTAATTGTCTTTTTATGGTGAGTTCTTTATCTGTTCTTCATGTGAAACCATCATCAGATGTACAGTTTGCAAGATTTTCTCCCATTCTATATGTTCTTTTCCCCTTTCTTGATAATGCCATTTGCTTCACAAAAGGTTTGAATTCTGATACAGTCTAATTTTTTTTTACTTCTGCTTTTGATACCATATTTAAGAATCCATTGTTATATCCAGATTTATCCCTATGTTCTAAGAATTTTGTGGTTTTAATGCTTATATTTAGGTCATCAGTTAATTTCCAGATTTTGTATAGGATATGAGGTTAATAATTCTTGTATAGAATATGTCATTGGTACAGCAAATATTTATGATTTAATCCAGGTAACAGAGATTGGTACTTTTACAAGACACCCTGTGTTCCATTTACATCTTTTTAAAAAATAATTGAATTAATCATGAGAGTAATTGATTCTTTGAATGCAAGTAAGCAAGTGGTCAAATATATCCTGAATGCTATAAAAATATTTGTAGTCTGTGAAGCGAGTGTCTTATCTCCCAGTGGAGGAGTATTGTTAAATCATTATATTTTATTATTTTCATTTAAACATCTAAAGAGTAGTCACTTATTTTAACTAGAGTCATTAAAATTATTATTGGTGGTATAATTACTTCTAAGAGCATTTTCTCATTTAAATTGAAGTAATATATTATTTTACCTATTTTAGTTATTTCTGAAAACTATAATTTATCTTTGGACAAAACTTTCTGTTATATGTTTCCCTTTTATTTTATATTTTTCCTGATTTTTTGTCATTGATGATTTTTAGCCAACAGAAGCTGTATCTCCCTCTTCTCCCACTGTCCCTGTGATCCCTGTCCTGCCAGTCCCTGCTGAGAATACTGTCATCCTACCCATCATACCACAGGTTTTTATTAGTTTCTTTTTTCTTTATAAAACTTTTATTTGTTCTTAATGGTTTCATTTGTATTCTTTTCAGATCATTTCAACTGTTTCTTTGTTAGATTTGGTAATACACTTTGGACTTTAAATGATATTTTTAGGGAGTTAAATATCTGGGATTTAATATAAGATGGGTTCAATATTTGCCATTTTATTAGGTTATCTACAAAAAAGATACATTCTCAACTTCATCATATGGAATCTCCTTAGATTTGTTATCATGCCTTTTATACATATAAGTCTGTTCAAAACAATTTTAAAATGTATTTGCTTTGGGAAATTTTATTTTCTACAGATAGTAAAAATAATTATCCCTCCTAATTTTGTACTATATGTGTCCTTTTATATATAGCATTTTGTTCTCCAGTATATGTTGATCTTCTTTGGAAATACTCAATCTTTCTGTCATTTGATAGGATAACATACTTCACATTTATTATTGAAAAATAATAGCTGATGTATATAAAGTATTTGGGAGCTCTTTATGGTATCTTTGCAACTTTTCTGTAAATGTAAAAATACTCTGAAATCATGAGTTTATCTTTTTAAGTTAACGTGTAACAGCCAAAAAATACAATGAGATAATAGCCAAATGTCAGAGAATCTGAATATTTGTAGCTTTCAGAGCTTTAATAGTTCCAAGGGATGGCTTGTTAAGAGAATAAATAACTACACTACCAACAGAGTTATCCAAAGGTAAAATCACAGTGGTATTAGTAAGTAGGATAATTGAGATCTTTCACACCAAAGGTCATTATCTCATTTTAATGTGTAAACAAATGGATCTTTAGGTAATTTTACTATTATTGACCTGTAGCATAAAATCTAGTAAAAATGGTGTTTTTTGCTGTGTCAAAATAAGTCCTATTAGGGGGAAAAATGGGTTATCACCTTTCATTGTTCTCATCTCAGTGCCCTTCTCCTCTCTTAAAAAGTGAAAATCAGAACATTATACAGAATAAGATTCTAGGGGGAAATACAGGTATTACAATAAAACTTATGAAAATCACAAAAAGTCAAATTATGAAACTGCCAAGAATTGAATAGATAAATCCAGATGGATATTTTCTGTACAGTGCAAAGAGAAATTGAATTTATAAATTATAAAATATAATTCTACATAGACAAAGGGTTATTGTAATAATGTAACATTCTTCAAAGTAACTAGGATTTAGTAGCACAGTATGTTTTGAAGTAGGAGACTTGAAAGTTTATTCTAGTCATGTCACCTCAGTTTGTCTTTTGATGTCATAATAGTTTTCTAAAACCCTTTGAAATTTTGAAGTAATTTCTGCTCTTATATTCAGTTAGGAATCAGTCCTCTCCTGTTCAGAAGTTCTCTTATTTATTCCAAGTGTCCCTAGCTCAGTATCACACTACACTTGAAAATTGTTTAGAGATTGCATAACCTTGTAATTATAAATAAAGAACTCAGATTGATCTGGTTTAGAATTCTAGTTCTACCACATCCTGCCCTCTCCAGTATTCTTGCCTGGACAATTTCATGGACAGAGGAGCCTGACAGGCTATAGTCCATGGGGTCAAAGAGTCAGACATGACTGAGCAACTAATACTTTTTCACTTTCCTACCACTTACTAGCTGTATAATTGAGCAGTTTACTTAACCTTGATCTCGTTACTCACCTGTTAACACTGATGATGATAGTAGTACTTACTTGAGATGTTTTACAGTGATTGAAAGAATAATATGCATATGCAGCTGGCACTTGATCTTGGCTATTTGTATCATTAGTGTTACTTCATATTTGCTTGAGACAGTAAACCAAGGAACAAGTTTAAAAACAAACAGGAGAGGCTTATTAATAGGGCAGCCTGGTGGGCTGCCATCTGTGGGGTCGCACAGAATCAGACATAACTGAAGCGACTTAGCAGTAGCAGCAGCAACCTCATTTTAGGTTTTAAATATACTTACAAAAGTTTATGTTGAATAGTTTAATAATTCGTTTTGTTTTACATGAGAAGGCTGTGGGTGTGCCTCATTTTGCAGAATAAGTGTATGTATACCTGAGTAATTGAGTATAACATATACATTATAAAATTAATAAAAGTGATTAAAATATTTGTCCCCAAATGAATTTTTAAATCCATATCTTATATATAACTTGATTTTAACATTTTAAATAAATACAATTTTTCTTCTAAAGATCTACTACTTTATACTTTGGATGCATCAGGAGATAATAGAAATAGAAACAGAAGATTTAAGATTTAGAGTCTAGTCCTGCTTTGTGACTCAAATTGTTTAACCTCTCTGAGTTTTATACTCCCTTCATCTATTAAAAATGGGGGCTAACACCTCTCTATTTGAAAGTGAGTTTGAGGACAGATAGCTAGAAAGATGATAAATTTTTAAAATATTGTCTTATATTATTTTTAGAACTTTAAACTTTCAGAGTACTTTTATATTGATCATGTCATTTAAATTTTATGAAAATATGAAAATTATGCTTACTATTTAGAGTGGTACAGAGATACATTGAATGGCTTTTATTTATTTATTCAAGGATAATTGCTTTATAGGATTTTGTTGTTTTCTGTCAAGCTTCAACATAAATCAGCCATTGGTATACATACATCCCCTCCCTCTTGAATGTCCCTTCCATCTCCTCCCCATTCCACCTCTTTAGATTGATAGAGAGCCCCTATTTGAGATTCCTGAGACATACAGCAAATTCCCATTGGCTGTTTATTTTACATACAGTAATGTAAGTTTCCATGTTACTCTCTCCATACATCTTACACTCTCCTCCCCTCTGCCCTTGTCCATAAGTCTGTTTTCTATGTCTGTTTCTCCATTGCTGCCCTGCAAATAAATTCTTTAATACCATCTTTCTAGATTCTATATATATGTGTTAGTAGGCAGAGGAACCAGAGATCAAATTGCCAACATCCGCTGGATCATGGGAAAAGCAAGAGAGTTCCAGAAAGACACCTATTTCTGCTTTATTGACTATGCCAAAGCCTTTGACTGTGTGGATCACAATAAACTCTGGAAAATTCTGAAAGAGATGAGAATACCAGACCACCTGACCTGCCTCTTGAGAAACCTATATGCAGGTCAGGAAGCAACAGTTAGAACTGGACATGGAACAGACTGGTTCCAAATAGGAAAAGGAGTATGTCAAGGCTGTATATTGTCACCCTGCTTATTTAACTTCTATGCAGAGTACCTCATGAGAAATGCTGGGCTGGAAGAAGCACAAGCTGGAATCAAGATTGCCAGGAGAAATATCAATAACCTCATATATGCAGATGACATCACTCTTATGGCAGAAAGTGAAGAGGAACTCAAAAGCCTCTTGATGAAAGTGAAAGAGGAGAATGAAAAAGTTGGCTTAAAGCTCAACATTCAGAAAACAAAGATCATGGTATCCAGTCCCATCACTTCATGGGAAATAGATGGGGAAACAGTGGAAACAGTGTCAGACTTTATTTTTGGGGGCTCCAAAATCACTGCAGATGGTGACTGCAGCCATGAAATTAGAAGACGGTTAATCCTTGGAAGAAAAGTTATGACCAACCTAGATAGCATATTGAAAAGCAGACACATTACTTTGCCAACAAAGGTTCGTCTAGTCAAGGCTATGGTTTTTCCAGTGGTCACATATGGATGTGAGAGTTGGACTGTGAAGAAAGCTGAGTGCAGAAGAACTGATGCTTTTCAATTGTGGTGTTGGAGAAGACTCTTGAGAGTCCCTTGGACTGCAAGGAGATCCAACCAGTCCGTTCTAAAGGAGATCAGTCCTAGGTATTCATTGGAAGGACTGATGCTAAAGCTGAAACTCCAGTACTTTGGCCACCTCATGCGAAGAGTTGACTCATTGGAAAAGACTCTGATGCTGGGAGGGATTGGGGGCAGGAGGAGAAGGGGCCGACAGAGGATGAGATGGATGGATGGACATGAGTTTGGGTAAACTCCGGGAGTTGGTGATGGACAGGGAGGCCTGGCGTGCTGCAATTCATGGGGTCACAAAGAGTCGGACAGGACTGAGTGACTGAACTGAACTGAATACAATATTTATCTTTATCTTTCTGACTTACTTCATTCTGTATAATAGGCTCTAGTTTCATCCACCTCATTAGAACTGACTCAAATTGTTCCTTTTTATGGCTGAGTAATATTCCATTGTGTATATGTACCAGAATTTCTTTATCCATTCATCTGTTGATGGACATCTAGGTTGCTTCCGTGTTCTAGCTATTGTAAATAGTGCTGCAGTGAACATTGGGGTACATGTGTCTTTTTCAGTTTTGGTGTCCTTCGATTGGGTCCTGGCTCAGACGGTAAAGCGTCTGCCTGCAATGCGGGAGACCCGGGTTCTATTCCTGGGTCTGAACGATCCCCTGGAGAAAGAAATGGCAATCCACTCCAGCACTCTTGCCTGGAAAATCCCATGGACAGAGGAGCCTGATAGGCTATAGTCCATGCGGTCGCGAAGAGTCGGACACGACTGAGCGACTTCACTTCTTCTTAGGGTATATGCCCAGCAGTGGCATTGCTCGGTCATATCATTCCTAGTTTTTTAAGGAATCTCCATACTGTCTTCCACAGTGACTGTATCAATTTACATTCCCACCAACAGTGAAAGAGGGTTCCCTTTTCTCCACACCCTCTCCAGCATGTATTGTTTGTAGACTTTTTGATGATTGCCATTCTGACCGGTATAAGTTGATGTCTCATTGTAATTTTGATTTGCATTTCTCTAATAATGAGTGATACTGAGCATGTTTTCATGTGTTTGTTAGCCATCTGTATGTCTTCTTTGGAGAAATGTCTATTTAGGTCTTTTTCCTACTTTTTGATTGGGTTGTTTGTTTTTCTGGTATTGAGTTGTATGAGCTGCCTGTATATTTTGGAAATTAATCTTTTGTCAGTTGTTTCATTTGCTATTATTTTCTCTCATTGCGAGGGTTGCCTTTTCACCTAGCTTATAGTTTCCTTTGCTCTGCAAAAGCTTTTGAGTTTAATCAAGTCCCAATTATTTACTTTCATTTTTATTCCCGTTAGTCTAGAAGGTGGGTCATAGAGGATCTTGCTTTGATTTATGTCATTGAGTGTTCTGCCTATGTCTTCCTGTAAGAGTTTTATAGTTCCTGGTCTTACATTTAAGTCTTTAATCCATTTTGAGTTTATCTTTGTGTGTGGTGTTAGGAAGTGTTCTAATTTCATTCTTTTACATGTAGCTGTCCAGTTTTCCCAGCACCACTTATTGAAGAGGCTTTCTTTGCCCCATTGTATATTCTTGCCTCCTTTGTTAGAAATAAGGTATCCATAGGTGCATGGGTTTATTTCTGGGCTTTCTATCTTGTTCCATTGGTCTATATTTCTGTTTCTGTGCCCATACCATACTGTCTTGATGACTGTAGCTTTGTAATATAATCTGAAGTCAGGAAAGTTGATTCCTCCAGCTCCATTCTTCTTTCTCAAAACTGCTTTGGTTATTTGGGGTCTTTTGTGTTTCCATATGATTAGTGAAATTTTTTGTTGTAGTTTGTGAAAAATGCTGTGGTAATTTGGTAAGGATCACATTAAATCTGTAGATTGCATTTGGTAGTGTAGTCATTTTCACAATATTGATTGTTCCTACCCCGAAATGTGCAATCTCTCTCCATCTGTTTATGTCATATTTGATTTCTTTCATCAGTGTTGTATAATTTTCTGTATACAGTTCTTTTGTCTTCTTAGGTAAGTTTATTCCTAGATATTTAATTCTTTTTGTTGCACTGGTGAATGGGATTGACTCCTTAACTTCTTTTTATTTTTCATTGTTAATATATAGTAATGCAAGTGTTTTCTGTGTATTGATTTTGTATGGCTTTTGAAGTTGCAGAAAGAACCTGGACTTTATAGTGAACTTTACCAATTCCTGGCCTCGCCTTTTCCTGGTTGTGTGATGGTGGGAACATTATTCAGTTTCTCATAGCCTCGGTTTCTCCAACCACATAGAAACTGAGCAAATAGCAATTGTGTAACAGATGCTAGTTCTTCCTACTGATGATATAATCTCTAAGATACTAGCCTATTAAATATACACCCAGAGTAAATACTTTTCTTTACAACTAGATTCTTTAGACCTTTTTTTAAAAACCAGTTCTGAGGAGCTATCATGTAATGAAAGTATTATTGAAATGCTTTATAGCTAATTTTATGTTTGTATGAAAAGTCTATGTTCATACTCAGACGCTTTGGAGACATTGTTTTTTGTTAATTATTTGTTACTGTTCCAGTCATGTAAATATAAAAATAAATATAACATTGTTCTTTTCCTCTGAGAGCCTACTATCTGTTCATGCAAGAGAGAGCAGATAACTCCCACATGACATGAGAGGAATTAAGGTTAGAGGTGTATACAGTATAGAGTATCCTGTTGCTTTTGGACAGTGCAGGTTTCACAGAACATATGAGTGTTGACCCTTAAATGATTTGATCATTAGTATAATCTAAAGCATGGCTTGTTACATTTTCACTTTAGTAGTGATCTTAAATACAATAATATATTTGGATTACCTTGATGGACCTTTTTTAACCACACACTATCACTTGACTGCAGTGCCGCTATTCTGTTTGTGTCTTGGATTTTTTGGTTTGTTTGTTTTTGTGTTATTTTCAAATTATTTCACACTTAAAAAGAGTTGCAAGAATTGTACAAAAATTTCATATACCTATGTCTCCCCCAATTGTTAAAATTTTTGCCTACCACATCTTCTTCATCATTTCTCTTCTTATATAATTGAGTATGATTTTTTTTTGTATACCAATTAAAAGGAAGTTTTACTCATGTCTCCTTACCCTAAATATCATATGGGTAAATATGATAAATATGATACTAAATGTCTTCCTGAGAAAGAAAAATATTGCTATAATATAGTGATCTAAAGCAGAAAGTTAGCTAGCCTGCCAGGCTCCTTTGTCCATGGAATTCTCCAGACCAGAATATTGGAGTGGGTAGCAGTTCCCTTCACCAGGGGATCTTCCCAACCCAGGGATTGAACCCAGATCTCCTGCGTTGCATGTGTGTTCTTTACCATCTGAGCCACAAGAGAAGCAACATAATACTACAGACCATAATTCTCTTTTGCCAGTAGCCTAGTAATGTTCTTTATATGAAAAACAAAAACAGCTCCTTTGTCCCATCCAAGACCACAGTTAGTGTTCATGAATCTACTTTAATCTAAAGTAGTGCCACAGTCTTTCATGTGTGTGGCCTTTTATAAGAGAACAGGCTAGTTGTTTTGTAGAATACCTGCAATTTGTGTTTGTTTGATGCATTTTATTAATTAGATTGAGGTCATTTTTTCTCCTTTTTTAATTGTTAATAGACACATAATGTATATTACACCACCTTAACTATTTTAAAGTTTACAGTTCAGTGGTATTAAGTACATTCATATTGGTGTCTATATATCACCATCATCCATCTGCAGAACATTTTATTCATTTCGCAGAATTGAAACTCTGTACCCATTAAACACTGAATTCCCCATTCCCCCCTCTCCCCCTCACCTCCCAGGTGAGGCCTTGGCAACTAGTATTCTACATTCTTTCTCTATGATTTTGACTCAAGTACCTTAGATAAGTGAATCATAACAGTATATGTCTGTCTGTGGCTAGCTGATTGCACTTAGCATACTGACCTTAAGGTTAATCCATGCTGTATACATATGTAGCACCAGAATATACCTTTTTTTTAAAGCTAAATAATATCTCATTTTATGTGTGTATCAGACTTTGCTTATCCATTTGTCAGTTAACAACTCAAGTTGCTTCCACATTTTAGCTATTGTGAATAATGCTGCTATGAACATGGGTGCATAGATATGTCTTCAAGATCCTGCCTTCAGTTCTTTAGAGTATATACCTGAAAGTATAGTAACTAGATTATTTTGTAACTAAATTTTTAGGGGAACCATCATAACTATTTTCCACAGTGGTGTAGCACTTTATATTCCCACCAGTGAAGTACAGTGGTTCCAATTTTCCCACATCTACAGCAACACTCCTTATATTTATTCTGTTTTCATATTGTCAGTCACACTGATGGGTATAAGGTGGCATCTCATTGTAGTTCTGATTTTCAGCTCCCCAGTGATTAGTGATGTTGAACATCTTTTCATGTGTTTATTGGCCCTTTGTATATCTTCTTTGGAGAAATATCTTTTACCCATTTTGAATTGTGTTGTTGGTTTCTTTTGAGTTTTAGAAATTCTCTGTATATTCTGGATATTAGTTCCTTATTAGATACATGATTTGCAAATATTGACTCCCATTCTGTGGGTTGTCTTTTTACTCTGTGGATAATGTCGTTTGATGCACACAATTTTTAATTTTTAGCAAGTCCAAATTGTCTATATTTTCTTTTGTTGCCTGTGCCTTTGGTGTTATATCCAGTGAATCACTGCCAAATGCACTGTCGTGAAGCTTTTATCTTGTGTTTTCTTCTTAGGGTTTTATAGTTTTAGGTCTTTTATTTAAGTCATGGTTCCATTTAAAATTAATTTTTGTATATGGTGTTAGGCTTCATTATTTTGCATTTGGATATCCAGTGTTTCAGCACTGTGTATTGAAAAGACTGTCTTGTTCGCATTGAACGGTCTTTATACCCTTAATAATTGAAAATAATTCGACTATATATATGTGGGATTATTTCTGCACTGTATATTCAATTCCAGTGGCATATGGCTGCCTTTAAGTTTAAGTCATCTAGCTTTGTCAGTTTTAGGACTATTTTGTCTATTCAGGTCCCTTGAGATTCCAAATGAATTTTTGGATGGGTTTTCCTTTTTCTGCAAAAAGACATCATTGTTATTTTGATAGGAATTGTATTAAATCTATAAATTGCTTTGGGTAGTATTGACATCTTAACAGTATTAAGATGTCATGAACAGGGGATGTGTTTCCATTTATTCCTATTGTCTTTAATTTCTTTCAGCAATGTTATAGTTTTCATTGCACAGATATTTCACTCGTTGGCTAAGTTCATTCCTAACTGTTTATTCTTTTTGATACTGTTGTAAATTGAATTGTATTTGTTTTCTTTCCAGCTTGTTTGTATATAGGAATGCAACTGATTTTTGTGTGTAGACCATTTACTGCCACTTTGCTAAGTTTATTAGTTCTAACAGACTTTTGTGTGGTTCCTTCAGAGTTTTCTACATATATGATCATATTATCTGCAAACAGATAATTTTCTTTTTTTCATTTGGGAAATTTACTTCATGCTTTACAGGGAAACAGGAGGGTCAGAGTACCCCTTGTTTTGGCCATTTTTAAAAATTTTGGAAATATGATAACACATTTACAAGAGACTTGGAAAATACAGAACATGGTTATATGTAGTTCCACTACATATTACAATTATTTTTTTGTAGTTAAATTAAGATTTTTAGTTGGAGTTTCAATATCAAAGTCTCAAAAATTAATAGAATGAATATACAGAGAAGTAGAAGGATGCAGTAGTCTTGAAAAGCACTGTTCACCAGTTCAACATAATTAAGATTTATACAGTTTTCATACAACAGTAGGATACATATTCTGTTCAAATTCCCATAGATTATAAACGAGGAGACACTGGAACATATCCAGAGACATAAGACCAGGTGCAAAAAATGGGTGGTCTAAAGATATTGAAATCATACAGAGTTTGTTCTCTTATCCTTGTAGAATTACGTTAGAGATCAGTATCAAAAGATACTTGAAAATAACCCCCATATTTTCAAATACAACGTAACATTTACAAAGAGAGATCTTTGACTTAGCATTGAAAACTTCAATAAAGTTAGAAGACTGAAAAAACACAGGGTGATTAAAGAGAAGAAAGCACTAAATGAGAAAATAATATCAGAGTGGGAAATTAATATCAAAGATACTTTAAAATCTCATGTATTTAGAAATTAAAAGTCTACTTTTAAATGATGGGTATGTCTAAGAAACCATAGCAGGGAAATAGAAAATATTTATTAATGGAATAAAAATTGAAAAGAGAATTTACCAGAATTTGTTGCTTGCAGCTGAAGCTGCTGAATAATTTTTCTTCTTATTTGTTTAATTGACTGATTTTCAATACTTTGTTGGATAGAAGTTGTGAAAGTGGGCCAGCTTGACTTGTTTTTGATATTAGAGGGAAAGTTTTCAGTCTTTCACCATGGAAGTACGTTTGCTGTAGGTTTTTCATGTATGACCTTTATTATGTGGTGGTTTCCTTATATTCTAAGTTAAAATATTTAATACTGTCACATACTTCCTGCATAGATTGAGATGATCATGCTGGGTTTCCCCCCCCGCCCTTCTTCTTTATTCTATTGATGTGGTATGTTACATTGATCAGTTTTCCTGTGTTGAATCATCCTTGCAATCCAGTAATAAATCCTACTTGCTCATGGTATATAAACCTCTTAGTATAATGCTGAATTCAATTTTTGTTGAGATTTTTGGATTAGTATACATAAGGGATATTGGTGTGCAGTTTTCTTATAGTGATAATGCTGGCCTTGAAGTATAAGTTGGGGAGTATACCTTCCTCTTCAATTTTGGGGCAGAATTTGAAAAAATTGATGGTAGTTCTTCACATGTTTGGTGGATTTCACCAGAAAAACAGTCAGATTTTAAGGGCTTTTCTTTGTCAGGAGATTTTTGATTACTGATTCAATTCCTTATTATAAAGTATTAAAATTTTCTCTTCATGATTTGGCATTGGTAGGAGTTTTTCCATTTTGTCTAAGTTATCCAGTTTGTTGGCTTACACTTGCTCATAATAACTCCTATAATCCTTTTTGTTTCTGTTGAATTAACAATAGTGTTCCCACTTTCATTTCTGATTTTAATAATTTATTATTCTCTCCTTTTCCCTTAGTCCATCTAACTAAAAGTTTGTCAATTTGTTGATCTTTTAAAAAAAACTATTGCCCTCATTTTCTCTAGTATTTATTTGATTCATTGGTTAATAGTATGTTGTTTAATTTCCACAACTTGGTGAATTTTCCAGTTTGCTTCTATTACTGCTTACTATCTTCATCCATTTTTGACATAAAACATACTTTGTATGACAACTTCCTTACTAAATCTATTGAGACGTAATTGTGGCCTAACATATGGTATATTCTGGAAATAATCCAAATGCACTTGAAAAGAACGTATCCTGTTGTTGGGCAGAGTGTTTCAAATGTGTCTGTTAGGTCAGATTGGTTTATTGTGTCATGTAAGTCATTTTTTTTTGTACTTATCTTTTGTCTGGCTATTTTACACGTTATTTTGAACAGGGCATTGAAATCTTTAACTATTATTTGTAAAACTGTTTACTCTCTTTAATTCTGTCGCTTTTTATTTCATAGATTTTGATGGTATATCATTAGGTACATGAATGTTAATTGTTTTATTTTCTTACTGTATTAAACCTTCTATTAATATGTAATGTCCTTTGTCCCTTATAACTTTTTTTAATTTAACTTTTATTTTATCTAATATTAATATGGTCACGCCTATCTTTTAGTTGCTAGTTGCATGGAATATCTTTTTCTATCACTTTCAACCTGTTTGCATCTTTGGATCTCAATGAAGTCTCTTGCAGAAAACATAGTTGGGTCATGTGGTTTTATCCATTCTGCTTTTTTTTTGATTGGAGGGTTTAAGCAATTTGCATTTAAAGTAATTATTGATAAGGAGAACCTTCTGTCATTTTGTTATTTATTTTCTATATTTATTACAGGTTTATTTCCTGCATTACTGTCTGATTTTTTGTTTGGTTGATTTTTTTATATATGTAGTGAAATGTTTAGATTCCTTTCATTTTTCTTTTTATGTATATTTGTAGCTAATTTCTCTGTGGTTACCATGGAGATTACATTTAACATCCTGAAGTTAAAACACTAAAATTTAAATTTATGTAGTTTAACTTTAATGATATATGAAAACTCTGCTCCTTTTAAACAGTTACATCCCCACCCCTTTCAGTTGTTTATGTCACAAAATTACAACTTTATACATTATATGTACAAAAACCTAAACTAACAATTTTTAAATGCATTCATGTTTTAAATTATGTAGAAAATGTGAAATTACAAAGCAAAGTTATTATAATATTAACTTCTGGGCTAGTAACTGATTTTAGTTATTTACTGATGTTGACATCACTTCTGTATGAATAATTCACTTTTAGACTAACTTTTAAAATATAAAATTCCAGGCAAGAATACTGGGGTGGGTTGCCATGCCCTTCTCCAGGGATCTTCCTGACCCAGGATCAGGCATGGCAACCCACTCCAGTATTCTTGTCTGGAAAACCCCATGGGTAGAGGATCTTGGTGGGCCATTGTCCACGGGGTGACAAAGAGTCAGACATGACTGAGTGACTAACATGTCCACTTCTTTAAAATATAGTTAAAAAAATATTAGTCTCTTAAATCATATAGATAACAAAAAGTGATGTTACAAAACACTATTAAGATAACAAAGCGTTTCCTTGTATTTATCCTTATTACCAAGGTCTTTATTTCTTCAGACACCTAGAGTTACTGTCTTGTGTCCTTTCATTTCTACATGTAGGATTCGCTTTAGCATTTTTTTCAGGGCCAGTCTATAAGTAATGATCTCCTTCAGCTTTGTTTATTTGAGAATGTCATAATTTCTCCCTCATATTTGAGAGATTATTTTGCCAGTTACTGGGTTCTTGATTGACAGTGTTTTTCTTTGAGCACTTTGAATATACCAGCCCACTGTTTCCTGACCTCAAAGGAGCTCTTGTATATTGAGTCACTTTGTTGTACTGCTTTCACCATTTTCTCTTTGTCTTTCAGCAGTTTGATTTTAATGTGTCTGAGTGTGAATCTCTCCAAGTTCATCCTATCTTGAGTTTTTTCAGCTTCTTTGATTGTTTATATTCATGTCTTTCATCAAATTTGGGAATGTTTTACCCATTATTTCTTCAGATATTCTCTCTTCCCCTTTGGTCTCTCTCTTCTTGGACTCCTGCAGTGTTTGTTGGTCTGCTTAATAATGATGGCCAACAAGTCTCTTTAGACTCTGGTTACTTTTCTTCAGTCTTTCTGTTCTCAGACTTAAGAATTTACATCATCCTGTCTTCAGGTTTCCTAATTCTTCTGCCTGCTCACATCTACTTTAGTGAATTTTTCATTTCAATTACTTTACTTTTCAGCTTCAGAATTTCCTTTTGGTTTCTCTTTAGGTTTTCTGCCTTTTATTGCTTTCTCCCTTTTGTTCATACATTCTTTCCTTGACTTTGTGCACCATGTCCTTTAGTTCTTTGGATATCATTACAGTGGTTGCCTTAAATCATTTGTCTAATAGATATGCCACCAGCTTTTTTTCAGAGACAGTTTCTTTTTTCTTCACTCTCCCTCCTTTGAATGGAACATGTGTTCCTATTTCTTTGCATGCCTTTTGAATTTTTTTGTTGGAAATTGGACATTTGAATCTTATGATTTTTCTGGAAATCAGATTCTCCCCTTTTCTAAAGTTTGCTGTTTTTTTTGTTTGGGGGTTTTTGATTGCTGTAGGCTCTTTGTGCTAAAAATTAGCTTATGAGTTAACCTTAAAATCTTCTCTAATTTTTTTTCTATGCCTGCACCTTCCCCAGGTATGCACAATGACTTTGTGATTTCCCTCATATATGTGGTTGTTTTTGAATATTCTAATCGTCAGTGTCTGATTCTCAAAAGGGGAAAATTATGGGAGGAGACAATTGCCCTTTAAATCTAGGAGTCACTTCAGCCAGAGGGGGAGGAATTTATATTACTTGGGGGAGGCTCAGCAATAATGGCCACTGTCCATGAGGTAGCTAAGAGTTGGACACGACTGAGCAACTTCACTTTGACTTTTCACTTTGATGCATTGGAGAAGGAAATGGCAACCCACTCCAGTGTTCTTGACTGGAGAATCCCAGAGACAGGGGAGCCTGGTGGGCTGCCGTCTATGGGGTTGCACAGAGTCGGACACGACTGAAGCGACTTAGCAGTAGCAACAGCAGCAGCAGCAGCCTCTTTGAAACCTCTGTGATCAGAGGCAGCAATCAGAACACAGATTCCCTATATTTGAAGAACAGGGTCCTTTTTGGCTGCCCCCTTCCTCCCTACTCTGCCCTGGCTTGTGCAGGCTTTGTGCCAGCTGCTGCAGGAACAAATTATGAAGAATGGGAATTGCGTAGCTGCAACACTGCTGAGAATTGAAATTGACTAAATTAACCACAGTTTGACATCTAATAACTTCTGGAAGTTGCAAGCCCTCAATAGACTACAGAATTCCAAAATACTTACGTCACACTGGCAATTGCATTTTGCCAGTACAATCGTCATCTAGGTGGAGAAGCAAATTTGTGGGACTTTTTATTCTGTCATCATTCCAGAATTCGTCCTATTTGTTTTTACAGTCACTTTAACTTATATATATATAGTGGTCACTAACGTGATAGCGTTGAACTTTCAATGCTGTGTGTGCCAAATTAGAATCCGAGATGTACTACTCTCTGGGGTTTGAGTTCTTTATTGGAGAAATACTTGTTTATAATTTAGTAGGAGAGAAAGAGAGCAACATTAAACCAATAATATAATGAAACTTCGACAAATGCTAAGGAGGAGAAATACAGTATACAGCATAAAAGCATTTTCTAAACTAATTTTGGCCTGTTTTTGAATAACTGAATCTTAGAATTATTTTAACACAAAATTTTTAAGATGTAATATTGTTCTCTGAAATTGGATTAGGATGCTGCAGTATGTTAACAGCAGCAGACTTATGAGGCCCTTTATTAATGAAATAACATTCTAAAAGTTGGATGATCAAAACTGTGTTTCTTAAGTCTTATTATTAATTCGTGGGTCATATTCTTTAGGGGTTGGTTAGTTTCTGTTTCTGGTATGTCCTGCCCCTTTCCTATCACCCTCCCCCCATTTCTAAGTGAATCTTAGGATTTTATTATTGTCTAAGTTGAGACATATACAGTGGTATATACTATTAGTAAGTATAATGGATTAGCAATAGGTTTCTGGGGTTTACAACAGTTTTTTGTTGTTTTTAATATCTCACACTCTATTAAAGTAATGCTCAAAATTCTCCAAGCCAGGCTTCAGCAATATGTGAACCATGAACTTCCAGATGTTCAAGCTGGTTTTAGAAAAGGCAGAGGAACCAGGGATCAAATTGCCAACATCTGCTGGATCATGGAAAAAGCAAGAGAGTTGCAGAAAGACACCTATTTCTGCTTTATTGACTATGCCAAAGCCTTTTACTGTGTGGATCACAATAAACTCTGGAAAATTCTTCAAGAGATGGAATACCAGACCACCTGACCTGCCTCTTGAGAAACCTATGTGCAGGTCAGAAAGCAACAGTTAGAACTGGACATGGAACAACAGACTGGTAACAAATAGGAAAAGGAGTACGTCAAGGCTCTATATTGTCACCCTGTTTATTTAACTTATATGCAGAGTACATCATGAGAAACGCTGGACTGGAAGAAACACAAGCTGGAATCAAGATTGCCGGGAGAAATATCAATAACCTCAGATATGCAGATGACACCACCCTTATGACAGAAAGTGAAGAGTAACTAAAAAGCCTCTTGATGAAAGTGAAAGTGGAGAGTGAAAAAGTGGGCTTAAAGCTCAACATTCAGAAAACGAAGATCATGGCATCCGGTCCCACCACTTCATGGGAAATAGATGGGGAAACAGTGGAAACAGCGTCAGACTGTATTTCTGGGGGCTCCAAAATCACTGCAGATGGTGACTGCAGCCATGAAATTAAAAGATGCTTACTCCTTGGAAGGAAAGTTATAACCAACCTAGATAACATATTGAAAAGCAGAGACATTACTTTGCCAACAAAGGTCCGTCTAGTCAAGGCTATGGTTTTTCCATTGGTCATGTATGAATATGAGAGTTGGACTGTGAAGAAAGCTGAGCGCCAAAGAATTGCTGCTTTTGAACTGTGGTGTTGGAGAAGACTCTTGAGAGTCCCTTGGACTGCAAGGAGATCCAACCAGTCTGTTCTAAAGGAGATCAGCCCTGGGTGTTCTTTGGAAGGAATGGTGCTAAAACTGAAACTCCAATACTTTGGCCACCTCATGCGAAGAGTTGACCCATTGGAAAAGACTCTGATGCTGCGAGGGATCGGGGGCAGGAGGAAAAGGGGACGACAGAGGGTGAGATGGCTAGATGGCATCACCGACTCAATGGACGTGAGTTTGAGTGAACTCCGGGAGTTGGTGATGGACAGGGAGGCCTGGTGTGCTGCGATTCATGGGGTTGCAAAGAGTCGGACACGACTGAGCGACTGAACTGAACTGAACTGAACTGAGTTGTCACACAGTCCTTTTGGTTAAAGGCATATCTCTTTATAGATGGAAGAAATAAGTTTCAATAATTAGTACTTGTGATTTACCTGTATATTCAAAGTCATTAAACAGTAGAGTGAGGTAGAGAGAGATCTAGAATCATGCTTTTTGATGTGTCATCAAAAAGTAACAACAGGTAACTTTCACATAGATTATCCTCAAGTCTTGTTGCTGTTATTTGATTTCCTCCCTAAGTAAAGCTGGTAATTCCATGTTATCTGTTCTGCTATCTCTCATCCTAGTTACAGATACCAAGGTCTTAAACTAGCCCAATTTGCTACTGTATTTTTTGTTTTAGTGCTCTTTATTTCAGCTATCTGAAAGTGGCAAATTCTGCGGCCAAATGTTTCTGTATCTCTTCCATCTAAATACTTGTTCTGGCTTTGGTGTTAAGGTATTGTGTTTTTCTGAGTTGTACCCTCCAAGCCCATTGGGCTACCTCATTCCTACCACCTCCAAGTTTAAGAGGGATGGATTACTACTTTGTCAGATACCATTTCTGTATTCTATAAGAATTTAGAAATCCTCAAGTTAGTAAGTAAAAGTATAATGTATTTTAAGGTAAATGTTTTAATTCTCTTCCTGCTAACACAGTCTTAAATATTTTTAACATTATTTTGGTGGCTGAACTTGAGGCCATCAGATCATGCCTCTTGAGCTGCATGTACACAGGCTCTTATTTTAGACTACATTTTGTGATAGGTCTTTTCAAATTGTTTAATCTGACAGTTTTGAATGAAATTCTTGTTAATCCTCAACTTGAGTTTCTGTTCAGTTTCAAGTCTATGCTTTCCCTTCAGGTGTGGTCATTCACTCAGATTCTTCTAAGATACATCTACAAATAAACTGATTGTACATGTATTAATTATCTAATCATATTCATTAAGCCGAAGTTATAAATTATTTTTACTAGTCTGTAATTCTTTTTTCAGAACTGAACTTTAAAATTGAATTTTATGATATGAATGCTAATATATTAATAACAGCTTTAACCCATAGTATTTTACAACTGCTTTCATTATTAACCTCTTAAAGCTGACTCAATATAATTGTTTTGCTGTAGTTTATGAAAAAATTCAAAACTATTCAAATAGAAAGGGAGTAGTACAGTGAACTCCCATGTATACTTATCACCCAACTACAGCAGTCCTCAATTCATGCACTTATATGATCTATAACCCTTCCTTCTCCTAATCTCTCATGGTCATTATTCTATCTTGAAGGAAATTTAACACTTTATATAATTTTTATGTATTTCAATACCAGATTTTTATATAACTAGAATCCAAAGGTAACATATACAGTGATGATGAGTTGGTGATCATGAGCAGCTAGGGTTGTGATAATTTTGGTATAAGTTAGATTTTTGTAAAAGCAAACTTTTTCCACCATATTTTTGGTAATAAACGAGCAGAGGAAGCCAGATGGTTTTCTTGCCATAATTTTTAAGGACTATAGCTTCTTTTGTAAGTTTAAATAGCCTTGTTCTTTCTTGCCTTCCTCTGTAATTGCTTAAGCAAAGTAAGGTGAAGTTGTACCATTAATTTTTTAATTTAAAAATATCAGTTTGAGACCCCAGTAGTCATTGGGAAATGAATTAATTCCTAATGTTCATAAAATCTCAAATGTCTCTCACAAATAGTATTTTTTAGCAATTTCACAAATAGTATTAGGTTTGATTCTCACTGAATCATTGGAAAATAGACTATTACTGTTAAAGGTAGGGCTGCACACTTCATGCATTGGAGAAGGAAATGGCAACCCACTCCAGTGTTCTTGCCTGGAGAATCCCATGGATGGAGGAGCCTGGTAGGCTGCAGTTCATGGGGTTGCTAAGAGTCGGACACGACTGAGTGACTTCACTTTCACTTTTCACTTTCATGCATTGGAGAAGGAAATGGCAACCCACTCCAGTGTTCTTGCCTGGAGAATCCCAGGGACGGGGGAGCCTGGTGGGCCACCGTCTATGGGGTTGCACAGAGTCGGACACGACTGAAGCGACTTAGCAGCAGCAGCAGCAGCACATAAAGTAGCTAGTATTATGTTTGTATTTAATACAGTATTCCCTACTCATTTTGTTTGTTTGGTTTTTTTTTTCCCAGGATTTTTTATTGTTTCAGATGTACAGCAAAGTGATCTAGTTATGTGTATATATATCTTCTTCAGATTATTTTCCAGGTTATTTTTAGGTTATTTTAATATGCTGAATATAGTTCCCTGTGCTTTACTGTAATCCTTGGTCCCCACTCATTTTTAACTTGCTGCTTCATGTAGCTTAGATGCATCCAGTACAATTTTTTACGCAAGCATATCTCTTAAAATTTATTTAAAGTATAGTCATTTCTTTGATTCTCTGAAAATGTCATTTGACTTGGTAATTATATATTTTAAAATATACAAAAGAAAGAATTTTAAGAGGAGTCACATCAGTTTTCTAGTATGTTCGATCTGGTTTTCATTTGGTAATAATTGCATTTTATTTTAAAAATTTTGTTGCACCTTCATAACAAACACTTTCCAGCTTAATCAGAAAACCAAGCTTTTTTCATCCTAAACTTAATTAGATCTATGTTACTCTGCTTGTGTTTTTGGGGGGATGGGGGAGTGGTTGACCCTTAATTGTTCTGTGAGTGGTCTAGAATAACAGATGAAAAGCAGTAATTGCAGTCGATAACAATTAAGGGCTTTTACATTGAATGTGTTTCTAATTAAAGTTTATGATGGATTTCTTTGTATGGCTCCTTTCCCCCAATGTTTAAACACAGTTCAATATGAGACAGAATTTTTTTTCTGGGTGATGAAATGTTGGAATCTTCAGGGGATCCTTGAGACTAGAAAAGAAGTGATTTCCAAGAAATTTGGGATGAGTTTTTTGTTACATGAGAGAATATTTGTGAATTTTTTTAGAAGACTGGTGAACTTCGCAAATCTTAACAAAATTGTGTCTGTTGTAGCAGAAATAATCATTCATTTCTCAAAAGCAAATGTAATAGCTGCCTATATATCTAATTCTTTCCATTGGTGCTGGAAACTAGATACATTGTTTAACATATGAAAACTTCATATAAAATTATAACTTAAGAAATAGCAAATCTTTCATATGCTTCTAATATTTGTGAACATTAGTATGTAATGTGCCAATTTTCCTGTTAAGCCTAACACATTTACAATTCTTTCTTTAAGGCAAATCCTCCTCCAGTACTAGTCAACACAGACAGCTTGGAAACATCAACTTATGTAAGTTCCATTCATCACCAAGTTTTTCCTGTTCAGTCTTTGATACAGATATCAAAATCACAGCATTATTTTCTCTAATACATTTTCCTTATGATGTTCTGTCACTGAGCTGTAATTGTTAAAGTAAATGAAACTTACTATCCTTTTTGTTTTTTTGTTTTTCCCGTGCACTTACAAAGCAGAAATGTTGAAGTAAATTTCATTTTTAAATTAAAATGAACAGCTTTCACTATGGGCTCTCTCACCAGTGGTCATTTACACAATGGTATATAATCCGAGAGTCATTTTTGAAGTCTAATTGAGTGACTATGTTTGTAGTGAATGTGTTCTCAGTTATAACTTTGTAACTTTAAATTGATTACTCCTTCTCTCCAAACTTTTGTTAAAAAGTCTTCTTTCTCCTAAAGATAAATAGCCAGAATAGCAGAATCTTAACATTTTTCATCCCACCTAAAGTATCTTTGGAGATGTGTAAGTAGAAGTTACACCTGTGCATTTTAAAAAAATCAAATGGTGCATAATTTAATAGATTATAAAAATCTTTTTTCTCTCATTTTTGAACTGTAGTCAATTTTCATCTGTACTTTAAAACATTTTATTTGGCTTTGTATTCTGTGTATATTTATATGGGCATAGCAAATTTGGGGAGATTTTTGAAAACTTTAAATAATAATACTTTATACAAACCAAAAGTACTCTTCAGTCAGTGTCACCTTTCACACTGATATTGAATACTTAAGAAGAATTTTGTTTGTACTTTTGTTCTTCACATTTTATCCCTGTTCATTTGTTAAATTATGTTTTGCTTAAGGGCAGAGTTGGTAAATACTTTTATTTTAAAACCCTTTGAACTGGAAGGTTACTATGTAAGAACTAACAAAACTATATCAACAAAGAAAATAAATACACATGCATTTTAGAGATGTCAACAAATTAAAAGCAGGATTAACATACAGACAGCAAACTTAGTTTTTATGACACATTATTCAAAAATTAATTTTCCTGTTAAGCAGAATATGTTGGAAGTCTCTAAACCCATTCACTACCCATGTTGAGAAATTCTCTAGAAAGACTCACAAGGCTCAGCACCTTGTACCTACGGCTAAGATTTATTTATATGTAATAAGTCAGGATCCATAGTCAGATTATAAGGCTGTTTGTCTAGAGTAATACATCTTTAGATTTCCTTGTACTATCTTCCTCCCCAGAGGGGTCCACAGAGCACTGTTTTCACCTAGCAGTGAAAATGTAGCAACAAGTATTCAGTTTTTCTGCCCAGGGAAGCCCATTATTTGGGCTTCACCACAGTTATTTATTGGTAGTCGTTCACATAGACACCCTCTATCCAGTACATACCAAATTTCCAAGCTCCCAGAAGGAAAACAGGTGTTCAGCATAAAGTTCATTGTCTCTGCAAAGTCTTGCCAAGAGTAAACAACCCTTTCAGTGAGGGAATGGTGAGAACGCTCCTAGAATCAATTTCTAAAATGCCTACTAAGACTCTGCTAGCCATAGCAGCCTTGGGCCTGATATAGCAACCCTTTTCTCTACATAAGGCAATAAGATAAATTCCATTTTCTTAAGATTTTGTTCTATTTTATCATATTTGAAAAGCACTGTAAAATGTTTAGTAATATTCTTTGTGTCTAATTAGTTTAATTCTGAAATTTAAAATATGTTCCAGAATGGCTTTTAAACTTACTTGTTATTCCTCTGTTAAGTTCTGATCATTAAATAGTAGCTGTGAGTTGATGAATAAAATTAAGAAAACTTGCAGCTGTTGCATTATATATCACACTTTCCCCCCCTGGCTGCTGTCAAAATGCTTCCTAAAATTAAATAGTTAATTGAACAGGTAATGCATATACATTGTATAAAATTCAATATATACCACAGTATATCCAATAAAAAGGGAATCTTTCTTCACCCCTACTCCTAGTCTTCTAGTTCCTCTTGCCTAAGGCATAAAATGTTAAGAGTGCGTGTGTATGTGTGTAGGATATATATTAAAAGAACATGTATATATATGTATATCCTTGTATAAATATTTTGTGCATAAATAAGGATATATGTGTTTTCAAACTTTTCCCATACAAAAATCAATGCCCCATTGATAATTTTTGTATAGATGTTTTGTGTATATATGCAATTATATAATCTGAATATATTTGTATACATAGGTTGCTCAAAGGGTGTGTCAGTTTTTAGATTTGATCATTATTGCCAAATTTTACTTTCTAGCATTATGATTCAGAGAAGGCAATGGCACCCCATTCCAGTACTCCTGCCTGAAAAAAATCCCATGGACAGAAGAGCCTGGTAGGCTGCAGTCCATGGGGTCACGAAGGGTCGGACACGACTGAGCGGCTTCACTTTCACTTTTCACTTTCATGTATTGGAGAAGGAAATGGCAACCCACTCCAGTGTTCTTGTCTGGAGAATCCCAGGGACGGGAGAGCCTGGTGGGCTGCCGTCCATGGGGTCACGAGTCAGACATGACTGAGCGACTTCACTTTCACTTTTCACTTTCATGCATTGGAGAAGGAAATGGCAACCCACTCCAGTGTTCTTGCCTGGAGAATCCCAGGGACGGGGGAGCCTGGTGGGCTGCCGTCCATGGGGTCACGAGTCAGAGATGACTGAGCGACTTCACTTTCACTTTTCACTTTCATGCATTGGAGAAGGAAATGGCAACCCACTCCAGTGTTCTTGCCTGGAGAATCCCAGGGACAGGGGAGCCTAGTGGGCTGCCGTCTATGGTATCGCACAGAGTTGGACACACCTGAAGTGACTTAGTAGTAGTAGCATTATGATTCATCAAAAAGTATTGTTTTTACCCCATACTGTCACTAGCATGGTGTGTTAATAAATTTTTTGATCCTTTGTTAGCATAATGTTTGTTACCATAAAATATATTAATTCATTGTTTCAACTTGAATTTATATCTCAATTCTTTATCAGCTTTTTCACCTTAAAATTTTTTTTTATGATGAGAAATTTATATACCACAAAATCCACCCTTTTAAAGTGTACAATTCAGTGGTTTTAGTTTATTCACAGCATTGTGCCATCACCACCACTTTCAAATTTCCGTAACATTTTTATCACCTTGTAAGGAAACCCTGTACCCATTAGTAGTCACTCCCTATTTTGCCCTTACCTCAGCCCCTGACAATCACTAATCTACTTTCTGTCATTATGGCTTTCTCTTTTCTGGACTGTTCATATAAATAGAATCATACATGTACACCTGAAACCAACACAACATTGTAAATCAACTATACTCCAATAAAAATTTTTTTTAAAGGAATCATACAGTAAATTGTTTTTTTGTGTCTGGCTTTTACTAGGAGTAGTATGGTGAAGGTTCATCTGTGTTGTAGCATGTGTTAGAACTTCATTCGTTCTTATGGTCGAAATATTTTTCATTATATGTATGTACTACATTTTGTTTATTCATCCTTCTCTTGATGGGCTCTTGGGTCATTTCCACCTTTTGGCCATTGTGAATAGTGCTGCACTGGCATGGGCATCCCCAGTGGATGAGCGGTAAAGAATCCACCCAGAGTCCACCTGCCAATGCAGGAGGTGTGGGTTTAATCCGTGGCTTGGGAAGATCCCTTGGAGAGAGAAATGGCAACCCACTCTAGTATTCTTTACTGGGAAATCCCATGAACAGAGGAGCCTGGTGGGCTACAGTCCATGAGGTCACAGATAGTTGGACTTAATGACTAAACAACAGCAACAGACATTGCATACGGTATCTGGGAATTATTGTCATTTTATTAGTATTATGTCTCTTAGTCCATGAACATATTGTCTATCCATTCCTTTACATCTTCAATTTTGTTAACAGTGTTTTAAATTTTCAGTGAATTTGTCTTACACTTTTTAAATTAAATTTATTCCTAAGTATTCTTTTAATGATATTATAAATTAAATTGTTTTCTTAATTTTATGTATGGATTTTTCATTGCTAGTGTTTAGGAATATAATGGATTTGGGGGTATTAATCTATCCTGCAGTGTTACTGAACTCAAATTAGTTCTGATTTTTGTTCTTATTGTAGATTCCTTTGGATTTCCTACATAAGGTCATGTAATATACAAACAAATATTTTCACTTATTTCTTTTCAATAAAGATGCCTTTTATTTATTTTCCGTGCCTAATTGCCATGGCTAAAACCTCCATTAAAATGTTTCATAGAAATTGCAAGAGCTAACATTCTTATTTTGTTCCTGATCCTTGGGTGAAAGAAAGCTTTCACTCTTGTACAATCAAGTATGATGTATTAAACTCAGTTTTAAGTATTAATTGATACTATAATTTCATTGGCATTGGGTTTGATTATCTCTCTGAAATCCTGTTCTTTTCCTAAGTACTAAGATATTAAGCAAAAATTCTAGAGGTCTTCCTGGTTCTGGTAATGAGCAGACATGAAGAAATTTGTTGAAATAATTCCTAACTATTCCTTTGTATTTTCTGTAAAACCATAAAGAGTAAAAATTAGGAAATTTCATTTAATTTTACTTTGGTAGCTTTCTTACACAGGGGTTTTCTGGTGGCTCAGATGGTAAAGAATCTGCAGATGTGGGTTTTATCCCTGGGTCAGGAAGATCCCCTGGAAAAGGGAATGGCTAACCATTCCAGTTGGAAAAGGAAATGGCAACCCACTCCAGTACTCTTGCCTGGAAAATTCCATGGATGGAAGAGCCTGGTAGGCTACAGTCCATGCTGCTGCTGCTGAGTCACTTCAGTCGTGTCCGACTCTGTGCGACCCAATAGACGGCAGCCCACCAGGCTCCCCCGTCCCTGGGATTCTCCAGGCAAGAACACTGGAGTGGGTTGCCATTTCTTTCTCCAATGCATGAAAGTGAAAAGTGAAAGTGAAGTCACTCAGTCGTGTCCGACCCTCAGCAACCCCATGGACTGCAGCCTACCAGGCTCCTCCATCCATGGGATTCTCAGGCAAGAGTACTGGAGTAGGGTGCCATTGCCTTCTCCCACAGTCCATGGGATCACCCTAATTGGTAGATAATTGCTTTACAGTATTGTCTTGGTTTCTGCCATACATCAACATAAATCCGCCCTTGGTATACACATGTCCCCTCCCTCTTGAACCTCCCTCCCAGGTGCCATACCTCTAAGTTGTCACAGAGTACCTGTTTGAGCTCCTGGCATTATACAGCAAATTCCCACTGGCTATTTTGCATATTATAATGTATGTGCTTCCATGCTACTCTGTCCATTCATCCCACCCACCCTGTCTTTCATCTGCCCTGGGTACTATTGTCTGTTCTTTATGTCTCTGTCCCATTTCTGTCCTGAAAATAGGTTCATCAGTACCATCTTCCTAGATTTCATATATATGTGTGTTAATATATGATATTTGTCTTTCTCTTTCTATCTTACTTCACTCTGTATAATAGGCTCTAGGCTTATCCACCTCATTAGAACTGACTCAAATGTGGTGTTTTTGTGGCTGAGAAATATTCCATTTTGCATTTTCCCCCTACCCCCAAGAAAAAGAAATGCAAAAAGGCAAAATGGTTGTTTGAGGAGGTCTTACAAATAGATGAGAAAAGAAGAGAAGCGAAAAGCAAAGGAGAAAAGGAAAGATACATCCATCTGAATGCAGAGTTCCAAACAATATCAAGCAGAGATTTAAAAAAGCCTTCCTAAGTGAACAATGCCAACAAAGGTCCATCTAGTCAAAGCTGTGGTTTTTCCAGTAGTCGGGTATGGATGTGAGAGTTGGAGTATAAAGAAAGCTGAGCGCCAAAGAATTGATGCTTTTGAACTGTGGTGTTGTTGAAGACTCTTGAGAGTCCCTTGGACTGCAAGGAAATCAAATCAGTTCATTCTAAAGGAAATCAGTCCTGAATATTCACTGGAAGGACTGATGTTGAAGCTGAAACTCCAATACTTTGGCCATCTGATGCAAAGAACTGACTCAATTGAAAAGACCCTGATGTTGGGAAAGATTGCAGGTAGGAGGAGAAGGGGATGACAGAGGATCAGATGGTTGGATGGCATCACTGACTCACTGGACATGAGTTTGAGTAAACTCCAGGAGTTGGTGATGGACAGGGAGACCTGGCATGCTGCAGTCCATGGGGTCGCTGAGAGTCGAGCACGACTGAGTGACTGAACTGAACTGAACAATGCAAAGAAATAGAGGAAAACAATAGAATGGGAAAGACTAGAGATCTCGTCAAGAAAATCAGAGAGAAAGTGTGCTCAGCAGCCCCGCGGATCTTGTTGGATGGAACAGACCCAGGGACGCCCCTTGCTCCAGCCTCCAGCCACCCCTCCAACCTTTTTTCCAGTCGCAACCTCTCGAGTCAGCCCCTCAGCTCTGTGGGATCACCAGGACCAGCTGCCATTTTTTAACTCCTTATTATTACCGACCAATCATGAGCTCCCAGATTCATCAGAATTATTCTGCCGAGGTGGAGGCCACCGTCAACCGCCTGGTTAACATGCAACTGTGGGCCTCCTACACCTACCTCTCTCTGGGCTCCTATTTCGACCATGACGATGTGGCCCTGGAGGGTGTGGGTCACTTTTTTCATGAATTGGCCAAGGAGAAGCGCAAGGGCACGGAGCGTCTCTTCAAACTGCAAAACCAGCGTGGCGGCCGTACCCTCTTCCTGAACGTGCAGAAGCCATCTCAAGATGAGTGGGGTAAAACCCAGGATGCTGTGGAAGCCGCCCTTCTCATAGAGAAGAACCTGAATCAAGCCCTGTTGGATCTGCATGGCCTGTCTTCTGCCTGTGGAGACCCCCACATCTGTGACTTCCTGGAGAACCACTTCCTAGATGAGGAAGTGAAACTCATCAAGAAGATGGGTGACCACCTGACCAACCTCCGCAGGCTGGTTGGTCCCCAGCCTGGCTGGTCCCCAGGCTGGGTTGGGCGAGTATCTCTTCGAAAGGCTCACCCTCAAGCACAACTAGGAGCTTCTGGAGAGCAGCGGCCTTTGAAGAACCCACCTAACATCAGGGCTGCCTGAAGCTCCTCTCTGCAGCCACTAGGCAGCTTTTTAACACCCTGGAGCCCTCTCTCAAGCCTTGGACCAAATGGAAACAAAGCTTTTTGCAGCATTAAAAAAAAAAAAAAGAAAATCAGAGATACCAAGGGAACATTTCATGCAAAGATGGGCACAATAAAGGAGAGAAATATAATGGATCTAATGGAAGCAGATGATATTAAGAACAGGTGGCAAGAATATCTAGAAGTACTATGGAAAAAAGATCTTAATGACCCAGATAACCATGATGGTGTGATCACTCAACTAGAGCCAAACATCCTGGAGTGTGAGGTCAGGTGGGCCTTAGGAAGCATCACTATGAACAAAGCTAGTGGAAGTGATGGAATTCCAGTTGAGCTATTTCAAATCCTAAAAGATGATGCTGTGAAAGTGCTGCACTCAATATGCCAACCAATTTGGAAAACTCAGCAGTGGCCAGGACTGCAAAAAGTCAGTTTTCATTCCAGTCCCAAAGAAAGGCGATGCCAAAGAATGTTCAAACTACCACACAGTTGCACTCATCTCACATGCTAGCAAAGTAATCCTAATTCTCCATGCTGTCTTCAACAGTGCGTGAATAGTGAACTTCCAGATGTTCAGGCTGGATTTAGAAAAGGCAGAGGAACCAGAGATCAAATGGCCAGCATCCGTTGGATCATCGAAAGAGCAAGAGAATTCCAGAAAAATATATACTTTTGCTTCATTGACTACATTAAAGCCTTTGACTGTGTGGATCACAACAAATTGTGGAAAATTCTTGAAAGAGATGGGAATAACAGACCACCTTACCTGCCTCCTGAGAAAGCTGTATGAAGGTAAGAAGCAACAGTTAGAACTGGATATGAAACAACAGACTGGTTTCAATCTGGGAAAGGAGTACCTCAAGGCTGTATATTGTCACCTTGCTTATTTAACTTATGTACAGAGTACATCACATGAAATGCTGGGCTGGATGAAGCACAAGGTGGAATCAAGATTGCCAGGAGAAATACCAATAACCTCAGATATTGAGATGACACCACCTTTATGGCAGAAAGTGAAGAGGAACTGCAGAGCCTTGATGAAGGTGAAAGAGGAGTGTGAAAAAGTTGGCTGAAACTTCAACATTTAAAAAACTAAGTTCATGGCATCTGATTTTATCATTTAATGGCAAATAGATGGGGAAACAATGGAAACACTGACAAACTTTTATTTTCTTGGCCTCCAAAATCCCTGCAGATGGTGGCTACAGCCATGAAATTAAAAGATGCTTGCTCCTTGGAAGACAAGTTGGCAGTTCTAGACAGCATATTAAAAAGCAGAGACATCACTTTGCCAACAAAGGTCCATATAGTCAGAGCTAGGTCTGTCTAGTCAAGGCTGTGGTTTTCCAGTGGTCATGTATGGATGTGAGAGTTGGACTATAAAGAAAGCTGAGCACAGAAGAATTGATGCTTTTGAACTGTGGTGTTGGAGAAGACTTTGAGAGAGCCCCTTGGACTGCAAGGAGATCCAACCAGTCTGTCCTAAAGGAGATCAGTCCTGGGTGTTCACTGGAAGGACTGATGTTGAAGCTGAAACTCTAATACTTTGGCTGCCTGATGCGAAGAGCTGACTCATTTGAAAAGACCCTGATGCTGGGAAAGATTGAGGGCAGGAGGAGTAGGGGACAACAGAGGATGAGATAGTTGGATGGTATCACCGACTCAACGGACATGGGTTTGGGTGGACTCTGGGAGTTGGTGATGGATAGGAAGGCCTGGCATGCTGTGGTTCATGGAGTCGCAAAGAGTTGGACACGACTGAGCAACTGAACTGAATGGTTTTTCCAGTACTCATGTATGGATGTGAGAGTTGGGCCATAAAGAAGGTTGAGCGCCAAAGAATTAATCCTTTTGAATTGTGGTGTTAGAGAAGACTCTTGAGAGCCCCTTGGACTGCAGGTTGGTCATACCAGTCCATCTTAAAGGAAATCAGTCATGAATATTCATTGGAAGAACTGATGCTGAAACTCCAATACTTTGGCCACCTAATGCAAAGAGCTGACTCATTGGAAAAGACCCTGATGCTGGAAAAGATTGAAAGCAGGAGGAAAAGGGGACGATGGAGGACGAGATGGTTGGATGGCATCACCAACTCAATGGACATGATTTTGAGCAAGCTCCAGGAGATGGTGAAGGACAGGAAAGTCTGGTGCGCTGCAGTCCATGGGGTCCAAAGAGACGGACACGACCTAGTGACTAAACAACAACAATAAATAATCCATTGTATGTATGTACCACAGCTTCTTTATTCATTCATCTGTCAGTGTATATCTGGGTTGCTTCCATGTCCTAGCTGTTGTAAATAGTGCTGCAGTGAACACTGGGGTACATGTGTCTTTTTCAATTATGTTTTTTCAGGATATTTGCCCAGTTGTGGGATTGTTGGGTCATATAGTACTTTTATTCCTAGATATTTAAGGAATCTCCATACTGTCCTCTATAGTGACTATATCAATTTACAGTCCCACCAGTGCAAGAGGGTTCCCTTTTCTCCACACCCTTTCCAGAATTTATTGTTTATAGAATTTTTGATGGTGGTCATTCTGACTGGTGTGAGGATATATTTCATTGTAGTTTTGATTTGCATTTCTCTAATAATGAGTGATGTTGAGTATCTTTTTATGTGTCTATTAGCATATCTGTATGTCTTCTTTGGAGAAAGGTCTGTTTAGGTCTTCTGGCTACTTTTTGATTGGGTTTTTCTGGTGTTGAGCTGCGTGAGCTATTTGTATATTTTGGAGATAAATCATTTGTTAATTCTGTTTCAGTTTTTCGTGTGTGTGTATGTTTCTTTTTTTCTGTTGTTATTTGTCTCATTTTGTATTTACCAGTTGTCTTTTGTTTCTTGTTTTCATTTTTGTTTTTTAATTATTTATGTTTGTTTTAATCCCCTTTAATTCCATAACAAACAGCTACTGGAATCTCAGTTCTTTGGCCACTCCAGTATTCCTGCCTAGAGAATTCCATGGACAGAGGAGCCTGGCTGGCTATAGTCCATGGGGTTGCAATGAAAGCTTCAGTTTTTCTGTATGTTTAATTAATAACTGTATGATTTTAAAGTTGACCTAAATGGTTATTCTTTATTTAGGAAAAATTCATGAGTAAATTATTTCAGGGTTAATATTTTGTATTTAGTAATGTTGATTTTTCATTAGGAAGAACATTTTCTTCTTCCTAGTACATTTTTATTTTTAGATTCTTACCTTACTGTTGAGGTTTTTAATTGCCTTAGAATATGGGAGACCTAGGTTCGATCCCTGGGTTGGGAAGATCCCCTGGAGAAGGGAAAGGCTATCCACTCCAGTATTCTGACCTGGAGAATTCCATGGATTGTATAGTCTATGGGGTTGCAAAGAGTCGGATACAGCTGAGCAACTTCCACAATCATAATCACACAGTAAGTTTATTGAAGGTTGATAGGCAAAATCTTGAATTTTAATGTATTACTCTATAGTTTGAAAGGTATTACTGAAATGAACCTTAAATGACGGAGAAGTCTTCAATTAGACTTCTTTGTATCTTTATTTGGAGGGTCTTAATATCTATTATGTATTAGGATTTGTCTGTCCTGTTTGGATATATTAGTGCAAGCTGTTTAGAAAATTTTAATATTTAGGAATAAGGGGCCAAGGACATCTGTATTCTTTATGGCATATCATCTATAATTGAAGCTAATTATATTTTTCTAAAAAGCTAAAACAACTTAAATACTAAACAGTGAATGGTATTCAACTATACTAGCAAAAACCAATTGACAATATGAGTTATTAACTCTTTCAGTGAAATATGAAATACCTAGCAATCAACTTGAAGCCACATATGTGGTCTTCCTGGTGGCTCAGACATTAGAGAATCTGTCTGCAATTTGGGTTTGATCCCTGGTTCAGGACGAATACCCACTGGAGAAGGAAATTGCAACCCACTCCAGTATCCTTGCCTGGAGAATTCCATGGACAGAGAAGACTGGTGGTCTGTGGTCCATGGGGTCACAGGGTCAGACACAACTAAGTGAGTAACACACACACATAGCAATCAGCTTAACAGGAATGTATATAGTTTGTTGTAAGAAAGCTGTGACACTTACTGATGGTATAGAGGAATACTTAAGTACAGAGCAGTTTTTGTTGCAGAACAGAAAGATAAAGTAGATATCATTGTTTTTTCCAGATAAATCTGTAAATTTGGTATCGTGCCAGTCATAGTGCCAAAAAATAGAATGTGTATTTGGAGTCAGGGGAGGAGAAAGGAAAAGGGAAAGGAGGAGAGATAAAAAGAGAATGTGTGCATGTATTTTGGAGGCATATAGTTACATTTAATGATTCACTTAGAGCTACATCTTCCAGAATTGCAAGCCACTAGCCACATGTTCAGAGAAGGCAATGGTGAAAATCCCATGGACCGAGGAACCTGGTGGGCTGCAGTCCATGGGGTCGCTAAGAGTTGGACATGACTGAGCGACTTCACTTTCACTTTTCACTTTCATGCATTGGAGAAGGAAATGGCAACCCACAACAGTGTTCTTGGCTGGAGAATCCCAGGGACGGGGGAGCCTGGTGGGCTGCCGTCTATGGGGTTGCACAGAGTTGGACACGACTGAAGTGATGCAGCAGCAGCAGCAGCAGCAGCCACATGTTGGTATTTAAATTTATATTGATTAAAATTCAATAATATTTATGGTTTTTCTGCTGGCAGTAGTCACATTACAAGCACTCAGTAGTCACTTGTGGGTAAGTAACTCCTGTATTGGACCAGACAGATTATATTACACTTACATCATCACAGAAACTTCTTTTGGACAGTTTGATATAGAAAAGTTAAAAACTCAAAAACAACCAAGTAAAGATTAAGAACAATTTGGAGCGATTTCTCTACAGATAATGAAATATATTATAAAACAGCATTTAATTAAAAGTGTAGTTCTTGTCCCAAATCATATTGAAAAGTGAAAGTCTCTCAGTCATGTCTGAGTCTTTGCAGCCCCATGGACTATACAGTCCATGGAATTCTCCAGACCAGAATACTGGAGTGGGTAACCAACCATTCCCTTCTCCAGGGGATCTTCCCCACCCAAGGATTAAACCCAGGTCTCCCACATGGCAGGTGGATTCTTTACCACCTGAACCACCAGGGAAGCCACAAATTATATTAGGTGAGTGGAACAACTCACCTTTGTATATGTTATATAATCTGATTTTTATCCTAGTCAAGTTGATTATAGATAAGTTGTTCTTATCTATAATCAGTTTAGTTCAGTTGCTCAGTCGTGTCCGACTCTTTGCGACCCCATGAATCTCAGCACACCAGGCCTCTCTGTCCATCACCAACTCCCGGAGTTCACTCAAATTCACGTCCATCGAGTCAGTGATGCCATCCAGCCATCTCATCCTCTGTCGTCCCCTTCTCCTCCTGCCTCCAATCCCTCCCAGCATCAGAGTCTTTTCCAGTGAGTCAACTCTTCGCATGAGGTGGCCAAAGTACTGGAGTTTCAGCTTCAGCATCATTCCCTCCAAAGAAATCCCAGGGCTGATGTCCTTCAGAATGGACTGGTTGGATCTCTGTGCAGTCCAAAGGACTCTGAAGAGTCTTCTCCAACACCACAGTTCAAAAGCATCAATTCTTCCGCGCTCAGCTTTCTTCACAGTCCATCTCTCACATCCGTACATGGCCACAGGAAAAACCATAGCCTTGACTAGATGGACCTTTGTTGGCAAAGTAATGTCTCTGCTTTTGAATATGCTATCTAGGTTGGTCATAACTTTCCTTTGTTCTTAGTTATGACTTTATGGAATTTTTTCTACTAATATTAAGATTTTTTTATAATTAGGAATTTACTGCCTATTCTTAACTGTCTTTAGAAATTTTGTCTTTTATCCAAATTATTTCCATAGCTTCTTTACCAATTTACTTTTCTCTAATTTCTCTTCCTTTTGTGTTCCACACTGCCATGGTTCTTTTTCTGGAAAACATTTAAACCTACTTGATGCTCCAATATTTCCAAGAATATTTGCCATTCATCAGGAAAACATTTAAGATGTTTCACAATAAGGCCCCAATCCACTTCTCCCACTTTCACCTTCATCCTTAATATAGAATCCCATTTTGTTACTAGGACTAAATTCTAAACCTAGAAAGTAATAGCAATGACAGTTCTCATGAAGTATTTTAAATCTATGCTTTTCTGTTTTTGAAGATGGGGAAAAAACTCAAATATTTTGTCAGTAATATATCATTTTGTCTAAAGATT
This sequence comes from Bos taurus, assembly GCF_002263795.3. Taxonomy (NCBI): domain Eukaryota; kingdom Metazoa; phylum Chordata; class Mammalia; order Artiodactyla; family Bovidae; genus Bos; species Bos taurus. The sequence continues at coordinate 71,621,715 of NC_037328.1, read as the reverse complement.
GATTTAATTTTATTTTTCTCCTCTAATTTTATTTCTTGTTTCCCTCTCACCTTGTCCTATTGAGAGTGATAAACCTATTAGTGAAGCATATTTTTCCTGTTGAAAGCCACATTTTATAAAGATATTATGAAAAGAAAACTCATCACCCATTTTGTAATTTTCCTGGAAACCATATTCCTTTCAAAAATATCACACCATCGTTTTTCTGTTATTTTACAGTAATGAAATGGTAATTTGTGGTTTTGATAATGTATTCATGGCATTTAGAAGCCCAGTTTGAATGTGTTTAATGATGTTATTAAATTGTCTCATGAATTGAACCTGAATTAGGGGTTGCTTTCTTATAGTATAGTAAGAAAACAAAGTGGCTTACATAGATTTCATTCTTCTGTTGTTTCGTTATTCTATTGCTGTATAACAAGCCACCGTGAAACACAGTGGCTTAAAAAATAATTATTTCTCATGATTTTCTGGATTAATTGGATAGTTCTGCTTCACATGATCTTGGCTGGGACATGGGAAAAGACTGGAAGACCGAAAACTGCCTCATTTACCATTTGCCAACAGTCAGTGCCAATTGCTGGGTAGAAATGCAGCTGGGGCTTTTGGCCAGAGGTCTTTGATGCTCCTTCATTTAAATCACCTCGTAGGGTCTTTGAACTTCCTCACATTACAGGTTCTGAATTCGTAGAAGGTGCATTCTTATAACAAGGCGGACACTACAAGGCATCACATGACCTATATTCCAAAATCGCAGAGCATTATTTGTGCCACTCTCTGTTTAGCAGAAGTCGTCTGCTGCTTCTGCTAAGTCGCTTCAGTCGTGTCTGACTCTGTGCGACCCCATAGATGGCAGCCCACCAGGCTCCTCCGTCCCTGGGATTCTCCAGGCAAGAGTACTGGAGTGGGTTGCCATTTCCTTCTCCAATGCATGAAAGTGAAAAGTGAAAGTGAAGTCACTCAGTTGTGCCCGACTCTTAGCGACCCCATGGACTGCAGCCCACCAGGCTCCTCCGCCCATGGGATTTTCCAGGCAAGAGTACTGGAGTGGGTTGCCATTGCCTTCTCCAAGAAGTCATCTAGAACCTGCCTAGATCCAAGGGAAGGGGAAATACCTCTTGATGGTAGGGTGGTTTAATCATATTGCAGAAGAGCACTTAGAATGGAAGATGGGAGGCATATAGAGATTCAGTTTATCACAATCTGTATTTGACTTATGAGATTACTTTGCTCAGTTTCATACCACCAGAAAGATTATAGAGGTGAGAACTTGAAGGAAATGTAAAGGACAGAGCAAATCATTTAAATTTAATGGTATATAAGGCTCATGAAGAGGGGAGACACATGTTTGGAATGAAGTTGAATCATGATTTGGATCAGTTCGTACAGAGCCTTGTATGAGAGTTTCAGAGAATTTTGGAGAAAGTATGTGATACATGGGTTCCATGAAGATCCATCTGTGTAAAACACATTAGAATGATTTGAGCAGTGAAGAATAGTAATCTAAGAGATGGAGTAGATTACATTTGCTATAGCCCAGAAGAGATTAATAACAACTTGAACCAAAGTGATAGAAACGAAAATGAAGAAGTGATGGTTTTCAGGAACAACTGAAGTATTTAAGTCAGGAGGAATTGGTAGCTATTTAGATGTGTGAATTAAAGGGAAGAACAGGGTCAAGAGTTCAGTAAGTATTAAAAGCTGAGTGTACCCTTTCTGTATTTGAAAGTCACAGTATCATAAATGTCATTAATCACATTTGCACTGTTCCATTCCTTGAAAATCTTTCTCAGAATTATTAGAATCAAGCCAAGTTATTTGATTACTATCACATTTAGCAGGGTTTCATTTAACGGGCTCTGTGACAATCTGGAAGGGTGAGATGGGGAGGGAGGTGGGAGGGAGGTTTGGAAGAGAAGGGACATGGGTCTACCTATGGCTGATTCTTGTTGATGTATGACAAAAAAACCACAAAATTCTATGAACAGTTATCCTTCTATTTAAAAAAAAAATTGGGAAAAAAAAGAAATACAAAAATTGTCTTGTCATTTAAAATTTTACACTCTAAATTTCCATGCTTCTTTTCCCCTATTAGGTTAATGGCACTGATGCAGATTATGAATATGAAGAAATCACACTTGAAAGGGTAAAAGCCTATTCATTATCTTAAGCTTTAATGAAAAGAAATCTGTTTCTTTAAAGAACTCTTAAATATACTGCTCTTTCATATAGAATCTAAGGAAGATCATCTTTCAAAAGCAGAACCATGTAATATTAGTTTCTTTAATAAATCCACATATCATAAAATTAGCTGTGGTATTTTCATGTTGCTTTTGAACATGTATGAACATGTGGCTTTTCTTTAAGAACTTTTTTAAAAAGTAAACTTTTATTTAAAAATTTTTAGATTTGTAGAAAAGTAGTACAAAGAGTTTCCATTTACCCTAGACTCAGTTTCACCAATTTATTAACATCTTACAATACTAAAATACATTTGTTTCAACCAGTGAAGTAACACTGATACATTATTATTAACCTAAGTTTATACTTTATTTGAATTTCCTTTTTGTTTTTCTCTTCCAGAATCCTATCTGGAATATCATATTACGTTTAGTTATTATGTCTTCTTGTGCTGCTCTAGACTGACAATACCTCAAATTTTCTCAGTTTTTAATTTTATTATTTAGTTTTCATATAATGAAGTATTATTTATTTTAAATGAGTATTTTGTCTCTTGAGCTAATAACTTGATCATTGTATCAGTTTTGTTTCCTAGAAAAATAATAACCATAGGATTACTGGAAAAGACCTTACTGAAAACTTCTTATTATGCATTCCCTAGTCAGAAAATAATTTACAGGTGCAATTCAGATGTAGGGAGATGAAGGAAATGTGGGTTCAATCCCTGGGTTGGGAAGATCCCCTGGAGAAGGGAATGGCAACCCACTCCAGTATTCTTGCCTGGAGAATCCCATGGACAGAGTAGTCTGGTGGGCTACAGTCCACGGGGTCAAAAATAGTCAGACATGACTAAACTCATGCACGCACACTCACAATTCAGATGTGTGGATTTTCTTGATATATTTTCCCCTTAAGAATATCTGCATTCAATTGATGCTATATTTTAGCAGTGTCACCTTGTCTGACCATCATTTTTGGAAAATGAGGTGCTTTACATAAGTGACTTTTCTAAGTAACTGAATATCTGTGTATTTGAAGTTCCTAAAGGATTAGATTTATGTTTGTAGCCAGATAAACTGAGTGAAAATAGACCGCAGAGGGTCTTTTACATGTGTAATAGATTTTATACTGACTGTTTACCTGAATTTGGGCCACCTATTCAAGTGAGGTAGCTGACTGAGTCTTACAAGTAAACAATATTAATGTATTATGCACATTTTAATGTGGCATTTTGTTGGTTTCCCCCCCAGCTTTATTGAGATTTCTTGACATAATCCTAACTTTTTACCTCATTCATGTTTTCATTTTTTCCTAGTACCTTTTAAATTCTTTTAGTCAGAACTGTACTTTGTATTTTTCACTGATTAAAGGACTTGAATACCAGGAATTTGGGAGATATTGTTAAAGTGTACAAACTTGGAATTAGATGATGAATAAGTTTCAGACTTCTTATATGCACAGCATAGTGAATATAGTCAACAATACTGTATTATATACTTCAGAATTGCATGAGACTAGTTCTTAAATGTTCTCACCATAAAAAATAATGACAATTATGTGACCTCATAGAGGTGTTAGCTAAATAAAGCTAGTACATAAAGTGGTAATCTAAATAAAGTAAGCTAAATAAAGTGGTAATCATATTGTTCTATATAAATATATCAAATCAACATGTTATATACCTAAAACCTACACAAAATTATTTGTAATTATTTCTTGATTTTTTAAAGCAAATAAAAAAGAATACCTGAGTATCTTGGTGTTCCCATACAACCTTTTTATACTATTTACTGCCACTTTAGTAACTTTTAAAGAGTTTAGACTGAAAAAATTTTTTTATTAAAATAGAATTTTAGGACTATCATAATTGAGTGAAATTTTAAGGTATTTTATATAGTTTAGTAATACATCCAGATACACCCACTAATTTGAACTCACTGAAAACCAAAGTTAAATCATTGTTGAAAAAATAAATGTCTAATACCTTTGAGATCAGTTTTTCTTTTTGTACTGGTAGAGAACCCTTCCTTCAAAGAAAATATTCAAAAATCAGTACATAAAATGAGCAAGAAGCAATGCTGCTTTGGCAAAATTAACTTTGCTGTCAAGAAAGCTTACCAATGTTAAATTATCTAGTTATACTTTCAGTATTTAAAAAATGCCTTTTGCTAGTCAGGTAGGTTTCTTGGTTAAACACCTCAAGGATGATGGCAGTGTTACTTAACTGATAAAATTTGGTAATTTTAAAATAAGTTGATGGCAAAGTTAGCAGAAGCAAAGCCCCACCAAGTATCCCCTTCTTAACAGGCTGAAATAATATATCGATATTACCTACTTGGAAATAACAGCAGCACAAGGATCACTTAAGCGTTTTCCTCTTGGGATCAATTTGCCTTACCAAACATGAGCTAGATGCAGTCTAAAAGAAAGAGACCTGATAGTGACACCTCTACAAGGAAGAACTGTGCATACTTTTAAGAAAGAATTGTAGACTAAACTCTGAAAGTACTCGGTACATCTTCAGCGTCACCTATTCAGCAGTAATACCCCTGAATTCATAGAGAAAAGAATAGCTTTCCTTGTATTTTTTAATTTAAAAGTCATCTTACTCCCTATATATATATGTCTTTATATGCATGTTGCCTATGTTAGTACAGTTTCTAGGTCATATAGTGACAGGAACCTATCAATAATTTTTTTTCAATGTCACTTTTTCCCCCTCTGTTCCCAGGGAAATTCAGGGCTTGGTTTCAGCATTGCAGGAGGTACAGACAACCCACACATTGGAGATGACTCAAGTATTTTCATTACTAAAATTATTGCAGGGGGAGCAGCTGCCCAAGATGGAAGATTGCGGTATGTTTTGTACTTGATGTTGTGATACCAAATCTTCTTTGTATCTTTTTCTTGAGAGAAAATAAACAATAAATACAAATAAGAAATATTATCATAATAACTAACATATGGTAGATGCTCAAAAATCAAATGAATGAATGAGATAATTATGCTTTAAGCATTGTTTCCCTCTTTTCATTTAGGAATTCAGTTTTATCTTAGAAATTAAACATTTTGAATAATAATTTTGATTAATGATTTAAATATTACTGAGCAAATGTGTAGAAATTGTAGATTTCCCATTGTATTTTCAGTTATTTTCTGGGTGGGGAACATGTATAAACTTACTTAAGGTTTCAGTTCAGTTCAGTCGCTGGGTCGTGTCCGACTCTTTGCGACCCCATGAATTGCAGCATGCCAGGCCTCCCTCTCCATCACCAACTCCTGGAGTTTACCCACACTCATGTCCATCGAGTCAGTGATTCCATCCAGCCATTTCATCCTCTGTCATCCCCTCATCTTGCTGCCCCCAGTCCCTCCCAGCAACAGAGTCTTTTCCAATGAGTCAGCTCTTAGCATGAGGTGGCCAAAGTATTGGAGTTTCAGCTTTAGCATCAGTCCTTCCAAAGAACACCCAGGACTGATCTCCTTTAGAACGGACTTGTTGGATCTCCTTGCAGTCCAAGGGACTCTAGAGTCTTCTCCAACACTGCAGTTCTAACGCATCAATTCTTCTGCGCTCAGCTTTTTTCACAGTCCAACTTTCACATCCATACATGACTACTGGAAAAACCATAGCCTTGACTAGACGGACCTTTGTTGGCAAAGTAATGTCTCTGCTTTAGAATATGCTATCTAGGTTGGTCATTGGAGAAGGCAATGGGACCCTACTCCAGTACTCTTGCCTGGAAAATCCCATGGACGGAGGAGCCTGGTAGGCTGCAGTCCATGAGGTCGCTAAAAGTCTGACACAACTGAGCGACTTAACTTTCACTTTTCACTTTCATGCGTTGGAGAAGGAAATGGCAACCCACTCCAATGTTCTTGCCTTGGAGAATCCCAGGGATGGGGGAGCCTGGTGGGCTGCCGTCTGTGGGGTCGCACAGAGTTGGATACGACTGAAGCGACTTAGCAGCAGGTTGGCATAACTTTCCTTCCAAGGACTAAGCGTCTTTTAATTTCATGGCTGCAGTCACCATCTGCAGTGATTTTGGAGCCCCCCAAAAATAAAGTCTGACATTGTTTCCACTGTTTCCCCATCTATTTGCCATGAAGTGATGGGACTACATGCCATGATCTTAGTTTTCTGAATGTTGAACTTTAAGCCAACTTTTTCACTCTTCCTCTTTCACTTTCATTAAAAGGCTTTTTAGTTCCTCTTCACTTTCTGCCATAAGGGTTGTGTCATCTGCATATCTGAGGTTATTGATATTTCTCCTAGCAATCTTGATTCCAGCTTGTGCTTCTTCCAGCCCACCATTTCTCATGATGTACTCTGCATGTAAGTTAAATAAGCAGGGTAGGGAATCATATATATCCTGAGTTTTTATCTCATACCTGGTGGCTCAGGTGGTAAAGAATTTGCCTGCAGTGCAATAGACCCAGGTTGTTTGATCCTTGGATTGGGAAGATTCCCTGGAGAAGGGAATGGCTATGCACTCCATATTCTTGTCTGGAGAATCCCTTGGACAGATGAGCCTGGTGGGCTATAGTCCCTGGCGTCACAAAGAGTTGGACACGACTGAGCGAATAACACACACACACACACACACACATGCACCACAAAGAGAAAAGATTAATGCAAACTTTAAGTAAATTAACCTATTTCCTAAATTGAATAAATGTAAGTACCTGGTCTTTTGTTTAATGTTCCATTTCAGAAGATATCCTTAGTATCTTGTTAAACAAAGATCTTTGGCATCTTTGTTGTTTCCTTAGACATAATCATAGATCATAGATTGTGGCACTTTTCCTGTTGCCTTGTTTGTTGTTTTTTACACATGGTGACAGTTTTCTAAAAATTTTAGAACTAAAATTTTATATGGTCTGTGAGAAAGAATATTTTATTTTAAGGCTATTGGTGCCTTATGCAGCTCTTCAGTTTCTAAACTTCTCACTGAATATGACAAGTTGTATATTAATGAAGTTAGATATAAAATTAATAATTTGAATATTCATGTAAATGTAGGCATATACTTCCTGATTTTGTTATTTGCCTTTTATTTGTGCTTCTTGTATGAAAATTAAAATGTTCCATTTGTTCCACTGGAGAACTGACCTGTAGTACTAACTGTAAGGTATCACTGTCTTTGGATATAGAATTTCTTTTCTCTAAACTTAATTTGATATATTATAGAAGTTTAGCATGATCACTTGAAATATTTTAATTGTGTTTTGTTCCCCTTTCCTGCACAATATGAGATGACCATCTTTTTGTTTTCTACATGAATAGCATGCGATTGAAACTAAGGTCAATTTATTTATTTTTATTGAAGTATAATTGCTTCACAATGTTGTGTTCATTTCTTTTGAATAACAAAGTAAATCAGCTATATGTGCACATATATCCCCTCCCTCCTTGGACCTCCATCCCGCCACTCTAGGTCATCACATAGTCCCGAGCTGAGTCCCTGTGCCACGCAGCCGCTTCCCACTAGCTATCTGTTTCACACATGGTAGTGTTTATGTCAGTGCTACTCTCAGTTCATCTCACCCTCTCCTTCCAGCTGAGTGGTTCACAAATCTGTCCTCTATGTCTGCATCTGTATTCCTACCCTGTACATAGGTTCATCAGTACCATTTTTCTACATTTCATATATGTGTGTGTGTGTTAATGTATGATATTTGTTCTTCTGGTTCTGACTTACTTCAGTATGACAAACTCTAGGTTCACCCACATCAATACAAATGACCCAAGTTCATTCCTTTTGATGGTGCAGTAATATTCCATGGTATATATGTACCACATCTTCTTTATCCATTCATCTGTTGCTGGACATTTCAGTTGCTTCCATGTTCTGGCTGTTGTAAATAGTGCTGCAGTAAACATTGGGGTACATGTATATTTTTTATTACAGTTTTCTCAGGGTATATCCCCAGTGGTGGGATTGTTGGGTATTATGGCAGTTCTACTTTTTAGTTTTTTAAGGAACCTCCATACTGTTCTCCATCATGACTGTATCAATTTACATTCCCACCAACAGTACAGGAGAGATCCCTTTCTTCACACCCTCTCCAAAATTTATTGTTTGTAGATCTTTTGATGACCACTTTGACTGGTGTGAGATGATACCTTGTTGTGGTTTTGATTTGCATTTATCTAATAATTAGTGAAGTTGAGCAACTTTTTACATGTTTGTTAGCCATCTATATATATCTTCTTTGTAGAAATGTCTGTTCAGGTCTTCCACCCATTTTTTTTATTGGATAGTTTGAGGTTTTTTTTGTATTGAGCATGAGCTCCTTTTGTATTTTGGAGATTAATCCATTTTCAGTTGTTTCATTTGCAAGTATTTTCTCCCATTCTGAGGGTTATCTTTTTCTCTTATTTATGATTTTCATTGCTGTGCAAAAGCTTTTAAGTTTATCAGGTCTCATTTGTTTATTTTTATTCATATTACTCTAGGAAGTAGATCAAAAAGCATCTTGCTGTCATTTATGTCAAAGAGTGTTCTGCCTATGTTTTCCACCAAGAGTTTTGTAATGTCTGACCTTACATTTAGGTCTTTAATCCATTTTGAGTTTATTTTTGTCCATGGTGTTAGGAAATGTTCTAATTTCATGCTTTTACATATAGTTGTCCAGTTTTCCCAGCATAACTTATTAAAGAGACTGTTTTATCCACTGTATAGTTTTGCCTCCTTTGTCAAAGATAAGGTGTACCCACAGGTGCATGGATTTATCTCTGGGCTTTCTATCTTGTTCCATTGATCTGTATTTCTGTTTTTGTGCCAGTACCATACTATCTTGATTACTGTAGCTTTGTAGTATAGTATAACGTCAGGGAGCTTGATACCTCCAGCTCCATTTTTCTTTCTCAAGATTGCTTTGGCTATTTGGAGTCTCTTTTTAAATTAATGTACTTATGGCTTTGTACTAGGTTTTCATTGCTGGGTTTCTCTAGTTTTGGTGAGTGGAGTCGACTTTTCGTTGCAATGAGTGGGAGCTACACTTCCCATTTCAATGGCTTCTCTTGTTGAAGAGCACCAGCTCTAGAGTACGTTGGTTTCAGCATCTATGGCACATAGGCTTAGTTGCTCCATGGCACATGGAATCTTTCCTGACCAGGGATTGAACTTGTGTTTCCTGCCTTGGCAGGCGGATTCTTAACCATTGGACCACCAGGGAAGTCCTTTTCAGAGTCTTTCGTGTTTCCATATAAATTGTTAACAAAATTTTTCTATTGGGTTGGCCAAAAAGTTTGTTTGGGTTTTTCCATACAGTTGTAGGGAAAAATCAGAACAAACTTTTTGGTCAACTCAAAAGTTGTATGAAAAGTACCATTGGTAATTTGATAGGAATTTCATTGAATCTGTAGATTGTTTTCGGTTAGTATAGTCATTTTCACAATGTTGAATCTTCTAATCCAAGAATGTGGTATATCTCTCCATCTTTGTGTCATCTTTGATTTTGTTTCATTAGTGTCTTCTGGTTTTCTGCATACAGGTCTTTTGCCTCCTTGGGCAGATTTATGTCTAGGTATTTTGTTCTTTTTGTTGCAGTTGTAAATGGGATTGTTTCCTTAATTTCTCTTTTTGATTTCTCATTGTTAGTGCGTAGAAATGCAGAGATTTCTGTGTATTAATTTTGTATCTGCCACTTTACTAAACTCATTGGTTAGCTCTAATCGTTTTCTGGTGGCTCTATCTATATACAGTATCATGTCATCTGCAAACAGTGACAGTTTTATTTTTTCTTTTCCAATTTGGATTTCTTTTATTTCTTTTTCTTCTCTGCTTGCCATGACTAGGACTTCCAAAAACTTTGTTGAATAATAGTGGCAAGAGTGGGTACCCTTGTTCCTGATCTTAGAGGAAATGCTTTCAGTGTTTCACCATTGAGAATAATGTTTGCTGTGGGTTTGTCATGTATAGCCTTTATTATGTTGAGGTAGGTTTCCTGTATGTCCACTTTCTGGAGAGTTTTTTATCATATATACATGTTGAATTTTGTCAAAAGCTTTTTCTGCATCTATTGAGATTATCGTGTGGTTTTTATCCTTTGATTTGTTAATATGGTATATCACATTAATTGATTTGCATATATTGAAGAATCCCTGCATCTCTGGGGTGAACCCCACGTGGAGATCAGTTTATTTTTTAATAAATCAATCAATTAATCTGATTTTCCACTGTGACGTTAAGCTAGTTATTCAGTCTAAGCCTTAGATTTCTTATCTTTGAATCACTGCTCTACTGGTCATTATCTGGGTGGCTTTGGGAATGTTATTTAAACTTTGTGCCTCAGTTTTTCCATGTGTAAAATAGGGATATAGATAGATCCACCTTACAGGTTGTTGTAAGGGTTAAAACACTAAAAGAAGTTTGTAGCTTGTGATTAGTACTAAATAAGTATTTTCTGTTTTTCTAAAGTATTTTAATTTCTGTACATAGACAGCTGTCATTATCATTTAATATTTTTGTAAAATAATCTATTATTTGCACTATTTCCTTTGATGGCCCTTGAGAAATGTTTGTATTTATATAAGTATTTGATATATTGAAATTTAACATGAAGTTTCTTCTCAGAAAAAATCGTAGTAGTTAACCTTAAAAATGTGAAAATAAAAATTGGCAAAGTGAAAAATCGATATTAAATTTTTAATATTTCATTTTTATTTTTAATTTTTCCTTAGAGTCAATGACTGTATTTTGCGAGTAAATGAAATAGATGTTCGTGATGTAACACATAGCAAAGCAGTTGAAGCCTTGAAAGAAGCAGGATCTATTGTACGCTTGTATGTAAAAAGACGGAAACCAGTATCAGAAAAAATAATGGAGATAAAGCTCATTAAAGGTCCTAAAGGTATGAACTAAATCAAACAAAAACAAATTATTAAGTAAGAAATCTCTTAAGTGACATGTAACTCTTAAGTTATATATGACACACATTCTAAGATTAGCAATACTGGTAATCTATAGAATTTACTGAATTTGGAGGGGTGGGGCTTCCCTGGTGACTCCCATGGTAAAGAATCCACCTGCATTGTGGGAGACCAGGGTTTGATCCCTGGGTTGGGAAGATCCCCTGGAGAAGGGAACAGCTACCCACTTCGGTATTCCAGCCTAAAGAATTCTGTGGACAGAGGAGCCTGGCGGGCTACAGGCTGGCAGGCAAAGATTCAGATATGACTGAGCAACTTTCACTTTCACTTTAGTGAATTTTATAATCTGTTACTTCTAATGATTTTTGTTTTAAGTAGCATTCGGCATAAACATTTTGAAGTCATGTATAGCATTAATATTAACTTGTAGTCATTAATCTACAAAGTATATTAAATACGGATACACAGGATAGAAGAAAATATTAATGAGCATATCATTAATAGTTATATCTGCAGTGAAGACTATTAGGATGTGATCTGAATTTTGAAAACATGGATGGAATTGAGGATAAATGGAAATACTGATTCTCATTCGTGGCTTCATGAAAAATGAATAGAGAGCTACAAGTTTGGTATTAAGGCCATGGGAATTATGAATTACTGAGATTCCTTACTTAAAAGTAATTCATAGAATATTGAAAAAGAACAAAAACATCTGCATTTCTAAAGCTGTTAGTTTTGCCCACCATTGATTTTTTTTTCCCTCAGTTGTTTTAATCTTGTGGAAGTATTATAAGTGTTAGTAAGAAATGCAATTATGATGGAAACAAAAGTGAAACAATTCTACATGAATTCTTTGACCTAACACAAATGCATGAGACACTTTAAGAAGTACCTAGGAGGGAAGGGGAAGGTACTTACTTGTAACTGTAGGAGCACTTAATTTGTAATTGCCCCTGATTACAAAATACTTAGGATTTTAAAAATAGGTAAATAGATTCTTTTGTATTTTAAAAAGGATTAGTTTGGTGAAATTATCACCTTATAGAATCTGTTTTCTACTTTTTAGTCATTTCTTTCTGAACTTAGGTTTACATTTATGGGTAAAATTGTAAAACTAGTGTTTTCCAAACAGGTCTTGGGTTTAGCATTGCTGGAGGTGTTGGAAATCAGCATATTCCTGGGGATAATAGCATCTATGTAACCAAAATAATTGAAGGAGGAGCAGCTCATAAAGATGGTAAACTTCAGATTGGAGATAAGCTTTTAGCAGTAAGTATAAAAAATCCATTGTTTTAAAAATCACTTTGATGTCTTTTTTTCCTGAAAGACTGAAATTCTACATGCCAAAAATATTTAAATGACATTTACACATCTGAATACTAGCCTTTCTTTACTCAGGACCTGAAAAATGACTCTTCATTATCTGTTTGCTATTTCCATTCCCTCTGCTAGGTCCCTTCTCTTTTTCTTTTATCCTATTTAGGAGCTTGGATGCACAAAATTGTTTATTCATAATCCTTAGGTTCATAACACTATCATCCTTAGTCGTGTGTGACCTTCTTTTTCCCTTTCTTGTTCTAATCTATAATTTTTATTTATAATATAATGAAAACTGCTAGTTATTATCCAACCCCAAAACTAGAATATCAACAGTTTGTGTTTCTCATTCTTTTGCTTTTTAAAGATTGCTTAATCACATACATATACCTAAGTGTTTTGTTTAGTATTGTTTTGAAAAAAAATTTAAAGGCTGTTGTGCAGTATGTAGTCTTTTAATACTTTTTCCCTCAATATTGTTTTATTGAGACTTATCTATATTGCTGCCTAGAGTTGAGATTTAGTTATTTCCTCTCTTCATAATATTCTATTCTGAAACTATAGACTATATCACAATTTATTTATCCAATCTTCATTAATAACTGTCTTAATTCATGTTCCCTACAAAAACAAACCTGAAGAAAAGCTACTGTGCTAAGGTATTATTTGGAGGTAGAACTTCAGAGAAGCTGGAGTGAGTGGAAATGAAAAGGGAGGCAGAGAATGAGGGAAAGCCAATACAAGGTATTATGTTTCTAAGCTGGCTGTAATTTCATAAGAAAATATAGCTGGTTTCTTACCATATAGGATAGTCTTCCAGGCAGGCAATGTGGAACTGCTAAACCTTAGATCCTGCTATCCAAGCAAAAGATAGGATTGATCTCCTGGCCCCTCTTAGTCTCCTCTCTCTTGTTATTTAGAGTCTACCCCATAGGGGTTAACTGTCCTGGATTCTTGGCTGTGTTACCCGGCCCCTCAGGATGAATACTAGGAAGGCCAGCTCCCACACTCTGGCACAACACTTCCTCTGAACCCAGAAGTGTTGAAAGAGCTAGAGCCTCGGTGGTCTAGACACATCATATGTGGTCTTCTGATATGTTACTGCTCTCATTATGTGGAACATGTGAGCCATGCCCACGCCCAGCCTTTACTACAGAAGAGGTTGAAATAGTTCGTAATGGTAGGAGACAAGATAAGAGTAGCAATAGCCAGGGCTGTCTTGTAAGCAAGCAGCCAAGGCCTAGTGGGAAGGTAGGCTCAAGTGAATCTGGAAAGGCTTACAAAGTCTGATATAGTGGTGATTTGGGTTCTTTCCTCTTACTTATTTATTTGCCCTTTTGAATACCTCTGCTAAGAATAGCTGCTAGTTATTTCTGCTAGTTAATGATAGTGAAGAGGAAGAAACTGTCCTCCAACTGCTTTTCTCTAACTTATCCTCTCATGGCTATGACTTGTCACTCTTTTCCCCAAGCTACAACCAGCACTCCTTCATCTTCACATATATACACAAACCCCACATACACATACACCAGTTCCAGACAACCTTTCTCCACTAGGTTTCTCATTCTTTTTTTAATTTATTTTTTAAAAATTTCTTATGTCCTCCTTTATAGTTTCTCCAGAATCAATTTTAAGAATTTTTAAGAATTTTAAGAATAGGAAACAAGAAATTTACACTGAATTTGCCATTTAATGAGGCTTTTGTTGCCAAATGCCACTGAAATTATTCAGTTTTATCTGTCACTTTAATTGATGAATCAGGCATTTGACACACCTTTTGCCTTCTTAAAACACTCTTTTCCAATTTCCATACTAGTCACCCTCTATCTTGCTATTCCTTTTAACTCACTGGCCATTCCTTCTCATTCTCCTTTCTGATGCATCTTTTCCCTAACCTCTAAACATTGCACATTTTCTTTTCTCTTTGACAGGTAGTAAATAGCTTACTAGGTCTCTTTGTACATGGTAGTAATAAGTATTGTTTTCTGAACTTCAGTCTCCTTATGTATATCTCAAGAGTCATCTCAAATATACAGTTGGCCTTCTGTGTCCATGGGTTCCACATCTGTGGATTTAACCAACTGAGGATCAAAAATACTTGCAGGAAGAATTCCAAAAAGTTCTCAAAACCCTAAATGTATTGGCTGTAGGCTGACAGCTAGTCACATGGTGTTTATATTGCATTAGGTATGATAAGTAGTCTGGAGATGATTTAAGTAAGAGAGGGTGTGTTGTTCACTCACTAAGTCATGTCTGACACTTAGCAACCCCATGGACTACAGCATGCCAGGCTTCCCTGTCCTTTACTGTCTCCTGGAGTTTGCTCAAACCCATGTCCATTGAGTTGGTGATGCCATCCAACCATCTCATCCTCTGACATCCCCTTCTCCACCTGCCCTCAATCTTTCCCAGCATCAAGGTCTTTTCAAATGAGTCAGTTCTTTGCATCAGGTGGCCAGAGGATTAGAGCTTCAGCATCAGTCCTTCCAATGAATGTTCAGGACTGATTTCCTTTAGGATTGACTGATTGAATCTCCTTGCTATCCAAGGGACTCTTAGGAGTCTTCTCTAGCACCACAATTCAAAAACATCAATTCTTTGGCACACACCTCTTTAGGGTCCAACTCTCATATCCATACATGACTACTGCAAAAACCTTATCTTTATCCTTATAAGGACCTTTGTCGGTAAGGTGATGTCTGCTTTTTAATATGCTGTCTAGGATTGCCATAACTTTTCTTCTAAGGAGCAAGTGTCTTTTATTTCATGGCTGCAGTCACCATCTGCAGTGATTTTGGAGCCCAAGAAAATAAAATCTGTCACTGTTTCCACTTTTTCCTCATCCATTTGCCATGAAGTGATTAGACCAGATGCCATGATCTTAGTTTTTTGAATGTTGAGTTTTAAGCCAGCTTTTCACTGTCTCCTTTCACCATCATCAAGAGACTGTTTAGTTCCTCTTTGCTTTCTGCCACTAGAGTAGTATCATCAGCATATATGAGGGTATTGATATTTCTCCTCGCAATCTTGATTCCAATTTGTGATTGATCCAGCCCAGCATTTCACATTATGTACTCTGTATAGAAGTTAAATAAGCAGAGTGACAGTATACAGCCTTGACGTACTCCTTTCCCAATTTGGAACCAGTCCATTGTTCCATGTCCAGTTCCAGCTCTTTTTTCTTGATCTGCATACAGGTTTCTGAGGAGACAGTAAGGTGGTCTAGTATCCCCATATCTTTAAGAATTTTCCACAGTTTGTTGTGATCCACACAGTCAACGGCTTTAGCATGGTGAATTTTCTGGAATTCTCTTGCTTTCTCCATGATCCAGCAAATGTTGGCAGTTTGATCTCTGGTTCCTCTGCCTTTTCTAAATCCAGCTTGTACATCTGGAAGTTCTCGTTCACTTACTGCTGAAGCCTAACTTGAAGGATTTTGAGCATAACCTTGCTAGCATGTGAAATGAGCACAATTATACAGTAGTTTGAACATTCTTTGGAATTGCCCTTCTTTGGGATTAGAATGAAATGACCTTTTCTAGTCCTTTGGCCACTGCTGCGTTTTCCAAATTTGCTGACATATTGAGTGCAGCACTTTAGCATCTTTTAGGAGTGTTGTCATTTAGGATTTTAAGTAACTCAACCGTAATTCTATCACCTCCACTAGTTTTTTTTCTAGTAGAAAGAAATGCCTATTTGACTTCACACTCCAGGATGTCTGGCTCTAGGTGAGTGACCACACCATTGTGGTTATCTGGGTCATTAAGACCTTTTTTGTATAGTTCTTCCATGTATTCTAGCCACCTGTTTTTAATCTGTTTTGCTTCTGTTAGATCCTTATTGTTTCTGTCCTTTTTTGTGGCCATCCTTGTATGAAATTTTCCCTTGGTATCTCCAATATTCTTGAAGAGATCTCTAATCTTTCCCATTCTATTGTTTTCTCTTATTTCTTTGCATTGTTCACTGAAGAAGACTTATCTCTTCTTGCTATTCTCTGGACCTCTGCATTCAGTTGGGTATATCTTTCCTTTTCTCCATTGCCTTTCATTTCTCTTCTTTTCTCAGCTATCTGTAAGGCCTCCTTAAGACAGCCATTTTGCCTTCTTGCATTTCTTTTTCTTTGGGATGATGTTGGTCACCGTCTCCTGTACAGTGTTTTGAACCTCCATTACCGTCTGAGCCACTAGGGAAGCCCCCAAGGGACGCTATGTGTATGCAAATACTATTCCATTTTACATAGGAGCTTGAGAATCTGAAGAATTTTTTTTTATCCTTAAGAAGGGTAATTTGGGCACTGGGGTCATAGAATCATTCCCCCACAGATACCAAAGGACAACTGTATCTAAAAATAAACTTCCAAGTCACAGCAACCCCCCCAATCCTGCCACCCCCAATTCTGCACTTGGCATAATTTTCACATCTAATTAAATAGAAACTTTATCCTTCTATTTTGCCCAGGTCTGAAACTTTAGGATCATTCTCTTTCTTTCCCTCTCCACGTTGAATCCCTTAGCAAATCTTATTAGCTCTTTATTTAGTTATCTGGAGAAGGCAATGGCACGCCACTCCAGTACTTTGCCTGGAAAATCCCATGGATGGAGGAGCCTGATAGGCTGTAGTCCATGGGGTCACTAAGAGTTGGACACGACTTCACTTTCACTTTCACTTTTCACTTTCATGCATTGGAGAAGGAAATGGCAACCCACTCCAGTGATCTTGCCTGGAGAATCCCAGGGATGGGGGAGCCTGGTGGCTGCCGTCTATGGGGTTACACAGAGTCAGACACGACTGAAGTGACTTAGCAGCAGCAGCAGCATTCAGTTATCTAATGCTACATAAGAAAACACTAACATTAGTGACTAAAATGACAACAGTTATTTATTTACTTATACTTACGCAATTTGGATGGGTTTGGCCAGGACAGCATGTCTTGACTCCTTGTAATGTCTACTGGGGTGGCTAAACTAGGGCCAGGGGTCCACTTTCAAGCTGGCTTATATATAGTGGAACATTTAGTTTTGCCTGTTAGCTGGGAGCTCAAGTGGGATGGCTAAGTTGGGCTTCTTAACAAGATGGCCAGGTTCCAAGAGAAACATACCACAAGTAAGCTTTCCAAGAAGATAGCTCTAATGTGTGGCATTTATTAATCCTCACTTTGTGTCATAGTTGCTAACGTCTCATTGCAGGCCATCAGATGAACAGTGTACCACAGGTGAATGACCATACAGCTGAAACCCTGCAAAGCTTTATTAGTAATCAGTGGGAAAGTTAGGATTGTTCTGTGACCTTTAGAAATTTCTGTCAAAACATTAAAAAAAAGCTACAGTCGGTTATAAAGTTGCATGTTAGAGAAATGGAAAATATACTAAAATGAACATTGGTTTAGTACATTATAATTTAAAACACTAGAAACAGTCTGCTATGTTTAGAATGGATAATCATCCAGGACCTTTGTACAGCACAGGTAACTCTGCTCAGTGTTATGTGGCAGTCTGGATGGGAGGGAAATTAGGGGGAGAATGAATACATGTACATGTATGATTGAGTCCCTTTGCTGGCTGCCGGAAACTATCACAACATTGTTAATTGACTATACTCCAATATAAAATAAACAGTTCAAAGGCAAATATACACACCCAAAAAAGTGTTTACTGAAAAGAGGAACAGTCTAAACCTAATGCTAGCAGAAGAGAAAGGATTAGGGCAAAACTTAACAACATATGAAATAGGACAACCATAGAGAAACCAAAACTTGGGCCTTTGAGAAGATCAACAAAATTGACAAACCTTTAGCTAGACTGACAAAGAAAAAAATAACTCAAATTTCTATAAGTAGGAATGAAAGAGAGAGCATAAGCCAATACTTCTATTTATGACCAACTCTATACCAACACATCAGGTAACTTAGATGAAATAGACAAATTCCTAGAAAGACACATCTACCACTCCTGTTCAACAGTATACTAAAGATTCTACCAGAGGAGTAAAGAGGGGAAAAAAATATGGCTTTCAGAGCGGGAAGGAAGAAGTAAAACTTTGGGGATTTTCTTTTAGGTGAATAGTGTGTGTTTAGAAGAAGTTACTCATGAAGAAGCAGTAACTGCCTTAAAGAACACATCTGATTTTGTTTATTTGAAAGTGGCAAAACCCACAAGTATGTATATGAATGATGGCTATGCACCACCTGATATCACCAACTGTAAGTTTGTTTGCTTATAATCTATCTTATTTCCTTAGACGTGATAAATTTTAATGAAAGTTCCCAATATAAAGTTTAAACATTGTACAAATATTTAAAAGAGAAGTGTTAAATATTTTAACCTAATAATTTTTAAAAATCAATTTTAAGTCAGAATCTTCCTAATAATAAGGGGGGTGAGTTTTTCAGTTTTTCGCCTGTAATGTCATAGCAATAATTATTTAAGGCATTGATTCTTAAACTTTTATGTAAATGATAGCCACCAAAGGTATTTGCTTATAATGGAGATTCTTGTTTTGTTCTAATAATTTTAAGATGGAACACAGAAATATACTTAAACAAGTAATTATTTTAACAAGCAAGATAATTCTGATACTTCTAGTGCTGCTGGTTCTTGGGCTGTGCCTTGAGAAATAATAACTTAAGACGGGCTTTTCTGTACTCTCAACTGTGTGAGCACAGATACCATCTTTGTACTTCCAACTCTTAGTGTATTACGTAACACAGTTGTGCATGATACAGTTGTATTTCCTAGAATTGTATTGTAATGAAAGTACCTAGGTAATGTTAAGCTTCCTATGTGATTTTCTTTTTTTAATATACAAGCTGAGATGAAATATAAATATATTTTTAATATGTTCATGTTGATTGAAAAATGAAATTTTTATTTGGTATATTGAGTCAATACTAGAAGCACCCATATGTAATAAAGATCAATATACTCTATAATCTGCTTTTCCAAGTTTTCCTTTTCTAAATTATAGAATTTTAGAGATATTTGTGGTTTTGTAATAATATTCAGTCTCTTTAATGAACAGAGATGATGTCTTACACTTCGTGTCAGAACTTTACTACTTGCTGAAAATTCTTCCATATATTTGGCTTGCACAGGGCTTTATGTAATTTTTATTTATTAGCAGCAGCAAATTCAATGATAAGCTCTTTTATTTACCAATTTAAATATTGATCTTATTTATTATGCTGCCTTATCTGTTCAAGACAACTAAGTGCCAGTTAACAGACAGAGAATTGGCATCCCGATTATGGCCAAATATACAAAAAAACAAGCTGCTGCTTACAGTTGAACTAGAAAGAAAATGTTACTTTTTATTGAATTATCTCTTTTATATAAAATAATATGACATTTTAAAAATAGGAGAGCTGGTCCTAAAGAGTAGTAAATAATATTTAATTGTTTTCCCTATAGTCATATATAGGATATTTCTTGCCTTTTTTTCATCTGTTTTTAAACTAATAGAGTATTGTGAAAAAGTTGAAGTTTATGTTGCTAGTTCAACTTTATCATAACAGTGTTCTGTTTCCATTCTCCTCTCTTCATATGAATTTTGTTATACACTTCCAGACCATGTTCATACTATGCACACAATTCATAAATAACTTGCTTATATGTGTTTTAAGAAGCATTTATGTTTGAAAACTTTTTACATAAATGGTTTTTACCTGTTGGCTCTCCTGAAGCCCTTGCCATCAGACTGTTCACCTTACTGCCTATTCCTTACGTTAGTCATCTAGTGTCCTCCCCACCAGTGTGGCTTTAGGTACTGAAGATATTAGTGGAGCTCTCATTGTCCTTTGATACTGTTATTCACATTGTCATCCTTAGTGATGACCAGTCAAAACCCACACTGATTCATTCAGTTACCAGGCTTCTTTGTTTACTGATCTGTTTCTAACTTTTCTGCCCTCCACTCCAACTCAGAAACTTGCTTCCAAGATAATAATTTAGATCTTATCAATTGTCAGTACCTTCACCATGTCCAAAATCTTGATTTAAATCATCTCATTCTCTGACTACATCCATCAGTTTATTTACTCCTAACAGTTCATCTTCATTTTGATCTTCAGTCAAAATACCATTACTTGGTTGTTCCTTTGTGTCTCTTTTGTGTGTCTTTACTTGTCTTCTTTTTTTAACTTAGCCTCCTTGGTTTGTCATTATATTCAGTTCACTGCATATATCTTCTTCTTTCTTGCCTTCTTCATCTTCACTGGCAGAATTCCAACCCTAGTTCAGCTTGCTGTCTTCATCTAGTCTCACTCCTTAAGAAGCAGAACATGACTGGAGAAAAGCTCAGAATTATAATTTAGCTATGACCATAAATCTAAGTGGGGCCATGCTCTTAACAGTTGTAAAGCACCTATGGATAATAGCCAAAATATGGTACCCAGGAATCGAACTGGGGTCTCCTGCATTGCAGGTGGATTCTTTACCAACTGAGCTATCAGGGAAGCCCACCCAGGAATAAAAGGAAGTTTATTACTGAATAAAAAAAGTTCACTGGATCTGATAAAGCAGTGGTTCCCAACCTTTTTGGCACCAGAGACCAGTTTCATGGAAGACAGTTTTTCGATGGGTGGGGCAGATGGAGGGAAGGTTCAGGCAGTAATGTGAGGAATGGAGAGTGGCCTCTGAAGCTTGCTCACCTGCCGCTCACCTGCTGGTATGCAGCTGAATTCCTAAACAGCACTGTTAAGCGGCCTGGGGGTTGGGGATCTCTGTGATAAAGAACATAGTTTCTTTGATGACATTAAAATTCTCATGCTTTTGCATTATGTATCTTTTCACTTTTAATTTATATTCTCTTCAGATGAAAGATGTTGTTAAACTTCTGAGCCCCCACTGATCTCTTTCTACTTTTACCTTAAGTTCTTCCACTTGGCTTCTCTCCTAAACTTTGGAGGGTTTGGGTCATTAACCTAGATACCTTAGGACAATATTCAGGCTCCCTTGTTTTGTAGTTCTCTAAGGAATCTTTATTGCTTAGGATGTGGGGTATAGGAAATAGCATTGTTTTATCTGATTATTCTTTAGACAGTCATTTCTCTGATAGAAACATTAATTTTTAGTTCCTGCCATGTGAGATACATGTCTTACATGTGAGAATGACTCCTTCAGAAAGGATCCATCAAATAAAGGCAAAGTCTGGATATGGTAGGGGAAAGATACATTTTCTGGCTTGGGCAGTTGACTGAGTTTCTTGCCCAGTGGGTTTTTTGTTGTTGTTGTTCGTTTGTTTCAGCCAAACTTGTTAATGCAGTGAAGAAATTTGAGTCAGAAATCAGTAAACTCTGGACTTTAAAAGGCCAGTGATTATAATGGTTCACATGAATGTCAGTCGCTTTAGGCCATCATGCCAGTTCCATTGAAAATCACAGATATTCTTACATATCACACCGGGAAAGACTTTGGTCTTCAGAAGAGCCATTGATAGAAAGCTTTGGCTCAAATGCAAAACAGCATCTTATATATGAATTGGACAGGAAACAACTGCTAATGGAGACTGCAAGCTTATAAAATCAAAGGTGCAGCAGACTTCAAAACCATATACTGTCAGTAGATATAGTCTTTTTCCTTTTTGTATGATTACAGAAAGATACAGATGTATAGATGCTATCTCCTTTTGATAGAGCATATATTCTTCTCAGTATACCGTATTTATAGTCATTACCTACTGTCTTTCACTCTGGCTGCTTCACTCTTAATGTTATCTGTCTGGCCACTATAGTAATTTGAAGTAATGATCCTTGCACATTTTTGTTTTCCCAATAGGTATTAACAGTGTTTTGTGCATAGAAGACAGTAATGTAATGAAAGGAGAGATTGGTGGTTAAGTAATAAATATTTCAGCTAGATTTTTGAAATGCCTTGTACCTTTATCATAGTTAATATCTCAAGAAAGTTAAATACTACTTTCTACATTTTTCAACGATCACATAATTCAAATGCATTGTGGTTTTGGAAGTTACAACTGAAATATATTGCTTACCTGGGTCAGAAATAACTTTATAATTTTCTGTTCTTAGTTCTTACTAGAATTACAACTGATGGACTGTATTGATGTTTATTATTATTGAAATGAAATTATTACTGGAGTTTTGCTTATATTTTTTTGTTTCTTTTACTAGGTTACCATTTTTTGGGGGGTGCATTAAAAGGGTAATTATGAATTGGATTGACAGATCTGAGATGGTGTCAGGGCATGTCCTTTTTTTTCCTTTACATTTTAGAGCAGTTTTAGGGTCACAGGAAAATTAAGCAAAGATCCAGAGGTGTCCCACCTCCATGCTGCTGCTGCTAAGTCGCTTCAATTGTGTCCGACTCTGTGCAACCCCATAGACGGCAGCCCACCAGGCTCCCCCGTCCCTGGGATTCTCCAGGCAAGAACATTGGAGTGAGTTGCCATTTCCTTCTCCAGTGCGTGAAAGTGAAAAGTGAAAGTGAAGTCGCTCAGTCGTGTCCGACTCTTAGCGACCCCATGGACTGCAGCCCACCAGGCTCCTCCATCCATGGGATTTTCCAGGCAAGAGTACTGGAATGAGGTGCCATCACTTTTTCTGGTCCCACCTCCATAGCTTTTCCTATTATCAACATGTCCCACCAGAGTGGTACGTTGGTTCCAACATCATTACCCAAAGCCCATAGTATACTTTAGGGTTCTCTCTTGTTGTACATTCTGTAGGGTTGGATAAATGTATAATGACATGTACCATCTATCAGTATCATACAGCACAGTTTAATTGCCCTAAAAATCATGTACTCTGCCTATTCATCCCTCCCTCTCCTCTAACCTCTGACGTCCTCTGATCATTTTATTACCTCCATAGTTTTGCCTTTTTCAGAATGTCATGTAGTTGGAATCATACAATATGTAGCCTTTTAAAATCTGAACTTCTTATACCTAAAACTAACACAACATTGTAAATCAACTGTACTCATAAAAATTTTTTTTAAATATATATCACATTTTGCTTTTCATAGAATACATTCTATATAATTTGATTAATGACATTTCCTACTTTACCTGAAACATACAAAATGGCATTGAATATACCATGTATATCCAATTGAAATACTAAAGTTATACCCAAAAATCTCAAACTCCTTAAAAACAATAAAAATAATTCAGCCCTCTGCTGATTTTGCCAACTTTAAGTTAAAATTCAAAAATATTTTAAAATCACACAGGCTGAAGTTTTCCATAAACCTGTTGAATTAAAGAAGGCATAGTAGATATTTGAAAGAAAAGCAAAAAGCCTCCTTTCACATAGTAATGTGCAGGAATTTTTAACTCCTTTGATAACCAAGGAGTGCAATTGCTGGATCGTGTGGTAAGACTGTGTTTAGTTTTATAATGTAAACAGCCAAATTGTCTTCCAAAGTGGCTGTACCATTTTGCATTTCCACCAGCAATGTATGAGAGTTCCTGTTACTCCACATCCTCACAAGCATTTGGTTTTATCATTGTTCTGGTTTTTTAGCCATTCTAATAGTTGTACAGCAGTATCACATTGATTTAATAAGCATTACCTTAGTGCAGGAGACAAAGGAGATGTGCATTTGATCACTGGTTTGGAAAAGTCCCCTGGAAGAGGAAATGGCCACCCACTTCAGTATTCTTGCCTGGAAAATCCCATGGACAGAGGAGCCTGAAGGCCTGTAGTCCATGGGGTCACAAAGAGTTGGACATGACTTAGCAACTGAGTATGTATGCACACACATGTGATGTATCATATGTATTTTTTTTCTGAATATTGAACCAACCTTGCATACTTGGGATAAATCCTAGATGCTTGTGGTATATAATTTTTTTATATATTGTTGGATTTAATTTGCTGACATTTTGTTGCAGATTTTTCCACTTATGTTCATGAGAGATGTTGTTCTATAGGGTATTTTTTCTTAAGATTTCTTTGTCTGGTTTTGTCAAATAATCCTGGCTTCACAGAATAAGTTAGGAAGTATTCCCTTGGCTTCTGTGTCCTGGAAGTGGTTATAGACAATTGGTATAATTCATTTCTTTAATATTTTATAGAACTCACCACTTAACCCATTTGGGCCTCGTGCTTTCTTTTCAGAGAATTATCAATTATTGATTCAGTTTTTCCAATAGATATAGGTTTGTTAAGATTGCCTATTTCTTCTTTGTGAGTTTTGGCAGATTGTCTCTTAAGGAACTGGTCCATTTCCTCTAGGTTACCAAATCTTTGGGCATAGAGTTCTTCATAATACTTACTATTCTTTTAATATCATGGAATGTGTAGTGATATCTGCTTTTTCATTTCTGTCTTCTCTCTTTTTTTCTCAGCCTGGCTGGAGGCTTATTGATCTTTTCAAAGAACCAGCTTTTGGTTTTTATTAATTTTTTTCTCTGTTGATTTCTTGTTTTGAAAATTTCTTTGATTTCTGCTTAGATTTTTTTTTCTTGTGCTTACTCTGAATTTCATTTACTCTTTTTTCTAGTTTTATAAGGTAGAAGCCAAGATGATTCATTTTAGATAAAGATCTTTCTCTTTTTCTAATATATGCATTTAATACTGTAAATTTATCTCTAAGCACTGCTTTTCCTGCATCCCAGATGTCGATAAGTTGTGTTTTCATTTTCTTTTAGTTCAAAACATTTTTTAAATTTCTCTGGAGATTGCTTCTTTGACCCAAGTGTATCTAGGAATGTGTTATTTAGTCTCCACATATTTGGGGGTTTTAGCTATCGTTTTGTTATTGATTTCTAGTTTAATTTCATTGTGGTCTAACAATGAACATTATATGATTTCTATTTTTTTAATTTGTTGAGATATGTTTTATAGCCCAGGACATGGTCTCTCTTGGTGAATGTTAACATGGAAGCTTAAGAAAAATATGTTTTCTGCTGTTGTTGGATGCAGTGGTCTGTAGATGTCCATCATATCCAATTGATTAGTGATATTATTGGGTTCAACTATGTCCTTCCTGATTTTCTACCTGCTGTATTTGTTCATTTCTGATAAAGAGGTATGGATTAATCGATTTCTCACATAGTTTGGCCTTACATAGTTTGACACCTGATTGTTAGATGTTAAATATTGTATATCTTCTTGGAGAACTGACGACCTTATCATTAAGTAATGCCCTTCTTTAACCTGGATAATTTTCCTTACTTTGAAGCCTTCTCAGTTGGAAATTAATATAGCTACTCCTGCTTTCTTTTGATTAGTGTTAGAATGGTGTATCTTTCTCCATCCTTTTACTTTTAATATATATAAGCTTTTATATTTAAAGTGGCTTTACTGTAGACAGTATATACTTGGGTCTTGGTTTTTTGATCCACTCTGACAATCAGTTCAGTTCAGTCGCTCAGTCGTGTCCGACTCTTTGCGACCCCATGGATCGCAGCACGCCAGGCCTCCCTGTCCATCACCAACTCCCGGAGTTTACCCAAACTCATGTCCATCGAGTCGGTGATACCATCCAGCCATCTCATCTTCTGTCGTCCCCTTCTCCGCCTGTCCCCAATCCCTGCCAGCATCAGAGTCTTTTCCAATGAGTCAGCTCTTCGGATGAGGTGGCCAGAGTATTGGAGTTGCATCTTTAGCATCAGTCCTTCGAATGAACACCCAGGACTGATCTCCTTTAGAATGGACTGGTTGGATCTCCTTGCAGTCCAAGGGACTCTCAAGAGTCTTCTCCAACACCACAGTTCAAAAGCATCAATTCTTCGGCACTCAGCTTTCTTCACAGTCCAACTCTCACATCCATACATGACCACTGGAAACATCATAGCCTTGACTAGACAGACCTTTGTTGGCAAAGTAATGTCTCTGCTTTTGAATATGCTATCTAGGTTGGTCATAACTTTCCTTCCAAGGAGTAAGTGTCTTTTAATTTCATGGCTGCAGTCACCATCTGCAGTGATTTTGGAGCCCAAAAAAAGTCTGACACTGTTTCCACTTCAAATTGGTGTATTTAGGCCATTGATATTCAAAGTGATTATTGATAGAGTTGGATTAATGTCTGTGATATTTGCTACTCTTTGCTATTTGTTGCCCTGTTTTTTGGTCCTATATTTGTCATCCATTTTTTGGGGGAGGGGGATGGCTTTAATCAGGCATTTTATATGATTCTGTTTTCTCTCCTTCCTTAGTGTATTAGTTTATTCTCTTTCACTTTTTTTAGTGGTTGCCCTAGAGTTTGCAATATTCATGTATGCTAATCTAATTCCACTCCAAGGTAACACTGTACAGCTTTACTGTTAGTGAGAGTTTCTTATAGTAACACAATAATACTAATTCCTCACTCCCATCCCTTGTATCAGTTTTGTTTCATGTATCATTTGTATCCTTGTATCATGCTGACACTCATTTCATTTATACACAAATATATAGATGCATAAATAAACATAGTCAAATACAACATTGCTGTTATTTTGAACAATGTTTTTTGTTAGATCAATCAAGAATAAGAAAAACTAGTTTTTATTTTACCTTATTCCCTCAGTGCTCGCTCTTTCTGTATAACTGAACTTCTGACCTGTATAACTGAACTTCTGACCTGTATAACTGAACTGACTTCCCTTGTCTCTAAAGAACTTCTTTTAACATTTCAAAAGCCAAATCTACTAGCAATACATATTCAGTTTTTGTTTAATGAAGTGTTTATGTCTCTTCACTTTTGAAGGATAATTTCTTAGGATACAAGGTGGGTTTTTTTCTCTTAACACTAAATATTTCACTCCATTGTCTGTCTTGAATGACTTACTAAGGAGAAGTCGAACATAATTCTTATCTTACGCCTCTACCAGTAAGGTAAAGCTTTTAATTCCCCTGTGACTACTTTTAGGGCTTTTTGCCCCTCCTTTTTTCTTCTGTAGTTTGAAAACGATATGCATTTGCATTTATCCTGCTTAGTGTTCTCTTGAGTTTCCTAGGTCTCTCTATGGTTTGGTGTCTGACATTAATTGGGGAAATTATCATCATTGTTGTTTCAAATGCTTCTGTTCTTTTCTCTCCTTCTCCTTTTGGTATTCCCATTACACATATGTAGTTTTTGTAGTTTTGCAGTTTTGTCACTTTTCTTGGATATTTTGTTCTGATCCCTGCCCACCAACCCCAGTCATTTTTTCTCTTTGCTTTTCAGTTTTAGAGGTTACTATTGAAATATCAAGCTCAGAGATTCTTTGCCTCAGCCATGTCCAAACTACTAGTAGCTCATCAAAGACATTATTCATTTCTGTTACAGTGTTTTTGATCTCTAGTATTTCTTTTTGTTTCTTTCTTAGAATTTCCATCTCTCCACTTGTAATTGCCCATCTGTTCTTGCATACTGCCTTCTTTATACATACTGTTTGCTTTATCCATATCAGAATATTACTCATTTTTGTTTCAAATTCTGGTCTGATCATTCCAGCATCACTTTTGTATATGAGTCTGGTTCTTATGCTTGCCCTGTCTCTTCAAACTGTGTTTTTGCATTTTAGTATGTTGTTTTTTCATAAGAGTCATGCTGGAAAGCCAGAAGTCCCTTAATTTATTTTAAAACTTTGTCAAGCATAATCTTTTTGCACTTATTTTTACGCTTTTGGTTTTTGTTACTTACAATCAAATTTTGAGTATGCAGTTGATTGTTGAACAATGTGGGTTTGTACTATGCAGATCCATTTATATATAGATTTTTTTCAGTGCATATCATAGGTCTTATGGTTGGCTCAATCTGTAGATGCAGAACCATGAATATTGAGGCCCAGCTGTAAAGTCATATGTGCATTTTCAACTGTTTGGAGGGTCAGTGCTTCTAACCCCCATGTTGTTCAGGGATCTGCTGAATATACTTCTCTAAAAATGTTAATCTGCAAAATAACTTCTTAGAAAAATTAAATTATTATACTTAAGATTGATTTAGTTCAGTCTTTCCTGTGACAGTCTTTTGAATAACCTTTCCTGGGTTTACATTTGGCAAACCAGTTACTGTAAAACTCCTTTTTAGTTGTTTTGTCAGAGAAACCAAATGGATTAAGTTTGCTTTGCTGATCTGAATGTCTAAACTAGTTTTTACCTGGAAAGTTGAGCTTCTCTAATTTTTTTTACCTAGTAAATACATTTTCTCTACCAAAACCTATTATATAAATGAGTATGAATTATACATTAATTAACTGTGACATTGATAACCTATAAACATGGTACTGAATGGTGTGTTTCCATTTTCAAGTGTTTTTTACTTTATTTTTAAGCTTCTTCTCAGCCTATCGATAACCATGTTAGCCCACCTTCCTACTTGGTCCAGACACCAGCATCACCAGCCAGATATTCACCTGTTTCTAAAGCAGTACTTGGAGATGATGAAATTACGAGGTAAGGAATTGAATAGTTGTTATTCTTACATAAAGACAATCATTAGACGGAGTTATAATCAACTAAGTAGGATAGTCACAGTTTTCAGGACTAATTTTATTAACAGATAATAAGTTTAAACCTTAATTTTTTTATTTGAAAGGTTCATTAAAGGGCTATAAGTGTAAAAATATTTTACTTTACAAATCACTACATTTTTTAATGTTCCTTTTTTCAAGGATTGGTAAATTATCCTTAGAAATTAGGTAAAACGAAGTTAAAAGTATACTTATGAATATGTAAAACTAACTTTTCATGTAGTCCATTTCTAATATATACCATAAAATATTATGGCAATCATTTGATTCATATTCAGAATTTTGTTTGTTGGTATATATATTTGATATTCTGACACCTAAAATTTACTTTCATCTAACATTACTCACTCACTGAAGTTTGCAGATTATCTTTTTATTCCCAAAAAACTTATCTAAGTAGGAAACAAAAAGTGAAAAAATATTTTAGGTCTTTTTCATATTATTCAACTTAGTAATGTATTATATATGAACAGTTTGCTGTATAACTTTCATGAAAGTATTTCATATTAGCTTTAAAGAATTTAATGGTAAATGATGCCAATTAATGTCATTTTATGTTTTTTAAATTTTATTATTGTTGACTGTTTTTTTTTGAACCTTTATAATTGTTCTTTATTAGTTAGACTACCACCTTCAGGCAGTGATCTCTTAAATGTCAGATAGGAGTGTTTGTCTTTGTCCTCTTCTTCAAAAGTTACCAGTGTTGAGGATTTAATTTAATAGGTGCTCAGTAATTGTTTTAGAATATAAATTATCAGAAAGAATAGTGTCTATGATTATATGTTTCTGATATGAATTTTCAGGGCTATTAACATTTAGGCTGTGCTAGTATACTGATCTATCATGGCTGTTTTCTTGTTGCTATTATCAAATAGTGTTTATTTATAGAAGTAAAGTGGAAGTAGTTAATGGTTTATGTAGTCTTTAATTAGCATATTTCTCAAATTAAAAATATGTTAGCATCTTCATTGCTATTCCCATCTTTTTTCACTACATATCTCTTGTCTAGAATATTGTGTTGAACTTTGTAGTATTACAACAGGCCTACCTGTTTTCTATATTTTTTAAAATCAGGTGGTTGATTATTGAATATGTCTTCCTAAAATGCTGTGTTTTATCACTCTCTTTTGGTAATTCTACTACTTTGCCCAGATAATGAAGTATAGAAATCTTTACTTCATATTAGAAGCTTTGCACAATTTGACCCTAAACACTTTTTCAGAGATTATATCACATTACCAATATAAAGGGAAGATAAAAGAATTCCCAACATACTGTTAATGATTCTAAATTTCATTTTTTAACACCTTAAGTAAGATATGATTTACATACTATACAGTTTATCTATTTAAAATGTACGGCTCTGTGATTTTTCATGTGTTACAATATAAAGTTTAAAAATATGGTAAAATATATATCACACCTTACCTGCCTTTTGAGAAATCTCTATACAGGTCAAGAAGTAACAGTTAGAACCGGACATGAAACGACAGACTGGTTCCAAATTGGGAAAGGAGTATGTCAAGGCTGTATATTATCACTCGTCTTATTTAACTTTGCATGCAAAGTACATTATGTGAAATGCTGGGTGGATGAAGCACCAGCTAGAATTAAGATTGCCAGGAGAAATATCAATAACCTCAAGACATGCAGATGACACCACCCTTACGGCAGAAAGCGAAGAGGAACTGAAGAGCCTCTTGAAAGTGAAAGTGGAGGGTAAAAAAGTTGGCTTGTTGAGGGTAAAAAACACTCAACGTTCAAAAAATGAAGATCATGGCATCTGGTCCCATCACTTCATGGCAAATAGATGGGAAAACAATGGAAACAGTGACAGAATTTATTTTCTTGGGCTCCAGAATCACTGCAGATGGTGACTGCAGTCATGAAATTAAAAGACACTTGCTCCTTGGAAGAAAAGCTACAACAAATCTAGACAGCATATTAAAAACCAGAGACATTACTTTGCCAACAAAGGGGTCCGTCTAGTCAATGCTATGGTTTTTCTAGTAGTCATGTATGGATGTGAGAGTTGGACCATAAAGAGACCTGAGTGCCGAAGAATTAATGCTTTTGAACTGTGGTGTTGGAGAAGATTCTTGAGAGTCCCTTGGATTGCAAGGCAATCCAACCAGTCCATCCTAAAGGAAATCAGTCCTGAGTATTCATTGGAAGAACTGATGCTGAAATTCCAATACTTTGGCCACCTGATGTAAAGAACTGACTCATTAGAAAAGACCCTGATGCTGGGAAAGATTGAAGGCAGGTGGAGAGGGGGACGTCAGAGGATGAGATGGTTGGATGGCATCACGGACTCAGTGGACATCAGCCTGAGCAAGCTCCGGGAGTTGGTGACGGACAGAGGAGCCTGGCAAGCTGCAGTCCGTGGGGTTGCAAAGAGTCAGACACTACTGAGTGACTGAACTGATGTATAATATAAAATGTGCTACTGTAACCATTTCAAATTGTGGTTCAGTGGCATTAATGACCAGCACCACTATCTTTTTCCAAACCCTTTTCATCACCTCAGACTCTATAATCATTAAGCATTAACTCACATTTCCTGTTCTCCTAGCTCCTGATAACCTCTAATCATATTTCATCTCTGTAAATTTATATATTCTGAACTGTTCACTTAGTGGAATCTTACAGTATTTAACATTTTGTATCTGGTTTCTCTCACTTAGCATAATGTTTACAAGTTTCACACATATGTCATGCATCCAAATTCTTGTTTATGGCTGTATAATATTTCATGTATATACCACATTTTGTTTACCACTCATCTGTTGATGGACACTTGGTTTGTCTCCACCTTTTGGGTATTACGAGTAATGACATGATAGACATTGTCATGCACATATCTGCTTGCATACTTACTTTTAATTGCTTTAGATATATACATAGATGTGGAATTACTAGAGCACATGGTAATAAGTATATTTAGGTACATGAGGAACCACCTAATTGTATTCTATGGCAGTCATAGTATTTTACATTCTCACCATCAGTATATGAGGGTTCCAGTTTCTCCATATTTTCATTAGTGTTTGCTTTTTCTCTTTTGTTTTGTCTTATAGCCTTTTAGTAGGTGGGATTTAGCTCATTGTGATTTGTTGCATTTCCCTAATGATTAGTGATGTTGAGCATCTCTTCATATGCATGTGATATTTGAAAAATTAGAATTTATTTTCCTCTGGAAATACTGGTAAATTTCAGCAGGATATTTTTAAATTATTATTTGATAATGCAGCATTATAATTCCTACATATGTTTTAATGTACTGTAGGAATCCTCACCATGAGTCCACAATATAATAAGGAAATAAATAAGACAGCACCAATATAGTGAAAAACTGTCTTGTGCCCCTGATCCTACCCTGCTTCTCCTACTCTGCCCCACCAAGTTAACTTCTTACCTGAATTTTGATTTTATTATTCCCCTTTTTCTTTCATATATGTCTGTATGTGTATATTTCCTAAACAATATATTGTTTAATTTTGGTGATTTTGACAAGAAAATATGATTTTGTTAATCCTGAAGTGAACTGACAAAACTGATCGATGAATACCTGTGTATGACTAGAAAATACCACTTTAAATTTTGAGCAGACAGATATTTAAGATTAGTCCTACATTATATGAAAGAATCCCTAAAATTCAATTTTTAGAAATATTCTTTTAAGCCATTTGTTACCAACAGCTTTTTCCAGTATTTTTTTAAAAAGATTAAATTTTTAAAATATTTACCATGTATGACACATTGTTATTTCAAATGATATTCTGTGATTCATCATATCTAAAATAGCCTGCTCTTGGAATTTTCATGGTCTTACTGAAAATATAAATGGTTCTCACACAGTTATGTACAACTGGCAACGGATGTGCAGCATTATTAGTTGTAAAATGTATCCCAGTTTCAGAGATTTTAAATTGAGAGTTGGAGGGAGCAAAAGAGATGCATGTAGAAAAATAGATGAAAAGCAGAGATAGGTAGATGAATTGGAGGGGTGTGACTTAAGAAATAAAGATATTTAATTATTTTGTATAAAAAATCTAGAGATGGGCATTTCTAACATTTACGTAGCAACCCTAGGTCCATGATGTCTCTGGGATTCTGTTGGTTTTATCTTCATGATTGTAGTATGTCCAAACCAGTAATGGTTTTATAGTTCATTCTTTTGTGTGGGTTAATTTGGGATAAGGAGGGGAAAAATGTGATTTGTGTGGCAACAGAATAAGCTTTGTCCTTGTTAGGGTCTGTCTGTCTTAGGAAAGTGACAATAAAATTTCCCTTTATTTCTCGGAGGCCAAAATAGGGTCATAGCCTCAGGTTAGCAGAGGAGAGTGGAAATACAGTGACTGGCATAGGTCATTCATGGTTTATCCCTTTAAGACTGGAAAGGGGACCTACCTACTTTCTTTAAACAAAGGGATATCCACTTATTTCAACATGTGAGAAATGGAGTGACTACTTCTTAGACAATCAACTTTTCATGAGTATTATTTTTTGAGTGGGCTCTTTATGTCATTTTTAAAATTTTTCTCATTGCTTTCACCTTTTTATTTTATGTTTTGATAAAAGGATTTTTAGCTTTTATATAAAACTAGGATTTTTCCTTTTAATTTCTAGGCTTAGAAAGAATTTCTTTTCCCCAAAGTTTAGAAAACTCATTTAAAATTCATCTAATTTTCTTAATAGTATGGTAATATGATATATCAGTGGGGAATTCTCATTGATAGAATATTAAGTTCTTTATATATTTTAAGGTATTCAATATTTTTTTCATTTTCAGGGAACCTAGAAAAGTTGTTCTTCATCGTGGTTCAACAGGCCTTGGTTTCAACATTGTAGGAGGTGAAGATGGAGAAGGAATATTTATCTCCTTTATTTTGGCTGGAGGACCTGCCGATCTTAGTGGAGAGCTCAGAAAAGGAGATCGTATTATATCGGTAGGATATGTTAATCAAAATAATGTTTTTACTGTTTTAACTATGACCTGTTAATTATTTAAAATTTTTATATTCTAAAGATACGGGAGGTATTTTGGCTATCTTCTTCTAACATTTTACAGCTTAATTGTAGAGTTACAGAGTTGACAGGGAACATGTTCTGTAGGATAGATTTTCTTTTGGTATTTTCTTTTGGTATTTTCTTTTGGTATTTGGTATTAAAATATGTCAGTTTTTGTGAATATACTTGAAAGTATGCATTCTCTGTTTGTTGACTACAAGATTTTCTATATGTCTGTTAACTCATCTTTGTTACTTGCATAGTTCATATCTTCTTTATGCTTCAGTGTGTTGTTGCTTTATTATTAAAAAAGGCTTTTAAAGTTTATGTGAATGGAAGGTAGGTCTAACAGTTTGTCCTGGCAGCAATTTTTTTCCTTGCCTGTTTGAAGCTATGCTGTTAGATGCATCTAACTTTAGAATCAGCTTTCCTTCCTGGTGAGTCAAAATTTTTTATCATTAGGTAATTATCAGTCAGATCTGCTTTCTAGTTCATAAATTTTCTTCATCTGTGTCTAATAAGCTCTTTAGGCTGAAACTAACTTTTTCATTTCAAAGTATCATTTTCTTTCTAGAAGTTCTAATTCTTTTTCAAATGTTCCTTCGTGGTTTTGGGAGAATCTTGACTATTTAAAGTTTGTTATGTTATGTTCTCTTAGGTTTTTCTTTTAAACCAATTTATTTTATACAGACATACCTCAAAGATACTGCAGGTTCAGTTCCAGGCCACCACCATAGAGCATATTGCAGTAAAGAAAGACAAATACTTGGTTTGCCAATATGTGTAAAACTTTTGATTATGTTATATTGTGGTCTGTTCAGTTCAGTTCAGTGGCTCAGTCATATCCAACTCTTTGCAACCCCTTGGACTGCAGCACGCCAGGCCTTCCTGTCCCTCACCAAATCCCAGAGTTTACTCAAACTCATGTCCATTGAGTTGGTGATGCCATCCAACCATCTCATCCTCTGTCATCCCCTTCTCCTCCCACCTTCTGTCTTTCCCAGCATCAGGGTCTCTTCCAGTGAGTTGGTTCTTCACATCAGGTGGCCAGAGTACTGGAATTTCAGCTTCAGCATCAGTCATTCCAATGAATATTCAGGACTGATTTCCCTTAGAATAGTCTGGTTGGATCTCCTTGCAGTCCAAGGGACTTTCAAGAGTCTTTTCCAACACCACAGTTCAAAAGCATCAATTCTTCCACGCTCAGCTTTTTTTATAGTCCAACTCTCACATCCATACATGACTACTGGAAAACCCATAGCTTTGACTAGAAGGACCTTTGTTGGCAAAGTAATGTCTCTGCTTTTTAATATGCTATCTAGGTTGGTCGTAACTTGTCTTCCAAGGAGTAAGTGTCTTTTAGTTTCATGGCTGCAGTTCATCTGCAGTAATGTTGGAGCCCCAAAAAGTAAAGTCTGCCGCCCAAAAAAATAAAGTCTGCCACTGTTCCCACTCTTTCCCCATCTATTTGCCATGAAGTGATGGGACCAGATGCCATGATCTTAGTTTTCTGAATATTGAGCTTTAAGCCAACTTTTTCACTCTCCTCTTTTACTTTTATCAAGCGGCTCTTTAGTTCTTCTTTGCTTTCTGCCATAAGGGTGGTGTCATCTGCATATCTGAGGTTATTTATATTTCTCCCTGCAATCTGATTCCAGCTTGTGCTTCCTCCAGTCCAGCATTTCTCATGATGTACCCTGCATATAATAAGTTAAATAAGCAGGGTGACAATATACAGCCTTGACGTACTCCTTTCCCTATTTGGAACCAGTCTGTTGTTTCATGTCCAGTTCTAATTGTTGCTTTGTGACCTGCACACAGATTTCTCAAGAGGCAGGTCAGGTGGTCTGGTATTCCCATCTCTTGAATAATTTTCCGCAGTTTGTTGTGATCCACACAGTGAAAATCTTTGGCATAGTCAATAAACAGAAGCTGATGTTTTTCTGTACTCTGTTTCTGTTTTTTGATGATCGAAGGGATGTTGGCAATTTGAATTCTGGTTCCTCTGCTTTTTCTACATCCAGCATGAACATCTGAAAGTTCACAGTCCATGTACTGTTGAGCCTGGCTTGGAGAATTTTGAGCATTACTTTGCTAGCATGTGAGATGAGTGCAATTGTGCAGTAGTTTGAGCATTCTTTGGCATTGTCTTTCTTTGGGATTGGCATGCAAAGTGACCTTTCCAGTCCTGTGGCCACTGCTGAGTTTTCCAAAATTGCTGACATATTGAATGCAGCACTTTCACAGCATCATCTTTTAGGATTTGAAATAGCTCAACTGGAATTCCATCATCTCCACTAGCTTTATTCGTAGTGATGCGTCCTAAGGCCCACTTGACTTTGCATTCCAGGATGTCTGGCTCTAGTTAAGTGATCATACCATTATGATTATCTGAGTCGTAAAGATGTTTTTTTGTACAGTTCTGTGTATTCTTGCCACCTCTTCGTAATATCTTCTGCTTCTGTTAGGTCTGTTAGATTAGCATTATGTCTAAAAAACAATGTCCATACCTTAATTTTATTTTATTGCTAAAAGATGCTAACCATCATCTGGATCTGCAGAAAGTCATAATCTTTTTGCTAGTGGAGGGTTTGAAGTATTTCAAGAATTACTTAAATGTGACAGTGACACAAAAGTGACACAAAGTGAGCAAATGCTATTGGAAAAATAGCACCAATAGACTTGGTGAAAGCAAGGTTGCCACAAACTTCCAATTTGTTTAAAAATAAATGCAGTACCTATGAATACAGTAATGTAAAGCACAATAAAATGGGATGTGTCTGTATTCTGTAAATAATATAATAGTTCTGTTTTCTGAAGTTTAGGTGTCTAATACATGTTACTTTATGATGACATGCTTTGTTTCCTTATTCTCTAAATTTTGCATTGTGAGCTTAATGTCAATAATACTTTATATGTTGGTATTCAGTGCTGCCTGATTTGGGGAGTGGTATTCTTTGAAAAAATATCTTACATTGCTTGTAGTAGACTCAGGAGCATCATCCTTATAACCATTTTTCCAATGAGAAAACTGAAAAACAGAGTTTAATTTGCTCACAGTAGCTAATAATACCTCCCTTTAACCACTATATTATGCTGTGCCATTTTGTTTTAATTAAATATTTAGGTAACACTTCCAAAATTTAGGATCTGAGATATAGGAAAAAACCTATATCCTAGATCAGCAGTGCTATACAATATTGATAACTATTTTAAATCATAAATTTACTTTAAATCTTTTATTTTTTAATTCTATTTTATTTTTAAACTTTACAATATTGTATTAGTTTTGCCAAAAGTAAACCTCAGAAAATACTCTTTAAGCCAAAAATATATGTGCCTAGAACATGATAGGAAAAGCATTCCAAAATTTGGATCTTTTAATTGCCATTTTCAGATCAGTCCCTCTTGCCACCTCATCCTTCCTTACATATACTTAGATCTTTCTGAGGGTCCTTTATAATTAAAAATAGACTGAATCCAAGACGGAAAGGTGATGACTGATCATTTACAACAGAAGTACATCTCTTTTTTGTTTTAGTTGTTCTCAGATTTTGGTATAATTAGTTGATACTTGAATGAACCTCTTGGAAATTGGAGTTTTCAAATAGGCAGTGGTACTGCAATTGTAGAAAATACATTAGTATGCAGTGCAAGTAAGTGGAAATTGCTCTCAAATGTTTCAGGCTACAGCAACTAAAATAACATAATATTAACCAAAAATAATGATTATTGGAACAGATTTTAAAGCAGAAGCACACCTTAGTTACATGGTTATAATATTGAGTGTCTTAAGAGAGCATCATTCTTATCATAACAACCAAAAACAATCTGGATAAGTTTATAAAAACTGTAAACTCATCGGAGAACTGACGATTCAAAGTGACCTAGGTAAATTGACTTCCAGACAGTAAGTAGCCCTTCATGGACAACACAGTGGCAGCTCCTCTTTAGAGAGTGGTAGGGGAGAGAGAAGGATTAGACAGATACAGGAAGATATCAGCCAAAACTTTACCCAACATGTAATGGCCTCAGTGGACTGGTCAAACTGATAAAAATTTTGGGAAGTCACAGAGCAAGTCTGTATCCACCTCCCTTCTCTTTTTCATGGGTCTTCACCAAGAACTTGGAGCTTGCAAACCAAAGGTTTGGAACCAATAGAGAATTAAGAGAAAATTATTACTGAGTCACACAGAGCATCCCAAAATACAAGGCTGCTGCTAAGTCGCTTCAGTCGTGTCCGACTCTGTGCGACCCCACAGACAGCAGCCCAGCAGGCTCCCTCATCCCTGGGATTCTCCAGGCAAGAACACTGGAGTGGGTTGCCATTTCCTTCTCCAATGCATCAAAGTGAAAAGTGAGAGTGAAGTCGCTCAGTCGTGTCCAACTATTAGCGACCCCATGGACTGCAGCCTACCAGGCTCCTCTGTCCATGGGATTTTCCAGGCAAGAGTACTGGAGTGGGGTGCCATTGCCTTCTCCCACCTGCCAATAAATAAGGGACGTTGAGATGAAGATCTGTGAAAACCAGCCTCAGCAATTCTGTACTTTGAGCTGCTCAGGACCAAGAGTAGGAGGATATCTTTGCAACCCTGAGGCAGACAGCAGTTTCTTGGACGAGATGTATTAAATACTAACCGTTTAAAAAAAAAAAAGATATCTTTAAGA
Organism: Bos taurus; assembly: GCF_002263795.3. Lineage (NCBI taxonomy): Eukaryota > Metazoa > Chordata > Mammalia > Artiodactyla > Bovidae > Bos > Bos taurus. The sequence goes on along the minus strand of NC_037328.1, from coordinate 71,583,257 downwards.
AACCACGTAGGCAAGCCATACAGTAGGGAAAAAATATGCTCAGTACATATATCACACAAAAGACTCATATCCAGAATATATAAACATCTCCCACAAAGAAGCAATGAAAGATGAGTAAATTTTAAAACAAGCAAAAGACTTAAATATATATTTTACAAGACAAGGTATATGAATAGCCTGTAAACACATGGAACAGTACTTAACATTAGGCATCAGGGCAATGCAAAAGCGCAGTGAATAAGCAGGTTTAGAGGAATTTGGGAACAATGTCACTTTTCTATATCTTGATTGTGGCAGTGGCTATACAATATACACAGTTGTCAAAACTCCACCTGTACACTAAAAAAGATTATTGAATGTAAATTGTACCTAAATAAAAATGTTTCTAAAGCCATAATGAAGTACCATATCCTATCCAGTTGAATGACTAGAAGGGAAAAAAAATGATGGCAGCAAGCATCGACAAGAATGTGGGCAGTTATTATTCATTACTGGTAGATATGTAAAACTATGCAACTGCTGCAAGAACTTCTAACAAAGTTTTAATGAAATTAAACATAAATCTAACCTTATCACCCACATTTTACCTAAGAAATCTTTTGTTTATAGAAACACTGTAATAGGAATGTTCATAACAGCTTATTCATAATGACACTCAAGCAACACAGATGACACAAATTGTGTTCAGTAAAAATAGAATGCACCACAAAAATATACTGTGTTATAAGTAATATAGTTATTTTAAGATAATTTTATAAGATTATAAGATAACCATGAGCAGGCAACGTAATTTATACTAAGTCAGAACGTGGTTGCTGGTAATTGTATTGATTACCATAAAGAGGCATAATGGAGATTTCTGGGTTGGTAGGTGGAAAAGGTATGTTTGGGGTTGTAATTTCATGGGCATATACAGTTGTTAAAAGGCCTTCCAGCTGAACTGTTTAAATTTGTACATTTTATTGCTTGTAAGTTATACTGTAATTCAAATTTTAAAAATGACTTACAGTATTGTTCATATTAGTGGTAAGGAATGAATTTTTTTTTTAATTTAATGTTTGGCAAACTAGCTAGTTACTTGGTGGAATAAAATTAGCATAGAGCCTCACTTCACACCTTGTGTCAAAATAAATTCTCAATTGGCTTAAGAGTTAAGTGTGAAAAACTCAAAAACAAAAATAGATGTTTTGTAAATTTCCATGTGAAATTGTTTATGTGGGTTACTAACACACAGCTAGAATATGTTAGACTGACCGACCAATACAGCCTGGTTCACTCAGAACTTTTCCAGTTTTAGCACTGAAAGCCCCAGGTCTGGCAACCCCTCTAGGCCCAGTTTTAAAACTGAAAGTCTCAACAGTCCCAACCACTTGCTTGCCCTAATGTCACTGTAAGTTATATACAGCTTTCTGTTTGGCAATACGCATCATCTTAAAATTTTTAGTGGTTACTAACTTCTATAGGGAAATATCCTAAGAAAAATAGGAAAGACGTTAGGATAAAGAGAAAAACGTGAGAAAATGTACTAAAAGCTAAAAGAAAACTATGGGACACTTGTTTAAGTACCTCTTTACATAAAATTTAACTATTTTCAATCTTTAGCTCGCTATAGATCACCCCAAAGCCTTATTAAAAAACAAATTCCTGGATTTCATTGCCAAAGTTTCTGATGCAGTATGACTTAGGTAGGATCTGAAAATATGTATATCTAACAAGTTTCCATGAGATACTGATGTTGCTGCTCCTGTGTTATTATACCCTTGTTATTAATGTTCTTAATGATAACCCATATTACTGAGAAAACTATAAAAAGTTATTTGGGAAGTGAGAAAATAAGTAATGATTTCTGTAAAAGAATTCTCTTTGAAATATTTCTTGTTGTTGAAGACAGAAGCTTTTGAAATCAGAATTTATTACAGATGTTGAACACTACATTTTCCACTATGATATAAATGGAGGTATTACTATTATTTCCAATGATGCCAAGAATAGAGGAGAATATAATTGATATGCACTGAAAATTTAGAGTCATGGAAAGTGACCCAAAAGACTTCAACAGAAATGCTGTCCTCCATAAAAATAATGAGAGAAGTGCCCAGAATTGTTAGAATAAGCTTTTCAGAACTCTGGAAATTAACCAAAGACTTACAACAATTCAGGAAGTATTTTCTCAAGAAGAGGAAAAAAAAAATACTGAATTTCCCTAAGAGTGAGGTTTGTGGAGTTTTTACTGAGTTTTATCATTTTATCATTTTTAATTTCACTGCCTCCCTATTACCATACTAGCCTTGGAAAATAGCCAGAATTTATGGTGAAAACTTGTGGCCTAAGCCAGTAAAGAAAGCAAAATGGTGGTAGAATATTCATAGTTTCCTTTCCAAAGAACTGTTATAATTTGATCTGTCTGGTGGTTCTTGAAACACCTTATTTTAAAGGTTCTCTGTATTTGACCTGATTAAAAAGCTCCACCAATGCAAAAGCCTTTTCCCCTGGGCTAAGTGTCAAGATAATTACAGGTATATTATGGCTTCCTGAGACATTGCATAACATTTGGGGCAGACAGTAGACTAATTGAAAACTTAAAAGGAATAACTAGGGAGAAACCTCCATGGGGCCTTTGAAAAGCTCTTATTCCTTGGAATTTAGGAGGACACATACATGTCTTGGACTGTGTGCCTGCTCAGGAAAGACCTGAAAAGGCCCTAAACTCTCACTTCTGGCTGTTTATGGGGCTCTGTGCATGAAGGAAGTGAAGATTAAGGCAGAATTATCAATTGTCTAACTGATTGTTGAAGGCATTACCCAACATGTACGCAGAGCCCTTCAGCAAAGGGTCTGGTATTTAAGGAAGTCTGTGTCCAATCATTAACTAACCATTCTGCTAATCAGACAGAGACGTCAGTGGCACGTATAACAAAATAGAAACCTTATGTAATTTAGAAAAGTGCCCAAAGGACTACCATAACAAACAGCAGTAACAACAAGCCCTGGGTAGGAGATCTGATTTCCAAATTTGCTGTTTGTTTTTTTAAATGTCCAGTTTTTAACAAAACAAGAAAATATACGCAGGTGGAAAAAGAATCAGTAGAAACTGTCCCTTGGAAGCCCAAAATTAGACTACTATATAAAGATTTTAAATGAGATATTTTAAATATGTTTGAAGAACTAAAGGAAACTGTATCTACAGGATGAGGGGAAAATATAGGAACAATATCTCACCAAGTAGAGTATGTCAATAAAAAGATAACTTTTATAAAAAAGAAACAAATTTTGGTGTTGAAAAGTAAAGTAAGTGAAATCAGGAAAAAAAAAAAATCCTCTTTGTCAAGCTCAACAGCAGATTTGACCTGGCAAAGGAAAGAATCCACAAACTTTGAAGATATGTCTATTAAGATACCTAGGCTAAAGAACAGAAAGAAAAAAGAATTAAGAAAAATTAACAGAGTCTCAGAGACTTGCAGGGATGCCATCAAATGTACCAATATATGCATAATAAAGTCAGAATGACAGGAGAGAAAGGGACAGAAAGGATATTTGAATAAATAAATAGCTAAAAAGTTCCCATATTTAATGAAAATGTTGTGCACATCTAAGAAGCTCAGTGAACTACAAGTAGAGTAAACTTGAAGAGATCCATACCATGGATATGTTAATATCATAATCAAATATCAAAAGACAAAGAACCCTGTAAGCAAAGAGAAATGACTTATTGCATACAGAGAGTCCTCAGTAAGATTAACAGCTAATTTCTTGTCAAAAACAATGGAGGCCAGAAGGCAGTTCTGAAAGAGAAAAGCCATTGTCCAAGGATTTTATACCCAAACTATCCATAAAAATGAAGAACAAATCCCAGTGCTAGGTTAACAAAACCTAAGGGAAGTTAATCTCCTTTTTTTTTTTTTTTTTTAATTTTATTTATTTTTTTTAAATTTTATTTTATTTTTAAACTTTACATAATTGTATTAGTTTTGCCAAATATCAAAATGAATCTATCACAGGTATACATGTGCTCCCCATCCTGAACCCTCCTCCCTCCTCCCTCCCCATACCATCCCTCTGGGTCGTCCCAGTGCACTAGCCCCAAGCATCCAGTATCGTGCATTGAACCTGGACTGGCATCTCGTTTCATACATGATATTTTACATGTTTCAATGCCATTCTCCCAAATCTTCCCACCCTCTCCCTCTCCCACAGAGTCCATAAGACTGTTCCATACATCAGTGTCTCTTTTGCTGTCTCGTACACAGGGTTATTGTTATCATCTTTCTAAATTCCATATATATGTGTTAGTATACTGTATTGGTGTTTTTCCTTCTGGCTTACTTCACTCTGTATAGTAGGCTCCAGTTTCATCCACCTCATTAGAACTGATTCAAATGAATTCTTTTTAATGGCTGAGTAATACTCCATTGTGTATATGTACCACTGCTTTCTTATCCATTCATCTGCTGATGGACATCTAGGTTGCTTCCACATCCTGGCTATTATAAACAGTGCCGCGATGAACATTGGGGTACACGTGTCTCTTTCCCTTCTGGTTTCCTCAGTGTGTATGCCCAGCAGTGGGATTGCTGGGTCATAAGGCAGTTCTATTTCCAGTTTTTTAAGGAATCTCCACACTGTTCTCCATAGTGGCTGTACTAGTTTGCATTCCCACCAACAGTGTAAGAGGGTTCCCTTTTCTCCACACCCTCTCCAACATTTATTATTTATAGACTTTTGGATCGCAGCCATTCTGACTGGTGTGAAATGGTACCTTACAGTGGTTTTGATTTGCATTTCTCTGATAATGAGTGATGTTGAGCATCTTTTCATGTGTTTGTTAGCCATCTGTATGTCTTCTTTGGAGAAATGTCTATTTAGTTCTTTGGCCCATTTTTTGATTGGGTCATTTATTTTTCTGGAGTTGAGCTGTAGGAGTTGCTTGTATATTTTTGAGATTAGTTGTTTGTCAGTTGCTTCATTTGCTGTTATATTCTCCCATTCTGAAGGCTGTCTTTTCACCTTGCTTATAGTTTCCTTTGATGTGCAGAAGCTTTTAAGGTTAATTAGGTCCCATTTGTTTATTTTTGTTTTTATTTCCAATATTCTGGGAGGTGGGTCATAGAGGATCCTGCTGTGATGTATGTCAGAGAGTGTTTTGCCTATGTTCTCCTCTAGGAGTTTTATAGTTTCTGGTCTTATGTTTAGATCTTTAATCCATTTTGAGTTTATTTTTGTGTATGGTGTTAGAAAGTGTTCTAGTTTCATTCTTTTACAAGTGGTTGACCAGTTTTCCCAGCACCACTTGTTAAAGAGATTGTCTTTAATCCATTGTATATTCTTGCCTCCTTTGTCAAAGATAAGGTGTCCATATGTGCGTGGATTTATCTCTGGGCTTTCTATTTTGTTCCATTGATCTATATTTCTGTCTTTGTGCCAGTATCATGCTGTCTTGATAACTGTGGCTTTGTAGTAGAGCCTGAAGTCAGGTAGGTTGATTCCTCCAGTTCCATTCTTCTTTCTCAAGATCGCTTTGGCTATTCGAGGTTTTTTGTATTTCCATACAAATTGTGAAATTATTTGTTCTAGCTCTGTGAAGAATACTGTTGGTAGCTTGATAGGGATTGCATTGAATCTATAAATTGCTTTGGGTAGTATACTCATTTTCACTATATTGATTCTTCCAATCCATGAACATGGTATATTTCTCCATCTATTAGTGTCCTCTTTGATTTCTTTCACCAGTGTTTTATAGTTTTCTATATATAGGTCTTTAGTTTCTTTAGGTAGATATATTCCTAAGTATTTTATTCTTTCCATTGCAATGGTGAATGGAATTGTTTCCTTAATTGCTCTTTCTGTTTTCTCATTATTAGTGTATAGGAATGCAAGGGATTTCTGTGTGTTAATTTTATATCCTGCAACTTTACTACAGTCATTGATTAGTTCTAGTAATTTTCTGGTGGAGTCTTTAGGGTTTTCTATGTAGAGGATCATGTCATCTGCAAATAGTGAGAGTTTTACTTCTTCTTTTCCAATTTGGATTCCTTTTATTTCTTTTTCTGCTCTGATTGCTGTGGCCAAAACTTCCAAAAACTATGTTGAATAGTAATGGTGAAAGTGGGCACCCTTGTCTTGTTCCTGACTTTAGAGGAAATGCTTTCAAGTTTTCACCATTGAGGATAATGTTTGCTGTGGGTTTGTCATATATAGCTATTATTATGTTGAGGTATGTTCCTTCTATTCCTGCTTTCTGGAGAGTTTTTATCATAAATGGGTGTTGAATTTTGTCAAAGGCTTTCTCTGCATCTACTGAGATAATCATATGGTTTTTATTTTTCAATTTGTTAATGTGGTGTATTACATTGATTGATTTGCGGATATTGAAGAATCCTTGCATCCCTGGGATAAAGCCCACTTGGTCATGGTGTATGATCTTTTTAATGTGTTGTTGGATTCTGATTGCTAGAATTTTGTTAAGGATTTTTGCATCTATGTTCATAATCTCCTTAAGTTCGGTTATAGGCAATAAACCCAAGAAATACTAGAGAGAATCCTTCAGACTAAAAAGAGACGACATTAGAGAGTAACCCAAATCCATATGAGTAAATAAAGAACACTGTTAAAAATACATAGGTAAATATAAAACAGCATAAGTGTATTTTTTGTTTGTAGCGCTTTCCTCCTGTGTAATTTAAACAATCATGAAATAAAGCAATAATTTTAGATCTCTGTTGATGGGCACACACACATTGTTTAAAAATGTAATTTATATGACAAGAGTATCACAAGAGATATATTAGACCAGAGTTTTTATTTACTATTGAAACCAAGTTAATCCAAAGAAAATGGTTCAAATCAGATCAAACGCTCAGTCGTGTCTGACTGTTTGCGACCCCATGAATCGCAGCACGCCAGGCTTCCCTGTCCATCACCAACTCCCGGAGTTCACTCAGACTCACGTCCATCGAGTCAGTGATGCCCTCCAGCCATCTCATCCTCTGTCGTCCCCTTCTCCTCTTGCCCCCAATCCCTCCCAGCATCAGAGTCTTTTCCAATGAGTCAACTCTTCGCATGAGGTGGCCAAAGTACTGGAGTTTCAACTTCAGCATCATTCCTTCCAAAGAAATCCCAGGGCTGATCTCCTTCAGAATGGACTGGTTGGCTCTCCTTGCAGTCCAAGGGACTCTCAAGAGTCTTCTCCAACACCACAGTTCAAAAGCATCAATTCTTCCACGCTCAGCCTTCTTCACAGTCCAACTCTCATATCCATACGTGACGACTGGAAAAACCATAGCCTTGACTAGATGAACATTTGTTGGCAAAGTAATGTCTCTGCTTTTGAATATGCTATCTAGGTTGGTCATAACTTTCCTTCCAAGGAGTAAGCATCTTTTAATTTCATGGCTGCAGTCACCATCTGTAGTGATTTTGGAGCCCCCAAAAATAAAGTCTGACACTGTTTCCACTGTTTCCCCATCTATTTCCCATGAAGTGATGAGACCGGATGCCATGATCTTCGTTTTCTGAATGTTGAGCTTTAAGCCCACTTTTTCACTCTCCACTTTCACTTTCATCAAGAGGCTTTTTAGTTCCTCTTCACTTTCTGCCATAAGGGTGGTGTCATCTGCATATCTGAGGTTATTGATATTTCTCCCAGCAATCTTTATTCCAGCTTGTATTTCTTCCAGTCCAGTGTTTCTCATGATGTACTCTGCATAGAAGTTAAATAAGCAGGGTGACAATATACAGCCTTGACGTACTCCTTTTCCTATTTGGAACCAGTCTGTTGTTCCATGTCCAGTTCTAACTGTTGCTTCCTGACCTGCATACAGATTTCTCAAGAGGCAGGTCAAGTGGTCTGGTATTCCCATCTCTTGAAGAATTTTCCACAGTTTATTGTGATCCACACAGTCGAAGGCTTTGGCATAGTCAATAAAGCAGAAATAGATGTTTTTCTGGAACTCTCTTGCTTTTTCCATGATCCAGCGGATGTTGGCAATTTGATCTCTGGTTCCTCTGCCTTTTCTAAAACCAGCTTGAACATCAGGAAGTTCACAGTTCACATATTGCTGAAGCCTGGCTTGGAGAATTTTGAGCATTACTTTACTAGCGTGTGCGATGAGTGCAATTGTGCGGTAGTTTGAGCATTCTTTGGCATTGCCTTTCTTTGGGATTGGAATGAAAACTGACCTTTTACAGTCCTGTGGCCACTGCTGAGTTTTCCAAATTTGCTGGCATATTGAGTGCAGCACTTTCACAGCATCATCTTCCAGGATTTGAAATAGCTCAACTGGAATTCCATCACCTCCACTGGCTTTGTTTGTAGTGATGCTTTCTAAGGCCCACTTGACTTCACATTCCAGGATGTCTGGCTCTAGGTGAGTGATCACACCATTGTGATTATCTAGGTCGTGAAGATCTTTTTTGTACAGTTCTTCTGTGTATTCTCACCCCCTCTTCTTAATATCTTCTGCTTCTGTTAGGTCCATACCATTTCTGTCCTTTATCGAGCCCATCTTTGCATGAAATGTCCCCTTGGTATCTCTGATTTTCTTGAAGAGATCTCTAGTCTTTCCCATTCTGTTGTTTTCCTCTATTTCTTTGCATTGATTGCTGAAGAAGGCTTTCTTATCTCTTTTTGCTGTTCTTTGGAACTTTGCATTCAGATGTTTATATCTTTCCTTTTCTCCTTTGCTTTTCACTTCTCTTCTTTTCACAGCTATTTGTAAGGCCTCCCCAGACAGCCATCTTGCTTTTTTGTATTTCTTTTCCATGGGGATGGTCTTGATCCCTGTCTCCTGTACAGTGTTACGAACCTCATTCCGTAGTTCATCAGGCACTCTATCTATCAGATCTAGGCCCTTAAATCTATTTCTCACTTCCACTGTGTAATCATAAGGGATTTGATTTAGGTCATACCTGAATGGTCTAGTGGTTTTCCCTACGTTCTTCAATTTAAGTCTGAATTTGGCAATAAGGAGTTCATGGTCTGAGCCACAGTCAGCTCCTGGTCTTGTTTTTGCTGACTGCATAGAGCTTCTCCATCTTTGGCTGCAAAGAATATAATCAGTCTGATTTCGGTGTTGACCATCTGGTGATGTCCATGTATAGAGTCTTCTCTTGTGTTGTTGGAAGAGGGTGTTTGTTATGACCAGTGCATTTTCTTGGCAAAACTCTGTTAGCCTTTGCCCTGCTTCATTCTGTATTCCAAGGCCAAATTTGCCTGTTACTCCAGGTGTTTCTTGACTTCCTAGTTGTGCATTCCAGTCCCCTATAATGAAAAGGACATCTTTTTTGGGTGTGTGTTCTAAAAGGTCTTGTAGGTTTTCATAGAACCGTTCAACTTCAGCTTCTTCAGCGTTACTGGTTGGGGCATAGGCTTGGATTACTGTGATATTGAATGGTTTGCCTTGGAAACAAACAGAGATCATTCTGTCGTTTTTGAGATTGCATCCAAGTACTGCATTTCGGACTCTTGTTGACCATGATGGCTGCTCCATTTCTTCTGAGGGATTCCTGCCCGCAGTAGTAGATATAATGGTCATCTGAGTTAATTTTACCCATTCCAGTCCATTTCAGTTCAGTTGTTTTAAATTAACAATATAGATAAATAAAATATGGAATATCCATACAATAAAGTATATGATTCAGCTATAATCAGTAATGATGTAGTAAATCAAGGATGAGCTGTGGAAACAAGCTAAGTAAAGAAGCCAAACAGAAGTAGCCACATGTTATAATATTTATTTTATTTTAAATGTATAGAACAGACAAATTCTTAGAAAGTAGAGTAGGGGTTACCAGGGTCTAAGAGGAGAGGGAAGAGGGGAAAGAATGCTAATAGGTAGTGGGGTTTGGAGGATCTGATGAACATGTTTTGGATCTGAATCATGGTGATGATTACAATACTCGTGACTGTACTAAAAACCACAAAAACACTAAACTTGAAAAATGTCGATTTTATATAAATTATATCTCCATATTTTTAAGTGGTGTGTTTTTTTTGTTTTGTTTTAATGACCACTGTGTGCCTCTCAGTAGCAAGATTTCTTCTAAGATATCCTTGATAATGTTTTACATTAAAATGTTTGGCATTATTTAGGAACATTTTAAATTTGTAATCTTGTTAACAAATTATTCTGTTTTCAATCTATGTTGGTTGTCTTCAGATTTTTTCTGTAGGCAAAGACTTTGATGCTCAGGAATAATTCATTAAAAATTATAATATTTTATACAACAATCTTTGAAAGTTTGTCTACCTTTTATATTTCTTCTCTAATTTTTTCTGCTAGAATTAGGATTTTATGTTCAATGTAAAGCTATTTATACATTGTGTTGAGTTTTTTATGGCTTTTAGCTAGAGATATTCTCTAATAAAACCACGATATGTTACATTCGTTTAGATTAAGGTTTTTGTGTCTTGATTTTCATTCGAAAGGTGTGTGCACGTATTAACTTAGTTACTTAGTGATACCCTTTATAGATAATATAAAACATCAGGTCTTCACTGTTTTAAATGTTCTTTACATCCCAGAAATTTCTGGGCTGTAGTCAAATTTTACAAAATTGGTGTGTAACTTTTAACAAGTTTTAAATTAGATGTTGAGGAAACAAACTTTCATATAAAAATTGCATGATAGTTTCTCTTCCTTTCCGAAAGTATTCATTAAAGGTCCCAAACATTGCTGTATTTTATTCATTGATGGTTCTTAGGGGAGAAGGCCAACTTAAATATTTAAATTAATTACATTTAAGTCTAATGCTCACATCAATGTCCTGTTAAGTTTTTCTTGTAGTGTAAAAGTTTCAGTCTCTAAAGGTAGTATACCATGCAGTGTACTAGGTACTGGCAGCCTTTCAGAAAGAAGAATTAAGTTGCCTACTCTTCTGGAGTGGGATTGATCACCTCACCCAAGGAAGGTCCCCGTGTTAAAAAAGAAAAGAATGTCGTTTTGCTCATTTAGTAACATTTATTGTATTTAATGTCAGTCTGTGATATCTGAGCTCTTTTAGTACTTGAAGTTATTGCTTTCCAGTTACTCCAAAAGAATAGAAGGTTTAGTTTAGGAAAGAAAGGAAGAGAATTGAAATTGAGATTAATAATATTGAAAATATGATGGGATTTGAAATGATGCTATAAACAAAATGAATTTCCTTTGCATTGTTTGAGTTACTAGTGAAATGAAATGTACAAAATGACGACACTTTTGACTTTTCAGGTTGTCAAACTAAGGGACACTTCTTAAGAGATTGATAGCCTTCTAGAAACCTAGGGGGAAGTGTTTTGGTTTTGTTCACTTGACAGTAAACATAGTCTTTTTAGTGAATAAAAATGTTTTGATTGATAGTAGTTACTGTGCAATATATTTTTAGTAAATCAGAATAAGAAAAATACTTTAGTCATAAAATAATTGCAAGTAATTTTTTTAATCTATGCCTTCTTAACAAACAGGCAATTGTGATTTCTATTTAGTATGATGGTTTTCTTTCTAATTTAATATTTGATTTGACTTAACAGGTAAACAGTGTTGACCTCAGAACTGCCAGCCATGAGCAGGCAGCAGCTGCTTTAAAAAATGCTGGCCAAGCTGTCACAATTGTTGCACAGTACCGACCTGAAGGTAATAAATTCTTGTTGTTTGTTTTTCTTTTTTATTTCAGTTTTTAGAAGTCTTCCTCTTAATAATGTTTAACTTCCGAAGCTTAGCTTTCTCTTTGTGTTTTTGTCTGATTCATTAATCTGTTACTTTTTTGTTGCTGTTGCTGTTTAGTCACTAAGTCATGTCCAACTCTTGCAGTCCCATGGACTGTAGCCTGCAAGGTCTTCTGTCCATAGGGTTTCCTAAGGAGAAAACTGGAGTGGGTTGCCATTTCCTTCTCAAGGGGATCTTCCCGACCCAGGGATTGAATTCACATCTCCTGCATTGGCAGGAGGATTCTTTTCCATTGAGTCACCAGGGAAACCCTGTTATTTGTTTAGTTGGAATGTAATTCACCATCCAGATCAAAGTGCTTTTAAATAGAATATAGGAACTTGTATCTGCCAGCTCTTTGAATATTTCATCATTATTTGGAATAATTTTTAGATGTTAATTTTTTTAAATCTGTCATCTAACCAAACACATACTTTTAAATATACCTTTTACTAACTCAGTGATTGAAAAGCAAAAATAGTCTATTAAGTTATCTCAATTTTTTCTGACTTTTGAATTAGATTGTATTTATTAATATCAAGGTTAAGATATTCTAATAGCTTTTATTGTTACTTTAAAAAAAAGAAAGAATACAAATTTGGAATATGATATGTTTCTAAATAGTGAAGTCTTATGGATATAACCTTGCCAAGTTCCTGCTGGGAGATGATAATGGAAAATTTGAGGTCATATTAAACATACATAAGACTCTAGTGTACATCAACATAAACACTTAAGTAAAACCTCAGTGGAATTTAAAAAGCTTAAACACCCAAAAGAATACATAGCATACTAGTTAATGTTCATAAACAAGGTGAAGGAGGAAAGAATGATGTGACTAAAGGAGCCAGGCAAAACATTCTATAATTTGGCAATGTTAGTTTAGTTACATTTATTATTCTTTTCTTGGAGCAGAATTTATTTCTATAACAAAACCCCAATATGTGTTTTAACGTGATCAAAGTAGTATATTGGGCATTGCTTGCTATTTAATAATATAATATTTATTATAAACCATAGCATTCTAGGTTCATAACTGAACAAGAATAAATTCATTTATGTAAGAAGTAAGTTCCAAATAAATCACATTAATCAAGCAATTTAAGGAATAATAGATGAAGTCAGAATGCCAACTTATTAATTTTTGTGAGAAACAAAAGCTGCCGCTGGGACTTAGCCATGCTTTTATCTTCTGGCCAACACGTTCTTGCCAATAGGTGTATTATATGGAAACCAAATACAAAAGCAACAAGGAAATAAAACGTAAACACACTTCTATCCATACAGCTTCACCTAGCATTAAGCAAAACTAAGAAGACAGGTATATCTGGGCAACAAAATACAGGTAAAGGCTATTTAAGCAGGTTAAGATCTGGCAAAAGCTACATGGAAAGAAGAGAAGGGTAAAAACATGAAATGTTGAGAATGCTCGGTGGTAACCAAACTTAAATTGAACTTCCTAAAGGTGGGGGGCTATAAATCCCTTGTTTATAGCAGGGCACATGGAAATTGGAGTAGCAAGCTAGCAAAAGCCATCCTTGATGTGGTTTTGTTTAGAGAGCTAGAGGGACCCATATTTGGTCAAAACCATCTATCTTGCTAGTATCAGATAAGTTGACAGTTTTTTGGTTTTAAAGGATGTAAAAATATGCTTCCATCTCTACCCTGCACTCCAAACTTACTGGTCCAGCCAACTCATTCAGTAATAAGCAGTTTGAAAGGAACTGGCCTGGCATTCATACGGAGATATTAACAAGAAGAGGTGGAAACAAACAACAAAGCTGATTAGCAGGAGGAAAAGATGGCTTAACAACCAGAAGAGATAGATTTTGAGCTAGCATAACCCAGGAAAGAAGAAGAAAGCAAACCGTTTTCTTGAGTTGAAACACAAAGAGACATCATAGAAAAATTCAATAGGGGACATAAAGGATACAATAGGAAAAGTAAACAAAAAGAAACAAAAGCAAAGAGAATTTTTAAAGTTTAGAGAGAAAAAACAGGTTATTTTATATATATATATATGAGAAAGTCGCTCAGTCGTGTCCGACTCTTTGCCACCCCATGGACTGTATAGTCCATGGAATTCTCCAGGCCAGAATACTGGAGTAGGTAGCCTTTCCCTTCTCCAGGGGATCTTCCCAACCCAGGGATGCTATATTATATTATATCATATAATAATTAGACTTTCTGGAAAAAGTAAATTTTTTTTTTTTTTTTAACACCCTTTATTTTTTTAAAGAAGGGAATAAATGCTTGAACTTATAATTCACTCAAGAAAGCTTTCCTCAATTAAAAAGAAGTGCATCTTTATATTGAAAAGACATAGCATGATAGAAAACTCACAGTGGTCAAAATCCAGATATATTCTAGTTAAATGTTTATTAAGAATTTTCTGAAACTCAGTTAAAAATATTACCTTATTAATAAGGAGATAAAAATTGATTGATAAAAGAACTGCTTTAATGCTTGGTGAGCATAGATCAGGACAAGGATCTTTAATTTTATCAATGGTGTGTTCAGTGACTCTTGATTAAGCCTAAAATGTACCTCTGTATACACTAGGCATACTTGCCACTGATGGCTGGCAAAGGTGGGCTTCCCTTCTGCTGCTGCTGCTGCTAAGTAGCGTCAGTCATGTCCGACTCTGTGCGACCCCATAGACGGAAGCCCACCAGGCTCCTCTGTCCCTGGGATTCTCCAGGCAAGAACACTGGAATGCGTTGCCATTTCCTTCTCCAATGCATGAAAGTGAAAAGTGAAGTGAAGTTGCTCAGTCATGTCCGACTCTTAGCAGCCGGGGATTTCCCAGGCAAGAGTACTGGAGTAGGGTGCCATTGCCTTCTCCTTCCCTTGTCCTAGGATAGGTATTTTGTGCGCCTAGGAATCTTTTTAGGTTCTCTTTTTCTGTGCTTGTACTCTGGTTTTGTTCTTTTTTGTGATTTCTATGCTTTTCTTCTGTGTGAATCTTTCTGATTGACACTTTTTCTTTAGTTATATTCAAAACTTTGAACTTTTCTAATCTTGATGGAGCCATTTTTGTATCAAGGAGAATTTGCATCCAACGTTGCTTATTCAAGTAGCTACTACTTAGCAGACGTCTTCTGTTTTAAGGTTAGACTCTTATGTTAATTATTCTTGTGTATATATCTTTTTTCCCCCAAATATCTCCTAAACACCAGACGTTACTTCTCATTTGACTTCTCCAGCTGTATTTCTCCCTAATGTTTGAAACTGAGCATGTCTGAAACAATTCTTTTACTCCTTCAGTAAATGGCATTTCCACTGATGCTTAAGTCAGAAGACTAGGACTCAGCCTTGACCTCCCTTCCTTTTTCTCACCCTCTATTTCTCAGCCACTAACCTGACCAAACCCACTATCATATCTTACCTGAACTTTTCTAATAGCCTCCAGCAAGTCTCCTTACTTCTTTCTTGTACTTTCTCCAGACCATCAGCCAAAATCATCTTTTAAAATAAAAAGATTGGATTGTATCATTTCCCATTTAAAACACTTCCAGTTATGCTCTGAATAAAATCCTAATAGAGCCTGCAAGGCCATGTGTGATTGAACACAGTATAACATGTTTGGCTTTACTGCGCTCCCTCTACTCATTTTTTTGCTCCTTAAGGTCTAACCATATAGTCCTTCTTTCAGACCCTTGATTACAGAAGATATTTTCCTAATTCTCTGTTCATTCTGTTCTTAGAACATTTTCCCCCTGTTATTTATATGATTGGCTCCCTCTTACGATTCCATTTCTTTTTAGCACTGTTGATATTTTTCGTTACAACACTTAACACAGTTTATATGTTTATTTAGGTGCCTGTTTGTTTTTATTTATTTAAGCCTTGCTCTGGAGCTTTATGAAACACGTAGCTCTATCCCTATATACAGATGATGATATAGACTCAAATAAAAGCTAGCAATAGCTAGGATTCAGTCCCAGGTCTGTTGCCTTAAAAAACGTAAGTGCTTTTCACTAGGAATATTTTAATAAGTGTTTAGCCTGGCAGTATTGATTTGTACTGTATTTTTTTTTTTTTACCACAGCTGTGGTGTCATTGCCTAATAAACACAAGGTAAGTACCAATAGAGCACAGAAAACCAAACATTACCTTAGAAACTCAAAAAGAGGTAAATCATATTGCGTGCTATAAAGGGAAAATGCCATAGATAGAGTCGGCTTGGAACTTAACTGGAAGCCTAATGAATGGGCAGGCTTTCAATGGGCCGAGAGAAAAAAATGACATTCTATTAAGAATGACAGAAGACCAAGGATAATAGAATTAAAATTTAAAAGTGTATTTTGGGTACTTTGAAAACTTACCTGTCCTCTTTACTGTATTGCTACTTACCTTATGTTTGTTTATTAGGCAGTGACATAATGGCTTTATGTTTTAATATTAATTATGTAGTTTTAATAAATGTATTTTTGTCATACAGCACTTAAAAAAAAAAACATATTCCACATCATCAATCTGTAACTGCTGTGCGGGCCAAGGATATAAATTGAAGATAAGAGTCAGACTTTCTTTCTCAGTGAGGGGGCTATTTTCCAAAGTACAAACAGAATTGCCTGATACTCTGATAATCAGTCATCTCCTTACAGTTATAGTATCTTCACTTTATTAATGACAAACCCCTTTGGATTCTCTGGTTCATTGATAATCTGACGTGTACATATGTGCAAAGAGGTAAGCTTCTTTGGTCAGAGCGAGTTTTTATCTTTCAGGATCTATAATTTGCCTATTAGTCATCCATGAAATACTATTATGAGTTCTTCAGCTTATATACTTTAAACTTTTACGACATAGGCTCTAAGTATGAAAACCTCTACAAAACATTTAGAAGGACTTCATCTCCTACCTCCCCTCAGTTTTGCTAACTCCAAAAATAAGCAACAATATATTTTTTAGAGCTTTACTACTAGTCATTTTGGGGAATTACAATCAGAAATCTAACACAAGCACTGGAATTACTATTCTAATGTTTTACTACATATCCAGAATTTATGAAATTTTGACAAATTAGTTGGGTGATAGACTATAATAGAAAAAAATATATGCCAGACATCTAACCATGTTTATTAACTCTTTTAATTCCCATAAAGCCCTATAAATTGGGCACTTTTAGTGCTATTTTCATTACAATTTAATAAAATAAGATACAGGAAGGTTAAAACAACTTGCCAGTTACACAGGTGTTTAGTGGTTAAAATTTATTCCTAGCCCTTTGTAGAGAAGAAACTTTTCCTCTGCCCTTTTAGTTTTAGGGGCTGGGATCTATGAATTAAATTGACAGAAGACAGATTAACAGAAGAAAAGTTTTTATTTTGTATGCATAGAGGAAGCCAACAAGTATGGGAAGTAACCAGGTCATTAAATTGTCATTGTTGTTCAAGTGTTCAGTTGTGTCCAGTTCTTTGTGATACCATGGACTGCAGCACCCCAGGCTCCTCTGTCCTCCACTATCTCCTAGAGTTTGCTCAAGTTCATGTTGATTCAGTCAGTGATGCTATCTAACCATCTAATTCTCTGCCAACCCCTTCTTTTGCCTTCACTTTTTCCCAGATCAGGGTCTTTTCCAGTGAGTCAGCTCTTCACATCAGGTGGGCAAAGTATTGGAACTTCAGCTTCAGCATCAGTCCTTCCAGTGAATATTCAGGGATGATTTCCTGTAGGATGGACTGGTTTGATCTCCTTGCAATCAAAGGGACTCTCAAGAGTCTTCTCCAGCACCACTATTAAATGGTTAAAGTTAAAGGCTTACCTGCCTAACAGAGTTTGGAAAGGGGAGTGGAGAGAAAAGTCTTCTAATAGAAAAACAAATAGTTTTCTTAAGGAAAGAAAAGAACATTTTTAGGAGAAAGTTTGTGACAGTGTTTGTCTCTACAGTAAGAGTAGTCTTTCCACCTTCTTCAAGGCCATAAAGCTCCCCAGAAAGGAGAGTTATTATACAATAGCCTTGTTTCCTAGAAATTGCTACTTCTACTCAGACAAGGAAAGCTCTAAGAAGGCATTTTACTATGTTTGTTGAACTTCAAATGTCCTCACCTTAAAATAATCTCTGTGACAACTCTGGGGTTCCAAATGGTCTGCATACGTTGAATACTTCTCAACCACATAGTAAAGCTACTTCCCTTCACAAAAAGTTCTAAACTCAAAATATTTTATCTCACTGTTACTCATTGTATACTGTAACTTTCAGACCTTATTTTTTGTTTCAGAAATAATTATATTGCAATGATATGATAAAGGAAGAAGAGCAAAGGGAAAGTATTAAACATATATTAAATGTATTTTCTTTCCCAGTGGATAGATCTTAAATTTGTGAGGTATTTTATTTTGTTTTCATAGGAGAAAAAAACATGTTCGAGATTGGTGTTGCTATCCCTGATCTTCAAGTGACTGAAGCCTAGAAAAGCTGAGAGGTTTGGCCAGAGCCACTTCTCTCAGTTTCAAAGGTTTGCTTTAAATCGGAGTTACAGGGATGGAGTTTTAACGCATCTTCTCATCTTATTTTTATAAATACTTTTGGTAGCAACCAGAAAGTTTGGAGACTGAATAGAGAGGTTTTATTGGATTAGTAGCATTTCTTTGCAAGCACTTGTCATTTCTTAAAATGATGTTCTGTAGCAGGCTTCTAATTTTTTTTCAGTAACTTACTTTCCTTTCTATACCTTTTAAACTCTTTCCTAACTATTTAAAACAACCAGCCTGACTTTTGACTCAGAAACTTTGACTTTTTGTTTCTAGACCAGTCTTAGTATCCATTCTTTGACAGTTGTTGCTCTCAGATGTTTAATTAATATATTTCATTATAGAGTATGGATGATTTTTATTCTTCATAGATGGGATTGCAAGCTTCAAAGACATTAGAGGAGATAAAATTTCTCCCCACTCTCTTCCCACCTGCTTTCTTCTACCTTTTTACTTCTAGAATGGAGATACAAACTAAGATTAGAAGTTGAAACGGGAAATAAATGCAGAAAGTTGGCTATTAAATATTGTCTCTCCTCTTGGAATCATACACATACTGTTTAACTTATAGCCAGTAGTTCAGAGATTCCCTAACATATTTCATGATAGGGAATATAGTTTGATTCAGAAATTTCTGAAATGCTTAGTGGAAATTCTCTTAATATTTTACCTCTCTCCAGTGGTAGCTTTCCTGAAATGAGTTGTGATATAATTTCTAGAAGAGGGATGCAAATCACTTAACAGGAAAAAAGAAATGAGACTCTTCTTCCAAAATAAAAAGAAAAGATAATAGAGGTTGAGTATAGGGTGAAAATTGTTAGAGCTGAAAGTATGAGTTAATTGAAACTAAAAGAAAAGATAGGAATCTTACCTAGGTAAATAAAACGGGAGGTTTAAAGGAAAACTAACTTTGAGGAAAGTATTAAAGTACGTTCAAAACAGGCAGATGGTTATGAGAAATTGTTAATAGTAAGTAAAGACCATAAATATGAAAATCTGAACAGAGTGAACAAAATCAGTAAGGCACAAATTTAAGATATTGTCAGGAATTTACTTTAGGTCTTTAAAATCTTAAATGTTGAATATCTGAGCTTTAGTTGCTTTGTAATAACTTAGATCTCAGCAAAGAACATTTTCTGCCTCACTGTAAAAGGTAATGTGATCTTTTTACAGAAAGTTTTTAAATTTCTAAAATGTAGAATACTAGGACTTTGGATAATTCAATAGGCAAAATGGCTGAAAACAACTAATAATGCTACATGAAGTATAATGAACATCTAATTAAAAGCGTCGGAGTGACTTCCCTGGCAGTCTAGTGACCAAGACTCCGCACTGCCAATGCAGGGGCCTGGGTTCGAACCCTGTTCAGGAAATTAGATCTGACATACAGCAACTAAGAGTTCACATGCTGGAATGAATATTGAAGATCTCATGTACTTCAACTAAGATCTGGTGCGGCCAAATAAATAAATAAATATTTTTTTAAAAGCATCAGATCACTGCTAAGGCAGTAAGGAATTATCAAACAAAAAGTGAAGGGAAAATGGGAACTCAGAGAGCTAAAGAATCACAGAAGTCACTTTTGAAAAAGTTCAGTGAGGTACTATCTTACAAGAGTCAGTTGTTAAACTTTCAGGAATTTTGCAAACTAGCTGTTAAACATAGTGATTATTAAAAATAAAATTATACAAATGTACAAATAAGTTATATTTAAAAGATTAAAATGTTAAAGGTTATGAAACTTCAAAATAAAAATAAGTGATAAAACTCATCATTTCCTAATAGTTTTCTAGGATAGCCACTAATATGATGGAATATTTTAGTGGCTATCCTAGGGGGATAAAGAGAATATACAAAATAAGATAGTAGATTTATAACTGAATCACCCAGAACTTCCTCCTCCTCACTCCCAGAAAAAAATTAGAATGGCAAAATCAGATGAAAAGATATCCCTATGTGCCCCAAAATACACACAAGAATAAACAAGCTGTCAACAGCTGTAAGACCCTGTGATAGTGATATCAGCATCTATACAAGGAGAAGTGATAGAAGCCTGAAAGTCAGTCTGTACTCATTAAAAAATGCAGTTGATCAATTTGAGAACAGCATCTGAAGCTATAAGGGTTTTTGCACAGTCTGTATGTGAGTGCAAGGTATCTCAGTAAGGTGTGAAGGAGCTGGATTTGTCTGAGCCCCTTCAGTTATCAGCTATAGCTCCATTTTAGTTCAAAGCCCCTCACTAAGGGAGAACTTCTAGAAGGTCCAGATGAGTGGGAGGAAAGAACAATACCCAGAGATCTCACAGTGTATGAGATATATCTTTGAACACTTGACAGAAACAGCAAAAAGGAGTTCTAGAGCTGTGAAGATAGAAAACTTGAAAAATCCTGACCCAGTACTCTTTATCTTTAATTGAAAGTTCAAGAAAACTAATTTACATAAAAATGAACAACAGAAAAGGATCAAGATTGAATCCAATGGAAACCTATTTGAAAAATGAATGTAAGGATCAGAATAATGTCTCTACAGTGAAAGTATGCCAGAAAGACATGCCCAGAAAACAATGAAAGGTATAACCTAATATTGCAAAACAAGTTAAAGAAAACTGATGATGATGTGGAAGAAAAATGTAAATGAGTTAATAGAACTCAAATTATTAGAAATAAAGAAGCATTTTATTTTAAAAATTTAAGTTTAGAAGGAGCACAATAGTTATTTAAAGCAAGTAGGTAAAAAACAGGAAATTTTTAAAAATAAAAATTAAAGAATTCTTTCCCTTCCACATCCTGACCAATTTTGTATTAAAGCCATTGTATGTGAAGGATAACAACGTAGTTAGGTGCATTGCAAGACCAGGAAGGTAGGGGACAGCTATGGTAACCCAATAGGACTGACCCCTGATGAGGGCAGGAGCTGTCCTGGTGTAAGAAGTGGGAGCCTGAGCAAAATGAGATGGTTACACATTGGACTGGTCTGAATCCAGTCTGGAAAGTAGATGGTACTAGAGACAGAAGACTAGTTACATAAAGATATTGATCAAGTGAATATTTATTTTAAGGGTAGTGTTATCTGTAACTTTTACTGTTCGAGAAGAGAGTTATAAATATAGAAAAGGGGAAAAATATAAACCATATAATACTAGAATTTGAAAAATTAGTATGAACATATTGTTTTCCATTTATACAAATATAAACATAAATGTTTATCTATTTTACATACAAATATTGTAATTCTCTAGCTCAGTCCACTGAAAAGGTGTGGGGTCACTGCCACTCCAATAGCAGTCAGCACACCTAAGATTCAGATCGTGGTTTCTAAATACTCAGTTCAGTTCAGTCACTCAGTCATGTCTGACTCTTTGCAACCCCATGAACCACAGCACCCTGGGCCTCCCTATCCATCACCAACTGCTGGAGTCTACCCAAACCCATGTCCATTGAGTCAGTGATGCCATCCAACCGTCTCATACTCTGTTGTCCCCTTCTCCTCCTGCCCTCAATCTTTTCCAGCATCAGGGTCTTCTCAAATGAGTCAGCTCTTTGCATCAGGTGGCCAAAATATTGGAGTTTCTGCTTCAACATCAGTCCTTCCAATGAACACCCAGGACTGATCTCCTTTAGGATGGACTGGTTGGATCTCCTTGCAGTCCAAGGGACTCTCAAGAGTCTTCTCCAACACCACAATTCAAAGCATCAATTCTTCAGCACTCAGCTTTCTTTATAGTCTAACTCTCACATCCATACATGACTACTGGAAAAACCATAGCCTTGACTAAACGGACCTTTGTTGACAAAGTAATATCTCTGCTTTTTAATATGCTATCTAGGTTGGTCATAACTTTCCTTCCAAGGAGTAAGTGTCTTTTAATTTCATGGCTGCAGTCACGATCTGCAGTGATTTTGGAGTCCCAAAAAATAAAGTCAGCCACTATTTCCACTGTTTCCCCATCTATTTGCCACTCCCATCTAAATTGCCAAGGCTGTTTGGATAAATACCTTGTTTCAAGAGTTGGGCAGGGAAAGTATTAGATTATCCTGTAATATTTTATGCCAGAAAGCATGGTGCTCAAGGAATGATGGGAGGCATGTCAAAAGGGTACATAATCCAGTTCAAAAGGCCAAGTAGGGAACAATTGGAGCATCAAATTGATGATAATAATACCTGATAGTAATCCACTGAATGAACTAGGAAATAATAAGGCTTTACTAATAAATGAGTTAATTGAAAGTTTGATGAGAATGGAGAAGTGTGCATAGTTTCAATAACTTATTTGCAACTGAAAAAAAAATAATTTTGCAGTAAAGAAACCTGGCTCACATAACGTTCATCAAGTGTTGAAAGTTGATAGCATCGGTAATGGGACAAATCAAAAATGTATACCACCTGGTAGGGTGCATTGGAAGAAACATACATCTCTTCTGTAACATTCCTGCCAAAGTTGCAGGTCTCATCATGTGGGAACATCAACAAATCTAAAGAGAAGTTCTACAAAATAATTGACCTGTAGTTTTCAGCAGTAGTAAGATTGCAAAGTCAAGGAGACTTGAGGAACTGCTCTCTCTGGAGGGGATGTCTCATAAGACAACTCATGGTTTCAAACTTGATCGATTTGCTCTTAATGATATTATGAGGAAACTTAAATGGAATGTGAGCATGATGTAGTAATGTATTAATGTTGCTTTCTTAATTTTGACGGTTTTATGATTGTATTAAAAAACATCTTTATTTGTAGGAAATACACACTGAGAATTCAAGAGTGATGAGACATCACGGTAGCAAGTTACTCTCAAATGGTTCAGGAAAAACAGTTTGTGATTACTTCAATCTTGAAAAATATATTAATCTTTTAAAAAATAATAAAAATGGATTTGAGAGTGACAGATACAGAAAGTTGGCAGAGAATATTAGACATACATTTAATAGGAATCTCATAGAAAAAAAACAGTACAACTAAACAAATAATTAAAATGTATAAACAGGAAAACTTTTCTAAAATTAAAAAAAAAATTAAAACTGCATATCAAAAGGTTTGAACAGGTACCTAAGGTGATAACAATCACCGAGAAATATTCTAATAAAATTATTGAAATTAAAAGAAAAATACTTTGATGAAATTGCAGGCCCTCAAAAAATGTTTTTAAAAAAAAATAAAATGAAGTAGTCATCAGAAGTTCATCAGCAGTGGTTTATAGGAGACACTGCAGTCAATATACTTAAGAATCAGAGAAAGAAACTGAAACAAACGGGCTTGAAATATAAAGGCTGCAATCAAATATATTAGTGAAGAATTAGGGTTCACATAACCCTTCCTGAAAAGAAAGAGCAAACTTCAAACACCCAAAATGATGGAAGAGATACTGATATAAAGACTGCTATTAGTAATTAAGATAGTTATAAGGAAAAGCATGCATAATATGAAAAAACTGTATGCTGTAACAATTTGGAGAAAATGCAGTTATCAGAAAGTGGGGGTAGAATTGAAGATAATACTAACATAGAATAAACTTTCTGATTGCTTTGACGTTATTAACAAAAGGATAATGTTTCAAATCAGATTTGGGGAGATTTCTCATAGTAGGGTCCAAAATCCAACAAAATCTGTTAGAACAACAGAATAAAGCTTCCTGATTTTATGTTTATATATTCACTTTTATAAATATATAAATTTTATGTAGATATATTTTATTATGTGTATAAATGTTTTATAAACATGTTTAGTAAAATACAAATTTTATATAAATATTTTATATATTATATTTAAATAATATATATGATCCCTTGTTTAGGAATCTAGTGTGTGTGTGTGTGTGTATATATAAACTTAGGCTTGTCCATGTGTGTGTGTATATATTCATGAACAAATAAAATAGACTGCACAGTGAGACTGTGTTCTAGTTACTGTTACTTCATAACTACCCCTAAAGCTCAGTGGATTAAGATAGCAATCATTTTGTGGATTCAGTAGATTAGGAATTCAGCCAGAATTTTGGCTTGGATGGTCCTTGTGGCATAGACTGAAGTCACTTAATGGGATTCAGCAGATGGATAAGCTACTTTGGAAGGTCCAAAATGGTTTCACTCCCCTTTTCTTGTGACTTTTGGTACCAGCTAAAGGTTTAGGCTCAGAGCACTATTGCATGACCTCTACAGAGTGGTGCTTGGACTTCTTACATGATCCTGGCTTCCTCCAGATGAAGCACCCCATGAGAACCAGGAAAAAGTTCCACAGACTCTTCTGATCTAACCTGGAAAGTCCCATATGATCATTTCTACCACATTGACTTGCTTAGTTGAGTCATAAGACCAGCCCAAACTGAAGAAGAGGATTAGACTTCACCTCTTGATGGGGAAATGGCAAGGTTACATAGTACAAAACCATATGGGATGCGAGGCATGCTTGGAATATATAATCTGCTTCAGGCTTTTTATATAAAAGGTATATTTGTAAATATATTCATATATATTCAACATATAAACATAGAATAGTATGAATAGAACTGGAGTTCACACACACAACTTCAGTCATATCAAAAGTTACTTCACCTTAATTGTTTCAAGAAAATAATTTTCAGATTTGATAGTAAAGCAAATCTAACCCTATACAGTATCTTGTTGTAACAGAGACAGAGGTTAGAAATAAAAGAACCATGTAGCTTTAAAAAAAAAAAGGAGGGACATCTGTATATGGTGTGGAGCATTCTTACTATTACTGCAGTAAGACCACTGCTATACTTATTATTGAATAAAATAAGCAAGGTAGAGAAATGTGTATGTTACTGTTTATTAAAGAAGGAGGAGCAATACATATATGTGTGTGTACATATATACATAATTACAAAATATGTATAAATATACATTTACTAAAATAATGTAAGTGTAAACATATTTACATGAACATATATATTTACTTATATTATTTTAAATGGAAGGATGAACCTTTCTTTAAATGTTTATAATGACCAGAACAGAATAGGGTAGGGAGAAAGGGATATCCTTGTTTAATATTGTTGTTTTATAGATTTGACTTTGGAACTATATTACCCACCTATAAAAAAAAAAAGTTTACAAAGTAACCCCTTAAAAGTGAAGTTGAAAATAAAATGAACAAGTGAACCTTGATGTCTATCCATCTGGCAGCATTCACACCTAGGAAGGAATATTCCAAGTGATTTTAAAATGGTGTTCAACTGTATATTTCTAACAGAACATACTCCAGAATAAAAAGAACTAGGGAAGATAGTTAAGTATTTTCAGTGATCATGTAATGATTGTAATGTTGGTATTATAAACAAGCAAGTTGTGATGGAGTACTGTAATTCTGTAATCCCCAGTGTGTTGAGAACCAGGATTCTTCATATGTAAGAAAGCATTAAGAGATTAAGTAAAAACCTAATGGTACTAATTTTTAATTAGAAGAGCCAGTGTAAACTCAAGATTCACTTCATATTTTTAACCTATGTCTTCATTCATCAATCTGTGTCTTAGCTGTGTCTTCATAGCCTCAAGATTTGCCATGAGTTGCTAATTGTTGAATTGTCAGGGATTCATTTTTTACTAACCAGTCTACTAATTTTTATACTTTATATTTTCTATTATATTTTTAAAGAACAATAAAAGAATATGTATTATTGTGAACATTTAAATATTTTTGAGTTTTTTGATGAATTGTTGCTTCACTTGGCTTCCCCAGTGACTCAGCAGGTAAGGAATAATCCACCTGCAGGAGACACAGGTTTGATCTCTGGGTCAGGGAGATCCCCTGGAGAAGGAGATGGCAAACCACTCCAGTATTCTTGCCTGAAAAATCCTATGGACAGACAAGCCTAACAGGCTACAATTAATTAGTCTTGGTATCCAGCAAATAAATTTGGTGACTGTGGTAAAACGAAGAGTAATGCAGCAATAATCATGTTTACTTTTTGTCTTCTTAAACTACACACACTCCAGACACATAGCTTGCTTTTGTTATGAGACTGGTTTTGTAAGAAAAGACAATTGGTTATTACAAATAGAGAAAAAGGTATAAGTGGGTATAACCATGTAATTACAGTATTTTTTAAGTGATTATAAACTTGTTATTAATAGTTTTGGTAGTTTTTAATGTATGGAATAATTTAAAGTTGTCCATCTTCAAAATCATATTTGTTTTTTTATAAAAATATCTTAAATAATATATTTATTCCTTCAGATTGCTTTTTGTGTCTTATTTTGCTGTTCTGAAAATTTATAAATTACAAAATGAGTTGAAGTAAAGTTAATTTCATTAGCTTCTAAGGCATATTTTCCCCATATTATGTATAATTTGAAAATACAATTAGTTGACGTCTTCACAGGGGAAAAGTCAGTAAACAGAGTGTAAATTATTTTAGACTTCTTTTTTTAGTATAGAAATTAGAATAAATCCTACTTTTTAAAATTTACAGTTAAATTCAACAGTAAAGTAGGATTAATACTGCTATTTGATGCATGGAGATTGTCTTTTAATTTATTAAATGTGATATGAGCTCTAAAATAGTGTACTGAAAATATTGTTATCAGCCAGTTCTAATTTATGGTACATTTAGAAGATTGTTAAGTTTTGAAATTTACATATTGGGCAAAATCTTGTATAGATTACTCTCTTAAGAGTCTGACCACATTTAATCAATTATAAGACAGCTTACATATTTAATACTTTATCTTCAAGTAATTTTTTAGGATATAAAATATGAATTTACTTTTCTTTTTTCTTCTATCAGAATACAGTCGTTTTGAAGCCAAAATACATGACTTACGGGAGCAGATGATGAATAGTAGCATTAGTTCAGGTTCAGGTTCTCTTCGAACTAGCCAGAAGCGATCCCTCTATGTCAGGTAAAGTTTTTTTAATTTCTAGTTATAGCAGTCTTCATTTATGCATGCAAGTTCTTTCAGGATTTTCACTATGACTTAGTTTTCACTATAGAAAAGTATATTGCAAGGAAAATGCAGTATTGAAAACCAAGGAAATGTTTTTTATGATTGATTTCCTGATAGTGTGTCTTTTAGAAATAGTATGTCTTTGGGATATTATTATAATTTTATTAATGACAGTTATATAACCTCTTGAATAATAATAATAGTATGATAAAGACAAAATACATAAGGACTAGAAACTTTTTTAAGTTGTTATGACATATCCAACAGTTTTATTTTCCGGTATCTTTTTTAGAATAAAATATTCTTTGTTTGAGTAACATTTAATTACTGTAATTTCTACCAGTCCTTCTATGTTCACTGCTGTAATTTATCTCTGCCTACCTGGATAGTGTGCACTTCTAATTTGTGAGCATTTCTAGGGTCTTGTAGAGTAAATATTACTTCGGTTATTTTATTTCAACGCCTCTCTTCAGATACGCCATTTAGAGCTTCCTCTACTCTAAATTTACCATCATTCAAAACCATGTTAAACTCTGTCTTCTCCTGCTGTCATCTCTCTTTTGTATTTATCTTTTGTTGTTGTTGTTATTGTCATTTTAGTGAGTTTTAGGATGGAAAGAAAATGCAAGCATTACTTGAGAGATTTTCCAGGTTCAGTTACAGACCACAGTACAGTGAATATCACAATAAAGGAAGTCATGAATATTTTGGTTCCCCAGTGCATATAAAACTTATATTTACACTGTTCTGTAGTCTTTAAATGTACAGTAGCATTATGACTCTTAAAAAATATAATCTCAATTTTAAAATATTTTATTGCTTAAAAAAATGCTAATTGTCAACGAACCTTAAGCAATTTCAATATTTTTTTTTTTCTGATGGAAGGTCCTACCTCTGTGTTGATGATTGCTGACTGATCAGGGAGGTGGTTGCTAAAGGTTTGAGGTGGCTGTGGCAGTTTCTTAAAATAAGACAGTGGTAGAATTTGCCAAATTGATCAACTCTTCCTTTCATGAATAGTTTCTCTGGAGCATGTAATGCTGCTTGATAGTATTTTAACCACAGTCAACTTTTTTCAAAATTACAGTCAGTTCTCTCAAATTCTGCTGCTGCTTTATCAAGTAAGTTGATGTAGTATTTCCATACCTTGTTGTTATTTCAGTATGCTTCACTGCATCTTCACCAGGAGTGGATTCTACCTCAAGAAACCACTTTCTTTGCTCATCCACAAGCATCCTCATCTTTTGAGTTTAAACATCTTTCCAAGTTTTATCATGGGATTGCAGCAGTTCAGTCACATCTTCTGGCTCCACTTCTCATTCTAGTTCTCTTTCTGTTTCTAACTTCCTCTGCTGAAGTCTTAAACCCCTCAAAGTCATCCATGAAGATTGGAATCAATTTCCTGCAAACTCCTATTAATACTGACATTTTGACCTCTTCCCATGAATCAACAGTGTTTTTAATGACATCTAAAGTCAAAAAATTACTCCTTGATCCATGGGCTACAGAATGGAAGTTGTCTCAGCATAACATTCATTTCATTGTTCATCTCCATCAAAACTCTTGGGTGACCAAGTACATTGTCAGTTAGCAGTAACATTTTGAAAGAAATCTTTTTTGAGCAGTAGGTCTTAACAGTATGCTTAAAATATTCAGTAAACCGTGTTGTAAACAAACGTGCTGTCATCTAGGCTTTGTTAATTTCAATTCTAGAGCACAGGCAGAAGGCACTGTAGATTTAGCATAGTTCTTAAAGACCCTTGGATTTTCAGAATGGTAAATGAGCATTGGTTTAACTTAAACTCACAGCTCCATTAAGCCCTGACAAGAGAGTCAGCCTGCCCTTTGAAGTTTTGAAGCCAGGCATTGACTTCTCTATAGCTATGAAAGTTCTAGATGGCATCTTCTTCCAATATGAGGCTGTTTTGTCCACACTGAAAGTCTGTTGTTGAGTGTAACAACCTTCATTACTTATCCTAGCTAGATCTTCTGGATAATTTGTTGCCTCTTTTACATCAGTACCTGCTGCTTTACCTTGCACTTCTATGTTATGGGATGGTTTCTTTCCTGAAACCTTAGGAACCAAACTTCAAACTTTTGCAGCTTCCTCACTTCTCTCAGCCTTCACAGAACTGAAGAGTTTGGGCCTTGCTCTGAGTTACACTTTGGCTTAAAGAAATGTTATGGCTGGTTTGATCTTCTATCTAGACCTCTAAAATATTCTCAGTATCAGCAATAAGGCTTTTTCACTTTCTTATTATTCCTGTGTGTACTCAAGTAGAACCTTCGTTTTTTTTTCAGCTGGCTTACTAATGCAAGAAGCCTAGCTTTTGGCCTATCTTAGCTTTCAACATCCCTTCTTCACTAAGCATAACTTTTTTCTCATTTAAAGTGAGAGACCTGTGACTCTTCCTTTCACATGAGTACTTAAGAGGCCATTGTCAGGCTATTCAATGGCCCAATTTCAATATTGTCGTGTCTTGGAGTAGGGGGGGCGCCCAAGGAAAAGGGAGAGAGGTGGGGAAAAGGGCCAATTGGTGGAGCATTCAGAACACAGACATTTATCAAGTTACCATCTTATTAAAGCATGGTTTGTGATACCCCAAAATGATTACAATAGTAAAATTAAGGATCACTGATCACCATAATAAATATATTAATGAACAAGTTTGAAGTATTGGGAGAATTACCAAAAGGTGACACAGAGACGCAAAGTGAGCAAATGTCAGAAAAATGGCGCCAATAGTCATGGCAAACTAACAGGGCCTTCCATTTGTGAGGAAAAAAAAACACAATATCTGCCAAGTGCAATAAAGTGAAACACAATAAAATGAGGCATGCCTGTAGACACATGTAGCCAATCTGCCATAATTAACCAGAAGTCTTATCGTTCTTGTTGGTAAATATATTTTTAATCTCAAATGTAAGAATGAAGTTAAGGCTACAATAGATTGTGTACAGTATGGTGCTTTTTTATAAAGATCTGAAATAAGTAAAATCATACATAGATACATAGTCATCCATATGTGTGTGATAAAATCAAACCAACAGCAAAAAAGGGTAAAGAGCGAGGAAATAATAAACTCTGTATTCAGAATAGTGGTTATACTCTAATTAGCACTTAACTCAATCTGAGGAAAGCAGGATCGAGGGGAAAAATACACAGGTGAATGTGAGTCACTGATAAAAGTTTTGTGTAGAAACCTTTAGGTTTATAGTAGATTAACAAGTGTTTATTATATTCTTATGATTAATAACCCACATAAGTATTCCATGAGTACTTCCCTTTTTTTAATGAATCAGAGTACTAAAAGGCAAAGTTTAAATGTTAACATAGGAAGTAGAACTTGTGAGTTTCTCCATTGTTTATTGGTAATATAGTTGTATTGATTCAAAAGTTTAATTTATGATAATAAAAATGTTAAGGTATAGTTTTCCCTTTTCTGAATGTCTTGTGGCATTTGTTCTACCTCTTAAGCTACTCTGTTATCTTGTATTCTGTTTATTTGTATCTTCATCTTTGTCATCTTTACCTTTTTAAATAAATATTTAGTAAATGCCTGACTGTATCAAACCTTTGTTTTTTGATGTTAACTCTATTTTGCAAGTAGAAAGATGCTTCCTCAGTATTCAGAATTTATTGAAGTAATGACTTTAGCATTTATATCATTTATAATCTTAATTTTTACAGTAGAATTCTATACTTTTAGAATTCTTCAAATAAAATCCAATGTGTTGTATATGTTTTAATATACGTTTAAGTAAACCTTCCCACTTTTGATTCACCTATTTCCTTTACACTGTTAGCCACTGAAAAGACTTGAAAGAACATATTTGAAAAGCATTAACTAGTTCATTCATTTAGCTGTCAATTAATTTCACCCCTCTTCAGTTTTACTTCAAGAGACAGCTTCTTAAAAGTTGAGTAGCATGAAAAGAAATATGATTTGTATCCTAATTTCCCATTGCCAAATTAAAACAAAAGAATCAACAAATTATATTTTAAATGTAGTTGCTGGGATCCTTCCTCTACTCTTAAGAGAAGTTTTTTGAATCTAAGAATTTTAATTTCTTTAAATATTGTACACTCATTAAGTAGTAAGACATTATTTTGTTATCAAAATTTAAAATATTCCTAACATTTTGAAATTATTATGTTAAATTAATACAGTATTTTTTCCAAAACAGTTGGCAACTGTTAAGTCATCATATAGTCATGTGTAATTAGTTTTCATATATGTTATTGACTCTGAAAACCCTATTAACTCTGGTTTTATGAACAAATGAAAGCAATACTTACCTGGGAAAATAATCACTCTGGTCTTCTAGCCTTAAAGTCCACAAATGATGAATCAGATCAGTCAGCAAATTTGTTTTCCCAAGTGTGTCTAGTCACAGGGGAGAGTCTCTTAATATTTACTTTATTAATTTAGAGCAACTCACCAAATTTATCTTCATTTTAGAATTAAATATAGTTTGCTATTGGATTGTACTAAAAGTATTTTTTTTTATTTTCTCATACAAAATTTTAAATTTCTCATACACTATTGAGAGAATAGTGTGTCTATTACCATTACAAGTTAATTTTGCTATTTCTTTTTACTCTCATTGTCTTCTTGTATATAACACAAAATTGAGCTTGGCATTATTTTGCCTACCGTGGTACATTGTTTCACTGTCTACCTAAATTATATATATACTTTTAGGATCCTGTTTATTTAATATTGATAATATCATTATAAGAAATGCAGACTTTTTTCTTCTTAATCTAGGGCCCTCTTTGATTATGACAAGACTAAAGACAGTGGCCTTCCTAGTCAGGGATTGAACTTCAAATTTGGAGATATCCTCTATGTTATTAATGCTTCTGATGATGAATGGTGGCAAGCCAGACAGGTTACACCAGATGGTGAAAGTGATGAAGTTGGGGTGATTCCCAGTAAACGCAGGTAAATATAAGTCTGTTAGAGTCTTACCACTTGAAAATTGGGCAATGTGAATAATTGCTGGGATTTTTTTTAATTTCCTTTACTGAAGTGATGATTTTATGCTTGGTGTTTTATATTGTGTTTCACAGCCGTTTAATTTTATTCACCTTGTATTGTAACTGGGCTTCCCTGATAGCGCATTTGGTAAAGAATCCACCAGTAATGCAGGAGACCCCAGTTCGATTCCTGTGTCAGGAAGATCTGCTGGAGAAGGAATAGGCTACCCACTCCAGTATTCTTGGGCTTCCCTTGTGGCTCAGCTGGTAAAGAATGCACCTGCAGTGTGGGAGACCTGGGTTCGATCCCTGGGTTGGGAAGATCCCTTGAAGAAGGGAAAGGCTACCTATTCCAGTATTCTGGCCTGGAGAATCCAGTGGACTTTAGAGTCCATGGGGTCACAAAGAGTCGGACACAACTAAGCGACTTTCACTTCCTTTCACTTTATATTTTAACCAATGATATAGTAAGAGAATATGAAGCCCCCAAATAGAAATTTCTCTAAAGTTCCTACAAAGTAAGTATATTTTAAGTCACTGTGCCACAGATCTATACCAGTGGAGAAAGAATTAAAAACCTCTATAATTTTCCCATGTGGTGGTTTGATTTCAGTCGCTAAGTCATTCCGACTCTTGCAGCCCCATGGACTATAGCCTGCCAGGCTCCTCTGTCCAGGGGATCTTCCTGACCCAGGAATCAAACCCAGGTCTCCTGCTTTGCAGGCAGATTCTTTACTCACTGAGCTATGAGTTTTCCCATGTAGGTGGTGTTAAAACTCAAATTTTCAGGGGTTTTGATTTTGTGAATTGCCTCTTCTAGATTAAAAAAGGAAAAGAGTTTTAAGTGCAAAATTTTTAGAAATATCTAAAATTTTCTTTTAGATATTTTAGATTTTTAGAAATGTTTAGCTATTTCTTTTAGATATCATCTCTTTTTCTTGTTTAATTTAGAATCATGTGTGCATTCAGTAGTCTTTCCTCTTTGTTTTAACTGGTTATTGTAGTGATTCACTCACTGGTGCATACTTAACATCTAATGGCATAAGTGGTTAAGTACAGAGTTTCTTTGAAAAAGGTGATCCCAACAACCCTCTCTGAGGTCAGTGAAATGTTATTGGATGTCTCTACTTTTATGGGGAAGGTGTTAAAACATCAATTCATAATTTCCCCAAAAGAACTTATATATGAGATCTGATTCAGCTAAATCATTGCCTAAAACTTAAAAGTTTTAAGATCAGATCAGATCAGTCGCTCAGTCGTGTCCGACTCTTTGCGACCCCATGAATCGCAGCACTCCAGGCCTCCCTGTCCATCACCAACTCCCGGAGTTCACTCAGACTCACGTCCATCGAGTCAGTGATGCCATCTAGCCATCTTATCCTCTGTCGTCCCCTTCTCCTCTTGCCCCCAATCCCTCCCAGCATCAGAGTCTTTTCCAATGAGTCAACTCTTCGCATGAGGGGGCCAAAGTACTGGAGTTTCAGCTTTAGCATCATTCCTTCCAAAGAACACCCAGGGCTGATCTCCTTTAGAATGGATTGGTTGGATCTCCTTGCTGTCCAAGGGACTCTCAAGAGTCTTCTCCAACACCACAGTTCAAAAGCATCAATTCTTCCGCGCTCAGCCTTCTTCACAGTCCAACTCTCACATCCATACATGACCACAGGAAAAACCATAGCCTTGCCAGTGAAAATTGTCAGAGAGACATTAATGTTTATTTTAGCTAGTTAATTCACTTCAAATCACGCTTATGATATAATAAACTTGTTCTTTCCTTGTTAATAAACTGGACTTATACTTATTTTGTTGAGACTCTAAATTGATACTTATGCCAAATCATATGCCTGTTTATAAACCTCTCTACCATATATATATTTGTACATCTGTTGATAGACTTTGAAGAATACAAATGTTGAAATATTGCCAAGATCTCTATAATTGTGGTTTTGGAATTTATGACTGTTGTTGGCTAGATCCATATTTTTAGCAAGATCCAACTATTTGGTGACAACTCCTCTTTTAGCAATGCAGCCCTCAGCATAACTTCTTCTCTAGAATAGAATATAGTATCCTTTAAATGCAGAAATGCTTCCTCTGTGCCTTGTTGAGTCAATAGAAACCTCACATCTTAAATATCAAGGTCAGAGTTCCTAAAAATTGTCTTTATCTCTGGAAGTCTTTTATCTTACAAAGGCTTTACATGTGTCTGCAACAAATGAGAAATACAGCTGACTTTGGTGGAAAGAGATATTTTGCATTTTGTATAAAAATTCTATAAGGTTAGATTTTGAAGCCAAAAGTGATCAAAGAGATATACCTTGACACCTCTACAAACTCCCAAATTTGTGAATAATAATATAAAATATAATTTTCCTGCCATAAATTACAGTATGAAATCACAGCCAGTTATGCCATTTCATCCTTCAGTGTATTCTAAACTTGTATTTTTTTACATAGAATGCTGTCATCTTTAATAATAGCACAAGGACTTGGAGTTCTTAGCTAAGAACCTACAGTTCTTAGCTTTCTTTCGGGAACAGTATTGACAAACACAGTTGAAGACACTCAACTATTTAGTAAGCAAAATAATGATTAGAAAACAAAGCCATTTTGAGTTGTAAATGTTCACTCACTAAATGTTAGTTTTTCAGTGCCCTGAATAAGTGCCTTGGCAAAATTATAAATTCATTATTCCTATCATGGACTCTCAAGGTTGCTCTGGAATAGTAAAAACAAAAATTTTAAATCCGTGACTGCTAGGGTTCTTCTGTACCCATGGTAAAACTTTATAGTTAGATAATTAAAAAAAAAAAGAAAAGAAAGATATGCTTTTATTCATAGGCTTTTTGGTAGGTTTTTCTGCTATATACTAATATGATTGCTATGCTGAAATCAAGAATTTATAAAGCTTAATTTGTATGAAATTTTTCAAGATTCATACTGGTTGCAATATTCATACATGGCTGTAGATTGTACACTATATACATTGTTGTAATATGTTGCTTGCTTGTTTCAAAGGTAACACTTTCAACAAGGTTTAAAATTCAAAAGATTTTAACAGCTGTACAGGTCCCCTCCTCACCCTGTTCCCCACCCACCCATTTCACCTTCCCTGAGAAGTTAACTAAGGTTACCATTTCTTCTGTATCCTTCCAAAGATACTTTAAAACTATATTTTGTGTACTGTAAATGGTTACTTTATGTGTTTATACAAATATATCATTGGAATTAAGCTTAAATGTTTTTATTTCCCTCCTTTTTATTTTTAAAAATTTCAGAGCTGCAGAAAATATAAGTACAAAGAAATACAAGAATAGTACATAGAATACCCACATTTCTTTCATCTACTTTCCTCAGTTGTTAACATTTTACTTCATTTGCTTTCGCTCTGACAGTGAGTTTTTAGCATATGTGTTCCATAAGCTAAATATTCAAAAACCAGGACAAATGGAAAACCTGGAAAATTGCTGAACTCAGAAGTGGTACATCATAATAATTTCAGTATAGTTATGGATTTGAGTGTATATATAAGTATACATACTTGTACTTAATAAGTGGTTTTATTTCATAATAAAATGAGCCCTATATTTCATTTCTCAGAAGTTGTTATTGTGAGATGCAAATGACTTTTAAAGGCTTTAAAATATAAAAATGCTCCATATTAAAGTAGCAATCCTGATGATTTCTAATTAGAGCCTTGAGTATGTTTATTATACTTAAAAAATGATCTGTGCTTTGCCAGGGTTGAGAAGAAAGAACGAGCCCGATTAAAAACAGTGAAATTCAATTCTAAAGCAAGAGGAGATAAAGGGGTGCGTATATAAAATCTGTTATTGACTTTTTCATAATTCTTATTTGAGCTACATTATTAAAGTTAGAAGGACCTCATCATAAGAATTAACAACAGCTCTTGCCATTGGTGGTTTACAATAATAGATTTGCTTGAGTAAGCAATTTATTAAATGAAAGCACCCATTTCACAGACTTTTCCAGATTATCAGAATTGTCATTTGGTATATTCTTAACATACTTTTGGTTGTTATTTTTAAAAGTGAAATGAATTCAGCCTTCACACAGATGAACAGTTATTCAGAAACTTGTATCAACAGTATTAATTGCCATAACTAATAATACATCTTCTGAGAAAATAGGTCCCCCCAAATTATTAACTAGTTCATAATGTAAGTTTATGGAGTTTTGCAAGTGTGGAAATTATCTTGTTCTTTTCCTCCTTTATTCTAATATTACTTAATAATAGAATCCATGTTTCAAATGTTTAAATCAATATGAATTTTTATCTTAAGGAAATAAAGGGACAGTCAAAAGGAGGACTTTGTAAATGGGCAAGAAATATATCAAAATTATTATATATATATATTTTTTAGATATATTTTTGTTTTCATGTAAAGTCCTTGAATCTGGTGAATGTCAAGGGATGATATCACAGGCTTCATCCTGTAGTATGTGTGTAAATACTGCAATGGAATATTCTAGCAGTAAGCCTGAGGAAAGAGCTGAACACATACTGTGTTGAAATACTGTTTATAGCAATGTTTTATATTTGGGGATATTTACATCTAAAGCAAATGTTTTATACATCTTTTGATCAAGTTTCAAAAGAATATGGAAAATTAACTCTGTAAATAAATTAATCCTACTCTTTGTACATGTCTGATATCATTAAGCATTCAAAGTTTTAATATTTTAAAGGAATATAGTCCTTAATCAAAGAAATTAAATCTCAGTAAATTGTATAATGTATTCAGTTATCTTGGGAATAACAAATTTCTTTTAAATTTATTTGTACCTTTCAGAAAATACAAAATTATATAGTATAATCTGAAGTAATGTTTGAAATAGAAAATCTTTGAAGAAAAATATCCCCAAGTAAATGCTCAGGATTTGAAATATATATAGTGATTTTCATGCTTATTTTATAATGTCTTTTAAAATATTTTAGTAAATACATTGTCAGTGTATTGAAAAAGGAATTGCATGTTGTAACTTTCCTTTCAAACTGTAAGAAGTTAACTGAATTAACGACATATTTAAATCTTAGTCTTGTTTGTTGACTATAACCAACTTTATACACAGTCACTGTGTTCTAACACAGCACCCAAAGTATGCATGGTACTGAGTGGGGTAAAAATACGCTTGCCATTGATACAGAACTGCATCTCTCTGTAATACCGTTTCCCATTCTAAGCTCTTCTTTTCTTGTCCTTATGTGGTAGGTTATGGACTTTATTTCCAATACAGACTTTTTAAAAACACTTTAGGTTCTCATTAACATTCTTAACATTCATTTAGCTATTTTGAAATACTACATATGGAAATTTTATATCTAGATATTTGATATATGTTTCATAAATTTATGTTTTATCAGTCCTTATATTTATTGCACTCTGTTGCAGTATAGCATGAATAATAATAAGTAACTAAACAGATTGTTTTGTATTGAAAATATAAAGAAACTAGAGGTAGTACGTTTCTTCAGTTTTGTGTTTTCCCTACACATTTTCATCCTCTTTGCTTGTGCTATTTTTCACTTTTAATAAATTCTTCACCTGCAGGATATTAGATATAATACAATTAATACATTCTTGACTAACAAGCATTTCTTTCTGTCCTATATTATGATATCTTTATGATATCTCATTTTGGCTAACTGCAAAGATATCAAAAATCAAAACATTTTAAACTTCATGTTTCTTTTGGTTGTTTGCTGTGAAACTGACTCTGACCACTATATATGCAGTAGGAGGAGTAAATAACCTTTTATTAAAAATGTATCAGTTTTATTGGATGGCATTAAAATTATTACTAAATTTGAAATCAGTGATTGTCGTGAACAAAAAATTCCTTCCCTAAATTAGATTACCATGAATTTTTTTCCTACAGAAACTTGTTTTCTTCTCTTTCTGTTTTCTAAAATTTGGATTCAGGCAAGGGTTTTTATTCAAATAATGCTTCTTGACAGTTTGTGAAACTATAAGCTTATATTTCTCCACATTTTTTTTTCCTCAACTTAGTTTTTAACTTCTGCTTTCTTTATCAGAGCCTTCATATTTTAAGATTAATATCAAAACAGTCCACTTGACTAATGACTATGAATTTATTAATTTTGAACTGTTGATGTAAAAAGATAAAAATAAAAGTTTTTTAAAAATATTATTTATTATTAAAATAAATATTCTTACCAAAATAAATCTTTTCAAATAATAGAATTTGAGCTTAAAGTCACTTTAATCCATTTCAGTACCTTAATCACCTGATACCCCATCACTGAAAATATAGGCATACCCCCAAAAAACACCATCTGGTGTTGATATACTTCAAAATATTGATAGCATCGTATGACATGGATAAACTAAAAAAAAATTGAAACAAAATT
Source organism: Bos taurus (assembly GCF_002263795.3). Lineage (NCBI taxonomy): Eukaryota > Metazoa > Chordata > Mammalia > Artiodactyla > Bovidae > Bos > Bos taurus. The sequence goes on along the minus strand of NC_037328.1, from coordinate 71,544,823 downwards.
TCTATCCTTTATGTTGTTCCCACTTCAAAAAATAATAATAATTCCTGGTGTCACAAGGCCATTTCCTTCAAGACATGGGTGCCTGTGACAAATTACAAAAGAAGCTATTCCTCTTTAGCCTCATCTTTCTTTGTGCTACATGCTTTTAAAACTCTCAACGCACAAATGGGACATTCAAGAAGGGAAAAAACTTGTTTCAGACATCTGTGCAATAAGGGACCATCAAATCGGCTGTCATAACAATTATGTATAAACTACTAGAATTTTAACTGCCTCTCTGGCATTACAAGCATCAAACCTTTTATTCCTTATTTAGGACATGGTGCCAGTGGATTGAATCTGGTTCCATTTTATTTATATATACTTTAAAAATAGATAATATGGTAGAGCTGAAAGGCTAATACATCAGTTATGATGGCATTTAAATTGGCCAGGAAAGTTGAATCTTCTTCCTTGGTTAGATAGCACTGATAATTCTTTTGCTCGACTCTGTGCTTGATGGACACATCTTAGTTTTCTTCCCATTTCATGATTCATGCCATAAGCATTTAGTTATGGTAATTCTCTTTTTAAAAAAAGGTTGTTTTAAATTTTCAACACTAGCAACTTTCTCAGTTTTCTTGGTTCTCTTTTTTAGTAGTGGCTTTTTGTTAGTTTGTTGGAGCCACAGAGAGAGAAAAGGAAAAAATTTGCTAAAAAAAAAAAAGGAAAAAATTTGCTAAAGCCAGAGGACAATGAAGATTATTATGTAAACCATTAAAAATATTTGAATAGCTAAAGTAATTTTGGCTATAGAGCACCTAGAAATCTTCTTAAAGAATATGGATTGATATAAATAGATGTGAATTTGGTTTGGACTATAGTGGTAGCTAATCTGGTTTACTCTTCCCTTTTTTTTCTTAAAATCAAATAGCACTTATTATTTTTAGGTATCACTGGATTATTCTCCTTAATTTATAAACTTAAATTTTTCAGTACTTTCAGTTAAAATGTTAGAATTTGAGAAGTTAATAGTAAATTAGAAATTTACTGTATAAAGCAAAATTCATATACAAACTGCACACTGTGGTCACAAGAGTCAGCTTTCACAGAGCTACTAGGCTGGGCCTTTGTACACACAGACAGTAGACATCCCTTTGTTTTGCCCCTCCTTCTCTTCTTCAGCAGTCATTCAATGACAAGCGTAAAAAGAACCTCTTTTCCCGAAAATTCCCCTTCTACAAGAACAAGGACCAGAGTGAGCAGGAAACAAGTGATGCTGACCGTAAGTATGTGGATCCAGTGGTCAACTGAAGATAAATGTAGAGGGACCTACTGCCCTGCAGTTGGTTGTTACCATGGAGACAGTTTCAAGAGCTGCAACAGGTTACTATTTATCTTAACTAGGGGCAACTTAACAAGCATAAATTAATTTGCATACCAATCTTAACTTTTTCTGGCCCCTTAGGGATTCTTAAAGTAAATGATATTTTTAAGCTGTGTTTAAAATAGAATTATTTTATGTAAAGGTTCTTATAAGAAACATTCAACATAATCTCAAAAGAATATTTTAGACAAAAACATGAGTTACCTCAGAACCTTCTTATTGATTTCTAGGTATAGCGTTGCCAATCTTTAATAATAGATCTTTTCAAAACATTCTGTATTATCCTATTTCTTCATTATATATAGACAATCTCAATTTTATTTTTAAAATAGCAAGAAACAGTCAAAATTTTTGCTTCTCTACCTTAATCAGCTTCTCATATAGAACTTACATTCTTTTAGTGGAGCGTATCTAGCCATTAGCTTAATTAAACTTTCAGAAATATGCAGAAGAGCTCTGTAAGATACGTGCACCTGTAATGGTCTTGGAACTGTCTCTTATTGTAGCACCAATTTTATGCATTACTGACAACTATTTTCTTTGATTATCTTTTTATTGCTTGCTCTCTGGGAACTACTCTCTACAGGAGATCCCTGACGACATGGGATCAAAAGGCCTGAGTAAGTGATCAAAATACTCCCAAGTTACTTTTTTACCTCCATCTACAGACCTACCTTTTTCAGATACATTTTGAGACTCGTGGTAGTGCCTATCTGGCATGAGGAGGTGTATGATTTAGATTGCTTTTAGATTTTTCATGTTAATAATATGCTTGGGATTTTTATTTCTATAATACCCTTTAATTTTTTTTCATTTTTCACATCATTTGAAAAACTCTCTGCTCATATTTTCCTCTTTGTAATTTTTATGGCAATTGCTTTCTCTAGGAATTTTTTAAATTTGAAGAAATAGACTTTTAATGTTTTTTTAACATAGTACTATCTGCCCTCATTATTAGAAGGTAGAATATAATCTTCCTTACTATTTTATTCCACCCCACCTTTTTTGTTAAAACATGTTAAAATAACTTTGAATCTCTGTTCGAAAAGCATTGCTATAATGTGAAACAATAAAACACAATAGACCTTAAATATTAGAAAAGAATTATAGAACTCAAGTTCAAATAGCAGTCTGTGTGGTAGGAAAATTTTATATATCTTTTTTATGGAAGATGTAAGTTATGGAAAGAATTATAAGAAATATTATCCTGTGGTTTTTTTTTTTTTAACCAAGATGTCGTCTCTGTTTGCGGGGAATTGTGTGTGTGTGTGTGTGTGTGCATTGTTCCTGTTTAATTTTCTAGTTGGGATTTAATCTTCATATAAAGCTTGGTATAGAGTCTGATATGTAGGAGTCATTCAATGCATATTGGAATGAATGAATGAAATAAGTCATTTTCGCAAACAATTTTAAATGTGAATGTGTTCAAATTGATTAAATGTGAAATTTTACCCAATACTGCTAAGTTATTTTAGGTGACAGTGACTCATAGAAGTAATCTTTTAGGCTAAAGTTTTTTTCTAAATAGTTGTTTCCATTTACATTATTAAGCATTTTGAAAACTTCATAATTTGTTGATCATTAAGGATTTAGCCAATATCTTTCAACTTCTAAGTTAATAAACTTTAAATTTCATAGATTTTTTTTCTTGATTAACGCTAACTTTGTATTGGACTTTTAAGCTTAACTATAGGTACTTGACTTTTATTTCAACTTTTAATAATTAAAGGTTTATATGAGATTGAAAGCAGTATGCTTTATATGTAATTATTTCTGTTACACACACTTTGCTATTTATGCACTTGCCTTTTTGGGATCTGGCAAGAGTCAGAAATTTACTGTCACTAGTGGCACCTTTTTTAAATCTCTTTCCTTTGGGAAAAACTCAGTGAAAATCTTCAGAAACTGGAAAAAATTTCCACTGATTTTTAATGCTATAGAATTTATTTTGAGAATGGTCATGCAGTGCTATGGGTCATCAAATGATCCCACAGATTTCTGTTATCTGTTGGGTCATCAGAGACCTATGGAAAGCTCATGGGAAAAGGAACTAATGAAGAATTTGGTTCCAATATTGATTTTTTTTATAATAGATAACTATACCTTGACCGCTTCCCTGATGGCTCAGAGGGTAAAGCGTCTGCTGCATTGCAGGAGACCCGGGTTCAATCCCTGGATCAGGAACATCCCCTGGAGAAGGAAATGGCAACCCACTCCAGTACTCTTGCCTGGAAAATCCCATGGACTGAGGAGCCTGGAAGGCTACAGTCCATGGGGTCTCAAAGAGTCGGACATGACTGAGCGGACAGATTCCTTGACCACATCATATTTTCATCTCTCGTTTTAATTGAGATGTGGGGCTTGGAAAGAGAAACAAATGAAAAATGATAACTGATTACCCATGTCATTGATTTATTTTCTGGTCATGACTTAAGATTCCTTGAATGATAGGTTTCTATGCTTCATCTCATAGGAACTGAAAGAATGTATTCACCTGGTAACTTGATCACATCAAGAAGATTTTATTTAGAAAAGGTTGATGGAAACAGAAAAAAAAATCAGTAAAATTCTAAAACTGGATAAGATGGAGGTTATCACATAAAACATTACTAGCAGCTGACAGGATGCTAATTATTATACAATACAAAATACTGGGAAGAAGGGTGGGTAGTTATCTACATCTTAAAGTTCAGGATAGGCTTCCCTGGTGGCTCAGCAGTATAAAGAATCCACCTACCAGTGTAAGAGATGTGGGTTCAACCCCTGGGTTGAGAAAATCCCCTGGAGAAGGAAATGGCAACCCACTCCAGTATTTTTCCCTGGGAAATCCAATGGACAGAGGAACCTGATGGACTATAGTCCATGGAGTCGCAAAGAGTCAGACACGACTTAGCAACCAAACAACAAAGTTCAGGATACAAGGAATAAACTAAGCAAAATTCTATGCAATTTTAACACAAGAAAATAAGTGTGACTTCATGTTGGTATTCATTGAGCTTTGTTGGAACAGGACTCTGAAAGGATTGAGAACAGAAGGACAAATTATTCCAGATAAACCTGTTGAAGAGCTGTGGAATAACACTGAATAGCAAGAAAGATGGACATCTGCATGTAATTTCACACAACCTTTGAAGAAATAGGGTATTTAATTAAAGAACACAGAGAGAAACAAAATACCCTAGAATACTCTTCATAGACAAGAATTCAATGATTCTACAAAGAAGAAAATCAAATTATTGATTTACCCTGCTGACAGTAGAGGAAGCAATAAGAGAAATTGTCTTTCAAAACCTAATTTTGACTAACAGAACTAATTAGAATATGATGGAAATCTGGGAGGACGCAACTAAATCATCATAGCTTGTAAAAGAGCCAGAAATAGAAATCTGTGTAGCTTTTATGCTTTAAGGAGGCAATTTTGAAAAAATTCAAGAGGAAAAAAACTGGTTAAGATTACTTTCAGTTCAGTTCAGTTCAGTCACTCAGTCATGTCCAACTCTTTGCAACCCCATGAATCGCAGCACGCCAGGCCTCCCTGTCCATCACCAACTCCCGGAATTCCCTCAAACTCACATCCATCAAGGCGGTGATGCCATCCAGCCATCTCATCCTCTGTCGTCCCCTTCTCCTCCTGCCCTCAATCCCTCCCAGCATCAGAGTCTTTTGCAATGAGTCAACTCTTCGCATGAGGTGGCCAAAGTACTGGAGTTTCAGCTTCAGCATCATCCTTCTGAAGAACACCCAGGACTGATTTCCTTTAGGATGGACTGGTTAGATCTCCTTGCAGTCCAAGGGACTCTCAAGAGTCTTCTCCAACACCACACTTCAAAAGCATCAATTCTTCGGCGCTCAGGTTTCTTCACAGTCCAACTTTCACATCCATGCACGACTACTGGAAAAACGATAGCCTTGACTAGACGGACCTTTGTTGGCAAAGTAATGTCTCTGCTTTTGAATATGCTATCTAGGTTGGTCATAACTTTCCTTCCAAGGAGTAAGCGTCTTTTAATTTCATGGCTGCAATCACCATCTGCAGTGATTTTGGAGCCCCAAAAAATAAAGTCTGACACTGTTTCCATGTTTCCCCATCTATTTCCCATGAAGTGATGGGACCAGATGCCATGATCTTAGTTTTCTGAATGTTGAGCTTTAAATCAACTTTTTCACTCTCCTCTTTTACTTTCATCAAGAGGCTCTTTAGTTCCTCTTCATTTTCTGCCATAAGGGTGATGTCATCTGCATGTCTGAGGTTATTGATACTTCTCCCGGCAATCTTGATTCCAGCTTGTGCTTCTTCCAGCCCAGCATTTCTCATGATGTACTCTGCATAGAAATTAAATAAGCACGGTGACAATATACAGCCTTGACGTACTCCTTTTCCTATTTGGAACCAGTCTGTTGTTCCTTTAGAAGAGAATAAAAAGTGTGTGTAGTTCAGTAGTGGTTATATAAGGTGCTCAGAAATGAAATTATAGCATACAATTTCAGACATGATTTGTACCTGTGTTTTGTATGCAGTTTATTTTTATAGCTTTACATTTTGTAGAATACCTCAGAAATTTCTACAGTTAGGCACATAGGTTTCCTGTTACATCCCATCTTTTTCTGTCTTAAAGACTTATGTAAGTAGAATGGTACAGAGCTCTTAGATGCCAAAGCCAGACTTATTTTCATTTGTGTGAAGAATGTGTGAGAGTAAAAAGAGAGTAAGTTTAAGAGTAGTAGTATTCTTTGAGACTGATGATGTGTAGTATTTAGGGAAAACAAAGAGAAAACACATATAGTCTCAAGAAGAAATGTTTGATTAGAAAGGTGGGACTTGATTAGAGAGATTTGAAATGGTTGTGATCATCAAACATTATAAACAAAAATTAAAACTTTAAGAGTTTTACTGTACTGTTTTTACTGTTTACTATTTATACTGTCTTATGTCAAAAGGTTAATATTTTAACACATAGATTTCTGAAAAACCAAGTAAGACACTAACTCTTCATTGGAAAACTGGACAAATGATACAAGAAGAGTACTCAGAAAATAAGCCAATTAAATAAACACATAAAAATGTTTAACAGCCCTAATAATGAATAAACAAAATGATATGTTTTACCCATCAGCTTAGCAAACTTTTCTTTTAAAGGAATATCCAGTGATGGGCATGGTTCTGTGAAATGACTGCTTTTAATATACTACTTTTAGGAGTGTAAATTGGTACAGCGTTTTTGGAAAAGCATATCTTTTGACCTACTAATTCCTCTTCAGGGAATTGACCCTGAGGATGTAATCAGAGGTGGAGACATAGGTTTATATATCAGGGTGTTTCATTAATCTTTAGAAATTCAGTTCAGTCGCTCAATCGTGTCCGACTCTTTGCTACCCCAGGCCTCCCTTTCCATCACCAACTCCCGGAGTTTGCCCAAACTCATGTCCATCAAGTCAGTGATGCCATCCAGCCATCTCATCCTCTGTCGTCCCCTTCTCCTCCTGCCCCCAGTCCCTCCCAGCATCAGGGTCTTTTCCAATGAGTCAACTCTTCGCATGAGGTGGCCAAAGTACTGGAGTTTCAGCTTTAGCATCAGTCCTTCCAAAAAACACCCAGGACTGATTTCCTTTAGGATGGACTGGTTGGATCTCCTTGCTGTCCAAGGGACTCTCAAGAGTCTTCTCCAACACCACACTTCAAAAGCATCAATTCTTCGGCACTCAGCTTTCTTCACAGTCCAACTCTCACATCCATACATGACCACTGGAAAAACCATAGCCTTGACTAGATGGACTTTTGTTGGCAGAGTAATGTCTCTGCTTTTGAATATGCTATCTAGGTTGATCATGACTTTCCTTCAAAGGAGTAAGCGTCTTTTAATTTCATGGCTGCAATCACCATCTGCAGTGATTTTGGAGCCCAGAAAAATAAAGTCTGACACTGTTTCCACTGTTTCCCCATCTATTTGCCATGAAGTAATGGGGTTAGAAATTACAGCCCCTCAAAATTGAAATGCCCCTAAAATGCCTTACAGCTGGGAAGTAGTTGATGAAGAATGACATATTATACAGTATAATATTTTATAACCATTCAAACTCATATTAAAGCATAATGTTGTGGAAAATGCTCACAATATAAGTGAAGAAAGTAAACTATGAAACTACATATATTGTCTCAGATTTGTAAATAAACATATATATTTAGGGCTATTTTGAATGGTGTTCCTTTGAACATTCCTTTAATGTCTTTTAGTATGAATATATGTCTTTCTGTTGGGAAAATACCTAGGAAATGGATTGTTGAGTCACAGATATATAAATATGATAGGCTTTAGTAGATAATGCCAAGTAATTTTACAAAGTGAGTATATCAATTTACCCCATTCCCCACCTCCAGTAGAATGTGAGTTCCGTTGGCTACATATCTTTCTCTACACTTGACATACCTTTTGTTTTAGTTTTTTCATTTTGGTCATTCTGGTGGATGATAGATACCTTTTGTGGTGCTTGTTTTTTAATTATTTTAATTGGAGGCTAATTACAGTATTGTGGTGGTTTTAGGCATACATTGACATGAATCAGCCATGAGTATACAGGTATAATCCCCCCATCCTGAATCCACCTCCCCACTCCATCCCTCTGAGTTGTGCCAGAGCACCAGATTTGAGTGCCCTGCCTGCTTCATGCATTGAACTTACACTGGTCATCTATTTTACATATTGTAATTAATATACGTGTTTCAATGCTATTCTCTCATACCATCCCACAGTCACCTCTCCCACATAGTCAGCTGTTAGGGTTTTAATTTTCATTTCCCTGATAAGTAATAAACTTGAACACCTTTTATATGTTTATTGGATATTTGAATATTTTCTTTGATAAAATGCCTTGAAAAAGATTATTTGTATTATCAGGGAAAGAGCATTTTACCTGTTTAATAAGCTCCCAACCATTGGTGATGATGCTATTCCAAGGGCAATGCTTGAAGTAGCAAGATTTTACTGTAGAGGAGTTATTTAAAGCATACTTGAAAGAACTTGAATTTGATTGCTTTATAACTATTGGTAATTTTAGAGAATGCAAGATAAGTAAGAGAAATCCCCAGAAAAGAGAATGTAGTACCTTCAACTTTGTATATATGTATATAACATGTCAGGTATATTCAGTAGTAGAGAAATAATAAAATAAACCCCACAAGCATTCATTTATCCAACTTCTCTAATTGTCAACCCATGGTTAATGTTTCTTCTATACTTTGACTTACTCTCACCTTCCACTCGCTCAAATGCAATAACTAACATTTCTTTCTTTTCTATATTAGAAATCCTAGTATAAATTTAAGAACTTTTTCTTTTTTCTATGTGGCATTCCTACTTCTGGGAATGAATTTTAAGGAAATAGGACAAAAGGTGAAAAACATATATGAACACATTCATAATAATGAATTGTTGATGTCTATGAAAAACAGTTTAAAGCAAAATAAATAGTAAGATAAATCATGATTTAACAGTTCAATAGAATATTATACAACAGTTTAAAATGATTATTTTGACATCTGATAACATGAGAAGAAATTTTTAAATGTAAACTTTAAAAAAACCACCATTTTTTAAATGTTTATATATTTTTCAGTCTTATAATTTTTAATGTTCCTCCTTTATTTAAAATATACATAGCAATGATTAAGAAAGTTGTATCTTGTCTTTGCAAGTTAGAATAACAGACTTATTTTTCACAATGACAGCATTTCAAGAACTGTACTAAGTTTTACCATTCTCTAAATTTAGGAGACTGTGTAGGTGGTATGGTACAGCATATATTTCTCCCCAAACTTTTTCCTTATGCTTTAATTTTTGTTTCCTTCACCTGACATAAGAAATTTAGATTTACATCTCTTCCATGGAAATTTTTGTTATTTTAGTTTTTATAGATAAAATTCCTTTTTATTGAAAGGAGAACACTTACTAAGACTACACTAGAGATTACATTTACATGAGAAGAGTGCTGGGTGTTACTGAACAATCAAGTTATGAAATGGGGTCACTTTGAAGGGAGGGGCCAGGCAAATGGGTTTGTTTATCATCTTTTTGTTTTGCAAAACAGCTGTTGTCAGTTTTACCAAAGCAGTTTCTCAGAAATACTAGTCTACTTTAAAATACAATCCCAAAAATGATGGTTGTTGTTAAAAAAAAAATAAAATAAAAAATAAAATAAAATACAATCCCACCTTCTAGAATTCTGTTCCATTTGACCTTTTTTAGAGCATCAGGAAATCTGGGGTATCCAGAATACTTTATCTGTATGATCTCAGACATAGATTTTCATTTCTCTTCAGGAACAAGAAAGAAACTAAGCTAAAAGCGGGGTTATTTTTTTTTCCATTTATTTTTTAAGATACCACTTCCTTATAATGGACCTCTGTTTTCTCCTATATAACTTGTCTCCTTTGTTAGTCATTACTGTATCATGACCTAAAGTAAATGGCGTCAGTGACATTTTCTCATTGGGGTTTTTATATTGACAGTTGGACTAATTTGGGATCTACTTGCCATTCATAATAAGATTTTGTTCATAAACTGTTGAACAGAAAATGAAGCATTGTCCTTGCTTACAGATTTTTCTCCTTGCCAGTTCATATTCATGTATTTCAAATAAATTTTTCAAAGAAAATCAGAAATGTTTTTAAAAACTCTTTGGATATCGGTGGTTTATATCTCAACATTTTGTTGTCACCTTGTGTTTATTTTGATAATTTGCTTTTTTTAAACTCATGACTGTGTTTTCTTTATTTTTTCCATTGTCCTGCAATTTCAGAACATGTAACTTCTAATGCCAGCGATAGCGAAAGTAGTTACCGTAAGTGTTTTAAGTTATTTGTTCTTTTGTTATCTCCAGTAATATATCCTGTGGGGGTTTTTCCCTTAGTGATGTATTCTGAAAACTGAAAATTAGGTGCTTACTATGTTGTAGGGAGAGCCAGGTAAAATACTTTATAGATAAAGTCATGCTATATGTACAGAAGTTAATTTCCAAAGTTTTCATAAAATACAAAAACTCATTTTAACAAAACTGCTGTTCATGTACACAATATGTGTATGTGTATTTGTATCTTTTATAAGAAGTAAATAGCTAAATAGGGATAAGCTTGTGCTTTGCATTTTAATTCTGTTTCTAACATAGGCATTAAAATATTTTTCAATAATGCTAAATTATAATTAGGTTTATTTCCTTTTTTATTTTGTGTCACCAATACTGATGTGTGTCAAGATACTATGTATTGCCAGCTTTTGGTGAACATAAGAAATGACAAAGGGAAAATTTTCAACTATTATTCAAACAGTAATACTAATTTATTTTTTGGTTCTTTTGTTATAGTTTTGGTATTATATTATTAAGTGATGTATATAAGCGTATGAAATTTTAAAACACTTTTGGGCATGGGAGGCGGGAAGAGTACATGAATATTGTCAGTTGTAACACCTTCAAAATTAAAATTGCTTTTCTGACTTTTTTTTTTTTTTTTTTTTTAACTGCTGTCTAATATGAAAGTAATCTTGATTACAGATGAGTATGGCTGCTCAAAAGGTCCATCCTGTTAATATCAGTCTAATATTTTTTATGTTGACAATATATACTTTTAACCCTCATTCATGTGATTGGTTGTTATTTTTTATGCATAATAGTTACTTAATGATTTTCTTTGTTGGTGCGGTAGTGTGATTTCTCATATTTTAGCATTTTATTAACTTATATCAGAACTCACCAGAGAGTAGTTGTGAAGCTTTCTAGACTAAAAAGAGGTAATGAAAGTATATACTGTCTGTCTCACCATTTGCATGTATTATTAGGTGTGGAAAATTCAAATTGCATGTTTCTGATAACATGTAAAATATGTTTTACATACAGTACTTTTAAAAGCAACTTGTAAATATATATATATATCTGACATAATAAATTTTAAAACAACAAAATATACTTTTAAAGCAGGAAAGAATATTTATACCAGTATAAGAACTTAAAAGATTTATAGCTGCATACATGTAATATAAACAAATTTAGTGAAAAGGTTGTTATAGAGTCATAATCATCAAGGAAAATATCTTTAAATACATTCTCAAAATACTGGTTGATTTCTTTGAACCATTTAAATCTTACAATTCTTCCTAGTTTGTTTTCTACATGTGTGTGTGTACGTGTGTTTGTGTATTAAGAACTGAAGTTTTCAACTTTTTATTTTCATTGAGCAGAGGTATAATGTGTAGACTTTTCTGTGTAGGATATTCATATGCTCTAATCCTTTAACTTAGAGAATTTAACTTGTGAAAAGTACTTTTAAGATCAAAGCAAAATATATTATTTCTCCTTTACTATCAACGTGATGCATCTTATTGAAAAAGAATTTAATTTTATCTAAAACTTTTTTACTCAAAATGTTATTTTTTTAAAAACTGAACAAATGAATTATAGTAATCAATGAATTTTTTTCATCAATGAAATAGTAACACTAATTTTACCTTGGCATTAAAAATTTTGGGTTAGAGAATAGTTGTAATTATAAAATATATATGCAATTACATGCAAAACATGCAAAATGTTATACCTGGTAAGACCAAAAATACAGCATATTAATAACACTAACTTATCTAATATGCATATATGTAGGACTGCTCGTTAAAGTAGTAACTTTAAAATATTTAAGAGTTTAGATTCTCAGTAAAAAATTAATAGCTTATGCTTGACATCCCAAGTAAAGATTTAATCTGTAAAACACAGAATAATAGAAAGTTAGTTATTAATAGCACAATTATAATTTGTTTTTATATATACCAGTCTTTGTGACTCTAATTGTTCATTTTTTCCCTAAATCTTGCCATAATTAATTTATAAAGAGCCTTTTTTTATGTCTTCACTGATTTTCTCAGGAAAATTCTAGTATTTTATATGTTCTATTAAAGAATTAAATTAGTATAGTTATCTTTATAGATTTTCTTACCTGTATTTTAACTTTCTAATAGGTGGTCAAGAAGAATATGTCTTATCTTATGAACCAGTGAATCAACAAGAAGGTTTGTGAAGTCTGTTTATATTTTACAGTCTTATAGAAATACATAATTTGGAAAATCAATCTAACTCAATTCATATCTTAAAACATTTTTACAGTATACCTTAAAAAAACATTTTGTTAGAATTTTAGTGTTTTTTCTTACTATATGTATCTGTATATAGAATTTTACTATGTATATTTTATGATACATGATTTAACCCACAGATTATTAAAATCTAGTCATTTTATATTGGTGTTTTATTTCTTAAGCAGCTTCTTTCCCGTGTTCACAATAGTATCACTATTCTTCTAATAACCCTTGTTCAAAATCTTGGAATCATCTTTGATCTTTCTCTGCTCTTCATCTCCCTTGTCCAGTCAGTTTCTAGGCCCTATTTATTCTTATCATGTCTTTCTTATTTATAACCTCCTTTCATCCCTCCTGCCAAATGTTAAGTCTAATTTTCACTGCCAGTCTCCCTGCTTCCAGCACGATCCCTTACAATCCAGTGTTTATACTTCTATTAGATCATCATTCTAGATGACTACTCTGATTATACCACATTTCTTTTTTGCCCTTCTTTGATCTGCTTCCTTGCAGTTATTGCTTCAGAAAGGATCAGTAAAACACTGTACTGTGTTTTCTCATTTGTAATGAGATGATGTTAACAATGTATAGAAACGTTATCTACTAAAATGCTGGGTTTAACTTGGTAAAATTTATCTAAGTGTATGACTTCAAACAGGGCTTCCCTAGTGGCTCAGATGGTAAAGAATCTGTCTGCAATGCAGAAGACTCGGGTTCGATCCCTGGGTCAGGAAGATCCCCTGGAGAAGGGAATGGCTACCCACTCCAGTATTCTTGCCTGGAGAATTCCATGGACAGAGGCGCCTGCAGGCTACAGTCCATGTAGTCATAGTTGCAGACCTGAGTGACACTAACAGTTACGAACTTGACTTCAAACAGATTGAAGTTTAAGATTTTAATAAATGTTTGGAAACTATCAAGTTGAGCATCATTGGTAGAGAAAGAAAGGAAATTCTTCATAAGGATACTTTCGTTTTCTAGTAAAAATACATAGATGTTTGTTGAGTGTTTATTCCTTTTAACATGCAGTTTATTTTTATAGTTAATTATACTCGACCAGTGATCATATTGGGACCTATGAAAGACAGGATAAATGATGACCTGATCTCAGAATTTCCTGACAAATTCGGATCATGTGTTCCTCGTGAGTAACTCACATAAAAATTCTTAGTGTTCTTAACATTTTGTCACTGTGTGGTCAGAGTAAGCATTACCTTTTTTTTCCTCTTTTTTATTTTTTAAGTTATGAAAGTATGAAACGCATTTATAGGAGACTTGGTAAATACAGAACAAAGTTATATATAGTTTCACTATTAATATTACAATTATTTTTTTACTAGATAAATTAAGATTTTTAGTTGGAGTTTCAATAGCAAACTCTCAAAAATTAATACAATAAATATACAGAAAAGTAGAAGAATGTAGTAGACCTCAAAAGCACTATAACCAATTCAACATTATTAAGATTTATATAGTTTTCACACTATAGTGGGAAGCAAATTCTATTCAGGTTCCCATAGACTATAAACTAGGAGACACTGGAACATATCCAGGGACATAAAACAGGTACAGAAAAAATTTGTGGTCTAATGAAACTGAAATCATACAGAGTCTGTCCTGTTACCACTGTGAAATTATGTTAAAAATCAATATCAAAAGATATTTGAAAATAAGCCACATATTTTCAAGTGTAGTGTGACATTTACCAATAGAGATCTTTGACCTAGCCATTGAAAGCCTCATTAAAGTTAGAAGACTGAAAAAACACAGACGGTGATTGTAGAGAAGAAAACATTTAAGTGAGAAATTAATATCAAAGATAGTTAAGTAGAAGTACATGCACTCATCTCCTCCTGCAAGAGCACTAAAATTACAACTAGCTATTGAACAACATTCAACAGGACACTGGAACCCACCAAAAAAAGATAATCCATGTCCAAAGACAAAGAAGCTGCAACAAGATGGTGGGAGAGGTGCAAACACAATAAAATCAAATCCCATACCTGCTAGGTGGCCCCCCCACAATCTAGAGAACAGTAGTACCAAAGAAGTTCTCCTCCTGTTGTGACAGTTCTGAGCCTCCTGTCAGGATTTGCAGCCTGCACATCCAGCAAAGGGACTGGGAATCGCCAGGCAGTCTGACTTTGAAGGCCAGTGGAATTTGATTACAGACTAGGGGAAACAGAGACTGCACTCTTGGAGGACACAAACAAAATCTCGTACACGCCAAGACCCAGGGGAAAGGAGCAGTGACTCCACAGGAGACTGAACCAAGCCTACCTGCTAGTGTTGGAGGGTCTCCTGTGGAGGTGTGGGTCAGCAGTGGCTTGCCATAGGGACAGAGGCACTGGCAGGAGCAGTCCTAGGGGGGCCCTTTGGTGTAAGTCCTCTTGGAAAGTTGCCATTAACCCATAGAGCCTATAAACCCCAGGGCTTAAGTCAAACAACTAATAGGGAGAGAGCACAGCCCCACCCATCAGTAGATAATTGGATTGAAGTTTTACTGAGCACAGCCCTGCCCACCAGAGCAAGACTCAGTTTTTCCCACCACCAGTCCCTCCCATCAGGAAGCCTATACAAGCCTCTTAGCCTCATTCACCAGAGGGCAGACAGTAGAAGCGAGAATAATTACAATCCCACAGCAGCTAGAAACAAAACCACATCACAGAAAGTTAACCAGGATGAAAAAGCAGAGGGTTTTGTCCCATATGAAGGGACAAGGTAAAACCCCAGAAAAACACATGAATGAAGTGGTGATGGGCAACCTTCCAGAAAAAGAATTCAGAATAATGATAGTGGAGATGATCTAGGATCTCGGGAAAAGAATGGAGGCAAAGATTGAGAAGATTCAAGAAATGTTTACCAAAGACCTAGAAAGAACAAACCAGTGAAGGCAATGGCACCCCACTCCAGTACTCTTGCCTGGAGAGTCCCATGGACGTGGGAGCCTGGTGGGCTGCCATCTGTGGGGTCGCGAAGAGTCGGACATGACTGAAGCGACTTAGCAGCAGCAGAAAGAACAAATGAAAATGAACAATACACTAGAAGGAATCAATAGCAGAATAACTGATGCAGAACAGATAAGTGACCTATAGTACACAATGGTGAAAATCACTGCTGCAGAACAGAGTATAGGAAAAAATAAAAAGCCTAAGAGACCTCTGAGACAGCATTAAACACACCACCATTCACATTATAAGGGTCCCAGAAGGAGGAGAAAGAGAAAGGACCTGAGAAAATATTTGAAGAGATAATAGCCAAAAGCTTCCCTAAAGTGGGAAAGGAAATAGCCAAGTCCAAGAAGCACAGAGAGTCCCAGGCAGGATAAACTCAAGGAGGAATACACCAAGACACATAGTAGTCAAACTGACAGAAATTAAAGACAAAATATTAAAAGCAAAAAGGGGAAAATGACAAATAACATACAGGGCAATTCCCATAAGGTTATCAGCTGGTATCTCAACAGAAACTCTCTATGGCAGAAGAAAATGGCACAGTATATTTAAAGCGATGAAAGGGAAGAACCTACAACCAAGAATACTCTACCCAGCAAGATTCTCATTCAGATTTGACAGAGAAATCAAAAGCTTTCTAGGCAAGCAAAAGTTAAGAAAATTCAATACCAAACCCAGCTTTACGACAAACACTAAAGGAACTTCTCTAGGCAGGAAACCCAAGACAAGGACAAGACCTACAAAAAATAAATCCAAAACAATTAAGAAAATGGATAAAGAATCATACATATGGACAATTACCTTAACTCTGAATGGATTAAATGAAACAACCAAAAGACCTAGATGGGCTGGGCAGATGAGAACATGTGCATGTATGCACTTCTACTAACCACATCACTCTACTTAACCCCCCAAATTGTATGTAATTATTTTATATTATTAGGTTAAAGATGTTTCCATTATGGCTTGCAATTGTAATTATCTTTTTTATTGTCTGGTTATCGATTGTGAAAACTGATAAACCATTGTATCATGATTGGTCAACAGAAAATAATAGAATTCTGTATCACTGCTACTGCTGCTGCTAAGTCGCTTCAGTCGTGTCCGACTCTGTGCGACCCCATAGATGGAAGCCCACTAGGCTCCCCCGTCCCTGGGATTCTCCAGGCAAGAACACTGGAGTGGGTTGCCATTTCCTTCTCCAATGCATGAAAGTGAAAGTGAAGTCGCTCAGTCATGTCTGACTCCCAGTGACCCCATGGACTGCAGCCCACCAGGCTCTCTTCTAAGATGTGGTACATATATACAATGGAGTATTACCCTGCCATAAAAAGAGTGAAATAATGCCATTTGCAGCAACATGAATAGACCTAGAGATTGTCATACTGAGTTTTAAGGCATACAAAGAAAAACCAATGTATGATACCGCTTATATGTGGGACGTAAAAAAAAAAAATGATACAAATGAATCTGTTTACAGAATGGAAGCAGGCTCACAGACATAGAAAACAAATCTATAGTTACCAAAGGGAAAAGAGGTAGGGGAGGGATTAATTAGGAGTTTAGAATTAGCAGATACATGCTACTTGCTTGAAAGTGAAAGTGAAGTCGCTCAGTCGTGTCCGACTCTTAGCAACCCCATGGACTGCAGCCTACCAGGCTCCTCCATCCATGGGATTTTCCAGGCAAGAGTACTGGAGTGGGGTGCCATTCACTTTTCACTTTCATGCATTGGAGAAGGAAATGGCAACCCACTCCAGTATTCTTGCCTGGAGAATCCCAGGGATGGGGGAGCCTGGTGGGCTGCCATCTATGGGGTTGCACAGAGTCGGACACTACTGAAGCGACTTAGCAGCAGCAGCAGCTACTTGCTTAGTCACTTCAGTTGTGTCCAACTTTGTGCGACACTATGGACTGCAGCCTTTCAGGCTCTCTGTCCATGGGATTCTCTAGGCAAGAATACTGGAGTGGGTTGCCATGACTTTCTCCAGGAGATCTTCTCGACCCAGGGATCAAACCTGTGTCTCCTGCCTTTCAGGCAGATTCTTTACCACTGAGCCACGAGGGAAGCCCAATCTGAATACTGTCTCCTATCAAATGTATCACCATCCTCCAGATTTAGAGCATATGCTGGCATAAACTGTTACATCACAGTTAAGTGTGAAACCTTGCTTCAAAATATTGCTCATTATTAATTTTCAGAAGATGCATCATAGGACCATAGGAGTAACTGGTGGGCAAATGGCTGAGAAATACCAAGTACAGAACAAAATACCAATTACAACAGATATAAACTAATATATATATTAGTTATCTATAACTAGATAACTAATAAGGACCTATTGTGTAGCACAAGGAAGTCTACACAGTACTCTATAATGACGAATATGGGTAAAGAATCTATAAAGAGTGGATATATGTATAACTGAGTCACCTTTCTATACAGCAGAAACTAACACAAAATTTTAAATCAACTATATACTCCAATAAATTTTTTTAAAAGATACTTTAAAGATTCGATGTATTTGGAAGTTGTCCATTTTTAAATGATGGGTGTATCTAAGAAACCATAACAAGGAAAGTTAGAAAATATATGTAACAGAATAAAAATTTTACCAGAATTTGTTGCATGCAGCTGAAGATGCTCAGTGCAACTAAATACAATGTGGAATTTTGAATAAGATCCATTATTTAATGGACACTAGCATAAAATCTTGTGAAATTATGAACAAAATCTGCACTTTAGTTAATAATACTGTATCACTGTATACTATTTATTTCCTGGGGTGAGGGGGTTGTGTTTTTTTTTTACAACATAGTATTTATTCTCAGAATTGGATTAGAAGTTTCAAGTCTCATTCAAATTTTTTTTTTTTAAAAATCACCAAGATAATAAACTTTCTAGACTTTTAGCAGTAATATTAGATGCCAAAATACATGGAATTATATCAAATTTTGAGAGAATATAAATTAGAAATCTAGCATTCTCAATCATACGAAGTTACACAAGTGGAATTAAAATGTCATAAATTTTTTAGCTAGGCAAAAATTCATAAGTTTTCTAATATATATATATTATATGTACCATATTATTTATGTGTGTGTGTGTGTGTACAAAAGCTTTCCTACTACCTTTGATAAAGTCTTGAGAAAGAAGAACAAGAAAAGACATGGAAAATTTGGAAAACAAACTAAACGAAATGGGAGTACTGAATATGAAGTAGAAACAGTGAACAAACTAGATAAAAGTAAAAAATCATTGTATAGTCCAGTTGTTTTTAAACATGGATGCTTGTTAAAAGCACATCTGGAGCCTTGGAGGAAAAAATCAATACCTGAGCATTTGTATTTTTCAGAAAATTCGAATATCCATATGGATTTTAAAAATTACATGGTTTTATGTTAAATGGTAGTTTTAATGATAGAGAATTCTGTTATTTTCTGTTGACCGGTCATAATACGGTGGTATTAAGTGAATAATAGTTACATAATCACAATAGTAAAAGGTGTTTATCAGTCTTTACAGTCAATAACCAGATAAAAAATAAAAGCTAATTATAATCACAATCCATAACAGAAGCGTAATTAATCTAACAATATAAAATAATTGCATACAGTTTTGGTGGCTCAGTAGAGTGATATGGCAACACATTACCATTGTTTAGTGGTTTATATTTACTTTATTAATTATTCCTCCATCCTTCATATTATTGTCAC
This sequence comes from Bos taurus, assembly GCF_002263795.3. Taxonomy (NCBI): domain Eukaryota; kingdom Metazoa; phylum Chordata; class Mammalia; order Artiodactyla; family Bovidae; genus Bos; species Bos taurus. The sequence goes on along the minus strand of NC_037328.1, from coordinate 71,525,675 downwards.
TTGCAATCTCTGTTACATTGAACTTTACAAAACAGTTCTTCAAGTAGCAAATGGATTTCTTGTGCCTTTTAATATTAAACACTTCAAGTTCTTTTTTATTAAAGATACAACTAGACCAAAACGAGATTATGAGGTGGATGGAAGAGATTATCATTTTGTGACTTCAAGAGAACAAATGGAAAAAGATATCCAGGAACATAAATTCATTGAAGCTGGCCAGTATAATAACCATCTGTATGGAACAAGTGTTCAGTCTGTGCGAGAAGTAGCAGAAAAGGTAAGTATCAAAGTGATCTCAGAATGAAATTTCTAATCATATACACCTTTGACAGTATGAAAGAATGATGAGATAGAAACTTTTAATTCATAAAATGTAGGTGCATGTTGCAGCATTGATTAGTTTAAGCAGTGTTATAAATTTATTCAACTAAATATTAACATTTAGGTTAATTTTAGAAAAATATGTAAGATAAAGTAGATTAAGAAGATCAACAGTCATTGTTGGTTGAAAATCACGTTTGACTTTGGCCATGGCCACAGGTGAGATTCAGCACTCAGAGCCACTAGGGGCCTTAGCTCACTGCCCGCTTCTCCATGTGGGGAGGTGAAACCCAGGCACTGACACACACACAAAAAAAGATCAACTGGGAAAATAAGAATAGAAATGATAACATAAGTCTTTCTTAAGAGGCCTGTGTCACGTGTACTCGGTCATGTCCAACTCTTTGCGACCCTATGGACTGCAGCCCACCTGGCTCCCCTGTCCGTGGAATTTTTCTAGGCAAGAATACTGGAGTGGGCTCCCGTTTCTTCCTCCAAGGGATCTTCCTGACCCAGAGATCAAACCTGCGTCTCCTGCAACTCCTGTATTCACAGGTGGATTCTTTACCACTGAGCCACTTGGGAAGCCCCCTCTTGAAGAGGGATGGGTGATTATTTTGAGGTCCTGTCCATTTGCTAAAGATTGACCTTTTGTTTAGCTCTAGCTTTCCAACATCTAGCATAATTAAGAAGCTAAGATCAGCAATGTCCATCAATAAAAATGAACCAGATGTTCAAGATAAGTGTGAGTTGCTCTTGGTACTGAGACTAGACAAAAATTTCCCCTGAATGGTCATTTAATAAAAGACAGAATGGAAATTCTCAATAACACTGTAACAGCAACAGATTTTTTGAAAGCAGCCTGATGATATATTGACCTTGGGTTAAAGCAGTCTTAATGGTAAAGTCAAAACAGTGTGCTCCACGTGTGCTGCTTGACTTAAATAATTTTTGGGCCTAGAGAATAAACATCAACAAAGTATTTTATACCTTCAAAACTATATAGTAGTTTAAGATTTAGTCATGAGATATCTACAAAAATACAGCAGTAATTCAGCATCTCAGTTTTCCATCTCTTAGTGCTCCTTTTTCTACTAAGAGGTTTGATTAATTCTTAATTAGAACTAATAATTAGAGCTAATTCTAATTAGTTTAAAAATCATAAAAATGGACATGTTCAGTGATGATAGGAATTTGGGAAAATAGAAAATCCTATTAGATATTATTAAAGGGGGGTAAAATGAATAGAACTTCATTTGAGAATAATTTGGCAATACCAAATAAATGTATACAACCTGTGACTCAGAAATTCTACTTTTTGATATCTAAGTAGAGGTTTTGATATCTAAGTATGTGTAATGATATGCATAGTAGAACTTTACAGTAGTGTAAAATTAGACTCAGCAAAGGAGAATGAATAATTATTTATGCATGCAGTAGGATGCAGCAGCTAAAGTGAATAAACTAGAATATCGACTAATTGTGTGTAGCCACATTAATAAATCTCAAAATTGTAAGTCAATAAAGTTGTAAAAGATATATACAGGATGACACTATTTACGGAGAAGGCAATGGCACCCCACTCCAGTACTCTTGCCTGGAAAATCCCATGGATGGAGGAGCCTGGTAGGCTGCAGTCCATGGGGTCACTAAGAGTCGGACACGACTGAGCAACTTCACTTTCACTTTTCACTTTCATGCATTGGAGAAGGAAATGGCAACCCACTCCAGTATTCTTGCCTGGAGAATCCCAGGGATGGGGGAGCCTGGTGGGCTTCCGTCTATGGGGTCGCACAGAGTCGGACACAACTGAAGCAACTTAGCAGCAGCAGCAGCAGATCTTGTTTTCTAAATACTATCCTCCATTAAAAAGATCCAGAACTCATTAGTATTATGGCTGATTCCATTGCGAAAGTACAAGATCAGCCTAGAACATTTTGCTATGCCAAAAACTAAGGAAGTGCTTAAAGAATGATACAAGTATTCCAGAAAGACACTGAAGTCAACCTGTAAAGTCCCCAGTGGCCAAGTTTGGAAAAATTAAAATATTAAAATGATACACAGAGAATAAGAATCTAAGAGTTCACAATGGTATAAGTAAATACATGAATAAATAAATAAGTGGATGTAAGGGAAGCTTTACCTTACATTATTAATGTCTACTAATAAAAGTTAGAGGGAGTAATGGAGTTAGATCTCTCTTGACAACTACCATAATAACTGTTTAAGGCAAGAGTCACCAGTGTATGCTAAAATTATTGAGTGAATTAATTACTATCTGATGAGAAACAGGATATTTACGTAATTTCAACATATCCTTCCCCAAAATACTTATCAATTATAAAAGGGAAATAGTAATCTTACAGTGGTGAAATCTGGCAGACAAAACCTTTAAAAAGTGATCGGAATTAACATCAGGATTTCCCTGGTGGTCTTGTGGTTAGAAATCTGTCAGTCAGTGCAAGAGACATGTATTCGATCCTTGGATTGGAAGATCCCACATGCCATGGAGCAAACTAAGCCCTCATGCCACAACTACTGAACCCACACCGTAGAGCCTGTACTCTGCAACAAGAAAAGCCACTGTAGTGAGAAGCCCAAACACCATTATGAAGAGTAGCCCCATTCGCCACAACTAGAGGAAAAAAAAACCTGCATACAGCAACAGAGACCCAGCACAACCAGAAATAAATTTAAAAAAAATTTTTTTAATTAACATCACTAAAGAAAAGTATTAAAATCACTAGTAGACATCATATGCTTCCTGGACTGAGCATGATGGACTGAGAAAGATGCAACATCTTTTCTGTACTGTTGCTGTCAAAAATGTGTACCTGCCATCTGATGAGAAACATTAGGCAAACCCAGGTTGAGGCATATTCTCTGAAAAAAATATTCAGTACTATCAGAAATATCAAGATCATGAAAGAGACTAAAGAATTGTGCCAGCTGGACAGAGACTAAAGACACATTACAACTAAATGCAATGTGTTGTCCTGGACTGGCCGTAGAGCAAGAACTTTTTTTTTCCTTTTGTGGTAAACGATACTAGATGACCAACTGAAATTGTACTGTGGTTATGTAAGAGATGTTATTGAGTTCAGGAAGTAAGGAGTAAAGAAGTTGTTATGTCTACAATTTGTATACATAAATAGAGAGGGATAAAATAAAGCAAATAAGATGTAATATTAATGTTTCAGTGTAAAGTTTTTTAATTTCTAAGCAATCAGGTAAAACTAATATTTAATAAAAGTGGGTGGTGGGTACATGTATGTCTGTTATTTACTTTTCTGTGTGTCTGAAGTATTCATACAATATTAATTTTTTTTTATTTTAAATATTCCTACTAAATTGAAATTACCATTCATTGAACTGGATTCAAGCCCTTAGATTTCAAGATGCATTATGGGGGAATACCTGATTTTAGTGCTAAGTCACTTCAGTCATGTTCAACTCTTTGTGATCCCATGGACTGTAGCCCACTAGGCTCCTCTGTCCACAGGGATTCTCCAGGCAAGAATACTGGAATGGGTTGCCATTTCATCTTCTGGGGATCTTCCCAATCCAGGGATTGAACCCAGGTCTCCCGCATTGCAAGTGGATTCTTTACTGTCTCAGCCACCAGGGAAATGTTATAATAAAATCTGTTTGATAAATTAGAAGTGAAAGTGAAGTCGCTCAGTTGTGTCTGACTCTCTGCGATCCCAAGGACTATAGCCTACCAGGCTCCTCCGTCCATGGAATTTTCCAGGCAAGAGTCCTGGAGTGGATTGCCATTTCCTTCTCCACGGGATCTTCCCAACCCAGGGATCAAACTCGGGTCTCCCACACTGCTGGCAGACACTTTACCATCTGAGCCAAGGGAAGGGACAAAAATCTTCAACATATGTGGTTAGTGAAAGTTGCTAAGTCATGTCCTACTCTGCAACCCCACGGACTATACAGTTCATGGAATTCTCCAGGCCAGAATACCGGAGTGGGTAGCCTTTCCCTTCTCCAGGGAATCTTCCCAACCCAGGGATGGAACCCAGGTCTCCTACATTGCGGGCAGATTCTTTACCAGCTGAGCCACCAGGGAAGCCCAAGAATACTGGAGTGGGTAGCCTATCCCTTCTCCAGCGAATCTTCCTGACCCAGGAATTGAACCAGGGTCTCCTGCATTGCAGGCAGATTCTTTACCAGCTGAGCCACCAGGGACCCTATTTAACATGGAAATACTCCTCTTTACTAAAAACCTTAATGGCCTTTGGCAGTGAATTTAAGTAAGTCAGGAAAGTTTCTTAAATTCAGAACTGGGGTTTTCAAATGTTCTAGTTTGTGATAAAGTTTTCACTGCTCCCCATCAAGATGAAAAATAGGATAGGATAGTGGTAATATATATGCAGTTTTAAAAAGTCTTCTTTATCTTAGGCTTTTACCTTCTTGTTTGATCATATATTCTTTTATAAAATGATTATGATAAGATGGTAACCTTAGGATATATTTTAGTACCCTTTCTCAGCAAAATAAAAGACAGGAACCCCATATTTGTTGCCATTTTGAGAGATTACTGGTCTGTGGAAACTGCGTTTTTATTCCTTTTTAAATGTAATGTTTGAGAATGGAAAATTAACTATCTATAGTCATTATACATTGTCTTCATAATAGAAATGACAGATTTGCTTAAAGTGAACAGAATCCAAACATAATAATTAAGATTTTGTATTTCTAGGAAATATACTTGTGATATAATTGAAAATACTTGGTTCACTTATTTTTCTTCTCTATCCCCTCTATTTTAGGGCAAACACTGTATCCTTGATGTGTCTGGAAATGCTATAAAGAGATTACAGATTGCACAACTTTACCCAATCTCCATTTTTATTAAACCCAAATCCATGGAAAATATCATGTAAGTATAAATTCCTAAGGCACAGCCTCTAAGTACAAATCCAGTCTCTGTTACTTACTAGATTGGAAAATTTACTTACCCTTTTTGCATCTCAATTCCTTTGTCTGTAAAATGCAGATAATAATAGTATATCCACTTCAGAGGGTTGTCATGAGGATTAAATAAGCACTCGCGATACTATCATAATCAACATTAATATACTATGTATTAAGTAACATTGGAATTTTTAAGTTTAATCACATGGATCTACTACTATTTAATTAGATGGTGCAGCTCTGATAAAGAGAATCAAATAATATATAACTTTATCTAATAGAGGACAAAAAATAGAATTTAAATAAATACTAAAAGAGGGGAATGAGCAAATAGAAACATGATATACAGATAGTAAGATAGTATAAATTAACCCAAATGTTTAATTAATTAAATGCTAGCCTAAGTGGTCCAATTAAAAGACAAAAATTGTCAGAAGAATGAAAAATAAATAACTATATGTTACTTTTGTAGAAAAGGAAAAATATCTTTACCTTTTACTCCTCTAGGTTCTCAGCTGGGCCTCTAACAAAAGACAAATTAACAGGAGAAAAGCGTGCAAATCTACATTTTACGGTCACATAGGATGCTTCATAAGGAAATGAAAACTCAAAGAAATAGTTAAACCTGAACACTTTTATACTAGGTTAGATGAAGAGTGGAGAGTGGTGGGGAAATTTGATAGGACCAGAGGATATGACTTAAGAGTAGTAACCTGGTGGAAACTTAGTAAGGCTTGTTCATTCAAATTCTTTCAGCTTCCCTCTGTCTTCAGGGATAAGGATGCTGCTTTTCTTTAGATATAGGGAGGTTACCTCTCACATGAGGGTCTTTTGCTTCAGAGAAAGGTCAGAGAGTCCCTCCTGCACCTGTCATTTACACATTCCTTCAACTTAAAATGTTCATTATACCAAAGTGTCATATTTTGGGAAAGTGTATTTGGGAAATATTTGGGAAAACCCATCAGTCATATGACAGACTTTAATTATTAGTCTGTGAAAAGGCTGAGAGAGAAGGGGAAAAAAGGATATACCATGGAAAAACCACAAATTAAAGCTGGTTTATGCTACTTTCAAAGTATACTTCAAGTTAGAAGTATTACTAGAGATAAAGAGGGACATTCATAAAAGTTAAAGTTTTACTCCATTAGTAAGATACATTTATACCTTTGCTTTGCACCTTGAGTAGCACAGTAGGAGTGTAAATTGGTATATCCACATTGGTAAACTGTTTACAGTATCTCCTAAAGCTGAACATATACATTACTTAGGACCCAAAAGTCTCATTTCTAGATATACACTCAACAGAAATGTTTACCTGTGTTTACAAAGACAAGTACTAGATTAGACAGAAATACTATACTAAATAACCAGAAACTTGAAATTATCCAAATGCCCATCGTATGTACGTGAATTATAACATATTCACACAATGAAATATTCTACATTAATGGGAATGAACAGTCTCTAACCACACACAAAAGTATAGAAGAATCTGATAAATATAATTTGAGTGAAACAAAAATCCAGACCTGAAAGTATAAGTATATTCCATGGCCCCAAATTTAATCATTATAAAAATCAAATAGAGGTTACTCTTTGAGGGTTGGTTGGTGACTGGAGTGAAGATACTCAGATTCCTAGGTGCCGAGGTAATGTGCTCTATCTCAGTCTAGGTACTGGATATACAGGTAAGCGTAAGTTGTTGAAAACTCATTTATGATATTTGTCTTCTGTTAGAGAATTACACTTTAAAAGATCTGAAGAAATAGAAAAGGAAAAAAAGAATCTAGGCCTGTATTACTAAAGAACTTAACTCTATTATGGAAAGCCTTCCTACAAATAAAACACTGAGCCAAGAGAACTTACTGAATTCTACCAAAAACTAGGAAGCAATACTAGTCTTAAAAAGATTCTTCAACTAATTTTATAGGCATTAATTTAATACCAAAATCTGTCAGATACTTCACAAGAAATGAAACTGACAGACCAGTCTTACCATGAATATAGATGCAGAAATCCTTACCGAAATATGAGCAAATTGAATCCAGCAGTTTTTATAAGATAAAATATAACAGCCAAGTTGAGTTTATTTAAGGAATGCAAGGCTAGATTCACATTTGAGATTAATCCATGATAGAGGCAGAGAGAAGCTGGAGTAGGAAGCACCAGGAATTCATCTCCCCACCTAGACAACAATTGGGACTTGCAGAATTTCTCTGATGTGACTACAGTTCATCCTTGAACATCGCAGGTTTGAACTGCATCAGTTCAGTTCTGTCCGACTTATTGCCACCCCATGGACTACAGCACGCCAGGCTTCCCTGTTCTTCACCAATTCCCGGAGCCTGCTCAAACTCATGTCCATCTCGTCGGTGATGCCATCCAATCATCTCTTCCTCTGCCATCCCCTTCTCCACCTGCCTTCAATCTTTCCCACTGTCAGGGTCTTTTCTAATGAGTCAGCTCTTTGCATCAGGTGGCCAAACTATTGATCAGTCCTTCCAATGGGTCTACTTAAACATGGGTCTTCTTTCAGTAGTAAATACTGCAGTACTACTCAGCCTACAGTTGACTGTGTGGATGTGGAAGTATGGATACAGAGGAACCAAGTATATGGAGGGCTGACTGTGTGGAGGGTTGGCATCCCTAACCCCAGCCTTGTTCAGGGGTCAGCATCTGCCAGTGCAGGGGGTGCAGGTTCAATCCCTGATTGTAGAACCAAGATCCCATATGCCTTATAGCTAAAAAACCAAAACATAAAACAGAAGCAGTATTGTAACAAATTCAGTAAATACTTTAAAAATGGTCCATGTCAAACAAAAATCTTTTTAAAAAAATGGAAAGGATAGTCTGTTTAACAGATGATGCCACGAAAGCTTCGTATCCACATGCAAAAGAATGAAGGTGGACCCTTACCTAACACTACATACAAAAGTCAGCTAAAAATGGATCAAGGCCCTAAACATAAGACAGTAAAACTCTTAGAATGAAACATAGGACAGAAGCTTCACAACATTGGATTTGGCAGTGATTTCTTAGATATGACACCAAAGACACAGGTAACAAAAGAAAAAAGGGAGATTAGGTTAGACTTTGTGACTGCTTAAAGCTTTTTATATCAAAAGACACTACCCACAGAATAAAAAGGTAATCCATAGAATGGGAGAAAATATTTGTAAATCATAGATCTGATAACAGATTAAAATCCACAATATATAGAAAACTAAAACTCAACAACAACATAAAACTCAATTCAAAAATGGGGATAGGACTTGAATAGATTCATTTCTCCAAAGAGGAGAGATAAACAAATGGCCAGTAAGCACATTAAAAGGTGCCTGGCATCACTAATCAGTAGGGAAATACAAATCAAAACTACAGTGACGCACCACCTCACACCAATTACCATGGCTACCGTCAAAAGGCAGAAAATACATGCTGCCAAGGGTGTGGGAAAACGAACTCTTGTGTAGGTGGGAATATAAAATGGTACAGCTGCTGTAGAAAATAGTATGGGACTTTCTCAACATACTAAAAATCAGATGACCATATGATATTGGACCCAGAGATCCAACGTGGGTCTCCTGCATTGCAGGTGGATTCTTTATCATCTGAACCACCAGAGAAGCCCCTTTACCACAATTTTTAAAGTAATTTTAAAAAATCAGTGTATTGTAGAAAACAAACATGATTATTACCAAAGGGGAGATGGAAAAATGAATTAGGAATTGAAGGATTAATAGGTACACGCTGCTGTTGCTACTGCTAAGTCGCTTCAGTCATGTCCGACTCTGTACGACCCCACAGACTGCAGCCCACCAGGCCCCACCGTCCCTGGGAATCTCCAGGCAAGAACACTGGAGTGGGTTGCCATTTCCTCCTCCAGTGCACGAAAGTGAAAAGTGAAAGTGAAGTCACCCAGTTGTGTCCGACTCCTAGCAACCCCATGGACTGCAGCCTACCAGGCTCCTCCATCCATGGGATTTTCCAGGCAAGAGTACTGGAGTGGGATGCCATTGCCTTCTCCGAGGTACACGCTACTATATATAAAATAGGTAAACACCAGGGACCTACTATACAGCACAGAGAACTATATTTAGTATCTTGTAATAACATAAAATGGAAAAGAATCTGAAAAAGTATTTATAATATATATATGAAAAGAATATATGTACACATATAGATAAAACAGAATCACTTTGCACCTAAAACTAAGAGCATTTTAAATCAGCAATACTTCAGTTTTTTAAAAAGTCAGTGGAGTGTACCACATTAACAATTTTACAGGAATTCTCCTGGTAGTCTAGTGATTAGGACTTGGTGATTTCCTGTGGTGACCCAGGTTCAGTTTCAGTCCCTGGCTGGGGAATTAAGATCCCACAAGCTGCACAGCACATTCCGAGCCCCCCCCCCAAAAAAAGATTTTAGTAAAAGGTCATTTTAATGTAAAAAAAGCATTTGGTAAAATTAACATTTATTCATGACAAAACCATTTTGTAAACTATGAATAAAAGGGAATTTTCCTTAATCTGATGAAAGTCATCTACAGAATATCAAAAGTAAAAGTGAAGTCGCTCAGTCGTGTCCGACTCTTCGAGACCCCGTGGACTGCAGCCTACCAGGCTCCTCTGTCCATGGGATTTTTTCAGGCAAGAGTACTGGAGTGGGGTGCCATAATCTGATGAAAGTTTATCTACAGAATATCAAAGCAGATGTCATATTTGAAGGTGAAACACTGAAAGCTTTCTCTCAAGTTGGGAACAAACTTTCATATATCCATCATCCAGCTGTAATATAATTATCACCTACAACTAATCTTGTTTATCTATCCCAACACCTCCTTAACCCTCCACTCCAGATTATTTTGAAACAAATCCCAGACATTGTATGATTTCATCCTTACATCTTTATATGTATTTGAAAGATAAAATTTCTTGTTAAAAACATCACTGTGTGGATAAGGAAATGGCAACCCACTCCAGTGTTCTTGCCTGGAGAATCCCAGTGACAGGGGAGCCTGGTGGGCTGCCGTCTATGGGGTCGCAGAGTCGGAAGCGACTTAGCAGCAGCAGCAGCAGCTTTTGTTCTATCTTGTACAGAAAACAGTAATAGTATCATTGAATATGTTTTTTTCAGAACCATATAAATATGTCTGTAACATTAATACTTCCTTTTGAGACAAATATAAATTCAAAAGAGATTTTATTTAGAGAAACTGTTCTAACTAAAATTATTTTCCTTCACGCTAAGTGTATATTTAGATTCATAATTGTTGAGAGAAAAGAATTCACTGTAAAATAATGCCAACCTATATAATGCTATAATAAATTATTTTGTACTTAAAAAAAAAAATCACTGTGATGTCATACTGAAACAGTAGTTCCTTGATAGCATCAGATCATATTTTCTTGTTTCTTAAGTTTATGTTTTTTCAGTTTGTTTGAATCAAGTTCCAAACAAAGTCTATTCATGACAGTTTGTTAAGTCTTTTGATCTACAGATTCTCCCTCCCATCTTTTCATTTTTTCTGTTTCTTTGTTGAAGAAACCAACTCACTTACTCAGCAGTTTGACCCAGACTATTTTGCTGATTGCCTTCTCATGGTATTATTTAATGTGTTCATGTATCCCCTTTACTACCTTATAAATTGGTAAGTAGATCTGTAAGTCATATTTTAATATGAGATTTTCATCACAGTCAAAACTGACAAATTAATGTTTGGGTTTTTTTGGCTGTCCCGAACTAATGTAAGAAAGTGTTGAAACCCTTCTGTCATTCCAGATACAAAGCTACATGGTCAGTGACCGAATACAGTTTGCAATTACATTACATTTCTCAACAGGTCTCAGCTTTTCATGATTTTATATATGTCTTCTCTCCTTTGTCACCCTTTTTCAGAAGTATTACAATGTAATTATTAATTTCTAAATTTATTTGCCTAGGGAAATGAATAAGCGTCTGACAGAAGAACAAGCCAGAAAGACATTTGAGAGAGCCATGAAACTGGAACAAGAATTTACTGAACATTTCACAGGTTGGCATTATGTATAGATGTTTGTATGTTAGAATTTTGCTTTGGGGCCATAAGAATTGACTCATTGAAATAAATTTTGAACTATGTCCACAGTTACCAGTAGTAATAATAAGTGCTATCATTTTCAGAATAATTCATCTAATCTAGGTTGTAGTGATGAAGAATCTTGAAAACTAGTGTATCTTAGGTTGTTGATACGGAGAAGGCAATGGCACCCCACTCCAGTACTCTTGCCTGGAAAATCCCATGGATAGAGGAGCCTGATAGGCTGTCGTCCATGGGGTTGCGAAGAGTCGGGCACGACTGAGCGACTTCCCTTTCACTTTTCACTTTCATGCATTGGAGAAGGAAATGGCAACCCACTCCAGTATTCTTGCCTGGAGAATCCCAGGGACGGGGGAGCCTGGTGGGCTTCTGTCTATGGAGTCACACAGAGTCGGACGCGACTTAGCAGCAGCAGCAGCAGGTTGTTGATAAGGACAGCATGTATAGGAATAACTCATACTGACCAGAGGGAAACATTCAGAGTTGATTTCTTCTTACAATACTGATTTTTCTCTTATCCTGTATAAATTTTGATCCATTTTTAAGATATTTGTTTAGAAAGAGAAGAGTAGAGAGCAGTTGCCAAATTCAATTCCCAAATTTTATTCAAGTTATTCCTTAGGTATCTTTGGGTAGGTTTTTGTTGTTAATTATTTGCTTGAAATAATGATTAACTTATATTTTGTGTTCATATTATTAATAAGTACCATTAAGTATCATGGAATTTTAACCCAAGTATTTTTTTGTTAAGGATTTTTTAATAATTTCAGACTTAACAGAAAAATCACAAGAATAGTACCAGCACTTACATATACTCATATTCCACCACCGCTAACATTTTACCACATTTATACTTTTTTATGAAACATTTAAGAGTAAGTTGCAGATAGCTGTTCTTTTGCCTCTAATTACTTCAGTGTCTATTTCCCAATTGTACAAAGTAAAAATCACCAAGTCTTGCTTTTTGATAAACTTTTGAAATAAAATGTTTTCCATTTTACGAATAGGAAAATTAATAAAATGAGCTTTTTACTAGTTAAACAATACATAAATAGTATTTCTTCCTGAATAAGTGATTCTGGTTATTTTACAAATAATTGTAATGGTGAAGATAAGCAATTAATGGAGGTTTCTGATTCTATCATTACAGCTATTGTGCAGGGAGATACGCTGGAAGACATTTACAACCAAGTGAAGCAGATCATAGAAGAACAGTCTGGTCCTTACATTTGGGTTCCAGCAAAAGAAAAGTTATGAGGACTGATATTTCTCTATTTCTCTTTTCCACAGTCTCATTTTCTGCAACACTTCTTTGTCCTTTCCTTCTTGAGTCTGTCTTCATTACTTCTTTCTTGTTGAATCATATCCCACTCATCATGGTCTGCAGTTGCACTTATTTTTGATGTCTTAGTGTCTCCCTCAAGTTGTACTATCGGTATTATTTCATGTCACTGTTGGTTTGTGGCCATTTTTCACAGCTGAAGATGGAATGGCCTGACCAGCTATTAATAGGATTTCAGGAGACGGGGTAATTGTGGTAAAATTCCTTAATGTTTAAGGGAAAGTAACTTTAAGAGATTTTCAGAAAAGCTTTATATACATTCTTTCCAAATTTCAATATAAATGAAAGAAAAGTGGTTTTAATCAATGATTTAGTGAATTTTGAGCAACAATGCACGCTTAACTTTAATAGCATGGTTTGGCCAATATGTTAACTCTCAAGTCCTTTTCTCAATTGACTCTGTTATCAAAGCAAATATTTCATACAGATAAATAACAAAAATATATGTCTCTTAATTTCAAAATTAATATGAGTTAACTAATAATTTCACAAGGAATATTCATTTTTCATAAGCGTTCTTCTTAAAGTCTTTTATTATTTGAAGTTTGTTTTTTTTCCTCCCAGTAGATTTGCTAGGAATAACAGTGTTTAAATGTTTTTAATCTACTTGTGCAACACTATTTATAGTGTCCTACAAAAGTTGTTCATACATAATGATCATCACATTTTCTGAATTGAGGCCATGTTTAGGTGCTTGGGGAGCTCACCTTTTACACATAAGGTTGAGAAGATTTCATGGACATAAATACAAAACAGACATTACAGTGGTGATGTAGTATTCATTATGGCAGTGGGAAAGAAGTCCAGTAAGTAGTCTAAAACTTTAAATGCATTCTTAGAGGTCAGATTTTAATGAATATTTTACCCACAATAACTGACTATTTTGTTATAATAAAATATATATATATAAATATATATAAAACTTTCTTTAAACTCTGTAACTATGGGAATTATTTTCTTTACATAGTTGCACACACACACACAAACATATATATGTATATTTAAAATATATTTTTTCTTTAGCCACCTACTCTTTTTGTTTGGTTTTTAAATTAAATATTAATTGATTAGACTTTATCTTCCTTAATCATGTGAAGTGAAAATGAGAGTATGGTGGTATGGAAAGAAACCTTTAGGGAAATTAGGTTATAAGTAAAAACATGGGCATGTTCTCCTCTTTTCTATAAAAGTTTTCAGATGGTTCCTGGTTGGTTTTTTGTGGGGGTGTTTTTTCAGGGGGGTGATTTTTCGTTGTTACTGTTGTTCTGTCATTGGTTTTGGATTTGGTCTCCGCCTCTTTCCAGTTCTTCTTTATTCATAGGCAAAAGCCTCATGTGTATGAGTGTTTTCCCCTCAGACTGCACACCTTTCATCTCTTGTAGCTGCTCTGCCGTAGAGTTGCACAGATCTTCATGGTGAGCAATTAAGAAATTTTAGTGAAAAGTAGATAACAATTTCAGAAATCAGTTTCTCTGGTCTTTTGTAATACTGTTTGGCTTCCCATGGCTTTTTTTGGAGTTGTTTATTGAATATGTGTTTTTGACAGCCTCCTCATTACAGTTTCTTAAATGCATACTGGTTTGTAAAGAATTATTGACGTTATCCATTCCATTTATGAGAAAGAGGAGAACAGCTAATAAACTTTATTGTAAAATCTGTATGTTAAATGTGTCTTGTATTACAAAAGAAAAAATTATTTTACAAGCTAGCATTTTGGGGAAAATTTGGGGCATCACATAATTTGTAAACAGAATTCAAGGATTGTTAGGTAGATTTTGGAATTGAATATGTTAACACATTGAAATATATACCATAGGTGTTACATGCTGAATATAGTAAGTTGTTACCAAACATAAATATATCCGAAGACTGCTGTTGTCATTTGATCTCCAGACCCCAGAAATCATCTTATAGCAGGACCCAGCCTAGGCCATTTTGCAGCATTTACTGGTTGAATGTAAACTATCAGGAGGTTATAAAATGATGCCATTTATGTGTTAAATGTATTGCTTTCTGAATGTCCTCATTAAGTGATTTTTTGGGGGGAAGAGGATACTAACTTGTGTGCACCTTTCTAGATGGTATAGAATTATTAATAAAAGTACCAGTTGCTTAGTACTGCTGTGCAACAGCCACTTTAGTATAGTATCATTTAATTTTTTAAAAGAAGATACAAGTTACTGGCTCCACTCTAAGGCTTAAGCAGAATCACTTTGCCAAGCTTACTTAGCTAGTAAATGGCAGTGCTGGGTATCCGTATCAAAGTTTCTCTGCTGCGGGTTTTTTCCTGATAAACTAGGCTGCCTCATTTTTCAGCCCCTACTGTGTAAGGCACTATAACTTAAATTATGTGATATTATTGTCTCTTTAAAGATAAAGATAGACTTAGATGAAGGTCCTTGCCCAGAGTCGCACAGTAAGGACAGACACACAGAATACGGCATTCCCATCACAGCTGAAAGGACTATTTCTGGCAAACAAGTAAGCCTAGCACTGTCAAATTGGCAAAGAACCTCTTTAGGATTAAAAATGGAACACTATTCATTAGGGGGAAAGTCCACTATTTGAACACACAGGGAATACTACTATTTTGAAAGTTTTATGAAATATTCCATATTTATATTATGTTCCTTATGCTGTTCTCAGTTGCTCAGTCATGTCTGACTCTTTGCGACCCCAGCAACTGTAACCCACCAGGCTCCTCTGTCCATGGGATTTCCCAGGCAAGAATACTGGAGCGGGTTGCCATTTCCTATTCCAGGGGATTTTCCCGACCCCGGGATCGAATTCACGTCTCTTGTGTCTCCTCCATTGGCAGGCAGATTCTTTACCACTACACCACTTTGGTAGCCCAGTATGCACCTTAATACCATTAATTTGGCAAAAATAAAAGTACCTCTTAAATATGACTACATGTCTCTGGTTGCTTTGCTATTCGATATCTCTGCAGGGCTCTTCAAAAAATGATGGAGTGAGCTTCAGGCAGAAAGCACTGGTCAGCACACACCTGCTGAACCACTGCAGTCTTAAACTCCAAACACGGCAATTTGGGGACTTTACTGGTGTGGAAATTTTGTTTTCCAAAGTACTAAACAGTTACATTCTGAGATTCTGCCTTGAATACTCTTGATTTACAGGTAGTGAAACAGAAGCCAGAGATCCCTGTGTCTTAATCAAAGTTGTGCTGCAGCCAGGGACGGAGCCAGGATTAGAGCCTGCAGCTCTTGGCTCCTGAAACAGTTGTTTTTCTCCCATTCCAGGTCCTTTTCTTCCCCTTGTTGAGAACTTAATTAAGTGGGCTATTCAGTCCCTCAAATTTTGAATTACTGATTAAAAGAAAGTATCTGTGAGCTTGAGATTTTATTGAGGTGTATGAATTTAAAAGATATCAGAACACAAATTTCACTTTTCTGACCCAAGTTTAGATAGTTTAGTCCAATATTGAAGACTCTGTTTATCTCACTCCAGAATTGCACAGGATAGCTATCATTGGCTTTGGCAGCAGAAGACTATAATGTGAAGAATGTGGGCTATGGAATCACAGCTTGACTTGAACGACAGCTTTGCCACTTACTGGTTATATAACATTAGTTGGGCAAGTCATCTCATCCCTCTTTGTGTTTACTTATCTGTAAAATGGAGATATTTTGAGAATCAGTAAGATTACAAATAAAGGGGGCCCTTTAAAATCAATTCCCTTTTCCTTGGAATTAGAAGCCTGGATTTGTTCCAATTCCCTTTGTATAAAGATTAACTTGAGCCCTCATTTTGCTATATTTTAAGTGAGATGTGATTGACTTCTTTGCAGGGTTGTTAGTAAGGGTTAAATAAAGCAGTGTGTAAAAAGCACTTATTACAGCATCTGATACTTGACTCTCAATGTCTGTTCTTTCCCTTGCTCTGGAGTGTGTTTATGGTGCAGAAGACTGAGAAAGAAGAACATGGTCCCCCATTCTACATCCCTATAAATTCTGACAGACTTTTAGTTACAAAATTATTTTCATTTTAGTCAGTCTCTGTGACAGACTTTATTTTCTTGGGCTCCAAAATCACTGCAGATTGGTGACTGCAGCCATGAAATTAAAAGATGCTTGCACCTTGGAAGAAAAGCTGTGACCAACCTAGATGGCATATTAAAAAACAGACATTATTTTGCCAAAAAAGGTCTGTCTAATCAAAGCTATAGTTTTCCCAGTAGTCACATATGGATGTGAGAGTCAGACCATAAAGAAGACTGAGTGCCAAAGAATTGATACTTTTGAACTGTGGTGTTGGAGAAGACTCTTGAGAGCCCTTTGGACTGCAAGGAGATCAAACCAGTCAATCCTAAAGGAAATCAGTCCTGAATATTCATTGGAAGGACTGATGCTAAAGTTGAAACTCCAATACTTTGGCCACCTGATGCGAAGAGCCGACTCATTAGAAAAGACCCTGATGCTGGGAAAGATTGAGGGCAGGAGGAGAAGGGGATGACAGAGGATGAGATGGTTGGATGGCATCACCAACTCAATGGACATGAGTTTGAGTAAGCTCTGGGAGATGGTGAAGGACAGGGACGCCTGTTTTGCTGCAGTCCATGGGGTCGCAAAGAGACTCAACCAAGCAACTGAATAACAACATAATCATGTTTACTCATCTTCTTCTAAGGATTCCCACCTTTTTGTCAGAGATGCTGTGACTGTGACCTATGGTAACTCAAACATGGAACTGGAAGGCATCAAGATTTCGTAACCCATTCTCAGACGTCTCTGCAGTGTTAGACCCTACAGTTATAGCAAAATATGTAAAAAATATTAATTTTTGAGATACATGTCTGGAAAGCCTTAAATTGCCCTGATAAGGTACATTTTCTTTCAATTTAAGAATAAAACAATGACTACTACTCATTGACTAGTTTCTCATTCACCTCCTACTACTACCAGCTCTTTCTGCATTCCACCCTCAAATACAGTTACCTGAGAACTGGCAAAACAAACCTTGGTCTGCCAGACAGCACTGTGAACAGAATTGGTTGTCAAGACTTTTAGGAACAAGTACCAAAACCTTACCAGGGAGAATTTCACACTAGAGTTTTTCTGGTGGCTTCTGTTACCTAAAGTGGTAGTATATAGATAATGGGAAGAATTAGGGGAAGGAGACCAGGGGACAGTGAAGGTTGGAATTCTGTCTCACCATCTCTTGTTTACTTTTTATTGAATTATAATATATAGAAACATATGCCTCATTGAATTATTACAAACCAACATCTCCCATGTAACCAGCTTGAAGCTCAGAGAACATGACCAGCACCCCAGGCACTGCCACCCCCTCAGCTCACTCCCAGTCACTACTTCTTACTGCAAAGAAGCCACTATCCTAACTTTCTTATTGTATTTATCTTTCAGTTATGCACAGTAGAATGGTGTACATTCTGTGAGTGTTGATATGTGCATAGAGTCATGTAACCACTCTGACAGAAATACAGAACACTTCCATTATCTCCAAAATCCCTCATTCTTGCTCTTATGTAGTCAATACTTCCTCCAGACCCAACTTCTGATAACCACCAATCTTTTCTTAGTAACTGTCTAGTTTTACCTTCCTCAGAATGTCATATAAATGGAATCGTATCACATATGTAGCATTTAGGGTGTGGCTTCATTCACTTAAATCAAAATACATCCAAGGTTCATCCCTGTTGCAGCAGGTATCAAGTTTGCTAATTTTCATTACTGAATCGTAGTCCGTTTATGAATGTACTACAGTTCGTTTTTCCAGTCACTGAAGAGATCTGGGATTGTTTCCAGTTTTCCCGGCTATGCTTTTGTACTTCATTACAGCCATAAGCCTGCAGGAACTAGGAGCAAAGCCGGAAATGGGTCTGATCTGACAGACATGGCAGGCCCTCCCCAGGCCCACCTTTATCTCTACTGTGAGCATCACGCATTTTGGCAGTTGCACAGGAGCCTGTCATCCTAAAACAAACTTTAAATGCAGAGTAATAGATCCCAAGAGCCTGTTTACAGAACAGAATTGTGCCTAAAGTAGGAGACTGCTAGAATAAGCAATTTAGGACTTGTAGAATTTCAGGTTCCCAGGAATAACACTCAGATGATCCAGTAGCTAGATGTGCCAGTTACTGGTGCCAGATTCTCAGTTAGTTTCCTAAGGAAACTATAGTTTATTTAGGACAGTAGTAAATAAGAGAGTCATATGAGCAACAAATGAAAACAACTATTTGTCAGACATGAAATTGATAGCCTTATAATTTAGAAAACAGTCTGTGAAGAGACAGCCCTACCTAACCTTTTAAGAAAATCTAGTTTGTTGAACACCCACAGACTGTTTTTTCTTTTTAATTATTAACTATCAATTTTATTTAGACGTAACCTCTCTCAATCTTAAATACTACTAATATTATGTGATGAACAGAAATCTAATTTTAGTGCTACGTACTCAAGGAATCTGAACCAGAGTTGGCCTCCTGGTTGATTGGTTTGACTCTCAACCATCTTGCATATAGATGGAACACTCATCTTGTGGCCTTTTCTATTATCACAACATGACTTGATTTCTCATGTGTTTTCAAAAAAAAAAAAAAAGGTCATGCCTTTAAACTGGTTATAGACTAAAGCTTAAGAACTACCTGGTCTTCACTCAAAGTATTTGAGTACATAACCACCCCTACTTCTGCTACTCAGATGTTAATGACAAATTTCATTTGGACAGTTTTTAACTACAGTAGAATAATCTTTTTTAACTATACAGAAGTCAGTGCACAAAGCAATTAGCATGTGAAACAAGGTACAGTGAATTTTCTGGTGGAAGTAAAGACTAGAACAAGTGATGTAATCTTTCTTTAGGATGTCTAAAATTAGGTTCATTTACCTCACAGATGGGAGGGCTAAAAACAAGAGGAAGGTCCATATGTTCCACACTATAAATCTCTACCAAAAGGTTTTCTAAATCTTGTGAGAGTCATTTAATCAAAAATATCTACTTCCCTAGTGGTATTTAAGACTAAAGATACCTTTCGATGATAGATCCATTTCTTTCTCTGAAAGTTCAGTGCTTGGTTCAGATTTAGTTTATCTGACATTCCTGACTGCTTCCTTACGAGGAAAAAAGCTATACTAACCTTTTAACTATTTTTCTACCTTTGGCTAATCATAGCTGAACTTAATGGAATATTCTCTCCATCACATTCTCTTCCTCAAATATCTAGTCACTAGATACTATTGATTCTTCCTAAGCATATTTTCCTTGCTGTCATTTCCACTGTTATCACTCTAATCCAGGACCTTAACCCAGTCTCACCCCCAGGCCTGGATTATTGCAGTAGCCCCTTAAATCCTTGCCCAACTTCTGATCCCTGCCTTGCTAATCCACCAGATGCCTTTTCTTAAAATGCAACTTGGATCATGCATCTCTTCAATGACCTTCATGGGGACTAAACACACACGAATCCATGTACCTGTATAGTTCCTGGAACGTAATTTGTGGCCGATAAATCATCTACCTCCCCAGTCACCCTTAGTCACACAGCCTCTGCAGTGCTTGTCTTGAGACTGGTGATCATGCAGATTCCTACTATGCTAATTGCTGAATCCTCCCTACCCAGGTCCCCTGACCAAGGCTCCACCTTTCTTCAAGGACCCCCTGAGTCCCTCCTGCAGAAGCCTTCCCAGTTACAGTCCTCGATGCCCGAAATCCTGCAGTACTTACTGGGTGTCCACTTAATACTGAGCACGTGCTCTCTGGGCTGCCTTTGCAGATGAGCTGGGTTCACCTTGTATTCCTCTGTCCCCCTAAGTGTCTGGGGCAGGTGATCAGGGCACACAGCTCCTCTACTTGTCCAGAGACTGCAGGCCTCTCAACAGCATGGTCATCTTCACTGCTATGGTTTTTAATGGGCTAAAAATAGCCTTGTATAAAGTGTTGGCTGTGTTTTCATTTGCAAATTGATAAGAGTTGGGAACATAGAGAATAAATGAGAGTGGATAAAAAGATCTGACAATAAATCTCTAAATTAGCTAAATTTTTGTGTTTAATTATAGCGCTTTCCTTTTCTGTTCCTGGAATAACAATCTCCCTTCCTGAACATGCTGTGTGACTTTTCTCTTTTTGTATCAATTTT
This sequence comes from Bos taurus, assembly GCF_002263795.3. Taxonomy (NCBI): domain Eukaryota; kingdom Metazoa; phylum Chordata; class Mammalia; order Artiodactyla; family Bovidae; genus Bos; species Bos taurus. Next base: position 71,504,891 of record NC_037328.1, on the reverse strand, counting down.
GTCTTCCTGTGCATACGTTTTCATAATAAGTCATCTGAAATATCGTTAAGTAGCTGGATATGAATTTTTCTGAAAGTCTTATTGACAGAGCCAAATACAATATTGTTGGATTTTATTTCTTTGCTTTTTAGCTTCCTTTTATACTGGTTTCCATTCAGATTAAATCTATTCAATGAAATAGAGATTTATTAATAGTTTTTAAAGCTGTATCTCCAGAATTAATCTTGGAGCATTTTAATCTTCTAAATTTTAAAGTCTGGACTGCAAGGAGAATTTTCAAGGGGAAACAAACTTTTGTGGTTTGATAATTAAACTGAGCTCCAGGATGAGAGACTTACCCTTGAATGCAGGTCTGACTCAGGTGGTCTCCTACCCCTAATTTTACCCATCTCCAAGGAAGAAGAATTTCTCTTTTCAAGATCACTCTGCTTGTCTTCCTAATCTTATTCCTTCCATCTTCTTCCATCATCCTCTTTTTCTGTATCATTATTTTCCTTCCTGCATGGGCTACTTGTGCTCTGACTATATGATCAACTCTCTCCTATCCTATGAAACTTTCCCTTGACCCTGAATCTCCTGAAAACAACCTCTCTTCTCTTCCTTTCTTAGCCAAATATCTTGAGACACACTGTCCACTTTTCACTTAAATAATGTTTATTGAATGCCTGCTTATCCCAGGCACGGTGCTGGACATTGGGAATGGTGGCAGACAAGGTAACACTCAGGCCCTTGTGGAGTTCAGCCTCCTGGTCAAGCCTTAGCCCTTGCCATGCCATTGAAATGGCTTAGACAAAACTTCTGGGGATCTACTCCCAGTTTCTGTGGCTCTTCTCAGCCTCCTCCCTCCAACAGTAAAAGAGACCTTAACAATGGTAGTAATATCCTCAAACCTAATAGCTCACACTTAGAAATCATCCTCCCATTCAAGGCCCTGTGATGAGAGAATCTGCCTTTGAAAAGGTTACACATAAGGTATCATGTAGCCCAAATACAGTCAGTTCAGTTGCTCAAGTTGTGTCCAACTCTTTGCGACGCTATGGACTGCAGAATGCCAGCCTTCCCTGTCCATTACCAACTCCAGGAGCTTGCTCAAATTCATGTCCATCAAGTTCGTGATGCAATCCAACTATCTCATCCTCTGTCATCCCCTTCTCCTCCCGCCTTCAGTCTTGCCCAGCATCAGGGTCTTTTCTAATGAGTTGGCTCTTCGCATCAGGTGGCCAAAGTATTGGAGTTTCAGCTTCAGCATCAGTCCTTCCAATGAATATTCAGGACTGATTTCCTTTAGGATGGACTGGTTGGATCTCCTTGCAGTCCAAGGGACTCTCAAAAGTCTTCTCCAACACCACAGTTCAAAAGCATCAATTCTTCAGCGCTCAGCTTTCTTTATAGTCCAACTCTCACATCCATACATGACTACCGGAGAAACCATAGCTTTGACTAGATGGACCTTAATATGCTGCCTAGGTTGGTCATAGCTTTTCTTCCAAGAGGCTTCTTCTAAGTCCAGTTTCATAGGGTAAATACTTTTAGAGAAGCAAAAGCTTTTATTCACAAAATTTGCTTAATATGCCTACCATTGATCTCAATATACAAATCCAGATGTGTTAAACAGCAACTCTTAGGGAGTGATATAAGAAATAAGAATATCCTTTGATGACACATTTACCTCTGTAAGTGTTCACCATGCCTGATTTCTCTGTGCATAGTAGCCCTTTCAACTATCCAGAATAAAGTGGACTTTTTCCTAGTCATAGACATGAAAACTCTTAGAAAAATACAAATTATGGTTTGTTGAAAAAAATTTTAATTTTCCTAATATTCTGGGTAAAAGAATTGTTCACGTTTTGCTGTCTCATTAACCCCCATCTGCCCATACAGGTTCTCTGCTCCCTGTCAAAGGCCCTCTCTTCTGAGTCCCCAGAGTCTACCTTTGGTGTGTTCCATCCAGCAGCATTGGCTCCTTACAAGCAAGCTCCTGAATCCTTGGAGAACCAGAGCTGTGTCTCTGGTAGAAAAGGGCTCTCTGTATCTCATGTTATGAAATAAGGTCAGGAAGCCCCAAAGCACTGTTGCTTTGGCCCCAACATCTTACATAAGTGTTTGTAAAGCCAGTTCTTATTGTTTTTATCCTCTCCCTCTAACCCCAGTGTAAGTCCAGAGTGGGAACCAGCTATGCCCAGTGCCTCTGCTCCTCCATAAGGCTATTCCTGGGTTACATTACTCTCATCGCATCCCACCCATTCCTCTGATTCACTCAGATATGTCTGCACCCCAGAAATAGCATCCAGGTTCAAGCCCTGGCAGAGTTCCCCATTACACAGCAGCATCAATGCTAAGCAATGTCCATGCTAAGGTCAGGCAAATGGGCCTGAGGTAGAAGGCCCAGGAGCCCACCAACAGCTAGTTCCCTGATGCACCACAGTTGAGGAATGACTCCTAAGAGACAGGAAAAGAACCCATTATGAAAGAGCTCACCCAAGCTCTTAGCTTATAGGTGTTTGACACCTTATCAGTGTCACTTGGAGTTTTACTAAAGGAATAATGTAATGAACACAAATCCTGTCAGGAACTTCTGGTTGCTCCTGGAGTGTGATAAAGTGAGCCTTTTCATCCTCACGGAGTGAGGCTTGCTAAGAACACCTATTCCCTCTCCTAGGACAAGCTATAGCCCCCCTTCCAGGGTTACCTGCCATCTCTGTGTGAATTAGAGGTACCCATCCTCCTGATGGATCCAGCTGGGGATGAAGAAGCAGCTCCCACCAAACGTTCTCCCCTCAGATTCTCCAGAGCAGACAGCTCTGGAGATGTCAGGATGTCAGGGTCATCATGACCTGCCTTTTACAGGGGAAGCAAGCCCAGAGAGAATGAACTTGCCGAGATCACACAGTGAGTCAGTGATAACAAGAGATAAGGTCTCCTGAAGCCCAGCCCATGTGATTTCCACTGATTATCTCAGGGTGTGATAAGTAACAGCTTCATGATCCAATCAGAAAAGCCAAGGCTCCCTTCCCCAGGGAGCAGAGCAAACTTGGGGACTGACAAGGTTCCTTCTCTCTCACAGAGTATTCTTGTCCTCTACCCAAGACAGGGAGGGTCTCATTCCTGGGTACTCATGGCTGGGGGGGCCGGGGGGGTGATGACCAATGATGAGGCTATAAATGGAGGTAGATCACTGAGTAACCATTTCTGTTAGATCACTGAGTAACCATTTTTCCGTTCCTCATGCCGTCAGTATACATGGAGAACTACAATTCCAGTCTACTGAGAGCAGTGCTTCTTAAACCCTGCTGTGCACCAGAATCTAAAACATAGATTGTTGATTGTCTACCCCTAGAGTTTTTGATTCAGTGAGTTGGATGTGGGCCTGAGAATCTGCATAGCTAACAGGTTCCCAAGTGATGCTGCTGCTGTTGATTTGGGGACCACACTTTGAGAACCACTGGCCTAGACAGACAGACAACCCACTCTTTTGTCCCTCACCTTCTTCACTCTCTTCCTCCTCTCATCCCCGTCTTTGTCTTTTCTGCTTCCTCTTCTTCCCCGTCTTTACTCTCCTTCCCATCCACCAAAGCATGATGGGATGGGCCAGGCTCTGCCGGAGACCTGGGCTCCAGTTCCAGCACTGTCACTGTCTGAATGTGTGACCCAGGGCAAGTCACTTACCTGCTCCAGATCCAAGAAGAGGCAGGGAGATCCCCCCACCGCCAGTTTCTCCCCAGCCAGGACCGCGTCAACTTGAGGTCATGTCTATAGCCCCACATTCTCTGTACAAACCTGTGTTTGAAGAGATGCTGGTGAATGAATTCCATTGCTTTTGAGCTTCCTGCCTTCCAGCTCATGCCCTAGGATTCTGACCTCTTCATCTTTCCAAACCTGAACTTTCCCCTTTCCAGTGGAATAAGCTATTGGGGATCTTTCTAGGACAAGAGAGGGATGTTCTGGAATAAGGGGCAGACTGTTAAAGGGAGAGAGCCCAGAAACACCGGTCAGCTCGGGGAATCAAGCCCTAGACAGCAGTTACCTGACTCTCAGAAACAGCTATGTGTGCTTGTCCAGGCCTAGGAGCACGGGGATCAGGAGACTTGAGAGACTACTCCACCACCCACTGCGCACCTGCAGAGGCTCCAGCAGGGGGCACCAGAGGGAAGGGCAGGGCCACCCAGGTCAGCCCAGGTGTCCAGTCGAGGGTGGGCGGGTGCACGCTAGAGGCGTGGACGCCACCAAAGCACGCCCCGGCCGCTCATAAGGAGCTGAAGGCCAGTGGCAGAGAGGAAGGAGGAAGAAAGCCCCGCTGCTGCTGACCCTCTGGGACCTAGAAGTAGACAAAATCCGCGCCCAGCCCAGCCCCAGCTAGCTGCGCCATGCGGGGTTCCAGCGTGGCTCTGTGGCTCTTCGTGACTCTGCGCACTGGTGAGACCCCGCCGCCCGGCCCTGGGAGAGGGAGCTGGGACGCGGGTCCTGGGTTCTCCAGCCACAACCCCCACCCCCAGCCACAGGAGGGTCTCGCGGGCTGAAAAGTGTGTCCTGAACTTTGTTTCCCAGGAAAGAGGGGAGATTAGGAAAGGCGCGAAGGACGACAGAGGAGCACTGTACTAGCACGACAGTACTAGCACTGACCCGAGCAGACCAGGATGTCTGGAGGGCTTCTTGGAGGAAGCGGCATTGAGCTGGGCATTGAAAAAGCGTAGGTAGCCAAGAGAGGCGCCGGCAGAGGCATGGAGGCGAGAGTCCTGGAATGCGGAGAGGTCCGGAGAGTGAATGCTCTCGATGCCTAGGAAGCCCAGGGAGCGTCTAGGAGCCAGAGAGGCTCTACTTTTTCCGGAGGGAGGCGGGAGAAGACTCTGAGAGACTGGAGGGGAGGCGAGAGATACTGCCCTGGAGGCCGCTCCAGGGTGCCCAGCATGGACAGAGGAGGGGGTGCAGGCAGGGTCTTCTCCTTTGGCAGTCCACTCCCAAAGGAGTCAGGATCCCTGACGCTGAGACTTGAGGTGGGACCTCCGGGGAGCTGCCCGGCTGCCTGCAGGGATCGCGGGCAGAGGCTGGTGAAAGGATGGCTTTAAGCCACTGCTCTGACCATCAGTACAGAAAATGGACCTGCCACTCCGGTCAGGGCCAGCAGTTGCCAGATCTACCAGGGTGCAGGTTTGGAGCACTGGAGAGGGGAGAGCAGTTCTACATCCCTGGGGCGGAGCTGGAGGAGGCCAAGAGAGGCAAAAGGGAGACTGGAGGAATCTGCAGTCTTGACCCTTCGAGTAGGGATGGGAAGCACAGACTGCCCTGGGAGGGTCCTTGCCTGGTGGAAATGGACCCAAAACCTCAGGGCAGGCCTGGCTGGGAGGGTGATTAGTGGAGGAGGCTCCCTGCTGGGCCCCTAGACTGGAGGCTCTCTGGAACTCTGACCTGGTCAGATCCCAGGACCCAAGAGGGTCCCCACCAGAGGAGGAGCCTAAGTGGAAGTCAACTGAGGACCCTGTATCCTGACTCTCAACAGAGGTTTACTTTCTAGCGCAGAAGGTATTGCCCTCATCTGCTTTCTCAGACAATAAAACAGGCTCAGAGAGGTCAAATAAGTTGCCTGAAGCCACCAGCTGGAGGAAGAGGAACTTGAGGCCAACCTGCTGACTCCCCTCCCTCCCCTTGTCAGGGGCCTGGAGCTTTGCCCACAGAGGGTGGGTCTGCGTGGATGTAACCACCGATGCTCCAAGGGGAACAAGTCTCCTCAGGGGGCAGCCACAACCATTTCCTGGTCTCAGGTCCCAGTTTATGATGGGGGCCCAGGGACACTGCTGAGGGTGAGGACCCAGTCCAGCACTCTCTTGCTAGAGGACACAAAGTCTCAAGAGGGGCAGGAACCAGCCGGTGCTCCTTCCATCCACCAGGCTGTGCTCCAGGCCGGGGAGGGGTGGGGGAGGAAAACCTGGCTGCTACACTGGGAGACCCTCCCTGGCCAATGCAAAGGGCCAGATGTCTGCCCCCGGGCAAGTGCAGGGAATGCATGGCCCACACATGGCTTTACAGGTGAGCCCAGCCCTTTCCTGGGCTGCCACACCTCTTTGTGCCCTAGCACCCCACAGTGGGAGGGCAGGGCTGTGTCGAGGAATGGCTATTTGTGCTGAAGGGTCCCAGAGTGGGCTGGGGCTGCAGGGGCCTGGCCTCACTGTTCTGCCCATCCCCAGTGCTTGGCGGGATGGAGGTGCGGTGGTGCACCATCTCAGACCCAGAGCAGCAGAAGTGCAGTGACATGAGCAAGGCCTTCCAGCAAGCAGGCATCCAGCCCTCTGTCCTGTGTGTCCAGGGCACCTCCGCTGACCACTGTGTCCAGCTCATCACGGTGAGTCCTCTCCCTTCCGTTCTGCCCAGACAAGAGGGCTGTGACTCAGGAGGAAGCACACAAGAGCTTCATTCACCGGGAAAGGTTCCCAAGTCCCCCTGCCAGGGCTGGGCGATAGGTGCGCCTGAGTTTCCCTGGTAACAAGGGCCAGCCTGTTTCCTGCCGAGGAGGGGCAGGCCAGGCACTGGGAGGCCCCGGGAGGGCCCTGCTCAGGCACTGGTGGGGAAAGGTGTCTGAGAGGCAGAGTTTCCTTACACAGAGCCCTTCTACATGGGGGACACGACCTGCCCCAGCCAGGGGAGCCCGTACCACAGACAACTCAGTGCCCCACAGCAGTTTCTCCCTCCTCCCTGGACTTTTCTAGAACAGGGCTTGTTTCTTTTCTGGGACAGTCCTGGGTGGGTGCGTGGGGAGTGGGAGAGATTTCCTGAGTGGTGGGAGGTCTGCTAACTAGCGCTGACAGTTAAGAGGCAGGACTTTAGTACAGGACAAGGTGTGGAGGGAGGCACTGGGGAAAGGAACAGGGCACTTGGATCTTCCCTCCAGTTCAAGCCCGGATATGCCCCCAGAGCAAATCCAGTCAGAGTCCATGTGGCCAGGGCTTGGATCCACCATAAGAGTGGAAAGCAATTATGTTGAATCATCATTCTATCATGACCCCATTTGTGTTTTTTAAAACGAAAAGGAATAAACTGAACTGAAGAGAGCATCTGTAGGATTCAACCTGCATCTTAGAGAGAAAACCCGGGAAACAGGTTAGCGGTAGAGACAAGGGGTGGAGAAACAAGAAAGTGAGGGACACTCACTTTTCACTGATTTTCATTTTGTGCTTATTTTTAGCTATGTGTTTCTATTATAGTGCTTAGTCGCTCAGTCGTAGCCCTCCAGGCTCCTCTGTCCATGAGACTCTCCAGGCAAGAATACTGGAGCAGGTTGCCATACCCTTCTCTAGGGGATCTTCCTAACCCAGGGATCGAACCCAGGTCTCCCCATTGCAGGCAGCTTCTTAACCATCTGAGCCACCAGAGTCCAATAAAATTAAAAATAATATAATTAGAAAAATAAGGCGAGCCCTTGGTCCTGATGAGGGGAGACCCCTGGGCCCTGGCAAGAAGGGGCCTGCAAGGCTGAGCCAGGATGGGGCTCCTGGGCCAGATGGAAGGACTGTGTGCACCCCCAGGGCTATTCGAGGGCAGGCTGGTGGGCATCCCCAAGCTCCTGGCTGAGCAGCCCTGGGGCCAGGCTGCACTGACCCACATGTTCCCAGCAGGCCCAGGAGGCTGATGCCATCACTCTGGATGGAGGAGCCATTTACCAGGCGGGGAAGGAGCACGGCCTAAAGCCTGTGGTGGGCGAGGTGTACGATCAAGGTCAGAGGGCAAGTGGGAAGGGTGGCAGGAGAGAGGAGGTCTCTCAGCGGTGTGTCATTGCTGGACTTGGCCCGACTCCATAGCCCCCGAGCTGGTCAGTGGTCCTGTCCCCAGAGTGTCCTGCCCCTGAGACCCGGGGGTGCCAGAAACACGCAGGGCTGACCTGAGTTTGTTCTTCCTCATGGGGAGCCCAGAAGCCCCTTTTCACCCATCAGCTCTTACTGAGGGGCTGCCCCACACCTGGTATAAGGCTGGGCATGATAGCCAGGTGAAGACGGCATCAGTGAGGCCCAGCTGCCTGCATCCCAGTGACCTCTGTGAGATACAGCAGGCAGTGGGGACGGGCCGGACAGGAAGTGGTGACCAGGATCTGCAGAGCCCAACAGACCATGAAGACCAGGGTTCTGTCCTTGCCGTCATCTTCTGTGACCCCTGATGCCCTCCACACGCCCTCCTCCGGACCATAACATCAGGACAGTGATCCCTGCCTTGTCACGTGGATTCAGTGAGCGGGTCTGTGTGCCCCTGACATGTGGGTGCAGTTGGGAATGTGGGTCCTGCGCTCACACCACACCTGCCTCTGGCTCAGCTGCTGGTTGGATCCCCTCCCCACCTGTCCAGTGCCTCTAGTCTCTCCAAGCCCAGCTCAGCTGTCCCCACCAAAGAGCTCCCCTGGGCCCTCCCACCGCTGCAAAGGCCTCTCCTTCCTGTTTTTCAGAGCACTCACTCACTCCACAAGGTCCTGTCCCCTCTGTCTGTCTTTTTTGTCCTCAGCACAACGAGTCCCCTGAGGCAGGCCTGGTCCGCATCCTTGTATAGCCCCGGTGCCTGGTACCCAGCACAGGGTCTTACTTGGTCACTTGATAACTGTCAGAGGACACAGGACACGGTCCAGCCCTGCAAACCAGCCAGCCTTTCCACTCAATGGCCAGAAACAGCCCTGCCTCGTGGGCCCCAGACACAGCTCTTCTTTTAATTAATTCAACATGTCAATTGAGCACCTCCAACCAGTCATGAGCATAGACTAGTAAACAAGAGAGCCCGTTCCTGCCCTCACAGAGCAGGAGTCACATGGTAAATAAACACCAAATGCTTCAGTTACAGATGTGCTGGGTGCTGTGAGCACAGTAACGGCCATGCAGGAGAAGATAAGGGCGATGGGCGACCTGCTGACATAGAGCAGCAGAAGGGCTTCTCTGGAGATGTGAGCTCTGAGAAAGGCCCAGAGAGGAAAGAGCTTGGTGCATTCCAGGAGCTAGAAAGGATGGCCACACTGGGGAGTCAGGGGGTGAGACCCGATGGGGCTACTTAGATTGGCACAGGCCAGCCTCAGGTGTGCAGGAAATTACACCAGCTTGGTTTTCTCGAACTTAACTTCATTCTGATCATGGGCATCTCGCCGCCCCGGGCAGCTGTGTGTGTGTCCGTGTGTGTGTGCTGGGATGCTCCCTGGTCGTCGGACCCCATAGAGGAGTCATCCCTGTCTTGTCTGAATAGCCTCTTCCGGGCAACATTTGGTCCAGGGGACTCTTTTGCAAGGCTTAGACCCTTGCCTGCCCACATGCACCCTATTCATCTGACAGTCATCAGGTGACCAAGTGAGACCCTGTGCTGGGTTGGGGGCTACACAAGGATGCACACCAGGCCCATCTTAGGCGGCTCACTGTGGCTATTTGGGATAACTCACTTGAGTGATTTGGGACCACATTGCTAGTGTTTCTCTTCCAGTCTTTCTATCCTCCCACCCCCGGCCCAGCACTGAGAAATCACTTTTTCTAATCTGGGGGAAGCCCCTGCCCTGCTCCCTCTGCTCCTCGCAACCACCCTTATTCCCATAACAGGACACCATTCCCTCCGTTCCTTTAGGTTCTCCTAAGGGCCTATACTTTTGGAAAACAAAAGACTTACAGGCTACTGCTGTTTTTGGTCTGGCTGCAGAGCTCCCTTGATGTGTGCAAATGTAGTGCCAGCTGGCTTGGGAAGGAAAAGGGGGAAATTAATGCATGAATTACCATCTCAGGATAATAGGTACCACCTGAGGCTGGCGGGGGTGGGGTCTTGTGATGACATGTGCATTGCACCCACTTGCTGTCTCAGTACTAGAACGGTGCACATGCGTGCGTGAGCACATCCACACGCACCCTTCCCCCTCCACCCTCCCGGGCAGGGTCCCAGCCTCTTTTGCAGCTTCTCCCTTGCCACCCTCACTACTCTCCTCTCCCCTCCTTCTAGAGATTGGTACCTCCTATTATGCCGTAGCTGTGGTCAAGAGGGGCTCCCAGGTGACCATCAACACCCTGAAAGGCATGAAGTCCTGCCACACGGGCATCAACCGGACGGTGGGCTGGAACGTGCCCGTGGGCTACCTGGTAGAGAGCGGCCGCCTCTCGGTGATGGGCTGTGACGTGCTCAGAGGTGAGGGCTAGGCCGCCAGAGGCTTCTCCTGCAAGGGCTCTGCATTTCCCCTCATAGGATACCCTCTCCCCAGGCTCACCTTCACGGCACCCTTTAAGGAGCAGCACAGTCCCCACTCCTCTGGGCCTTCGGGACACCTGGTCAGTGACCACTCCCTCCTCTCCTGCTGGCCGGCCTGGTGTTGCACCACTTACATTCCTGGTTGGTCGGCCCCTCCAGGCACTGGGCCCTCGTCCAGGCTTCCACAGCACAGCCAAGCACAGGGCCCACAAGAGGCCCACAAAGCCCACCTCGTAGGAGACGGTGAATCGCCCAGGAGAGCCTTCCATCTGCGGCAGACATGGTTGCTATTTCCATAAATGTGCCATCAGCTTCACAGGGTCAGAAGCTGTATTTTTTCAGGACTCAGACGAGGCTTGTACCCAGGAAGCTCACAAGTAGCTAATCAGAGCCCCACATTGATTCACAGGTGGTGAGAATAGGGTTGTCCTGCAGACGAAATGTGTCCCTGAGAGTTGGGTGAGGGCGGGGGTTCCCGGGGGGCCTGGCCGGGAGCCCAGAGCCCTGGTTCTCATGCTTTGGGCTTCTTTTCCCAGTCAGCCACGGGCCATTGTGCTGTGTCAATCTGAGGTGGCCTCCAACACGTCACAACTACATTATTATCAAACTTCCTTCTTGGGACTATAGCACACCTCAGAGTTTCGGGTGTCCCCAAACCCTGTATCCCTGAGCAGGCTGCCTCCTGGTTTGTCTGCACCTGGGAGAGCATGTCGTCTTTCAAAGCCCAGACTTTTCTGTGGGAACACGAGTGAAAACATTGGCTCAGCATGGCCTGCCCTCAGAAAGATTACACAATGAACTTCACTCTTCTCCCCTGCAAAATGGGGAGGTTAAGACTTACTACAATGCTGTGGTTTGGAGGACTGAGATCCTGCACACAGTGCCTTTGCAGTATGCACAGGGTGTGCGCTCGCTGCTGGGAGCTGCTGTTACTATGAGCTCAACTTTCATACCTCCCAGTGGGCTTCTCACAGTGGTGCACACACACAAACCCATAGACTACACACATGCGTGCTACCTCTGCCATCAACACACATACACAGATACTCTGCCCCCACAGAGCCTCATGCATAAGAACCTAGAAGCCATGTCCTCTCAAACAGTGACCAGGGGTGGGAGGTTTACCAGCCACTTGGCACATTTATTAAATATCTACTGCCCTGTGAGGACGCAGAAAGACTGAGAAAGGAACCCACCTTGGAAGAGCTTGGTTTAGCCAAGCACGATGCAACTGGCCCAGTGTAGTACCAGCGTTTGCTCACCCTGCATGGCACTAGGGTGTAGCTGGGCACAGGATAAATATTTGCCAAGAGGGTGGACTTGGGGCCCGGGTGCTTGAAGAGGCCCCCAAATCCTGCAGATCCTGACCCTCTTCACCAACCAGGCCTCCTGAACGGATCCAGTTCCCCAGGTCTGCTCAGACTGGAGTCTGCAGAGTCTAGCCTTCCTGACTACAGCCTGAGTGGCCCGAGCCCTCCCTGGAGGATGGGGTAGGGGTCTGATGCTGTGTGATTGACCCCCCTCTGTCTTCTCCCACAGCTGTCAGTGACTATTTTGGGGGCAGCTGTGTCCCGGGGGCAGGAGAGACCAGTTACTCAGAGTCCCTCTGTCGCCTCTGCCGGGGCGACTCCACTGGGGAAGGAGTGTGTGACAAGAGCCCCCTGGAGAGATACTACGACTACAGCGGGGCCTTCCGGTGAGAGGGGCTGGGGTGGGGCCACAAGCACTGGGAAAACACACCTCGTCATTGAATGGGCCCCTAGGGGAGTGGTGATGTCAGCTGCCTCTCATCAAAGCACCCTTTTTATAGTTCATGTGCCTGGTTGGTTTAAAAACCTCAAACCAGAATATGCCAGACAGGATTTACTCATAAAATCAACATGTTTGGTATATTTAGAGAAGTAAGGGCTCAGAGAGAAGAAAATGGCAAAAAGGGCCCTTTGCTGCTCCCAGATCCCCATTCTGGTGTCTGGGGCCAGCAGGGAGGATGCTGGAGTGGGGCAGTGTGGCAGGGACCCCCAGGCGTGAACTCAGGGCTGGCCTCTCTTTGCTCCTATTCAGGCTGGCCCTTTAAATCAGTGCTCCATGGAGACAGGAGTCTCTTAACTGCTTGTGGGGCCCTTCCATCTGTCCACAAAAAAGGAAATATGCCTGGTGGGGGCTGGCATGGAAGTCTCCTGGTTCTTTCTCTCTGGTTACAGTGTTTCCATCTGGAACCCCAGTGTTTACACCCTACGGTGTAATAGGGGAAATGAAGTTTGGGGCACAGAGGAGAAATGGTTCTTGGTCCTCCAAGTCAGAGACTCACCCACCCTGCCTCTCCTGGACACATGCCCCAGTCCAGTCCCGGCTTGTTTGCTGACTGTAGGGACCTGGGCAGCCCCTTTGCCCAGGGGCCCTGACCTGCCTCCTTCACTGGGCAGTGACAGATGGAGGATCCATAAAGTCCTGGGCCCTTCCACACAGGGTTGTTGATGTGGCTTGAGAAGGTCTAGCCCAATCCCCTGCCTTAGGACAGAGTCATCTTCAAAACATCCTGAGCGTTAAGGCTGCCGATAAAGCAGCTGCCCTATGAGCACCTGCTCCTTTCAGGCCCCAAGCTCAGCTGCACAGAATCTACATGGATTATAAAGGATCTCTCTCTAGGGGAGCTGCTTTCTCATCCCTACTTTAGAGGCAATAGAGGTTAGGAAGGTTCCACAATTTGCCAAAGCCACACAGCCACACAGACTGGGGAACTGGAACCCGGGCTGCATGACTGTGAAACCCATGCCTGCCGAGAGCCCACCCAGCACAGCCCAGGCCAGACCTCCCGAGGCGGAGGATGGCAGCTGGACCCCAGCCTGCCTTATTGCTTCCACCTGCGCAGGTGCCTGGCAGAAGGGGCCGGGGACGTGGCCTTTGTGAAGCACAGCACAGTGCTGGAGAACACAGATGGTGAGTGGAGGGGCTGGCCCCCAGCATCGGGTTTCAGGCCCCGTAAGCCTCCCTGATGGAAAAGAAGAGCTGGGTCTCACCAGTGGAGCTTAAACTGCTCTGCGCACAGGGGGGCTGAGGAGCCACTCTGCCTGCTCTGATACATATCTGGCCGTGGGTTCATTTTCCTTGTGAAGATTGGGTTCTGCTTTTGAAAAAAAAAAGTTTATAAACCTCTGCGTTCAGTTAAGTTCAGTTCAGTCACTCAGTTGTGTCCGACTCTTTGCGACCCCATGAATTGCAGCATGCCAGGCCTCCCTGTCCATCACCAACTCCTGGAGTTCACTGAGACTCACGTCCATCGAGTCAGTGATGCCATCCAGCCATCTCATCCTCTGTCGTCCCCTTCTCCTCCTGCCCTCAATCCCTCCCAGCATCAGAGTCTTTTACAATCAGTCAAATCTTCCCATGAGGTGACCAAAGTACTGGAGTTTCAGCTTTAGCATCATTCCTTCCAAAGAAATCCCAGGGCTGATCTCCTCCAGAATGGACTGGTTGGATCTCTGTGCAGTCCAAGGGACTCTCAAGAGTCTTCTCCAACACCACAGTTCAAAAGCATCAATTCTTCGGCTCTCAGCCTTCTTCACAGTCCAGCTCTCGCATCCATACATGATCACAGGGAAAACCATAGCCTTGACTAGACGGACCTTTGTTGGCAAAGTAACGTCTCTGCCTTTCAATATGCTATCTAGGTTGGTCATAACTTTTTTCCAATGAGTAAGCGTCTTAATTTCATGGCTGCAATCACCATCTGCAGTGATTTTGGAGCCCAAAAAAATAAAGTCTGACACTGTTTCCATTGTTTCCCCATCTATTTCCCATGAAGTGATGGGAGCAGATGCCATGATCTTAGTTTTCTGAATGTTGAGCTTTAAGCCAACTTTTTCACTCTCCTCGTTCACTTTCATCAAAAGGCTCATTAGTTCTCTTCACTTTCTGCCATAAGGGTGGTGTCATCTGCATATCTGAGGTTACTGATATTTCTCCCAGCAATCTTGATTCCAGCTTGTGCTTCCTCCAGCCCAGCATTTCTCATGGTGTACTCTACATGTAAGTTAAATAAGCAGGATGACAATATACAGCCTTGATGTACTCCTTTTCCTATTTGGAACCAGTCTGTTGTTCCATGTCCAGTTCTAACTGTTGGTTCCTGACCTGCATACAGGTTTCTCAAGAGGCAGGTCAGGTGGTCTGGTATTCCCATCTCTTTCAGAATTTTCCACAGTTTATTGTGATCCACACAGTCAAAGGCTTTGGCATAGTCAATAAAGCAGAAATAGATGTTTTTCTGGAACTCTCTTCCTTTTTCTATGATCCAGCAGATGTTGGCAATTTGATCTCTGGTTCCTCTGCCTTTTCTAAAACCAGCTTGAACATCTGGAAGTTCACAGTTCACGTATTGCTGAAGCCTGGCATTAGGGATGTATTGGGTTATAATCATTTAAAATTTTGATGATAATCTAAGGAAATCTAAGAAAGTAATTATTTAAAGAGTTGTCTTTAAAGATTGCAAAAAGACTGATAAGAGCAAAAGAGTGGTATTGACATAAATGTGCAAAGTAGTGAAGTAATATGGCTTTAATTGTCCCTAGTGAAGGAAAACGGGAGTGGCAGATTGAAATACCTAAATGATGCATTTGTCTCAGGGGAAGGCCAAGCGATCCCCCAGAATTCTATTACAAAGGTTTTGTAGCAGTTTAAAAATAGAGGAAAGTTGAGGAGTGGAGAGAGAATGACACTGAGTAATTGTTGAGAGTGCTATAAATTATCATGCAGTCATTAAAAATGACCTTTATGGAGTTTTACAAACTATTACTTTCTTGGTTTTTTGGTTTGTTTTTAAATAGCTTTGGAGTGAATAGAGTGTTTGTGATCACACAAAGTATCTTTTTCCCTCCTATTATCTAGCAACGGTTTATCCTCCTCATTTTAAAATTTAAAAGTCATTAAAATATTGTTATGTAGGGCCATCTGTGGTATATTTTATTGCATGAGTTACAATCCTTAAAATTAGTCTTATTAATATTCCTGTTTGGTGTTGATATTCAGTCTTATAAAGGAGTTTTATGGAAAGCTTCCAGTAATGTGGAAAAATATTTTTAAATAAGTGAAAAAAATATAGGATGTAAAATTGCTTACCGTGTATGGCTTTAACCATATTTAAAATGGTTAGAGGATAGAATAGAAAAAAAAAACATGGAGGAAAAATACCAAAATATTAATAGTTGGAGTGGTGGGGGAAGCTTCGAGAATTTGCCCTCTTCTATCTGGGCCATGGTTCTGGAAAATTTTGTCGGGGTTTGTTTCCACCATTGCCCTATGCTCGGAACTAAATTTAGTGCCAGATGGTGGTGGTGAACTCCCGATATATTTCTCTCTCATCCTCGGTTTCTCTTACTTTCTTATTCTTTTTGTCTTTAATAAGCAGTTCTGTTTATATGTGTTATTTTATTATCAGATATCTCAAATCCTTTTTATTAGAAATTGGTGACAAATTTAAAATGTAAGTAAATAGACACAGTCTATAGAGACACCTGATTTTGTACAGTGCAGCCACCAAGCTCCTCTTCATTCTGAGTTCCGGTTCTCACCTCCTGGTATGATTCTGGGTTCTCACTTCTTGGTGTGGTTTTGGTTCTCACTTCCTGTAAGGGTCGCTTTTCACTGTGTGTCTGTGGTCTGTGACACCCTAGGCTCTCCCCAGGCCCCCTCCCAAGGGTCCTCCCCGATGTCCTCACCAAGCCCCACCCAGGACAGGAGTTGGCTCATGACAGGATTCCCATCTTCCCAGGGAAAACCCTGCCCTCCTGGGGCCAGGCACTGCTGTCACAGGACTTTGAGCTGCTGTGCCAGGATGGCACCAGGGCTGATGTCACCGAATGGAGGCAATGCCATTTGGCTCGGGTACCAGCTCACGCCGTGGTGGTCCGGGCCGACACAGATGGAGGCCTCATCTTCCGGCTGCTCAATGAAGGCCAGGTGAGTTCAGGGCACCCCACACAGCTTCTTGGGGTGGCAGGACCTTCTCATCTTTCACCAGGGTGGGAGCTCAGAGCCATCCAGGGGCTGCACCAGCCAGAGCAGGGGCAGGACCCAGAGGCAGAACATACAAGCAAATAAACAAAATGACTAAACAAATAAATGTCAAAGTACACCATTAATTAAATGTGGTGTATAATGTTTTACTGATACCGCTGCATAGAACAGCAGCAAGTTTCTGCCCACAGGCCGCACCAGCTTTGGTTAGTTTTGTTCATCCTGCCACCGAATTCGGCCCCACTGCTTGTGCTCAATACCATTGCACACCTGAGCCTTAAGCCATGTGTTCAGTCAGCTGAGTGTGAAAAGGCAGAATGCACTGGGGAGTGCAAGGGAAGGAGAAAGCTCATGCAGTCCTCAGAGTGGGTGCCTGGCCTGCAGGCACAGGAAGAAGGAAGCGGGAGCTGAACTAGGAAGAAAGGATTCTCCCCACAGTACATCATCAGCCCCCACCCCTGCCCCTTGACACACAGCGTCTGTTCAGCCATGAGGGTAGCAGCTTCCACATGTTCAGCTCTGAGGCCTATGGCCAGAAGAACCTGCTATTTAAAGACGCCACCTCCGAGCTGGTGCCCATCGCCACACAGACCTATGAGGCATGGCTGGGCCGCGAATACCTGCATGCCATGAAGGGTCTCCTCTGTGACCCCAACCGTAAGTCTACCTTTCTCTTCTCCTGCTGGCCCCAGCCTGACTATGGGTGTGGTCAGGCTTGCTGGAGAGGTGGCCACAGGAGGACACACACCCCAGGAGGTGTGTGTGCTTCTTGGCCTCAGTGGGAACCTGTTTCTTCCACCTCCCTGCCTCTCATGGTTGGGGAAGAAGCATCTCTGGAGTCAAATGGCAGCACTGTACCCTGGAAACCCTACCTGCTCTGGGGGGTGGGATCCAGAACCCCAGGGTCTGTCTTGAAGGGTCTCTGCCCCTCCACCCAGTATTTGTCAAGTCCTGTCTTTCTCCCTCCACAGTGGCTTACTCCTCCCACAATGCCCCCATCCTCCCACAGTGCCTCACTCCTGCCACAATGTCCCCATCCTCCCACAATGCCCTCATTCTCCCACAGTGCCTCACTCCTCCCACAATGCCCCCATCCTCCCACAGTGCCTCACTCCTCCCACAATGCCCCCATCCTCCCACAGTGCCTCACTCCTCCCACAGTGCCCCCATCCTCCCACAATGCCCTCATTCTCCCACAGTGCCTCACTCCTCCCACAATGCCCCCATCCTCCCACAGTGCCTCACTCCTCCACAATGCCCCCATCCTCCCACAATGCCCCCATCCTCCCACAATGTCCCCATCCTCCCACAGTGCCTCACTCCTCCCACAATGCCCCTATCTTCCCACAGTGCCTCACTCCTCCTCCTCACCATGTGGCCATGGCCCTGGTTCTGGCGCTGTTTCTCATCTGGACCCTTACAGTAGTCTACCAGTGACTTCATGCCTCTAGCCCCCACCCCCATGTATCCACCACCTACAGCCAGAGAGATGCTGTGCCTCAAGGCTTCTCACAGCCCCACGAAAGGGATTCTGTCCTCACCTTTCTGGGTAAGAAAACAGGATCAGATGGAGAAATAACTTACCTTTATAGCTAACCATGGAAAGAAAGAGCCAGAATTTCTCTTGGGTCTGATTCTAGGCTCTTCCTGCTTAGGGCCAGCCCCTGATGCAGGCCAGTGTGATCACATGCTCACACCCACACAGGACTGCCCCATTACCTGCGCTGGTGTGTGCTGTCCACGCCTGAGATCCAGAAGTGTGGAGACATGGCTGTGGCCTTCAGCCGGCAGAGGCTCAAGCCAGAGATCCAGTGTGTGTCAGCCGAGTCCCCCCAGCAGTGCATGGAACGAATCCAGGTGGGAGCTGGGTCCAGAGGGCAGATCCGCCCAGGTGGGCAGGCAGTGGCAGTGCCTGGGATGGTCCTTACTGGCCCTCCCTCTGCCTACTTGGTCTGGAGGATACAGGGCAGCCTGAGTAGAAGAAAGTCTCCTATGACAATTCCACAGAGAGAGGGGAGGAGGAAGTTGCCACAGGAAGCAGCCACCACCCCTTGGCGAGGGGTAGGGGAAAGGCAGGGAGAAGGGGGCTATTTCCCTTGGGGGAGCCTCAGAGACTCCTCCCTGCTAAGCAGGTGGGTCAGGAGCAGAAGGACCATGGGACTGGCCCAGCTTGGCACTAATGACCCTGTGGCCTTGGTCAAGTCCTTTTCCCTTTCTGAGTCTCAGTTTCCTCTTGTGCACATCGATGGGTGGCATTGGGTCATCATTTATTAAACTTCAATGCAATCAGAAATACATTTTACATCACAGTCTAGCACACAAAAAAGTTTTCTTTCAGAAATAAACCTGTAAAAATATATATCCCCTGTAGAGAGGTATGAAACCAAACAGTGTTCACCTTTACTAAGTACAATGTATGCTAATAGTTTCTGTGTATTCTATCCTAGTCTCATTTTTTTAAGCTTATCGTGGCCCATTAAATTGATTAAGCATTCATTAATATGCCTGCCACCTGACCCTGGTCTTGAGACCCATTCAGCTCTGTCCTGCTTTGCTTCTATGACTGGAGACTGAGGCCAGGAATGGGAAGCAGTCCCATGGCCCTGCAGTCAGGGCTGAGGTCCTACTGAGGTCACAGGGGTCTCCTCTGCTCCTGGACTGCTTCCTTCCTGTTTTTTTTAAGATCAACTTCAGGCCCCAACCCCATCAGAGTGGGGCCTGATGGTGAGGAGCTCTTTTCAAGGTGGTCCTCAAGTGCAGACCAAGTCACATGCCCTGGGGTGTCCACCCTGCCCCAGCCAAGCAGCACATTGACTTGAAAAGAGGCAAGCGAGCAGGAATGACATGGGGCCAGGATCATGACACTAACAATCTCATAAGCACTCACTTCCCACGTACCCCGCACTGTGCTAAGCCTTCATGTGGGTGATCTCAGTTAATCCTTATGACGACACTTGTGGGGTGGGTATGACTACTATCAGAAGTGGAGACTGAGTCTAGGGGAGGCTGAGGAGGTAACTTGCTCCAGGACACCCACGTCAAGGGTGGGGGAGCCTCTCTCCCCAGAGGTTGCCTGGAGCCTGGTATGGCACTGAGGGAGGAGAGGCCAGCTGGAGTCAAGGAAGGGAGATTCAGGGGTTGGGACTCTTCTTTCCCAAGTCGCGGGCAGGCTGTCCTGTGGAGGAGTGGCTGGTTGCAGGGGGCCCAGACCAGGCAGAGCTGCAGGGAGCTTAAGCTCTCTCCAGGAATAATTCCTCTCTTCATCTGAGCTCACAGAGGACCACGGGAGGAAAGGGCTGGCATTAGGGGGGTCCTGAAAACCCCAGAAAAAGGCTCAGAGATCCTCAGTTCTAACTTCTAAGGCTCTCAGAGATGATGTCCAGTGTAGCTCTAATATCCATTTCCTGCCTGACCACAGTGACCCAGGCAAGCAGGGGTCAGCTGGCCTGGCCCCTGGGCTGTGGTTTAGGGTCTGGGTTCTTCCTCAGCATCGCAATGTGTAGAAGGTCTAAATGGGAGGGAAGGGGTGCCCCAGAGATGCCCCACTAGGCTCAGAATATCAACATCACTGCCTTTATTCTGTCATCATAACTTCAAGCCTCAGCTCTGGACCGTGGGGGGCACCTTCCTGGGGTGCCGATGTCCCCTCTCTCCCTGGACCACCTCTTCCTTGGGGTATGGCTTGATTATCAGCTAATCTCTTTGCAGGGTCTGAGGAGCCACCTGTCCAGAGGCTTCAGAATGGACAAGTGG
Organism: Bos taurus; assembly: GCF_002263795.3. Lineage (NCBI taxonomy): Eukaryota > Metazoa > Chordata > Mammalia > Artiodactyla > Bovidae > Bos > Bos taurus. The sequence continues at coordinate 71,484,947 of NC_037328.1, read as the reverse complement.
GGATGGGGCACAGGTGACCGGAGGGCTCTAGAGGCTTCTGAGGGGGGACGGACCTGGGCTACTCCTGAGGCAGGGCTCTATCCTTCCACCCTGGAGCCTCCTCCCGTAGACCCTGAGACTGTCTTCTTTGCAGACCCGGCTCGTTCACCCATTCACAGGCACATTTGAGAAGCATGTAAAGCACTCCTGCTGTGTGCCAGTCCTTGGCCAGGTTCTGGGGGTGCAGTACAATGCCCAGGTCCCTGAGGCTGGGGAGCCATGGGGAGACCCACATGGAGTGCAAGAGCAGGCGCTGTGCTAGGTTCTGCTCAGAACAGGGTCTGGCAACAGGAGACCCTCAGAAAACATGTGCTGCAAGATTAAAAGACACCCATGAATGGGAGTGCTGATGCTGGACGGTTTCAGGCCTCTGGTCCTCCAAGCATCCTTACAAGGAGAGGAAGGGGCAGATGGGACAGGATAGGGTTCCCAGGGGAAGGGAGCCTGAGGCCAGAGTTCCTGAGAGACCCAGCTTTGGCACCTCTGTCAGATCCTGACACCCAGAGCTGTCTGGGGACCCACCTCAGCTTGACCACTCTTTCTGTCCCCTCTGCAGGCTGGGCAGATTGATGCTGTGACCCTAAAGGGCGAGGACATTTACACAGCAGGGAAGACATATGGGCTGGTCCCAGCAGCCGGGGAGCACTATACCCGTGAGTGCAGGTGCCAGCCCATTGGCCCCAGTGGGGAGGTGGTTGATTTTTTTTTTTTACAAAAACTTCTCTAAAAAGTCTTTCTCCCAGTTGCTGTCTGTCACAGGAAAACCACTCTGGCCCCAGGAACAGTGTACCCACCCAGTCACTGGAAGCCTGGCAGGCTTTAGTGAACTTTCTGTGAAGGGTCAGAGAGTAAACACTTCAGGCTCTGAAGGCCACATACAGACTCTGCTGCATGTTCTTTTTTTAAACAACACTTTAAAAATATAAAAATTATTTTTAGCTTGCATCCCAGGCTGTACAAAAACAGGCTGAGTAATTTGCCAGGGTCTGAACTAGAAAGCCTCCTCAGCCTCTTCCATCCAGACCATGTGGCTCATGGCAGGTGGCCCTGGGACCCACCTTCCTGTCAGCTCATGAACACCTTTTCAATGGCCGGGGCCCAGGTGCTCTGTCCCTAGGTCTACTGACCTCAGGTCCACTCCACTTGGACATGAGAACTCTCTCATCTTAGGGAAAGCGCATCTGCAACCTCAGCTATGCCTCCACTTTTCTCCCAGAAGGTGAGAAAAATACCACCTGAGTGTAAGGAAAGAAAGAAATTCTTCTGGTTTCAGCAGTTGGAGCTGCTGAAAAGTGGAGCCCCACAGGCTGCCCCTCAGCAATGAGGGGACACGCACAGGTCTCGCTGCCAGAAACGCTCTCTGAACACCCGCCTGGCTCTTGGCCTGGGCGCTGTTGAGCCTGGGCAGCCAGGGGAGCAGTGCATGGGGCCAGAGCCACTGCTCTGAGGTCAAAGCAACTGGAGGGAACAGATTGCAGGCTCTGGCCTGGCTCCTGCTCAGCTGAGGCCACTAAGCACAGACGAAGGGCCTCACTGGTGTCCCTTCCCCCACTGGTGTCCCTTCCCCAGCGGAGGACAGGAGTAACTCGTACTTCGTGGTGGCTGTGGTGAAGCGGAACAGCTCCTATGCCTTCACCCTGGATGAGCTGCGGGGCAAGCGCTCCTGCCACCCAGGCTTCGGCAGCCCCGCGGGCTGGGACATCCCTGTGGGCACCCTTGTGCAGAGGGGCTTCATCCGGCCCAGGGACTGCGACGTCCTCACAGGTACTGCCCCCCGCAGACACACACACGTGCAAGCTCTTCTTGGGGGTTCACTGGGGTCAGGGCCAGTTCTGAGGGTTGAGGTCCTCTCCCAGCAGGACCCCAGAGAAGGCAACCCCAGAGAGATTTCCTCTTCCTTTTTGACGTGCCCCTTGCTCTCGGGAAGGTTAGGGAATATTCTTGGCCACACCCAGGACAATGGTGTCTGGTTCTGTGGAGGGTACCCCTACCCACTTACTCAGAGTGGAATATTTTCAGTGGGGCGGGGAGCAGGCCAAGTGCATTGCTCAAGGCCTGGCTCACACTGTCCTGGCTCACAGGCTGTCTAGTCCAGTTACTGGGCATCTGGGGGACCTTGTTGGGAAGTGGCCAGCCATCTATATAAGTGCTGAAGAAGACACGTTTACCCAGCACCTACCATATGCCATAGGCAGGGCCCTCCCTGGGTGTTAAATCATGCACATTCATGGTGCAAGGAAGGCAGGAGGAAGCTGGCTGAACACACACCTCTGTCCCGGCTGGCACGTTGGAGGAAAATAACACATCTTTTTTCTAACCACCCACACAAGCACATGTAAGGTGTTAGGACTGGCTGCTCCCACTCCCAGACAGCTGGGCAGTTGCTCTGACTGCAACAGAAGAGTTTATGAGGTAGTGAGTTCCCTGTCCCTGAGGGAGTTCAAGGGAAGGTGGGTTCTCTTATTTAGACAATCTTTGCATTCCCCCATCCCCGTGATCCTCACAGGAGGGGACGTGCCGCTCTGAGCTGAATGGGCAGGAGCAAATGGGTGGCCTGGAGCCATAGCACCAGGCAAGGGGGGCAGATCGGTGGGGGAGCAGTCACCCTCTCTGCCATGGTCCCTCAACACAGCCCTCTCCCTCTGCCCCAGCGGTGAGTGAGTTCTTCAGTGCCAGCTGTGTGCCTGTGAACAACCCCCAAAACTACCCCTCCTCACTGTGTGCACTCTGCGTGGGGGATGAGCAAGGCCGCAACAAGTGTGTGGGCAACAGCCAGGAGAGGTACTACGGCTACAGTGGCGCCTTCAGGTACCCGGTGGGCTGGGGCCGGGCGGCAGGGGAGGGGTCCTGGGGCCAGGGGCCAGGATGGGACCTCCTGCCAATACCTGTCTTGACTTCTTGTGTGGCAGGTGCCTGGTTGAGAATGCAGGGGACGTTGCCTTCGTCAAGCACACGACGGTCTTTGACAATACAAATGGTATGTGTCGGCCCTGGGACATGACAGGGCCAGACTGGTAGGGCTCTTCCCCATCTCCCGCAGAATCCAGCACCAGATGTTCCTGGCACTGCAGGCCAAGTGGCCCAGGGAAAGACTGAGTCTAGAAGGCTCTGCCCCTTGGGGAGCCCAGGAGCCCAAGGGCCAAACAGTAAGAACAGGCCTCGGGCTACATGTCCAAGTGCACAGGCCACCTGACAGTCTATGTCTCTGGAAGCCAAATTCCCATTCTACCAAAATGGTAGCCACTCAGTCCGTTTGGAGAAACCCCGTCCAGGGCGTTTACATGGCACCAAGGTGTGTGGGTTGGGTGGCAGGGACCGCTCGCCCCAGGGTCTTCAGTTCACATTAGCAGCTTGTGTTTGTTCCCGAGCGCGTCAGTGCCGTGCGCAGGGAGGTCACCGCAGCCCCAGGGTGCGTGAGGCAAGGCACGCCCCCCATTCACATCATGAGGTGGTGTTTTTCTCTGGAGTTGCCTTCCTGGTCTCCACTGAGGAGAAGAGGCCAGGAACTCTTCTCCGGGGCCCCAGGCCCCCACCTGAAGTTCTACTGGGTTGCAGGCCTGTACCTGACTCCCCTGCCCTGTTCTGTTCTCCCTCCTTGGGGAAGGAGAGAGAAATGGATTTTGCATTTTGAAGACTGGAAACTATTTCCCTTCAACATTTTTTGTTTGCGTTTTCTGTATGCCCTGCCTACACCCCAGGCTTTGCAACCCCAAACACTGGAAGCTAAGTCTTCTCCACTCTCTCCTAACACATCTCTTCCCAGGAACTCAGGGCAGAAAGGCAGAAGGCCTGAAGGGGAGGTGGAGATTGGTGAAGGGAAAACAAGATATGCAGGGAAAAAACATCAATCAGTATTTCAAAACTCAGATTCCACCATGCCTATGGAAAGTCACTAAGGCTGAAAACCAGTTGCCTCAACAGAGCTGGAAGGGTTCCAGCTCACCTGCCAACCACCCACCAACAGCACTGGGGGTCATCCCCCAGAAGGAGGGAGCAGTGAGCCCTGCCTGGGCCCAGCCTGTGCCCTCTGTGTCCTGGGCTGGGGGTTCAGGGAGGAGACGGGGCCCTTGTGAGGTTCACCTGCGGAGAGGCACCCACTTCCCAGAGCCACTCAGATTTTTTTATCTCTTCTCAAGGACCCACCTGGAGTTCCTCCTGGAGATAGAAAGGCAGTGTATACTAAGTGAATATACAAAGGCACAAAATAATGTGATTCCCGAAAGTAGTGTTTGTCAGGAAGCCTTTGGACCAGCCACTTGCATCAGAATTACTGAGTTACTGGTTTAAAATGCAGATTCCTGGGTCCCATTCTAGCCTACCTGATGAGATTCTTTGCAAGAAGGGGCATTTGAAATTGCCTCTTATAGATCAACAACACGTGATGTTTTATTCCGTCTGGCTTGAGAATTTCAGCTGTTAGGGGAGAGTCCATCGTACCCTCAAGCCTGAGACCTATGACACAAAGATGGAGTTCTTTGCCTAAGAGTGATTAAGAGCCTGTTCCTCCACCTGTAAAATGGGAGTGATTATATAGTTCATTGCTACATAGTACATGCTTCTTATTCCCTACAAATAACATTATAAGCCCAGCTGGGTTCTCTCATTCTGGTTATAGATAGAGCAGAGCAGTTGAAGAGTGGAGAGGGTTGGGGAGCTGGCCAGATATCACCACCTCTCCCCAGTCAAGGACTTGGGGTCCCTGAGGAGAGCAGTCTGTCTATCCTCTCCCCCACTCTGCTTCGTCCCTTCAGGCCACAGTTCTGAGCCCTGGGCTGCTGAGCTCATGTCAGAGGACTACGAGCTGCTGTGTCCCAATGGGGCCCGGGCTGAGGTGACCCAGTTTGCAGCCTGCAACCTGGCACAGATACCATCCCATGCTGTCATGGTCCGTCCAGACACCAACATCTTCACTGTGTATGGACTGCTGGACAAGGCCCAGGTGAGCGAGGGCAGGAGCTGCCCCGCTGGGTGGTTTGCAGGGTGGGGATGGTGACAGAGGCGAGCCAAGCCCCTCAGTCACCTCAGTCTACCTGGAGCAGACTTCAGGAGAAACTGAGGAAATTCTAGGGAATTTCTCAGAAATTCTGTGAATGTCACTTAGTCAAGGCCATCCCTCCAAGCACTGTCCCCTCTGTCTCCTGTGTCATTAATTTTCCCTTCTCAGCCAGACCATTCCCACCAACATACAAACCTGCTATTACTTCTGCTGCTGCTGCTGCTAAGTCGCTTCAGTCGTGTCCAACTCTGTGCGACCCCATAGACGGCAGCCCACCAGGCTCCCCCGTCCCTGGGATTCTCCAGGCAAGAACACTGGAGTGGGTTGCCATTTCCTTCTCCAATGCATGAAAGTGAAAAGTGAAAGTGAAGTCGCTCAGTCGTGTCCGACTCTTAGCGACCCCATGGACTGCAGCCTACCAGGCTCCTCCGTCCATGGGATTTTCCAAGCAAGAGTACTGGAGTGGGGTGCCATTGCCTTCTCCGGCTATTACTTCTACCATCCTGTAAAAACAAGTGAACCTTCTTTTGGTCTCACATCCCCTTATAACCATAACCCCACTCCCATTTATAGCAGAATTCCTTCAAAGAGCCATCTCTAGTCTGGAATCATCAATTCCTCCTTTCCTGACCTCTCTTAAGGATGGAGACTATTCCAGATAGGCCCCTCCAGGTGCTGAGACTGCCTTGGTCGAGGTCTCACTGGCCCGTGCTGCTACATCCCGTGGCTGTTTCTCAGTCCATGTCTCCCTGGCCTCTCAGCAGCACTGGCTGCAGCTCCCTCTTCCTGAAGTTCACCGCCCTCCTGAATGCAGTTTCCCCCATGCCTGCCTGGCTGTCCCGCCACCTCCCCAGCCTCCCCTCCATCCCCTTTGCTGGCTCTTCCTCATTTCCCTGGCTGGTAACCACTGGAGCACCCCAGGCTTCATCCTAAGCCGTCTTCACTGTCGCACCTATACCCCTATTGATCTCATCTAGCCCCATCGTTAACTACCATCCGTATAGTGATGACTGCTAAGTGTACATCCTCAACCCTGCTTCAGTCTCACCCTTTAATCTCAATTTGGCAGCTGCCTATTAGACATTTCCATTTCTAACAGGCGTCTTGACCTGAACAAGTCAAAGTTGGACTCCTCTTTTTCCCTCCATCTTCCCCACTTCAGTGAATAGCAGCCTCAGACTTCCCATTTCCTCAGGAGTCAGGTCAGACTCCTGTCTTCCTGTCATGCCCTACTTCCAGTCAATCAACAAATTAACTTTCAAAACACATCTGAAATTTGAACACAGGCCATCTGACAAGACTGCCCCAGGTTCCAAACCTTCCCCTCTACACACCCCCAACCTGATATAGACTGAAATTGACCTCATTTCCCTCCTTCCATAAGCACCACAGACTTGCAGAGCCAGCTGACCCTCCAGGCCAGTTCCTAACCTTGGAAATGATGTTTAATCTCATCTTTCCTATGGAATCCCTCTGTCTCAGAAGTTCTTAACTCTGGGTCTGTGGGCTTCCCCAAGGTTCCCGAAACCCTCTGAAGTGATGTGGGGGAAGAGCCCTGTATGGATGTGCACTTTTCTGGGGAGAAGGCTGAGAGCTTTCATCAGATCCTCACGAGGATCCATGAGTACCCCCAAAAGATCAATAGCCACCTTACTCTTTCTTTCCCCTTTGACCAGTATTTGAAGGCTGAAGTGGGCATTTGTCCATGCTCTTCTGATGTCCTGTATTGTATTCCTCATTTCTCACATCCCTTCTGGCCTTTTTACTGACTGTCTCAGGGCAGGAGCCATAGCACACTCACCCTGAGAACCCTCAACAGGGAAGAGAACAGCTCCTCAAGAACTTCTTGAGTGTGAGGAGGGTGGGTTAGTAAAGGATATTCAACTTACCTAGTACTTTCTTAGTACTGGTATCAGAAGGAATGGCTCTCTTATGAAATCATTTTGGTTGGGGATAAAGGATACCCATAAAAAAGAGTGAGAAAGCCTGGTAGAAAAGGATGAGAAATGCTGAGCAGACTTAGCAGACCCCTCAGTAGTCTCACCCACATCCTCTCTCATTTCTGAGTTTTATTCCTGTGAAGGCTCAGGCTTCAATATCCAAGAGCTAGTTTGGTGTGATGTTTCTGGATGGCTGTCTTACTGTGGTGGCTCTGGTCATCTCTTATTCCACATCAGCTTTGGTGACAGAGGTCATTGAGTCGATGATTTTAAAGCAGAGTCTTGGCACCTGACTGTCCTTGCTCCTTGGTGCATAAAGCAATTAATGGCAAGTGATACCCAGGTGACCATTTGTAAGCCCAGGTGCAAAGCTGATCTGCTGTGTGCTTCCAGGACCTCTTTGGAGATGACCACAATAAGAATGGGTTCAAAATGTTCGACTCCTCCAGCTATCATGGCCAAGACCTGCTTTTCAAGGATGCCACCATCCGGGTGGTACCTGTGGGAGAAAAGACGACATATCGTAGCTGGCTGGGCCCCGACTACGTGGTGGCTCTGGAAGGGATGCTGTCTCAGCAGTGCTCAGGCACAGGTAGGGCGGGCTGGCAGGGTCACACCCCACAGAAGAGTGGGCACAATCCCTGGGCATCCTCCCAAGCCTTTCTCCCCAAACCTTGAGTGAACCGAAGGGCGCTCTGCATCTTTGCAAACGATCAAGATGAAGTGCCCTGAGAGGGTCTTCAGTTATAGCAGAAACACTGGCTGTGGAATCCAGACAGACCTGGATAATGAATATAAATGTTAAAAATAATCATCCAAAGAGGATTCAGGCAACTGCATAAATATACATGTAGTGTAATTTTGAAAGAAATGAATATGTAAAGAAACCAGGGGAAAGAAAAATTATAATAGGGTAGCAAGAGGGAGCCTGGAGTGAATTTAGTACACAAAAATACACTCCGTCTAGTCCTGCACATGAGTGGCAATGGGCCACAAACACAGCTCCTGGCACTTCAAGGCCCTTTACTGTCTGTGTTTAATCCCTCAGTGACCTCGGCCTCCAGGGTCTCCCTACTCCTGCTGCTGCTCCCGCTGGCCCTCACGGCCAGCCTCCTCCAGCCCTGCCTCTGAAGCATCTCTGGGCCAGCCTTGCCCTCCTTTGGAATGGAAACCTATTCAGAAATCTCTCTAAATCGGGCTGTTCTCCTCAGTAAATCCGGTTAACACTGCTCAGAGGAAAAAATGTGTGATGGGAAAGGAAGCGTGAAAAACCATAGAGCTCCTCAGGGCTGCAATTCCGACACTGAAGTTTCTGTGATTGCTTCAAAGTGGAATAAAGATGAATGTTAAAACAAAGTGCCCCCAACTGGACTGAGCGGGTCCCTCCTGCTGGAACCCAGCCTCTGCCTCCCAGGCACCACCTGTCCCTCCGCTACCTGGGGTGGCGCGCTGGCCCGCCTCCAGTCACGCCCCACCCACAGGCTGGCACAGCCGCTTCCCTGCAGGTCTGCAGGCTCCCACCACGCAGATCCTCACCAGCCTCGGGTTTGGAAAAGACCGGTTGCCAAGGAAACAGGCTGAACCTGAGCTTCCCACATGGCCCTCTCTGCTGGAACTCGCCCTGCTGAGCCGCCCAGGGGGGCCTGGTGAGATGACAGGCCTGCCGGCCCCTCCCTGCCAGTTACCACCTCCTCCTCTGGGGAATGGACACCGCACCCAGCACCTCCCATCAGCCCCCGCTCCGTCTGTCTCTGGACTCCAGCCTCCCTCGTGAGGATACTGTGTGTCTGTCTGTCCACTGAGGCAGTACCTGATGAGGCTGGAGCCAGGCCCTCCAAGGAGGCAAAGCTTCTGGGCACTCACAGCCCTTTGTCCTTGTCTTCTGCGGCTTGGCATGGCTAGGACCACCGGACCCCTAATTGTGCTGGGCTGGGAAGGCCAGGGCTGGACCCTAGGGATGAAGTCCTCAAGGGTCCTGGGGCAACGGAAATGCTTCTCAGAATTTTTACTAGGTAGGGGGCTTGATGCAGGGTTGGAGGTCTAAAATCTTGCCTAAATACCTGTCTGTGTAAGAAGGGCAGGCCTCAGAACAAAGTGTGATCTGTGTGCCCTGCCCTTTGGTGGTTCAGCTGCACCAGGCTCTGTCCTGAGGCTCAGCCCCGCAAGCAGAAATCCCCACTCCTGAGTTTCCTCCTCTTAGGCTCCATCACAGTTTACCCTCTCCTGCTCTGCTGTGATGTCCACCGCTCTGGAGCTGCTCCTGTACCTCTGGCAGCAGTGGTTTTCTCCAAATTAAAGGGTTCAGCCTTCGGGGCTACCCAGTGATCTCCAGGCGCTCAAGTGTGGGGGGTGCCTCTGAAGAGCTGGGGATGGGGAGATGCCATTCTGTTTGTCAGAGGAGCCTCAGGCCAGCGAGGAGCTGAGGGGAGTCCCGGCTCCTCAGGTGTGAGCACAGGGTCTCTTCCTCCCAGACATCCTCTGACTGGGCCCGAGGGCCACTCATTTCAGAGGAAGGCTCCATCCTCCCCATCCCCTTCAAATCAGTGGAAACTGCTGGGAGAGGGTCTCTATTATCGTCATGGTTGTTTGGAAAGCAGGAAAAAGTTCCCCAACTGCCAGCTCTTACTCTGAAATCTGCTCCCTTTAAAAAAGTAAAAAGAAGAAACGAGAGCAAGCCACCTTCGTCAGCAGGCTGGGAGCCGCGTGGGCCTGGAGCTATTTGCATCTTCATCTGCGGGGGCCTCGGGGATGCTGATGACAGGCTGGGCTCCCAGTGCTTCGCCCCCACCTGTGGGCGTTGGGATGGATCCCTTCCATCCTCAGTGGAGAAGGAGGCCACTGGCCGTGTCCTGGCTATGGTCACACCATCCTGAGGAGTCCTGGCCTCCACCCCACTGTGAGAGGCCAGAAGGAGCCGGCCTCAGCTACCAAGCGTGTACCCTCTTCTCTGAAGGAGCAAAATAATTCTTCTCTGACTTGATGATTGTTTGATTTCTTTTTCTTTTTTATTTTTCAAAGGGAGATTTGTGCAGTGAGGAGTGTATTACCATGTGGCCATCCTGGGCCAGTGTGCTGCCCAGGGTGTGACACTGTACTGTGAGCCCCTCAAGGTGTGACCTGCCTGAATGCTGGGTGGCTTCTGACTGTCAGGTGACAGCAAGGAGCCACCTCTGTGTTAGCACTCATGAAAGACGTTGGTTTGTTCTTTCAAATAAAGCCAAACAACCTGCACTGGCTGAGGCTTGGATTCTGATAGAAACTGCTGATGATGGTTCACTTTTTTCTTCTTAGGTGGGCAGAGGTCTGCAAGCCCCAGGTCACCCCCTGCCTCCCAGAATGACAGATTCCACTCAGAACCTCAGTCAGGAACCAGTCCGAGCCTCCATCCAGCGAGGCCCACAGCTCCCTTCTCTAGTATGGACTGGTTCTCTGGCCTCAGCCATCCCAGACATCCCAGCTGACTCCTTCCTCTCGGCCTCTTGGGCGTCTGTTCCTCTGGGAACCAGGTGCAGAGCAGTGCAGTCTTCTCCACCACCCCCTGCCCTTCGTCTCCAAAATAAGTCACCCACACCATTCCTTTGGCAAGCTGGCTGCTAACTCACTGGAGGAAGGGAAGGAGGGGTCAGTCTTCACAGTGAGCACTCTCCGGCCTTACTTAAGTGTGGCAGGTGGGCTGGTCTTGGCTGGTGCCCCACACTCACTTGGGAAGTGGAGGTTCTTCGTGCTCCCCTCTCCCAGGGCTCCCGCCCTTCATTCTTCCCCAAGCCTGCCTCTTCCCTCCCTCCCTTCCTCCATCCCTCCTCACGGCCACCTCACAGAGCTGGGACCCGGCTCCGCACGGCACCCAATCACCATGAAGCCAGGAAGTCTGGGGTCCTGGCAGCAGAAGTTGATAACGTCTCTGTACCACATGGCTCGGGTTTGGCCAATCAGCTGTCTTGATGCTGTCCCTGCCTCCCCTAATCCCTTGGGGGAGTTATTTAAATTCAAGCCACAGCTCCTCCTCTAACCAACAAACAGAATAATAATACCCACCTGACGAGGTTGATGTGAAGATAGGATATTTATACTATATGTAAAACACTCAGCACTGTGCTTGGCACATAACAACAGGTGCAGGAGATATTAACTATTGCTACTGCTGTTACTCTGGGATCTGGATTTGGGGGCTTAAGTTTCAGATTTCTGGGGGAGAAATCTGGACCCAAAGTGGGTCAGGTGACTGCTGCTGGACCAATCACCTCTGGCCACAGAGGCCCCAGAGAAAGACGAGATTAAAGAATTGTGAGCCGGGAAGCCACTCACCTCAGCTGGTTTAGGTGACATTTGGCATTCGTTGAGCAAACATTTATTAATACCCACTATTAGTACCCCTAGACCTGGGTTGGAGAAGGCAATGGCACCCCACTCCAGTACTCCTGCCTGGAAAATCCCATGGATGGAGGAGCCTGGTAGGCTGCAGTCCATGGGGTTGCTAAGAGTCGGACACAACTGCGCGACTTCACTTTCACGTTTCACTTTCATGTATTGGAGAAGGAAATGGCGACCCACTCCACTGTTCTTGCCTGGAGAATCACAGGGACGAGTGGGCTGCCGTCTCTGGGGTCGCACAGAGTTGGACACGACTGAAGCGACTTAGCAGCAGCAGCAGCAGACCTGGGTAAGACGGACCTTGGGCCTGAGCTTTATGACTTAGGACAAACCTCTGCAAACCTGCACACGAATCCCTGGGGATCTTGTTAGACTGCCAGTTCTGACTCCGTAGGTCTGCAGCAAGGCTGCAGCTCTAACCAGCACCCAAGAGGTGTCCATATTGCCAGTCCTGGGACTGCATTTTAAGAAGTGAGCCCTTCTCTGACCACTGCCCCCAACAGCTGGAGGAGTCATGGGGAAAGGGGACATGTTCACCTGAAGCCCAGACCCCATTTTTTAGACATGCTCCTGAAATTCTTATCCCAGCTTCCAGGGTCTGGATGGCCTCTTCTCCAGGTCCTGCCTCCAAGGGTAGTCAAAAGATGGCCCTTGGCAGGGAGGTGTGGCTGGAGCTTGATGAACAGGCCCTCAAAGAATGGGATGGAACCTGGGTAAGAAGAGCTATGAGGTGGAGCCTGTTCCCTCTGAACCTCAGATTTCAGTCAGCCAAGTCTATATAAAGGTTTATTTGTCAAAGTAGGAGGACAGGACACGTTTAAGTTTGTTAGCTTGATTTGTAAGTTTCAAATTTGTAGCCGTGTGGTAGAAACTGTCTGGGTGCTGCAGACAGTTGCACCAGCCTGCTGTGTGCACAGCTCTTTTCAGGGCTCCAGAAGACACAAGTTCAGTTAAAGCCCACTACCCCTGTCCTTGGGCTCATTTGGTGAGGCCACTGGGCTAGTGTGTGGAAGAAGGGACAGTGAGAAAATGAGTGACCCCCCAACAAGGATGGATGGTCCTCCTGGCTTCTCAGCACACTGAGGAAGAAACACCACCCCACCTCCAGACTCCTCCCCAGGGCTTTCTTTACAGGTTTGCAATGAGGATGGCTTCCTTAGGACCACGACCTACGAAGGTTCACACAGTAGGTATACATGCTATAATTTTTTTAAGTTGTTTCAATTTGGAGAGAAACATAAACCTAGGGCTGAAGAAATTTGAACTGTAGTTCCGCTTTTGGTGTTCACCCCAGGGAAATGCTTTCTCCTGTCTCAACCTCAGTCCCCAACTCTACAAAATGGAGATTTGGATGGGCCCTCTGTAGCTCCAAGCCCAAACAATTCTTCTTAGACTCAACAGTCTCCATCTTCCCAGGATTATTCCCTGGTTGGTGCTGAGCACAAAGGGGCCAGGTGGGCTCTTTTTATTTCTGCCTCCCCAGCTGCCTTAGGGTTGGCACAAACAGCCTAAAAGCTGTTTCACAACCTGAAAGTCATTACATGTTAGTGATTCTCAACCTGGACCATTTACCAGAAACCACCCGGAGCGCTGGCCCCACCCTGAGCATTTCTGACTCCGTGGGGCAGGGGTGGGGCCCAAGAATGAGCATTTCTGATGCTGCTCCTCAGGCCACTTCGATTTGGAGAGGACTGTGAAAGACAGTGAGAGCGTGACAAGGGCTGCCCCGGTGGGGTGGGGGCCTGGTGAGAAAGGCGCATAGTTCGGAGGCCCTCATGGAGGGAGCTGCACCAGCCTGGAAGGAGGGGTGGCCTGTGACCACGCTCCGTGCTCCATGGCGGAGGGGAGGGAGGTGCAGGATGATGCTGAAGTGCCCAGCCAAGGGGTCCCAGCAAGGTAGCTGAGGGTGAGGGCAGCATCCTGACTTTGGCTTCCCACGTAACATGGCTCTTGGCTCCCGCTGCCCCTGGGTTCCCCACCAAGCGTTTCTGAGTAGGGCTTTCAGGAGAGGGAGAGCTCTCAAAGACGAGCATGAGGAGCACATGTGGTCAGGATAACCCTCTTCCACTTTTCTAGTTTCTGACATGCCCAGAAACCCCCAACTCCATTTTGCATTGTCTACTGTGGCCCTCCTTTGGGACACTGGGGGATGAAGAGAAGGGCCTGGCAACTTGCCGGCGGAGAACTAGTCGCCAAAATCCCCATCCAGGCAGATTCATGGCAGACTCTGCCTGTGGCATCCACCATCCCCTCCCACGTCTTCCTCCCTGGCACACCTTGGTTTGCTGCAGAATGTCAGCAAGTTCAGCTGAAACTCTTCACTCTGAATGGCCAGGGAACACAGGCCCGGCTGATGAAACAAGTCGAAGTTACGGAGTAGGGATTTCAGGAAGGCGCTTTCACGGGAGCCACTCTGGCTATCATAGCCCTGCACTTTCTCTCTTCTTGGGCCCAGAAAGCAGACACAAGAGTCTTGCTGTGCGAGGCACCAAGCACTGGATGAGCACATGGTGAGCAGAGCAAAAAGAGGGAGGCACTGGGGTTGAGTGAGCAGCAGTGCCCAGGCCAGACTGTTCTAATTTGATTTTCTAATCCACTGTTTGAGCTGAATGTACGCATGAGGTATACAGTGCTAACAGTTGGAAGGGCACGAGTTGGGTTTGGGGGACTTGTCCTGGTTTTTTAATAGGCTGTGTGATTCAGGGAAAGTCATTGGGTTCTTGTGTCTTCATCTGTGGGAATAAACTTCATCTGTGGGTCTCCAGGGTCTCTATATGACCTTCTGTGGCTCAAATCAAGAATCAGAGTTGGTGTCATCTGAGACTTCCAGGGCTGGGCTTCAGGGGGGATTTCAGTGATAAGGCAGGAGGTGACCTTAGGAATAAGTAGCACCATGAGGAATACAATGTTTAGCTGAAGCACAGAATTAGAGGTGTCAGCAATAATTCAGTCCAGATGTCATAAGCCTTTGAGTATCCTCAGAGAGTGGTTAATGTTTGTCCCTGAAAGGAGCTCCGGAGCAGCTGTGCAGACCTGTTCCCTGTCCCACAGCCCCTGTCATCAGGTGGATGCCAGCTGGACTTCTCGCTGCATCAGGGAGGATGGGGCATGGTGCCGTGGCAGGAGAGAAGTCTGAGACCCTTCTGATGGGTGTCAGCCAGGTCATAAGTTGTCCTCTGCGACATATGGATTAGTAGAGCCATCCCCCAAAAGTACAGGGTCTAAGAATGGGGGTATGTGTGCTGTGTGCTCAGTCAGGTCTGACTCTTTGCGACCCCATGAAATAGCCTGCCAGTGTTTCTGTCCGTGGAATTTTCCAGGCAAGAATACTGGAATGGGTTGCCATTCCCTCCTCCAGAGGATCCTCCTACCCAGGGATTGAATTCGAGTCTCTCGTGTCTCCTGCATTGGCAGGAGAACTCTTTACCACTGCACCACCAGGGAAGCCCAAGACTGGGGGAGGAAGGGGAAAATCAGAGTACTGTGATTAAAGATCAGGAAATGGAGAGAGGCTGCTAGGAGCCTGATCATCCTCCACCCTGGCCCAGCCTCAGCCCTGTCCTGAAATGGATCCCTAACAGCACGTGCTGCCTCTGTCAGCTTCCTGAGTAAGCAGGGGTGGGGCCCTCCTGTCTTAGCAAGAGGAAGAATACAGCAAGAGCTCTTTTAATTTTTACTGGAGTATTATTGATATACAATGTCATATTTCAGGATACAGCGAAGTGATTCAGTTATACATTTATCTACTCTTTCAGATTCTTTTCCCATATAGGTTATTACAGAATATTGAGTAGAAGTCCTTGTGCTCTACAGTAGGTCCTTACTGATTATTTTATGTATAGTAGTGTGTATATGTTAATCCCAAACTCTTGATTTATCGCTCCCTCCACTTTTCCCCTTTGGTAACCGTGAGTTTATTTTTTCAAGTCTGTGAGTCTGATTCTGTTTTACAAGTCGTATATATCATTGTTTGTAGATTCCACATATAAGCTACAAGGGCGTCCCTCGTGGCTCAGTCAGTAAAGAATCTGCCTGCAATGCAGGAGACTCAGGTTTGATTCCTGGGTCAAAAAGATCCCCTGGAGAAGAAAATGGCAACCCACTCCAGCATTCTTGCCTAGAGAATCCCATGGACAAAGGAGCCTGGCCGGCTACAGACTATGGGGTCGCAAGAGTCGGACATGACTGAGAGACTAAGCACAGCACATATAAGTGATATATGATATTTGTCTTTTCTCTGACTTATTTTACTTAGTATGATGATCTCTAGTTGTATCCATATTGCTGCAAAAGGCAGCGATTATTTCTTTATGATTAATATTCCATTGTGTATATATGTACCACATCTTCCTTATTCATTCGTCTGTCAATGGATATTTACATTGCTGCCATGTCTTACTATGGTAAATAGTGCTGCAAAGAACATTGGGATGCATGTATCTTTTCAAATTATGGTTTCCTTCCCATCTGATCATGGTGTATGATCCTTTTAATGTATTACTGGATTTGGGCTTGCTAGTATCTTGTTGAGGATTTTTGCATCCATGTTTATCAGCGATATTGGCCTATAATTTTCTTTTTTGTGGTAACTTTGATTTTCGTAACAGGGTGTTTCGGTTTACAGTAGCCATGAGGTTTTGATATATCAGTCTATGTGTATACACAAGATTGTTTCAAGTTGCTGTTCTCTTCATTTCAAATGCACTTCCAATATTCTGCAATATTCCAATATTTGTACTGTTCTCTTCTCACAATGTCTGGGTTTGATATCGTAATTTTCTGTGGATGATTTCCTACCTTTATGTCTGCCTTTACAGGTGAGCTTTCCCATTCGTGATTTTCCGGTTTCTAGTTGTTGTCTTTTCCATCTAGGGGAGTTCCCTGAGCATTTGTTGTAAAGCTGGTTTAGTGGTACCAAATTCTCTTAGCTTTTGCTTGTCTGTAAAGCCTTTGATTTCTCCCCGGTATCTGAAAAAGAGCCTTGCTGGGTAGAGTATTCTTGGTTGTACATTTTTCCCCGAAAGCACTTTTGAAGACCATCTCCTGGGAGGAGGCACTAACTGGCAACCATGACAGTCAAGGTCATGATCAGTCTGGTGGGTGTCTGCTCAGGGATGGTCATCTCCATGGAAACAACCTGGATGACTCATAGATAGGCTCTCACTGCCAAGACTCTGGGACTCTGCTGTCCTCTCCCCCATTCCCTTCTCACCCTCTTTAGCAGGCCTCCTCCAGACCTCAAACCCAGCCCCTGATAGAGTCATTGTACCCCAGCAAACCAACCCATGACCTTGGGACACACTTGAGGGGCGCAGAGGAAACCTTGCCTTTGAAAATGGTGAAATAGGTTCACCTGTGTCTCTCCCCTTGGCAAAAAGCTCTGTATGAGTGTTGAGGGAGTGTATTCATAACAATGAAAGTTGCCCCGACTTCGTTTTCTTTTAAGTTTCCATTTATTTATTTTTGGCTGCACTAGGTCCTCGTTGCCGTGTGGGCTTTTCTCTAGTTGTGGTGAGCAGGGGTCACTGTCTTGTTGCAGCACAGGCTTCTCTTGCCGTGGAGCACGGGCTCTAGGGCAGGTGGGCTTCTCTAGTTGTAGCATGAGGGCTCAGTTGTCCTGCAGCATGCGGAATCTTCCCAGGCCAGAGATCTAACCCATGTCCACTGCATTTGCAGGTGGATTCTTAACCACTGGACCACCAGGGAAGGCCACTTTGTTTTTTAAAAAATAAGCCTTAGCTGGCTAAGGTATAGACTAAAGTCTGCTAACGAAGTAACTACCATCCAAAACCCTCCAACCCCCACACCTTGCTTCCCTCAAGTGCGTGAGAATTGGCAGTTAGCCCTCCTGCCTGTGGGCTCTCCCCTGCTGCTAAGTTGCTTCAGTCGTGTCCGACTCTGCGCGACCTCATAGACGGCAGCCCACCAGGCTCCCCTGCCCCTGGGATTCTCCAGGCAAGAACACTGGAGTGGGTTGCCATTTCCTTCCCCAATTCATGAAAGTGAAAAGTGAAAGTGAAGTCTCTCAGTCATGTCCCACTCTTCGCGACCCCATGGACTGCAGCCCACCAGGCTCCTCCGTCATGGGATTTTCCAGGCAAGAGTACTGGAGTGGGGTGCCATTGCCTTCTCCGGGCTCTCCCCTTCCAACTGTGAAATCTTCCCTTCCTTGGTTCTGCTTACCAGCCCTACCACAGACCTACCTTACTAGATAAAAGCGCAGGTCGATAAATGAATCAGTGGGGTACCAAGCCCAGGCTTCCATCATGGCCCACTGGCAGCCTTTGGCCCAAGGTCTTTAGGCCTCACCTGACCCTTTGGCATCCTAAAGGGCACAGTCAAGCCCCTGGCTGAGCTGCAGGCCCTCAAGCCCCACCAGCCTCTGTAGGGCTGATTCATGTGGCCTGGTCGTGTCTTTGGATTTGGACTTGGAAATCTCACAGGTTGGGGTCAAAGCCCACCCTGCATCCTACCCAGAGCTGCCCAAGAGAAAAAAAAGCTGCATCCCTGAGAGTGTGTCTGCTGAGCCGCCATGAGAGAATGTGGAGGAGCCCCTGGAAAACAAAACTCTGTGACTGGAATGAGGCAGCAGAGTAGCCACCGCTGCTGTGGGAATTTTCTCTAAGATCAGCATGCTAGAATGTGCCCGGAGACCGCAGGTGGACAAATGGCCAAGATAGAAGTGTGGTAATGTTCATCAGAGAGTCTCTGTGACAGCAAAATCTTGCAAACAACCTAAATGCCCAGGGTTTTAGGTTGGATAAATGCAAGATAATGCATATTTTCACTTGCAGTGAAATACAATGGATGGTCTGCAGCCAGCAAATGAAGGACAGAGCTCTATTTACCCATGTGGAAAGATTTCCGTGACATATTGTTGAGTAAAAAGAGTTGGTTATGAAACAGCTGATGATTCCATTATCATAAAATATCACACACACACACGGAGCCGTCTGGAAATCTGTTCACCAAACTGTTAACAGTAACTGTCTCCAGTTGGTAGAATTTAAGGGTAATTTTTACTTTACCTTTTTTTTCTTTAAATTTAAATTTTGAATTTTAAAGCATTCTATCTAACTAATTTTCATTTGGGAATGAATAAATAAACAAGCAAAACCTAAAACCTTCCATTGTCCCGATCACAGTCCTGATGTTTCACATCCTCTCATCTCTTGCCAAACAGTTCTGAGTCTGCCCCAGTGAGGAGCAGAGCAGGCCAGCAGGAGGACTGGGCTTGGAGCTACTCTGTGCTGGAGGGAAGTGGCTCTTCCATGAGCCATGGAACCTTCAAAAAGACAGTGAACCCTTCAGAGCCTCCATTTCTTCCCTGAGTGTCTGCCACATGGGCTGGTGGGGAGGCAACAATGGTGAGTCAAGTGCTCATGTGTCTCCTGGAGGGGATGGAGAGGGGATGGAGTAGGTCCCGCCTGCCCAGGCCAGTGCAGGAGCACAAACCCAAGGCCCCATGCACCAGACCCCACGACATGGGTCTGATTCTCCTACTTCTGTAACTGAGTGATCCTGAGCCCACACCTTCCTGCCAGGCTGTGGGAGGAAGAAAGAGAAATCTATGAAGCCAAGCTTTTCCTGAGAGAAGTGGACAAAAATCCAAGCTCACTGAGGTCAGAATTAGAACCCATGGGCCTGGGGGAGGGCTAGGGGCCTGACCCCAAGATCAGCCTGGCCACTTCAGGGAAGGTGGGGACACACAAAATCCCCTAAAGACCCCTCTACCCACCACCACCTCGCATATTCACACTCTTGTCTCCAAGGCATTCCCTTTGCTCCTGTCAGCCCCGACCCACTTCCATCACTAGTTCACTTGCGAAGAATCCGAGAGCTGAAGAAATCTCAGTAAATCAACTTGTCCAATCGGTGCCTCGCATGCCCTCACCTCTGAGGAAAACAAGGCCTACAAGGGCAGCACTTTCTGCTGATGGGAATGTGGCTCCAGGCTCACACTCAGAGCCTGGTTCTCAGCTCACAGGATGCAGTGCACAGCAACCAGCACAAACCTATGCACTGCCTTCCAGAAGACTCCCAGCCAGGGTCACCACCTGGGAAAGTTTTAACAATGTGCTACAACTATGTGCCTGAGGTCCTTATTGCCTGCTAGACCACGATCCAGCACCAAGATCCCATTTTGAAGTCTATTCCTAGCCTGTCTCCTGGCATCACTATTCACTGTCACAGGTTGGGTTGAGACGGGTGTGTGTGCAGATTTATTGAGGAGAGCTCTCAGGAACAGTACCTACAAGGGGGTGAGGATTCATGAAATGGGCGGAGAGGAGTTGAAATGCGATGCTGTAGCAAGGGAGATCCCAGCTGATCCCACAAGGAGCTCCAGTGTCCCTTCAGGATTATCCTGCTGTGCAGCCAGAGGGTCAGGCCTTTATATGCCTTCCTCAACCCTCCAGGGGAGGCAGGTTTGAGGAGTTGGGGGAGGGAACATGTGACCTTGAGCAAGGTGACTTTCTTCCGCTGAGGGCAAGTCCTGGAGAGAAGCGCAACTGGGACCCATCAGCCATCAATGTTGCCAGCAGCTCGGGATTGAGCACCTCAGTCTTAAAGGGGCTTGGGGCAGCGGACCACAGCTTCCACCACAGAGTGGGGAAGAAACTTGCCTGAGATCACACAGCCAGTAAATGATGGAGTTGAATTCAAATCCAGATGGGCAAAGCCCACATACTTTTTTTTATTTTATTGAAGTATAGTTGATTTAAATGTGTTCATGTCTGCTGTGTATGACTCAGTTTTTTATATATATTCTTTTCCATTACATTTTATCACAGACTATTGAATATGGTTCCTTGTGCTATTCAGCAAGATCTTGTTGTTTATCCATCCGGTATATACTAGCGTTCGCATCTGCTAATCCCAAGTTTCCAATTCTTCCCTAACCCAACTACCTCCCTTCTAGCAATTACAAGTCTGTTTTCTGTCTGTGAGTCTATTTCATAGATATGTTGATTTGTGTCATATTTTAGATTCCACATATAAGGGATAGCATATGGCATTTGTCTATTTCTGACTGACTTCATTTAGTATGATAATCTCTAGATCTATTCATGTTGCTGCAGATGGCATTATTTCATTCTTCTTGATGGCTGAGTAATATTCCATTGTATTTATATACCACATGTTCTTTATCCATACATTTGTCGGTGGACATTTAGATTGTGTCCATGTCTTGGCTATCGTAAATGGTGCTGCTATGAACATCAGGGTGCATGTATCTTTTTGAATTATAGTTTTGTCTGGGTATATGCCCAGGAGTGAGATAGCTGGATCATATCACAACTCTGGGTTTTCAAAGAACCTCCGTACTGTTTTCCAAAATGGCTGCACCAATTTACATTTCCAGCAACAGTGTAGGAGAGTTCCCTTTTTCTCCACACCCTCTCCAACATTTATTATTTGTAGACTTTTTAATGTTGGCCAATCTGACTGTCAAAGCTATGGTTTTTCCAGTAGTCATGTATGGATGTGAGAGTTGGGCCATAAAGAAGGTTGAGTGCCAAAGAATTGATGCTTTGTACCTGTGGTGCTGGAGAAGACTCTTGAAAGTCCCTTGGACATCAAGGAGATCAAACCAGTCAACCCTAAAGGAAATCAACCCTGGATATTCATTGGAAGGACTGATGCTTAAGCTGAATCTCCAGTGCTTTGGCCACCTGATGTGAAGAGCTGACTCACTGGAAAAGACCCTGATGCTGGGAAAAATTGAGGGCAAAACGAGAAGGGGGTGCCAGATGATGAGATGCTTGGATGGCATCACTGATTCAATGGACATGAGTTTAAGCAAACTCAGGGAGATAGTGATGGACGTAGAAGCTTGGCTCGCTCTAGTTCATGGGGTCGCAAAGAATCGGACACAACTTAGCAACTGAACAGCAACAGTAGTTCTGACTGGTGTGAGGTGGTACCTCATTGTAGTTTTGATTTACATTTCTCTAAAGCGATGTTGAGCATCTTTTCATGTGCCAGTTGGTCATCTGTGTTTCTTCTTTGGAAAAATGTCTATTTAGATCTTTTGCCCATTTTTCTATTGGGTTATTTGTGTTTTTTTGTTAATTAGTTGTATGCACTATTTGTATATTTTGGAAATTAAGCCCTTGTCAGTTGCATCATTTGCAAATATTTTCTCCCAGTCTGTAGTTTGTCTTTTCGTTTCATCTTCCTTTGCTGTACAGAAGATTGTAAGTTTGACTAGGTCCCATTTGTTTCTTTTTGTTTTTATCTTTATTGACTTGGGAGACTGACTTAAGAAAACATTGGTACTTTTTATGTCAGAGAATGTTTTACCTTTGTTCCCTTCTAGGAGTTTCATGGTATCAGGTCTTATGTTTAAGTCTTTAAGCCACTTTGAGTTTATTTTTGTGCCCGGTGTGAGAATGTGTTCAAACTTCATTGACTTACACGTGGCTAACACCACTTGCTGAAGAGACTATCTTTTTCCCATTGTATATTCTTGCCTCTTTTGCTGAACATTAGTTGCCCAGAGGTGTGTGGGTTTATTCCTGGGCTCTCTATTGTGTTCCAATGACCTGTATGTCTGGTTTTGTGCCAATACCAAGCTGTTCTGATTCCTGCAGCTTTGGAGTATTGTCTGAAGTCTATAACCCTCCCACTTTGCTTCGGCAATTCTGGGTCTTTTATGGTTCCATATAAATTTTAGGATTATTTGTTCTAGTTCTGTGAAAAATGTCATAAGTAATTTGATAGGGATCACATTAAACCTGTAGATTGCTTTGGGTAGTATGGCCATTTCAACAATATTAATTCTTCCAGTCCAACAGCATGCAAAGCCCAGATCTTAATCTCAATACTCATGTGAATGTCTAATGATTAAAGAGTGTGCTTACTGTGCTGGGCATTGTACCAGACACTTTCTGTAAGTTATATAGCTTACCTCTCAAAACAACCCTCAAAAGCAGGTGTATGGTATTACAGCCACATTTTACAGATGAAGCACTTGAAGCTTGGTGATGATAAGTAACTGGCCCAAGGTCACTCAGCTAATAAGTCAGGATTTGAGCCCAGAGCCACTGCATGATAAGGCCACACTGATAAACTGAACCCTTGTTCAGTAGCTTGTGGATAATGTGCATCTTCTGAATGTTTTCTGGAGTAAGAGGAGAACATGGTGAACTGTACCTCTGCAAGCTGCCTGCTGGTCTGCAGGCTGCCAGACACTCGAGGAGGCTGAGCCCACCTGGGGTCTGCACTGCTCTGTAGGCTCCCTACTCTAAGCCTGGTTGGAGGAGTCCACGTCTCACCTCTTCTCACAGCTCAAGTTCAAGCAGGGCCACTGGCACTGGGCACCGAAAAGGCAACCTAGAGTTTGGCTCCATAATCCCCACAGAGCCCTGCCCAGAGGACTCTGGGAAGCTCAGTTCACAGAGCTGTAAATGAGGGCCATCCTCGTTGTTATTCCTGCGTTGCTCCAGGACTGAGAGGCCTGCTGGAGAGAAATGATTGTAACACATACTGCAAACCACAAGTGCTAGCTGTGTTCTGCAGCATCACCAGCCCCAGCAAAAGATTATCTTTGACAGCCAGAAACCCCACATTCCTTGGACATAGTGTGTTTCCACCTTGGGGGTGGGGTGTGGCCCTCTCTACCCATGAGAGGCTGTCCTGGGAACCCAGATCCCTGTGCCCCAAAGCCTGGCAGCTGTACAGGGAAGGCTGACAAGGAGGAACAGACCAGAAGTCTGCTTGCCATGTTCTCCCAGGCTCTTCTCTCCCCTCCTCAATTAACAGTTTGTGTTTGGGAAAGATCTATCCCCAGACCCAGTTATTCAAGGGTAGAGACCAAGCCTGCCCTCTGTCTACTGCAGTCCCAAGGCCAAGCTCAATCTGGAACATAGCCACAGCCTAATAAGGTGTTAGCTAAAAGAATGAATGAATGGGCAAGAGAGATAAAATGCTAGTTTTGCATTCTGGAAGTGGACCTTTCCTGGAGGAGTCTCTGGCAACTCCCAGACTATGGAGCTGACAAAGAAAGGATTACTGCTGGCATTAGGGTTGGCCAGTGTCTATTCCTAGGCATGAGGCTGGCTCCTTTCCCAGATGTGTATATAGTTTGCTGAGCAGCTTAAACAACAAAAATGTATTGTCTCAGTTTTGGAGGCTAGAAGTCCAAGGTCAAGATGTCAGTAGATTGATTCCTTGTCTTGTAGATCGCCCCAATCTTGACCTGTATCTTCACATGTATGCTTGTGTCTCTATATCCAAATCTCCCCTTTTTACAAGGATATCAGTCATATTGGATTAAGACCCATCTTCATGACCTCCTCTTAACTAATTCCATCTACAACAACCCTATGTTCAAATAAGGTCATGCCAGAGGGACAGACAGGCTGAGGGGCCACTTGCCCCAGCCGCTAAGCTCAGGGGATGGTTTGAATAAATTATTTCTTTCAGTAAGAGATAGCCTTTCTGTGTCAGTGAGTGTGCATGCACGCACACCTACATGATGGATATGTGTACCTGTGTGTAAGCAAATACACACATTTCCAGGCCTTTCCTCCGGAGAGGATGACAGGAAATATCCTCATCCAGAGGCATTCTGAAGTACTGGGGGTTAGGACTTCAGCATGTGAATTTGGGAGGAGACCGTCCTACGCATGACAGTTTGCTCCTATTTTGTTGGTCAGGGTTGGGCAGAGAATGCCCCATGCTCTCTCTGCCCCACTCCCACCAGTGCCGAACAATCGAGGTGGACAATGTTTGGGTGAGATGTCCCCCCAGATCAGGCCATCTGGGCAGCACTCCCCGAGCCCCAAGATGTGCTCTGACTCTCTGCTTACCTTCCCTCACGAAGGGGCAGAGGCACGGATCCAGACAGTGTGATGCACAGATAGACGGGGCGTGGCTCAGAGCTTGGGTGCAGCTGGGAGGAAGGTGGCTCTCCCAAGGCCCGTTGTTCCGGAGTGCACTCATACCCCATCCCGGCTCCCCAACCCTCCTTCCTTTCTCCCCTCCACTTTCTTTCCCCCTCTCAGTTCCCTCTGCCCTAGGGTTCCTAGACTGGCTTCACTCATCATGGACTGCAACTGAAGTGGCAGTGTGGCGTCTTTCAAGGATGCTGCATTTTGTCCATTCAGTCCCCAACATTCATCGTTACCTCATCTCTCCCTCCTGACATCCCTTCTGGGGAGCTATTAGTATCACTCCCATTCTATAGGAGAGGCAAGTGAGGCCATGAGACTGGAGGAACTCGCTGGGATTTGAACCCAGGCACAGCCACCACCAGGGCATGGTGGTGGCAAGCTGGCGTGCCTGCCGCAGCCTCCAGAACACCCCAGCCAAAGTCCAGGTGCAATTGCCCTTATCTCCAGCACTCAGATCTCCATAATCATCTCAGAGCCCTGTTCAGGCGGGCCCCGACCCAGGGCAGGAAGCCTGGGTCAGCATTTGTGGGTGCATGGGATCCTCACTGATAACAGAAGTGCTGGCCCTGCTCAGGTTAGAGATGTGAGCTTATTTTGAAAGGACAGAATTTCACAGTAAAGCTTGTCAGCCACTGGCTGCTGAGCTGAGCCTCAGGGCAGGAAGTCCCTCCTTTTGAGGGGCTACTAGGGGCTGAGAGAGTTTCTGCCTGCAGATCTGTGCCATCAGTGTTCCAGATGAAGAGTCTCTGGTCCCACAGCAGAGAGTCGGTGTGACTAGGAAGGAGGGCCATGCAGGCTGACAGGGGCCACCGGGCCCAGCTACTAAGCTTGGGGGATGGTTTGATTAATGTATTTCTTTCAGTAAGAGACAGCCCCCTGCATCAGTGCATGTGCACACACCCACCAATACATGATACATGCGTGTACACACGTGTAAGCTTGCACACCCACTTCCAGACTTTTCCTCTTGTGAAAGGACAGAGTGCTGATTCCTACCAGGAAAGGATGACAGGAGATGTCCTCACCCAGAGGTGTCTTAGGACTCCAATTTTTGAAGCCCTTCCTCTTTTCTTCCCATTTCCATCTCCACCAAAGGCTAAAGAACTTTTAAAGAGTTAGGCCTCCTACCTCCCCCAACCTTAGGTCAGGTCCTAAGAAGGACCTACTGGGGGTGGGGTGGAGGTTGCTTTAGTTGAAATGCATCTGCTTTGCAGAATCTCTTCTTAGGTAATTTCACATTTTTTATTGTGAAAAAATACACATAACATAAAAATTTACCATTTTAATCATTTTTAAGTGTACAGTTCTGTGGCAATAAGCACCTGCATGCTGTTCTGCAACCATCACCACCATCCACCTCCAGAACTTTTTCCTTTTCCCCAACTGAAACTCTATATGTGAAACACTAACCGCCCCCACCACCCATTCCTCCACAGCCCCTGCCCCCAGCCCCTGGCAACAATCCTTCTACTTTCTGTCTCTGTGAGTTTGACTTCTCTGAGTATCTCATATAAGAGGAATCATCTGTCCTTTTGTGCCTGGCTTATTTCATAATTCACATAGCATATCTTCAAGGTTCATTCACGTCGTGTGTGTCAGAATTTCATTCCTTTTTAAGGTTAAATAAATATTCCACATTTATTTATTTATTCCAATAACCTCTCTACCACATTTTGTTTATATATTCATCTGTCTATGGACATGGGTTGCTTCCACCTTTTTAATGCTGCTGTGTATATGAGTGTGCAAGTAACATTTCGAGTCCCTGCTTTTGATTCTTTTGTATATATACCCAGAAATGGAATTGCTGGATCACATGGTAACTTCATCTTTAATTTTTTAAGGAACTGCCATGCTGTTTTCAACAGAGGTGGCACTATTTTACATTCCTTTCTAACAATGCACAAAGGTTCCAATTTCTCCATATCCTTTTCAACACTTGCTTTATTTTTCTTTTTTGTAATAGCCATCCTAACGGGTGTGAAGAGGTATCTAACTGTGCCTTTGGTCTGCATTTCCCTCATGGCTAATGATCTTGAGCATCTTTTATGTGCTTATTGGCTGTTACATTAGGTTGGTGCAAAAGTAATTATGGTTTTGGACTCCGAATTTTAAATCATTTTAACTAGACTCAAACACATATTTATTAATCAAAATAGAAACCATTACAATCAATGCATTTTTGTCAATGAGAAATAAGTTTGTTTATCCCTGTAGCATAAAAATTCACGTTTAGGGATTTGGCAAACTCTTAGAAAGCATTTTCTGCCTCCTGCTGGCTGTGAACACATTATTCCTTGCAGGAAGTTGTTGAGATGCTTGAAGAAGTGGTAGTTGGTTGCCAAAAGGTCAGGTGAACATGGAGGATGAAGCAAAACTTCATAGCCCAATTCGCTCAGCTTTAGAAGTACTGGTTGTGCGCCATGCAGTCAGGCGTCATAGTGGAGAAGAGTTGGGCCCTTTCTGGTGAACATCACCTGCGGTGCTGCAGTTTTCAGTGCGTCTCATTGATTTGCTGAGCATACTCTTCAGATGGAATGGTTTTACTGGGATTCAGAAAACTATAGTGGCTCAGACCAGCAGCAGATCACCAAACAGTGACCATGACCCTGTTTTTGGTGCAGGTTGGCTTTGGGAAGTGCTTTGGAACTTCTTCTTGGTCCAGCCACTGAGCTGGTCATCACTGGTTGTTGTATAAAATCCACTTTTCATTGCATATCACAATCCAATTGAGAAATATCTTGTTGTTGCATAAATTAAGAGATGACACTTTAAAACATAGTTTTGTTTTTTTTTTTTTTTGCAGTTAGCTCATGAGGCATCCACTTATCGAGCTTTTTCACCTTTCCAGTTTGTTTCAAATGCCAAATGACTATAGAATGGTAGACATTGAGTTCTTGGGCAACTTCTTGTGTAGTTGTAAGAGGATCAGATCCTCTCACTTGGTCATCATCAACCTCCAATGGCCAGTCACTGTTTCCCCCACCTTCAAGGCTCTAGCCTCCCTTGAAAAACTTCTTGAATCACCACTGCACTGTACATTTGTTAGCAGTTTCTGGGCCAAATGCATTGTTGATGTTGTGAGTTGTCTCTGCTGCTTTATGACCCATTTTGAACTCAAGAATATTGCTCAAATTTGCTTTTTGTCTAATATCATTTTCATAGTCTAAAATACGTATAAAATAAGCAGAAAGTAATAATTCATTAGCAGAAAACTTAAATTAAGAAATGTTCATTAAAATTAAATATAATCACATTTATTTAAGAATGTATTCCAATATCAAATGGCAAAGTTCAACAACGCAAAATCAAAATTACATTTGCACCAATCTCAAGGCTATGGTTTTTCCTGTGGTCATGTATGGATGTGAGAGTTGGACTGTGAAGAAGGCTGAGCGCAGAAGAATTGATGCTTTTGAACTGTGGTGTTGGAGAAGACTCTTGAGAGTCCCTTGGACTGCAAGGAGATCCAACCAGTCCATTCTGAAGGAGATCAGCCCTGCGATTTCTTTGGAAGGAATGATGCTAAAGCTGAAACTCCAGTACTTTGGCCACCTCATGCGAAGGGTTGACTCATTGGAAAAGACTCGGATGCTGGGAGGGATTGGGGGCAGGAGGAGAAGGGGACGACAGAGGATGAGATGGCTGGATGGCATCACTGGCTCGATGGACGTGAGTCTGAGTGAACTCCAGGAGTTGGTGGTGGACAGGGAGGCCTGGTGTGCTGCGATTCATGGGGCCGCAAAGAGTCAGACACGACTGAGTGACTGAACTGAACTGAACTGAATGTGTTATTGTGTATCTTCTTTGGAGAAATGTCATTCGAGTCCTTAGACAACTTAAAGATTTTTTTAAAAAACTCCTATTCTGGATGTTCTGAAGGTCATTGGGATATTTTTTCTGAGGTTGCTTGCAGCCCATCCTGGGGCTCCCCACCCAGATATTCCTATGGGAATAGGAGGTGAAGGGGGAGAGGGAGCCACAAAGAGAAATCTCAGCCAGCTTGGACCCTGGCCTGGAGAACTTTGCTCTCAGGAGTTCAAACCTTGAGAAATCCAGAAGCTTTGGTTGAGCTAGACCCAGTTTCTGGGTGGCTCAGCTCAGAATGCATGCATCTCCCAAGACAGGAGCTTTGCCTGGGCTGGGAGGGCAGCTGATCCAGTGCCTGGTGCTGGGAATGGGGAGTGCCCACCTCCAAAGTTGCCTTTGGGCTCCAGTCACTTGAGATTTTCTGGAAAGAATTTGCTATCCTCAGGCCCCATGACTGCTAGGGTCACTTAGCACATCCTCAGACCTTTCTGCTGGTAGGAAAGATTACCATCAGGTTTGTGTCCAGAAGGTGGTGAGTTTATCATCTGCCTCAGCTCAGGGTTTATCATCATTACCAACCCACAAGACCCATCTCCTGTTTTATTAATTTATTATCCCCCTTTTATCCTTGGACCCAATTCCTGTTCCCATTCCTCCCTGATCCGATCATGGGCATCCATTCTACTGTGTTTGGATGTGCCTTCTTGCATTTATGTAAAGCATATGGGTCTTCATGGGTATGTGTCTTGAATACATCGTCCTGTGCTAAGAAATGTCAATCTCCTTCTCACCTTATCTTTCACTTAATGCGATGTTTTACAAACCAGTCCAGATCCCATGATGTATTTCTAATTCACAGAGGCTCTCACCATTGGGAAATGGCCAGCCAGGTGCCTCCATCTCTGGATATACCTTCACTCTTGAGATTTTTAACTGAGTGATTCAAATCATCTGTATCTTTGGGTTTTTTGTTTGTTTTTCTTTCTTTTTTTTTCCCCTAAGCTATCTCTTTCTGAGGCAAAGATTTCAGTTAAAATCTTCAGCTGAAATTGTTAAACTGTTTTTTTCCTGCAGTTCTATCTGTGGCTGCTTTATATATTTTAAGACTTCTGTTGGATGCTTTGGTTTGTGGCCATTTTACCATATGTTATATCATTCTTTGACAATATGATGCTTTTTCTCTTGAATTATATTTTGTTATTAATCTTGCTCTTCTGGCATCCTTTGGTTCATATTCACCTGATACACCTTTTTCTGTTTCTTTTTTATTTTTCTCTATCATTTTAATAAACCCCCTAGTGGCTCAGATGGTAAAGAATCTGCCTGCAATGAGGGAGACCTGAGTTCAGTCCCTGGGTTGGGAAGGTCCCCTGGAGAAGGAAATGACAACCCACTCCAGTATTCTTGCCTGGAAAATCTCATGGACAGAGGAGCCTGGAGGGCTACAGTCCACGGGGTCACAAAGAGTCAGACATGACTAAGCAACTACTGCTGATTGATAGTCAAGATATCAACACTAGGAGTTTCTGTCAAGATATATACTGCCTTTATATAATTATCATTAGTGATAGTTTATTTACAATTATTATTAATACTATTTATTGTATGAGGACTTATTTCTACCTTATTTTATACATTCTATTTACTATATATTATTGCTTTTTCCTTTCCTGCCTTCAAAAGAAAGTATTTTTTATAACCATGTAAAATACACATCTGTGAATGATTGAATAAATAAGTGGGAGGAGAAGGACAAATCTTCCTTACAGAAGAATTTCAAATGGTAAACAGAAGGAATGAGTGAAATAGAAAATCACCATTAGAGTACTACAGAAGCGTATTTACACGGACTCAAAGTATTTCCTCTGAAATATTGTTGATTACTACACTAGCTTTGACCATTTTCTTTGATACTCTTCCCTCAGGGAAAAGGAGTTTAATTCCATTTCCCTTGAGATAGGCTGGACTGAGTGACTGGCTTCTCATCAATAGAATCTGAAAAAGGAAAAATAGCAGCTTTACAGTGGAGAAGCCTGACAGACACCACCTTGACCACGTGAACAAGACCAATATGATCAATATTAAATCACACTGATATCACTCCCACATGATTTTATGAGGAGAGCACTTCACCTCTCTAGTATTATTCTCCCAAATCCATAACCCCACACTAGTCATGAGAGAATATCAGACAAATCCAAGTTGAGAGATATTCTATAAATTTCCTGACCACCATTCGCCAAAAGTTAAGGTCATGAAAAACGAGAGACAGATACAATGGTAAACTGCAAGATTTGAAGGAGTGATGGTAACTAAGGGCATCACCGCATCCTGATGGGATCCTAGAACAGAAAGGGCATCAGAGGAATGTTAACTTCTTAATTTTGGTAAATATGTCATGGTTACATAAGATGTTAACACGAAGGGAAGTTGTGCTACATGGACTGTCTTCATAATTCTTCTGCAATCTAAAATTCTTAAATTGAAGTTTGAAAGATACAGCTGTATATAAAAGCTTAGAGAAATAAGGCAATCACAGAGATGCAAATAAAGCAACAAGAGAATGCCAGGAATAAACAGATTTAATATTTTGAAACAAAAAATGTAATTCTTAAAATATCAACTGGGCAGAGATAAAAGAGAATTGGGACTTAATAAACGACTACAGATACAGTGCTGAGAGATAAGTAGAGGGAAAACATAAAGAAGCACTAATTAGGTATGAAGGTTAGAGTAAAAAGCTCTAATATAAGCATATGTATATAATTAGATCCTTAAAAATGGAGAGCAAAGAGAATGAAAGAAAGTATTTAAAGGGATAATGGCCTTTATTAAAGTTTGCAAAAATGTGTACTTAGTTGAATAAGCTGAATATAAAGATAAATCCATATCTAGACACAGCTTAGTAAAACTGAAGAGATAAAAGACAAATGTAAGATCTTCAAGACAGCCAGAGAGAAAGGCCAGGTCACTCTAAAGATTCCATGATTTAAAGGACAGTGGACTCCTCAACAGCAACATAGCAGTCAGAATACAGTGAATAAATCTTGCCAATGTTGATAGAAAATAACTATCAACCTAGAATTGAGACTTTACCATCAACAAACCTGCACTATAGAGGGGAAAATGATCTCACAAGAGCAGTCTAAGATTTAAAATAAAAGAGGGAATGCCAAGTAGGTAAATGGAAATAACATGATATAAACCAAACAACCATTGTCTTTAAAAATTATGGATATTATAAAACTCAGAGGTTGTGCCAATTTATATAGCCACCAGCAACATACGAAAATATTCATGCATCTCTCTGATAACCTACTACCAGACTTTATGACTGTTACTGAACAAATAGGTAAAGATGGTATCTCAGTTCAGTTGCTCAGTCGTGTCTGACTCTTTGCGTCCCCATGAATTGCAGCACGCCAGGCCTCCCTGTCCATCACCAACTTCCAGAGTTCACCCAAACTCACATCCATTGAGTCGGTGATGCCATACAGCCATCTCATCCTCTGTTGTCCCCTTCTCCTCCTGCCCCCAATCCCTCCCAGCATCAGGGTCTTTTCAAATGAGTCAGCTCTTCACATCAGGTGACCAAAGTGTTGGAGTTTCAGCTTTAGCATCATTCCTTCCAATGAGCACTCAGGACTGATCTCCTTTAGGATGAACTGGTTGGATCTCCTTGCAGTCCAAGGGACTCCCAAGAGTCTTCTCCAACACCACAGTTCAAGAGCATCAGTTCTTCGGCACTCAGCTTTCTTCACAGCCATGAAATTAAAAGATGCTTACTCCTTGGAAGGAAAGTTATGACCAACCTAGATAGCATATTGAAAAGCACAGACATTACTTTGCCAACAAAGGTCCATCTAGTCAAGGCTATGGTTTTTCCAGTGATCATGTATGGATGTGAAAGTTGGACTGTGAAGAAAGATGATATCTCAGTGAGTTTTAATTTGCATTTCTTTTAGTATGAATCTGTTGATGTGGCATAGTTATTCTTTCCTAATTTTTTGACTTTGTCTGTGTTTATGGTATCTTTTGCCACAGAGAACTGTTTAAATTTTATGTAGTACAATTTTCTCCTTGTCTTTTAAGGCTCCTTGCATGTTGTGCCATTCTTAAAAGTGCTTTCTCATCTGCAAAGTTGTTTAACTCTTTCATTGCTTCCTCATTATTCATGCTTTCTTTTTTTAATATTTATCTTTGTTTTTTTAATATTTGTTTACTGAGTCAGAGGGAGAAGTCAATGGCACCCCACTCCAGTACTGTTGCCCGGAAAATCCCATGGATGGAGGAGCCTGGTGGGCTGCAGTCCATGGGGTCGCTAAGAGTCAGACACGACTGAGCGACTTCACTTTCACTTTTATTTTCATGCATTGGAGAAGGAAATGGCGGCCCACTCCAGTGTTCTTGCCTGGAGAATCCCATGGACAGAGAAGCCTGGTGGGCTGCAGTCCATGGGGTCGCACACAGTCGGACACGACTGAAGCGACTTGGCAGGAGCAGGAGCAGGAGTCAGAATCTTTCATTGCCTGTAGGATCTTTCGTTGTGGTACGCAGGTTCAGTTCCCCACAGTGTGTGGATCTTAGTTCCCCCACCAGGGATTGAACCCATGTCCCCTGCATTGCAAAGTGGATTCTTTATTTAGTTTCATTTTTTTTTAGCATTTACACATTTGGTCGCTCTTAGAATTACCTTACTGTGAAGTGTGCGGTATTGACAAACTTTTTTTCCCAGACAACCTACCCTGTTTGCCTAGAAGTTTTATATTGAATAGCTTTCCTGTACTGATTTGGAATTTTGACTTTATCATGTCGTAAATTCCTTTGTATTTGAAGCTATTCCTGTACTTTCTGTTTGTTCCACTGATCTCTCTCTCTTCTGTGCCTATACCACACAACTTTAATTATAAAGGTGTGATGAGATAAGACACTTTAATTGCCGATAAGTCTGGCTCCCTCTCGTTTGTCCTGGATATTCCTATTTGCTTTAAAAAATTCTTGGATTTTTTTTTTTTTTGAGGTAGCATTGATTTATAATATTTAACCTGTTGGTATTTTTATTGAAGTTTTATTAAGTTTATAAACCTAGAGTAAATGGAGTTTCTAAAAATGTGGTAGTTTTTCTGTTTGTTTAAATCTTTAGTATTCCTTAGTAGAATTTTAATGTTTTATTGATAAATATATTGTATAAATCTCATTATGTTTATTCTTAATTGTTTCATTTTTTGTTTTGCTATTACAAATAGATTTTCTTTTTAAAATTTTTATTGAAGTATGGTTGATTTACAATGTTGTGTTAATTTCTGCCGTTCAGCAAAGTGATTCAGTTGTACATATGTATATTCCTTTTTATATCTTTTTCCATTATGGTTTACCACAGGATATTGAATATAGGTCCCTGTGCTACACAGTAGGGCCTTGTTGTTTATCCATTCTCCATATAATAATTTGCATCTGCTAACCCCAAACTCCCAATGCATCCCCCCCACTTGGCAACTACTAGTCTGTTCTTTTTGTCTGTAAGTCTATTTGTTCCGTAGATGGGTTCATTGGTGTCATGATTCAGATTCGACTTATAAGTGATAGCACATTGTCTTTCTCTTTGTGACTTACTTCACTTAGTAGGATAATCTCTAGGTTCATCCATGTTGCACCAAATGGCATTATTTCATTCTTTTTTATGGCTGAGTAGCATTCATGTATATATGTACAACATCTTACTTGTCCCTCCATCAGCTGACAGACATTCAGGCTGCCTCCAGGTCTTCGCTTTGTGAACACAGGGGTGTGCGTATCTTTTTGAATTACAGCCTTGTTCAAATATATGCCCAGGAGTGGAATTGCTTGATCATACAGCAACTCTATTTTTAGTTTTTTGAGGAAACTCTATAATGATTTCCATAGTTGCTGCACCAACTTACATTCCCACCAGTGGGGTAGGAGGGTTCCCTTTTCACCACACCCTCTCTAGAATATATTTGTAGATTTTTAAATGATGGACATTTTGACTGGTGTGAGGTGATACTTCATTTTAGCTTTGATTTTCATTTCCCTAATAATTAGCGATGTTGAACATCTTTTCATGTGCCTGTAGGCCATCTGTTTGTCATCTTTGGAGAAATGTCTGTTAAGTTTCAATCAGGTTGTTTGGGTTTTTTATTGTCCATATATCAAAAACAGCTGTTTGTATATTTTGGAAATTAAGCTCTTGTCAGTCACATAATTTGCAAATATTTTCTCCCATTCTGTAGACTGTCCATTTTATTTTGTTTATGGTTTCCTTTGTTGTGAAAAAGATTGATTGGGTCCCATTTATTTTTGCTTTCATTTCTATTGCCTTGGGAGACTGACCTAAGAAAACATTGGTACAGTTATGTAAGGGAATGTTTTGCCTATGTTCCCTTCTGGGAGTTTTATGATGTCATAAAACTTATGTTTAAGTCTTTAGGTCATTTTGAGTTTGTGTCTGATGTGAGGGTGTGTTCTAACTTCATTGATTTACATGTTGCTGTCCAATTTTGCCAACACCACCTGCTGAAGAGACTGTCTTTTCCCCATTGTATATTCTTGCCTCCTTTATTGAAGAATAGTTGATCCTGGGTATTGGAGTTATTTCTGGGGTCTCTATTCTATTCCATTGATGGATATGTCCATGGATTCCATTAATCCGTGTGCCAGTACCATGCTGTTTTGATTATTGCTGCTTTGTAGTATTGTCTGAAGTTTAGGAGGGTTATGTCTCCTGCTTTGTTCTTTTTCCTAAGGATTGCTTTGGCAATTATGGGTCTGTTATGGTTTAATATAAATTTTAGGGTTATTTGTTTTAGAATTTTAGGGTTATTTGTTTTAGAATCCCATGGAGGGAGGAGCCTGGTAGGCTACAGTCCATGGGGTCACAAAGAGTTGGACATGACTGAGCGACTTCACTTTCACTTTCTTTCACTTTGGGTAACATGGCCTTTTAACAATACTGATTCATCCAATCCAAGAGTATGGGTTATCTTTCTATTTCTTTGAATCGTCTTCAATTTCCATTATTAATGTTTTATGCATGTGTACTCAGTCACTTCAGTCATGTCTGACTCTTTATGACCCTGAGGACTGTAACTCACCAGGTTCCTCAGTCCTTGGGATTCTCCAGGCAAGAATCCTAAAGTTGGTTGCCATAGCTTCCTCCAGGGGATCTTCCAAGCCAGGGATCAAACCCACATCTCCTATGGCTCCTGCATTGCAAGTGGATTCTTGACCTGCTGGGCCACTGGGGAAGCCCCTATAAATGTTTTATCATTCTCAACATAATAGTCTTTCACCTCATGGTGAGGTTTATTCCTAAATGTTTTATGTTTTTGCTGCAATTTCAAAAGAGTTTGTTTGTTTCAAGTTCCTTTCTGATATTTCACTGTTAATGTAAAGAAATACAACCAATTTCTATATGTGAATCTTGAATTCCCCTACTTTGTTGAATTTGTTTATCAGTTCCATCAGGTTGGTACAAACTAACTGCAGATTTTAAATCACTATAACTAGGTTCCAACATATCTTTATCAATTAAAAGAGGAACCATTACAATCAACACACTTTTGCCAATGAGAAATAAGTTTGTTTATTCCTGTAATGTAAAAATCTGTGTTTCAGGATTCAACAAACTGTTGGAAAGCATTTTCTGCCCCTGTTGGTTTTGGAAGCATTTTCCCTGCAAAAAGTTGTCAAGATGCTTGAAGACATGGTAGTCAGTTGGTGAGAGGTCAGGAGAATATGGCAGATGAAGCAAAACTTCATAGCCCAATCTTTCAACCTTTGACGTGTTGGTTGTGCGATGCAGTTGGGCATTGTTGTGGGGAAGAACTGGACCCTTTTTGTTGACCCTTTTTGACGCTGGCTGCAGGTGTTTCAGTTTTTGGTTCATCTCATCGATTGGCTGAGCATTCTTCTCAGATGTAACGGTTTTGCCGGGATTCAGAAAGCTGTATTGGATCAGACTAGTAGCAGACCACCAGTGACAATGACCCTTTTTTTGGTGCAAGTTTGGTTTGGGGAAGTGCTTTGAAGTTTCTTCTCAGTCCAACCACTGAGGTAGTCATTACTGGTTGTCATACAAAATCCACATTTTGTCACACATCACAGTCCAATCGAGAAATGCTTTGTGTAGAATAAGAGAAGACATTTCAAACTGATTATTTTTTTTTTTATTTGTGGTCAGCTCATGAGGCACCCACTTATCAAGTTTTTCACCTTTCCAATTTGCTTCAAATGCTAAATGATCATAGAATGGTTGACATACAGTTCTTTGCAACTTCTCATTTAGTTGTAAGAGGATTAGCTTCAATGGTTACTGTCACTTGGTCCTTGTCGACTTCCTAAGGCTGGCCTCTATGCTCCTCGTATTCAAGGCTCTCCTCCCCTTTGCAAAACTTCTTGAACCACCACTGCACTGTACATTCATTAGCAATGCAGGCCAAATGCATTGTTGATATTGTGAGTTTTCTCCACCACTTTACAACTCATTTTGAACTCGAATTAAGAAATCACTCAAATTTGCTTTTTGTCTAACATCGTTTCTATAGTCTAAAATAAATATAAAATGAACAGCAAATAATAAGTCTTTAGAAAAAGCATAAAGCAAAAAATGTGCATTAAAATGGTGTATAACATAACCACATTTATTAGGAATGTATTCCAGTATCAAACGGCAGAGTTCAACGATGCAAAACTGCAATTACTTTTACACCAACTTAATAGTTTTTGTGTGGAGTGCTTACATTTTCATAGTATCATGTCATCTGCACATAATGACAATTTTAACTCTTCCTTTTCAATTTGGGTATCTTTTATTCCTTTTTTGTGTCCAATTTTTGTGGCTAGGACTTCCAATACTGTGTTGAATAGAAGTGGTAACAGTGAGTATCCTTGTCTTTTTCCTGGTTTTAGCAGTAAGGCTTTCAGTTTTTCACCATTGAGTATTATACTGGGCTGTGGGTTTATAATAAATAACTTTTATTAGGTTGAGATATGTTCCTTCTACACCCACTTTGGTAAGAGAGTTTATCATGAATGGATGTTGAATTTTATCAAATGACTTTTCCATATCTGTTGAAATGATGGTGTGGTTTTTGTCTTTGTCGATCTGGTATATCACATTGACTGATTTGCATTCGTTGAACCATCTTTACGACCCTGGGATAGATCCAACTTAGTCATGGTGTATTTGCTCAGCTAGTAAAAAATCCATCTGCAACGCAGGAGATCCCAGTTTGATTCCTGGGTCTGGAAGATCCCCTGAAGAAGGGATAGGCTACCCAGTCCAGTATTCTTGGGCTTCCCTGGTAGCTCAGACAGTAAAGAACCCGCCTGCTTCAACTCCTGGGTTGGGAAGGTCCCCTGGGAGAGGGCATGGCAACCCACTCCAGTGTTCTTGCCTGGAGAATCCCCCATGGACAGAGGAGCCTGGCAGGCTATAGTGCATGGGGTCAGACACAACTGAGTGACTAAGCATAGCACAGCGTGATCTTTTTTATGTGTTGTCTTATGGTTTATCAATGTTTTGTTGAGAATTTCTGCATCTGTATCAGAATATCATCAGAGACGTTGCCCTGTAATTTTCTTTTTTGGCCATGTCTCTGTTGGGTTTTGGTATCAGGGTGATGGTGGCTTCATAGAATGTCTTTGGGTGTGTTCCCTCCTCTTCAATCTTTTGAAAGAGTTCAAGAAGGATTGGTATACATTCTTCTTTGTATGTTTGGTGGAATTCTCCTATGAAGCCATCTGGTCTTGAACTTTTGGTTGTAGCGAGCTTTTTAATTACAGATTCTTAAATAGATTTATTACTTCCATTAGTTTTTCTAACTAGTTGTTTGTAAATGTGAAAGCTAGTTTCTAAATATTAATTTTAAACCAGACATCTTACTGAATTATTTTGCTCTTTATAATATTTCCTCTTTAATCAGCATTTTTAAAGCAGTTTTAGGTTCACAGCAAAATTGAATGGAAAAACCTGAGGGTCCCCACGTAGCCCTGCCCTTCCCCCAACCCATATACAATTTCCCTCACCATCAATATCCTACATCAGAGTGGTACATTTATTACAACTGATGAACCAACACTGACATATTACCAACCGAAATCCATAGTTTATATTAGAGTTCATTCTTTCTATTGCACATTCTATGCAATGTGCAAAATCTATGGGTTTAAACAAATGCATAATGACATGTATCTATCATTATAGTATCATACAGAAGAGTTTCCCTACCCTAAAAATTCTATACTCCATTTATTCATTCCTTCTACCCCTTGGGCCCCTGGCAAACACTAATCCTTTTACTACTTCTATAGTTCTGCCTTTTCTAGAATATTATACAGTTGGAATCAGTGTACGGTTGGCTACAGTATGTAGCCTTTTTAGATTGACTTCTTTCACTTAGCAATATGTACTTAAGCTTCCTCCATGTCTTTTCATGGTTTGATAGCTCATTTATTTTAGCACTGAATAATAGTTCATTGTCTGCCTGTTCAGTTCAGTTCAGTCGCTCAGTCGTGTCTGACTCTTTGTGACCCCATGAATCGCAGCACGCCAGGCCTCCCTGTCCATCACCAACTCCCGGAATTCACTGAGACTCACGTCCATCGAGTCAGTGATGCCATCCAGCCATCTGA
This sequence comes from Bos taurus, assembly GCF_002263795.3. Taxonomy (NCBI): domain Eukaryota; kingdom Metazoa; phylum Chordata; class Mammalia; order Artiodactyla; family Bovidae; genus Bos; species Bos taurus. Next base: position 71,446,239 of record NC_037328.1, on the reverse strand, counting down.
TCCTCTGTCGTCCCCTTTTCCTCCTGCCCCCAATCCCTCCCAGCATCAGAGTCCTTTCCAATGAGTCAACTCCTCGCATGAGGTGGCCAAAGTACTGGAGTTTCAGCCTCAGCATCAGTCCTTCCAATGAACACCCAGGACTGATCTCCTTTAGAATGGACCGGTTGGATCCCCTTGCAGTCGAAGGGACTCTCAAGAGTCTTCTCCAACACCACAGTTCAAAAGCATCAATTCTTCGTCGCTCAGCTTTTGTCACAGTCCAACTCTCACACCCATACATGACCACTGGAAAAACCATAGCCTTGACTAGATCGACCTTTGTTGGCAAAGTAATGTCTCTGCTTTTCAGTATGCTATCTAAGTTGGTCATAACTTTCCTTCCAAGGAGCAAGTGTCTTTTAATTTCATGGCTGCAGTCCCCATCTGCAGTGATTTTGGAGCCCAAGAAAATAAAGTCTGACACTGTTTCCACTGTTTCCCCATCTATTTACCATGAAGCGATGGGACCAGATGCCATGATCTTCATTTTCTGAATGTTGAGCTTTAAGCCAACTTTTTCACTCTCCTCTTTCATCAAGAGGCTTTTGAGTTCCTCTTCACTTTCTGCCATAAGGGTGGTGTCATCTGCATATCTGAGGTTATTGATATTTCTCCCGGCAATCTTGATTCCAGCTTGTGTTTCTTCCAGCCCAGCGTTTCTCATGATGTACTCTGCATAGATGTTAAATAAGCAGGGTAACAATATACAGCCTTCACATACTCCTTTTCCTATTTGGAACCAGTCTGTTGTTCCATGTCCAGTTCTAACTGTTGGTTCCTGACCTGCATACAGGTTTCTCAAGAGGCAGGTCAGGTGATCTGGTATTCCTATCTCTTTCAGAATTTTCCAGTTTATTGTGATCCACACAGTCAAAGGCTTTGGCATAGTCAATAAAGCAGAAATAGATGTTTTTCTGGAACTCTCTTGCTTTTTCAATGAGCCAGAGGATGTTGGCAATCTGACCTCTGGTTCCTCTGCCTTTTCTAAAACCAGCTTGAAAATCTGGAAGTTCACAGTTCATGTATTGCTGAAGCCTGGCTTGGAGAATTTTGAGCATTACTTTACTAGTGTGTGAGATGAGTGCAATTGTGTGGTAGTTTGAGCATTCTTTGGCATTGCCTTTCTTTGGGATTGGAATGAAAACTGACCTTTTCCAGTCCTGTGGCCACTGCTGAGTTTTCCAAATTGGCTGGCCTATTGAGTGCAGCACTTTGACAGCAGCATCTTTTAGGATTTGGAATAGCTCAACTGGAATTCCGTCACCTCCACTAGCTTTGTTCGTAGTGGTGCTTTCTAAGGCCCACTTGACTTCACATTCCAGGATGTCTGGCTCTAGGTGAGTGATCACACCATCGTGATTATCTGGATCATGAAGCTCTTTTTTGTATAGTTCTTCTGTGTATTTGTGCCACCCCTTCTTGATATCTTCTGCTTCTGTTAGGTCCATACCATTTCTGTCCTTTATTGTGCCCATCTTTGCATGAAATTTTCCCTTGGTATCTCTAATTTTCTTGAGGTGATCTCTAGTCTTTCACATTCTATCATTTTTCTCTATTTCTTTGCACTGATCTCTGAGGAAGGCTTTCTTATCTTTCCTTGCTATCCTTTGGAACTCTGCATTCAAATGGATATATCTTTCTTTTTCTCCTTTACCTTCTGCTTCTCTTCTTTTCTCAACTATTTGAAGGCCCTCCTCAGACAACCATTTTGTCTTTTGGCATTTCTTTTTCTTAGGGATGGTTTTGATCACCACCTCCTATACAGTGTCATGAACCTCTGCCCACAGGTCTTCAGACACTCTATCTATCAGATCTAATTCCTTGAATCTATTTGTCACTTCCACTGTATAATCATAAGGGATTTGATTTAGGTCATTCTTGAAAGGTCTAGTGGTTTTTCCTACTTTCTTTAATTACAATAGCTATAAAAATGGACAAATCTCTCTTCTTCCTGACTCTGAGTTGGGGAGTTTCTCCCCATTAAGTTCAATGTTGTCTTTGATATTAAGATAAATATAATTTATCATGTTAAGGAAGAATACACCTACTCCTATTTTATTGAGTGTTTAACAAGATTAATTTGTTGAATTTTTCAGCCTTTAGAGAGGTAATCATATGATTCTCTTTTGATCTATTAACATAATACATTATATTGCTAGATCTCCTAATGTTAAATGGTTCTCATACTTTTAGAAGGTAGCCTTTTTAAGATATTTGTTTATTCGGCTGCCTCAGGTCTCGGTTGAGGCACGCACACTCCTTGCTGCATCGCGTGGGATCTTGCATGTGGCTCAGGGACTCTCTTGTTGTGGCGCCTGGGCTTAGTTGCTCTACCGTATGTGGGATTTTCGTTCCACAACCAGGGATTGAACCTGCATCCCTGTCATTGCAAGGCAGGTTCTTAACTACTGGACCACCACGGAAGTCCCCAAGATAACCTTTAAAAAAAAAAAAATTATTTGAATTCTTCACACTCCAAAAAACTTTATTATCTGAACACTTGTCTCTGAAAAAAAAAAAAGTCAAATGTGCAAATATGAAGAAGCTACTCATCAAGTGCTCCTGTTCCTTTAATAGATCCAAGTTATCTATGTCTGAAAAAACCAGGCCCTTGCGGCTGGAGAGGCAGGAAAATGGCCCAGAGAAAACCCCTTCCCGCCAGTACAAATATGAAGCTTTGTTTAACTGTAGGTCGGACAAGGCCGGGGTGGGGGGTTCTTTGCCTGAGGACCATCCCTGGGCCCAGGGAGCTGTGGGGCCCAGAGCCCCATCCAACCTTCAGGTGAGTCACTCTCATCTCTTAGGGTCACCAGTCAGTTCTGTTAATGATCTGAGATCTGTTTCTCAACTTCTTTCACAATGCTGGGGGCCAAGGCCAGCACCCCTCGTGAGGGACTGAGGGAACGGGAGGCAAGGAACAGAGATCAGGGTCACCTGGGCATGGTAAGTCCTTTGAGTTTCTTAGAAAATGGCTTTCTAGGCTCAGTAAGGAAATTTGAACTCATGGAAAATGGGAGACCTTTGCCTCTACAAATCAAATCCCTGTGATCAGCAGCCTATGGCTTCCCTGGCTCCATCCTTAACTCTGATGTTGTCCCTCCCAGTTTGGATGGGCCCTTTCCCCCTACATCTCTGGTGTCAACTCTGGGCGGCCCACTGGATATAATGTAGCAGCCTGGGCTGTCAGGATCATGCAGACCCCAGGCTTCATAAATGCTTCAGCTGGTGAGTCCCTGGACTGTGGCAGAGTTTGCTGAGACACAGCCAAAGGAAACAGTCCAAGGCAGGCGACACCTCAAAATTTGGGTAGAACCATACAAAACTGTCAACAATCCGCTTTTTTTGACCTTCAAAAAACAGTACTGTTATGTCCAAAATAGTCACAGAACCAAATCTGTGGTGCCACCCAGTGGCCAGAGCAAGAAAATGGTGCTTGTTTCATTAAACATGATGGTGGTGATAGAAAAAAACATTTCTGGAGCTTTCATTACATCCTGGGGATTAGAGCTCTAAACAAGTAATATTGTTTAATGCTATTGTGTTTCATGGTAACAATTACTGATTTTTATATACTACAGACATCTCTTCTGAGGTAGGCAGGCAGGTATTACTACCCCCATTTTATAGGTGAGAAACATGAGGCTTAGGGGATTTAAGCAAGTAATGTAGGATCACACAGCTGAGGGAGGCAGACCTAGGGCATACTCCTCACATCCACTGGTTTCCCTTCCTGCTTTAGGGAGATGAGGCTTCGACGCTAGAGATCAGAACTCTCGGAGGTCCCAGCAGAGGCTGAACCAGGTGAACACACTCGATGTCTGAGCACTTACTGTCATACAGGGGCAGAAGATGTTAGTAGAATCATTAAGGTAGGCCATTAAATCAATAGTTTTTTAAATAAATTTTATTAAAAATTTAAAAAAACTGTATACTTTTTTAAAAAATTGATCAAGTAATTGTTGGATTAGTGAAGTTCACTCTGGAAAATTCTGTCTAAAATTTATTCAGGATTTGTGTAACTTGGATTAAGTGTTTTAATTCAAATCTTCATTTGGGGTAAAAGTGTCCTTTGAATCAAATGGCAAAGTCCAAATACCATGATGATAATGTTACGGCTGCTTCCTCCCATCCTTGGCCTGGGGGGCCAAGAAGAAAAGCTGCTTTGTTAAGGAGGCTAAGGAAAAGGTACAACAGAGGATGAGATGGCTGGATGGCATCACCGTCTCAATGGATGTGAGTTGGAATGAACTCTGGGAGATGGTGATGGACAGGGAGGCCTGGCGTGCTGCGATTCATGGGGTCGCAAAGAGTCGGACGCGACTGAACTGAACTGAAGGAATGGTAAAGCAGGCAGGATACCCCACCACCACCAAGGCTCCTGAGCTGGCTGGGAACAGTGAGTTGGGAGGGCATTGTGATAGCTAGGCCGTGGGACATTGGTCAGAGCCTTCCTGGCAGAAGAGGGCCAGGGCTATTTCAGGTGACTTACTTCCAAGACATTAGAGCTTTGTGGCTTTCTATAGGTGACAGTGTCATTTTACAGCTGGAGGAGCTGGAGCACAGACAAAGGAATCAGCCTGCTCAGGATCACACGTCTATCTAGTGGTTGGCAGAGCCGGGTCATTACCCAGGTGCTGACTCCACAGCCCAGCTCCTTCCAGCCCCTCGATCAGAAGGGAAGCACTGTCGCCATAACTGACCTGTGACTTGTGATCTGGGAAAACCACAGAGGACGTGAGCCAGGACTTCAGCTGTTCCTGAGCCTGCACCACCTGAGAACTTTGTCCCATTCCAAGTGGGCCCAGGGCAGAGAGAGGGGGAACTGAAGTCATTTCCAGCACTGTCTTCCAGTTTCCTAGAGAGTCTAGTCCTGATTTCAGATGTTGACAAGGAGGAGGAAGAAAATCAAGGAGGGGGCACAGAGGAAGAGCAACGGGACTAGAGGACCAGAAGAAGAGGGCTCTGAGCAGAGATGAGCAGGATTCCTAGGTTACGTATTCAGGCTAAGAAAAGGCTTACATACCAGGCTGCTGTTTTTCATGTATACCCACCTGAACATTTTTAGCTGTGCGCATGTATTACTTTGATTGACAATGTAGACTAAAGCAGGAAAGACTTCCATTAGACAGAAAACTGAAGAGTGCCAGAGCACTGCCCTGGCAACTAGAGATATTAAGATCCCAGGGAGCCAGGGGGCCCAGGGGAAGGGCAAACAGCACGTTCCATCTAGGCCAGAGTGGAGAAAATGAGCCCTTGCTATACTGTATTCAGTACTTAAAATATCTGGTATTTACTATATGCAAATAATACCTCAATAAAGTAGGTAGGGTTTTTTGTTGTTGTTGTTGTTGTTTTTAATGTGATGGCTGCTGCGAAGCATGAAAGGGAATACAGGTGAAAGGATTCTGCTCAAGACCTTCCAAAAAACCTTTGACTGGGCACAGAGGGTGGGCGTCTCTCCTCCAAGCCAGGACAGCCTCTCAAGAGGCTTCATGCAACACTCTCCCGCTAGGGGGCAGTAGTTACCAGCGACCGCGCTCCGTCCACAGCCCCAGGCGTGGGCAGGGACGCAGAGGGACCCCGGAGGTGATAAGGTACCCAGTGGCTCACTGAGCTTAGTCCTGGAGCCCATAAGTTGGGGTCGCTCACCCCGCGGAGGGACCGAGAGCGGCAGGCCCAGCGGGTCTCACCTTGGGGGAAGGGAGCCTGAGCTCCAGGGCACACAGTGACCTCCTCCGGCCCTGGCTGTCGGGCAGCCCTGGGCCAGTGACCTGTCCCCCACCTGCGGAATGTAGAGGGCGGAAGCGGCACCCGCCCCTGGCCTGTTTTCAGGGTGCAGGACGCCGCGGCAGTGGCTGCCAAGAAGCTGCGTCTGGGTGAAATTCACCCTGCGTCTCCTGCGCCGCTGCCCAACCCGGCTGGCGGAGCCTCGCCGCTGCGCCAGTCTTTCCCCGACCTGCTCTGCTGGTGGAGCGGGTCGTCTGAGCAGTAGCAAGCCCCACCCACAGAGAACTCAGAGATCGCCCTTTGGAATGACAAAGAAGCATGGCCTAAAACTGTTCTGCTTAATTGTCCCTGTTGCTAAATAGGCGGATCTCCAGGCGTCGCCAAGGAGGGGACTGCTAAGGGGATGAGCTGAAAAGCGGGGAGGGGGAGACCAGCCACTGCCCAAGTGCCGTGACCCAAGGGCCACCGGGGACCCTCCCCCAGCCCTGGGGCTACTCCGCCCTGGGTGTGCGGGTCTCCAGCCCCCTCCACCACACCTCCGCCCCGCCTGGCGCACTGCCTGGTTTGCCTAGTTCCCCGGACCAGACCAAGAGGCCGCTTCGCTGAGGACACACCGCCGGCTCCAGCCCTTTAGTCCGGGCGGCTCCCGACCCACCCCCTACCCGTGGGGCTCTCGCGGGCCGGGCCGGAGGCCGCCAGCTGGGCAGGTGCAGCCGGGAGCAGCGCGCGCTCGGTGAGTCGCCCGAGCGGCTCTGGAAGAGTTGATGGGGATCAAAGAAGAAGGAGGGAAGGTCAGGGAGGAAGGTGATTGTTTCCATTTCTATCTTTGCTAGCTGCCTCGAGACCAGCAGAAGCTAGGGGACTCGGGAGGCCGGCTAAGGAGCTACGGCCTCCACGGTTTTAGGGGCAAATTTCTTCAAACTGGGATCCACTGGCTCTGAGCACTGACCTGCCCCAGCCTCTAGGCCATGAGGTTTTCTCAGGAAGGGGAAGGGAGCCGGGGGATATCCTCCACTATGGAGCACTAGCTCTGAACCCAGATAGAGGCCTAGACTTAAATCCTTTCCTACTACTCTGCTGCTGGGGGGTCCTGTAACTTTACTGAGCCTCACTTTCCCCATCTATAAAATGGGGATATAATGCTACCTCCCAGGGTCCCTGTGAAGATGAAATCAAAAGGCAGTGTAAAATGCTACACAGATAGGTCTTCATTTGCCAGAGAAGAATAACTATTTCTGGTCTCATGGGGTGCACTTTGGGCCAGGCCTATCCTTTCCAAGGGTGAGGGGATGGCCTCCCTGACCAGGAGTCACATGGGAACACAGACAAGAGCCCTGCTGCAGGAGATCCTGCGGCACTCTGGTGAGTGGCTGTCAGGCCTCTGCGTGGGCCGCACAATAGACAAGGACAGTTTTCCTTAAGGAGGACATCCCTCACCAGACCTTCTTCCCAGACACCTTCCCCTAAGAAAACTGAGAACCCCTGTTGAATGAACACCTGAAAACTCCCTGCTACAGAGCCAAGTTCTCATTTTGCAGGTGGGAACTGCAAGGTCAGGGATGGTTACATGATGTTATAAGTTGGTAGAACTACCTTCCTCTCATCTACTCTCTCTTATGTGTGTTTAATCCTGCGTGCTGCCTTCTCTGTTAAACAAAGGCTAGATGTGGGGCCATGTGGGCAGCCAGAGAAGAAGGCACCAGGGTCAGACTGGCATGCTCCCAGGAAAGAGCGCTCTGCAGGGGTTACTGGGGCTCTCTGGGTCCAGGTGAGGATGAAATGCAGCACCAAACAGGAAAATGGACTCAGGAAAGCCACCCTCACTCTCTGAACCTGGGATGGACACTGGAGTTTGGAACAAGACCTTGCCCTATTTTGAGCCAGAGAAGACTCTTATTTGTCTGTTGAGCAGGGGCCCCCTTCTCCAACATTTCCTTCCACACAGTCTTTAAAACCTGCTCCTAATACGGGATCCGGATCCGGATCCGGATCCGGAGAGGGCTGAACCTTCAGCTTGCTGCCCTTTCCTGTAAGCAACAATCTGGCAGTTTTGTCAGGAAGAAGTTTAAGTTGGAAGATAACATGCGATGGCTGCCATTCTGGGCCATGCTCCTTCACAGCTGCGTCCCCAGAGCAAGATTCTGCGCATACTGAAAGGTAGGGCACCGAGATCCAGCCCCAGGCCTCTGGACTCAGCGAGAAAGACGAGTCTCTCTGCCCAAGCGTCCTGTGCTCTAGCCTCCCTGTGGTGCTCTCTTCCCCAGCCACCTTCCCACTCACCCCTACCCACCCCGCGCCCGGCGCAGTGGTTTCTGCTTCTTTGTACCCCTGCCACTAAAATGGTCTCTCCCTGCTGCCTGCACTCAGACATCCCCCCGCCTCCCCCCGCCCCCCCACCCCGTGCACACGCGCGCTGGCTACCCCTGACTATGGATATCAGGACCCGCTCCCTGCTCTGCAGTCGAATCTCCGCGGCCCTGGCCTTTATTCCAAACCCTCTTGTTCCCTGTCCTCGCAGAGACACGGGCGGGCTGTGGGATTTGCAGGATTTGGAACCCCGCTGGGCAGCTCAGGGTGCTTACTAGCATAAACAGGCTTGCATACTGATGGGGTTTAGGTGGGTAGTTGCCACGCCCCATGCTGTTGGCTCCGCCCCCTGGTGCTGTTGCCCTCCTCCAGCGTGGTCTCAGCCCCGGGAGCCAGCCGCTGGACGAGCAGCGATTGTCTCCTAAAGAACTCCCACACTTGTTAAGTTCAATGCCCTGCGATGTTGCCATCCGCTCCAGAGGAGATCTATCCTTGACCCTCTATCCTTGACCCTAGCCGTGCAGTGGTCCCATCCAGGTGGACTCAAGGGGCTGAGATGAATCCGAATGGATCCCAGATCGGGGAGACCTCAGACAGGACAGAGAAGCAATGAGACAGCACAGTGCAAGGCCTGCCCCAGGATGTTGCAGAAATGGGCTAGGGAGAGCTTCTCAGGGGGTCCAGACAGTTTGTTTAATCCATCTTCACGACAGCTCTGAGGTAGGGTTATACTCATTTTACAGATAAATAATACATTGGAGTTGAGAGACTAAGTGCTCTTTCACCATGACAGAGCAAGAATTTGAAACTAGGTCGGTTCAGTGCCAAAGCTTGTCTTAACCTCCATATTTTAAGGGTATCCTGCAAAGGGAGCAATGTGAGCAAAGAATAGAGGAGGAGACTACAGAAAAAGGTCATGTTTCTGGAGCACCGAGCTCTGTACACAGAGGTGAGAGTGGAGGCTGGAGAGATTGCTGAGGACCTTGGAGAGCCTTGGAAGTCATAATCAGCAATGTGGGCTTGGTCCTGAGGGTGGTGAGGGGCTGACCCCCCACCCCCCTTCAGAGGTTTTATACAGGAGAGTCACGCACGCTCTCTGGGTGCAGTTAGGAGTGTGGGTTCAGGTGGGAGAGGAAAAGCAGAGAAATTAGTGTGGTCTACTTTAGACCATCTTGCTTCTCAATATTTTATTATGCACACATAGAAAATGATTTGTTTTTAAGATGGAAGATGACCCTTGGGTCTCTGGACTCAATACCTGGATAAACTAGTTTCCTCTCTGCTGCAGGGAACACGGGGGTGGGGCGGGGGTGGGGGCGGTAGGGCAAGTCATTGGGAAATGATATGTTCTTTTTGGCTGCCCTGTGTTTGAGGGAAGTGCAGAAGCCTAACAGGAAGTGGATTAGATTTCTGGAGTCAGACTGGGTCCAACTCCTACTTGCATCAGTCTACTCAGTTGGTTGCTTTGAGTAAAAAAACTTAATCTCTCTAAACCTATTCTTTCATCTGTAAGATAGGGATAAGAATAGAATTTTAGGGTTGTGATGAGAGTAAAATGAGATAACGTACTGTGCCTGGAGCATGAAAGTTGCTCAGTCTGACTCTTTGTCAGTTTTACAGTATGAAAATCCATGCCAAAATTACATGGAATAGTCCATAGTCCATGTAATTCTCCAGGTCAGAATACTGGAGTGGGTAGCCGTTCCCTTCTCCAGAGGATCTTCCCAACTGAGAGATCAAACCCAGGTTTCCCACATTGCAGGTGGATTCTTTAACAGCTGAACCACCAGGGAAGCCCCAGAATACTGGAGTGGGTAGCCTATTCCTTCTCCAGTGGATCTTCCAAACCCAGGAATCGAACCAGGGTCTCCTGCATTGCAGATTCTTTACCAGCTGGAGCCCAGGGAAGCCCAGGGAAGCCCCTGCCTGGAGCATAAGTATCTTAAAATGGCAATTCTATTATTTTTTAAATTTATTATTAGTAAATCTGAATCTCAGGAAAAACAATTTCTGAAGTCATCAAAAGGAAATGGAAATCATGAAAATAAATGAGATGCCCCAAAGAGTGTGGATGATGAGGAAGAAGTACTTCGTGGACAGTAGTGGACAGAGGAAGAGGCGCCTAAGAAGAAATGGTCAAAGGAAAAGAAGGAAAGCCATCAATCAGAGCCTGGTGTCATAGAAGCCACACACATGACGTAGCTACACGGCCAATCCTCTGTCTCACTTCCTCCTTCTAATAGAACCTGATGTTGTTAGGGAAAGCCCTCTTCTCTGGATGTCTGTGTGCCTTAAAGGTGGCAGCCAAGTGCCCCAACTTCAAACCAGGAAATGGGTCCTCAATGGAAATCCCATTTCCCTTGCCACTGATTGGTTTAGGAAGGTGTATCTGATACCCTTCTGGCCAATGGGACTTAGTGAAAAGTCAGGTGGGGGACATCTAGAAATGATTCCTTTGATTTAAAGAGATGTACATGCAAATCAAAACCATAATAAATACCAGTTCACATCCACTAGGATGACTAGAATTTAAAAAGCCAGATAGCAACAAATGTTGGTCATGATTTGGGAAATTCAGAGTCCGTACTGATGGTGGGAAGCACTTGGAAAAGAACCTGGCTGTCTGTCAAATGACTAAACACAAAGTTAACATGTGACCCAGCAGTTCCACTCCTAGACATATGCCACGGGAAATGAAACTGTGTTTCCACACAGAACCTTCTAGGCAAGTGCTTATAGCAGCAGCATTCACGATATCTAGAAGTTCAACTCAAATAGTCATCAACAGATGAATGGATACACAAATGTGGCATAGCCATAGAATAGAATAGCACTTGGCTATTTGGGGAAGGAAATGGCAACCCACTCCAGTGTTCTTGCCTGGAGAGTCCCAGGGACGGGGGAGCCTAGTGGGCTGCCGTCTATGGGGTCGCACAGAGTCGGACACGACTGAAGCAACTTAGCAGCAGCAGCAGCATAAAAAAGGAAATCAGTACTGATACCTGCTACAACATGGATGAACCTTGGAAACATTCTAAGTGAGAGAAGCCAGCCACCAAAGACCACATACTATATGACTCCATTCATATGAAAGTCCAGAACAGGAAACCTATAGAGACAGAAAATAGATTAGTCGGGGCTTAGGGCTGGGGTGGTAAGCAGGGGAATGGGATATGAGGTTTCTTCTTGGAGGTAAATATTCTGAAGATGATGATAATGATTACACATATCTGTGAATATACTAAAATCACAGAACTATATACATTAAATGAATTGTATGCATGTTATATGTCAATAAAACTATTTTAAAAGAAGCAACAACAAAAAAAGACATGCATAAAAAACACAGACTCTTCTCCACATTGTCTTGTTTAGATGGGATGGCTGGAAGGGCACCAGCCGTCTTGCTGCCCGCGTGAGGGTGATGTCTACATAACAAGACAGGCAGAATCACAAAGATCACCGAGAAGCCCAAAGGAACCTTGGCAGCAGCAAACTCTGCTCGTCTTGTTATGTGACGTGATAAATTGTTTACACCGTTTTGAGTCAGAGTTTTTGTTGATGTTCTCCAACAATCATGTACTTTTTAATCCCCAAGGAGTTTCATATAGGAAAACAGTTGCTTATGAAAACTTCAGAGGTGCTGGATGGGCAGGCTCAAGCTGACCCTCCAGGAACGTCTCCTAGAAGCTGCAAAACTGACCCATTGTTGGAGCTACTACCTTTGTCCCCCTGTCAGGAGGGTGGGACACAGGAAGCCACTCCTGCAATGATTAAGTTCAAGGACACAGAGCAAACACAACATTGTAAATCAACTATACTCCAATAAATCATTTTTTTAAAAAGAAACACAATGTATTACTTGTGACCTCGGAATCAGCAATGGGGTTGTGACCTCATAACCCAAAGATCTTTGCTCCCTGTCAGCACCCTAGCGAAGCTGGTGAGTGAAACTGGAGTGCTGATTGAGAAAACTTACCCGCCTCCTTGACCTTACCACCAGAAGAAAGCAGTGCAGCAGGAGGATGGCCTCCACTCGACTCCACCTTCTGGATGTCTCCTATCTAAGGCCCAACTCCTACTTCCATCTCAGATCTCTCCTCTGAAGTCATTTTTCCTTCTGCCGGATATATATTTGTGTATACGTCTACATGTGTGTATATATGTATGCTGCTGCTGCTGCTGCTAAGTCGCTTCAGTTGTGTCCGACTTTGTGCGACCCCATAGACGGCAGCCCACTAGTCTCCACCATCCCTGGGATTCTCCAGGCAAGAACACTGGAGTGGGTTGCCATTTCCTTCTCCAATGCATGAAAGTGAAAAGTGAAAGTGAAGTCGCTCAGTCGTGTCCGACTCTAGCGACCCCATGGACTGCAGCCTACCTGGCTCCTCCATCCATGGGATTTTCCAGGCAAGAGTACTGGAGTGGGGTGCCATTGCCTTCTCTGTGTATATATATATATATCTCCTTTCAAATGTCCTAGGATCTTCTTGTGAAGGTCTTTCAGTTTTGGTTTACCTGAAAATACCTTTGTTTTGTCCTCATTCTTGAATTTTTTTTTTCCTAGACAAAGAAGATAGACTGGTAGTTATTTTCTCTTCTTTTTTCTTTTATCTATTTGCTTTATTCCTGGGGGAAGGAAGGCAGCATACATCTGGACAATTTGACTGTTCTCTTTCCCCACAGTGTGGACCAGATTGCAAGGTGGAGCCTAGGGACCAGAGCTCTTCCAACACAGACACAGCAGATGAAAGCACAGTGATGGGACACGTGGTCAAGGGGGAAAAGCAGGTGAGTGTGGGATGGAGTTTCCCTGGTGTGGCAGAGCTGGTCATTGGCCAAGAAGCTCTGGGTGGTCTCGGGATAAGCACAAGGGGAGGGTGTACTTCTCAGAGCCACAGCCCAGGAGAATAGGTCCCTGGCCCCAGGAAGGCACGAGCAGCGCCCACACAGCCCCTGCCTAACCGACCTGTAACTGTTTTCTCTCAGCGTATAAATATTCTCTTTCATGAAGGCCTGCTGCCTACAGCCACTTTTGATACCAAGTGGCCAGAGTTCAGTTTGGGGATTTCTCTGGTGATCCAGTGGCTAAGACTCTGTGCTCCCAATGCAGAGGGCCCAAGTTCCATCCCTGGTCATGGAACTAGATCCCACATACCATAACTAAAGATCCCACATGCCGAAACTAAGATCCAGTGCACCCAAATAAATAAATATTATAAAATAATAAAAATAAAATCTTAATCAAAAACACAAATGCTTCAACCATAAACCATTAGTTGAAGAAGAAATTACAATGGAATTAGAAAATATTTAGAATCAAAAGCTGATGAAAATATTATATAACAAAACATGTGGGATGCAGTTAATATAGTATTCAGAGAAAATGTATAACTATAAATATTTCTCATAAGAAAATAAGCTCAAAAATGAATGAGCTCAAAAGTCTCAAAATTAATGAGCTGTGTCCATATCAAAATAATATCCCAAAAAGTAAAAGGGAGATAAAACTAAATATAAGAAAAAATTAATTTTAAAAAGATGAACAAGCCAGAAGCTGATTTTTCAAAAATATTCATAACATTGACAAAATTCTGGTGAAAATGATTAAGAGATAAAAAACGAAGGCACAGATAATCAATATTAGGCATAGCACAACCAGAAAAGGATACTTGTCATGCAATAAATATAAAAAATATATAAAGAATTCCTATACATGGTAAGAAGAAGACAACCAATGGTTCAAAAGGAATTCCATAGAAGGAACACCCTTTCACAAACATTTGAAAAGGTGTTGAGGACTTCCCTCGTGGCCCGGTGATGAGGACTCTGCTTTCCCACTGCAGTGGGCACATGCTCAATCCCTGGTCAGGGAACTAAGATCCTGTGTAGCCAAAAAAGAAAAGGTTAGTAATCAGGGAAATAAATGCTAATACCTACAAGATTCACAAAATCAAATATCAGACAATACAAAATATAAACGAGCACATGAAACAGGGGCTCTCCACTATCTGCTTTGGGAAACAGCCTTGTTTGATGAAGCTAAAAGTGTGCATACCCATATATATCTTTTGCCTAAAACATTATATTTTTTCTTAATCTTACTGAAAATATTATTTCTTTTCTGAATTCTTTCTTCCTTTAACTACAACATCTTCATTTTAATATAAAATTTATCCTCCTTATTTTCTCATAATAATGAAATTTGACTTTTTATTTTAAAGTGGAGATTTAGCCCCTCATCTAGTTGATCTTAAACATTTTAGTATCATGATTGTATTAAAATATACTGAGGACCCCCAAAGAGCTTTTTATGTGAGGTGTAGCTATTGCTATTTACCATTTTAGAAATTAAAACTGAGAAATATTTTTAAAGATAAAGTATGCATACCCTATGACTCAGAGATTCCAATTCTAGGTATGTACTTCAGAGAACTCTTGAATAAGAATCTTACAGGAGTGTTATTAAGAATAAAAAAGAAAAAGCTTGTAAACCCCTGGCAATAACCTAGCTGGTAAATAACAGTAGAAGGGTAAGTAAGCTTTAGTATATTCACCAGTAGAATACATATAACAATGAAAGGAACTGCAGCTTCAGAGAACAACCTGGTGAATACTGTTATCAAATGTTGAATAAAAAAAGCAAGTTATCAATGAGTTACATAAAGAATTACCCCATTAATCTAAAATTCAAACACAGTTATAAACACTGAATTATTTACAGTGTGATGGTCAGTTTTTTTGTGTCCACTTGGCTAGGCTAGAGTTCCCAGTTATTCAATCAAATACTAAGTGTTGCTGTGAAGGTATTTTGTAGATGCATAAAAGCCCATAATCAGTTGATTTTAAGTAAGGGGGAAAGTGAAGTGAAAGTGAAAGTGAAGTCGCTCAGCCGTGTCAGACTCTTTGTGACCCCATGGATTGTAGCCTATCAGACTCCTCCATCCATGGGATTTTTCAGGCAAGAGTGCTGGAGTGGATTGACATTTCCTTCTCCAGGGGATCTTCCCAACCCAGGAATCGAACCCTGGTCTCCCGCATTGCAGGCAAACGCTTTACCGTCTGAGTCACTAGGGAAGCCCAAGTAAGGGGGATTATTCCAATAATAATCTGTATAGACCTGATGCAATCATTTGAAAGGCTTTCAGAGCAGAACCAAGGTTTTCCTGAGTAAGAAGAAACTCTCCACAGTGGACTGCAGCTTCAACTTCTGCCCAGAAGTTGCAGCCTGCCTTTCCTAATGGCCTGCCCTACAGATTTCAGACTTTCCTAGCCAGCCCCACAAACGCATAAGCCAATTCATTGCAATAAATCTTAAAACTGGTCTCCTACTGATTCTCTTTCTCTGGTTGACCCTTGACTTTTGGATTTTGGTACTGGAGGTGGTTCTGGAGGAGTAGAATTTTTTTTTAATTTATTTATTTGGCTACATTGGGTCTTAGTTGTGGCAGAGGGGATCTTTTCAGTTTAGTTCAGTCATTCAGTCATGTCCAACTCTTTGTGACCCCCATGGACTGCAGCATACCAGGCTTCCTTGTCCATCACCAACTCCCAGAGCTTGCTCAAACTCATGTCCAATGAGTCAGTGATGCCATCCAACCATCTCATCCTCTGTTGTCCCCTTCTCCTCCTGCCTTCAATCTTTCCCCAGCATCAGGGTCTTTTCAAATGAGTCAGTTCTTTACATCAGGTGGCCAAAGTATTGGAGCTTCACCTTCAGCATCAGACCTTCCAATGAATATTCAGGACTGATTTCCTTTAGGATTGACTGGTTTGATCTCCTTGCAGTCCAAGGGACTCACAAGAGTCCTCCGACACCACAGTTCAAAGCATCAATTCTTTGGTGCTCAGCCTTCTTTATGGTCCAACTCTCACATCCATACATGACTACTGGAAAAAAGCCATAGCTTTGACTATGCAGAGCTTTGTCAGTAAAGTAATGTCTCTGCTTTTTAATATGCTGTCTAAGTTTGTTGTAGCCTTTCTTTCAAACAGCAAGCATCTTTTAATTTCATGGCTGCAGTCACCATCCACAGTGATGTTGGGGCCCAAGACAATAAAGTCTGTCACTGTTTCCATTGTTTCCCCATCTATTTGCAATGAAGTGATGGGACTGGATACTGGGATGTGAACTCTGAATTGCAGCATGTGGGATTTAGTTTCCAACAGGAAATTTACCCTAGAGGAACAGAATCTTAAGGATGAATTCTCTGAACACATCCTGGATTTTCTGGAACTGGATCTGTAGTCTGATTAGAGTTCAAGGCACTAATGACTCTTTCACATGGTAAAGAGGGTACTGGTAGTCCATGGAGGGATGATACTAGAAACATGAAAAATATTGCTGTTGGATACTCCAGGCAAGGTTTTGAGTGATGTTCAAACATTTTAGTTAAACTAAATAGTATAATGAGAGTGCCTGGTAGTTCCTAACTGCTGGACAAAATGGGAAAAGAAAAGGATGAGCTCATGACTTCAAATTCCCAGCTCAAGATCCTCATAAAATGACCCCCAAACTTGCTGAAAAACAAACCCAGTATCTCACCCAGTGAGTGGCTGAGTTACAAGGCAAATTAAATTCCCAGTCTCAATGGTATCTACTGTTAAAAGGAGGGCATTGACTGGGAAGAGATGGGATACTGTTGGAATGAGAACAAATTGGAAGACCCTGACAGAGATGGGGATGTTGAGTCCCTGAATTCTGATGAGACTATTTGACCAGTACTAATGCATCTGAGGGGATTAACTCTGCATTGAAAACTGTAATGGCCTCCCTGAAGCAGCTGCTTTGCAAGACAGTGCTGTTCCTCCTCAGGACCCTCCCCCACCACTCCCTTTGCTTCTAGATCTATCATTAGACTCAGGCAAGTCCCAGCACGACCCTAAAGGTCGTGTACCAAATGTAACCCACAGGGAGGTGTGCTCTACACCAAAGGCTGCACGATTTTCCCAGTTGAGCAGACAGACAGCCAGTGAATATATAATTTAATGTCAGAGTGGAATCACTGTGCAAGACCTGCTCCCCAGCCCCAGGAGGGGCAGAGGACACACTTTTCACCAGCAAAGGAATGACATCCCTCCCACCCCTGCAGCCTCACCCCACCAAGCCAGGCAGAGATGAGAAGGGCCATGACTCATCTTTACCAGTACTTTTCCGAGTCCCTCTGATCAGACCAGCGTGTCATGTGCTCCACCCTGAACCAATCAATGTGGGCAGTGGGATGGCAAATGTTATTTGACTTAAACCTTTCAGGATCTATGCCTGGGTCTGGGGATGGAATTAAATCCCAAGCCACATAGCTGAAAATAGGTGATAGAGGGTGAGGAGTGCAAGTTCTGAATGTGAATTCTAAGTGCTATTATCCAGAAGGGGGAATAGATGGTGAGCATCAAACAGGATGAATTTCCTGTCGCTGCAGAAGGAAAACAGAACAGACTCGGGACCCAGGCTTGTTCTGTAACTACTCACAGCAGAGCAGGGCAGGCTGGTTTCTGTGCTCCCAGTCAGCGTAATGGATTTGGTATTTTAATCTACTCATGCGGTAAAAGTTCTTTACTTAGAGAAAAGCTCCAAACCCATGCAAAATGTATCTTGACAATTGGACTAAAGCAAATCCTGTTTATTTTAGTAGTCAGTAGAAGTGCTGGAGGAGACCGAGGAGAGCATGGGACCCATGAGCTGGACTCTGGCCACTGGAGGCCCCTAACCCCCTCTGTTCTGCTTGCCTTCCTCACGCCAGAAACTGCCCAAGAACAGAACTCTGATAGTCCTGTGGTGCTGAGACCGTCTGGACAGTGTATATAACGGAGCCCAGTTCAGTCCTCTGTGTAAACTTTAGGATTCTGGCAGGCGGTGTGTGGAGGTCTGTTATCCTGCAGCCACCCAAGACAAGCCTGGTAAGTAGGTTCTCTTGCTTCTTAAACCTGCCACCTACCAATCTGCAGTGGTCTACCTCTTTCTTCAGGGCTTCCCTGGTGGCTCAGCTGGTAAAGAATCCTCCTGCAATGTGAGAGACCAGGGTTCGATCCCTGGGTTGGGATGATCCCGTGGAGAAGGGAATGGCAATGCACTCCAGTATTCTGGCCTGGAGAATTCCATGGACCGTATAGTCCATGGGGTTGCAAAGAGTGGGAAATGACTGAGCAACTTTCACTTCACTTCACTTTACCTCTTTCTTCAGGCTTTCCAGGCCCCTTCACCTTCAGAAGCTCCTAAGGAGACTGTGAACTAACACCTAGGTGTCTGGAGCAGCTTTATTATTTGTGCCTCAACTGAAAATAATACTAGCAGTCTCCCATCAGTCACTTACACACGTGGAGTCTGCATGCTAAGTGCCCACCGTGCGTGCGTGTGTGCATGCATGCTCAGCTGTGTCCGACTCTTTGTGGCCCTACGGACTGTAGCCCGCCAGGCTCCTCTGTCCATAGAATTTTCCAGGCAAGAATACTGGAGTGGGTTGCCATTTCCTACTCCAAGGAAATCTTCCCAACCCAGGGATTGAACTGGCATCTCTTGCATATCCTGCATTGGCAGGTGGATTCTGTACCACTGACCACCATGCATCAGCTCTCAAATCTCCCTCAACTCTATGAGCTTAATATTATCATCTGACTTTGTCAATGAGGAGTCTGAGGTTAGGGATATAGGCAGCTTGTCCAAGGCAACAAGCTACCTAAGGGCAGAGTTGGGATCTTAGCCAGGCCTGCAGGCCTGCAAAGTTTGTCCTCTGTGATGGACATTGTGCTTCTTCCCTACCCCTGTCTCCACCGCAAGTCCCTGCACTGTCCTGCAGTATCATACTGGCTGTTAATGAAAAAATATATATATATATTGATTAAACCTTTACATCCCAGTACTAAGTTTGACCTCATCTTCTATCTGAAAGATATCTGACTTCCCTGGTGGCTCAGACAGTAAAGCATCTGCCTGAAATGTGGGAGACCCGTGTTCGATCCCTGGGTCGGGAAGATCCACTGGAGAAGGCAATGGCACCCCAGTCCAGTACTCTTGCCTGGAAAATCCCATGGACAGAGGAGCCTGGTAGGCTACAGTCCACGGGGTCACAAAGAGTCGGACATGACTGAGCGACTAAACTTTATTTTCTTTCTTTTCTATCTGAAAACTCTAAAAGTCAGGATATTCACTGGCTCTGGAAAAATAGTCTGTACCATTCAGTTGTAAAGTTCAAGCTGAGGCCCCAAAACTTATATTTTAAGCTCTGTGAGGTTTCAGTATCAGGAGGCTCCTGGTCGGCATCTGCCAGATTCCTGTTCTGTTGCTTCGTCTTGTCTCCTCTGTTGTGACTTGATATCACACCTGTGAACAATAGCTGTTTAAGTTCAAGCTTTAAAATATCGAAGCCAGGGAGCAGTTACCATATGTTTTTCTGGAGGAGTAACAAACAGACCTGTTTTTTGTCAGACCTGTTTTTCTGTTCACCCGAGATGGTACACTCTGCCTCTGGCAGAGGCGTGGGTTGGCCGTGGCCTGCTGCAGGGTTGGGGCATTGAGTGCTGCAGCGCATGCAAGGGACCTTTTGAAGGAGGTCACCATCATCTTCATTACCCCCACCATGTTTGGTTTCAGGTCAAACAATAAGAGGGGAACAGAGCCCTGCCCATCAACAGGAAATTGGGTTAAAGATTTACTGAGCATGGCCCCGCCCATCAGAATAAAACCCAGTTTCCCCCAGTCAGTCTCACCCATCAGGAAGCTTCTATAAGCCTCTTATCCTTATCTTTCAGGGGGCAGACAGAATGAAAACCACAATAACAGAAAACTAATCAAACTGATCACATGGACCACAGCCTTGTCTAGCTCAGTGAAACTATGAGCCATGCCGTGTAGGGCCACACAAGACAGACCAGTCCTGGTGGAGAGTTCTGCACAAATGCGGTCCACTGGAGAATGGAATGGCAAACCACTTCAGTATTCGTACCTTGAGAACCCCATGAACAGTATGAAAAGGCAAAAAGATAGGACGCTGAAAGATGAACTCCCCAGGTTGGTAGGTGTCAGTATGGTACTGGAGAAGATAATTTCTCCAAGCTGGAGAAATAATTCCAGAAAGAATGAAGAGATGAAGCCAAAGAGAAAACAATGCCCAGTTATGGATGTGACTGGTGATGGAAGTAAAGTCTGATGCTATAAAGAACAATATTGCATCAGATCAGATCAGATCAGTCGCTCAGTCATGTCCGACTCTTTGCCACCCCATGAATTGCAGCACGCCAGGCCTCCCTGTCCATCACCAACTCCCGGAATTCACTGAGACTCACGTCCATCGAGTCAGTGATGCCATCCAGCCATCTCATCCTCTGTCGTCCCCTTCTCCTCCTGCCCCCAATCCCTCCCAGCATCAGAGTCTTTTCCAATGAGTCAACTCTTCGAATGAGGTGGCCAAAGTACTGGAGGTTCAGCTTTAGCATCATTCCTTCCAAAGAAATCCCAGGGCTGATCTCCTTCAGAATGGACTGATTGGATCTCCTTGCAGTCCAAGGGACTCTCAAGAGTCTTCTCCAACACCACAGTTCAAAAGCATCAATTCTTTGGTGCTCAGCCTTCTTCACAGTCCAACTCTCACATCCATACATGACCACAGGAAAAACCATAGCCTTGACTAGACGAACCTTTGTTGGCAAAGTAATGTCTCTGCTTTTCAATATGCTATCTAGGTTGGTCATAACTTTCCTTCCAGGGAGTAAGCGTCTTTTAATTTCATGGCTGCAGTCACCATCTGTAGTGATTTTGGAGCCCAAAAAATAAAGTCTGCCACTGTTTCCACTGTTTCCCCATCTATTTCCCATGAAGTGATGGGACCAGATGCCATGATCTTCGTTTTCTGATTGTTGAGCTTTAAGCCAACTTTTTCACTCTCCACTTTCATTTTCATCAAGAGGCTTTTGAGTTCCTCTTCACTTTCTGCCATAAAGGTGGTGTCATCTGCATATCTGAGGTTATTGATATTTCTCCTGGCAATCTTGATTCCAGCTTGTGTTTCTTCCAGTCCAGCGTTTCTCATGATGTACTCTGCATATAAGTTAAATAAACAGGGTGACAATATACAGCCTTGACGAACTCCTTTTCCTATTTGGAACCGGTCTGTTGTTCCATGTCCAGTTCTAACTGTTGCTTCCTGACCTGCATACAAATTTCTCAAGAGGCAGATCAGGTGGTCTGGTATTCCCATCTCTTTCAGAATTTTCCACAGTTTATTGTGATCCACACAGTCAAAGGCTTTGGCATAGTCAATAAAGCAGAAATAGATGTTTTTCTGGAACTCTCTTGCTTTTTCAATGAGCCAGAGGATGTTGGCAATTTGATCTCTGGTTCCTCTGCCTTTTCTAAAACCAGCTTGAACATTAGAAAGTTCACGGTTCACATATTGCTGAAGCCTGGCTTGGAGAATTTTGAGCATTACTTTACTAGCGTGTGAGATGAGTGCAATTGTGCGGTAGTTTGAGCATTCTTTGGTATTGCCTTTCTTTGGGATTAGAATGAAAACTGACCTTTTCCAGTCCTGTGGCCACTGCTGAGTTTTCCAAATTTGCTGGCATACTGAGTGCAGCACTTTCACAGCATCATCTTTCAGGATTTGGAATAGCTCAACTGGAATTCCATCACCTCCACTAGCTGTGTTCGTAGTGATGCTTTCTAAGGCCCACTTGACTTCACATTCCAGGATGTCTGGCTCTAGGTGAGTGATCACACCATCATGATTATCTGGGTCGTGAGGATCTTTTTTGTACAGTTCTTCTGTGTATTTTTGCCATCTCTTCTTAATATCTTCTGCTTCTGTTACCATTTCTGTCCTTTATTGAGCTTCTGTTACCATTTCTGTCCTTTATTGAGCTCATTTTTGCATGAAATGTTCCTTTGGTATCTCTGATTTTCTTGAAGAGATCCCTAGTCTTTCCCATTCTGTTGTTTTCCTCTATTTCTTTGCATTGATCGCTGAGGAAGGCTTTCTTATCTCTTCTTATCTCTTTCTTATCTTATCTTTCTTTCTTATCTCTTGCTATTCTTTGGAACTCTGCATTCAGATGTTTATATCTTTCCTTTTCTCCTTTGCTTTTCGCTTCTCTTCTTTTCACAGCTATTTGTAAGGCCTCCCCAGACAGCCATTTTGCTTTTTTGCATTTCTTTCCTATGGGAATGGTCTTGATCCCTGTCTCCTGTACAGTGTCACGAACCTCATTCCATAGTTCTTCAGGCACTCTTATCTATCAGATCTAGTCCCTTAAATCTATTTCTCACTTCCACTGTATAATCATAAGGGATTTGATTTAGGTCATACCTGAATGGTCTAGTGGTTTTCCCTACTTTCTTCAATTTCAGTCTGAATTTGGCAATAAGGAGTTCATGGTGAGAGCCACAGTCAGCTCCTGGTCTTGTTTTTGCTGACTGTATAGAGCTTCTCCATCTTTGGCCGCAAAGAATATGAAAAGGCAAAATGATAGGATACTGAAAGAGAAACTCCCCAGGTCAGTAGGTGCCCAATATGCTACTGGAGATCAGTGGAGAAATAACTCCAGAAAGAATGAAGGGATGGAGCCAAAGCAAAAACAATAGCCAGCTGTGGATGTGACTGGTGATAGAAGCAAGGTCCAATGCTGTAAAGAGCAATATTGCATAGGAACCTGGAATGTCAGGTCCATGAATCAAGGCAAATTGGAAGTGGTCAAATAAGAAATGACAAGAGTGAATGTCAACATTCTAGGAATCAGCGAACTGAAATGGACTGGAATGGGTGAATTTAACTCAGATGACCATTATATCTACTACTGTGGGCAGGAATCCCTCAGAAGAAATGGAGTGGCCATCATGGTCAACAAAGGAGTCCGAAATGCAGTACTTGGATGCAATCTCAAAAATGACAGAATGATCTCTGTTCATTTCCAAGGCAAACCATTCAGTATCACAGTAATCCAAGTCTATGCCCCAACCAGTAACGCTGAAGAAGCTGAAGTTGAATGGTTCTATGAAAACCTACAAGACCTTTTAGAACTAACACCCAAAAAAGATGTCCTTTTCATTATAGGGGACTGGAATGCAAAAGTAGGAATTCAAGAAACACCTGGAGAAACAGGCAAATTTGGCCTTGGAACACGGAATGAAGCAGGGCAAAGACTAATAGAGTTTTGGCAAGAAAATGCACTGGTCATAACAAACACCCTCTTCCAACAACACAAGAGAAAACTCTATACATGGACATCACCAGATGGTCAACACTGAAATCAGATTGATTATATTCTTTGCAGCCAAAGATGGAGAAGCTCTATACAGTCAGCAAAAACAAGACCAGGAGCTGACTGTGGCTCACACCATGAACTCCTTATTGCCAAATTTAGACTGAAATTGAAGAAAGTAGGGAAAACCACTAGAGCATTCAGGTATGACCTAAATCAAATCCCTTATGATTATACAGTGGAAGTGACAAATAGATTCAAGGAATTAGATCTGATAGACAGAGTGTCTGAAGAACTATGGACAGAGGTTCATGACATTGTACAAGAGGCAGTGATCAAGACCATCCCCAAGAAAAAGAAATGCAAAAGGGCAAAATGGTTGTCTGAGGAGGCCTTAAATAGCTGAGAAAAGAAGAGAAGCTAAAGGCAAAGGAGAAAAGGAAAGATACACCCATTTGAATGCAGAGTTCCAAAGAATAGCAAGGAGAGGTAAGGAAGCCTTCTTCAGAGATCAATGCAAAGAAATAGTTAAAAACAATAGAAAGGGAAAAACTAGTGGTCTCTTCAAGAAAATTAGAGATACCAAGGGAACATTTCATGCAAAGATGGGCACAATAAAGGACAGAAATGGTATGGACCTAACAGAAGCAGAAGATATTAAGAAGAGGTGGCAAGAATACACAGAAGAACAATACAAAAAAGATCTTCCTGACCCAGATAACCACCACGATGGTGTGATCACTCAACTAGAGCTAGACATCCTGGAATGCAAAGTCAAGTGGGCCTTAGGAAGCATCACTACAACAAAGCTAGTGGAGGTGACGGAATTCCAGTGGAGCTATTTCAAATCCTGAAAGATGATGCTGTGAAAGTGCTGCACTCAATATGCCAGCAAATTTGGAAAACTCAGAAGTGGCCACAGGACTGGAAAAGGTCAGTTTTCATTCCAATTCCAAAGAAAGGCAATGCCAAAGAATGTTCAAACTACTGCACAATTGCACTCATCTCACATGCTAGCAAAGAAATGCTCAAAATTCTCTAAGCCAGGCTTCAATAGTACATGAACCAAGAACTTCCAGACATTCAAGCTGGATTTAGAAAAAGCAGAGGAACCAGAGATCAAATTGCCAATGTCCACTGAATCATTGAAAAAGCAAGAGAACTCCAGAAAAACATCTACTTCTTGTTTATTGACTACGTCAAACCCTTTGACTATGTGGATCACAACAAACTGTGGAAAATTCTTAAAGAGATGGTAAATTCTTAAACAGACCACCTTACCTGCCTCCTGAGAAATCTGTATCCAGGTCAAGAAGCAACAGTTAGAACTGTACATAGAACAACAGACTGGTTCCAAATTGGGAAAGGAGTATGCCAAGGTGGTATATTGTCACCCCGCTTATTTAAATGCAAAGTACATCATGCGAAATGCCGGGCTGGATGAAACAGCTGGAATCAAGATTGATGGGAGAAATATCAATAACCTCAGATATGCAGATGACACCACCCTTATGGCAGAAAGTGAAGAAGAACTAAGGAGCCTCTTGATGAAAGTGAAAGAGGAGAGTGAAAAAGCTGGCTTAAAACTCAACATTCAAAAAAGGAAGATCATGGCATCCAGTCCCATCACTTCATGGCAAATAGATGGGAAAACAATGGAAACAGTGAGAGACTTTATTTTTTTGGGCTCCAAAATCACTGCAGATGGTAACTGCAGCCATAAAATTAAAAGATGCTTGCTCCTTGGAAGAAAAGCTATGGCCAAACTAGATAGCATATTAAAAAGCAGAGACATTACTTTGCCGACAAAGGTCCATCTAGTTAAAGGTATGGTTTTTCCAGTAGTCATGTATGGATGTGAGAGGTGAACCATAAAGAAAGCTGAGTGCCGAAGAATTGATGCTTTTTGAACTATGGTGTTGGAAAAGACTCTTTAGAGTCTTTGCACTGCAAGGAGATAAAACCAGTCAATCCTGCAGGAAATCAGTCCTGAATATTCATTGAAAGGACTGATGCTGAAGCTGAAACTCCAATACTTTGGCCACCTGATGCGAAGAACAGACTCCTTGGAAAAGACCCTGATGCTGGGAAAGATTGAAGGCAGGAGGAGAAAGGGATGACAGAAGATGAGATGGTTGGATGGCATCACCGATTCATTGGACGTAAGTGTGAGCAAGCTCTAGGCCTTGGTGATGGACAGGGAAGCCTGGCATGCTGCATTCCATGGGGGCCTCAGAGAGCGACTGAACTGAATGAACAAACACATTGTCAGACTTTTTTTTCTGTTCACCTGTGATGATACACTGGTGTTGATGAAAAGGTCCATTGTGCAGTCAACTCAGATTCCCACTGATCTTTGAGTCAAGGGAGTGAGAATCCCCATCAGAAAGAGTCCATTTGGGTTGGTTTAACAAGATACCACAGACTTATAAACAACATAACCTACACTTACGGCTTATTAACAACATAACCTTATTTCTCACAGTTCTG
Source organism: Bos taurus (assembly GCF_002263795.3). NCBI lineage: Eukaryota > Metazoa > Chordata > Mammalia > Artiodactyla > Bovidae > Bos > Bos taurus. The sequence goes on along the minus strand of NC_037328.1, from coordinate 71,420,487 downwards.
GAGGCTGGAAGTCTGAGATTACGGTTCTGGCATAATGAGGGCCTTCTTCCCGGTTCACAGTCAGCAACTTCTCACTATATCCTCACTATGTGGTGGAAGGAGTGAGAGAGCTCTTTTATAAATGCCTGGTGTCTCATAGGACCACTAATCTTCATGAGGGCTCCATCCTAATGACCTAAGCAGCTTCTGAAGGCCCCACTTCCTGACATCATTACATCAGAATTTCAACATATAAATTTGGGAAGCACTGTTTCCTTCACCTTCCAAAAGGTGTGTTCCAAGGTGTATGAAATTTGGAGGGAGTAAACTGGAGTCAATGAAGTCAAATGTAGTTCATTTTTTGCAGAGAAATGGGTGGAATCCATTGAAGTTCCTAAGTTTTCAGAACTCTAAGAACCAGGCTGCCATGCTTGCTTGTAAATAGGAGCTGGTGAGTAGAATGGGGCTGGAGACCCAGATTTGGAAGGTACTTTAATCCTACTTGCAAATATTGTATTTAGACACTTAACAAATATGGTTAGCAAGTAACCAGATTACTCAACAGAGGCCTCAGTTTCCCCATATGTAAAATGCAATAATAAGACTCACTATCTCACTATTGGAGAAGGCACTGGCACCCCACTCCAGCACTCTTGCCTGGAAAATCCCATGGATGGAGGAGCCTGGTAGGCTGAGTCCATGGGTCAGGAAGAGTTGGACACGGCTGAGCAACTTCTTTCACTTTTCACTTTAATGCATTGGCGAAGGAAATGGCCACCCACTCCAGTGTTCTTGCCTGGAGAATCCCAGGGACAGGGGAGCCTGGTGGGCTGCCGTCTGTGGGGTCACGCAGAGTCGGACACGACTGAAGTGACTTAGCAGCAGCAGCAGCCTCTCAGACTGTGGAAAGGATTAAATGAGATATGCATGTAAAGTTCCTGGATTTAGCAGGCACTTAGTAAACAGCAGCTATTATTATTAAGATTTTTATTGTGTGTAGACCCATTTTGAGTTTGTTCAGACAACCGAACGTATGATTTACATTACAATAACTAACAAATGTTATCCTTGGCAGATGTAGAGATGTGGAACCAGAATAGCATCTGCAGCAGCTGAAGTCATTCTAGACTCTGGCCCAGTGTCCCTGCAGCAATTTGATATGGAGATGGAAGCCAGGGTGCTGTGGGGCAGCCTTGGCCTGCTCCGCCTGGTGTGGTGTCTCCTTCCACAGACAGGCTACGTGCACCCAGATGAGTTCTTCCAGTCTCCAGAGGTCATGGCAGGTAAAGCTTCCCATGTGTGGTTAAGATAAGTTTGTGCAGCAAAGTCTGGTCGAGGAGCTGGTTGGTTATTTAGAGCATGCGTGAATGTTCAATTGTATCTGACTTTGCAACCCCCACCAGGCTCCTCCGTCCATGGAATTTCCCAGGTAAGAGTGCTGGAGTGGGTGGCCATTTCCTTCTTGAGGGAATCTTCCCAACCCAGGCATCAAACCTGTGTCTCCTGCATTGGCAAGCGAATTCTTTACCAACTGTGCCACCTGGGAAGCCCCTGGATATTTAGTTCAGAGGGAGAAAAATGTCTGTGCAAATGAGCAGTAAATCCACAAGCCTCTCTGGCATAAGAATTTGAGAGTAGGAATTTCACATCTCCTTCCTGAGGGGTGACACTGACCTTCTAAATATTACCAATGAAATGCCAGCCTCTTTGATGTTTTCCTGCTTATACCAACAGTACAGGTTTTCAGAACAAAAGCTGTTTGCGGCTTCTCAGTGGAAGGATTTCAAAGTTGGGCTTCCCCAGTGGTTGGGGAAGCCTATACAGGGCTGTGACATAATAATGAAACTTTGTTTCTGTAGGTTCATGTGATGTCTGAGGGAGCTCAGACCTAGACTGCTCACTTGTTAGAACTTCGCTTCTAGGTGGAATAGGACACATCATTAAGACAGTTGCCAGAAATCTTGAGGCTTTTCAGATGCTGTGGTCACAAGCTTTCTTCCTCATGGCTCAAGATGTCTACTTGAGCTCCAGCCATCAGGTTAAACACCAGGTCTTTCCCACCACCAGAAAAGAGATAGGCATTCCTACTGTCTTTAAGGGCATATTTTGAAAGTCACATACTTTTTGCTCATTTTCATTTTATTGGTCAGAATATGTCATGTGACCACACCTAGCTACAAAGGGATGCTAAAAAATATAGTCTGTATATCTGACCACATGCCCAGCTAAAGAGACTAAGGATGAAGGAAGAAATGGATATTAAGGAGGTATCAGTCCTTTCTGCCATAGACCTCAACAGGTGAATTTGTTTTTAAAGTTGAAAAGTCCAGTCTTATTAGTTTTTTAACCATATTTATTTTTTCTTGCTGGGTCTTCACTGCTTCACGGGCATTTTTCTCTAGTTGTGGTGAGCGGGGATATTCTTAGTTATGGTGCGAGGGCTTCTCATTGAGGTGGCTTCTCTTGTTGCAAAACACAGACTCTTTGGTGTGAGGGCTTCAGTAGTTGTGACACATGGACTCAATAGTTGTGGCCCGCAGGCTTAGTTGCTCCACAGCATGTGGGATCTTCCTGGATTGGGGATTGAACCCATGTCTCCTGCACTGACAGGCAGATTCTTTACCACTGAGCCACCAAGGAAGCCCAGGTCCAGTCTTCTTTTCCACCCCATTTTAACCTGAGCCAGCAAAAAGCAGCCAGATGATCTGACCCGAGACTTTATTTTTTCTCTTTCACCTTCTGACATAGAACTGCCAAAAGGCTGGACGAATAGGAGGAGAAGCAAAGAGCCTTAAACAACCCGTAGTGTTATCAAGTGGGAGATGTTGTGAGACCTGGAGCTAAGATGCAGAAATTAAGGTTTTTCCCTCATCCCCACTCCAAGCTCTGTGACAGTGGGGTACAGAGTCACAGACTAGCCCCACACAGGAAGTAATTTTAATTACAGGTGTATTCGTTTTAAAAACTAGGAATCCTAGATAAAACTAGTAACCTTAGACCATAAGCACAGTTGCTCACTCCCTTCCGCACTCTCACACTGCCTGTCCTGGAGGACGATCATGATCACAGAGATGCGTTTTTGACTCTGGAGACCTTAGAGCGCCAAGAAGAGGAATGGAGCCTCCCCCTGCTCCTCCTCACACACGCTGTCCAGAGTGCAGTGTTACCTTGCTTCCTAGGCGCGGGGCTGCACAGCAGACCATCACAGGCCTAGCAGCTTAACCCTGGAGTTCCATCCCAGCAGCCCCTGCCGTATGACGGTCTTCCCACTGCTGACCTGAAGCTCACAGTTCTGTAAGTCAGAAGTCCCACCCAGGCTCCCTGCTCAGGGTATCACATGGTGTGGGCTGGGCTAGTTCTTGTCTCTTCAGCACCAGCTGAAGATGACTCTGGTCTTAAGGGTTCCTGTGGCTTTTGTCACACCCATCCGGGTGCTCTCCCTGCCTTGGGGCCAGCGGTCCCCTACGACATCACCTACTCTCAGGAGTGGACTCTGTCAGCTTCACAGCCCCAGGGTTGTGTGGGGCAGAGACAGTCCTGGGGGCCGTGCTGGGGTTTGGTCTACCATGTTCTTGAGCTGAGATCTGGCTTACCCCTCCTCCTCTTTCTGCAGGGGACATCCTAGGCATTGAGGCCGCCCGGCCCTGGGAGTTTCACCCCAGCAGCCCCTGCCGCACGGCGGTCTTCCCACTGCTGACCTCTGGCTCTGCCTTCTGGCTCCTCAGGCTCTGGGAAGAGTGGGGGCCATGGCCGGGCGTGGTGAGTGGCTACTTGCTGCTGGTGGGGCCCCGACTCCTCCTCACCGCCCTCTCCTTTGCCCTGGACCTGGCCGTGTACCACCTGGCTCCAGGCTGGGGGGCGGAGCGCTGGAATGCCCTGCTCCTGCTGTCCGGGTCCTACGTCACCCTGGTCTTCTACACAAGGACCTTCTCCAACGCCATCGAGGGACTGCTCTTCGCCTGGCTGCTGGTACTGGTGTCCCCCAGGGCGGCCAGGAGCCGCACACCTAGGAAGCCCGCTCCAGGCCCGCGGTGGCATGGCTGGCTTCTTGGGGGCCTTGTGGTGGCTGGCTTCTTCAACCGGCCCACCTTTCTGGCCTTTGCTCTGGTCCCCCTCTTCCTCTGGGGCACTTGCGGAGCCACAGATCCCAGCTTCAAGTCGCTGACCCAGCAAGCCCTGACTCTGCTCCCGGGGGCAAGCCTCACTGCAGTGGCGTTTGTGGCTGTGGACAGCTGGTACTTCTCTGGTCCATCTAGACCCAGCACCCTTGTCCTTACACCTGCCAACTTCTTGCGCTACAACCTGGATCCGGTGAACCTGGCAAGGCATGGCACACATGCGAGGCTCACTCACCTGGCTGTCAACGGCTTCCTGCTCTTTGGGATGCTGCACGCCCATAGCCTGCAGGCTGCATGGCAGCAGCTGCGGGCTGGCCTGCAGGCCTTTGCCCAGATGGGCTTCCCAAGGACACTGGAAGCCTGGAGCCCACGGCCCAGCCCCAGGTCTCTCCTCCTGCTCTTCTACTTTGTGCCCCTTGCCCTGTTATCTGCCTTTAGCCACCAGGAAGCTCGGTTCCTGATTCCCCTCCTGGTGCCCCTTGTCCTGCTCTGTAGTCTGCAGACCCAGCCAGCCCCCTGCAGGGGCACTCTGGCCCTCTTCAACGTCCTGGGTGCCCTCTTCTTCGGGTGTCTGCACCAGGGGGGCCTTGTGCCTGGCCTGGGGCACCTGGAGCGGGTGGTTCATGCCCCTGAGCCCCTGCGTGTACCCACCCACTTCACACTCGTCTTCACCCACACCTACATGCCCCCCCGGCACCTCCTGCACCTCCCAGGCTTGGGCTTGCCAGTGGACGTGGTGGACATGGGTGGGGCTGAGGACTGGGTCCTGTGCCAAGCCCTGAACAACTTCACCAGACACGCAGCCTGCCAAGCGGCTGGGGGACCGTGGCTCTGCCGTCTGTTTGTGGTGACCCCTGGTACCACCAGGCCAGCCGTGAGGAAGTGCCGCTTCCCACTCAAGAGTGAGACACTCATCTTTCCCCACCTGACCCTGGAAGACCCACCAGCCCTGTCCTCCCTGCTGAGCAGTGCTTGGAGAGACCATCTCAGCCTTCATATCCTGGAGCTGGGGGAGAAGCCTGACAATATGACACAGAAGCCACTGCCCAAGACTCAGCCCTAGCTGAGGGCCCCTTTCCACCTCTAAGTGTTGGCTGGACTGGGACAGAGCCTGATTCTTTTCCTTTCCTTTCCCTTCCAGAATCCCCACCACTGCCTCTCCTGTGCACAGCCTTTGACTGTTCCACCTCCTGGGTAAACTGACATCCACTTCCCCTCAAAAACCAAAGATCTGATCAGTCATGGTCCTGATGCCAAGGTCCCCAAAGAACCTAATGTAATCAGTGACGCCAAATGCCTATTCCTGCCCTATTCCTTCCAGTCACTGTGATGTTTTAAACAAATAAATCGCACCTGATTGTGAAAGGAGACAGCAATCTCCTAATGACATTCCTGAATGACTTCTCCGAAAGCTTCCAGGATGCCTTACCTCTTGCTGTCATGACAACCCTTTGGCCTCCTAGATACCTGGAAGGAGGCAGTGTATTGATATTCAAAAGAAGGTAGCTCAGATTCAGGAAGCCTAGTTCGAGTCCCCAGTCTTCTACACATTGGCTACATGCTCTAAGAAAGCCCCTTCCCCTAACCCAGCCTGTTTTCCAGCCTGCACAATGGTCTCTGAGGTGTCTGCAAGCTAACACTGTGTTGTTCCTGGGTCTACAGTACAAGTTCCTTCCCAAAACTCTGTAAGCATAGAAGTGGGTGTGGTGTATTTAATGGCACTTTGGTATCTGTCTCAATGCTTGGTTATTACCAAAACAAGTAGTTCTGCAATTTTTCTTTTATCCACTCTCCTACTCCTGTCCCTGAGAGAGGTGGAAAATTTCTGCATCTCACTAATATTTATTTGACTGTGCTGGGTTTTAGCTGTGGCATGCAGGATCTTTGTCACGTCATGTGGGAACTTCGTGGCAGTGCACGGACTCTAGTTGTGGCTCACGGGCTCCAGAGCATGGGCTTGGTAGTTGCGGTATGTGGGCTTAGTTGTTTTGAGGCATATGGGATCTTAGTTCCATGACCAAGGATTGAACCTGTGTCCCCTACACTGCAAAGCAGATTCTTAAACACTGCACCACTAGGGAAGTCCCTGCATCTCACTCGTCAGGGGTCAGACAGCCCAGATGTTTTCCCAGATGTTCAGCCCCAGGGGAATGGAGACACAAGGCTGGATTCTGGTGGCACTTGGGCACAAAACCTTAAATGTGGTCTGATCACTCTCCATGTTCAAAGCCTCTGTCTGAAGCCCCTTCACAGGCTCAAGAGCAAACCCCATGCCAAACCCATACCTGCTGTGTTGGTGGAAGCCATCACACCTGGGCATGCTGCTCCCTGCAACACAGGGCACCACTGCCCAGTCCACTGGGATTGTGAGGAGCTGTGGCGCTCAGCCTGTCCTCATTCTCCCTCTTCACAACCCTGCCATCTCTGGAGAACCAGAGGTACCCAGGCCTCTGTGAGCAGTGGGCTGGAGAGCACCTTCCACCAGCGAGAGCCCTGGGTCATCTTGAAGCTCCACTTCCCACAAGCTGCTGCTGGGGTCCCCATGCCACATTTGCCTCAGGACTCCAGCCCCGACAGAGAGGAATCAGTGGCATGCTGGTAAATGTTTAGCAACCCATTCTCTAGGGGCAAAATAGCCCTTATTTCTGGTGTTTGACAACTTGTGTGTTGTTTATACTCTCACCATGGCTGATTTCAAACTACTAAAATGATGTTACTGAACTTGGGAGATGCCAAGGATGCCTCTCCTGAGCCAGCCTAAGCTAACTGCAGCACACTACCCAATAGTTCCCTCTTTAAAATTATAGGACCTGTTCATGATAGTTTCATGTTCTTGTGGTTTGTTACTAACTTTGGTTTTTTTTTTTTTTTCCTACCTGTAGTGCTTAGCATCATCTTGGGCACCTGTAAGCACTTACTTACTTTGCAGCCAGAGAGTTTTTTTTGCCTAACAGATAAAAACCAAGTGCTGCCTGGAGATAACTCAGATTCTAAGGTCCCAGATTCCTCTGGGATTCTTGGGACTTGTTTCTCTCCTTCGCCAGGTAGGTTCACAAACTCAGAATTCCCTAGAGGAGCTGTTGGTGTAGCAGTCCATGTAGATTGTAGTGGCCTGAGTGCTAACGATTTGTTTGTAAAGTGTTGGTATCTAGATTTGTGTGGCATTAAGGGGTGATTTGAAATTGCCCTGCAGGATAGTGGAGTGAGTTGCTTCCTGGCTTCACATTCTGTTTAGCAGCGCTTGAAAGGCATGTTGGGAGATTGTTGCCACTGGGGGTGGTAGGATGAATTTGGTCTGTTTCTTTAGCAGTAGGGTAAGTGGCGGGATGACAAGCCAGGTTACACTGGAGGCTTCCAAAGCCAGGAGGCATCCGAGTCACCTCTAGCTGGAGAAGAAAGGACCATTTTCTTGCTCTGCTCTCAGACTCCTTCTACAAATGGAGGGAATTTAGTTCCCACACACTACCACAAAATATAAAACATCTGCCTTCGTTCTTTTGCTTTCCTTCCTTAACAAATGGCCAGCTTGCTAAAAGCTTCACTGCTTCCTGCAGTTTCCCTTTTTGTTTCTGCCAGTCTAGAAAAAGACCCAACTGTGAGTGTGCTTGAAGGCTGCTTATGTTGAAGGTAAGCGGTTGGGTTGGGGACTGCTAACATTGTGCTGCTCTGATATCCAGATCCAGAGACAAACGAGTGGGACTGAGACCAATGAGGCAGCGATCAAGGCAGAATGAACAAGCTCCTTGGGCTCCTTACTGTCAAACTCAAAGGAGAATTCAGTGAGTTGCCTCTGGTCTGGGAGATGGAGGACAGGAGGGCAGGGTGCCAAACTAAAACTTTATCCTTAGGAGAGTGGGACATTGGCCTCAGAGAGGATTGACCAGAAGCACCTCTGATGGGAAGGCTAGAGGGTAGAATGTCAAGTCAGATCTTTGACCACCAGCAAAGTGGAGGACAAGCTGCTCTTGCTGCCGCATCTCCAGGGTAGGTCTCCAGGCTATCCAGCTCCCTCTGTGACTCCCACAGTCAGAATATAAATTGTTTCTCCTGCTTTGAGCTTTCTAGATTGCATGATTAACTCTGTAGCCTGATTAGAGACGATCAGTGCATACATGGATTGCCTAATTGTGGGTCTGTTAGCTGCAGCATAGTCTTTACAGTGTATCCCAGACCCTCTAAAATAGGGACAAGGAATTCAGGTGGCTTGTTCCATGGTAGACAGTTGTCTTGATACCCAGTGGTGATGGTGGTGGCGGCAGCAGAAAATGAAAGTTAAGAAATAGCGTTACACTTCCTCATGTGAAAGTGGTTGTAAGGAGTGAGATAACAGTGTATTAAGGAAGTGCCCGGAACAGAGGGAATATTCAGTATGTGTTAACTAGTATTATACTGTATAATAATATTCATTATTATTATACTGTAGGACTGTATAATTCCTACAGTCCCAGGAATCTTAATCCACCTTCCCAGATAAGCCCCAGGTTCATACTGAAGGCATGGGTGGATCCATCTCATCTGCCTTCACTAGTCAAGGTCATCTTATGACTCCCTCAGTCTGGAAGCAGCACCAAGCCTAGTTATGTTTGATGGTGAGTTGTTTTCCAGGTTCTTGGAGTCAGCTGTGTCTAGTTCAAGGTGAGTTGGTTAAGACTGGATAGGACCACCAACCGTCCAACTGGGCATGCTCCTGACCTTTTGACATCAGAGAGCAGAAAACTCCACCCTCAGATGGTGCTAAGAACCTCCATTTTTCAAGCTGCAGATGCATGTGGCATAGTTACACGTCTGCAGAACTACAATTACCACACCTTTCTCCAAGCATTTTCCCCCACACCTCCCGCCGCCTTGCTGATGCTTTATCCCATAAATACCCCAACCGCTTTGCCTTGAAGAAGACCAGATCTGAGACTAGTTCTCCACCCCTGGCTGCCTTGCCAGTAAATCCTCTTCGCTGGAAACCTTTGCATCTCCGCATTTGGCTTGCTGCGCACGGGGCAAAAGAACCTTGTCCTGTAACAATAACCATTACTCAGCTCACACATTTAATCAGAGGACTTTTGGCAGTTGCAGGATTGTCTTTCCATCCAGGATCTCCCCTGGAAGTAGCGACCTGCTACATCAATGCAGCGGCAGCAGCATCGATCATTAGTTTTAGTCCCATTTGCTGAGGTTAAACCTCTCTCCGGTTGTACTCAGGTCCATGGCTCTCTGCTCGCGGTGAATCAGGGCCGAGCCTATCTTTTTCTGTCAGGCTTCGGGGAGTTTCTTCCTTGGCTGTGTCCTGTCCGATCACGGCTTCCCTGGGGGTGTCCCTGGCCCAGCCTGGGTTTAGGGGTTTGGTCCCGGGCCTTTCTGGCTACCTGGTGGTGGCCGCGGGCGTTCCCGGAGGCCCCGGCGTAGCTCCTGAGTGAAGGTGTCTCTGAAACGAGCAGCGCGGCGGCCCAGGGAGCCAGCGGGCCCAGCCGCGATGGCTCGCAGGCGCCGGGCCGCGTCCTGGCCGCGTAGCTGGGCCTGCAGCAGCGCAAAGGCGGTGAGCTGTGCCGCACGCCGGATGGGCCGAGACTCTGAGAGACGCTCCACCAGCTGCGAGCTGTGCAGGAGGGTGGCCAGCAGCCGCCGCAGAACCATCCTCGGAGCGACCCGGAACCCAAAGCACGCCGCTCTCGCTTCTGATCGGCGACACCTGACTACGGGCCGTGTCTGCGCCGGCGCCGCCCGGTGACGACACTGCCGCCCTGGGATTGGAGCACGGGATTTCGACTTTCCGCAGCCGTATCTGCGCGTTTCCGGTTCCGCCACTGCTGGGGCTACCTCGTTACACTGTTGAGTGGCGGTGTCCTCTGCCACCTCTCTGCACTATGTCGGGTGGCCTCCTGAAGGCGCTGCGCAGCGACTCCTACGTCGAGCTGAGCCAGTACCGGGACCAGCACTTCCGGGTGAGGGAAGCCGGGTCGCGAGAAAGGGGAGCCTCGGGCTAGAACGCTGAGCCTCGGTTTGCTCTTGTCTCATTGTGTTGTCGCTCATTCTCTGGTATCCCGAAATGCGAAGGGAAGCCTCGGTGCCTGTTGGGGAATGGATGCTGAAAGGGCGTTTGGGTATCATCAAATCCCCTTCTCTCGTAGGAAGGGAATTTGAGGCCGGCTTTCGCATTCCCTAGCAGCTGCTCTCTGTTTCCTAGCCATTGCAGATGGGCGGCAGTAGTAGTGGTGGCTTGGGTTTTCACGAACGGTGTCGCGGGAAAGTGACTTTGTGATTTGGCTGCAATTATCAAAAAAGGGTGTCTTTTTGATACGTGCAGTATGGGGAAGCGCCATCCTGATCCAGATACCGGGACTTTTGTTTTTAAATTACATCTACCAAACTGCGTTTGGCATTTCCCTTTTTCATAGGCTAGTACAACGGCCCTACAAAAGATTTGTACCTTGTGGCAGACAAAGTTGAGCCCTGCCTCCACCTTTAGGGAGCCCTTGATGTGAGGAGGGGAACCTAACATGTTAAGGGTCTGGATGTCAAAATCGGAGAACTGCTGGGTTTCCAAAGAGGGAAATTTTCTTTTGGCCCATGTCATAGCAGATTGTATGAAATGGCCGAGGCTGCAGATATTCAAGGTGGGTTCTTCAATATCAGCAAAGACAGGGATGGAGTGAAGGTGACACTCGTTAACCATTGGTTATTTAGTAAATTTGTATTGAGTGCTGTTGTGGAAGCATCTGCTAAACCGTAGAGAGGGAAGACAGTTTTCCACATCCTAAGAGTTCGTAATCCTCTAGAGATTATGGGGTTGTAAAGGGAGGAACTGTAAATGCAGGGATTTACAATCAGATCAGATCTTAATCCAGCACAAGAAAGGGAGGGGCTGTTGAAGATTCAGAAGATTGAGAAAGGAGGGATCAGGTATAGAAGAGGGTAGGTGTGGAGAAAGTCTAAAATGCGTTTGTAGGGTAGGAAAACAAATTTGAGGCAAAATTGAGAAAGATCTTAGGTTTATTCAACATTTAGTTTTTTAAATGTTTACTATATACCAGACATGATTATGGGCTTCTCTGGTAGCTCAGCTGGTAAAGAATCTCTCTGCAACACAGGAGACCAGGGTTTAATCCCTGGGTTGGGAAGATATGCTGGAGGAGGGTATGGCAGCCCACTCCAGTATTCTCCTCTGGAAAATCCCATGGACAGAGGAGCCTGGTTAGCTGCAGTCCATGGAGTTGAAAAGAGTTGGACATGATTGAATGAATAAAAACATGCACAGACATTATTTTACACGTCTATTGCTCATTACTTCAGAAAGTTCCACATCGTAGCCATGTTGAATTTCAAGCATCCTGCAAGATTACAACAGTGAAAGGATTAAACTTTTACTGTCTATCTGCAGCTTTATTTAGACTACTGTAAGATACTGTCTTATAGAATTTCTGCAGTATTTCCTGAATGGTATCTACATTATGTCATACCTTAAATAAGTTCTAACACTAGTTGTCTTAAACTGTAAGCTGTTTGTTGGGACATGACTTAAACATGTGAGAAAAAAAGGAAAATGCTTCTTGACCATAATTTTAACAAGTCAGTAACAAGTCTGCAGTAATAAACTTTAGTGTCTCATTCCAAAGTCCTGAAAAACCTATTTTTATTGTAGAATGACTCTTGTCTTGTGAACTTTTTAAGGAAATAGGGGATTAGGGATAAGACTGGGCTTGGGTACCAACTGGAACTACTGATTAGTTGTGTGATCTTTGACAAGTTACTTAACTATCTTCCCTCAGGTAGATTGATGATGATAAATTAAATGAGACCATACATAGAAACCTGACTTGCAGTCCCTTGATTCTCCCTAGAGGTAGACATATTACCTGTTGCTTCTGTATGGTATCCATGTTAAATTCACTAAAAAATATAACTTGGAGCATACCCTTCATATTGTTTTGTGCCTTTTTTTTCCCTCCACTTTGCTCCCCATCTCGGAAATTCTAGGGTGACAATGAAGAACAGGAAAAATTACTGAAGAAAAGCTGTACATTGTATGTTGGAAATCTTTCCTTTTATACAACAGAAGAACAAATCTATGAGCTCTTCAGCAAAAGTGGTGACATAAAGAAAATCATCATGGGCCTGGATAAAATGAAGAAGACAGCATGTGGGTTCTGCTTTGTGGAGTATCCTTCCTGTGTGTCTCGTGTAGCTGTTGCCCGAAGGTGGGGCCGAGAGCGGCTGATAGCCTGTTTTGAAAGATGAGTGAGGACACTTGTTGATTAGCATCCCTGCACTTAGGTGTTCATCTTCCTTCATCTTCTCCTGCTTTCTGTCCAATATGTCTATACTGTTTACACTGGGACAGCTAGTAACATATACATTCTGTTCTGAAATCCATTCTTTTTTCATAGTTGGTTAAGTAAATCTTTGAAAATGTATATGCGTATGGTATTTCAGAAAGTCCAAAGAGTGTACTGAAAAATAAAAGCCCCATTATCATTCTAAGTTCAGAGACGTTAGTTATCAATCTCATTGGTGTCTTTCCAGAAGTAATTCCATGTATGTGTGGTAGCATATTGTGTGCACTTTTTTTCACGTATTTTAGAGATTGTTCCATGTTAGCACGTGTAGGTTACCTCTTTTTGTAACAGCTACATAGTATCATGTAGATGCATATAGCTTGACGCGGTACGTCGTAACCGAACTTACTTGTGACCATTCTCTCCCTGGAAGCGCTCCATAAATTTGACCACCTGGATTTACCCTTTCATATTTTGTTTTTTAAGTGCTATTTTCTTTTTTTGGTCATTTTGAGAAATTTTCCAGACCTAGTCCACCATGTCATTTGAATTTTCTGTACCTTGAATTGTTTCTTTCCGTTGTATTTATCCTGTAAAATTTCCTTAAATTTCTGATGATCCCTTGGTGTCTTGGGGAAAAGGCTGACTGTGGATCTAGGCAGAGCTTCTTAAGTTGCTGCCTTGCCTTTGGGACGTGTGGGTTTCTTAAATGCTAGAATGAAGAAAGATTTTAGCTTGCTGATGTTAAAGACAATGCCATAGTTCCTTCAGTTAGTTAGTTCACAACCCTATCTTTTTTATTTGCCTGGAATTAAATGTGTTCTTGCTAATAGGTCTTCTTCCCACATAGAGACCTTTAATTAAACCCTATTTGCAGCCTTACTACTTAATCAACTTGGAATTAAGAAGTTCCTGGGTTTACTGTCTCCTTTAAGCCCTTCAGGAGTATTTCCTACTGTGACTTTGTTTCACCCATTATTAATCTTTAGCTTTTGCATCTCTAATCTGCTGATGGCCTCTTCTCCTCCTTGGGTATATGTTTCTTTCCTGTTGTCTAATGGAGGCCCTGAGAAGGAAAGAAGACAAAATGTACTCCCTATCAGGTTGAATCAGAAGCCCCACGTTTGAACCTATTCCCCACTTCTGACTCTGGTGTCTGATTTCGGGCTCTGCAAGCTTCTTTTACTCCTTCAGACACAGGGGACGAGCGCCCAGGTTTTGCTTTCACCTCTGGTGCCAGGAGTGTAAAATAATTCACAGGGGACAAAAAAGACAAAGGAACTATTAGATACTAATCAGTGTTTAAGAATTGGAGTGTTTTTGCATTTGCCTTGAAAGTCAAAGATCAATAATCAAGATGACAAATACCCAAAAGAAAGGATACCTTTCATTGTCAGTATCCCCCCGCCCGACCCTGTTTGCCCTTTAGCATTCATTTCATTCAACAAAGAATTACTCAATCCCCATGTGTGCTAGGCATTGTGTAGACACTGGAATTTCAGCAAGTGTTTCCCTACCCGTGTAATTAAAGACAAGGGGAAAGGTCCAGATAAGTATTTCCTAGACCCAGTTATAATCATATACTTACATGTATTTTTTAATAGCATCCCAAAGATAGATTTAGTAGATCTGGTTTAGAACTACCGACCTGAGTGGTACTTTTTGAGTGTTCCCTTCTAATGAAATGTGATGGCAGGTCTTATGCAGTGACCTCTTTTTAAGGTTGTTCTTGAATGTACAGCCTCATATTCAGGGAACCGAATGATGCTGTCATTTCCTTGGATAACAGTTTGTGGTTTAAACCTGCACAGAACATATCTGTATTTTGCAAACCAAAATATGGAGACAGTGGAATTGTGTATTTAACAGGATTATCCAAAAAACCATCAGTGTAGCTGAGGATAAGATACCATTTTTGACTGCTTCTGGACCAACCTCAACAGGCCTATACAAGCCAAATTATGTCTTTGATCTCCATCTGGTTGGATTAGTTTTTGTACTCTTTAACTCAGCTTCATTTAGATATTTCTTCCTCTATTTACAAAAATGTCTGGAGAAATGCTAATTCCTTAATAATCATAATTAAGATACTATTCAAGAGCAGATGCAGAAAACGCCATGCGGTATATAAATGGAACTCGTCTGGATGACCGGATCATTCGTACAGACTGGGATGCAGGCTTCAAGGAGGGCAGGCAGTATGGCCGTGGGCGTTCTGGGGGCCAGGTACGCAGGAAGGTTTTCTGTGCTCAGCCTCGGCCTGGGATGCCAGTCCTAAATGATAAGTGTTTTGTCAATTTGTATTTGCTCTTTTCAAAATAACTGTGCCTCTAACCTTGGCTTGAAGTGAATCCACCCATTGGGGTTGATAAATTATTAATATTTTTAAATACCATTAAATAGTATGTCTTCACAAGCAACCATTACTGGACTTCTGCAAGGGGCTGAATATTCTACAGGAATGTTGAGCAAAGCAGAATGTACTAAAACAACTTTTCCATTTTTATTTCAATATAGTTTAAATATTCTTTGGAATGTGCTATCTTTGAATGCTGAGTGTAAGCCTGATGTTTGGTTTTTAAAAAAAAAGCAGTATTAAAATAATTTTGCAGGGCAGTTGAACTTTATCATCAATTGCTCAAAATCATGTTACACTTATAATGTTTACATTATGACATCTGAAAAGGCTTAGTTATTTGTCTGACATATTTTGGAAGGCATGTTTGTTACACTCATCTTCTCTGTACTGTAACATGTTCTTTTCAATTAAGGTACGAGATGAATACCGTCAGGACTATGATGCTGGAAGAGGTGGCTATGGAAAACTGGCCCAAAACCAGTGAGTGGTTGAGAGCCCCATCGTGAAAGTCTGCTCCTTTGGCCTGTTGAATTTGACAGGTGTTACCCAAGGTCTGCAAACCTGCCTTTAGTTTTTTTTTTTTAAACCAAGCTTTAATCAATGTCTCTACTGAGCTGGAAGCCTTGTCATGGTTTTCCTCTTAAAAATTATTAAAGAACAGAATCCAAAAGAATGCCTTTAATTCTGTAGAATTAAGTCTTGGTTTTGTGTCAGATTACCAAAATGATTTCTATTACTAGGTCAAAAATTGTTTCCTTAGCAACAGACTTGATGTATAATGTTGACCTGTCAGCCAAAAACACACTTCTTTTAGAAGACAGGAAAAAATTTTTAAGTGTTTACCATGTTTGCATCTAAGTAGGTTCATGGTCTACCTTGGGACCTGGAATTACTATTTTTAAAATTTTAAGTTTTCACAAGATAAAGTTTAATAAGTGGACTTTTGCTATGTTATGTAGCTTTGCTCTAAATTAGGGGAACAGATGCTTGATAACTGAATTTTTTTTCTGTGTTGATTTTTAATCTGTAAAGGCACAACTTAATGGAAATTCCTAAAGAGTTGGTATAAAAGCAAGCTTTGGACAGTCCCAGGGAACACCACCTGCTTTACATGCTTTGTATATCAGGAAATAAGGGACAGGTATTGAAGAGTATTTATTTACTAAACACATTTTTCAAAATGTGAGGTGTGAGTGCCTTCAGATCTGTTTTTTTCATTTTCAGACTGATCTTGGGAATGGAGTGTTTTGTGGTGGTTGAGAGAATGGCTTAACAAAATCAGAAATGCTTCCCTCGGGAAATGTTTTGGCCAGTTCTAATATTGAAGTCTGTCTTGTTTTTCTCTAATTGTGCTGTTTCAGAGGCTGGACAGTCAGCTGATGGTCTCTACAACTTCCAGAAGGGAGTCTAGAGGATTTATTTTGCATTTGTAAGGCAAGAGATGATTTCTCTAATGTTACAAGAATTCTTGCTCATTTTAAACTGCTAGTCTAGTACAATTCTCCCTGACCTAAGTGAGATTTTTTTTCATCTAGCAACAAAGTATCTCCTAATTTCCAGGAGTTTGTGAAGTTGGGGCTGGAGTATCTCAATGTGAACAGCTTTCATGTTACAGCAATGTGAACAGCTTTCATGTTACAGCAAGTGTGTTTTCTCAAATTTAAGTTGGCTATTTGGATACCTCTAAATTAGTTGTAAGTACTTAGGAAAACATGTGCAAGTAATTTAATGAGGACATACACTTTTTTACAGTAGTTTGAATGAATGTATTTTGTATTATTTTGCAGTAAAACATGATTCAGATTTCTATAGGCCTTAAAACCACAGACAGTATTTCATATTTGAATTGTCTTCTGTAACAGATTTCAATAAAATTGGACCAACTTACTGTGTTTTTCCTCACCAAGAGACACTGAAACACTCTTACCCTGGAATATTAATACATTTTGGGGAAGAATCTGAATAGTGTGCAGAATTTGCCTGTCCATTTAGATTTGAGAGTTACTAATATGGTAGTGTCTCGCTACATGCAGCTAATTAAAACTGTTCCTCAGTCACATTACCATTTCAGATGCTCAATACCTACCTGTGGTAATGGCTGTCTTGTGGTGGATGCAAATACAGAATATTCCCATTACTGTAGAAAGTGCTGCTACTGGACAGTGAGCCGCTTAGAGCCTATGCAGATAAGCCTTGTCATGACTGGAATGCCACTGGGAAAAATTACTACTCACCAAACAGTACATGTTATCCAACACAAGAGAACACACATTTATAAAGGCATTTAGTTTATTTTTCAAAAAATATGTTTGCTAGAAGGTTTGAGTAATTTTACATGATCACAATCTTTAAATAAATTTTTTCTGACCAAAAGGTACCATTTAAGTGGACAGCTTGTCTAGATCTGCTTTTGTTAACACCCAAATACAATTAGCATGTCTGATGGTATTCCCTAGGTCTTCTTAAATTA
This sequence comes from Bos taurus, assembly GCF_002263795.3. NCBI lineage: Eukaryota > Metazoa > Chordata > Mammalia > Artiodactyla > Bovidae > Bos > Bos taurus. Next base: position 71,403,294 of record NC_037328.1, on the reverse strand, counting down.
TCTACAGGCCAGGAGGCAGAGCCTAGCACATAACAAAGTATGTGCTTTATAACTGCTTATTAGTTCAGTTTCATAACAATTAAGCAGAGCAGGTAGTCAGTATATCTAATTCACACTATTAACACACTGGTTCTTGCCTGAAGGGTCTGATCCATGCAGAGCTCGCAGTTATTCCTTCTAACCCAGGAAGTAGTAAACCACAACTGCAGAGAAAGGGGGCAGCTCTACTTAGGCTACTGCTGGCGATGTCTCAGGTCTGTTCCTTTGTTCCAACTCTGAATTCAAGGTGACCAGTGTTAATTATATTCAATGATATGTAGAAAATAAAATGCAAAGCCCCAAAAAAGATTTGGGGACTGCTGGCAGCAAGCAGCTGCTGCTTCTCCCTTTCTTAAGAGAAGATTGGTTCTCTATGATTGAGAGAACTAAAAGTGAAAGTGAAGACGCTCAGTTGTGTCCGACTCTGCGACCCCATGGACAGTAGCCGACCAGGCTTCTCCGGCCATGGGATTTTCCGGGCAAGAGTACTGGAGTGGGCTGACGTTTCCTTCTCCAGGGGATCTTCCTAACCCAGGGATCAAACCCGGGTCTCCTGCATTGCAGACAGACGCTTTACCGTCTGAGCCATTTAGTTTGAGAGAACTAAAAGTTGAACTAAATCTACATTCATTGCTATAGATTTTACAAAAGGATAAAAGCAACTACAGACTGGTAAGTTTGCTGATGGAGAGGACTGAGCAGCTTGTTGAAGGCACATCATAAGCAGCTTTTAGTTTGTGTAAGGCCTGCCCTCAACCCCCAAAGCATAAGGTCTGCCCACCTTGTGGGCACCTAGACAATTCAGTGCCAAGCTAATGAGAGTAAAACAAAACAATGCCTGTCTCTTCTACCAACAGCCCAGACTATATTTCAGAAACTTCTGTTGCAAGGAAACCATTACTGCAAACATCAGGGAAAAAGGCCATCCTAATGGAGGACTTGGGCTAAATAGAAGTTTATACCTAATCACAAGACGGGTAGGAAAGGCAGGAGGGAAGCAACTGTGTGTACTGAAACAAGCTTCTTATGAATAACAGAAACATTTAACCAGACTTAAAATATCTGACATTTAAGCTAAAGCATGCTGGACAGTGTAGCTCAAGGTGCTCTATTAAGCTGGACATGAAACAGACCCGTGACTTGGGACACTTCACTGTAGGTTCTCTCTGCCTCACTGCTAAGAGAATGACCATTTCTAGACTGAAAGAAATGACAACTCAAGCTTGGGGCATGAAGATTTTTTGCCAGAACACAACTCTCTTGCATGCCTGGTTCTGTCAATGAAATATGAACTATGGCGCTCTAAAGTGTAAGACATTTTTAACAGCCTACTTACTAATTACCAAAAAAAAAAAAAGGCAAACGTCTGGGATACAGATTGGAAAAATCTCGTTTGCATAATTATGCCTGAAAACCTCAAGAAAACACCCAACCCATTTTGTCACCTTTCCAATGTGGATGCAGCCCTACCTGTAGCAGCACAACGTGCCTCTAATCTCAGTCTTCCTAATGATGTGAAGCACAAGGAGAAATACTGACCTGGTTTTATACTAAGGAGTTTTGAGTCTGAGGGAGTAGGAAAGTGCTGGCCTGTTGATAATGTAAACACTGGTGTTGGTGCTTGGAATGTCTGGGGTAGGGACCCTGCACGTAAACATGTTCTGACTCCACCTCAACTGCTGGCAGTCAGCCCTACCCGCACACCTAACGAGGCATTAACCCAAGTACCTTTGCCATTTGCTTGTTCCTCCTTTCCTTTCCAGTTATCACAAAACTCTGTTAAAGATGCAAGATCCACTGCTTTAATCCTAATGCAGCAAAGGCTAAGGACAGGGCCACTTCTGCTTTCCCCCAGAAGAGGAGGTTCATGGAAGCAAAAAAAAAAAGGACTCCTGTGCTGGAGTCTCAGGGATGGTCAAGCAGAGGCAGATAAGCCCTGCATGTTGCTGAGATCATTAGAGAAATGAGGGGAAACACTCATAACTTTTGCTGTAACCCCCTCAGTATCAAGTCTCCCTTATTACCTTTTCTGTTCTCTCTTCCCCACCCACGTCCAAAAGACCTAAAATTAGTCTTTGGTTTTGAATGTTTAGATTTTAAATACCCTTGAAATAGGTATTTGGCAGATCTTAATTTCTTCCAAGTGGGAAACAATACAGGGGAAGTGACAACTTGTAAATTACTCTTGGGCTGGATTCTCATTTGTTTGACCACTAGTTTGACAGATACTGATTTTTTAATGGGTCAAAACCAGAAGAATCCAAGGAGTTCAATGTTCCAGCAAAAGCTTTTTATAAGATTAAAGCATTTATTATAAATCTTAAAGCCAAGGCTGAAATCTCATTTGTGAAGATAATTGGACCCTCAAGGTCACTTTCGTTGTCTCATATCTTAACTCTTCACAAGGCAGGCACTGTGCTTACAAGTGTGCCACCATAAACAGAACATACCAGTCAGTTTATGGCCACTTCCTTTTCATCCTTTAAAAGGAATGGGACTCACTGAAGAGAGAAGTCAGTGAAAGGTGCTGCTGGTAAAAATAGAGGACTGACTGTCAAAACCCCTCCTAGCTACCCTTTATGCCCCAGGGAACATCTACTACTCTCAGAGTTATGTTCTATCAAAAACATCCTGCATTTTTAGGTTCTGGAATTAAAATTTAAACCTGTATTCAGTTCACGTCTAACTAAGTTTCAAAAGCTGCACCAAATCTACTAGGCTTTTTTTTTTTTTAATACTCTGCACTGCATGCTCTGTCTATATGCATGCGTTTGGATAATAAATATTAAATATGGGGGGGGACACACACAGAATCCATAAAATTAAAAATGAAACCAAACTGAACATTAAAAAAATAGTACATGGTCACTAGAGAAATGAGTTAAGGGCAGAAAATAAACTTGAGGTAACAATAGTGGCCCAACACCACTGATCGGAAATACCTGTAAAAATTCAAATAAGTGGAGATTCAAGTAACAAACCACCTGCTCCAACTTGGTCAGACTTCCCAGAGTCCCTGCTGATTCAGTCCATGAGCCGGCACTCACACAGCTCCTTGTAAATCCTCTTCCGCACTCGGGGCATGTCTTCTTGGGAAAACTGGAAAGGCTGCTCTAAGGCGAGGCACTTGCAGTACTGGAAAGGTCCCAAAAACACTTAAGTGGCATGTGGAGTTAAGTACTAGCCCAACACATCATTTTACCAGATGCAGACTTAACAGAATAGGGTCTAAGGCAAATGTTAAAGTTGGTTTAGACTTGTAAAACATACTGTTTTAAAACATTTACCTCCAAAAAAAAAAGTTACCTCCAAATTACAGTCAGATTTTCAGGTAAGTATATGGCTTGGAATACTCCCTCCCTCCCCACTCAATACTGTGAAAAGCAAAACTGCCAAAGGGGCTCCATTCTCAAGGTGAGAATGCTGAGAATGCAGTCAAACCTAATATGGCCTTTAAGTGAGAACCTGAGTTCTCAGACATTCATGAGTCATATGAGTGAGCCCATCTTCCAAGATCTTTGGAAATCTGTAAATCATGGATTATAAACTATGATTTCCTTCATAAATATAATAACTTTTTCAATAGCTCTTTGAAACCTAAGGGAACCTGCAGCATGAGAAAGCACAGTGTCTGAATGTGGCCCTTATTTAAAATCTAGTTCGTTTTTACTCTGTGGTAAAAGACTACTTGCCAGTGGTTAAAAAAATATAGTTAATTCTACAAATGCCAAGAGTGTATGACAGGACCAATTCAGGTCAGTCTCCAATGTGGCTTGCCAATAACCTCTGATAATACACGGGTGATACCATTTATCCTCAGCCTTAGAAGGTGGTTCTTCCTAATGATAATATATGAAAATGCAAGAACTACTGCTTTTCAGTGACATAGGTTTGGGAGGAGTGTTCTGTTACCTGTATGTAGTACCATGCACACATCAGAGGGATCCCCCTTCTCTTCTCTAAACCCAACAAGTTTATAAATTGTAAATACAAAAAAAAAAAAAAAATTCTTTACCTGGAGCACAAATACTCCACAGTCACTATCGTTTTTCTGTTGTGGAATACACTAAGGGGAAAAACAAAACAATTATTAAAACAAAATCAAGTGTTCTCTGTCAGATAAGAAAAGCTGCAGGAAACTTGTGTCCAAGACAGCTGGTATATACCTCTGCTTTACAAAGTGTTTTGAGTTTATGGAGGCACCTGGTCGCATGAAAAGAGCTATCAATCAGTAACTTAAACATGAGAAACATGTTTGCCTAAACATGAGAAATGGGAAGTCAAAAATCCTATTTTAAAACTTCCATGGATAATCATTTTTGCTATCAGTTCACTGACTATGGAATCAAAATGGAATCATGACTCAGAGAACGCAGACCTGGACCCTGAATACTTAGTACTAAACGCTGTTTGGCAGTCTTCACTCTTCATCTCGTATTTCACAACTCTGTCCTATTCTTTTAAAGACCCCTAAAGGTAAACAGAATGTTTTCCAAAGAACTGGTTACTATATTCTGCCTGGAAGTGTTGAAAGATCCTGATTAAATTTAGGGGAACACCTGGATATACTGTTGGGTAAGTTCAGAATATTCACAAGAGCAATTCTGCTTTCAACTAATAAACTAGGGTATTTAAAACACAAAACGTAAGTTTAAAAGTTAGCATTTAGTTCAAGGATAAATGCATAAACCTTGTCCCTTTGGTTTGAGTTAAAGGTTTATTTCAAGACTCTGCTTCTTTCACATTGTGTCATTGATCCAAATAGACCTGAGTTCAAGGACCTAATGGTCAATGGTTTTGATGAACTTTGGGGAAGGTCAGAGATGCTTCTTACTCCTAAGTGACTTGCCTACCTCAGATTATAAGGATCAAATGAGATCATACATATAAAAACACCGGGAAAACAAAGCAGTGCCCCATAAAATGCAAGACCCTGGTATCTGTGACAGAGTTAAGAGGGTAGGCCTGCTTACTCTGCCCCATACACAGCTTTACTGTCTACGGCTAAACATAGTGCTGCTTCTAGACTGTTCAGAACTGAAGCTCTCAAGCCACTTGTCTTCCCCAAATGCCTGGAAAGCAGCCCAGTGCACTTGCTCCCTTGGTGAATCCAAAATAGTCATGTCAGTATTTCTCTGGGTCTATATGAATCATCTGGAAATAAGAGCCATGAGGCAAGAAGCAGATGTCTTTTTTTTCAACAGAGCAACTATATCATCAGAAGCTGCCCCAGGGATGAAATGACTGAATTTACTTGCTCCAGCAAGCAGCGGGAAACTGGGCAGCCAGATGATGAATACTGAACTGAGGTTTATTCTGAGCTGCCTCCCTGCAGCCTCCAGACTCTCCTTTGGTTATCTTCATGATCAGTCTTCATATGCATTTAAAAACACCCACCCCTTAGATAATTTCAGCCCCTTGACATGCCTGGGTTTTCATTTTTTATCACTTACTTACCTTTGTAACAGCAGTCTGCCAACCCTGAAGAAATTCAGGTCTATTTTTTTCTCTGGCTTCAGTCAGCAAATACTTTCTTATATTCTGGTTAAAAAGAAACCACAACACAGATGCTGTGTTCCATCAGTTGGTGAAAAATGGAACCTGCCCACAGCAGATAGAAGCAAAAGAGGAGGCTGTGGCCCCACCACTGGGCAGAGATTGCATTAAAGAGTTTAGAGCTGGAACTTGACTTCAGACCTTTTTCACTTTATAGACTGAAGGACTCAGACCTTCTATACTATATGCACTTAAGACTGTGGACACTGGTATATGTTTTAATTAGACCTTTTTAATAAGATGGTCAGCCTTTTCCAGGAATAAGTCAGCTTGGTGAATTTGAAACTTAAATACTGGCAAAACAAAAAGAATGTCTTAATTACTGCCAATGCTTAACAGAGAGAAGGAATCCATGGCAGAAATCATTAATAACTGAAACTAAATTTAAACATTCTAGCCTTAGATATATTCCATATTTATGAGAGCTGCAGGTAAAAGTATCACTCAGTTTCTAGAAAGTTATATTATTTAAACTCATCCTGGATACTAAATACAGTCAAGTCCAATGCTGAAATCTCTCCCAAGACAAAGCCTATTGGAGTTTATACTTTTCCCCTACCCCCTCCACCTCTTTGTGCATATCTTTCTCTGCCTATCTTCTTGTAAGAGTGGAGTCAGAGGTTACATGAATTAAATTAACCCTCTGAAGGTGGAGGAGAAATGTGTATGTACATGTGTATGTACACAAGTGTATGTCTGTATTCGTATTTTTTCCCCATATATTGTATCATTCTGCAACTTGCCTTTTCAAACTCAGTAGGTCTTGTAAATCTTTCCCTGTTAAGACGCAAAGATCTGTTGGGTTGGCCAAAAAGTTAGGTATTTCTGTAAGATGGTATGGAAAAATCCAAGTGAACTTTTTGGCCAACCCATTACTATATTCTGTAACTGCTATGGTCTGTTTAATATTGTGAATATATAACAGTGTATCTATTTAGCTATTCTGTAGGTAGAGCTAAGTTTAGTTCATTTTGATTTTTCACTATTATCAATAATGCTGCAATGAACACCCTGGTGTGTGCCCCATTCTTGGTGCATACACAAGCACTTTTATGGAGTATATACCAAGAAACAGAACTAGTTTGTAATAGGATATGCATCTTTTTTACTTGAAAGGCACTTAGAAGCAACTAGAACTGCAGTTATTCCCCAAACGGCTGTATTAATTTATACACTCCACCAGAAAATATGAGAATGCCTATTTCCTTACACCCATTTTAGTACCATCAAACTTTTCCTAACACAATAGGCAAAAAAATGGAACCCTGAGGCAATTTTAATTTGTTGTTGTACATTCACTAGGTCGTGACTGACTCTTTGCAACCCCACTGACTGCAATACATTTCCCATTTTCTGGTGAGCATCTCTCCATGGGTTTAACAGCTACTGGCATTTTCCCTAAAAATTACTTATTTTATCCTTTGTCCATTTCTTAGATCTTTTTTTACTCATTTGTAGTTCTTTTAATATTCTAGAAAGTGACTTATATATGTCAGTAACATTTTCTCCAAGTTAATCCCTTTTAACTGTGACATGTAAGTTTCAAATTATGATATAGTCTTGCTTTTTTGGTTCTGGATAAGAAGGCTTTTCATATTCTGAGAACATAACATCTATATTTTAGTCTAACTTCCATAGTTTTATGTTTTATATTTAGATCATTATTCCATCTGGAATTTGTTTTTCTTATATATGAATAGTATGAAACAGAATTTGTATTTTACTTTTCCAAATAGCTAACTTTCCCAAGGCGTACATCAAATAGCTTGTCCTTCCTCAACTTTATCATATACTAAGTTCCCACATATACATGAGTTATTCCTAGATTCTCCATGTTGTTCCACCAATCTACTTGTCTACTCCTAACCAATATAATTAAAAGTTTTAATTATTAAAACTTTGTGATATGGTTTGACAACTAGTAGACCAAGTATTCCTTCTTTCAGTTTTTTTCTACTTCAAAACTACTTTAGCTGTCATGACATGAATTCTGCAATATAAATTCTAGGATGAGTTTATCAGGTTTCATTCAAAATCCTTCTGAGAAACTGATTAGGACAAAAATTGGTTTTTATTAGTTCAGGGAGAATTAATCTCCTAATATTGAGTGTGCCTATCTTTCCATCTATTGAGATTTCCTTTATATACGTTAGAGTTTTCATCTCAAAGAATGTCCCCTTTTTTGTTAGGGTATATTCCTGGGTAATTCACCTCTTTTTGCTTTTAAAAATGAAATCTGTTTACATTTTCTAACTAGCTCTTGCTAGTGCAGGAAAATCAGGAAACACACTGATTTTTCTTGCTTTGTATCCTGCCATCTTGTTGAACTCTTATTAGTTGAACTCTAATATTTTGCCAGCTGATTCTCTTGGCTATGATTCATTCTACAGAAGTTATTTTGAAGATACAAACCAATTTTAGCTCTAGGAGAAACCAAGAAAATGATTTCCGTTTTGTTTTTTCTTTTTGGCTGCACCTCACAGCATGCAGGATCTTAGTTCCCTAAGGGATCAAACCTGTGCCCCTTGCAGTGGAAGCATGCAGTCTTAACTGCCGGACCACCAGGGAAGTCCCAGAAAATGATTTCTATCCATATTCAAAATGTAGTTTAAAGGGAATGACTGAAAAAAAATCTGATGAAATCCAAATAGGGCAGGTATCTCAGAGAGGGATCCAGATCCTGGACTGCTACCTCTTCCCATCTGGAGGTTCCTCTTATAGTCCATTTCTCTGCCAACATGTTGACATGACATGACAGGAACTGATCACCTGTGGTACTGAATTCTGCTGTTCTATCCTAGAGCTGAGATACCATTTGGTCAATGACAAAATGAATAGGAAAAAAGGAGTGGGGGAGTATATTAACTTACCTCTACACAAAACTTAAAATGAATGCCTTGGGAATCATAAAATGAAATAATTCGATTAGAGAGTGTCACAGTAATGAGAGACCAGTGGACTTCCAGGTGAATAGGGATCAACAGAAGACTCTTTTTAAATAAATCCACCTGATCAAGAAAAAATAAAAGAAATGTAGCCATCACCATGGGCTTTCCAAACCAACAAGAAACAGCAGTTTCCATTTACTAACCCTTCACCTGCCCAAGGTCATAAATCTAGGAAGTGAAGCCAGAATTTGAAGCCAGATCTTAATCTAAAGCCCATGTTTATAACTAGTAAGCTAAAATACACAACAAAAAGGAAACTGAAGGTACAGAAAGCACTGTTTTCCACTTAACCTGCTAATCTGTGCTTATTAACTACCTAACATGATTTAACTTATTTTTAAGCTTAAATAATTTTCTTATATACATATTTGACCTAGAATCAATTCCTATCTAGGAAGGAATTGTGGTATTAGAAAACAGCATAACCTTCTTTTAGCCTTCTTTTAGAGATTCAGTATAGTAAGTCTGGTCAAGTTCAAATTGTAGCTCTGTGGTTAGAAGACTTTGGTAATTTGCATCGATTCTTTGTTCCTTAATTTCCTCAATTATAAACTACAGATAACAATAGTATCCACTTTATGAATTTGTTGAGAGTGACAATACATGTAAAGTGCACTAAGTATGCTTAACCATTATATGTAGCCAATAAATCTTAGCTGTTATCATTATCACTACCTTGGATCTCTCAGTTGTCGAAATTGAGAAAAATATCCTTGATAATTATTTATATGTCCTTTATATCCCAATTCACGCTTCATATCCTAATACATGTGCTTTAAAATCTAGAAGCATTCACTATACCACTTAAAATCCTAGTTGTGGACTGGATGATAAAGAAGTAGGTATTCATTAGACATTTTATAGAAGGATGAATGGATTTTTTTTCAGGTGTTTTTAAAAGTGTTTTAGTGATTCCTTGCTGCTGCTAAGTCACTTCAGTCGTGTCTGACTCTGTGCGACCCCATAGACGGCAGCCCACCAGGCTTCCCCGTCCCCGAGATTCTCCAGGCAAGAACACTGGAGTGGGTTGCCATTTCCTTCTCCAATGCATGAAAGTGAAAAGTGAAAGTGAAGTCACTCAGTCGTGTCTGACCCTTTGCGACCCCATGGACTGCATGCAGCCTACCACGCTCCTCCGTTGGTGGGGTTTTCCAGGCAAGAGTACTGGAGTGATTCCTTGAATTAAAACAATTATAAGACTATTTTAAACTAGATTCTTAGCAACTATTTCTCAAGCCTTCTTTGCTTTCTGATATTCAGATAATGTCCTGCTCTAGAAGAATCTTCCACTAGTTTACATGACCTTGGAACAAAGCACTTCTGCAAAGTTTCTGTATCCATAAATCTGGGAAGTAAGGTGGACAGGAAATATTAAACAGGACAGACAACTGGTCCTTTCTGGCTCAAAAATTCTGAGTATCTAAAACAAGGAATCATATTTAAAATACAGTATTAAATGAGACCAAATTTACATTTTTCTTAAAAAGAAACTTAATTATAAAGCAATTTTAAAATAAAAATTACAAAGTACAGATAAAAAGATACACTTCAGTTTACATCTTTCCAGATCTTTTTCTTCTTTAATGTATTAATTTTCACACACACACACACACAACCTTATTACATATAATTAAGAATGATATGTGTGGATATATTATTGATATCAATTATTTGCTGTCCTCCCTATAAGAGGGAGGCTCAAACGGTAAAGAATCTGCCTACAGTGCAGGAGATCCAGATTCGATCCCTGGTTCAGGAAGATACCCTAGAGAAGGGAATGGCAACCCACTCCAGTATTCTTGCCAGAGAATCCCGTGGACAGAGGAGCCTGGAAGGCTACAGTCCATGGGGTTGCAGAGTCAGACACAGACATGGTTGAGCAACTAACACTTTCAGTTCCCTGTAAGAGGATTATACAGAAGAACTACCTACTGCCATGTGGCTTCGCTGCCCCTCCCAGGGGGAGAAAGGTAGTCACATGCTTTGCTTTAACCTATGCATGGTAAAGAGAAGTGAATTTATGTCATGACCAAGCTGAAGCTTCAAGAACCATCATGTGGCTCTAAGATGGACATGTCTCAAGATTAGGTGCTGCTCCTTTAGTCTGAATCCCATTAATGGGATAAAGATGAAAAAACATAGCACCATCTCTTAGATACAGGGAAAGCATTTGATAAAACTTAACATCTATGATTAAAAGCTGTCAGCAAACCACAAATAGGAGGTCTCTTCCTTAACTTGATGCTGCTGCTAAATCACTTCAGTCATGTCCGACTCTGTGAGACCCCACAGACGGCAGCCCACCAGGCTCCCCCGTCCCTGGGATTCTCCAGGCAAGAACACTGGAGTGGGCTGCCATTTCCTTCTCCAATGCATGAAAGCGAAAAGTGAAAGTGAAGTCGCTCAGTCATATCCGACTCTTAGCAACCCCATGGAATGCAGCCAACCAGGCTCCCCTGTCCATGGGATTTTCCAGGCAGGAGTACTGGAGTGGGGTGCCATTGCCTTCTCCGCCTTAACTTGATAAAGAGTATCTATAAAAAACCTACAAATGACATCATAAATAGCAGTGAAAAACTGAATTCTTTCTTTCCAAGGCAAAGGTGTCTTCCCTCATTACTTTTATTCAACAATGTACTGGAAGTCCTAGCCAGTGCAATCAAGCAAGAAAAAGATGGCATACAGTTTGGAAAGGAAGAAATAAAACAGTCACTACCTGTTGACATAATCATTTATGAAAATCTCATGAATCTACAAAAATCTAGAATCAGTAAGTGAGTTTGACAAGTCACAGGATACAAGGTCAATACAGAGAAATCAACTGTATTTCTCTATACTAACTGCAAATAATTGAAAAATAACATTTTTAAAATTCTGTTTATAGCAGTTTCAGAAATATGAAATACCTATGATACATTTAGGTGCAAGATCTGTACACTAAGATTTAAAAAATATTGCTGAAAAAAATTAAAGATCCAAATAAATGGAAAATATACCATGTTTATAGACTGAAAGACAATACTGTTAAGGCCTCCATTGTCTCCAAATGAACGTACAGATTAAACACAATCCCAATCATAACCCAGCAAGTTTTTTAAAAGTAGAGATTGACAAACTGATTCTGAAATTTTGATGAGAATGTGAAAGGACCTAGAATTGCCAAAGCTATCTGAAAAAGAAGGCTAAACATGGCCATTTACACTGATTTTAAGACAAACTGTAAAGACAGTGATCAAGACAGTGTGGTATTGCCTAAGAACAAAGAGGTCAGTGCAAAAGAACATAAAGTCCAGAAATAGGCCCACACATATACGGTCAATCAACTTTCTACAAAGATGCCAAAGCAATTAAAATGGGAAAGACAAGTCTTTTCAGGAAACGCCACTGAAACAACTGGATATGCATCAGTTCAGTTCAGCCACGTCCGCAGCACGCCAGGCCTCCCTGTCCATCACCAACTCCCACAGTCCACCCAAACCCATGTCCATTGAGTCGGTGATGCCATCCAACCATATGGAGGGGGAAGAAAAATCTTGATCCCTACCTTATGATTACACAAAAACTGAGATGCACCAGAGATGTAAATGTAAAACCTAAAACTATAAAGCTGTTAGAAGAAAATATATGAGGCAGATATTTCTTAGACCAGATATAGAAAGCAAGACTATAAAAGAAAAGAGTATGGTAAATTAGATTTCATAAAAATAAAAGTCTCTATTCATCAAAATGCATATTAAAGAAATAAGGAGAAAAGTTAGAGACTGAGACAAAACAATAAAAAGTATAGATTTGACAGAAGACATATCCAGAACTCAAGGACTTGTTTACAATACTTTTCATTCATATCATTCACTCGTTTTTCTATTGAGTTGGTGAGGTTGTTTTCTAACTGATGTGTAGAAGCACTTATATATTTAAAAAATAGTTCTTTGATATTTGATATAAATATACAGTTGATATCAAATATTTGACATAAATATCAAATGTTTTTCCCAGTTTACTGTTTATCTTTTTATACAGTTGAATTAATTCATTTTTCTTTTATATCATCAGAGTTTTAAGTTGTACACACAGAATGGACTCTGGTGCTTTGAGATAAATTTTTTAAAATTCTGCTGTGAATTTTCTTTGTACTTTCATTGTTTCACTATTTGTTGCATTCCAAATTCTTGGTTGCTCCATAATTTTTCTTAAAGTAATCAAACTCAGTAAGTACTTAATTCTTCTATTTTTCCTTTTTTCTTGAATAATAATGGCATTTATGACTATTATTTTTTTTCTCAAAACAGATTTCATTTTATTCCATAGTGGCTGCTAAGATTGTGTTCCCTTTTCTGTCCTTTACTGTATAATCTATTTTCTTTTAGACCCAAGGGTTATATCAAGTAATGTGTATATGTGTGAAAATTTTAAAGATTTTTTTTAGACCTTTTATTATTTATTTTTAATTTGATTGAACTGTGGTTAAGGAATAGTATATGTAATAATTTTGGCCAAGTACATAATCAATTTTTACAAATGTTTCTTGGATATAAGAATAATTTTTTGAGGGTATAAAGATCTAGTATAAATCTATTAAACCAAAAACACTGGTTGTATTTTTCATATATGATCTTATTTTTTATCTGCTAGATTTGTCCAACCATGAAAGAGGTCTCTCAATATCACTGTTTACCAACGTCTCCTTGCTTTTGTAATCATGTTATATCTCCTGTGTACTAAAATTTTATCACAGTGTACTTTTTACCCTAAATTCTACCTCATCTGCTGTTAATACTGCTGTTCCTCCTTTTTGCTTGCCACTGCCACTTCTTTCTTTTTTGGTTTGCATTTGCTTAGTACCTGTCACTTTACTTTCAAGTTTTTTCATATTATTTTATGTTTGTTTCTTATACATACATATAGTTGGATTTTCTGATTTAATCCAATCTGAGAGTCCAAGGGATGGAACAATTTAATTTATTCTATTTAATGAAATGACACTGAATTATACTTGGCTTTATTCCTTCAATTTCATGTCATTTATTATTCAGAAAATTTTCCATGCTATTTACAAAACATACCTTGTTTTACTGTACTGTGCAGATATTGCATATTTTATAAATTAAAGATTTATGGCAACCCTGCATAGATAAAGCCTATTGGCACCATTTTTCCAACATTTGTTTACTTCATGTCTCTTTGCCACATTCTGGTAATTCTTGCAATATTTCAAATTTTTTCATTGTTATTATATTCATTATAGTTATTCATGATCAGTGATCTTTGATATTACTGCTCTAACTCACTCAGGCTCAGGGGATGGTTAGCATTTTTTTTTTTTTTTTTTTAGCAAAAAGGTACTTTTAATTAAGGTATGCACATTATTTTTTTTATGCATAATACTGTTGCAAACATAAGGGACTATTGTGTAAACAACTTTTATATGCACTGGGAAAACAAAAAAATCTGGTGACTCCCTTTTTTGCAATATTCACTTTATTGCCGTGGCTGGAACCAAACCAACAATACCTTCAAGATATACCTGTCTAACCTTTCTCTACTCCATACTACACATGATCATCTTTCCTCAGCTACGTAACTTCTCCTGGTTAAGTAGCATCCTATTATATGGATGTATATACATATCTTTATTTATATATATTTTATATTTACTTTTATTTATTTATTTGGCTGCACCAGGTCTTAATTGTGGCACTTGCGATCTCTGTTGGAGCATGTGGGATGGATCTAGTTCCCTGACAGGGATCAAACCCAGGACCCTGCATTGGGAGCCCAGAGTCTTAGCCACTGGATCACCAAGGAAATCTCGGACATATATTTTTCAGTTGACCAATCCCCTACTAATTAGCTGTCCTCAATTTTGCTAATATAAACACCACCACAGCCCATCTAGTGGCACAAGTTACATGCTCGGAAGTCATCTTTCACAATTCCTCTTCTTCATCCCTCATAACCTACTCATCACCAAGTCCTGTTAATTTATTACTATTTTTTTTATTTTATTTTTAAACTTTACAATATTGTATTGGTTTTGCCAAATATCGAAATGAATCCACCACAGGTATACATGTGTTCCCCATCCTGAACCCTCCTCCCTCCCCATACCATCCCTCTGGGTCGTCCCAGTGCACCAGCCCTCCTGTTAATTTACTTCCTAGGTCACACTCGTATTTGTGTACAACTCCCATCTCTTCTACTACTGTAATTTAAAGTACACTTAATATGCAGTGGTCTCCTACTCACATCAACTTTGCTCCCACATTCATCCATCTTCAGTGCCACTTAGAGCAAAATACAAATTGGATGTCATCACCTAAAACCCTTCAATAGATTCTTACACATTTAGGATAAAATTTAAAATGTAGGCCACAAGGCCCTGCATCTCTGAATCAGATTCACTTCATGACACTCTCTTCTTTAGTCTCTGCGTTCCGGCTATTCTTTCTTCTCCCATGCTTCTACCAGCATAATAGCACTACTGATGATGCCTTGTACAAAAAACTACCTAGCAATGTTCAATCAGCTGTTTGTACTTTGCAAAAATAGTTTACACCCATAATTACTGAAGACTTAATATCAAAAATAGAACATAAATAGGCTTTTAAAATAATGTTTCTGACACAGTCAATGAATAAAGAGAGATATTAAGGTTGGAAAGAACCTTAGGGATTGCTTTATCATTTTGTTTTTATAAATAAGCAATCTGAAGCCCAAATTAACCTTATCTAAGTTGGACAGCCAGCTAATAACAGTGTCAGAACCTTTAACTTCCAATCCAGTGCTCTATGTTCTAGCAGATTCCAATCAACTGGATAGATTCAGAAATTTTACTAGTGTCTTGTCCTTCAAACAAAAAGATTTAAAAGATATAATAAAAAGCAACTTTAAGTTAATGGGCCTGTTTCTACTATATATCATACTGGCAGTAAAGACAGCTTCATCTGCACTTCAAATTTAGAATAAAAAAGAAATAAAGCAAATACCTTTTTAGTCCATCTTTTTACTCCATTATATCCTTTGGTAACCAGCTGTCTATGAAAAAAGCTGTTGAAGAAGTGAACCTAGAAAGACATCAAATACAAGCACTCAAGATTATATAGGCTGTGTCAGGACTTAAAAGGGAAATTTAAAAATTCCTGAATGTAAGACAGACCGAAAAATGAGGAAAACTTTTTTCTTAAAAATAATGACAAAAACATACATTACAGCAGTTTACAGAAGACTATTTCAAATTTTCATTAGAATGACCTTACAGATGTGGTCTCTTATCAGAACTGGACTGGGGCAATAAACAGATGACCTGAATCCAATCAAGTAAAGAAACAATCTGATAAATCTTGTCAAATCAGGTGATAAAGTTGAAAGAATAAGGTAACAGTTACCTTGAACTCAAGGGATGGGAAGTACAAAACTAATCCCATTTGAGGAATGTGGATTTGGAGACTTCTATAGTCATCTCTTCAAGAAAATCAGAGATACCAAAGGAACATTTCATGCAAAGATGGGCTCGATAAAGGATAGAAATGGTATGGACCTAACAGAAGCAGAAGATATTAAGAAGAGATGGCAAGAATACACAGAAGAACTGTACAAAAAAAGATCTTCACGACCCAGATAATCACAATGGTGTGATCACTCACCTAGAGCCAGACATCCTGGAATGTGAAGTCAAGTGGGCCTTAGAAAGCATCACTATGAACAAAGCCAGTGGAGGTGATGGAATTCCAGTTGAGCTATTTCAAATCTTGAAAGATGATGCTGTGAAAGTGCTGCACTCAATATGCCAGCAAATTTGGAAAACTCAGCATTGGTCACAGGACTGGAAAACATCAGTTTTCATTCCAATCCCAAAGAAAGGCAATGCCAAAGAATGCTCAAACTACTGCACAATTGCACTCATCTCACACGCTAGTAAAGTAATGCTCAAAATTCTCCAAGCCAGGCTTCAACAATACATGAACCGTGACCTTCCAAGTTCAAACCAGTTCAAGCTGGTTTTAGAAAAGGCAGAAGAACCAGAGATCAAATTGCCAACATCTGCTGGATCATAGAAAAAGGAAGAGAGTTCCAGAAAAACATCTATTTCTGCTTTATTGATAATGCCAAAGCCTTTGACTGTATGGATCACAATAAACTGTGGAAAATTCTGAAAGAGATGGGAATACCAGACCACCTGACCGGCCTCTTCAGAAACCTATATGCAGGTCAGGAAGCAACAGTTGGAACTGGACATGGAACAACAGACTGGTTCCAAATAGGAAAAGGAGTACATCAAGGCTGTATATTGTCACCCTGTTTATTTAACTTCTATGCAGAGTACATCATGAGAAAGGCTGGGCTGAAAGAAGCACAAGCTGGAATCAAGATTGCCAGGAGAAATATCAACAACCTCAGATATGCAGATGACACCACCCTTATGGCAGAAAGTGAAGAGGAACTAAAGAGCCTCTTGATGAAGGTGAGAGAGGAGAGTGAAAAAGTTGGCTTAAAACTCAACATTCAGAAAACGAAGATCATGGCATCTGGTCCCATCACTTCATGGGAAATAGATGGGGAAACAGTGGAAACAGTGGCAGACTTTATTTTTTTGGGCTCCAAAATCACTGCAGATGGTGATTGCAGCCATGAAATTAAAAGACGCTTACTCCTTGGAAGGAAAGTTATGAACCTAGATAGCATACTGCAAAGCAGAGACATTACTTTGCCAACAAAGGTCCATCTAGTCAAGGCTATGGTTTTTCCAATGGTCATGTATGGATGTGAGAGTTGGACTGTGAAGAAAGCTGAGTGCTAAAGAATTGATGCTTTGAACTGTGGTGTTGGAGAAGACTCTTGAGAGTCCCTTGGACTGCACAGAGATCCAACCAGTCCATTCTAAAGGAGATCAGTCCTGGGTGTTCTTTGGAAGGACTGATGCTAAAGCTGAAACTCCAATACTTTGGCCACCTCGTGCGAAGAGTTGACTCCTTGGAAAAGACCCTGATGCTGGGAGGGATTGGGGGCAGGAGGAGAAGGGGATGACAGAGGATGAGATGGCTGGATGGCATCACCAACTCGATGGACATGAGTTTGGATGAACTCCGGGAGTTGGTGATGGACAGGGAGGCCTGGCGTGCTGCAATTCATGGGGTCACAAAGAGTCAGACACGACTGAGCGACTGAACTGATAGTCATGAAAGTGTCTTAGTCGTGTCGGACTCTTTGGGACCCCATGGACTTTCCATGGAATTCTCTAGGCCAGAAGTCTGGAGTGGGTAGCCTGCCCTTCTCCAGGGGATCTTCCCGACCCAGGAATTGAAGCAGGGTCTCCTGCATTGCAGGTGGATTCTTTACCAACTGAGCTATCAGGGAAGCCCAGTAGTAACTATAAAAAGGTCACTGCTAACACTGAAAAAACTAGTCATATGGCGCATCATGTTCTGCATCCTTGGCCTTTTCAAAATTCTGGCTTATAAATGACTGTCAGCTCACCAGAGAGAGTAAACATACTATGGTCTTCTAGCGTTTACTCAGTAACTTTGACTCACTTGAGATAAAACTGCTCGTTAGTGCTGAGGTTCTCAGGATGTGGCCATCAGACCAGCAGTGTAAGTATCACCTGGGAACTTGTTAAAATACAAATTCTCAGGCCC
Organism: Bos taurus; assembly: GCF_002263795.3. Taxonomy (NCBI): domain Eukaryota; kingdom Metazoa; phylum Chordata; class Mammalia; order Artiodactyla; family Bovidae; genus Bos; species Bos taurus. The sequence continues at coordinate 71,385,116 of NC_037328.1, read as the reverse complement.
CACTCAAGGCTTAATAAAGCAGAAACTATGAGAGTGGGCTCAGCAATCTGGTATCTGAGGATTCTGATGCACATCTGTCTTGAGAACCCTGGAGCCTTCAGTTCAGTTCAGTCGCTCAGTCGTGTCCGACTCTTTGCGACCCCATGAATCACAGCACGCCAGGCCTCCCTGTCCATCACCAACTCCTGGAGTTCACTCAGACTCACGTCCATCAAGTCAGTGATGCCATCCAGCCATCTCATCCTCTGTCGTCCCCTTCTCCTCTTGCCCCCAATCCCTCCCAGCATCAGAATCTTTTCCAATGAGTCAACTCTTCCCATGAGGTGGCCAAAGTACTGGAGGTTCAGCTTTAGTATCATTTCTTCCAAAGAAATCCCAGGGCTGATCTCCTTCAGAATGGACTGGTTGGATCTCTGTGCAGTCCAAGGGACTCTCAAGAGTCTTCTCCAACATCACAGTTCAAAAGCATCAATTCTTCGGCACTCAGCTTTCTTCACAGTCCAACTCTCACATCCATACATGACCATTGGAAAAACCATAGCCTTGACTAGATGGACCTTTGTTGGCAAAGTAATGTCTCTGCTTTGCAGTATGCTATCTAGGTTGGTCATAACTTTTCTTCCAAGGAGTAAGCGTCTTTTAATTTCATGGCTGCAATCACCATCTGCAGTGATTTTGGAGCCCAAAAGAATAAAGTCTGACACTGTTTCCACTGTTTCCCCATCTATTTCCCATGAAGTGATGGGACCAGATGCCATGATCTTCGTTTTCTGAATGTTGAGTTTTAAGCCAACTTTTTCACTCTTCTCTTTCACCTTCATCAAGAGGCTTTTGAGTTCCTCTTCACTTTCTGCCATAAGGGTGGTGTCATCTGCATATCTGAGGTTATTGATATTTCTCCCGGCAATCTTGATTCCAGCTTGTGCTTCTTTCAGCCCAGCCTTTCTCATGATGTACTCTGCATAGAAGTTAAATAAGCAGGGTGACAATATACAGCCTTGATGTACTCCTTTTCCTATTTGGAACCAGTCTGTTGTTCCATGTCCAGTTCCAACTGTTGCTTCCTGACCTGCATATAGGTTTCTGAAGAGGCCGGTCAGGTGGTCTGGTATTCCCATCTCTTTCAGAATTTTCCACAGTTTATTGTGATCCATACAGTCAAAGGCTTTGGCATTATCAATAAAGCAGAAATAGATGTTTTTCTGGAACTCTCTTGCTTTTTCAATGATCCAGCGGATGTTGGCAATTTGATCTCTGGTTCCTCTGCCTTTTCTAAAACCAGCTTGAACATCTGGAAGTTCATGGTTCACGTATTGCCGAAGCCTGGCTTGGAGAATTTTGAGCATTACTTTACTAGCGTGTGAGATGAGTGCAATTGTGCAGTAGTTTGAGCATTCTTTGGCATTGCCTTTCTTTGGGATTGGAATGAAAACTGACCTTTTCCAGTCCTGTGGACACTGCTGAGTTTTCCAAATTTGCTGGCCTATTGAGTGCAGCACTTTCACAGCATCATCTTCCAGGATTTGAAATAGCTCAACTGGAATTCCATCACCTCCACTGGCTTTGTTTGTAGTGGTGCCTTCTAAGGCCCACTTGACTTCACATTCCAGGATGTCTGGCTCTAGGTGAGTGATCACACCATCGTGATTATCTGGATGGTATCCATAAAAATGCTTATAGCCTTAGCCTTAGGTATCCATAAAAATGCTTATAGTAGCCATCTCTAGGCATTGATTCTGAAACTTTTGAGTGCATCAGAATCTGAAGGGCTTATTAAAACAGATTGCTAGGACCTGCTCTCCAGTTTCAGACTTACCAGAAATTTTGGATGGATCCAAAAATTTGTGCTTCTAGTAAATTCTCACATGATGCTGATGCTGCTGGTTTGGGGACCATACTTTGAGAACCACTTTCAATTAGTTCAGTCACTCTGTCATGTCCAACTCTTTGCGACCCCAGGGACTGCAGCATGCCAGGCTTCCCTGTCCATCACCAGCTCCCGGAGCTTGCTCAAACTCATGTCCATCGAGTCAGTGATGCCATCCAACATCTCATCCTCTGTCGTCCCTTTCTCCTCCTGCCTTCAATCTTTCCCAGCATCAGGACCTTTTCCAATGAGTCAGTTCTTCACATCAGGTGGTCAAAGTATTGCAGTTTCAGCTTCAGCATCAGTCCTTCCAATGAGTATTCAGCACTGATTTCCTTTATGATGGACTGGTTTGATCTCCTTGAAATCCAAGGGACTCTCAATAATCTTCTCCAACACCACAGTTCAAAGCATCAATTCTTCAGCACTCAGTTTTCATTATGGTCCGACTCTCACATCCATATATGACTGTGGAAAAACCATTAGCTTTGACTAGATGGACTTTTGTTGGCAAAGTAATGTCTCTGCTTTTTAATATGCTGTATAGGTTAGTCATAGCTTTTCTTCCAAGGAGCAAGTTTCTTTTAATTTTATGGCTGCAGTCACCATCTGCAGTGATTTTGGAGCCCCCACAAAATAAAGTCTGTCGCTGTTTCCATTGTTTCCCCATCTATTTGCCGTGAAGTGATGGGCCTGGATGCCATGATCTTCCTTTTTTGAATGCTGAGTTTTAAGTCAACTTTTTCACTATCCTCTTTCACTTTCATCAAGAGACTCTCTAGTTCTTCTTCACTTTCTGCCGTAAGGGTGGTGTCATCTGCATATCTGAGGTTATTGATGTTCTTCCGGCAATCTTCATTCTAGCTTGTGTTTCATCCAGCCCGGCCTTTTGCATGATGTACTCTGCTCTCTAATGTAAATAAGCAGGGTGACAATATACAGCCTTGAGGTACTCCTTTCCTGATTTGGAACCAGTCTGTTGTTCCATGTCTGGTTCTAACTGATGCTTCTTGACCTGCATACAGATTTCTTAGGAGGCAAGTAAGGTGGTCTGGTATTCCCATCCCTTTAAGAATTTTCCATAGCTTGTTATGATCCACACAGTCAAAGGCTTTGGCATAGTCAATAAAGCAGAGGTAGATGTTTTTCTGGGATTCTCTTGCTTTTTGATCGTCCAGAGGATGTTTGCAATTTGATCTCTGGTTCTTCTGCCTTTTCTAAATCCAGATTGAATATCTGAACTTCACATACTGTTGAAGCCTGGCTTGGAGAATTTGGGGCATTACTTTGCTAGCATGTGAGATGAATGCAATTGTGCAGTAGTTTGAACATTCTTTGGCATTGCCCTTTTGTGGGACTGGAATGAAAACTGACCTTTTCTAGTCCTGTGGCCACTGATGAGTTTTCCAAATTTGCTTCCATATTGAGTGCAGCACTTTCACAGCGTCATCTTTTAGGATTTGAAATTGAAGTTCAGCCGGAATTCCATCACCTCCACTAGCTTTGTTGTAGTGATGCTTCCTAAGACCCACTTGACTTCCCACTTGAAGTGACTTCCCACTTGAAGGCCCACTTGAGCCAGGATGTCTGGCTCTAGGTGAGTGATCACATCATCGTGGTGGTTATCTGGGTCTTGAAGAACTTTTTTGTATCGTTCTGTGTATTCTTGCCACCTCTTCTTAATATCTTCTGCTTCTGTTAGGTCCATACCATTTCTGTCCTTTATTGTGTCCATTTTTGCATGAAATGTTCCCTTGGTATCTCTAATTTTCTTCAAGAGATCTCTAGTTTTTCCCATTCTATTTTTTTCCACTATTTCTTTGCACTGATCTCTGAGGAAGGCTTTCTTATCTCTCCTTGGAAGAGAGATAAGAACTCTCTTTGGAGAGAGAGTTGTAACTCTGCATTCAGGTCTTTGGAACTCTGCATTCAAATGGGTATATCTTTCTTCTTCTTCTTTGCCTTTAGCTTCTCTTCTTTTTTCAGCTATTTGTAAGTCCTCCTCAGACAGCCAATTTGCCTTTTTGCATTTCTTTTTTTTGGGGATGGTCTTGAACACTGCCTCCTGTACAATGTCACAAACCTCTGTCCATAGTTCTTCAGGCACACTATCAGATCTAATCCTTCGAATCTATTTGTTACTTCCACTGTATAATTGTTAAGGGATTTGATTTAGGTCATACCTGAACGGTCTAGTGGTTTTCCCTACTTTTTTCAAAAATCTGCATTTCTAGTAAATTCCCACGTGATGCTGATGCTGCTGGTTTGGCGACCATACTTTGAGAACCACTTTCAGTTGTGTCTTTTTTTATACCGTGAAGGTTTAGAATTAAATGCAGTGGTGATAAAGGGAAATTGTAGTTTTGAAATGAATACTTTTATGTTAAAAATCATCTGTATGTTTAGATTTACACTTTGATTAAGAGAATTTGACAAAATAGAGAATCTGACAGATTAGCTTCATGATTCCAATTTAAAATGTTTAATCAATGTTTTATTTTAAGTGGAGAGTTATGACATTTTGTCTCTATTAATAAAGTGTTGGAATCTGAGATTCCTTATATTTACCTGTTTAAATTATTAGACTTATGAAAGTTCATGAAGTACTTAAAAAGGTTTTGCTTTACTGGAAAGGTTTTGCTTGTTGAAATTAATGGCTACCAATCAGGCAATCAGTATTCAGAAACAAAATATATTAAATAAAAAAAAATAGCTTTTTGATATGTAACTAAGCTCTTGAGGGAATTTTAGAGTTTACTGGGGGTTAGTTTGTATTTAAACTGAGTATCAAAGATTAATCCAAGAAAAAGTGAAGATGAACACACTTTACTACATTTTTTAAGAGAATAAGACATTAAGTTAAAAAAATTCTTTAAGTTAAATTTAAATGCTTAAAGTGAACAGTCCTTTTTGTGCATGTTAAAAAAAAAAAGCCTCCCCAAGATATCAAAAATATCAAAAATACACCCACTCTGAAATAAATAAGCAGGAAAACACTGGCATGACTTTATGCTCACATGATTTTATAGAACTTATGCCCAATTCTAGCACATGATCAAGACAAACATCTTTTTAAAAAATCTAAGAAATATCAAATAATTACAATTTTTTAAAAAAGAAAAGCTTCTTTCTTTAAAAGAAAAAGCTTTCTTTCTTCTTTTTACATAGGACCCTCTCTCCTGTAGAAAAAGTTTTCACTTACTTTGTCTGGGACTGCATCCATTATCAGCTCACCATACATATTTATGACCTATAAAAAGTCAATATAAAACCCATTAACCCCACATACAATTCAGAACATCCACTCAGAAGGAATAACATAGCTACTGCTAATAGTAATCAAACCTTTCTAATACTGGGTGAGTGAGCAGTCACTTCAGTAAGGAATGAGGAATACTTGATTCCAAAAGATAATTGTGAGGTCAACCCAGATGTTGCATTTTACACTTCATTGTCCAACATCCTCTGCAGCTTTTCTATGGTGAGAATATACAATACACTCACCTGGTCATTCAGCCAATTCTGACCATCCAGGGTTGCTAGATCATCCATATCCAGCATGTGCTTATTGTAGAAGATGCGGAAGTTGCATTTTTGATGTCTGGCCCGATAGTTTGTTATTTCCCTATTGATAAATGGTTTTCTGAAACAGAAATATTTTGAAAGTAAAACAACAAAAGTTTAACTCAGTTTATTGTTAAGTATCAGGTTTTTTTTTTTTTAATCAAGAGAAAAGTCCTATAAGCCAATAATTTTCTTTTCAAGGACTTAACTTAAGCATCATCGACAAACCTATTAGAAAAGTCTTCATTAAAGACATCTTTTAATCTTCCAAGGACATCTTTTTCACTGAGTGGGACCAAACTGCCATACTTCTTCATAACCTCATCTAGGAATCCTTAAATAAAGGAAGAAAGAAAAGATAAGATGGAAAGAGCCGTTTTCAGCAAAGTCATTGTCCCAATACTTAACCTATACCCAACATATAACATATGTTTAAATTACATTACTAAATGTATTATGCTAAAAATAAATCTTTTAAAAGATAAGGTATCATTTCACATTGGATTGCTAGAAAGAGAATAGCTAGCTGAAATTATAAAGATTGACATTTTTCAGTACCTTAACCTTGGAGAAGAATCCAATTTCCTAAAGGTAAAATCTAAAAGGTTTAATCACCTGGTTAAATGTGTCTATCACGTTTGGTAACTGAAGAAATTATCTTCTTAAAATTCACAATTAGAGGGAATTGTTGAGATCACTGTCAGTTGTATTTACTATTTGATAAAGGTATGAAATTTCACATCTCAAAAGAGGACAAATTCTAAGGCATTTTTAATATCATACAATTTGATAGTTATTATACAAGCTGGAATCAAGATTGCCAGGAGAAATATCAATAACCTCAGATATGCAGATGACACCAACCTTATGGCAGAAAGTGAAGAGGAACTAAAGAGCCTCTTGATGAAAGTGAAAGAGGAGAGTGAAAAAGTTGGTGTAAAGCTCAACATTCAGAAAACGATCATGGCATCTGGTCCCATCATTTCATGGGAAATAGATGAGGAAACAGTGGAAACAGTGTCAGACTTTATTTTTTTGGGCTCCAAAATCACTGCAGATGGTGACTGCAGCCATGAAATTAAAAGACACTTACTCCTTGGAAGGAAAGTTATGACCAACCTAGATAGCATATTCAAAAGCAGAGACATTACTTTGCCAACAAAGGTCCATCTAGTCAAGGCTATGGTTTTTCCAGTGGTCATGTATGGATGTGAGAGTTGGACTGTGAAGAAAGCTGAGTGCTAAAGAATTGATGCTTTGAACTATGGTGTTGGAGAAGACTCTTCAGAGTCCCTTGGACTGCAAGGAGATCCAACCAGTCCATTCTAAAGGAGATCAGTCCTGGGTGTTTTTTGGAAGGACTGATGCTAAAGCTGAACCTCCAATACTTTGGCCACCTCATGCGAAGAGTTGACTCCTTGGAAAAGACCCTGATGCTGGGAGGGATTGGGGGCAGGAGGAGAAGGGGATGACAGAGGATGAGATGGCTGGATGGCATCACTGACTCGATGGATATGAGTTTGGATGAACTCCGGGAGTTGGTGATGGACAGGGAGGCCTGGCATGCTGCGATTCATGGGGTCGCAAAGAGTTGGACACAACTGAGTGAACTGAACTGAACTGAATACTTATGATACTGCATAACTCTATGAGATGAGCTTAACTGGATAATAGCTGGTGAGGAACATTTTAAAAGAGGAAACAGAATTAAAGGATGACTTCTTAGCCAGATATAGGCTAGTCTTTACACCAATTTAAGTAACATGTATATGCATTTTAATGGCTTCCAAGAGGATCCACTGAAGAAATATACCTAAAAATATCCTAGGAAGTAAAACCAGGATATTATTTCTAAGTAACTTCAAAGAAGCTGAGAGAAGGCTTAGAGGCTCACGAAAAGCAGATATGACTTAGGCTGTTCATTGATGCTGAGTGGGGAAGAGCAACAGTCTGCTGATCATCAGTCTGACACTTAGGTCCACTGTGTTTAGATAGAAAAAGTGAGGACTGTTAGTCACTTATTTTACCCAGTCCTCTTTCTGACTTTAAGAAGGGCCTCTGTTAAGCATCAATATAAAATGGACAGGAATGATTACCAAAGTCTGTTCTAGGCAGGGAGTGTTTTGTATGGGGCAGGAGCAGACAAAGGTGTGGAAAACTTACTTTCCTCCTTTTACTCTCCCACCAGAGGCTCCCAATTTGAAAGGCTTAAGATAAGACTATAGTAAGAAGAGTTGCTTGCCTATGTCTGGTTCTGGTCTAGGATTCAGCCACACAGAAGAGAAAGGGAGTTCCGTGTTCCAGTTTAGTCAGAGCAGGAAATGAAAATTTGGGGCTTCTAAACTAGGAATTCATTCAGCCTTAAGTTTGCCAATAAGATCTAGTAGGCACCATTCATATAAGCTGTGTGCTGTGCTCAGTCGTGTCCAACTGTCTGCAACCCCATGGACTGCAGCCTGCCCAGCTTCTCTGTCCATGGGGATTCTCTAGGCAAAAATACTGGAATGGGTTGCCATCCCCTCCTCCAGGGGATCTTCCCGACCCAGGGATTAAATGGGATCAAACCCAGGTCTCCCGCTTTACAGGTGGATTCTTTATCAACTGAGCTACCAGAGAAGCCTGGTAAGTTTGCCTATTAGTTCAGTTCAGTTCAGTTCAGTCGCTCAGTTGTGTCCAATTCTTAGAGTGTTTACTATATCTTATAGTTGTCTAAGCACAATCTTGTCTCTACATGGGATAATGGACACAAACAAAAGATAAAAATTCCCAATATTTGAGAAACTGCATTTAAGGAACGAATTTTATACAAAAATATTGCCCCTAGTAACAAAAAATTAAACTTTAGGCCCAACAACCTTAACTGAGACTCTTCAAGTAAGAAAGCAATCTCCTCTACCAAGCAAATATGGACCCAATCCCAAACTTGTAACAAGAGGTGTCCTCATTAACAATGTCATTTCTGGATGACAGTGTTTAGGGGATTTTAAGTTATGTTTTCTTTTATTCATATATTTTTTTTCACTTTCAGATGATAAACATGGATTTGTAATGCCCTAGGAAGACCCTTGGAGAAGACTCTTGAGAGTCCCTTGGACTGCAAGGAGATCCAACCAGTCCATTCTAAAGGAGATCAGTCCTGGGTGTTCTTTGGAAGGACTGATGCTAAAGCTGAAACTCCAGTACTTTGGCCACCTCATGCAGAGAGTTGACTCATTGGAAAAGACCCTGATGCTGTGAGGAATGGGGGCAGGAGGAGAAGGGGATGACAGAGGATGAGATGCCTGGATGACATCACCGACTTGATGGATATAAGTTTGAGTAAACTCGGGGAGTTGGTGATGGACAGGGAGGCCTGGCGTGCTGCGATTCATGGGGTCGCAAAGAGTTGGACACGACTGAGCAACTGAACTGAAGATATATATCTTAAAAATATAAGTAGCAAACTATATTCATTCTTCTTGAAGCTGCTTTTTTACATTCAACACATGAATTTTTTTCCTAAGTCAATTCAAAACAATCTAGTAGTCCATTAAATTGATTTGCCATATTTTAACCAATTCTCTACTGACAACCATTTAAGTTCTTACTTTTTAGCTGTCTAAATAATGTTACAATTAAAGCCCTCAATATATCCTCATTCTAGTGTTTTCTTAGAACACAGTTGCTAAAATTAAAATTTCTGGGTCAAAGGACACGTGTACCTAAACTTTTCAAATTTTCACTTACGAATTTTCTTATCTATACTTATGAGATTTTAATGTTTATGGAAAAAAAAACAGTATATATTTTTTAATTGCTTCTGAGTTTTCAATCATGCTTTAAAACGTCTTATTGTTAGATTGGGCTTTCTTGGTGTCTCAGTGGTAAAGAGACACCTGCCAATGCAGGAGATGCAGATTTGATCTGGTTGTGAAGATCCTCTGGAGAAGGAAATGACAACCCACTCCGGTATTCTTGCCTAGGCAATCCCGTGGACAGAGGAGTCTATTGGGCTACAGTCTATGGGGCAAACAGCTGGACACAACGACTAAACAACAGGCTTTCAGTACTTGCTGAGATGCCACGATTTTTCTCTTTTAACTTGTTAAAATAATTATAGGTCACTAAATGTGTAAAAACTATAAAACTGTAAAAACTCCTATATCCTCACGTTATGCTACAGTTTAAGTCTAGGATACATTCAGTTTATCAACTTTTTTTTGGAAGTGCTCCATCTATATTTGTAAGTTAATTGATTGTTGTTCAGTCACTCAGTCACGTCCAATTCTTTGCAACCCCATGGACTGCAGTACGCCAGGCTTCCTTGCCCTTCAACCAACTCCTGGAGCTTGCTCAACCTCATGTCCATCAAGTTGGTAATGCCATCCAACCATCTCGTCCTCTGTTGTCCCCTTCTCCTCCTGCCTTCAATCTTTCCCAGCATCAGGCTCTTTACAAATGAGTCAGTGCTTCGCATCAGGGGGCCAAAGTATTGGAGTTTCAGCTTTGGCATCAGTCCTTCTAATGAATATTCAGGACTGATTTCCTTTAGGATTTGACTAGTTAGATCTTGAAGTCCAATGGAGTCTCAGGAGTCTTCTCCAGCACCACAATTCAAAAGCATCAGTTCTTTGGTGCTCAGCCTTCTTTATGGTCCAACTCTCACATCGATACATGACTACTGGAAAAACCATAGCTTTGACTAGATGGACCATTTTTGGCAAAGTAATGTCTGTTTTTTAATACACGATTTAGGTCTGTCATAGCTTTTCTTCCAAGGATAAGGCTTCTTTTAATTTTATGGCTGCATTCACCATCTGCAGTGATTTTGGAGCCAAAAAAATAAAGTCTGTCACTGTTTCCATTGTTTCCCCATCTATTTGCCATGAAGTGATGGGACCAGATGCCATGATCTTTGTCTTTTGAATACTGAGTTTTAAGTCAACTTTTTCACTCTCCTCTTTCATCTTAATCAAGAGGCTCTTTAGTTCCTCTTAGCTTTCTGCCATAAGGGTGGTGTCATCTGCATATCTGAGGTTATTGATATTTCTCCTGGCAATCTTGATTCAGGCTTGTGCTTCATCCAGCCCAGCATTTTGCATGATGTACTCTGCTATCTAATTTAAATAAGCAGGGTGACAGTACAGCCTTGACGCAGTCCTTTCCCAATATGGAACCAGTCCATTGTTCCATGTCCAGTTCTTACTGTTACTTTTTGACCTGCATACAGGTTTCTCAGGAGGCAGGTAGGATGGTCTGGTATTCCTATCTCTTTAAGAATTTTCCGCAGTTTGTTGTGATCCAACATAGTAAAAGTCTTTATCATAGTCAATGAAGCAAAAGTATATGTTTTTCTGGAATTCTCTTGCTTTTTCTATGACCCAACAGATGTTGGCAATTTGATCTCTGGTTCCTCTGCCTTTTCTAAATCCAGCTTGAACATCTGGAAGTTCTTGATACAAGTTAATTAGTATTTGTAGGTAAATGCTAACCTGTTCAGATTTAGAAATCATGGTTCTACTAACCTTACAGCAGGAAAATTTGTCTTCATTCTACTACAGCATAAACAACAGGAAAAAATTTTTAAAATATTTTTCTAGGACTGTCATTTTGTGGGAAAACATTTTTTATACATACTGGACTTCCCAGGTGGCACTAGTGATAAAGAATCTGCCTGGAGTTCAAGAGATGCAAGAGATGCGGGTTCAATCCCTGGGTCAGGAATATCCCTTGGGGGAGGAAATGGCAACCCACTCCATTATTCCTGAGTGAAAAATTCAGTGGATGAAGAGCCTGGCAGGCTACAGTCCATGGAGTTGCAAACAGTCAGACACGAGCGAGCATGCACATATAACTGGTGGAAAAAAAAGCGTTCAGAATCGTTTAAACCACCAAGAAGTAACCCTCCTAATTCCCCAAAAAAGCCACTTATAACAATTAAATATATGTGTCATGTCCTATTGGAGAAGGAAATGGCAACCCACTCCAGTATTCTTGCCTGAAGAATTCCATGACAGAGGAGCCCAGCGGGCTACAGTCCATGGAGGTGTAAGAGTCAGACAAGACTTGGCGACTAAATCAACCAATCAATCACGTCCTATACAAATGCTTATGCGTACATATATACATGCATTCATATGTGCATATGTATCTTTTAACAAAGTGGCCTCCTGTTCTGCTACTTGCTTTTTTCATTTTATATAAACAATGGTCAGTATCAAAATACAGATCGAATTTATTCTTTAACAGCTTCACGGTATACTGCCTGGACATGCCGTAAATTATAAGTCCAGAGCAACAATTGTTTTAGTTATCTTCAGTGTTGTACTACTAAGACAATACTATAAGTAATGTCTCTCTACAAATATATTTGTACTCTTCCATATCTTAGCTAAATGGCAAAAAGGGGAATGGGTCGAAGACTGATACTGCCATGCTGTCTGCCAAAAGTGTTTATAGCAAACAACTTCATGGGGTAGATTTTGACAGGAAGACATTAAGGCATGATGTGAAAACTTGAGCCATAAAGGAAAGACAGATACATTTTACCATGTAAGAGTTGAAATTTTCTGTTAGACAAAAATATTATACACAAAGTCAGGGTACTGAGGGCTTTTACAAACATTTAATTTAAAAACTTTAAAATTATAATGATACTAAAGACTATGAGCGTAAGAATCAGCGTATCCAGTTTGTTGCTACATTCTTAGAGCCAGCACTGGTACACAGGAGCTTCTCATACACTAAACAAAATATAAATAATCCAATAGGAAAATAGGCAGAATAAAATTATATACAAACAAAAAATGGCAAGTGACTATAGAAAAATACGTTCAAACTTTAAACTTAAAAAGGCAAATTAAGACAATTCTCATGTGATCTATGAGACTGACAAAACTTCACAAGTGCAAACTGGTTTAACTGTGAATGGATAATTTAACAATTCTCTTAAAGTTTTAAGTGTAAGTATTCTTTCACCATTATTTCTACTACTAGGAATTTAAGTTACAGAAACAATCATGTAAGTATAAAGAAGTAATTTCATTGTACCACTATTTATAGAAGGGAACAACTAGAAGCAACACGAGTGTCATCGATCAAAAACCAAATCAAAACTATGGAACATCTATGTAATAATATAAAAGGAAAACGTCTAATTGCTTAAAGGGAAACTTGTGGAAGGAAAAAAGAAAGGCCTGTCCTAGAAAGGATAACATACAGCAGGTGTGGGCTGGAGATGGGGGGGAGATAAAGAAGAGTGCATACCAGAAAGGCAGACTGACAGCTGTTCATCATCCACTGGAGAGGTTTTCTGACTGTTCTTCCCACCTCCCACTTGATTTTCTAGTTTGAGTCCACTGCACATCAGAGGAGCCTCCAGTGGACTTTTACAGTAAGGGTGGTCCAGCAACTTGGAACTAAGAATATTCTGCTTGAAAGAGCCATCCTCATCCATCTGGCACGAGCTCTCATTCTGAACAGTCTCTTCGGACACAGGCCCATCTACACTCCTCACAGACTGATCCGCCCCAGACACTGACAGTTTTACTTGGTCATCACTGACAGTACTTGTCCGATTTTCCTGACCCAGAGCCGTAACTTCTCTCTCAGTTTCCAAGATGAACATGTTACTAGAATGATGTTCTGGTAAGGGGATGTCGTGAATCAGCTCTGTATACTCCCATTTAGGAGAGGAACAGGGTGACTGGTCCCAGGTGTACGTGGCACTGCCATTCTGTTGGTCAGGGAATGCTCCATCCAAACTAAGCTCCTTGTCCAAGAGAGGGCTTCCTTTAGTGTGGCCCTCAGGCACATGAGAGTTCTTTCCCTTCACCACAGCATCGCTGTCCATATCTGGAAAGTGTGGTGGATGCTGACAGGAAGGGTCTTTAGGCTCCGGGGAAGGGAATGGGCTGCAACTGCCACCCTCGCCGTTCTCCCCAAGGGTCTCTTGATGGTCCCCGGTGACCTGCACCCAGCTTTGCCGGGCTTTTTTTAGCTTGCAAACTTTGCTTTTTGTTCTGAAGTGCTGGGATCTGAGAATCCTGTACCGAAATCTAATCATGGGTAATTTCTCATACATCATATGAGGAGATACTTTTATTCTTCTGTGTTGGTTAAGTTGAAATTTTTTTGGAATCAAGGGTCCCCCGTTCCTGTGGTGCTCCAGCCCTGGGTAGCAGCCATAACAAAAGCGCTTTCTCTTATGGTTGCTTAAGGTGACCACGATTCTGTCACTCTCACCTGGATTCTGGCTCTCCCCATTGAACTTCATAGGAAAATCAGAAGCTTGTGGCTCCGTCCTAGGTCTGTGACCATTGGCCTGACCTAAAACACTATTCACTGGTAAGTCAGCAGCTGCCTTCAAGAGACTTTTCTCTCCAGAATATTCATGATCAGAGTTCTTTGCTGATGACAGCAACTTCTCTGCCTGGAGTTTCAGGAAGGTCCTTGAGGAGGAAATGAAGTGCTTGGTGTCCTTTCTTTTCACTTTAGAGGCGGAAGTACAAAGATTCTGGATAGCCACATTGCCTTTTGTCTTAGCAAAAAGTGGTTCATCTTGGATCCACGTTTTCTGGATTTGAAGGCCCTTCTTTCTGCACTGGAATTGCCTCAAATGTCTGCTCCAAGTAACTGGCCTTCCCAGCTTGGCTTTCAGAATGCACAAGTGTTGGTGAAAGTAGAACTTCTTAAAGCCGCCAAACCCAGTATTCCATTTCTCAGAAAAGGCTAAGTGGATTCCTTTCCTCCATAGAATTTTCCTCTGTTTTTTCATTTTTCTGATGCATAATGAGATCTGTATGCAGCTGTAAAGAAGAGAAAGAAAATTTATACTTCTACCCTAAAAATAAGGTCATTATGATATATTCACAGCAAACTTTACAAAATTGAAAAAAGCATATGACGCTCATTATAAGATATAATAAAATCCTACCTGATCAAGGCTTTTCCCACAATGAAAATGAGGGATAAGGGAAGACATGACTGACTGCTCCAACATAACCCCATTTAACGTATCTGCCTCTGATAGAAACAAGTTTCAATAATCATTTCCCAACATGCAGCCAGTTTCTGATGAAGCAGAAAGGGCAGGGAGTCAGGAGAGAATTTGTAAGTTTTAGCTTTGTTTCTCATTAGCTTTAAGCAAGTCACCTGAATTCTGTATTCTCATTTGTAAAATGAAGGATGGAGAAGGGAGATGCAACCAGACACCATTTAAAACTAAGTCTACATCAAAACAACTTGCTCCATACAACAAATTTTATATGGAAGGAAATACAAAGGAAAGGCAAGGCAGGGACTTTTACTCTATAAACAGTAATCCACAGGCAGATAGTCAATAAATGCATGCAGTCAATGCTTTGTCAGCCAAAGACCCTCTGAATGCCTATGACAAGACAGGGCCCTGTCATGTGTTCTCCTCCAGTCACGGTTCTCACAGTCAAGTGAACATAAGAAAAAAGAACCAACACAAGTACGTGTATCTGTGTATGAACTTTAGAAACACACTTATAGGAAAAGGTAGATGAAAATGATGGTCAAAATCAAACATAATTTCCCCTCAGATTTAATAAGATCTACCACCACTGAAGGTTCTTTAACCTAGAAAGAAAGGCACCAGCCACTGCAGGTCTAACAGAAGAAGTAAAAAACCAACATCCTAATTTCAGCTACTATTAATAGCAACTTACTAGGAAAAGCTGTATTACCTTTCTGTGCATTAGTTTTCTCTGGAGGAAATGAAAAAAGGAGGACTGAATACATGTTTACCTCAGTTCTCTCTACAAGTCTCATTAAGATGACAGAAATGGAGTTTTAAAAAAGGCCAAAACTCTCAATGACAACAAAAAAGGAGGCAAGAGCAATAAAACTGTTGAAAGAAAAAAGCAGATGAATGACTGATAATAGAGCAGGTCAAAAGAGCTGAAATCTAAGCCAGAAGTACAGGAAGCCAAGTAGCAAGTTACAGTACCTCAGAAAGGCTCAGGAAGCAGAACAACAATACCCATGAACGTCAGGGAATGAGGAGAGCAGAAAAAGGAAGGACTGGCTGAAAGTCTGAATAAGCAGCAATTAGACTCCAAGATCCCTTCCACTACCATGGCAGATGATCAAAGTTTCACTTTCTCAGAGGAATGAACCAGAACATTCAGGCACATCATATACAACTGAGAGCAAGGGTACAAACAAGAGGATAACTTAGTTGTTTGTTTTGGTTTTTTGCTCATGACTTTTTATTTAACACCAAAACACTTTGTATTGGGGGACACGACTGAGTGACTAATGCCCACACACACAGCCAATTAACAAGCTGTGATAGTTTGAGGTGAACAGCGAGGGGACTCAGCCATACATATACATGTATCCATTCTCTCCCAAAAGTCCCTCCCATCAAGGCTGGCACGTAACATTGAGCAGAGTTCCATGTGCTATACAACAGGTCTTTATTGGTTTTCCATTTTCAATATAGAAGTGTGTACACAACCTTCCCAAAGTTCCCAACTATCCCTCCACCCCCCACCGGGCAACCATAAGTTCCTTTTCTAAGTCTATGAGTAGCTTTCTGTTTTGTGAGTTCATTTGTATCACTTCTTTTTAGATTCCACATATAAGGGATGTCATACGATATTTCCTCTTCTCTGTCTGACTTACTTCACTCAGTATGACACTCTCTAGGTCCATCCATGTTGCTGCACATGGCCTTATTTCATTCTTTTTAATGGCTGTAATATTCCATTTAATATGTACCACATCTTTGTTATCGATGAGGATAGTTTTACATAGTGAATTCCGCTGAATCTCTTTCCCCATTGAGTTCCCAGAAAGGTGTATACCCTCAAAGCGGAGATCAGTTCTGGGAGCAAGCGAGGGGTGAGGCAGCGATAGATCATTCAAAGAGAAAAGACCAAAGGTATACTGGTATTAGGTATGCCACAAGGACACAGGCCCAAATAATAACCCCCAAGTTTAAGAAACAATGAGACCCCAAATCCCTCCCCTACCCAAGACTAGAAGTTTCTCCTTCAGAAAGGAAGTTCTGCAGACAAGGGGATCCCAGGAACAGCAGGAAAATGGAATTACAGGAATTATATATTGATCATAAGCCCCTCAATACTTACCCACTCATCTCCCCAAACCCTGGCATGCTATCTTATCCATCCAAGCAGGAGATTGGAAGATTCTTCTTTGGAGAATTTGATTAATACGCAAGAGAATACATAAATACAAATATCCTCCCACAAAATGGCCCAACATGGCTCACAGTGCACCCTATAGCTGACAAGTCTCACCACAAGCTCAGAATTTCCAGGCAACTTCTTAGTGGTTCAATGACAGCATAACTAAGAATCACCAGACTTCTAGGGATAAAAAGTAGACCAAAACAAACAGATAAAACTGAAAGCATATTTAGAAAAGCTAACTTAAAAAAACCAAGGAGAACTTACTTCCCTGGTGGTACAGCAGATAGGAATCTGCCTGCCAATGCAGCAGATAGGGGTTCAATCCTGGTCCGGAAAGATTCCTTATGCCCTGGAGCAACCAAGCACCTGTGCCACAACACCTGAGCCCGCGCCCTAGAGCCCACGGGCCATAACTACTGAGGCCCAAGGGTCTACCAGCCATGCTCCCCAACAAAAGCAGCCAGCACACCACAACCAAGAGTAGCTCCTGCTTACCGCAACTAGAGAAAGCCCGCGCACAGCAATGAAGAACCAGTGCAACCAAATAAGCAAATGTTATTTTTTTAAAAATGAGGAGGGGAGAGAAGGGAAGTTATTGTTTCATGGAAAGAATTTCAGTTTAGGAAAACAAAGATGGGTCTGAGGACGGATGGTGGTGATGGCTGCACAACAACGTGAACATATTTAATGCCACTGAACTGTATATCTAAAAATGATTAAAATGGTAAATTTTATGCTATGTATACTTTACCACATTATTTTTTTTTTTAAACAAGAGGAAAAAAAAAAAGCCTAGTACTATCCTCAAGGAAGAAAATATCGCAGCCACTGGGGAAAAATGAATATCCTAGATTTTTTAAAGGAATGATGAAAAACAACAGAAGGCTGAGGCTTAGCTTAAAATAGGGCTAATATTACTTATATTTAAAATTGAACAATAAAGGCTGATGGAAAAATGGAAAAAAGACATAAGGAAACAATTCAAAAATAAGGATTTTTAAATGTCCTTTGAACATAACACGTTCAACTTCACGCATTAAAAAACTGTCAAAGGGGGCTTGGGAGACAGGCAAAATGGGTGAAGGGGGTTAAATGTACGAACTTCCTTAAATAAATATATAAACAAGTCATTCATGATGATGTATAGCACGGTGACTGCTGCTGCTGCTGCTGCTGCTAAGTCGCTTCAGTCGTGTCCAACTCTGTGTGACCCCCATAGACAGCAGCCCACCAGGCTCCTCTGTCCCTGGGATTCTCCAGGCAAGAACACTGGAGTGGGTTGCCATTTCCTTCTCCAGTGATGAAAGTGAAAAGTGAAAGTGAAGTCGCTCAGTCGTGTCCGACTCTTAGCGACCTCATGGACTGCAGCCTACCAGGCTCCTCCGTCCATGGGATTTTCCAGGCAAGAGTACTAGAGTGGGGTGCCATTGCCTTCTCTGAGCATGGTGACTACAGTTAGTAATACTGTACTGCGTATTTGAAAGTTGCTAAGAGTAAATTTCCAAAACCTTCATCACAAGGAAAAAATTGGGGAGGTGGGGAGCTATGTATGGTGATGGATTTAGCTAGATTTATTGTATTCATTTTGCAAAGCATACAAATATTAAATCATTATGTTGTACATCTGAAACTAGTATGTCAATCATACTTCAAAAATTTTGGCAAAAGTTACTACAACATATACTGTTGGTGGGAGAAAAAAAAACTTGTATACTTCCCTGTGGGAATACAAATTGATAAAGTCATTTTGGAGAGGAATTTGGTAATATCTAACAAAACCATACAAGTACTTACCTTTTAATCCAAGAACTCTGCTTTTAGGAATTCACCTTGAAGATACTAATGAAAACACATAGTACAAGGTCATTCACTGCAATGTTTGTAATCGAAAAATATTGGAAACAACCTAAATGCCCATACATAGGACAGTGGTTGCATAAACTATGCACACAATGAATGAAGCTATAATAGAATAAGGATAAGGTCTATGAACATGGAGTACTCTCCAGGTTAAATGATAAAAGCAAAGTTCAAATGAGTGTCAGTGATATGCCACTGCAATAGTTTAGCCAAGTGTGCAGTTAGAGAAAACAATCCACCCAAGATCACTTCCACTTCTGGCAACAACTCAAAGTTCGGGGACTCACAGAACTCACTGAAAACTGTTAAATTAATAGCTATGGCTTATTACAGTTGAAGAATGTGGATTAAAATCACCCAAGTGAAGAAGTACATACTGAAGAATCCAGGAGAAGTAACAAATGCGTAGCTTCCAGTTGTCCTCTCCCCACAGAGTAGAGACAGCATTACTCTCCCAGCATCAACGTATGACTAAGTGTGACAAGAACTGCAATCCAGTGAGGCTCATCAAAGTCTTGACGTCCAGAATTTTTATTGGGGTTCATAGGCATAACTGATTGCTCACATGACAGAGCTCAATCTTTACCCCCCCTGGAGATCCAATGATGTCAAAGTCATTAGCCTAAATCACACTGCTGTTTTTTTCCCGTGGGGCCAATCCCATTCTAAATCATATTGTTAGTACCAGTGACCCAAGCCCCCAGGCAAATCAGACATTGCATTCTGAGGATTTAGAGATTACCTCTTAAAAGCCAAGGATAAAGGCTTTCATTCTGCACAAGTTTAAATTCTTTACTATACGATATACAGCCACCTTTCATAAAAGAAAAAATAGTATACATGTATCTGCCCTTTTGTGCCCCCCAAATCAATTAACAGGAAGACAAACCAAAAACTAATGAGAATAGTTACCTACAGGGCATGGCAGATGGGAATAGGGTGAAAAGAATGAGGAAGAGGAAAATATAGAAGGGATGAGAGGGGAGTGGTGCTTCTTAAATACACCTTTTTTGTAAAGTTCTGACTTTCAGGACTATGCTAATGTTTCATATAATTTAAAAATATACATATAATTAAAATGGAACACAAATAATAACCAATGAGCCTAACTGTATCACAAATAACCACCCTGAAAGAATGTAGCAGAAAAGAATTACCCAAAGTAACTTAGGAAAACATTCTGACTGTATACATCCAGATAGCTCAATTGGTAAAGAATCTGCCTGCAATGCAGGAGACCCCAGTTCGATTCGTGGGTCAGGAAGATCCGCTGGAGAAGGGATAGGCTACCCATTCCAGTATTCTTGGGCTTCCCTTGCGGCTCAGCTGGTAGAGACTCTCCCTGCAATGCGGGAGACCTGGGTTTGATCCCTAGGTTGGGAAGATACCCTGGAGAAGGGAAAGGCTACCCACTCCAGTATTCTGGCCTGGAGAATTCCATGGATTCTACAGTCCATGGGGTCACAAAGAGTCAGACACGACTGAGTGACTTTCACTTTTTCACTTTCACACCCCAGAATCAAAAGGATTGTATACAAATACTGT
Source organism: Bos taurus (assembly GCF_002263795.3). Lineage (NCBI taxonomy): Eukaryota > Metazoa > Chordata > Mammalia > Artiodactyla > Bovidae > Bos > Bos taurus. The sequence goes on along the minus strand of NC_037328.1, from coordinate 71,365,118 downwards.
TCTTTAATTAACAAATTTGCTTTTCACAGAGGAGTGAGTTAATTCTTAACTTATATTCTCAGTATTCAAAAATTGAGCAAGTAAGTAAGTATGTTGTAGATAATCAGAGCTAGGTTTCAGAATGTTGGTGAAAGAAGCTACATTTTGTGGTATCCACATGAACTCATGGTGTTTTATACACACTTACACACAGGTACAGATCTAGAGATACACATACTCCTATTTATTTCCTAGCTCGATCTGCTTAAAGAGACTAGAAGCAATTACATCCCAGTAACAAAAGAAATGGCTGACTCCAGAGCCGGGGCAGAAGTAGAAGATGAGCCTGGAATATCATTGTAGTGTCAGAAAGTAAACAAGTGCTCAAAAAAATAATGACATGTCAAAAGAACACAGGAGTCAATTTGAAGGGACCCATAAAGGCCAAAATACCTGAGCAACTGTGTATGTAATGATAGAAATGGCTGATAACTCAAGAATGAAACAAATATCCTGAGTCTATAAATAAATGAGGATAAGAGAGAATCCTTACAGAGATTTTTCAAATTAATAAATATAGAAGAAATAACAGAATAGAAAAGTTACAATTTGCACTCCTCTCAGAAATAACTGACTCAGGCAAGAATCTAAAACTAGAGGGTGAAAATACAAAGTACCTTCCACAAGATACTTCAAATTACAAAAGGTAAAATTATGCCTTTCAATAGAAAAATTCAGCAAACATCTCCTTCATCCCCAGTAAAGAGACATATGGACAGCATATGCCTCCTGATGTGGCACAAGATCATATGTGTGGTATTCTTGTCAAAAAAAACACCTGAATTTAATCGTAAGGAAATAATAGACAAATATACATTGAGGAACACTCTGTAAGAAAACTGGCCATGGACTTCCTTGGCAGTCTAGCAGGTAAGACTGCTTCCACTGTATGGGGTGTGGGTTCTACCCCTGGTCAGGAAACTAAGATCCCACATGTCCTGTGATGCAGCCAAAAAGTAAAAAACAAACAAAAAACTGGCCAATATTCTTCAAAAGTGTCCATCAAGAAAGAAAAAAATGGACTGGGCAACTGTCCCAGATTAAAGAGCTAAGACTAAGAAGACAAAACAACTAATGTAATGTGTAATCCTGGATTGAGTCCTAATCTAGAAAAAGGAAATTGGTGGGAAAACCAAAATAAGATATATAGGTCAGTTAATTCCTGGTTTTGACCAACATAATATAAACTGAGGGAAAGCTGGGTGAAGCGTAAATATTTTTGGAAATCTGAAGTTACTTAAAAGTGTGAAAAGTTTAAATTTTTCTTAAACATTTAAAAATTTGAGGACATTCCTGGGTGGCTCAGTGGTTAAAAAATCCGCTTGCCAATGCAGGAGACACGGGTTCAATCCCTGGGGGGGAAGATCCCCAGGAGGAGGAAATGGCAACCCACTCTAGTTTTCTTGCCTGGGAAATCCCATGGACACAGGAGCCTGGTAGGCAACAGTCTCTTGTTGCAGAGCACTAGCTCATGGGCTTCAGTAGTTGTGGCTCCCCGGCTCTAGGGCACAGGTTCAACAGTTGTGTCCCAAGGGTTTAGCTGCTCCCGGGCACATGGGATCTTCCTGGATCAGGGATCAAACCTGTGTCTCCTGCATTGGCAGGCAAATTCTTTACCACGAGCCACCAGGAAAGCTCAGATATTTATTCTATGAAGAACATCACATAAAAGTACACACAAAGCTCCTTAAGTCCATAAAAAATTTCAATTGAAGTAGGAAAAAGCATATAATTAAGTTCTTAAAAAGTCTTCCCCCAATTAGAGAAAGCTACCTGGACTGTGCCTTTAAATTAGACAATTCCTGGGCGGTCCAGTGGTTAGGACTCCATTCTATCACTGCTGAGCGCCTGGGTTCAAGCCCTGGTTGGGGAACTAAAATCCCACAAGCCACACAGTGTGGCCAAAAAGAAAAGAAAAAAAGGTAAATTAACACTTCTGATGGAGATTTTAACAATCACCATCAGAATGGCTGATTATAATGGCTGAAATTATAAAAATATACAAGTAACTATTAAACTTAAATTCAATAAATATTTGAGCTTCTACAAATAGAACAGCGCTGTGCTTTCAAAAAATATATAGTCTAGTGGGAGAGTCATCTGAACAAGTATAAACAAATGTGATGCATATAAGAAAGGTAAAATTCAGAGCCATGGGAATATCTGGCAAGAGGGTCAAGGAAGACCTCTCTGAAAGAATTGTTTTTAAGCTCAAAGGATGATAAAGAGTTACTAGTTAAAGTGAACAGATAAATAGAAGTCCAGGAGAGGGCATGTAGCACTTAAAAGGGGCTGGAGAGGTAGGCAAGAAATAGAAAAACTAAATTAACGATGCTGCTGTTTAACATAAAGGTAGTGTGAAGCCACTGAAAGACAAAGACAGGTCTAAGACCCAATTTGCATGCTTAAAAAGATCATTCTATCTGCAGTGTGCAGAATGCCTGGGAGAAGACCACAGGAAAGGAAACCTGTTAGGAGCCTGTTATAGGTAAATGTAGGCATGGTGAATGGATGAAAGGAAAACTGGGAGAAGTAGCAAAGTGAATTGATCTTGAGATTTTTCAGGTCAGAAACGTCAAGACTGTGGGAAAGCCAGTATGCAGGGGTAAGAACTTTGGTATGAGTTACTGGGGAGATTGTGGTATAATTTATATGGAACAAATAAAGACTGGAGGAAGATTATACTGGCTATCTCTTCAGTTTTAGACATGTTAGATTTGAGGTGAATGTAAGAAATCTAAGTGGATCATAATGGTGGATACACAAATCAGGAACTCTAAAAAGAGAACAACACAGAAATTCCACTTTAAGTCATCATCTGATAGTAACCAAAGCTACAGAAAATGCTAAACTCACCAAGGAAAATTTGTAAAACACAGAAGAGAATGCACAGTAGGGTAGTGTCCTGAGGAACTGTAGGACGTAAGAGTTGAGGAAAAGGAAGAAGCTACTTTGCAAAGGAAAGTAAGAAGGAATGATTAGGGAAATAAAGTGGAAAATCAGGTAAGTGTGGTGCCCAGAAAGCTAGGGAAAGTTTCTAGAAAGAGGGAAATGGTCAGTCAAAGGCTATTGAGAGGTCAAGCAAGATAAGGATTAAAAAGTGTCCAGCTGATTCTCATGACATTCACAAGAGGAATTTTAGTAGAATGGAGAGGACAAAAGTCAAGATGGAGTAAAGAAAACAATACATAAAACTGCTCAAGAACCATAAGCAAATATGAGGGCAGATTTTTAAAAAATGGAGACAGCTGTATGTGTTTAAATACTGATGGAGTACCTTACTTACGGATACAGATGGCAGACTAAAGATGTATTTTACTTTTATTCCCTCCTAAAACCCCATTAAGATGAGAATAAAGAATTTTTTAACTTATCTTTTAAAACTAAAATTGACACACAGTGAAATGCAGATTTTAAGGTTTTTTTTTTTTTTTTTTAAAGCACATGGAAGAGAGGAAGTTGGAATGCAGATTGACTTAAAGACCTAAGAAAGTTAAATGTCAAGCTTGCAATGAAAAAAGCAATTCAATTTACATAACAGTGCCTCAAAACAGGTCAGGAATCATCAGCAGCAGGTTCTATAAAAGGGATGTGAACACCATGCTAAAAACAAGGGTATGGATCAATTGTTTAAATACCCTCCTACTCTCCACAAAACCCAGCCAACTGCCCCTCCCCCCAACCTTGCCTTCTAGACTGTAACAGCGCTGACCAACAGAAGTTCTGCAATGATAGAAATATGCTGTATTGGCCCTGTCCCATATGGAAGTCTCTGGAAACATGTGGTTATTGACCACCTGAAACGTGTCTACTGTAACTGAGGAACTAAATATTTAAGGTTACTTAATTTTAATTATTTAAATTTTAATTGCTACATGTGGCTAGTGGCTACCACATTGGATAAGGCAGCTCTGAAGGGAAAACAAAGGGTTCCTGGACTGGACAGCATCTGGTCCAGTTGAGAATGAGGGTATCATACTGAAAATAGTTGAGTTCAATGAGCATAAGTGAATGTTTACACACCGAATGCTAAAACCTCTACGATGTTCCCCAGGTTAGCTACAAGACTGCTGACAGCCCAGTTTATAAGCTCCAAGCCAGAGATTTGAAGATTCTTCTTTGGGAAATCTAAGGAGCCTAAGGAAAAAAAGACAAGGATAACACTGTTGAAGGCTATCCAGTAAGAGTCCAACCAGTGTACCCTAAAATCAATAAATCCCAAGCATGAACTCAGAGTACATGTAGTTAAAATTAAAAGCAACCTCCACAGAGAGTCCCTTAACATTTTTGCTCCTATATTCTCGGCCATGCTGTTGTGTGTTCACCAAATACCAACATTTCTTCTAAGATAAACCAGGAGAATTCCCTGATGGTCAAGTGGTTAGTACTCTGAGTTTTCATTGGTGAGGGCTGGGGTTTAATCCCTGGTCGGGGAACTAAGATCCCACAAGCCATAAGACAAGGCCAAAAAAATAATAAAATAAACAGCACAGCAAATATGGACAGTATATATTAAAAGAGATAAAACACAAACACACAAGGGAAACAAGTGAGCTTTCAACTCTTATTAGATACTCACTGACCCTAGGACAGCCTAAAGTCTGAACAATCCTTAAGAGGCCCAATATTTATTTGTGTTTGCAGTGGAATCACTGTATAGGTTAACTCAACCACCACTAGGAAACAGTTCTTTCTCCTGTAGTTAGGTGCTTTCCAAGTGGCTCAGTGGTAAAGAGTCCGCCTGCCAATGCAGGAGGCATGGGTGTGATCCCTGGGTTGGGAAGATCCCCTGGAGAAGGAAATGGCAACCCACCCCAGCACTGCCTGGAAATCCCATGGACAGAGGAGCCTGGTGGCTGGCTCCTGGCTACAGTCCATGGGGTCACAAAGAGTTGGATATGACTGATCGACAAAACAAGACAATAATGAGAACAGTTGTGTAGTAAATGAACACGGGGGAGGTTACCTGCTCTTCAAAAATGAGAATGAATGGTGTTGTGGGTTTTTTTTTTCCCTTAAGATTTTTTGATGTGGACCATTCTTTTTAAAGTCTTTCTTGAATTTGTTACAATATTGCTTCTGTATTACACTTTGGTTTTTTGGCCCGGAGACAAGTGGGATCTTAGCTCCGCAACCAGGGATCGTGTTCCCTGTATTGGAAGGTGGAGCATTATCCACCGGACCACCAGGGAAGTCCCAGAATGAATGGCTTATAGTAGGAAATAAGATTAAAAACAAAGCAAAAATAAAAAAATACTTCCCACTGGCATCACAGGACATGAATGAATCATAAAAAGATCAAGACTGAAAACTGAAGATTTGTACATTTCTGATAGGCAATTCAGTCACCACATATAAAGTGGATTAATTCACATATCCAATTCTGGTCTCAAGTCCTTACAGACAGAGAAGACTGCCTCAAGGACCAACAAGTGACTGCCGAACTCCACTTCTCAGAGGGTCTTCAAGCTGCCACTGTCCCATTCCTGCCTTTGCTTCTATGTTAAATCTGTAACACTAGTTTATATTAAAACTGTGAACCCTGGGTTCGCATTTATCCTTTCTAAATACCTCTACTTGGAAAGTGTACTCCGTTAGAATCTGAAATTCAACAATTTTTAGGCTTCAGAATTAAGGAACTTCAGACACAAAATTTTAAAATGTAAAGACTTAGCAACTCAGTTTTTCATCTTAGACACATAGCATACGTCTCTCTAAATTCTGAATGTATAAATTACCTGTTAACATGACTTTTTAAATCAGTGAATTCAGAATGCCCCATGTCATCTAGTTGTAGGAAGTTAACATGCTATAAATAGGGTCATTTTTAGAAAGAAAATAATTCAGCATCTTCCTTTAGATTTGTGACATAGGATCCATTTCTGAATCTACTATTAATATAGCTTTTTCATTGCTTCAGTGATTCTTATTTTATCAAAGAATAATTTGATAATGAATATATCTCCCCAAAAGAGAATGTTCAAATCTAATAATAATAATTATGTCTAATAATCTATTTCTTAAGAATCCTGAAAATATCACTCCCCCACCCCCAGCAAAAGTCACATTTTCACTATAATGAGTAAGAAAAATACATATAAAGCATTGTTACTTCCCCATCAGTTGATCCTTTCTAGACATTTATCAAATTCTTTGAATCAGTGGTACAGTACAATTAATCAAAAAAGAAAAAGGGACTAAAATTCAAGGACCACCTTAAGGCAATCCTGAGAACCTCTAGTTAAATCGGGTGCTTATAAGGCAATTAGAGACGTTACAGGGCTTCTCTAACAGTTCTCAAATTGAATTCCATAGGAAGCTGGCTAGTGATACAAAGAGGTCATGTATACCAGGATGAAGGAGAGGGTGGGAGGACACATGTGGATAGTACAGTGGGTTCATGACAAGCCAGAACAAAAGCAAAATTTTTCTAAATTGGAATTTTTCCACGGTTTATGAAGGCCTGGCATAAAAGTCTAAAAAACTGATTTATAAAGTGACATGACCTTTATATAACTCTCAGAGGTTAAAAGCGTCTGCCCACAGTGTGGGAGACGGGGGTTCGATCCCTGGGTTGGGAAGATCCCCCGGAGAAGGAAATGGCGACCCACTCCAGTATTCTTGCCTGGAGAATCCCATGGATGGAGCCTGGTGGGCTACAGTCCACGGGGTCGCAGAGTCGGACACGACTGAACGACTTCACTTTCACTTTTTTCACCAAAAACAAAAACCCTAAGCAATACTTAGTAAAAAAGTTTTAGTGTAAAATCTATTATTTTCATTAAAGAGCATTAAGGAGTTTAACTGCACAGGGAACTATGAAAACAGGACTACACAGTGAAGTCGCTCAGTCGTGTCCCACTCTTTGCGACCCCGTGGACTGTAGCCCACCAGGCTCCTCCGTCCATGGGATTCTCCAGGCAAGGATACTGGAGTGGGGTGTCATTTCCTTCTCCAGGGGATCTTCCCGACCCAGGGATCAAATCTGGGTCTCCCGCATAGCAGGCATATTCTTTACCATCTGAGCCACCAGGGAAGCCCAAGAAAACCAGAGTAGGTAGCTTATCCCTTCTCTAGGGGATCTTCCCAAGCCAGGGATCAAAGCCAGGTCTCCCGCATTGCAGGCAGACGCTCTACCCTCTGAGCCACCAGGGAAGCCCCAAACTACTAACAAATGACATTTTTTTCCACTTCTGTGCTCTCAGCACTAGAAAACCTGAAACAGTACTATTGATTCAAATAAGGTTATCTGTTAAGGAATAGAAGAGAAACATTAAAAAATTAAAGAGGCATAGGCAACAAACTAACTGAGCACAGCACTTCACCTCTCTAAGCCTGTTTATAAACTGTGATCTACATCTGTATTTTCAAACTATGAATATCACCTGAAAGGCTTGTGAAAAATCACAAATACCGGGCTCCCATTTCAGATCTATTAAGGGAGTGACTGGGCATCAGGGGTTTTAATTCCCCAACTGATATTGATGTCCTGCAGATTTTGGACCACTGGATTAGATGACCCTCAAGGTTCCTTCCGTATCCATGACTCAAAATCCCAAACTGACAATCCTGTGTTCAAAGGAAGGGAAGATTACACTTCATCATGCTCCACTGAGCATATCATGCTCCAATGAGGAAAGGCAAGTATCCTTAATTTGTGAGACAAAGCAATTGTAAGAACAGGTGCTGCTCATTCAAGTCACTAATTCCATCTCCCTTCTCTCCACCCCAAACACTTCTCTAACTTAGGCGCTACTAAACTTCAGAGCCAGGAAACTTCTTCTCTTACCAATATAGAGAAAAGTCTCTTCTCATGTTAACTTGGAACTGTAATGTCCGGCCACTCAAAGGATTCAAGTTCCTGTATTTATTCTCTGAACATTTTTAATTAACATGAAATGTTTCAGAGGCAGAGGGAGAAGTCCTTGGAAACGTGCAAAGAATTCCTTCTAGTGTGGGCCAAGGTGTGAATGAAGCCCTTCCCAGCTTTTTTCCTAGAAAGGACCCACTAACTATCCTAAGAAAGGAGCAAAACTGATTTAGGTCATACCTCATATACTAATAATGTGTAATCAATAAGCATGAGAAGTCTGGGTGACTAGGAGAAATTGATTTCTTTCTAATGCTGCCCAACCCAAAGCAAAGACTATAGTCAGGTTTTAACACACAAGATCCTAGTATCTTCTCTGACACCCTTCCCCACATGAAGCGTAGTTATTCCGGGTAAAAGACATAGCTAAGAACCTACCATTACGTGTTCTGGCTATTCTTAAGCCAAGTTTTTAACCTGATTCCCCAAATATTTTATGATTAACATTCTGCTTTCTTCTCTAAACTAATTTATATAGATAAAAGAAAGTTCCATTTTACATGGGTTAAAATGTTGCATGTTAAATGGGTTAAAAACGTCTACACCAGATTAACGCCAATACCAAATGGCAGACCAGAATTTCAACTCAGTTCTTCTGACTCCAAGTCCAAATCCCATACCTCTGACACCCTCGCTGCATCCCTCCTCCGCAAAAGAGTGGTCACTCTTGTATGACCAAGAGCGGCCATACAGTGGAGCGGAGGTTGATATTACCTAGCATAAACAGGATGGGAAAACAGGCTTCCGACCATCCAAATACTCAGTTGTGCCATACCCGTTTACTAGAATCGGGTCCCAGGAATGTGAAGGATGGAACCAAAGGTATGACGGAAGCAGAGTTGTCCGAACAAAACCCAGGACAGCAGGAGCTGGAGGACTTCTGCTAGCAGCAATTCCTCTCAAAGCTTCCCCCGGCTTCAGGAGGAGTGGCCGGGGGCGCTAGCCCTCTCCGCTTCTGCCTCTTACAGCTCGAACTGGTGAGAAGGAGGGGAGGACACTGGTCCCTCGGGACGAGCTCCTTCCCCGTCCCTAGAAAGGCACAGAAGCGCGGGGGAGAAATCCACTGCCTCTGGTTCGGTGGTAGGGGAAGAGCAGTGCACCAGGCCTCCAGGCCGGGGTGCTGAGCTGGCGCGCACTGACGCGGGAATGGCCAGCCAGCCAGCTCGGTCCGCCAGTCATGCGCCGGATTTGACACCCAGGTTCCCGCTTACCTACGTCCCTTGCTGCCGGCACCTGCCCCGTCGTGGGTCCAGATACTGCGGCAGCTCGGACTGCGGCCCCGCCTTCGCCAGCTTTAGAGGAAGCCTCGTCAGCCAGCAGGAATTCGGCCTGCTTACAGCAGCCACCGCCGCCGAGCTTCCTCCGGATCCGCTGCCGCGACTCCGGCGCTCACTTACACCGTCACCTCCTTCAGTCCTCTTCCGCCTCGGCCCCGCCCGAGCCGTGTGTGGAGGGCGGGGAGCGAGCGAGGGCGGCGCACGCTCCCCGGCCCTCCCGGTAGGCATTTGGTCGCGCCCCGGCACCTCCTTCCTAGCGCAGGAGGGTTGTAGAAACCAGGATCTGAACGTCAGACCGGGTCTGAGGCTTCTTTACATGCTGCTCTCAAGTTTGAAAGGGCTTGGCGGACCACAGCCGCCAAGGGGCTAAGGCAGACCACAGCTACTATACGACCTCTCTCTTCATTAGTCTCTCTTTGGCCAAAAGCGAAAGACACGTTGCTGCTCTGGATGCACTGTGAAGCCTGGCCTAGGTTTTTCATCCCTGGTTTTTCGATGGTGATCTTTCCTCTTGGCATCGCTATGTGCCTCTGTAATCCCTGCTTTGCCTCTCTTCGGCTGAGAACACTCCGCCAGGAGGGAAGAGCCTGGGCTTATTCACCACTATAGCCCGTGCTGCTGCTGCTGCTGCTAAGTCGCTTCAGTCGTGTCCGACTCTGTGAGACCCCATAGACGGCAGCCCACCAGGCTCCCCCGTCCCTGGGATTCTCCAGGCAAGAACACTGGAGTGGGTTGCCATTTCCTCCTCCAATGCATGAAAGTGAAAAGTGAAAGTGAAGTCGCTCAGTCGTGTCCGACTCTTAGCGACCCCATGGACTGCAGCCCACCAGGCCCCTCCGTCCATGGGATTTTCCAGGCAAGAGTACTGGAGTGGGGTGCCATTGCCTTCTCCGACTACAGCCCCAGCCAGCACCAAATAGTGACTGACTTACAGGTGTTTAGTAAGTCTGTGCAATAAACCTAACCGTACGTAACTCGATTGGAATGTACTACCTTTTTCATACATCGCTAGATTCGGTTTTTCATGAATGAGACTGCTTTGTAAATTTCACATATTGTTTTCGTATCACGTTTTATGCTATCCTCGAAACAGAATTTGAGGGGTGTTTTCTACATCCTGAAATAGTTTGTGCAGGACTGGAATAATTTTTCCTTGAATATTCTAAGAACTTGCTGGTAAAACTGCCTGAGACTTTGTTCTAAATTTCATCCAGGGAAAAGGGAAGAACTAGCCCCATGAAATGGATTGGAGAAGAAGGAACAAAAATAAATGTTCTTTGCACCCTTCAAGAACTGCTTGGTCTACATAACTGTATCTAGATGTAATGCATAGAGAGGTGACAAGAATACAAAGAACTGTACGAAGAAGTCCTGAAGACCCAGATAACCACGATGGTGTGGTCACTCACTAGAGCCAGACATCCTGGAGTGTGAAGTCAAGTGGCTTAGGAAGCATGACCACCAATAAAACTAGTGGAGGTGATGGAATTCCAGCTGAGCTATTTAAAATCCTAAAAGATGATGGTGTTATAAAGTGCTGCTCTAGCTATGTCAGCAAATTTGGAAAACCCAGCAGTGGCCACAGGACTCCCCAACTCCAAAGAAGGGCAGTGCCAAAGAAGTTCAAACTACCACAGAGTTGTGCTCACTTCCCATGCTAGTAAGGTTATGCTCAAAATCCTTCAAGCTACACTTCAGCAGTACTTGAATTGAGACTTTCCAGATGTATAAGCTGGATTTAAAAAAGACAGAGGAACCAGAGATCAAATTGCCAACATTCACTGGATCACAGAGAAAGCAAGGGAATTCCAGAAAAACACCTATTTCTGTTTCATTGATTATGCAAAAGTCTTTGACTATGTGGTTCACAACAAACTGGAAAATTCTTAGAGATGGGCATACCAGACCATCTTACCTGTCTCCTGAGAAACCTGTATGCAGGTCAAGAAGCATCAATTAGAACCTTACATGGAATGAATGGTTCAAAATTGGGAAAGGAATACAACACTGTGTATCTCTCACCCTACTTGTATGCAGAGTACTTCATGCGAAATGCTGGGCTGGATGAGCTACAAGCTGGAATCAAGATTGCAGGGAGAAATATCAACAACTTCAGATATGCTGATGACACCACTCTAATGGCAGAAAGTGAAGAGGAACTAAGAGCCTCTTGATGAGGGTGAAGGAGAGTAGAAAAGCTGGCTTAAAACATTAAAAAATGTGAAGTGATGCAATGGCATTCTCTCCCCATGAGAATGTGACTTTGCAGATACTGAGTTTGACTCAAGAACCAAAAGAGTCCGTGCTTCTGAACAGTCAGATTGTTATATATAATTCTTACAGAATAGTGTAAACCTGAGTGCTCAGTCACTCTGTCATGTCTAACTCTTTCTCTTGGCGGACTATAGTCCACCAGGCTCTTCTATGGGATTCTCCAGGCAAGAATACTAGAATGGGTTGCCATTTCCTCCTCCAATGCATGAAAGTGAAGTCGTGTCCGACTCTTAGCGACCCCATGGACTGCAGCCCACCAGGCCCCTCCAACCCTAAGTATCACACGGCAGTGGCAAGAAATCAGTTTTTTGATGCTCAGCATCATCTATCTTCGAGACCAACAGTGGCAGCAATGCCCTTTAGAGCAAACTCAAGGGCAAAGCAAAACCATGGAAGCCATTTAGTTTGGGCAAGTGGGTCATTTCTGCTCCTGCTCTGGATGGCTGCCTTGCCTCAGCTAAGCTAAACCAGTCACTCCATAAAGAAGTCATAGCAGCTACTTGTGGTCTTTTCTGACTGATGTATAACTAAATATGTAACAATGCATCTATATTTCAATTGCATTTAAGTTTTCCAAGGTGCAGTGATAAAAGAATTTGTCTGCCAATGCAAGAGACACTGGTTCAATCCCTGGGTTGGGAGAATCTCCTGGAGTAGGCAATGACAACCAGGTAAAGAATCCACCTACAATGTAAACAATTACACGTTCCTTCAAAATCAGCTATCCAGGAGCTTCCCAGGTGGTGCTAGTGGTAAAGAACCAGCCTTCCAATGCAGGAAACATAATGAGATTCGGGTTTGATCCTCGAGTCTGGAAGATTGATCCCCTGGAGGAGGACCTGACAACCCACTCCAGCATTCTTGCATGGAGAATCCCGTGGATGGAGGAGCCTGGTGGGCTATAGTCCATGGGGTAACAGAGTTGGACACGGCTAAAGCAACTTAGCATGTATGCAAGGACTTCTCCAGTGGTTCAGTGACTAGGAATCTGCCTTGCAATGCAGGGGACACAGGTTTTACCCCTGGTTGGAGAACTAAGATCCCTCATGCCACAACTACTGAGCTCATGCACCACAGCTAGAGAAACTGGGCACTGCAATGAAAGATCCCACATGACCCAACAAAGACCTGACACAGCCAAATAAATTTTTTAGAAAATCAGCTATCTATACAACTGAAGTAAGGCCTACTGAGCTGAAAGTTGTTTCAAGTTAACTCCCTAGGAGTTGATGGGAAAGGCTGAAATTCCAGCTGGGTAATTACTGAGCAAAATAGCCTCTCTGACCCTTTCTCTTCTGAAAATGAGTTTTTTAGTATCAATGGAGACAAAGATGTGAAAGGGGATGCCATACACTGAATGTTTTTGTCTCCCCTAAAATTCATAGGTTGAGACAACTCCCAATATGACTGTATGAAGAGGTGGGGCCTTTGGGAGATGATTAGGTCATGAGGGTGCCCTTGTAAGAGAGACCCCAAGGAGTACCTTTGCCTCGTCCACCATATGAGGACAGAGTGAGAAGCAAAGCTATACATTAGGAAGAGGGACCCCACCAGATACCAAATCTCTGGCACCTTGATCTTGGACTTCCAGCCTGCAGAACTGTGAGAAATAAGCTTGTTTATAAGCCACTCAGTATATGATACTCCATTATAGCAGCACAAACAGACTAAGAAGAGTTATAAAAAACTGAAATTGTGCATTTTCACATGCAAGCTATGGTGGCTACTGCTGTGTACACCCATTTCCCCTTTATTATCAAGTCTGCTTTTGTGTGGGAAGCAACAGCTTCTTAAAACACTCTTCCCCAGAATCTCTTGCAGCTAGGAGATGCCAAATAAGAGTTATGGCCAATGAGACAGAAGCTAAGGGTTTCTGGGAACATGTACTTTACTGACATAGACACTACTCCTTCCTGCTTTCCCCTTGCCTTCTGCCCATGTTTCTTCTTCCTGCCTGACGTGAAACTGGAGGTGGAGCAGCCATCTTGCATCTGAGCAGCCAGGCATAAGGATACAGGCCTACATGCAGAGAATGGTAGAGTCAAAATAAGGACAGAGTCCAAGTAGCTGATGGCACTGCTGAACTCCATGAAACACAAACCACCAGTGGACTTTCTTTGTGTGACTTACTTGTTCATTCACTCTTGGGTACCTGTTACTTATAGTAAGATTTACCATAATAGATATATATAAACCAATTCCCAAAGTATGTTTTTTCTTTAAAAAACCCCTTTCAGGAAAATGATTATACAACCTATAAAACAGAGTGTATCATATTGCAAGTTGGGCAATACTACAAAATAAGATATGCAATTTCATAGTATCCAAACAGTGACGTACTGGGGCTGTCTTCACATAATACTTGCAATGTAATTTCCTTAAGATGTATTATGCATACATTTTTCAAAAGACGAAGTACAGGGAAAGGGCAGATGGCTCTGTGCAGCATTCTCAGTTCATTAGCCCCCTACCTGCTACTGCATTATCATAAAGGACTGTCCAAAGAGTATGGTTTTAAAAAGTAATAGATCACACTTATTGAATGCTTAATATCTGCTAAGCACATTCCAAGCATTTTACGTGAAACTAACTCATTTGACCCTAAAAATAAAAATCCCTATGATGTAATAAGCACTTTTTATCACCCAAAACAAATAAAAAGAAAACTATCACTTCACCGTAGCATTTTTAGTACAGTCTACTAATACGGTTACTAATTAAAAGCATAACTGATTCTACCACTGGCAGTAAAATTTAAAATTATACACTCCAATTTTATTTTTATTTAGAAGAAACTCCAAACAAATAACTGTATGATGAAACCAAGTTTAAAAAAAGCTTTAATAAAGCTCTGTTTTACAGTGCTTAGTGATGGATGAAGAAATGTGCAGCAAGAAATACTCAAGTACTTAGATTTATGTCAAGACCAGCGTCACCTGTGCTTTGTCGTTAAAATAAATATTGAAACAGGACACACAGTGGGGAATATCAGTAGTAAAATAAGCATATACGAAAGGAAGTGGAGAAGTATTAATATTTGATTGGCTGACAACACAAGTTATATGAAATTGGCTGATCCATGTAGCACCCAACAGCCCATGGCCTAAGTTTATTTTTCAATGATGTCTTGGTTTTCAAACATACCCCAAAAGATCTACACATGAACAAAAGAAAAGGTAAAATATTTACATACTTTTCATATAATCAAGAAGAGTGTAATGAAAATTGTAGCAACGTCTATAGTAAAAAGTCAAATGGTTAAAGTTTTTTTTTTAGAGTTTATTGAAAAACAAAGCTCTTCAACAAAGTTACTAGCAGCAAAATTTATAGTATCCTAAAGAATAAGGAATACTGAATGTGATCAAGATGTCTTCTAGCTTCAACCACAAAACTCCTTAAAGATTTTAAAGACAATATATTAATCAGAATCAGATTGTACTGTTAGATAGTCTTTAATCTTATGGCCCAGATCAAATAGTTTTTGAAAATGGTGCACTTCTGTTTTTAAATATAGGAGAAGTCAGGGTAAAGTAGTTAAAAAATTGAGAGAAACATTTTTTTGGGCAATGCATTCATAGCAACACTATGTATCTACAGATCGAAAAATGAAAGACAAGAATGTATTTGGTACTGTTACTCCATTTTGACTGTTAAAAAAGGGGGGATGGGCAGCACAAGGGTAAATTTTTTCACCTGTTACAGAACATACACTGGGATCTGTGGATAAAAAATAATGAGATCTTTTTTAAACAAGTATACCAGAAATTATACATCCACATGAGTGTTTTTCCTTTCAAAATAATCAACTTGGGTTACAAATTTATACAAAGGCTATCAATATATACTGAACATATTCTGTTTTCTGTAGACAATCTTTTTAGTCTTTTCCTCTAACCAAAAACTAAGATGCATAGGTTAAAATGTTATAATCACTGTGACAGGCTATATAAATCTCTTTAAAAAAAAAGAGGTACTCATCAACTCTTAATTTCTGACTAAGAATTAATGCCATTTTTAAGGCCGAGCTGGCTCTCCTCTATCACTCTGCACATTCCTAGCTAAGTCTTTCTCCTCTAGGTGCCCATGTTAATATGCTCAAGAACAGAAACACATTTCAGAGCTAAAAATTATTAGCAGGGCAAATCTATTACTCAAATGTACACTGCAAATTAAGTTCTGAAGAAATTTTTAAGAATTTGCTCTTTTTATCCTTATCACTCTTCCTTCACAAATACTAAGTTTACCAAGAGCTGTTTGCATCTTTTATATTCAGTGTTGAAAACATAATCCTACTGATTAAAAGCTTACCAAAGCTACACCTACATCACATTCTGAACCTTAGCCTCAAGTAAGTATCTAGTCACAACATTTTTAAAAATCGATGAATGAAAGTCCTCTACTTTGTACAAAGGAAGACTGATAATGAGTGGAATCATGGAAATCCTCAAATACACCAGTAAGCACATTAGTTACCTGTCGAGGAAAGTCATCTTTTTGATGTTTTGAGAATATTTCAAATTCAGTGATTCTGAGACACTGGTAAGGGTAGTTTCAAAGACATGCTGATGGTAGCTGCAACATGATAATGAAGAGAAACAACAAGTCTGGTCTCCTCTTTCCAGCATGCCTTTTTTTGCTGAGGGTTAGACAGAACAGAAGGACAAGTAAAAGGCACAGCAGAGTTAGGATCAAAGTGGCTTGGAGACCTAGGAGGTGGCAGAATACTGACAACGGGTCCCTGGTGAGGCTGGTCGCCAAGAGGAAAAACATCTTTCACTGAGACCAAAAGGAAGACAAAGACAAAACCCCCCAGAATTTTGGCTGTAAGGGAGAAGTTAAGTGTTGAGATGGTGAGATAAAAGGGTTGGGAGTCAGGTGATAGACAGTTTGGAGAAAAAAAGAGAAAGGGAAAAAAAAAAAAAGACCTAGGAGTGAAATGAATGAGCAGTGGGCAGCACCAAGAGTCCCACTGAGAATTAAGAAAAATCAATGTGAAATGTTTAGTGCAGTTCCAGACAGTGTTATATTTAAGAGTAAACAATTCCAGAGATAATTAAAAAAAAAAAAACCTCTAAAAAAAAAGACCTATTTTGGCTTGAATATTTGTGTCTGCCCCTGAATTCATATACTGAAGCCCTAGCCCATACTGTATTGAAATTTGGAGATGGAGGTCTTTGGGGAGGTCACTCAAGTTAGATGAGGTCATGAGGGTGAGATCTTATGATGAGATTAGTGTTCTTATAAGAAGAGAGAGACTTGTCTTTCCAAGTGTATATACACAGAATGGGGTTCAGGGAGCACACAGCAAAATGATGGCCACCTACAGGGCAAAAAGCCTCACAATGAAACTTACTTTGCCAGCATCTTGATCTTCAACTTTCAAGTCTCTGGGACTGTGAGAAATAAATTTCTGCTGTTGAAGCCACTCAGTATATGATATTTTGTTATGGCAATCTGAGGTAAGGAAAAACTCTTTAATACACCGGGGGAGGATACTGGATTTATGAAACAAGACCAGAAACCTATAAAAAGATCAGAAAGGAAGAATGACCTTTTAGAAATTAAAAACAGGAGGGAGCTCCCTGGCCCTCTAGTGGTTAGAACTTGGTGCTTTTATTGCCATGGCGAGGATCAGCCCTCTTTGGAGAACTAAAAAAAATCTCACAAGCAGCACAGTGTGGGTGGAAAAAAAATTAAAACAAGAAGCAACAGGTGATATATGTTCAAAAAAGGGTCAGAGATAAAATCAAGGAAATTCTCCCAGAAAGTTAAAAACAGAAGGCAAAGGGAAAGAAAGCAGGAGAGAAAGATAAGAAAAACAGGAGATTAATGCTGGAATGCCAGAAGGAAATAACACAGAGAAAATGTGGCAATTATTAAAGAAATAATATAAGAATTCACCAGAACTGAAGGAAATTAGTCTTTATGAACAAGGCCCGCCAAAAGCTAAACATACAGACCCTCTCCGAGGTTTCAAGGTAAATTTTCAGAACAAAAACTCCAGAGAGGCAGAAAAATGAGTTACATAAAAAGATGTTATCAGAAATGGCAGGTTTTACAGATAAAGTAGGGACTTCAAAATTCTCTAGGAAGATGATTTCCAACCTGAAATCCTGTATTATCGATTAAATCTGAGACATTTTCAGACTTGCATGCAAGGTCTTAAAAATCTTAACCAATATGCACCCTTCCTCAGGACACTAATGAAAGATGTACTTCTCCAAAATGAAGAACAAACCAAGCAAGAGGAAAACAAAAATTCTAAATTCAGTCGAAAAGTGAAACAGTCTCAGATGCCAGAGGGCAGAAGGCCTGGAAAGCAAGAGACCAAACTGAAGCCCTAATCAGAAAAAGGAACAGTCCTTATCCGAGACATTTAATTGCATAGAAAACAGCCTTCAGAGGGCTTTTGCGATGAGTCTGGAAAAACTTAGTGATGGGAACATAGAAGCTTTCAAAGGAAATGAAAGACAAGATTGACAATAAGAAAAGCAAAAAGTTGAACAAGAAATGACATATGGTGATGATAAATTACTCAAATGATCAACACTCCCACATAGTATTGAGTTAAAAACTGACCACTAATCAAATTTTGCCACCCTTCTTAATTGGGAGAGTATAGGGAGTAAAAATGGGAAAATGGCATGGTAATCAAATTCCCAACTGTAATAGTAGGAAGCTTCTAGAAGAAATATCAAAAAATACCAGTGTAAGTATATAATTTAGAAATCTGAAAATTAATGCATGCTAAAACCAGTTCAAAGTTAAAAGCAGATGCCTCTGTGGAGCAGGACTCTGCAGTGAGGAAGCTAACAGCTGAGGACTGGCACTGTTTATTACGACTCCTTAAAGATTATCTATGCATATTATTTTGCTAAAAACCTAAAAAAAAAAGAGGCTTAAAAAAGACCTTTCCCTTCATTGTTCTACTCCTCTTCCTCCTCGTCAAAAGATAAAGCTTGTTTAAAAATGATTTGCATAAAAAATAATTCTCTAATTTTAAAAAGTCGCAAATTTCAAAATAGTAGTAAAGCATGTATCAAGCTCCTACAAATAGTGCTTTTCAATCAAATCAATCACCCAGGCATTTTTAAACTTTTCCTAGACAAACGTTTTGAGCATTTGCCATAGTTAAAGAAATACAGATGTCAGAATAGCACTAAGAAGTTTTATAGTGTAACAAATATATTTTAAGCAGTCATTGCCTACATCCTCATACTTTTTTACATACAATTTTGTTTTTTCATCCTGAACTCTATAATGCATCTGTTCTCCATGTTAGGATATCCAACATTCAAATTAAATGTGTATAACGAAATGATGCCTTTGAACACTGCATGTTTCATTTTGAATAAATTTATTCTGAACCTGATTTAGAAGAGGGAAGGCTCATGCTTATTACTCAATGATTTCTGAAAATCTTTCTAATTTGGAGCTCTGTAATACATTCATAGTGCTGTGACACGTTTAAAAAATAGTCATCCTTAAAAATACTAGGATGTTCTTTGAAAACCTATTACATATATTCTTTTAAGCTACTCTGATCTTAAGAAAGAATTAAAGTTTAGGAAAAGGGAAAATGAACATTAAAAAGTTTATTTCTAGCCCTGAAAGAACAAAATTATTGAACAAGGTCATCAAATACAGCAGTTAATGTCAATGTAACAATTAAATAATTGAATGGGATTAAATTAAAAATAAGTCAATATAAAATTTGAAGACAAAACAGAAAACAAGTTACTTTCACTTAATTCCATTTCTAGCTACAAAAAAAAAAAAAAACCCCCACAAGACATTCCTACCAAAGATGTTCAAAGTTAATTCTCTGCTTAACACAGAATGAAAGTATGCTTGACAAAATTATCATACATTTTTTCTCTCCATTTGGCAACATTCTAGAATTGTGAGTGAGAAAGACTTCAGTTCTCTCAAGGCCAGGCCGGTGCTCAGTTCTCCTTTGTAATCCTCACAATATTTACCATGGCGTCTTTGTCAGTGTGGTCAATAAATGTGTTAGTGAGAAATAAAATCCGTGTGTGTATTTTCTTTTTCCCTTTCTTACACATACTCATACACCTGTGGGGAAAAACTGATTTTAACTGTTCCTCTATTGTGGGAGCAGTTGAGACAAGGAAGACAATCTGCTTTTTATATTACCATGAATTTCAGTATAAAAAACCTCAAAGAAGTTGAGGACTTCAGCTATATTCTATAATGATTTTAGACATTTCACTTGATATGAATCTCAGTATGTTTTTAAATTTTTAGACTAAAAAACTAATGCAAAAATTTTAAGCACCCATCTTGTTCTAATTAGAGCCACTGTCTGATCGGATCTAGAATTACTCCAAACTAGAATACAGTATATATAAACAAATATGCATTTATGTGAGCCCTACAAAGAAATACTCATAGGTAGTTTTAAATTGCTCATTAAAGGCACAGGGTCATTTAGGACTGTGGTAACATCTAGATACATCTTAAGCAGCTTAATATTTATATATTGAGGGAAAGAGAATTTATATTACGTGCCAGGCACTCAACACACAAAGACAGTTGTGTTAGCCTTAGTTTCTGATGCTAGCACAATCAGTCTACTTGTTTTTTACTATTCTAGGTAGAATAAAATATTCAATATTTTCATGGTTTCCCAGATTTAACTGTCCCTAAAAGCAGCAAAAGGAACAGGAAGAAAAGGAAACTTTTAGACTGCCAGAGAGTCTGAAATATAATAAATACTATAGTAATATTGTCTTAACAACAAAAGAAGACTACTAAGGTAATTTTTAGATTTAAACGAGAATTTTCATTCTAAAGTAATGACAAAAAGGGTAAATACAAAAGGCAGTTATTAAGAAAAAACCGTGAATCTTGATTCAGATGTAATTTTTCTTGCAACAAGATGTGAACATTTTAATTTAAAATTAATAAATCACAATTCTGTATTGCTTTTAGGATTATTCAAAAATGACACAGTTCAGAATTAACCAAAGTATATTTCTATTACAAGTTAGTTTATCCAAGTAAGTAAAGAATAAACCACAGTGTAGCTCCCTTAGCCTAGGAGTCAGGTTTTAATGACAAAGTCCGTTGCCAGCAATGGACATGCAGGTAACCATTAGAGAAGTTGTAAATACAAACCCAAACTGCTTTTATAAACTGAAAAGATCTTTGTTGAGTCACAGGCAAAAAAACGGGGCATTGGCACTGCATCCAATTAATATGGTCTTTATGATTTATGTATACAAGTGCCTTCTAGAGTGGTCATGAGGATCACAGTCTTGTGTCATTTAGTTGGTTTTCTATTTCACTGGTAGCATCTTCTTTATTATAATCCATCCAGACAGCTATTTACAAAGAATGTCCAAATCTGGAACTCAAGAGACACTGTAGCTTTCCACCAGATAAACCAGCTTTTTCTGTAATTTAGTAATAGCTGTAGAAGGCCAATAAAATCCAGAGAAAAATAAAATCAACAATCAAACTGAAAACAGAGACCATTAAGTGCTTTAGATACAAATTCCATGAATTATTTTACTTGTTTTTGTATAACCTTCCAACATTGCATTACCAATTAAAAAAAAAAAAAAAAAAACAACCACCAGCCATTTCTATCCTTACACCTATATCTTAACACAAATATGGTGGGAATGACAGGAAATAAAACTCTATCAGTTCTCCTAATGCACTTCAAAACATCAAAATTATTTTTATTCACAATTCATACTATTGCAGGATGGCAAGTAGGTGTGAAGTCAATTATGAGAGAATGGTGGGAATAAAAAGCCAGAACCAAACCACAGATTTTTCTCTTTTACATGGCTCTTGCCATGTCAGAAGGGAAATACTGCCTTCAGAAGTCAAACAATTGAAATGACCAGCAAAGAAGAGGACAGGAGAGGAAGGGAGAAGAGTGGGCACTCTAATAATTAATGCTACAGGTCACAGACCTTTTTTAAATCTTTAAAATAAAAACAGTATTGTTATTAACAAGCACATTTCATTATTCCTTCTTTCTCCAGTTTTTTACATGAATATTATTTACTTATTTGAAAAAAATCAAAAGTAACTCAACATCTCACATGACCCATGAATTTACTAAGAAGTACTTTGTCACTTAAGTTCTCACAGACAGTAGAATGCTGATAATGGGTTGGGAACAATGTTTATCACAAATCTCTACAGTTTACTGGTCAGAAGCTGCATCTCTAAGTAACTAATATTTCTCTTCCATGAATATAATCTTATCTAATTATTTTAGAGCTCACCAAGGTTCAAGTCTCTCACTTTGTCTCTGTTAACTCCAAATATTTTTCACCTTTAAATGGAAAAAAATAGTTAAGTTTTAAATTTTAAAATTCAATGGTTATTATATTATTTGCCATGGGAAGGGAGAGGGAGGAGTAGGGTGAGAGAGGGTTAATTAAAAAACAAACAAACTAGCTAAACTTACAACATATACAGAAACTTATTTCCAAAATGAAGGGGGGAAAAAAGAGGGAAGAGGAAAGCAGTGGCACAAAGTCCTAAAGCAGAGTCTGAGGACACAGGAAAGAAAAAAAAAACCCTCTAAGAAAGTATAGTCAATGGGATTCTTTTTTTTGTTTCAATGATTTAGTTATAAATATAGATTATTAGTCTTCTCTCTATACATGTAACAAATGCCAAACAACTCACTACCATGAAATTTCTAAAATTGACTCTTTCACATTTGCTAAAAAAAGGTAAAAATCACATACTTTTCTTCCCTTCAGCTCAAATTCTAAACTGAAATATTACATGTAACGATAGCTAGTTCTAACTTCCATACAAAGTTAAACCATACTGAGTTCCTTTGCCAATATAAGGAGCTACATAATTTCCATCACACTTGCCTCCAATTTAGGCATAAGAAACACTTCTCAAAGCAATTCAAAAGGAGAAAGTCAAGGAAAAAGAAAGCTATGAAGAAGAGAGAAAAGAAGACTAGCAGATAAAACAAATACTCTGAAAAACTCAAATCTGCCATTCAAGTATTGAAAACACCCCAAAAGGGAAAATGAATGGGATCTATTATAATGATATCAGAAAAATAAAATGCAAATCTCAAGCATGATAAATGGCCCTGACGGGCTTTCTGCACAAAGACGTAAGGCTAGTGATTCAGTCCACAGTTCCTTTTGGACCCTAAAGTTGTCATTCTGTTTTGCAATTTTTTCTTGGTTGTCTTCAGGAAGTAGTAGTTTATTTTTTTTTTCTCCAGGTTATGCAGACCATTTCTTTAAACCCCAAAAGAATAATAATTTTCATATATTAAAAGACTTCTTTTAGAAAATGGAAAAAAGAATATGAGGCCGCGGCAATGATGTTAACGGTTACTCTTCATTGCTTCTTTAGCTGCCATAATCAGTGGTGTCAAGCTGGATAACGGCTTGGCCAGTTTCAGGAAGGGATGCTGCCAGAAAGAGCAGAACAAAATGAATGTGTAAATGTCACAAGTTTAGAAGCTAAATATTTTTTTTCAAGTAAGCCCTGAAGACTATTTTATAGATCATAATTTATTTAACAAATATTTCAACACCTATATAAAAATCAACATAATACATCACTTTTATGGTTGAAAGTGAATTCTTTTTAGTTCTTCCAGTACTACAAAAACTCAGTTAAATGATTCAGATACCCATGACTGCAATGAACTGGTGTGAAAACTGGTAATATGTAAAAACTCATATTTCTATTCCAGTGTTATGGATATTTTATTCCCAGCAGATAAAATCCGAAAATGCAGCAGCTGCCATGCTGCTGGTGATGAAAGCACAGTGAAATATACTTATTAACCCTATGAAAACTTTCTGGGACTATTCAAAAAAGACAACTTTTCCCCCAAATAGTATTATTTCCAAACTCACCTGTAACAATTCTCTGGCTGAACCCCTTTTCTCCACATCCATCTCCAAACATCGATTTAAGAAATCCCGAAATATTGGGGAAAGCTTCTCTGGATTCTGAAGTTCTGGGGTTCCATTAGTTGCTATCAGGTACAAGGCCTAAAAACACAAGAATAATTTTGACATACTTGAGACAGTTCAACGAAGTGAGAGAGTACTTTAAAAGTTACTTAAAGACAACTGCCATACACACTAATGTTCTTATTTCTACCCATTTTGGTTAAATATTTTTAACTTTATATTTAGACGTTATATTTCCCTGACTTCTTTTTCAAAATTATCTTCATCCTTTTCTTGTTTTTTGGATTACAAATGCACATTGGCAAAGAAAAACCTACTATAATACATAAGGGTATAAAGAAAAATGACTACAATTTTACAATTAACAAATAGTATCTCATTTATCTTTCTTAAGATTTTTTCCCCAAGTTATACAACAGTTTAAAACAATGAAATTTGTTGAAATCTTTTCTAAAAAATTTTAAACTAGCTACATCTATATAACTATAGATAAACAGATGGAACACAGGATTTTTAAAGCAGTGAAAATACTCTTTAAGATACTTTAATAAAGGACACATTATTCAGTATACATTTGTTCAAATCCATAGGATATATGACATCAAGAGCAAACCCTAATATAAATTATGGAATCTGTAAGATAATGATGTGTGAATTTTAGGCCATTCTGTCAGGTCTGTAGTGCTATCTCATTTTTGTTTTAATTCATTGAAAGTCAAAGTGAAGTTGCTCAGTCGTGTCCGACTCTTTGCGACCCCATGGACTGTAGCCTACCACACTTCTCTGTCCATGGGATTTTCTAGCCAAGAGTACTGGAGTGGGTTGCCATTTCCTTCCCCAGAGGATCTTCCCAACCAAGGAATGGAACCTGGGTCACTCGCATTGTAGGCAGACGCTTTACCATCTGGGCCACCAGGGAAGTCACATTTAATTCATTAGCAACTCACTAATAGATATACGCAGGTCAGGAAGCAACAGTTGTAACCGGACATGGAACAACAGACTGGTTCCAAATAGGAAAAGGAGTACATCAAGGCTGTATATTGTCACCCTGCTTATTTAACTTATATGCAGAGTACATCATGAGCAACAATGGGCTGGAAGAAGCACAAGCTGGAATCAAGATTGCCGGGAGAAATATCCATAACCTTAGATATACAGATGACACCACCCTTATGGCAGAGAGTGAAGAGGAATTAAAAAGCCTCCTGATGAAAGTGAAAGAGGAGAGTGAAAAAGTTGGCTTAAAGCTCAACATTCAGAAAACTAAGATCATGGCATCTGGTTCCATCACTTCATGGGAAATAGATGGGGAAACAGTGTCATACTGTATCTTTTTGGGCTCCAAAATCACTGCAGATGGTGACTGCAGCCATGAAATTAAAAGATGCTTACTCCTTGGAAGAAAAGTTATGACCAACCTAGATAGCATACTGAAAACCAGAGACATCACTTTGCCAACAAAGGTCCATCTAGTCAAGGCTATGGTTTTTCCAGTGGTCATGTATGGATGTGAGAGTTGGACTGTGAAGAAAGCTGAGTGCCGAAGAATTGATGCTTTTGAACTGTGGTGTTGGAGAAGACTCTTGAGAGTCCCTTGTACTGCAAGGAGATCCAACCAGTCCATCCTAAAGGAGATCAGCCCTGGGATTTCTTTGGAAGGAATGATGCTAAAGCTGAAACTCCAGTACTTTGGCCACCTCATGCAAAGAGTTAACTCATTGGAAAAGACTCTGATGCTGGGAGGGATTGGGGGCAGGAGGAGAAGGGGACGACAGAGGATGAGATGGCTGGATGGCATTACTGACTCGATGGACGTGAGTCCGAGTGAACTCCAGGAGCTGGTGATGGACAGGGAGGCCTGGCGTGCTGCGATTCGTGGGGTCACAAAGAGTCGGACACGACTGAGCAACTGAACTGAACTGAACCGAGTGATATGACGTTGAACATCTTTTTACCTGCCTTGTTTGCACACATGGATATTCTTTGATGAGTTGTATGTTCAAATCTTTCATTATTTTTACATTAGGATGTTTTCCTTGTTGAATTCTAAGAGTTGTTTGTACATTTTGGATAACACTCTTTTTAACAGATATGCATTTTAGAAATATTTGGATATATTTTCAATATTTGTGACTGGTCATTTCATTCTCTTAATAATGTCTTTCTCAGAGAAGATTATTCCAATTTTAATGAAGCAGAATTTATTATTTCACGGATCATACTTTGGATAAGTATCAACCCAAGGTCACCTAGACATTCAACTGAATTATTTAAAGATTCTGTTGTATTACCAAAATGCCATCAAAAAAAGGATATCAGCTGGCACAATCGGCATATGAGAGCGTCCATTTCCTTGTTACCTAAGTTCATTTCTCTTTACATGACATTTCCTTCCAAATTTTCATTTAAAAATTTCATTCTAAGAAATAATCTCTGAGGTAGCAGTTATTTTCAAGTTAAGATCGTGACACTGTTATGAGCTTCTACACCCTCATCAAAAAGGATTAAGAGGGAAGCCCATACCTATGGTTGATTCATGTTGCTATCTGACAGAAAACAATGAAATTCTGAAAAGCAATTATCCTTCAATTAAAAAAATAAATAAATTGGAAAGAAAAAAAAAGCAGTTGCATTAGGTACTTCTCGTCCCCAAATACTTAGTAACCTTTTCTCCATTTTAGGATAAATCTTATTATACTCCTTATTTTCATTCATATTAGTGATTATAAGCAGCCCAGGTCTCCCAGTCATTCTTCAATTTCCCCATTCTAATACCTATTTGGTTCAGCATATTCCCCTTTCTGGGTCACATTTTTTCATACAGTTCTCCTTGCCCCTCTGCCCCAACTCCAAATACTTTTCTTATTGAGGCCTGGCTCTTCCAGGAGGACTGGGCCTCACCCACAGTGCTCTCCACACCTCTGTACTTACACATCTGAGCCTGGAGACCAGTGTTCCTTTGGCTACTCACTGCCTCTTTGAGCTCTCTCCCTCCTACTCTGTAATTTCTGGGCTTTCAAACTCATATCTACTTTTCCTTGTTTTAAACATCTCCCAAACACTGTTACACTGTTATTATCTCTAACATGACTCACATTCATGGCAATGTCAGTATACAAAGATGCTTGTTACGGTTCCCTGACGTCTTCTTTGATGTCCTTGTCCGTTCACCTGCCTCAGCCACACACATCCCATGGTCACAGGCTATAATATCAGTACCAGTAACTGCAACTATTGAATCTCAATTGTACTCCACCTCCTACCTTTTTCACTCCTAGTTCCCCAATGCCAGCAATTCTTTGACTCCAATGGACTTAAATTCCCATTGATTTTCCAGTGTCTATCATCCCTTTCACATGATCACTTCTTTGACCGTCTCACACTTCATAGACCTTCTCACACTTCATAGTATTCACTTGGCTCAACATGGTTAAACTTCTGCCTACATCTTGCCTATAATCTATGCAGCTAAGTATGGGGGAGGAAAAAGATATATCCCTGCTACTGGCATCAGTAACCTCACAGGGGCCCTTAGGGCTTCCAGCATTCACACTAGACATCCCTGTTTCACTCACTGTCCCCCTCTCCTGTCTCTGTTTCAAGACACCATACATTACATTCAGCTGTCATGTGTTCCAAGGCTCCTCTTGGCTACAGCAATTCCTCAGACTTTTTGACAACTTTGATAGTTTGGAGGAGTACTGGTCAGGTTTTATATTGTATGATGCCTCTCTACTGGAATTTTTCTCTACCTTTTTCTCTCATGATTAGACTGAGATTATGGCTTTTGGGGAAGAAGATCAGAGTTAAAGAGTGCCAGGGCTTCCCTGGTGGCTCAGTGGTAAAGAATCCACCTGCCAATGCAGGAAACAGGTTCAATCCCTGTGTCTGGGACAGTCCGGGAATATCCCTGGAGAGTCCACTGCAATGAGAAGCCCACTCACCACAACTAGAGAGCAGGCCCTGTTCACTGCAACTAGAGAAAAGCCTGGGCAGCAGCGAAGACCCAGCACAGAAAAAAATAAAGCAATCAGTAAACTAAGTTCAAAAGAGTACCATTTTCATGACATCATATCAAAGGTATATACTATCAGCATGATTTACCACTGATGATACTGAGTTGATCTAAGCCTGGTTTAGGTAATGTTTGTCAGCTTTCTCCACTGGAACGTTTTTCCTTTCTCCCTGTTTTCAAACTGTGCTCCTTGGAAGGAAATTCTCTGTTTGCAGCCTACACTTAAGGAAAGGGGAGTTGGGCTCCATCTCCTTTGAGGTGGAATATCTTCATACTTTATTTGGAATTCTTCTGAATGTGAGGTTTGTCTCTTCTGCCATATTTAGTTAATCACTTTTGCCATTTTACATACACATAGGCTCTTTCCTTCTGTCACTGTTTTATTTTTTTAAGATACTTAGATAAGAAAAATATTGTACATATATACCAACACAGTTACTACTTCTCGTGCTCTTCATTTCTTTGTGTAGAACCACATTATCTTTTTCTTTCTGCTTAAAAGACTTCCTTTAATATATCCACTGGTGATAAATTCTTTCAATTTCTGTATGTCTGAGAAAACCTTTATTTTACCTTAGTTTTTACAAGATTATTGGCTGTAGATTTCTTGGTTGACTGGTTTTTTGTTTTAAAACTTTGTAACTTATATCGAACACATATGAGAACACCTAAAGCTGTCTCACAGCTCACTGATACTATTTCATTTTTTAAAAAATTCATTTCAGTCCTTATTTTTCATATTAAGTTTATTACATGTATGATCATTAAATCACGAATCTACATTATATTATCTGCCATTAATACAATCTCAAACTCTCTAGTTACTACCTACAAGTTAGATTTGAATTAAAAAAAAAAAAAAAAACTTTCAAATGTCTCTACTTAACTCTTTTAACATCTGGAATGCAACTATTAAAATTATTTTACCGGAGAAGGCAATGGCACCCCACTCCAGTACTCCTGCCTAGAAAATCCCATGGACGGAGGAGCCTAGAAGGCTGCAGTCCATGGGGTCGCTGAGGGTCGGACACGACTGAGAGACTTCATTTTCACTTTTCACTTTCATGCACTGGAGAAGGAAATGGCAACCCACTCCAGTATTCTTGCCTGGAGAATCCCAGGGACGGGGGAGCCTGGTGGGCCGCCATCTATGGGGTCGCACAGAGTCGGACACGACTGAAGTGACTTAGCAGCAGCAGCAGCAGAGGAAGGTACAGGTTCTCATTTCCCAAAATATTGTTTTAACCCATTTGACACCAACACCTGACCTGAACCTACACTGATTGATGCAAAGCTGTTTATAATCATCATGTTTTCTTACTGTGAATATTTCTTGCAGAAAAATAAATAAATAAATAATTTTAATGACCTTGTACATGAATTCTTTTATCTGTGTCAGTTCTGGGGTGGTTTCAATAGATTGATTTCCCCCCTCATGGGTTGTATTTTTCTGCTTTTTTAAACTGCCTGGTATACTCTGACTTGATTATTTCGGTGCTTACTGCTTTTGAACTGTGCTGCTGGAGAAGACTCTTGAGAGTCCCTTGGACAGGAAGGAGATCAAACCAGTCAATCCTAAAGGAAATCAACCCTGAATATTCACTGGAAGGCCTGATGCTGAAGCTGAAACTCCAATACTTTGGCTACCTGATGTGAAGCAACAACTCATTAAAAAAGACCCTGATGCTGGGAAAGATTGAGGGCAGGAGAAGGGGATGACAGAGGACGAGATGTTTGGATGGTATCACTGACTCAATGGACATGAATTTGAGCAAACTCCAGGAGATGGTGAAGTACAGAGAAGTCTGATATGCTGCAGTCCATGGGGCTGCAAAGAGTTGGACATGACTGAGTGATTGAATAATAACCAATTAACTTATAAATACAGATGTAGCACTTCCAAAAAAAGTTGATAAGATGGCTGGATGGCATCACCAACTTGATGGACGTGAGTCTGAGTGAACTTTGGGAGTTGGTGATGGACAGGGAGCCTGGCGTGCTGCAATTCATGGGGTCACAAAGAGTTGGACATGACTGAGTGACTGAACTGAACTGAAGTGGAATATATCCTAAAAAACTAGGATCAAAATGCTTAACTATGCAGCACCTCAGGATGCAAGCCATATCTATTCTATTGTCTGTCTATGCTCATTAGACCTGGTGACCTGATCTCAGAGCTTTAAAAAATTCTATAGCTAACAATTTTATATTTCTATCCTGGATCCCAGACTTCCACATTCAACAGCCTATTCAATATATCCACATGGACACTTGGATATCTTAATAGGCACCTCAAACCTAACATGTCCAAAACAAGTTAAAAATGTTACTTCCTGATCTGGTACCTGCTACCTCCACTTCTCTTCTCTACTTGCAGTCTTCCCCATTTCAGCCAAGGAGAACCTCAGTTTCATCACTCCAACTGCTTAGGCCAAACTCCTAGGGGCATCTCTCCCTCTCTGTCATGTAGGGTCTCCTTTCAAAGTACATTCAGAATCCAACTACTTTTTCCAGCCTCCCCCAACACCATTCAGGTCTCAGCTATCATCATTTCTTGCCTGGATCACTGCATCAGCCTCCTAACTGATCTTCCTGCTTCTGCCTTTGCCTCTCTTGAGAATCTCTTCTCAACAAAGTAATCCCATCAAAATCTAAGAGTGATCCTGTTAAAACAGAAGGAAGATCACTTTCACTTCTCTATTCAATACTCTCCAACAGTCTCCTCGTCTTACTTGTGCAGAAGCCAAAATTCTTCAAAGGCCTATGGTACCACAGTTGGCTTCATGTCTTAATTGATCCACCTTTTTTCTCCTGCCATGTACTCAACTGTAGGCTAGCTATGCTAGAATCCTTAAGGATCTTTGAATATATAAGAAATGCTCCTGCTTAGGGCCTTTACACATGATGGAAATGTTCTTCCCTTAAGTAAGTGAGTACCACTCTCTTATTTCCTATGTTCAAATGCTACCTCAGTGAAGCCTCCCCAACCACTCTTTGGAAATTGGACACTTGACTCTCTGCCTACCAGCCCCAGTACTTCAGGGTCCATCATTTAACATATTACATATTATTTCTATTTTAAAAATTGTCTTTCTCCTCCTTCTATAGTGGCAGAAATTTTTGTTGGTTCTTTAAGACTGTACCTTGCATAGCACCTTATTGATCTGAGTGTCTTGAGCAAGTACTCAAATCAGTGTTTGCCAAACATATGAATGAACCAGTTTGGGGGTTTTAAAAACTGTTCTCCAGTGTTTTAAAATTAATCACTTCTATATAAATACTTTAATTGCTCAGTTGAACTGGAATCTCTGCAAGACGATGAAAAGTACTAGGAAAATGAGCATTAAAAGCCAACACAATCCCAACAGAGCACCTTCTACATATACCCATTACACTGGCCTCTGTAGCTCATTTTACAGCATGTCCAACTTATTTTGAAAAAAATTTTTTTTAATTTCTGGCAATAAGTCTGTAGTCATGTATGGTAATTTAAAACTTTAAAATAATTACTTCATTGAGATGTAATTCACATCACCCTTTTAAAATGTACAATTTAAGGTCTTTAGTATATTTATAAGACTATACAGCTATCACTAATGTCTAATTGCAGTATATTTTTATCCTTCCAAAAAAGAACACTCACATGTATTACATTTCCTCCTCTCTTCAGTCGCTGTAAACCACTAATCTCTTGTCTCTATGGATGTGCCTGTTCCAGAGACTTCATAGTCGGTTGATCCTCATTATTTGAGGATTCCATATAGGTGAATTTACCTATTCACTACAATTAATCTGTAACCTCCAAATCAATACGCTCAGTGCTTCTGTGGTCATCTATAAACATCTGCAGAGGTTAAAAGCAGCGTACTGTTCAGCATTCCTAAGGGCAAGAAGGCTATAATGTGCCTTATGGAGAAAATGTACTGGTTTGATAAGCCAAATTCAAGCATGGGTTACAGTGGCTGTTAAGTCTAACATGACTGAATCATCAATATATATTAAATAAAGTGTATTTAAACAGAAATAGACATAAAGCAAGGTGAGGTACTGATCAGTTGACAAAAATGTGACTTCCTCTAGAAGCAATGGTTCAGTATTTGTTAATTCAGTGTTTGCTGTTTTATAGAACCTAACTACCCTACCACAAATGAGGAATCAAAACTGTAAAGGGAATCCAACAATATGTAATCTTTTATGTCTGACTTCTTTCACTTATCATAATGCCTTCAAGGTTCAATGCTGCATGTATCTGTACATCTTTCCCTTTATTAAGGCTAAATAACATTCCACTGTATGGATATACTACTTTTCTTTATTCACTCATTAGGTGACAGACATTTCCACCTTTTGGCTATTATGAATAATGCTGCTATGAACATTTGTGGACAAGTTCTTGGGTGAATATATACTTTTAATTCTCTTGGTTATTTACCTAGCAGATTAACTGCCAAGTTACATGGTAACTCAATGTCAATTTTTAAAGAAACTGCCAAACTGTTTTCCAAAGTGCTATGCCATTTTACATTCCCACTAGCAATGCATGAGGGTTCCAGTTTCTCCAGATTCTCACCAATACTTATCATTTTCTGCCTTTTTTATTACAGTCATTCTAGTAGGCATGAAGTGATTTTATTGAGGTTCTGATTTGCATTTTTTAAACTGATATGGAGTTATATATGGTAATGTAAAAGAAGGAAGGAAAGAGGGGAGGGAGGGTGGAAGGAGGAGAAGGGAGAAAAGGAGGAAGGGAGCAAAGAAAGGAAGGGAAAAAGAGAGAAAGAAGCAAAGTTGGAACTCTACCTCAGCTGCTGGAACATGAAACCGTTTAAAGTCTACTGACTTCATCTGTTTCTGGGGACCCTCACTCTTTTGTCTGAATGTGGCTTTAACACTGCCATCTACCCAGCCTCCTCACAGATGGGATCCTGCTTTCCTCTTTGTAGCTTGGGGTACAGAGGCCAAAGTTCAAAGTCAATAACCTGAAGGTTATATCTACAGTCTCTTAATTCTACAGAAAACTGAGCAAATTCTTATTTATGTGCAAATTTAAGAAATAATATAGCTTGTCAAAAAATTACGAACTCTTTAACCTAACACATTCAACTCAATAACTCAGAAGCAAATACTTTCTAGATATAGAGTGAGAGAAGAGACTGGGCTTTTTTTTTGGGGGGGCGAGTTTGTTGTTTTTAATCAATTTTGTATCCTAAATCCTTGGCCAGTGCCTAGAATATGCAAGTTCTAAATTAATGATTCAAAGAAAATTATTTTCTAAAAGTAAGTTTAGTGTTTAACTGGTCTTACCCTCAAAGGATTTTCATTGAGGTATGGAGGCTCTCCTTCTACCATTTCAATAGCCATGATACCCAGAGACCAGATGTCTACTTTGGGGCCATAAGCTTTCCGTGTAACCACCTCTGGTGCCATCCAGTATGGCGTTCCAACCATGGTACTCCGCTTACTCTGCTCAGGGGTGATCTGGGCACAGAAACCAAAGTCAGCTACAAAACAAAAAAAAAGATACAAAACATCTTGAGTTAATGGTGTCCATGGGTTGTTTTAGGAGTTTACTTTATATGACAACGAATTATATTTGAGTATTCATGAGTATTCAGTCTCTTAGTTTTCAAGAATGTATTAATAAAGTAAACCAGAATGGGCTTACAGATATTTTGATATTATATACATTCACTTTTTAACTTTTACTTCCCAAAAGAAGAAGGTAATTTATTAGGAAGGTTTTTATTCTAAACAATTAATTTTATCCTAAAACTTTTAATAAAGTTGAAAAAGATCTAAAAGAAAAAGTAACCAAAGGTGGACACCAAAACTGTCTCCACTGTCAATCAGGCAAAGGTCAGGAAGTGGACACTACTTTTGAGGGAAAAAAACAGAAGCTAGAATTAATAAGAAGCATATGAGTCAGCAAGAGAGCCCAGAAAAAGAACACATTTAACTGCAACTGTACCCACAAGGTCTTCACCAGCATTACTCTATTCCAACCACCTCATTTTATAACTGAGGAGCAGGATACCTAATTTAGAACCCAGCGTTAATTCAGTAGGAAAGTCAAGATAAGAATCTAGAACCGTTTCCTTCCTTCTACTGTTAAACTCATTCTATTCCATGTGTAAATACTGTTAACATTTAGGACTGTAAGTTCTGGACTTCTGTTATGCATTTCCAAATATACAAAAAATATCTACAAACTGGTTTATTTTACTTAAATATTTTACTTAGGATATTTTGTAAACTGCTTTTTACAACTATTTTTAGAGATCTTTCTGTATTACTATACTAACCTACCTTATTATTCTAACTACACAACTTTACAGAACATAAAAATACCTTAATGTTTTTAACCATTTCTGTACTACTAGATTATTTCAGATATTGTTGGTTTTCCTTTACAAGGTTGCAGAGAACATTTTTGTACTTATTGCTGTGCATACGTTCAGCAGTTTTATAGCAGACAGTCTTAAAAAGCAATTGTTAGGTCAAATCATAACATTTATAGCTAAAATGAGTGCTTATAAAACTGTTTCAAGTACCTCATAAGAAAAAACATACCACATTATAACTTTATAATAGGTACATTTATTATTATGACTTCCATTTTACAAATGGGGAAACTGAGGAACACCAAGATCATTCATCTAGTGAGTGGCAGAGCCAGGGTAAAATATTATCCAAAAAGGTCAAATTTAGTTTACCTGTATATTACCTGTATAATGTATGAGAATATCAATTTCTAGCTTTCCCATGAAAATTACAATTATTAACTATATATTTGACCACCAAATAGAAACTAAATCCTCATTCTTACAGTTGAATAACCTCTGAAGGATTTTTTTTTTTTTTTCCCACTTTTTGGCTGGACTACAGAGCTTATGGGATCTTAGTTCCCCAACCAGGCATTGAACTCACACCCCCTACATTCAAAGTGCAGAGTCTTAACCACTGGACCATCAGGGAAGGCCCTGAAGAATCTATTTTTAAAGAGATGTTGAAAAAGGAGCCAAATTCTCTAGGCAAACAGAAGAAATAGTTTTTGGTCTCCTGATCCAAGAAATGTCTTGCATTTTGCATAGTTGGAGAAACTTCAGTAGAAGTTCTTGAATCCTCCAGAAGGCATGGTTGGAACTGAGATTATAGCCAGCAGAGGAAGAGAGGTTTTTTTTTTCCCCATGACTCTATCCTGTCTGGTACAGAAGACAATTAGGGAAAGGGGTTTACAGACGATTTTCTCCCTAAAAATGTCATCTCTGATGTCTGGGTCACACAGGCCTCTCCTAATTAGACCACCATTTACCAAATTCAAAGAAAGACGAACAGCATAATGAGAAAAATCTACCCCAACAGGTAGCAGAGACAAATCCAAGTTTATGTTTGGGAGACAGCACCAACATTACAATAGTACCCGGCACTGCTCCTCAGTGTTTTACATTTTTGGTACTCAGAAGAATTCTCTTGAGATAGGTACTATTATTTTCCTTATTATACAAATGAGGAAACAAACATAAACAGATTACATAATTCCACCCCAAATTATTCAGCAAGTAGCAGTAGATCCACTATTTAAACTCAAGCTGTCCAGCTGATGGTCCATATCTTTTTACTACTATTCTCCCCCACTCCATGTATTGTCATAAAAACGTTAATAGCAGGAAAGAGTTTTTACTTAAACAAAATGCAGAAAATTATAAGTAACATATAAATGTTATCTATTCACGTATTACTCACTAAGTTTAACAGATCCTTCCATGCCCAAAAGCACATTGTCACTTTTGATGTCTCTGTGGATCACTTGATTAGCATGTAAAAACTCCAATGCCTGTAAACACTGAACAGAAGAAAAACACGTATCAATGAAATAGTCCCTGAAAAGTCTAAGGGAAATTCACATACACTATTTACCTGAGTACCACCTCTAGTATCTAGTAGAAGACACTCTAATAATACATTTACAGAGAAAAAAAATTCTGTCACATGCAAAGTTACAAAAATAAGACACCTTAAATAATTAGATCCTGCTCTTCCTACTCTGGTCTTATCCAGAAACAACTATTAAATAATGTCTTATCTAGTCTTATTTCTGCCACAGGTTATTTAATACCATAAGAATATCACTTAGTCTTCAATGTTCTCATTTTGAAATGAATGGGCGGGTCAATATGATTTCTAGGCCTGTTCAGGTTTAAATTTAAACGTCTAAAGGTACACAGCACTTGGTAAACATGCACAAGCCTTTTTACATATCATTTCAACAGTAATGGGGACTTCCCAGGTGGTTCAGTGGTAAAGAATGCCTGCCAAAGCAGGAGCCACAGGAGATGCAGGTTCGATCCCTGGGTCAGGAAGATCCCCTAGAGGAGGAAATGGCAACCCATTCCCATATTCTTGCCTAGAGAATTTTAAGGACAGAGAAGCCTGGCAGGCCACAATCCATGGGGTTGCAAAGAATCGGACGTGACTGAGTGACTAACACTTTTCACTTTCAACAGTAAAGGATAAACTTGTAATCATTCCTATCTGAATCTGAGATACTCAGAAGTCTAATCAATATAAGACACTGGGTAGTCTGGTTCTTTCCAGTTCTTCAGTATGATGTAAAATGTTTTCTTCCTTTCTTCTATGGTAGGTTTCATATAAAGCTATATCCATATCCTAGATACTATGCCATATTTCAGAAAGCACTGAGTCAAAAGAGCAGAAAAAGTACTCTCACTTCCTTAAAAACAGAATGAGGTTAAATTTTTTAAATCTGCTTGCTAAGATTTTTTAATGTAAACCGCATATAAATTGTAACTTGGAAAAAGCTATGTTTTTATTTCTTACCCACATTAAAGTAGAACAACAAATGAAGTCTGTACATCTTTACAACTAAAAATTTCATTCAAAACACTGCACTACTCAAAGAAAAAAACTAGTACTGCGTCACATTTACCAAGCATTTAAGCAGATTTCTGAAAAGAATAAATCCCCAGAAAAATACTTGTAGGAATAAACAGAAGAACTCTTAAAATAACCTTATACCAATTAGGAATAAATAGAGGAACTCTTAAAATAACTTTACACCAATTATGACAAAAATTATTAGAAAAACAAATTAAGTATAAATAAATTCTTGTTCTTATCAACTTTTAAGTGACCAAACATTCTTCATTTTTTCAAACATTCATTGTTAAGGGATATATTATTAAACTATCATATTTAAAACTATTAAAAAGTTCTTATTTCCATCCTTCCTGAAACAATCAGGAGGAATATCCATTAAATGAAGCATAACCACACCAGAATTAAAATCTTCGAAGAATATTTTTTTAAAAAAAAATGCCAAATAAAAGACGAAAAAAGAAAAACATCACATATATTGTTCTTACATGAACAAAGGTTATAATTTACTTATAATTCACTGTAAAAATGAGGGAAGCCTAATCACAGGAAACATAACAGTTGTAAGAACTGTCACAATTTCGTCCTTTGTGATAATGATTCCTAGGATTCCAAGTAGTGTCTCAGTTTTAATGACAATCTCATTAACCTAAGTTTCATCCACAGGAAAAAGATTACATGGAAGACAGAAAGGCTCATTTTTGGCTTAGATGTAGGCAATGTGACAGAATTCTACTGGCCTAAACAAACAGTGTGTCTCAAAATTCATTAATGAATATCATTTCATTGGTCGCCTTTAAGGAAATCAATAAATCCACAAGCAGACATTAATACATACCTAGGGAGAAGATGTGTGCCACTTTGTCCGTGCTTCCACTGTTGAGTGGTATATTTTTAATGGCACCCCCTCTTACCCTCAAAAGTATCCTACTTGAATAAATAAATATTTCCCTTTTTTCAACTCGGTTAACCACATGTTACTGTAACTTATCAAAAAGGGAGCAAACTCACCTCTCTGCACACAGCAGCTATCTGGGCTTCATCCATGCATGTCTCTGTGACAACATCAGTAAGGGATCCTCCGGCCAGGTACTCCATGACCACAAACAATTCATCTCCCACCAGGTAACTAAAAGAGAACAGACAAAATACATCCACACTTTCACTTCTTCTAAATACATGGTGCTCTATATTGAAGATTTCAATTATTAGACACCCTGATAAAAAAAAACAGCCCAGAAAGCTGGTAGCTTTGATAGCTAGGAAGAACACTGAAAAGGTGCTTTGTAACAGCACAGAAAAGCAACAGAAGGTCATTATGATTTTCCTAAATCACTTTAAAATTTACCCACAATTCTAACTTGAGTGTGTACATAGATTATTCCAGTTAATATAACCCTGTATGGTATGAACTTCCAGATGATGGAGGCTTCCAGGAGATGGAGACCTGGAAAGGTTTGGTAACTCATACAAGGTCACATAGCCAGTAGGTGACAGAACCAGAATCTGAAACTAAACACAACTGGTTCCAAAGCTTATGGCTTACCTTAACCACCCATGCTTTACTGACTTGTTAAAAAGCAGAGAAATGTACCTGGAAAGTTTATTTCTATGAACATGGTCTCCAGAGGTAGGCCTAAAGTCTAAAAGTATGTTTTCTCTTAATCCATTCAAAACAAATTTAAATACGGAAATTAAAAAAAATCACCTATAGTTCCCTATCTCCAACACAATCACTATTGTAATTCTCACTTATTTTTCTACTATTCTTCTTTCATTCACATAGACATCCTGCTTTAAAAACAAATCTGTTGTAAGGGAATTTCCTTTTGGCCCAGTGATCAGGACTTCGTACTCTCACTGCCAACCCATGGGCAGGGAACTAAAATACCATATGCTGCATAGTGTGGCCAAAAAAACAAAGGCTGTAAAATACATAATTTTCTCTTCTACTTTTTGTTCTGTTATTTGACATCAATTCCTAAATTATATGAGGTTTTGATAAACATGTTATTTTTCCAAGACAAAATCTGAAATAAAATTGACCTGAAAGTTTAAAAATTGAGCGGTCAATCACCTCTGTATCAAGACATGAATCACAGCCAATCTTTCCTTAGTGTTTCTGCTCCTGATCATTTGGACTTGTTATGAGCACTAGTAGCAGTGTCCTCCATTTAACTGCCTTCTCTTGATTGCCAACTGATACCTAAGTAGAAAAGGGACCTTCTAAACTGTAACATGGGCTTCCCTGGTGGCTCAGTTGGTAAAGAATGTGCCAGTAATGTGGGAGACCTGGGTTCAATGCCTGGGTTGGGAAGATTCCCTGGAGGAGGGCATGGCAACCCACTCCAGTATTCTTGCCTGGAGAATCCCCAAGGACAGAGGAGCCTGGCGGGCTACCGTCTATGGGGTCGCAAAGAGTCAGACATGACTCACTGACTAAGATCACAAACTGTAACATGCTATTTTCACCTCTCTCCCTACTTTGAGTTTACTTTTCAGTGTTGACACTCAACCCTAGTCTGGCTAATCTCCAAAACCATTTTTCTCCCAATGTTTAAGAAATATTTCTATTTACCTGTCCAAGAAATTAACTATGTTGGGATTCTTTAATTCTTTCATCACCAGAATCTCATTAATGATCAATTCCTTCTTTGGCTGTTTCTGTAAATTAATCTGCTTAATAGCAACCTATGGTGGAAACAGGAAAAAAAATCAGAACAAGCTTCCTAATTCTCTTAGAAAATCATAAACACTAATAAGTTAATCATCTAATTTATTACATACATCCTATTCAGTGAGATTACAATTTACTCATAGGCAGTGCTTTAACTTCCACACTGCCTATGCACAATTCTTTGTAATACAGAAGCCCTAGTATTTTCGGATTTCTCTTGAAATCTAAACCCAAGGTCAGTCCAGTGCCAGAAATTAATCCTCTTTTCATCCAAACTAGGAAAATAGTTTTTAAAATATTTATTTGTGAAACTAAACACATAATTAATTACTTCTTTTTTCCCCCTCAGTAAGGAAGATACTATAAAATTCTCTAGAGCAATCCTTCAACATATTCAACTGAAAAAGAAATTCCTCATTGATTATTCACAGGCAGATCTAGGTTCTGCCTATAGTAAAAGCTAATGGTAACACCCAGAAGTAGGAAAAAATTGCTTACCTCTTGTCCCAATGCCACATCTGTAGCAGTGAAAACTGTGCCAGAAGCCCTAGGGAAAAAAAAGACACAAGCAGATTTAAGATTTCTAAATCATTCTCATTAACATCCAAAGACTTTATTCTCAAAACAACTGGAAGGGGGTTAAAGAACACTGAAGACAGAACATCTTTAAAAAAGGTAAAAGCAAAAACAAAGAGGGGAAGAGTAAGAAAGAGGTAATCCTTGTGGCTAAAACTTATATTAGAAATTTGTCATAAATTTCAGACCTACAAAAACATAGTAAAAAGATCAGACAAGAAGAAATCAGTAACATATACTCATGGATTTATTTCCCTTCTTAAGAAACAAAGAACTACAAACAAATTTAAAGGTTCTTATGTGGCCTTTCCAAAGGCATCCGCCCTCTTCCCCAAAGTAACCTGTGCTGGACATTCACTCTGTATTCAATGTGCATAATTGCCACATGTTTCTCTATACTTTACTAAGGACACAGATGTGTACCACTACAGAAGATATTTAATGTATTTTTAAAACTTCATATAAATTATTTCATTTTACGTATTTTCCTATAATTTGCTTTTCTGATTCAACACTGAGTTGAGAACTATAGTCTAAGGGGTTGGAGAGTCAGACATGACTAAGCAACCATCACTTT
Organism: Bos taurus; assembly: GCF_002263795.3. NCBI lineage: Eukaryota > Metazoa > Chordata > Mammalia > Artiodactyla > Bovidae > Bos > Bos taurus. Next base: position 71,324,967 of record NC_037328.1, on the reverse strand, counting down.
CACTTTTTCATACTGCTGCTGCTGCTAAGTCGCTTCAGTTATGTCCGACTGTGTGACCCCAGAGACGGCAGCCCACCAGGCTCCTCTGTCCATGGGATTCTCCAGGCAAGAACATTGGAGTGGGTTGCCATTTCCTTCTCCAATGCATGAATGTGAAAAGTGCAAGTGAAGTCGCTCAGTCGTGTCCAACTCTTAGCGACCCCATGGACTGCAGCCTACCAGGCTCCTCCATCCATGGGATTTTCCAGGCAAGAGTACTGGAGTGGGGTGCCATTGCCTTCTCCACTTTTTCATACTACTATTTATTTATCCATTATCAGGCTCAAGGATACAAACATGATTTTCAATTTTTTTGTTATTAAAACCAGAAGTGCAATTAAATTTTACTTTTAAAAGGAAATTCGTTAAGTTTTCAAAAAGACTTAAGCTCACTGTCAAAACTTACAGAATACTTTCCAGAAGTAACATTAAGAATTCAAGATGTTCATTTGCTCTCAAGCAATAGAGAAGAAAAAATTTCAGTTAGCATAGTTTTAAAATACAAATTATTGGGAATTCCCTGAGAGGCCAGTGGTTAGGACTCTGAGCTTCCACAGTGGGAGACCTGGATTTGATCCCTGGTCAGGAACTAACATCCCATAAGTCACATGGCATGGCCATAAATAAAGAAACAAATAATAATTATTAAAAATACAAACTATTGAACAACATCAGAAGGGCAGTAGAATTAAGGATTCATACTCATGATGTGACTAAAATGCATTTAAACAAAGAAAACACTATAAACTTGTAGTAAATTTTCTTACTGTCCTTTAAATATTTGCTGGACAATTTCCCCACCCATCTAATCTCTTACCACCAATGTGAAATCACACTTAAGAAGCAGCAATGTACTGCTAGGTAGTACAGTATTTCAATATCATCTAGAAATAAGTTCATTACTTTTACACAAATCCAAGAATACTATTCAGAGAACACCGTAAGTGTGCAATGTCAGTAAGCAAAAGAGCTATCAAGATGGACATCTAGAAAACAATGAATATTCTGTTAATACAGTCACAAATACTTACCCTTGCCCAATTTTTTCATATCTTGTGTATTTTTTCTTAGGGTCACCTATGCTTACAATAGTTCCTATTTTAAACAAAAACAACAAAAATTTGGAAACTCAGTCAAGTATTTTAAAATTGTAAACTAATTCTGATAACATTATTTCTTTTAATAAACCCCACTGATTTTAGAACATACATAACACTAAGTTTCAAAAATAACCTATGCTTCAAACACAAAAGAAATAATAATTAAAAAGTAACAGAAGCAAGAAGATACATTATTTCCACAAGGTTAGACCTCCTAACTAATGTCTTGATTATCCTAACACTTTCTAAAAAATGATGACATTACAGAATGACCAACTATACCAGTTTTCCTGAGACTCAGGGGGTTCTTAGGATGTGGCATGTTAAGTTTTAAAACTTAACCGGTCAAATCCTGGTGAGAGGACAAGTTGGTCATCCTACTTTTCATACTCCACTGAAATGTATCAATATTAAGGTAACAGTAAGTTACAAAACTACTTACTATGAGAAAAAAAAATATATAAAATATCCAAATGAAAAACCCTAATAGCTTTTCTAACTCTTCTCCTATATCTATCTTTTAATATATTTAGTAAATCACTTATTACTATAAAGATTACTCTAATATAAACTAATCATACATCTGCTTAAGAAAAGTTCACAAAGCACAACTAAGAAACAGGTCTTAAAATTAGGATTTTGTTTAAAAAAAAAAAAAAAAAGGTATGATTTTGTACATAAAATCCTAACATAGTCTTATTATAACTAAGTCCAAGCATGAGAAAATCACACTAAATTTTCACTTAAACTTTCACAAGGTAAAAGGAGAGAGGGGCATATCCCAGAAATTCACAAAAATAAACCAATTTTATATAGGTACTCAGCCTCAAGCCTATATCCAATCTGTAATATTTTTCCTTGATGCCTCCAGATCAGTGTCCTAATACAACTCTAGTGGCTATAGACTTATAATGAGATACTACTGCTACCCTCTCTCTGGCCTGTGTGTATTATTTCCAGGGCTTGATTCAGGCCAATGATAGTTGATGGATGAAAATGGAGGAAAAAAATACATTTTATGCTTACACATATTATCTAGATAAGACATTTGGTTTAGTTATTTAGGGACATTTTGTATTCTACAGGTGTGCATAAATATATACAAACTTCCTTTGATAAAGTTTCCAATTAGGACCCTTAGATTTGGCCCTCTGAAATATTGCTCCCCAAAATACTGACTATTGCAAAGACTGCTCACAAGTCGGCACATAATAATAAGCAGGCAAAGAAGAGTATTATTTTGGCTTTACTACATTAACTGAATCTGTTGTTCCTAGGAGAAAACAATTTAAGCCAAAATATAAGGTATAAATTAAGACCCATCCAGGCCAAATGTTTCAGGGGCTGTTAATAATTTAAGAATAATGTAAAATGTAGGCAACATACTTAATTTCTCCATAATCTCTTCATCTGTCATTTTGGCCTTCTTTTTCTGTTTGTCTGAAGTCTTGGCACCACCATCAACATTAGAATCACCAACTGGTGCAGGAATAGGATCAATTACAGATCGTGTATAAATCTGCAGAGAAACAGTTAATTACTAAGACTTGAAGAAAAATATTTTTAGGTATTCTTAACTGGCACACTATTCAGTTCTTTGATTTTTGACAAAAACTAAGTTGTTTCCAGTGTTCTAAAGAATGAGAGTAATACTTTCAGACTTGTTTTACTAAAGATTGGTAACTAAGAGGCAATGTAAAACATTTTTCTTAGGAACATCATATACATATGTTAAAAGCTGTATAGCAAAACAGAAGATTTGTAAATGAAATTTAAGTGCAGTCAGATAAAAAATAATGTGCCAGAAATGAAGCAGAAAGAAATACAACTTTAAAAATCATATTTTTCTAAAAGAGAGAAATAAAGAGCAAAATAATGGAAATCCTGATGTTGCAATGTGAGTGTCAGTCACTCAGTCATGTCTGACTCTTTGCAACCCCATGTACTATAGCCCCCCAGGCTCTTCTGTCCATGGAGTTCTCCAGGCAAGAATACTGCAGTGGGTCGCCATTTCCTTCTCCAGGGGATATTCCCGATACAGGGATTGAACCCAGTGTCCTGCACTGTAGTCAGATTCTCTTCTATCTGAGCCACTAGGGAAGCCTAACTATTATTAATTCCCACAACAATTTTTACACAAATATAATTTCTATCATTTCATTTCAAAGAGTCAAGTATAAATGTAAAGAAAATAGAGCCCTGTACCGATGAGGATACAATGGCAGTCAGTTTTATACCTGTTTACTGTGCCAACACCTCACCACAACCCTCTGTTAGTATAGGGAGTAGGACAGGACTCCTGCTGTCTCTGTCAAATGTTGTTATTGTTAAAATTCTCCCATATCTGTTAGAAATTTCACTCCTGGCAGCCTCTTGAATGATACTAATGTTTTAACAGAAATGTTAAATGGGAGATAAAATACATGCTTTGGATAAGAGGTAAGATCCAAGTTCAAGTTCTAGACTTAGTACTTTTCTACACTGAGATAAACAGAGAAAGGCAGAGAGACAGATGAGGTCTCTGGAAGAGATGGGGTAATGCAAAAAGAAAACACAATATGCATTTTAACTTTTAAAGACCCATTCAACTTTAATTTTCAAAAAAACTAGTTTTTTGATGAATGGTATTTAGGTAAAGATCTCCTAGTTAAATCCCCCATATTAAAATATTTTCAGCAGGAGGACTTTTTTAAAAATCGTGCATGGAACCAGAGATCAAATTGCCAACATCCGTTGGATCATAGAAAAAGCAAGAACGTTCCAGAAAAACATCTATTTCTGCTTTATTGACTATGCCAAAGCCTTTGACTGTGTGGATCACAATAAACTGTGGAAAATTCTGAAAGAGATGGGGATACCAGACCACCTGATCTGCCTCTTGAGAAATCTGTATGCAGGTCAGGAAGCAACCGTTAGAACTGGACATGGAACAACAGACTGGTTCCAAATAGGAAAAGGAGTACGTCAAGGCTGTATATTGTCACCCTGTTTATTTAACTTATATGCAGAGTACATCATGAGAAACGCTGGACTGGAAGAAACACAAGCTGGAATCAAGATTGCCGGGAGAAATATCAGTAACCTCAGATATGCAGATGACACCATCCTTATGGCAGAAGGTGAAGAGGAATTCAAAAGCCTCTTGATGAAAGTGAAAGTGGAGAGTGAAAAAGTTGGCTTAAAGCTCAACATTCAGAAAATGAAGATCATGGCATCCGGTCCCACCACTTCATGGGAAATAGATGGGGAAACAGTGGAAACAGTGTCAGACTTTATTTTTCTGGGCTCCAAAATCACTACAGATGGTGACTGCAGCCATGAAATTAAAAGACGCTTACTCCTTGGAAGTAAAGTTATGACCAACCTAGATAGCATGTTCAAAAGCAGAGACATTACTTTGCCAACAAAGGTCTGTCTAGTCAAGGCTATGGTTTTTCCAGTGGTCATGTATGGATGTGAGAGTTGGACTGTGAAGAAGGCTGAGCGCCGAAGAATTGATGCTTTTGAACTGTGGTGTTGGAGAAGACTCTTGTGAGTCCCTTGGACTGCAAGGAGATCCAACCAGTCCATTCTGAAGGAGATCAGCCCTGGGATTTCTTTGGAAGGAATGATGCTTAAGCTGAAACTCCAGTACTTTGGCCACCTCATGCGAAGAGTTGACTCATTGGAAAAGACCTGGATGCTGGGAGGGATTGGGGGCAGGAGGAGAAGGGGACGACAGAGGATGAGATGGCTGGATGGCATCACTGACTCGATGAACATGAGTCTGAGTGAACTCCGGGAGTTGGTGATGGACAGGGAGGCCTGGTGTGCTGCGATTCATGGGGTCGCAAAGAGTCAGACACGACTGAGCGACTGATCTGATCTGATCTGATGCATGTATGCTCAGTCATGTCCGACTATTTGTGACCCTGTGGACTGTAGCCCACCAGGCTTCTCTGTCTGTGATATTTCCCAGGCAAGCATACTGGAGTGGGTTGCCATTTACTTCTCCAGGGAATCTTCCCGACCCAGAGATCATCTCCTGCATTGGCAGGTGGATTCTTTACCACTGAGGCCAACTGGGAAACCCTTTTAAAAACCACTGGAAATCAAATACAGACTGCTGTTTTTTAAAACTCATATGCACAGACACACAACCCAGTTCATTAATCAGAAACTCACTGATTTTGTATGATCTGGTCGTGGAGCAATAACAGGAGGAAGAGCCTCTTCATCATCGTCATCTTCCTCTGTTACTACTGCTGATGTTTCCGATCCCTTGGTATTCAGCTGCATTTATCATATAAGCAAAGTAAGAGAGACAAGTCAAACATAACAATAGATGAAAATACAACTATCTCTTTTTTGAACATACTTGAAAATATATTTACTAGCTCACTTCAAAGCAATAAAACCTTACTTGTTCTAATCTAATCATTTTTAAAGGTAATAAAAGTTTATGAAACAAATGTATACAGTAAATACCAAGTATTCTTAAGAGAGAATACTATATAGAGAATTTTATATCCTTTAAGCAAGCCCAAAAAGTAAACAATCACTTCATTTGTTAAGACCAAAAACAAAAATCCACTGGGCTTTGTATAAGTCAGAGTTTTTCAGTTATTTAAAACAGCCTGATTCACCAGAAAAAGTGTTGGCTAACAAAGCAAAAGAGCAAGGCATTATCCTTTATACAGAGTGTATTATTTGCAAGGTGGGTGCTAGATATGGATTTTACATGTTATTACATATAGTGTTCAAATAACTCCAGGAGATGGTTTCCTCCAAACTGAGGAACTGAAAATAAAACAGCTATTATTTGCAGGAGGTGTTTGTGCTTACATGGTAACTTAGATGAAGTCTCAGACAACTCGGAAGATTCTGACAGGCTTCTTATTCTTCAGTATATTTCCATAGTCTAGATTCGGTAAGACGGTGCCAGAGGAAAACGCTGGCAAGTTCTTTGTATTCATGGTTATACATGAAAACATTATCAAAAGTAACTAAATTGCTCTAACAATCATAAGTTTTAGTTACTATAAGCATCATTGGAGGAAATTCTATTTGCTTAACAAAGATTCCTCAACTAATCAAGTACCTATCTAAAAGTACATATCAAGTAGTTATTTCTGAAGGCTGTAATTTATTTTGGCAAGTAAAATAAAAACTAAGATTTGTTTTGGGTAACTTAAAAGAAGAACTATAAGAAATAACATATTAACTTACTGCTGGTGTTCCAGAAGGGAAGCCATCTTTCTCTGAATACAAAAGAGAAAATAATGCTAAGTGAACAATTCAAAAAATAAAATGACTTTTACACAATAAAGGAAGAATAGACAAAAGCAAAGTAAGTGACATGTTCTTACACTGGTATCATTTTGAGTTGAATTAAAACTTAAGAAAAATAATATCAGTTTTTAAATAAGAATTTACACAAGACCATAAACCTCAAATTTAATGGAACTCTGTAAATTTGCTAAAAGTCACTGAATTGCAAACATCAAGTGGGTGAATTTTAGAGCATAAAATTATACCTTAATAAAAAATTTTATTGGAAACTAAACAGAAGTTTATTCATAATGATATTTTTCTCCAGCAAACTGCCTATCAAGGAACTTAGAGAAACCAACAGTAATTGTATAAAGGAAAATTACTGACATAAATTTTGATCAATATGAAAGCAAATCCCTGAAGGCAAAACCACAGTTCATGAAGTCTAAATACCACAATATTCATTCTGGAGTTAGAACAGCAAATTTTGTATTATCCTTTAAAATGCCCAGATACACAAACACACAAACATACCATTTTCTGTTCAGACACTGATTTAAAAAAAATTATTCATTTATACATTATTCATTTAACTGCATTTACTAATTGCAGTTGGGAATAAATGTGACCTTTTGCTAAGGATGTACTACTAGACTACGTAAAAAAGGTCTAAATACACCAAGTGGACCTTATTGGTTCTAAAAGGATATAACCAAATAAGTACAATCAATTAAAACTAAATGTATAATCTTAGCTCAATCATATTATTTCTTAAAACTACATGTATGACTTAAGAGGGGAAAGAAACATTAAATGATAACCCATGATGTAATTAGCAAAATCCACACTGAGGGAAAACAGGACAAATGATTCTTTAACAAATAAACTGTAAGGAAAAGACAGCATGAGTGCTAATGTAACGGCAGGAAGCCTACATAACAGAGATTCGAGACACAATAATTGATTGTAATGTATGGATTTTTTTTCTAGTCCTTATTTGAACAAATGAACTTAAAAAAAAAAAAAATCCACTATTCTCCAGTTCCTACCTGATGATATTCCAAATCTGAGGAATAAATTCTTTGAGTTCCAAAGCTTATATTTATACATGTGATGGCTTTCAATTTTTGAGTGGAAAACATTTTTTATTTCAAAGTCTGTGCATTTATATACAGTAAAATAACCTGTCCCACTAGCAATAAATATATTTCTAGTTTGAACATGTCTGCAAATCAGCCTCTTTCCCATCTGTTGCTGGAACTCATTCAAAAGCAGGGAAGAGAAAAAACCAATAAACAAAAGGCCAAAATATCCACTTTTGGCAAAACTAAGAGATTAATATAATCTCCAGACTCCATATTGTACACAAGAGCTGCCCTCTATTGGTTTACAAAGGGCAGATCTATGCAGGGGAAAAAATAAAGACAACCACCATAGCTTAGCTCTTATTCTTCCAGAAGAATCTTTACTCTCCAATCCCAGTTAAGTGAGCCTGTTACCATGGTCTGATGTCTTACCAGGAGGAGTAAAGCTCAGATATTTCTGCTTCACTGTATTAGAGTCATAGAACTTCAAGACGTCCAGCACTGCCTGAGGATTCTTCTTTTGCTCTAGTTTGGTGATATTGGAGGTCTGCAGTAATCGAGCCCACTGTTCTGGCATGCCCTAATGAAAAGATATTCAGAAATTAGTTGTTTTGAATTGCTCTAGTAAGACCAATTTCCAGAGCAAAGTGACAAAATATATAAAACAAATCAACCTACACAATTGCAGGTTTGACTAAATTTTAAAAGGTCTAGTTTTCTAAATCTATATATGTTGCAAATTATAATCAAGAGCCTCAGCTCCCTAGGAAAAGGACACATCCAACCACAAACACTTCTGTACAAAGAGAAAAGCACTAAGAATTCAGTTTACATGTGGACAGAAAAGAATACCTGAAGGAAAAGCTTGAGCTCTGCTTTATAAATGCATTCCACCTAGGTAAACTTACAGTGAATTCTCCAGTAACAGCATCAAAGCCAACATGGATGGTATGCTCAAAATCAGACGGAGGAGAAATTTCTGGCCTTTCCTTCTCTTTCTTCTTACTTCCTAGAAGGCATTAAAAAAAAGCCTTTTAAAAGGTACTCGTAATCATGTTTATAGTCTTCCCCAAACAGATTAGGAACAAAATTATTCTAAAAAAGAGATTTTCCCTAAAAACACGGGCTGATAGGAAGCTGATAAATCAAGCATAGAAATCTCATGGCTGTAGGGTGGGTATTGTCAACCAGTGTCCTGATTAAAGAAACACAGACTGACCCAACAACAGGCCTAAATAAAAGTGCTCAGGACAGAAGAGACGGTCCCTTAGAGTATTGCTTCTCTCATTAATAAAGAAGTACACTTCACATACTGAACAATTTGGAAAACAGTCTATCGAGCCCTGTTTCTGTATTTACCCAGCAAGAGCAATTTACATTACTATGATTATGGATAACATACACCATGTGAACAGGCAGTTTACAAGGACCATGTCATTTTTTTGTGTGTAACTCTTCCTTTTTATTGATGTTAATAACTGTTACATTTTAAGATTTCCCAGTTTTTCTGTGGTTCTACCAATTATTTTTACATTTCTGCCACACACCTATCTCTGTAAATTCAAACACATCAGTTCCATATTTTTCCTCCACCTAACCACCTTGCTCTCAGATTCTCTTATTTACTCTGCAGCAATTTATGTCAAGACTTCTGGCAGAGATATTAGTCCCAGGTCATCCCTTCACTTTTATGCTGCGCTAGAACTGACTTTTTGTATTCTATGTTCTCTTCTTCTTGGTCTACACCCTTAGCTGATAGCTCTCAACTAATTGTATATGTATTTAGATCCAAAATACCACCCTCCTCTGAATTTCTTCTAATTCTCAGTGTTGCTATTTAGAAGGTCAATGCCACTTTCTCATTTTGAACTACTGTTGAAAATCAACTGATTATATATATACACAAGTCTATTTCTGGATGTTCAACTCTGTTGCAATAATCTCTTTATGTCAATCAGACTAGATTATTGTAGTTTTATAATAAGCATTGAAACTATTAATATATAGTATAAGCCTTTTCTTTTTTAAAAAATTGTTTGGCTCCATTCTAGGTCTTTTGCATTTCCATGTGAATTTTAGAATAAGTTTGATAATTTCTTTAAAAAGTCTGCTGGGATTTTGATTAAGACTGCAATGAATCTATAGATCATTCTAGGAAGAACTGATTTAATAACAATATTGTATCTTCTAATCCATGAAAGTAGTGACTCTCTCCATTTATTTAGGTTTTTTTTCATTCCTCTCAGCAATGTTTTATAGTTTTATCAATGTACAGATCTGTTACTGCTTTTGTCTGATTTCTGGCACAGTATTTCAAAAAGTCTGATGCTATTGCAAATGGTACAGTTCTTTAAATTTTTATTTTCAATTGTTCATTGATGGTACAGAAAAACATAATTCATTCTTAAATATTGATCTTGTATCCTGAAACCTTACTATGAAGCCTTACTTTTTGTTCTAATAGCATTTTTGTAGCTCATTACAGGATTAGCTAAAAAAATTCAATTATGCTGCTGATGAATAAAGACAGGTTTACTTCTTCCTTCCCACTCTGGATTCCCTTTAATTTCTTTTTCTTGCACTGGCTAGAACACTGCTGAATAAAAGTGGTGAAAGGTGAAATCAGGACATTTTTCCTGATCTTAGGAAAAGCCATTAATTTTACCATCTAATTTGATGCCAGGCTAGGTTTGTCAAAAATGTTAAAGGCATTTCTTTCTATTTCAAATTGGCTGAATGCTTTGATCAGAAATGAATATTGGATTTTGTCAAATGTTTTATCAATTTTTATTGGTATTCTCAATAAATTAACTTTTTATTTCATTGATTTTTCTGCATTTTTTATTTCACTAATTTTACACACTGACTTTTATTATTTCTTAATAATCTACTTACTTAGGATCTCACCTGCTCTTCCTTTCTAGCTTATTAAAATGTCTTAACTGAAACCACTGATTTGAAATTTTCCTTTTCTAAAATGGATGTTTAATACTATGCTATGCTAAGTCACTTCAGTTGTCTCCAACTCTGTGCGACCCCATAGACAGCAGCCCACCAGGCTCCCCCATCCCTGGGATTCTTTAGGCAAGAACACTGGAGTGGGTTGCCATTTCCTTCTCCAATGCATGAAAGTGAAAAGTGAAAGCGGAGTCGCTCAGTCGTGTCCGACCCTCAGCGACCCCATGGACTGCAGCCTTCCAGGCTCCTCTGTCCATGGGATTTTCCAGGCAAGAGTGCTGGAGTGGGGTGCCATTGCCTTCTCCGGTTTAATACTATAAACGTCCTTAAGTACTGCTTTAGCAGTATCATACAGATACTGGTGTCTTAAACTTTCATTTTCATTCAGCTTAACATATTTTCTAAATATGTTAATTTCTAAATATGTTTAATTTCTTTGGAAGTGTTTTTATTTACTTTCCAAATATTTCCAGAGATCTTTTCTGTTGAGAACTAATTTCTAACTTAATTGCATGGTGGTCATAGGATTTACTGTGTGATTTGAATCTTCCTAAGTTTATTGAAACTTTAAAAATGGCCACAGAATGTGATATCCTGGCTAATGTTCCACACTCACTTAAAAAGAATGGAATGTTCTATAAACTGGTCAAGTTGGTTGATAGTTTCAGCAATTTTCTACTTGTTCTATCAATTATAGTGAGCAGTGTATTAGAATCTGCAACTGTAATGTATTTGTCTATTTCTTCTTGAAATTCTTTATTCACTTCATGTAATTTGAAACTCTGCTATTAAGTGCATAAATGTTTAGTTCTGTTAAACCATTTTGATGAATATATCCTATTATTATTATAAAATAACTTATTCCTCAGTCTTTAACTATTTAGAGAAATATTTCTTGGTCTCAAGTCTACTTCGTCTGACATTAACATAGCCAGTCCAGTTTTCTTTTCACTGTTAGCATACTTTAAGCAATTATTTATTTTAACCTATTTTGTGACTTTATATTTTTAAAGTGGATTTCTTATAGGTTGTGTATATACTTAGGTCTGCTTTAGCAATCTGTTATTCTTTGCCTTTTAAACGAGGTGTCTAGATCAGTTACATTTAATATGACTGCTACAGCTGGGTTTAAACCCATCATCCTTTTGTTTTCTAATGGTCTCTATTCTGTTTTCACTTCCTTCTTCTTTTGAATTAACTATGTATTTTTTATAATTACCTTTTGTCTGTTTTGTTTTTTTAAGCTATAATTTTCTATATACCATAAAGTTTTCCTACTTAAGTTATACAATTTACTGGGTTTTAGTAGATTTACAGAATTGTGCAATCATCACCACAACATAGCTTTGGAACATCTTCATCATCCCCAAGAAATACCTGTACACGTTAGTCATCACTTCCAGTTGCTCCCTTCGCCTCTGTCCCAGTTCTGAACAGCCACTAATCTACTCCTTACCTCCGAAGATTTGCCTATTCTGGCTGTTTCTTATACAATATGTGGTCTTTTGCAAATGACTCTTTTCACTTTACCTTTTGAGGTTCATTCATGTGAAAGCATGTATCAGTGCTTCATTTCTTAAAAATTCAATTATCATTTTAAAAAATTTAGATAAGAAAAAACATTTACCATTTCCAATGATTTTCATTTCTTTATGCAGATGCACATTTCCATCTGGCATCGTTTTCCTTCTGCCTGAAGGATTAGGTTTAACATTTCTTACAGTGTAGGTATGCTAACTTCTTTCAACTTTTATACATTTAAAAGTTTTCTTTCCCCTTCTGTTTTAGAAGGTATTTCCACAGGATACACAATTCTAAGCTGACAATTTTTTTTTTCTTTCAGTACTTTATAGATGTTGCTCCTTATCTTCTGGCTGCATTGTTGCTTACATAAAGTCTATTGTAGTTTTTTCCTCTATGTGTCTTTTCTTTCTGACAGTTTTTGTTGTTGTTGTTGTTTATAACAACAAGCATTTTTTAAAACCTCCTACTTTTCTAGAGCAGTTTCAGTTTCACAGACAATTGAGCCTAAGGTCTGGACATTTTTAAGATTTTCTACCACTGATTTTAAACAATGATCATGTGCCTCTATGTAGTTTTCATCATTTTTCCTGTGTTCGTTCAGAATTCACTGAACTTCTTGAATCTGTGGGTTTATAGTTTCCATTAAATTTGGGGGATACGGAATCCGCCATTTTTTAAAGTTTTTTTAAAAATAACTTTTCCTGGAGGATAGCTGGTCTACAATGCTGTGTCAGTTTCAGGTGTACACCAAAGTGCATCTCCACTCCTTTTTTAGATTCTTTTTCCATACAGGTCATTGCAGGGTGCTTAGTAGAGTTCCCTGTACTATACAATAGATCTTTAAGTTCTTGCTTTGTTGTTTTTTAACGTCTCCCCTTTCCCTCCTTTGGAGACTTCAGTTATTAGTCTGCCTGAAACTGTCCCATGGATATTTACTTTTGTTTCAGTCTTTTTTCTCTAAATTTTACTTTGGATGGTTTCTGTTGCTATGGTTTTCAAATACACTAATCTTATTCTGTGATACTTAGTCTATTGTTAGTTTTGTCCAGTATATTTTCCAACTCTAAAATTTTGATTTGTTCTTTTTTCTCTCTCCCTTTGCTTCTTAATATGCTGAATCTTTCATTTGGGTTCTTCAACATATGGATATAATTATTTAACACTTTAATGTCCACGTCTACTAATTCTATCATCTGTGTCATTTTAGGATTGATTTCAATTGATGGATTGTACTAATTATGGGTTTTTGCATGCCTGAAAAATGTCAACGAGGTACCAAACACTGACTTTTTTCCTTGATAGGTGTAGGTATTTTTGTATTCCTATAAATAAATATTTGTGCACTTTGTTCTGGGACATAGATAGGTGATTCTTAGCTATCTACACATATAGGAGAGAGTTTAGAAACACTTGATCCTTTTAGGTATGAATCAGTGAGCTGATTATTATAGTTAGATCAGGGCATTTTGGTCTAATCTTGTAAGTGTTATCTTTTCTCTCCTATTTTCCATCTTTGAACTTTTAACTGGGAAATTTTTCTTGACTATCTTCTAATCCTTTGACTATTGCTCTTTTGTTTACGCTGGTAATCCTAACTGCTGATATTCTAAGAATTACTTCTCATTGTTCTCTGACCATTTTTTATCTGAGAATACTTTTCCCATTTTGCGGACGCACTTTTTCTCTTTGAAGATCATATAGTTTGTGTGTGTATAGGCTGGGTTCTTTCCCTGGCTGTTTCTTCTACATTCCTGTTTTATCCCCTGTTGTTTTGAACTCTTATATTAAGGGTTTTTTATAGCTTTAAAAACTGTCCTCTTCTAAGCAAAACGCAGGAGCAGAAGGAACGTCCTGAGGCCTAAGGAAAAGGAGATAAAGATACGGGCGCATCATGACTCATTAGATGTCAGAGAGAACTGGGTTAAGATAGCTACTGATCCTTTGCACAAAAAGTATTTAAAAAGTTAACTTGGAGATAAGTAAGCGTTTTCATTAAAGATGTGTGCGGAGTATCCAAATTATTTTCCCCAGGACATTCTGTTTATCCAGAGAAAAATCTTTCAGTCTCTGTCTGAGGGCTTTGACTCAAAGTACAAGTGCTCTAAAAGCAGGGCAGAAGAAGAGTTCAGTATGTCACCTTTCTTGAATCTGCTTTTTTCATTCTATACCTCTTTCTGACTCCTCTGACAATAAGGAGCCTCTCAGATTTAATTCTCCTCAAATAAATGTATATATCATTTTGTTTTCTGTTCTTCCAGAGGATGGAGTTCATGACTGTGGAATAAAGAAGGGGCCCTGAGGGCCTTCAAAACATCCTATATGTTGGTTGGTCAAAATGTTCCTTTGGTTTTTTTTAAGTAAAAATAAAAGACACGTTTTTCACTTCCACCAAGAACTTTATTGAACAGTGTATTCAAAAAATTCACCATTTAGTTCTACTACTTTCTGCTATTTTTCTGGTAACTTCATCATTTCATCTTCCCAAAACTTTTTATCTTTTTCAGCAAAGAACTGATCCAGGTACCTTTAGAATATTCCAGGGAATTGAAAATCTTTTCAATTAAGAGAATTTTGCAAAGACTGAAAGAAATGGGACATCGGAAGGTGCAATGAGTGGTGAACACAGACGATGAAACAGAACTTCCCAGCCAAGCTTCAACAGTTTTTGTATGCTCATCAAAGAAACATGGGATTTTGTTACCCAGATGGAAGATTATGCATTTTCTGTTGACTAACTCTGGACACTTTTCATCGAGTGCTTCTTTCAGTTGGTCTAATTGGGAGCAATATTTGTTGGATTTAGTAATTTGGTTTTCCAGAAGGAGCTCATAATAGAGGACTCCCTTCTAATCCCACCATATACACAATATCACCTTCTTTGAATGAAGACCAACCTCTGGTGTGGCTGGTGGTAGTTCATTTTGTTTGTCCCACAATCTTCCATTTCACACTCTCGTACAATATCCACTTTCACAACTTGTTTTAAAAATGAAATGCTTTTATTATGTTTAAGTAGAGAATTGCATGCAGAAATATGGTCAAGAAGGTTCGTTTCACTTAACTTACATAGAACCCAAACATCAAAGCAAGTAACATAGCCAAGCTGGTGCAAATGATTTTCAACACTTGATTTGGATATTTTGAATATGTTGGCTATCTCCCACAAGATGCAATGTTGACTGTTCTCAATTAATATCTCAATTTGATCACTAAAAACTTCAACTGGTCTATAGGACTACGGATGATTGTCCAGGGAAAAAATCTCCAGGATGAAGCTTCGCAAACCACTTTTGACATGTTTGATGAGTCATAGCACCTTCTCCATATACTATACAAATCTAATTTTTGCATTTCAGTTGCATTTTTACCTTTCTTTACATAATAAAGCATAATATGCCAAAAATGTTGCTTTTTTCTTTCCATTTTCAATATTAAAATGGCTACATAAAAATTCACCAATTTTGATAAGGTTTTTAAAAAATTTTTTAAATAATTTACTTATTTATTTTTTAATAATTTACTTATTTACTGAACTGGGTCTTTGTTGCTGTGTGCAGGCTTCTTGCTGTGCTGGCTTCTCTTGTGGGGGAGCACAGGCTCTAGGTGTGCAGACTTCAGCAGTTGTGGCTCGCAGGCTCTAGAGCACTGGCTCAGTAGTTGTGGCACACGGGCTTAGTTGCCGAGGCATGTGAGATCTTCCTGAACCAGGGATGGAATCTGTGTTCCCTGCATTGGCAGGGAAACTCTTAACCACTGGACTACCAGCTAAGCCCTTGAAAAGTTTTTTTAAATGCATGCTGATATGACAGCTGTCACAATACAATCCAACAAAACTGTTACAAATGAAGTTAGAGGTCACTAAGCACCAGTAAAGCCACTGTACAGAAAAAAACCAAACTAACCCCATAGATATCAGCCAACCCAATAGATAATCAACTTATTCTCCATTTTCACCCTATGTATTACACAAACCCCCACTCCCCTACACACACCACTGTGTACCTCTAAATCCTGAGCTTCTGAGATTTTTACAAAGGGAACTGGTTCACTTCTTATAAACATTCCCTTCTACAAATGCTTAGGATTAATGTCTTCCTCTGTTCTGCTTAGTTAGTGCTTCTCCACTTTACTCTTCCAAATATGTATTAAATCTCTTGTATACTACCATCTCCTCTCTCATTCTCTTTGCCCTTGTGATAGAAAAAATAATTCTTTTTTTTACTCTCATTTTAGTCATGTCTGGGGAGGGACAGTAAATAGGTGCATGTGGTCAATCTGCCATGTTTTACCAGAAGATTCTCCTAATAGGCTATGGTAGGAGGACAGGGCATATTGGCTGTGCAAAGGACCAGAGGGAAATGCAACTGTTAAGTCTAATATAAATTATACTACCTTTACTGAAACGCACAGTTATATTGCTCATTTCTACTAGGCAGTGGATAATCTCAGGTCATGCTCTCTACTTTTTGATTTATGTCCTTCGACTTCTAACCTGGCATCCTGCATATAGGAGGAAATTATTTTTTAATCAACTATAAACTAAGAGTTGACTTTTTAAATTATTATTATTTATTTTGGCTGCGCTGGGTCTCTGCTGCAGCACACAGACTTATTTATGGTATGAGGGATCTTAGTTCTCTGACCAGGGATTGAACCCAGCCTCCTGTATCAGGAGTGTGGAGTCTTATCTACTGGACCACCAAGGAAGTCCCAACAGTTGACTTTTTATATGGCTGTGAATTGTGGACAGAAAAACACACAATTTTTTTGCACTTTATAAAAATATTTGTTTCTTCTTTTTAAAAAATCTGCTCAGCATTCCACTTCTGATGTGTATGTAGTTGAGAAAAATGCTATTTTCTCATATGATCATGATTACAGATGACTGGTCGAAGGTAGGCATTTATTCAAGCCACATCAGCCCTAGTATCCCACACACTTCCAGCCAATTATATTGGTTCAGGGGTGAATTCCTAAACTGAGTCAGACTTAGCACCTTTAAAATATTTTTCAACTTGGGAATGCTGAAAAATTTAGAGATAATTAATATAAAGTTTCTTATATATTAATATTAGGAGTACAGACTAATGAATTTCAGGAAAGGAGTGAAAATGATTAAGCAGAACTTAAAAGCACAATACCTTAAACATCTGTTTAATTGGTTTTAATATAACACATACACACAAACACTCCCTGTATGTTAGTAGTTCTAATAGGAGAAAAAAAGAATATTAAAAAGTTATCTAAAAGAAAAAGATACTGAAGCATGTTTCAAATCAAACAATATGCTGGAAGGTTATTTCTATGTAAACAGAATCACTGTTTTATAACTCTGGAATCCAAGATCTACAGGACCAACAACAAGAAAACCCACAATCATCTATCTGCAGGACATCCACCCAGCAACTGGGTCACTTGATGGGAAGTAATGGACCAGGGAAAGAAACTTCTTTTAATGAAAGTGCACATCTTACTGGAGTGTACTGGAGAAAAAAAGATTCTTGGAGCTATTTTTCAACTTCATGAGACAGTAAAACAAGCAGGCAGGCAGCATCCTTCAGCTAAGAGGTGGGAACCCCAAGTGATGTACTGCACAGAAGATCCTAAGTATGCTACTACCACATCCTAAGAGGCAACACCTTATAGGCTACATTTGGGCTAGAGTCTAAAACTAAAAAATCCTCCATTTCTTTAAAAGGAAGACTTTTCTATTTAACAGAATCAGTGATTACCCCTTTGTTCTTTTGATCCAGAACAACTTCAAATTGGTGACCTAACTTGTACCATCAAGTAGAAGAGTATTCTCTACGCAATAGGCAGAGGCGTATGGACTACTATTACTAATCTCAGAATTACATCTTTAGACCAGAAAGAATATTTACAGTTCTAAGCCTCTCATCTTCAAAATCAACTAGAGGTGAAAGTGCATATAGGTTGAATAATTAGACATGAAAATTGCTTTAGTTTATAAACACACATACCACTCAACACTAGCTAAATGAATAGAGTTTTTAAAGATAAGCAAAGACGATGGCTCGTTGCCATTTTCATTATCAAAACTACTCAACTTGTTAAGCCTATTTCTCACCTGGACTACTGCAAAATCCTCCTAACTAGTCTCCAACTTCAGTGTTAGACCTCCAACAAAATCTATTTTCTAGACACTACTAGTCTTGCCTATGTAAGACAGAAATGTGACCAGGTCTTTCTCCTGTTTAAACTTCTGTAATGGTTCCCCAGGAAACAGGGTAAAATGTGAGCTCTGTAGCATGGATTACAAGGCCCTTTATGACCTGCTCCCTGCTTACCTCTTTAGCCTCTTCTGCTATCTGAGTTTCCAGCATACACCATGCTATTATTTTCTCTTCTTCTCTGCTTTCAAATCACATTTGACTGTATTCAGCTCCACAAATGTGCTGGGCCACTGAAACGCTTTTCTAAGCATAGGACACAGTTTTTAATTACCCAAATTCTCCTATTTTCACTTACTCATCCTTTAGTCATCAGCTGTAACATCACTTCTTTAGGAAGCCTTTCCAGAAATGACATTTTATTCTATCCTGATTATCACTTTCCAGTTTGTAATTGTATGTTGTAGTTTTTTATGAGTACCATCATGGCAGGGGTACCATCACGGCAGGGACACCATCTGCCTTGCTTATCAAGGAGTCTCTGATAACTCACAAAGTGAGTTATGAAAATTAGCAGGGATATGAAAAAAAGATTTCTTCAGTCAAGTTGTTATACAAAATGTATAATTTCTAATTTTCTTAATTTTTGCAGTGACATTGATTAAAACCAATAATGAATAACTGAAGATACCTTAAAGTCTTTTTTAAATAAAAATATTAGCTGTCTGTTTAGTAAGGACAACAATAAGGGATGTAAGTTTGAGTAAAATAAAATTAATATCTCTAGATTAGGCTTTATATTAGAGCTGGCAAAGATCTTAAGGTCACTGTAATTTTTAAAAATAAAAACAGTTTTTTCCCTTGTATCCTTCTGTTTCAATATGATAGACCAAGCATATATTGTAGCTCTCCCCTCCTACACCATGTTCATCATGGAACAAAATCTGCAAGGAATGCCCAAAGATGAAAAGCAATTAGCATAAAACTAGAGAGAGGCTGCAGGCAGAATACAACTGCAGATAGATTTCTGTATTCACACAAGCATGAAAGTGCATACACATCCACATTTCTAACCCTCATTCCAATCCCTCAAGGCCCTGCCAGAGGTGTTAGCTTCCTGGGAGCCTGAGTTGGAAAGGGAGAAGAGCCCCAAGAGTAGGAGGAATCAAAGCGCACCCTACCCTTCCAACATTTCCTCTTTTTTTCTCTCAGTCTAACTGAAAATTACACACTCCTAAATATCTCCCTGTAAATGGGCTACACCAGCGACTCCAGATGTTCTACTCTCAACTACAAAGTTGAAAGCAACTCTCACCAACTTGCTTTATAAATTCAAGGCAATTCTAATCCAAGCATCAACAGGTTTTGTTTTTATTTTTTAAAGTACATGATAAGCAAAGTGTAAAATTTATACAGAAGAGTCAAAAGATCCTGAAGAACCACCTGGTACCAGATTTGCTCTATAAGGTATTAAGAACTATAAACTGTAATGATTATATAGTATTAGTGTAGGTACAGACAAATGAGTCAATTCAATAAACAGAAGAAAACACAGAAACAGATACTGGCATGGAAAGCTGACAGATAATGGCTAATACTACAGGTCAGTGCGGAAAGGATAAAAATTTCAATAAATGATCTGGGACACTGGGTTAAAAAAAAAAAAGTGAAAACAGATCTCCCTTTACAGGGACAGAAAAATCAAATCCAGATAGTTAAAAGTTTAACTTGTAAAACTTTTTTTAAAAACCTATTAAAATATCACCTCTAGTATGGCAAAAATTTCTTAAAACACAAAGTTAAAAAATGAATTGATCGATTTAACTACACCAAAATTAATAATCTATATTCATAAGATACCACTGAAAGGGTGAAAAGGCAGTTTGCAACCTGGAAAACTATATTTAATAACACACAGTTGATGAAAGGTTAGTATATAGACTATAATGAATGTTTAAGAGAAACAACAGAAATCTGGACTAAAAGGTACGTCATAGAAAACACAAATGAGTAGTAAATTAACATAGGAAAGACAATTTCCCAAATCATCAGGGAAATCCAGATTAAAACCACAATGAGATACCACTGCACACCTCCCAAATTGGCAAAAATCAAATCCCATAATACAAGAATCTGCAAAGATGTTCAACAATGGAACATATGTGTTCTGTGAGAAAGAACATTTAAAAAAAAAAACCAAAACTTTAGAAAGTAATTTGTTAAACATAATTAAGTCAAACACAGGAACACATACCCTTTAACCCAGCAATTTTACTGCTAAATTTTTAAATCTTTGGCCAGGACCCACACCAATCAATACATTTTACATCCTGACTCAATGAACACACAACTGAAAAGTTTTGTGCAACTTTTGCAATAACTCCATTTATACTCCATTTCACTTAGTGTCATTCACTATATATATTTCATAACCCACTACTGCAGTGGTTTTTAACATTAGATGCACATCAGAATTATCTGAGGTATTAAAAAAGTTAAAAGCAAAACCAAAACTGATGTCCAGGTGAGCTCGTGAAGACTGCTTCAACTGGTTTTTGATGAAATGCTCTGTTGCATTTATGTAAATGCATGTTCAGTTTGCTCACAAGCCCTACCACGCTACCATTTACCCAAAATGCTGGACTGTCCACACTTTCTCTTTCATTCTGTACTCTTCTTTTCCCCTTTCCAAGGCTGTCCCCAAGTACCTTCTAACCTATTGTGAGCATTCTACCCCAATTTTGTATTCTGCTCTCCACAGGCAAGTAATTTCCACCCTTTGAGCAATTTCTTCTGGTACTAACCTCCATACATTTTTTTTCTAACCTCTTTAATTATAAATACTGTGTTTCCAGTGCCATTTTTAGATTTTTCTTACTGACGTACTACCATGGAAGATTTAGTGCTCTCCAATACATCCACTCTTTCTGCCTCTTCTCATGCTTTCTTTTTGGTTCACTTCCCAATTTCCCCCTTTAACTTGCACTTCACTCAGTCTAAGTATGTACATATTTTATTCTCAAACATGCCAAATCCACATGCTACCACTTCTGCTAAATTAATTTTAAAAGCATACCTC
The DNA here is from genome assembly GCF_002263795.3 of Bos taurus. Lineage (NCBI taxonomy): Eukaryota > Metazoa > Chordata > Mammalia > Artiodactyla > Bovidae > Bos > Bos taurus. The sequence goes on along the minus strand of NC_037328.1, from coordinate 71,303,798 downwards.
CAAGAGTCTTTTCAGTTACAAACACCCATGAAATCTTAAAAATAAGAGGAAATTTAGAGATATACATTAAAATGAAGTTTTCCAACTGTTCAACAATTATATCCTGCCTGCGCATCTAAATTCTCTAAGACTTGATTCCATATTAACTATATCATCTCATTCCAATTTTCACTGCTTATGTATTTTCAACTCAAATTAAATGTATTTATTATTATACACAAAGCACTGTTTTACCTCTCCATGTAAACTTACACATACAAATGGAAAAATATACTTACATCCACTTTATTAGCTGTCAGTGTCATACTGCCATGCTTAGTACAATAAAGTAATCTCTAACCTTGATTCTACAATCCATTACCAGTTCATAATCCCTGCATGCATGCTAAGTCGCTTCAGTCATATCTAACTCTCTGTGACCCCATGGACTGCAGCCTCCCAAGCTCCTCTGTCCATGGGATTCTCCAGGCAAGAATACTAGAGTAGGTTGCTGTGCCCTCGTCCAGGGTATCTTCATGACCCAGGGATCAAACGCATGTCTCTTATGTCTCCTGCATTGGCAGGTGGGTTCTTTACCACCTGGAAGGCTACCCTTTACCACCTACCGTCACCTGAGAATCCCCCTTCTCCAAATTCTAAAATCCATAAAGCTCTGAAAACCAAAAGTTATTTCCTTAGTTTGACACCAAAACAAAAATAGTGAATTCAACTTATGTAGACAATTTACACCCTTTATCCCATTTTGCGTGACTAGACCAGTGGTTCTCAACTGGAGGCCCTTTGCCCCACTGGGGAATCTAGCAATGTCTGGAGAAATTTTCAGTTTTTACTACTGGGTAGGAGGTGCTACTTCTAACATCTAACACATAAAAGCTAGGAATAGTGCTTAACATTCTACAGTGCGCCAGGCACACCCCTGCAACAAAGCATTATTTTGTTCCCAAATGTCAACCTTACTGAGGAAGAGAAACATTGGACTAAACTCTTGTTTATGGAAGATTTATTAGTATGTTGATTACTGAGTGGTGCCCAGAAGAATCTGAGGGTGTTATAGAATACATGATAAAGACATTATCAGTACTACTCAAAAGTCAGAAAAACTCCTAATTCCAAACCAAAGCTACCTCCTGAGATTGGAGACAGGAGACTGTAGACTCTATACTTCCATTCTTCTATTAAGTCTTTCTCAAATATCATGATTTGCATTAAAGCTGGGAAGCCATGAACTATGGTCCAAGTCTTAGAAAACGAAGGAGAGAACAGAAATTCACTGGACCTAACAAAGAGTCGGACACGACTGAGCGACTGAACTGAACTGAACTGAACAAGCAGGATGAGCAACAACTTTCGTTTTATTCTTTTCTATTACAGTTTAAAATAAACTAGCCTCTCTTTCTTTTTTTGAGTGCACAGCGTGGCTTGCAGAATCTCAGTTCCCCAGCCAGGTGAACTTGGCCTTCAGCAGTGAAAGTGCATAGTCCTAACCACTGGACCTCCAGGGAAGTCCCAAACTAGCCTTCCTAATAGTGCCCATTTACTACCATCAATTGTATGTTTATCATTTGCACCATAAAAGATATCAGCTGATTATATTTAATTAAAAAAACATCAAAACCAAAACACAGTAACTGAGACTCTTGAAACCACAGTAGCTACTTACCTTTCTCTGTGCTTGAAAATATAGAGATGATTTTATTCCTGGGCTTTTTTTCCTCTGGAACGGAAGGCAAAGGTTTCAAACTGTGATTGGCTGATAAAGGGTCTTTGCCTCCAGTGCTAAAAATAGTACTGCTCATTCGCACTGGGGGCGCCGGAGGCTTGTCTTCCAGTTCTCCGTTATCAGACATGATTCGGAATTATGATATGGCCTGAAACAGACAGGCAAAAAATACAGTTAACAGCAAGGTAAAAAATAGTATGGACAAACACAAGACAGTAAGAATCCCCTCCTCAATTTTAAATTAAAAAAAGTTATCCATTTAAAGTTATAAAACAAGGATGAAATTGGCTGCAATCAGGCAATCTCCCCTAACAAAGTTGGTAAACGGGGAGCTAAGAGATCTTTGAAAAGTCATATCCTGTTAAAAAGAGGACTAAGATAATTTTTGGAAAGCATGATGACACTGACATATCAGAGAATATCAACTGGATAGTAAGTTAAGTATTCCAATGAACAGACAGATAACATGGAGTCTTAAAAAAAAATTCCAAGAAGACTATGTCCTGACCAGGCAATAATAGGATATATGTCTCTGACAGGTTCACTTCCAGAGCAGACAGAACGCTTGCTATTAATTAATAAATACCAACAAATAGCCTCCAAATCTGATTCATGTTCACTAGCCTTGTGATTACAATTTAACCCCCATACAAACTTTGGTAAAGTACCAGAACATGCCACTGGAACAGTATGTGGTTTCTCTGAAAATTTGAACATCTAACTACATACGTTAGGCCTCTGCAAGTCAGGAAACACTGATAAAAGTAAATCCAGAGTTTGGCCAAACCCCAAGGTTCTGTCAGCCTATGATGCCCTGTCCAGGCCGTCCAGTTACTCTCCTTATCCACATGGCTAATAAAGTGGAAATGTCAACTTTGTTCACATATACTTATACACATCTATTTTACGTCTTTTAAGAAAAGTAGATTACACACATTTAAAATCCGCAGTAAAAGAGAAGAGATGCCTAACTTATGAGTTCTGATACCAAACTGTACCACTAGGAAATAACACAATATCCTCCTAAATAAGACTTTGATTGGCAGTTAGATACTAATTTGAAAATAACACAACTTGATACATGTAAGCCAACAAAACTTTGTATGTGCACAATGAAAAGAATGCAACTGGTTTTAGATAAAATTAAAAATAATTTAAAAAAATTTTAGTCTAAAATGCTAGTATGTGAAGAAAAGTAGATACCATTTGAGAAGAACTGAGGGATGAAGAATTATACCTAATTCCACTCCAAATTTTATAGCTTTTGTTTTCCTTGACAGGAGTAGGTCAAAGCACTACTGTATAATTTATATGTCACATAACAGTTATTTTTCAGCCTACAAAAGAGAAAGAAGGTAAAGGGGAAAATAAACATTTATGGAGGTAACCAGGTGGAGAAAAGAGAAAGACTGTCTGAAGTGAAATTCAACTCCTGGTGATCAAAGAAATGAGGGTGATCGCTATCTAAGAAGGCAGTGTAGATAACATACAGTCAGATGATTCTTCCAAACCAAACGAGTCACATCCTGTGGATTACTTGATGAATTGATAAACCAAGACAGATGTTCAGCTTTGATGTGACCAAACATTAAGACAAAACAGATTAATCCTTTTTTTTGCCTTTTTATACAAAAAAGGCAGAGTATTGAAGAATTGATGTTTTCGAACTATGGTGCTGGAAAAGACTCTTAAGAATCCCTTGGACAGCAAGGAGATCAAACTAGCCAATCTTTTTTTTTTCTTTTTAATTAATTTATTTATTAATTGGAGGCTAATTACAATATTGTACTGGCTTTTGCCATACATTGACATGAATCAGCCATAGGCACACATGTGTTCCCCATCCAGAACCCCCCTCCCAGCTCCCCATCCCATGCCCCAGGGTCATCCCAGTGCACCATCCCTGAGCACCCTGTCTCATGCATCAAACCTCGACCAGCGATCCACTTCACATATGATAATATACACATTTCAATGCTACCCTCTCAAATCACCCCACCCTCGCCTTCTCCCACAGAGTCCAAAAGACTGTTCTTAACATCCGTGTCTCTTTTGCTGTCTCGCATATAGGGGCATCATTATCACCTTTCTAAATTCCATATATATGCATTAGTATACTGTATTGGTCAAACCAGCCAATCTTAAAGGAAATCAACCCCAAATATTCATTGGAAGGACTGATGCTGAAGCTGAAGTTCTAATACTTTGGCCACCAGATGCAAACAGGTGACTCATTGGGAAAGACCCTGAATGTTGGGAAAGATTGAGGACAGGAAAAGGGGACTACAGAGGATGAGATGGCTGGATGGCATCACCAACTCAATGCACATGAACTTGGGCAAACTCCGGGAGATGGTGAGGGACAGGGAAGCCTGGTGTGCTGTGGTCCACGGGGTCATGAAAAATCGGACATAACTTGGCGACTGAACAACAAGCTTGCTTTTATCTTAATCACTAGTTACAATATGGAAACTACACACTGAGATTTTGATTACACTGTGAATTGCTCCTACTTACAAAAGTTAAATTTAAAACCCAGGATAATATAACAAAACTCCAAAATCCAGTTGCATGCATTTATAGAAGAAAATGCACCAAAACATTAACAGTGGCCATCTGTGATTAAGAAGTAGTTTTCAAACTTGATTATAATCATCATAGCTGTGGTTAAAAAATATATTTTTTATATTTATAAAAAATATAAAACTGAGCACAATAATTACTAACTGTAAACTGACTACAACTTCTATCCTTAAGACTGGCTCATAAATGGAACATGACTGAAAACTGACAGTGTGCCTTCCGCTGCGTGCTCTCTGGGAGTATGGTTATGAGCCTAAGTGTGGAATCAGACTGCTTTGGTTGGAATCCTAGTTCTACCGTTTACTTAAGTATGTGACCTTAGGTCTAAGCTGTGCTTCAGAGTTTCTTGGAGAAATGGCTGGTTCTAGACCTAGACAGGGAAAACATTATACAAGATGAGTCTACTGTATCTTATACTGTCAAAAGATAACGAAGTATTTATAAAGGATGAGGGCATATGTCAAAAGGGCATAAGAAAGAGTTCCCAGAATACTAGAATACTGGAATGTTTGGTGCAATAAAACCAATCAACTAATATCAGATTATAATCCAAAGTATAAAATCAATATACATCATTCATATAGACACAAAAACCTGAATACATAAATAAAATGGGGGAGGGGCAAATCTTCCTTACAAAAGAATTCCAGGTAACACATATAGAGATACATTCCCTTCTAGGAGTTAGAACTTAACCTCCTGCTCCACCTGAGTGTAGGCTAGACTTAGTGACTCATTTCCAAAGAATAGAGTGTGGAAAGGAGAAAATAACACAGTGGAAAAATCTGACATTAACCATGGGATCAAGGTTAAGATCACCAGTGATAAGTCACAAGGATATCACTCATCTCCTGAGCTAATGTGATGGGGAGCACAATTCACATCTGGTATTCTTCCCCAAACCCGTAATTTCAGTCTAATCATGGGGGAAAAAAATCAGATAAACCCAAATTAAGGGATATACTACAAAATTCCTAATCAATACTTCTCAAAACTGTCAAGGACATGAAAAACAGACAGAGAAACTGTCCTAGAACAGAGGAATCTAAGGAGACACGACACTGTGATATCCTGGAATTAAAAAAAAAAAAAGACATTAGTGAAAAAACTGGTGAAGTTCAAGTAAAATCTAGAATTTACTTAGTAATGTATCAGTGTTGGCATCTTTGCTTTGAAATACATTTTATGTCTATGCAACATTAATATCAAAGGAAGATGAGTGATAGTTATACAGGAAATTTACTATCTTTGTAATCTCTCTGTAAATCTAAAATTATTCCAGAATAAGAACCCTATTAAAAAAGGAATAAATAAGTTCCTCAAAAAGTCAAATATAGACTAACCTACCATATGACCTAGCAATTCCACTTCCAGTATATGCCTGAGAGAACTGAAAACATATGTCTGCACAAAAATGCACATGTGAATGTTCACAGCAGCATTAATTGTAAAAGCCAAAAGAGGAAAGAAAAATATTAATAGATGAACAGAAAGACAAAATATATCTTACCTATATTACAAACAAAGGAATACTGTTTGGTCACAAAAAGGAATCAAGTACTGACACATGCTGTGTGTGTGTGTGTGTGCTTAGTCACTCAGTCGTATCCAACTCCTTGCGATCCCATGGACTGTAGCCCACCAGGCTCCTCTGTCGATGGGGATCCTCCAGGCAAGAATACTGGAGTGGGTTGCCATGCCCTCTTCCAAGGGATCTTCCCAAACCAGGGATCAAAACTAGGTCTCCCACATTGCAGGTGGATTCTTTACCATCTGAGCCACCAGGGAAGCCCAAGAATACTGGAGTGGGTGGCCTATCCCTTCTCCAAGGGATCTTCCTGATCCAGGAATCAAACCAGGGTCTCCTGCATTGCAGGTGGATTCTTTACCAACTGAGCTACCAGGGAAACCGATATATGCTACAACATGAAATAAACCTTGAAAACATAAATGAAAAAAGCCAGACACAAAAGATCATAAATTATATGATTCCATTTATATGTAATGTTCAGAACAAGGAAATCCACAGAGGTAGAGAGTGTATTAGTGGATGCTAGGGTGTGAGGGGAATGGGATGTGACTTTGTGGGGAATGAAAATATTCTGGGATCAGACATTAGTAATGGTCAAACAACTTTATGAATATGTTAAAACCACTGAATTGCACACTTTAAAGTGGTACATTTCAGATATGTGAATTATATCTCAATTTTAAAAAGGAATTATCTACCTGATAAGGATTATGCAGAGTTCCAAAGAATTGCAAGGAGAGATAAGAAAGCCTTGTTAAGTGATCAATGCAAAGAAACATGGAAAAACAACAGAACGGCAAAGATGAGATCTCTTCAAGGAAATCAGAGATACCAAAGGAACAGTTCATGCAAAGACTGGCACACTAAAGGACAGAAACGGCAAGGACCTAACAGAATTAGCAGAAATTAAGACGTGCCAAGAATACACAGAAAAACTGTACAAAAAAGGACTTAATGACCCAGATAACCACAATGGTGTGATCACTAACCTAGAGCCAGACATCATAGAGTGTGAAGTCAAGTGGGCCTTAGGAAGCATCTCTATGAACAGAGCTAGTGGAAGTGATGGAATTCCAGCTGAGCTATTTCAAACCTTAGAAGATAATGCTGTCAAAGTGCTGCATTCAACATGCTAGCAAATTTGCCAAACTCAGCAGTGGCCACAGGACTGGAAAAGGTCAGTTTTCATTCCAATCCCAAAGAAGGGTAATGCCAAAGAATATTCAAACTACTGCATAACTGTGTTCATTTTACATGCTAGCAAAGTAATGCTAAAAATCCTTCCAGCTAGGCTTCAACAGTATGTGAATGAAGAACTTCCAGATGTACAAGCTGGATTTAGAAAAGGCTGAGGAATCAGAGATCAAATTGCCAATATCCACTAGATCACAGAAAAAGCAAGAGAATTTCAGAAAAACATCTACTTCTACTTCACTGACTACACTAAAGCCTTTGACTGTGTGGATCACAACAAACTGTGGAAAATTCTTAAAAAGATGGGAATACCAGATCACCTTACCTCCCTCATGAGAACCTGTATGCAGACTAAGAAGCAACAGTCAGAACCAGACATGGAACAATGGACTGGTTCAAAATTGGGAAAGGAGTATGCCAAGGTGGTATACTGTCACACTGCTTATTTAACTTCTATGCAGAGTACATCATGTGAAATGCTGGGCTGGATGAATCACAAGCTGGAATCAAGATGCCAGGAGAAATAACAATAACCTCAGCTAGTGAGGCAGATGACAGCACCATGTCATCTGCAGGGTGAAAGCAAAGAGGAATTAAAAGAATCTCTTGATGAAGGTGAAAGAGGAGAGTAAATAAGTTGGCTTAAAACTCAGCATTCAAAAAACAAAGATCATGGTTCCAGTCCCATCACTTCATGGCAAACAGATGGGGAAAAAATGGAAATAGCAGCAGACTTTATTTTCTTGGGCTCCAAAATCACTGCAGATGGTGACTACAGCCATGAAATTGAAAGACGGCTGCTCCTTGGAAGAAAAGTTATGACAAATCTAGACAGCGTATTATAAAGCAGACATCACTCTGCCTTTCCGTATAGTCAAAGCTATGGTTTTTCCAGTTGTCATGTACGGACATGAGCTGGACCATCAAGAAGGCTGTACAAAAGGTACAAAGTTAAGTCGCTCAGTCGTTGCGATCCCATGGACTATAGCCTACCAAGCTCCTCCATCCATGGAATTTTCCAGGCAAGAGTACTGGAGTGGGTTGCCATTTCCTTCTCCAGGGATGTTCCCAACCCAGGTAATGAACCTGGGTCTCCCACATTGCAGGCAGATGCTTTTACCATCTGAGAAGGCTGAGCACCAAAGAATTGATGCTTTCAAACTGTGGTACTGAAGAAGACTCTCAAGAGTCCCTTGGACTGCAAGGAGATCAAACTACTACTGCTACTGCTAAGTCGCTTCAATCGTGTCCGACTCTGTGCGACCCCATAGACGGCAGCCCACCAGGCTCCACCGTCCCTGGGATTCTCCAGGCAAGAATAGTGGAGTGGGTTGCCATCTCCCTCTCCAATGCAGGAAAGTGAAAAGTGAAAGTGAAGTCGCTCAGTCGTGTCCGACTCTTAGCGACCCCATGGACTGCAGCCCACCAGGCTCCTCCATCCATGGGATTTTCCAGGCAAGAGTACTGGAGTGGGGTGCCATTGCCTTCTCTGGAGATCAAACTAGTCAATCCTAAAGGAAATCAATCCTGAACAGTCACTGGAAGGAGTGATGCTGAAGTTCCAATACAGGCTACCTGATACAATGAGCCAGCTTCTTGGAAAAAAGCCTGATGCTGGGCCAGACTGAGGACACGAGGAGAAGGAGCAACAGGGGATAAGTTGGTTGGATGGCATCATCAACTCAATGAACATGAGTCTGAGCAAATACCAGGAAATAGTGAAGGACAGGGAAGCCTGGCGTGCTGCAGTCTATGGGGTCGAAAAGAGTCAGACACGACTGAAAGACTGACGAACATAAGTATTAATGCTATTCCTATTGTGATATTATTTATAGGCGTCTACGCAAGAAGTTGGAGAAAAGAAAAGAGGACTTAAATTCTTCTCCAAGAGTTCATAATCTACTGGGAATGAGCAGCACATACATATTTAAGTTAGGTTACATCTTTTACCGACATCTGTTTTCAACACATGAATATTAAAAGCCACTCTGTTTCTTCAACGTAGCAGTTCTCAAATATTTTGGTCTCAAGATCCCTTCAGTTCAGTTCAGTTCAGTCGCTCAGTCGTGTCCGACTCTTTGAGACCCCATGAATCACAGCACGCCAGGCCTCCCTGTCCATCACCAACTCCTGGAGTTCACTCAAACTCACGTCCATCAAGTCAGTGATGCCATCCAGCCATCTCATCCTCTGTCGTCCCCTTCTCCTCCTGCCCCCAATCCCTCCCAGGATCAGAGTCTTTTCCAATGAGTCAACTCTTCACACGAGGTGGCCAGAGTACTGGAGTTTCAGCTTCAGCATCATTCCTTCCAAAGAACACCCAGGGCTGATCTCCTTTAGAATGGACTGGTTGGATCTCCTTGCAGTCCAAAGGACTCTCAAGAGTCTTCTCCAACACCACAGCTCAAAAGCATCAATTCTTTGGTGCTCAGCCTTCTTCATAGTCCAATTCTCGCATCCATACATGACTACTGGAAAAACCACAGCCTTAACTAAACAAACCTTTGTTGGCAGATCTCTTCACAAACTTAAAAATTACTGCAAATCTCAATTTTTGTTTATGTGAGCTAGAGCTGTCTATATTCAAATGAGAAAATAAAATAAGTTATTTAAATACTTATTTCATTTAAATAACATTTTCATGAAAAATAACATTTTCCAAAAGAAAATATATAGAGAAAGTGGCATTAGCTACCATTTCTGCAAATCTTTCAAATGTGTGGCTTAGTAGAGACACTGGATTCTCATATTTCCTTCTGCATTCAATTTGTTGTGTTGTGTTTCAGTTGGAATATATAAAGAAAATCTGGTATTACACAGATATGCAACTGGAAAGGGAGCATTTTAATAGTTTTCAGATAACTGTAAACATTCTTGATACTACACCAAACTCGACCTTCTTAAGGTTGGCTATGGACTCTGAAATCACAGGAATAAATTTTTTGTACCCTGTTTACATTAAACCCATTGGTTTTTCTTTGAACGGATCTTTTTTTTCTTTTCTAATATTTATTTATTTGGCTGCAGCGGGTCTCAGTTGTGGCGTACAGGATCTTTAGTTGCTGCATGTAGGATCTAGTTCCCTGACCAAGGATCAAATCCAGACCCTCTGCATTGGGAGCATGAAGTTTTAGACACTGGACCACCAGAGAAGTCCCGGAATGGATCTTTTATCCGTTTTGTAATGTCATGAATTGATTATTTGGAAAATACTGGCTCAATTATTAAGATATTCCAATGTTAACACATTTGATTATATAATAAAAATAAAATCACATTCATTAATATCACCACTGATCTCATCAGAAAAGTCTAGGTGTTGGGAAATTCTCAAACTCAAGAAAGCAAATACAAGCTTTCTAAAATTCTAACTTTCATTTGAAAATTTAAGTTTTATCAGTTCAGTTCAGTTGCTCAGTCATGTCCAATTCTTTGTGACCCCATGGACTACAACATGCCAGGCTTCCCTGTCCATCACCAACTCCCGGAGCTTGTTCAAATTCATGTCCATCAAGTTGGTGATGCCATCCAACCATCTGATGCTCTGTCGTCCCCTTCTCCTCCTGCCTTCAATCTTTCCCAGCATCAGGGTCTTTTCCAATGAGTCAGTTCTTTGCATCAGATGGCCAAAGTACTGAAACTTCAGCTTCAGCACCAGTCTTCCAATGAATATTTAGCACTCATTTCCTTTATGTTTGGTTAGATCTCCTTGCAGTCCAAAGGACTCTCAAAGAGTCTTCTCCAACACCACAGTTCAAAAGCATCCATTCTTTGATGCTCAGCTTTCTTTATAGTCCAACTTTCACATCCATACATGACTCCTGGAAAAACCATAGCTTTGACTACATGGACCTTTGTCAGCAAAGTAATGTCTCTGCTTTTTAATATGCTATCTAGGTTTGTCATAGCTTTTCTTCCAAAGAGCAAGCGTCTTTCAATTTCACGGCTGCAGTCACCATCTGCAGTGATTGTGGAGTACAAGAAAAGAAAGTCTCTCACTGTTTCCATTGTTTTCCCATCTGTTTGCCATAAAGTGATGGGACTGGATACCATATCTTCGTTTTTTGAATGCTGAACTTTAAGCCAGCTCTTTTACTCTCCTCTTTCACGTCCATCATGAGGCTTTTTAGTTCCTCTTCACTTTCTGCCATAAGGGTGGTGTCATCTGCATATCTGAGGTTATTGATATTTCTCCCGGCAATCTTGATTCCAGCTTGTGCTTCCTCCAGCCCAGCGTTTCTCATAATGTACTCTCCATAGACGTTAAATAAACAGGGTGACAACATACAGCCTTGACATACTCCTTTCCTGATTTGGAACCAGTCTGCTGTTCCATGTCCAGTTCTAACTGTTGCTTCTTGACTTGCATACAGACTTCTCAGGAGGCAGATAAGGTGGACTGGTATTCCTATCTCTTATTTAAGAATTTTCCATAGTTTGTCGTGATCCCCACAGTCAAAGGCTTTGGTATAGTCAATAAAGCAGAAGTAGATGTTTTTCTGGAACTCTCTTGCTTTATATTCTGTCACATTATTCATTTTCAAGAAAATTTCTGCCAAATATCTAAGTCTGAACAACCAGAGTTGTTCAGTGGGTCTGTCACTCTTCCAAATAAAAATGGTGGTCCAGGAAAAAGGGCTCAGCAACATAAGGGGTAAGACAACCATTTCACACTTCATAAGAACCTTATGCATACTTCCCATTTTGCTAAACAAGATACTTTAAATGAATGAACTGTGTTTTACCCACCACTGCTTTTACATCATCAACACAAATGTCAACACTGTATAAAAAGGCAAAGAATACTTTAGTATTATTATGAAAAAAAGTTTTGACTCACAGAGCCCAAGGGTACCACAGACTACTCTTTGAGAACTGCTGCTTCAGTGTGTATCCCTGTTCCATACTTTACCCTCAGATTCCCCATTTTTTTCTAATGTGCTATTGAGGCAGCAGAAGACCCATATTTATTTCCTCTTGTATTCTACAGAATAAATTTTCGACATCAATAAGGTAATCAATGGCTAGACTTGCAAGCTGGGGCACAAAAGCCTAATCAAATATTGAATACAGTTAAAAACCTATACATATGCAGAGGTAATTACTATACTGTTTTTTGGTAACAAAACTCAGAAAGACATTGACTGACAAAACCCAGAAAGCCTAATTGTCATTTATACGAAAACCACCACCACCAAACTCTAAAGCTAACAATATAGAAAGTTAAAGTCGGGAAGTGCGCTCGGCAGCCCCGCGGATCTGTCTCTTGCTTCAACAGTGCTTGGAAGGAACAGACCCAGGGGCGCCCCTTGCTCCAGCCTCCGACCACCCTCCAACCTTTTTTCCAGTCGCAACCTCTGGAGTCAGCTACTCAGCTGTCCGTGATCACCAGGACCAGCCACCATTTTTTAACTCCTTATCATTACCGAGCAATCATGAGCTCCCAGATTCGTCAGAATTATTCTGCCGAGGTGGAGGCCACAGTCAACCGCCTGGTTAACATGCAACTGCGGGCCTCCTACACCTACCTCTCTCTGGGCTTCTATTTCGACCGCGACAGTGTGGCCCTGGAGGGTGTGGGTCACTTTTTTCGCAAATTGGCCAAGAAGAAGCGCAAGGGCGCAGAGCATCTCTTGAAACTGCAAAACCAGCGTGGCGGCCACGCCCTCTTCCTGGACATGCAGAAGCCATCTCAATATGAGTGGGGTAAAACCCAGGACGCTATGGAAGCCACCCTTCTAGTAGAGAAGAACCTGAATCAAGCCCTGTTGGATCTGCATGGCCTGGCTTCTGCCCGCGGAGACCCCCACATCTGTGACTTCCTGGAGAACCGTTTCCTAGATGAGGAAGTGAAACTAATCAAGAAGATGGGTGACCACCTGACCAACCTCCACAGGCTGGCTGGTCCCCAGGCTGGGTTGGGCGAGTATCTCTTCGAAAGGCTCACCCTCAAGCATGACTAGGAGCTTCTGGAGACCAGTGGCCTTTGAAGAACCCACCTAACATCAGGGCTGCCTGAAGCCCCTCTCTGCAGCCACTAGGCAGCTTTTTAACACCCTGGAGCCCTCTCTCAAGCCTTGGACCAAATGGAAACAATAAAGCTTTTTGCAGCAAAAAAAAAAAAGAAAGTTAAAGTCACTCAGTCGTGTCAGACTGTTTGTGACCCTATGGACTATAATTCTCGAGGTCAGAATACTGGAGTGGATAGCAGTTCCCTTTTCCAGGGGATCTTCCCAACCCAGGGATCAAACCCAGGTCTCCCACATTGCAGGCAGATGCTTTACCAGCTGAGCTGCCAAGAGAAGCCCTAAAGCCAACAATGTTAACAAGGCACATTTCAGAACACAGCCCTTATACTTTGGTTATTAAAAAAAAAAACAAAAAAACTTTATTTACTGCTCTATTTTTAATATTTCATGAGTAATTTTTAACATTTTCTGTACAAATTTGATTCAATAAAACTAAAGAGAAAAAAAAAAAAAAAAACTAAAGAGGAGCTGTTGTCTGTTTCAGAACTTTCTTCTTTATTTACATTAGAAAGTTAAAAGAGCTATGTTGCAAGGAAACCCCAATTAACATGATGCACCCTGTTAGGCAACACATGCTTAAACAAAATCTAAATTTTGAGTCACATAAGTCCCTAATAAAATTATTCAAGATGACAAATCCAATGTTGATAATTCTAAGTAGTATGCCTCATAAGTGATTAGATAGTAGTAAACAAAAGCATAACTCTTGATAAAACACTGATGACTCACTCTGCCACTAGCCTGGCTGAGGACTTGATCACGTCATCTCAGGATCTCTCTAAAGAATCTCTTGTCTTCAGCTGCTGTTCAGAGGAAGCAGTTAGAAGAAGCCCTAACTAGCTTCCCAGAGTTCCTTTACATTCAGTTTTTGTTTAGAGAAAGAAGTTAGTGCTGGGAGCGAGCTCCGCCCGTGGCAAAGGTCATGAGGAAGGAGGCATTCGCAAAGGCGGGATCGAGCCTCAGGAGTTCCCCTGGAAATTCTCGAGCATTTACCCCCAAAACCAGAGTCTGCCTACTTTCTGCTTTGTGCTTTCACCTACACCTCTGACTTTACGGGGGGCTGTCCCCCACTACCTCTCTCTGAAAAAAGAGTTAGCTTACAGCTCCAGTTAATAATTCCTGGGTTTGACAGTGTTTCAACCTACAAACTCCTTTGGAAATCCTCTAGCCTGCCTGAATAGGTTTCTCCGGCCACATGTGATTGTTCAGAGCTTCCCAACTGTGAGAGGCAGGAGATGTTCTAAACTGTCTAAACACAGATTCCTTTGAGTAGTTAAAAGATTGATTAGAAATTGTATTGGTGAAGGGTTTTTTACTTATTGGGCCAATGTTTGCTGCTAAGTCTCCATATCCCTTATCTGCTGTGTCCCTGGCAGTGTATTGATTAATATAATTGGTGTAAGTAGTACCTTTAATTCTTTTTCTTGTTGTAGCCCACCACACCTTTGCCCTATAGGAATGCAACTTTAATGCTTTTGGAGGGTGGCGCCTGACTAATCACCTTTAGAGAAAAATAAGTTTTCTGAAGAAAGGGTCTTAAAATGTTAACAGGCCTCCTGGCCAGAAGATGATGTAAATCACCTAAACTTTTGCATGTGATAAGTTTGAAAGCCTGGCTTTGATTAGGATCAGGAACTGCTGTCCTTGCATGACTCTACCCCTTCCCCCATTATCCTCTATGCATAACTTAAGGTATAAAAACTACTTTGGAAAATAAAGTGCGGGCCTTGTTCACCAAAACTTGGTCTCCCCACGTCGTTCTTTCTTTCACCTTCTGGCTGAATTTTTCCTCTGAGGCGGGGAAGCTCGTCAAGCCTACTAATTTTGCCTGGGCTTCTAAGATCTGACCGGGGAGGCCTTAGTGTCTCCTCTCCTTCGGGAGAACGGGAGGACGCCTGCGGCCTTCGTAGGTGACGTAAATTCCCTGCTTTGGAATTTTATTCAGCCTCTTTTCTTCACTGAATTGTCCTACTGAGCTATCCTTATTCTATTATTCTTTATATCCTTAATTAACGTTTAATTAAGCAGTTGTTTCCTGATCCTCGCCGACTCCGTCTCTCCTTCAAATACCCTGGATCAGCCAGGGCTAGACCCCAGCAAGTTAGAATTGGTTGACTAAAAATAACACATGATAACACTCTTCCTGACTTTATCTTCTTCAGCAGTTACTAAACTCTGCCATGTAAGGCCATTTACTACCCAATCAATCTGATCTCATATGAATGCACATAAATCCTATGCTTCATGTTTCCCAAATATATCAAGGCTTTCTTGCCCTAAATCATCTTTGAGTATACATTTCTCTATTCTTAAGTCTTCTTTATCCTTTTCTCTTACCCATCCAAATGCTCAGTAAAAATTATTTCCCATGTAAGGTCATGCTTGTTTGTCCCTGTTCAGAAAGATCCCTCACATCCTATTAAAACAAGTTACACAGGAAAATAAATCCAGAGAGTATTAAAGTTGGACGGGAATTCATTTGATCCATTTCCTTATTTTGTGAAGAATCTGACTCACCAAAATGTAAGCAGTTTACCTAAAGTCACACAAATTTAATTATTATCAGAACTAAGATCAGAATTCAAGCTTACTAACAACTCTTTATCTCATGTTTTTTTCTTAATTACATTAATATATTGGAACATTCTTTGGCAATGAATTACAACTGTGCATCATTAATTATTATTTTAAATGTGTTCCTACCCAAGACTTCAAGCAATTCAAAAGCAAAAGATTATACAGTCTCCTCCATCAGTGGTGCTGGGGAAACTGAACAGCTACATGTGAAACAATGAAATCAGAACAGTCTCTAACACCCAATATAAAAATGCATTAAAGAGCTAAATGTAAGACCAGATACTACAAGACTCTTAGAGGAAAAAATAGGCAGAACACTCTTTGACATAAACTGAGACAATATCTTTTTGGATCCCACCTTCCAGAGTAATGAGAATAAAAGCAAAAATAAACAAATAGGGTTCTAATTAAATTTAAAAGCTTTTGCATAGCAAAAGAAACCATAAACAAAATGAAAAGACAACCTACAGATGGTAAAAAACATTTGCAAAAATGATGCAACTGACAAGGGATTAATCTCCAAAATTTACAAACAGCCCATGAGCTCAATATCAAAAAACAAACAACCCAATCAAAAAATGGACAGGGGGCCTTCCCTAGTGGCTCAATGGTAAAGAATCTACCTGCCAATGCAGGAGACACGGGTTTGATTTCTAATTCAGGAAGAGCCCACATGCCAAAGAGGCAACTAAGTCTGTATGCCACAACTGCTGAGCTCTAGAGTCTGGGAGCTGCAAATACTGAGCCCACGTGCCACAACTACTGAGGCCCTCATACCCTGGAGCCCATGCTCTGCAAGAGGATAAGCCACCTCAGGGAGACGCTTGTGCACTGCAACTAGAGAGTAGCCCCCACTCGTCGCAACTACGGAAAACCCCAGGCAGCAATGAAGACCCAGCATGGCCAAAAATAAATCAATAAAAAATATTTTTAAAAAATGAATAGGAGAATTTCCTGATGGTACAACGGTTAGGACTCTCTGCTTCCACTGCAGAGGGCTCAGATTCAATTCTTGGTAGGGGAACTAAGATCCTGCAAGCTGTGTGGCCAAAAAAGAAATAGGAGAGCAGAAGATCTAGTCAATAAATACATATTTCTCCAAAGAAGATAAACAGATTGTCAAGAGGCACAGGAAAAGATGCTCAACACTGCTAATTATTAGAGAAATGCAAATCAAAACTACAATGAGATATCTCTTCACACCACTCAAAATGGCCATCATCAATAAATGCTGGAAAGCATGTGGAGAAAGGGGAACCCTCCTATACTGTTGGTGGGAATATAAATTGGTACAGCCACTATGGGAAACAGTGTGAAGGTTCCTTAAAAAACTAAAAATAAAACTACCATATGATCCAGTAATCCCACTCCTGGGCATAGAGAAAACCTAGGTTTGAAAGGATACGTGCAACCCCAGTGTTCATTGCAGAGCTGTTTACAATAGTCAAGACATGGAAGCAACCTAACTGTCCATCGACAGATAAACAGATAAAGAAGATGTAAAATAATGCCACTTGCAGCAACAGAGATGGACCTAGAGATTATTATACTAAGTGAAATAAAACAAAGACAAATATCATTATCACTTGTATATGGAATCTAAAGATGATACAAATGTACTTATTTATGAAACAGTAACAGACTTAACACACACAGAAAACAAACTTGTGGTTACCAATGGGGAAAGGTGGGGAAGAAGGATATATTAGGAGTTTGGGATTAACATATACACACTACTATATAAAAATACATAATCAACAGAAAACTCTACTCAGTATTCTGTAATAACCTATATGGGAAAAGAACCTGAAAAAGAGTGGATATGCTATGCTATGCTAAGTCACTTCAGTCATGTCCGACGCTGTGTGATCCCATAGACGGCAGCCACCAGGCTCCCCCGTCCCTGGGATTTTCCAGGCAAGAACACTGGAGTGGGTTGCCATTTCCTTCTCCAATGCATGAAAGTGAAAAGTGAAAGCAAAGTCGCTCAGTCGTGTCTGACTCTTAGCGACCCCATGGACTGCAGCCTACCAGGCTCTTCCGTCCATGGGAT
Source organism: Bos taurus (assembly GCF_002263795.3). NCBI lineage: Eukaryota > Metazoa > Chordata > Mammalia > Artiodactyla > Bovidae > Bos > Bos taurus. The sequence goes on along the minus strand of NC_037328.1, from coordinate 71,286,111 downwards.
TTTCCAGGCAAGAGTACTGGAGTGGGGTGCCATTGCCTTCTCCGAAAGAGTGGATATATATATACATGTATAACTGAAACACTTTGTTACACACCTGAAATTAATACACTGTAAATCAACTATATTCTAATATAAAATAAAAATTAAATTGAAAAAGGAAGGGATTATACTACTACTATTGCTGCTGCCGCTACTGCTATTACTACTATTCTATTTCCTTTAATACAGATCCTCCCATGTATCATATAATAATGTTTACTGATTTGTATTACTACACTGTCCCCAGATGAAATATTGTTTTTCCCGAACTTACTAGTTCTTGTATGAAACAGCACTACACTAGATGATGTATCAACTATCCTATATTAACAAAAATATCTTTGGAAAGATGTATACTTTTCCCCTAACAACCAATTCATGGCTTTAGTCTTTAGTCCTTTTCCATAAAGCAGTGTATTTTTTTGTTTATTTCTTCTACTAACAGAGTCAAATGCCTACAAGGCATCAAATGATGATGTGATAAGGTTCTTTATGTATTATATTTTAGGAGAATCAACAAAATAAAAACATTTCATTATAAAATAATGATTTACCTATGTTTTACTCCACCATTACTCAGAAATATGTATTTTTTAAAAAGGGCAAAAAGATAAATAATGCCTCTCTCCAAATCCTTTCACTTTCTGCTACTTTTCAGTGAAAAACAAGTAGGCAAAACAAAAAACATGCCCAAAACACACTGTACTCTTCTAACAGGATCATTGTTTAATTGTGACACAACTCAAAGATAAACAATTCCTCAATTGTCTACTGAAGAAGATGAGGGGAAGCCTAATACACAACAGAAACGAAAAAAGGAGTGGTGTCTGGAACCAGTCAGTCCAACTAGTAGAAATTACCAAATTTATTATAATTTACTCAGATCATCTATGGTACTCCAACTGCAAAATATACACTACTGGAAAACATGACTTTCAAAGCACAATTGTGCTTTATATTTTTACTTACATTTTCTATAAATACCAAACAAACCTTAATTTTTTAGTGCCTTGTGAATGTAGTAATACAACACTACTTGATAAGATTTCTAACAACCTCTCAATAAGCTCTGAGAGTCCCAACATCACTGGCCTTTCTACCCTGTTCCCCTTCAAAAAAGCCTCAAATATCTTTAAGAGCAAAAGCATTAATGAAAATATCCCAAATCACCTTAAGAGGACAACAACACAGGCCGTGAGAGAAGAGTTCATAAATCAGAAAGGAGTGTTTTCATTTGGTGGCAATGGTCACAACATCAGGCCCATGCGTGGCAAAGCCAAAAAGGAAAAAGAGACGAGAGAGGAAGGGCTGTAGAGAGTAACTGGGGCACTGATACAGAATAAAGGAAAAATAAAAAGAAACTTTGCCTCGAACTCTAATAAATACAGGGTTAGATAACATAACAAATCTTTAAATATGCATGGATAAGCTAGTTAAGATGAAAGGGATATTCCCATACAGTGCAAAGCGCGGTGAAACCAGGAACAAGAGAGTAAGCCATTTATCAAACCTGTTATCTGTTATTCTCCGTGGAATTCTGACTAAAGTTCTACTTTGATGGCTGTCACAGGAACAAGTGATAAAACCCAGAGCTTGCCAAAACTGGAGTCCCTTCCACATAAGGCTAGGACCTAAAAGCTGTCATCTATATGAAATTAAATCAATATGTAGTAAATCCCTCTGCACAGAAGGGAACAAGGAAATCTCAGGTATCCAGAGCACAGTGATAACAACAAGAGTGCAGGGCAATGGGGAATCCCTAAAGAAATCCTAACAACAAAATGCACGTTTGTGGTCTGAAATCCACGAGCCCTATGGCAGTGCTGGTTTAGTCGCCAAGTCGTATCCAACTCTTGAAACCCCGTGGATTGAAGCCTGCCAGGCTCCTCTGTCCATGGGATTTTCCAGGCAAGAATACTGGAGTGGATTGCCATTTCCTTCTTCAAGGGATCTTCCCGACCCAGAAATCGAACCCACGTCTCCTGCGTCGCAGGCAGATGAGACCTATGAGGTCCCCCCAAATTCCAAACAGGTTTAATTGAATGTGGCCATGTTGGCAGCACTCCCTGGTGAATGACAGAATCACATATAAATACAAAGCCTCTTTGGGAGGAAACAAGTTCAACACAGGTCTCAAAAAATACCCAAAAACCAAATTATAAGGAAAAGGAGCAGCTCATAGGAAAATTCAGAACACAAACAACACACCATGACTGAGAACTAACCAAAACACACTGGTGAAACAGATGTGAAATAATCTGACACAGAATATGTGTAAGAAACTCAAATATAAAAGCAGGGGGGAAAAAAGCAAATATGAAAAACAACCATACAGAACTTTCAGTAAAAATTAAAACTTACCATTTGAAGTAAAGAGCAGGGTGGACTCAGCAGAAGAGAGTTAGTGAAGTGGAAGATACATGTGAAGTTCCTAGACTGCAGTACAGAGAGACAAAGAGAGAGAAAATGTACAAGTAAAAGGAGTAGGCTAGATAACCTAAGATACATCTACTTCAAGTTCCAGAAGATGACAGAATGAATGAGGAACTCACTCACCAGATAAATTAGAGCTGAGAACTTTCTAGAGCAGATGAAGGACACAAATCTGTAAGTTTAAGAAACCTAATGAATCAAAAGCAGGATAAAATGTAATCTATGCACATCAAAGTTAAGACATCATAGTGAAATTAAGATCAAAAAGTTCTTAATATTGGTCAGAGGAGAAAAAAGGATAAACCTCACAGAAGTGGCAGTTGGACTTTCAGCTTACTTTTTGATACAAACAACGAAAGCAAGAGGACATTGGGATATCTTCAATATTCTCAATATATTGAGAGGAAAAGATGCCAACAAAACAAAACTATCTTTCAAGAATAAGGTTAAAATAAATACATTATGAGAGAGAGAAAATCTTCAAAAGATTGGAATCACTATATACTCTTAACCAAAATCAATTAAGTTTGAAATGAATAACAAAAAGATAACTAGAAGAAAACTTCATGAGTTTGAAAATTCAAAACACCTCTTAAAGACTTAGGGTTAAAAATAGATACAATGGCAATCAGAAAATACTAAGAATTGAATGAGAATGAAAATTTGCAGGACTAGGATAAACAAAAGGTGGTGCAGGGAGAGTATTATTTAGCTTCAAAAAGAGGTGAAATTTGATACATGCTCTAATAAGGATGACCATGAACATATTAAGTAAAATAAGCCAGACAAAAGGACAACTACTGTAAAATTTCACTTATATGAGATATCTATTTGGTCAAACTCAACAGAGACAGAAAGTAGAATAGAGTTCACCAAGGTCTGGGGTGGGGGATTGTGAAACAGGGAGATATTGTTTAGTAAGGTAGTTTGCATTTGGGATAATGAAAAAGTGTTGGAAATGGACAGTGGTAACAGTCGCTTAAGGCTCCAAATGTACTTAATGCCAATGAAGTATATACCTAAAAAACCGGAAATTTTATATTAGGTATATTTTACTCCCCCCTCCCCATACATACATATATACCTTGCAGGATGTGATTAAAGCATTTAATGACACAGTTTTGAATTTTTACTTTAAAAAAGAACCAAAATTTAATGAGTTAAGCATCCAACCTAAGAAGCAAAACAAAACCACAAACAAAAATAGCAAAAGAAACCCTAAGCAGGAAGAAAATAATAATTAAGATAAAAGCAGAAATTGCTGAATAGAAGATTATTATACAATAGAGAAGATCAATAAAGCTAAAAAGCTGTCTTAGACAAAACTAGTAAAACACCTCTGGCAAAATTAACCAAGGAACAAAGAGAGCACAAGTAAGGCTGTTACTGTTGTATTATCTATAACAGCAAAAGACTGGAAGCATCTCAAACAGCCAGAAACAGGGGACTGGTTGAATCTACTGTGGTATATCACACACTCAAGTATTATGAAGCTGTAAAACTGAAGGAGGAGATCACTGTATACATTGCCATGGAATAATCTCAGGATATACAACTGATGAAAATGCAAGATAAGGGAAAAATGTATGTATGGTATGCTACCACTTACCTAAGGTGGTGGGGGGAGGTGTAACAATACACAAGCACACACACATGGCTACTGTTATTATTTGTGTGTGTGTGTGTGTTTTGTTATTATTTTTAATGGAAGAATAACCACAACTTTTTTAAAGGTTATTTTGCTGCTGCTACTGCTGCTAAGTCGCTTCAGTCGTGTTCGACTCTGTGCGACCCCATAGACGGCAACCCACCAGGCCCCGCTGTCCCTGGGATTCTCCAGGCAAGAACACTGGAGTGGGTTGCCATTTCCTCCTCCAATGCGTGAAAGTGAAGTCGCTCAGTTGTGTTCGACTCTTAGCGACCCCATGGACTGCAGCCTACCAGGCTCCTCCATCCATGGGATTTTCCAGGCAAGAGTACTGGAGTGGGGTGCCATTGCCTTCTCCCAAGAATAAAATGGAAGGGACTGAGTTAGAAGTTAGACTTCTCTGAATATATCATTTTGTATTACTGCTTATTCTTTTTTCTCCAATGCTCTGCTATGCTAGAAGAAACAAATGAGAAGACTCTACAAACTGCAAATAAAATTACGATGAATTAGGATAAACACAAATTTAGCAAATTTTCAGGATAAAGAGGAATACACAAAATTCAACTGCATTTGTGCACACTAAAAGCAGAAAATGAAATGAGAGGGGGAAAAGATACCATGTATAATATCATTACAAAGTCTGAAGTTCCTGGAACAGAAATTTCCAAACATGGTGCCCCTGCTATTCTCAGTATTCATTTCACAGCACCTCTAGGCCAAAAGACATTCCTAACAGTTTCACTGATTTAGTAGTTTAGTCCAAACAACTTCATTGGTATTCATCATTCACTCATCCTAATAACTTAGTAACCTGAATACACATGAATTGAAAAGAAAAAAGAAAAAAAAAAAAACTTTTATTTCTTTCTCAATCAGGTACATAGGGAAACATGCACAACCTCTGAAACCTCAGACCCCACTCACACTCATTTCCTGTTCCACACTGATTTACATTATTTCTGATCTCAGCAACCATTTCATAAGGACAGACTTTACCAAATGTATCACAACCTAATGTTGAAAACTGTGGGACTTCCTAGAACTGGATGTTCACATTGTGTCCAACAGACATCCATCACTGTTTCCCTCTAAAATTTAAAATATCCCACAGTGCCTTTAAGCTCAGTATGGTATTCCAGGATGCCTTGCACAGGTTGGGAACTGTGGGCCTAGAATCTTTACATAGAGGAAAAATGTACTAAAGACATGAAGACCTAAATACATTGTGAGATACTAATGGACATAAATTTAAAGAGTCAATAATGAACAAATGCCACATTTCTTCAAATTAATCTACAGATTCAAAGCAATCCTAATCAAAGTCCCAGAAGAGTTATGTGGAAAACTGGGCAGTTAATCCTAAAATCTACATCGAAGAGCAATAGCATAGCAAAGACATTCCTGAAGAATAACGATGTGGAAAGACTCTCCTCGAAATGAAAGGTCTCGATTAAAAAAAAAAAAAAAAGGTGGGGGATCTTCTACCAGATACCATACCACTTATGCATCTTTTTAAATCTTTTTCTTTAGCCTTACAAGGTGTCTTATCCCAACAACCAGTTCTATACTAGGTGCGGCCAACTTTTTCATGCAGGTGCAACATAACAACACCCCTCTTCATTCTGAGCTGCGCAATGCCATGGGATAGCACAGCACCCTCATATGTGCAACCTGCTAATGCAAGGGAGTCAGCTGTGGAGTGAACCCATGACCAATGGTGGTGGCAACAGAGAGATCCCATCGACTTAGATCCTGTTCCTCATCCTGTTGGATGATCCTGTGAATGATTTTTATATAACTTCCTCAGGGACAATACAATGGAATTGAGTAGCCAGTTACACTGTCATTCTGGCTGCCACTCCCTGTGTGCTTCACTCCCCTTTTCCCACGTTTCCTAATATAAAGAAAATGTAAACAAGTAGAGGAAAACAATAGAATGCGAAAGACTAGAGATCTCTGGAAGAAAACTGAAAAATACCAAGGGAACATTTCATGCAAACACAGGCAAAAAAAAGGACAGAAATGACAAGGACCTAACAAAAGCAGAAGAGATTAAGAAGAGATGGCAAGAATACACAGAATTACACAAAAAAGGTCTTAATGACCTGGATAACCATGATGGTGTGGTCACTTACCTAGTCTGACATCCTGGAGTGTGAAGTCAAGAGGGACTTAGGAAGCATTATTAGAGCAAAGCTAGTGCAAGTGATGGAATTCCAGCCGAGCTATTTCGAAACTTAGAAGATGATGCTGTTAAAGTGCTGCACTCAATAAACTCAGCAGTGGTCACAGGACTGGAAAAGGTCAGTTTTCATTCTAATCCCAAAGAAGGGCAATGTCAAAAAATGTTCAAACTATTGGAAAACTGCACTCATTTCACATGCTAGCCAGGTAATGCTCAAAATCCTTCTAGGTAGGCTTCAACAGTACGTGAACTGAAAACTTCAGATGTACAAGCTAGATTTAGAAAAGGCAGAGTAACCAGAGATCAAATTGCTAACATCTGCTGGATCAAAGAAAAAGCAAGGGAATTTCAGAAAAACATCTACTTCTGCTTCACTGACTATGCTAAAGCCTTTGTTGTGGATCACAACAAACTGTGGAAGATTTTTAAAGGGATGGGAATACCAGACCACCTTACCTGCCTCCTGAGAAACCTGTATGCAGGCCAAGAAGCAACAGTTAAAACTGGACATGGAACAATGGACTGGTTCCAAATTGGGATAGCTGTACATTGTCACTCCCGCTTATTTAACTTCTATGCAGAGTACATCATGCGAAATGCCAGGCTGGATGAATTACAAGCTGGAATCAAGACTGCTGGGAGAAATATCAATAACCTCAGACATGCCTAAGATACCATCCTAATGGCAGAAAGCAAAGAGGAAACTAGAGAGCTTTTTGATGAAGGTGAAAGAGCAGAGTGAAAAAGCTGGCTGAAAATTCAACATTCCAAAAATGAAGATCATGGCATCTGGTCCCATCACTTCATGGCAAATAGATGGGGAAACAATGGGAACAGTGACAGACTATTTTCTTGGGCTCCAAAATCACTGTGGACATTGACTCTAGCCATGAAATTAAAAGATGCTTGCTCCTTGGAAGAAAAGCTATCACAAACTTATAGACAGCATTGTCATAACTGCAAAAGACTGAAAACAACCCTTTATTAGGCTGGGCTAGCCTATGCACTGGTAACAAACATTTCCCAAATCTCAATGGTTTAACACAACAAAAATTTACTTCTAGTAGACACCAAGCTTGAGGAAGTTCATCCTTCTCCTTAAGGTGATTTATAAATCTAGGCTGCTACCATTTTTAAGTTCCACTATCTTAGCAAGCAACCATCAAAATAAGACAGATTGAGGGTGCATATGGGCTCATAACAGTCTAAAGTCTACAAGTGACATGCCTTATTTCCCCACTCTGGTTCAATAAATTAAAGGATAATCCTCAGACTGAGGTCAGCATCCTGCCCAAAACTATGCTTTGCTAGGGTCTGCTAAGTCCTGCTTCTCCTTGCTTTCACCTGAATAGGAATTTGCTTTTAAAGTCATCTTCAAATTATTTATCTTTAGAACTTTTTTCCTTATCAACACACTGGGCTGTAAGCTTTGCTATCCAATATGGGTGGGCCATACTAGCCATATATGGCTATTTAAATATAAATGAATTTAAATGAAATAAAAATAAAATTGTCTCTTAGTCACACTAGCCATACTAGGCAGCACAGAAAGAAGAACATTTTCATCACTACAACAAGTTCAAATTAGACAGTTCTAAACTGTTCATACACAGTCAGAGGATGAGTGGTCAGAAATTTCTTAAGTCAGAAATTTCTAAGTCAAATGTTTTATCTAAAAGGTATAAAAACTAAACTTACACTAAACTTACACTAATATTTTAATTTTATCAAAAACAGGAACACAAACAATTTACTTTTGTATCAAGTCAGTTAAAAGACTAACAAGTCAATAGGCACTAGTCCGAATTTAGCAGTATAGCACAGTCCTCTGAAAACATGCCTAACATTATATATTCTAAGCATTCATGAGCCAGTTGTTGGTTAACACAGAAGAACTTTGTTTTCACTCTCTAGAATTACTAACTTTTAAAGTATAAATGCCAATAAATAGTGATATGGTATTATAAAATCTTTACCTTTCCGAATGTATATATGTAACTGAGTCATTCTGCTGTACACCTGAAACTAACACAACATTGTAAAACAACTATACCCCAATATAAAATAAAAGTTAAATTAAAAAGAAATAAAGTCCTTCTCTTTCGTGAGAATTCTGCAGTCTTTAGTATCTGGGGCAATTAACCCTCAAAGGTCAACAAAGGCAAGATTTGGTTTTCAATGTGTTTTCTCAGATTAAGTCTGCTAGAACTCTATTCCTAAGAGCAACATTCATATGAAAACCTTTGCTCAAAGAGGAGAAAAGCACAATGGACTTCTAAGATACATTTCATCAGTGTGATTACAACAGAAAATCTCTTCCTCATGGTCACTCAAAGAGCACAAATGTGATGTCCAGTAATTGTCTATTTGACAAACTTCTTAAAGAAGTTCCATAAATAAATCTTATATAAACACCAAAGATAGAAAGTTACTCAAAATGCTAGTTTATACAATTTTGCATTATTATAATCTTAAAGCCAACTTTTCTGTAAACAAAGATACAAAAGCAGCTGTAAGCACCATCATAGAAAGTTTTTCCTTCCTATTATATCCACCACCTAGCCATATTCTGTCAAAGAAAAAACACGCTGTGCTTTTCCCTCCTTTATTTATAGACTATAGGCAAAACTACTTGCCCATATTCTAATTTTTATAAAATGAACATGTACTGTTTTTCTAATGAGGAAAAACAGTAAGTCATTTTCAATTACAAAAAAACCCCCAAACCATACTCATGTTTTAAGAGCTCTTTCAAATAGTTGTTCTTCCTTAACTGTCAAAGTGTCCTTTGGTGGCTCAGAGGTTAAAGCGTCTGCTTGGAATGCAGGAGACCCGGGTTCGATCCCTGGGTCAGGAAGATCCCTGGAGAAGGAAACGGCAACCCACTCCAGTACTCTTGCCTGGAGAATTCCATGGAGGGAGGAGCCTGGTGGGCTACACCAAGGGGTCGCAAAGAGTCGGACACGACTGAGCGACTTTCACTAACTGTCAAAACTTGATACAACCTCTACTCCTTCTCTGAGCTCCTACTGCACTATTACCATTCCCATGCTGATTACTGCCATAGTGTCTTTCAGTTCCAAACTCATCCTTTTCACCTACTCCGAAAACAGGTCTGGGATCTTTAAATGTTTTTCCTTGACCGGTTGGCATGATGCTAAGCTTAAACAGCAGAGGGCGCAGGAGAGACACTACAGGAGAAAAGTTTTGTTTTGCTTCCCGGTTCTGGTGCCCTTGCTTCACAAGCTCCTCCAGCACCAGGCTTCTACATGGCAAGGTGGCCAGCAGTATAGCAGCCAGAAGCTTCCTCACACTTTCTTCTTGGGAGGTTTTGGAGTGGAGTTAGCACCTCCAACAAACAACTTGCCCTAGCGTCCTAGGGAGCCAATGTCCAGCACATCCACCAGTACAGCACGTCATCACCTTCTCTGTCATCCAAATGATCCACAAGCCATGCTCTCCCCAACAAGGCCTGCACCTCCCCCTTCTGGGGGAAGGAGGACTCTTCCCTAGGTTCTGAGATATCAGCCCTTGGGGTAGCAACTGCTCCTTACTTCTGTTATTCCTGAGTTCTCTGGAGTTCTATTTACTTCTTACTAGCTAACCCCTCTGAAGCAACACAGCAGCAGCAGCAGCTAACCCCTCACTACTCCACTCTCCTGCCAGTTACTATTCTTTCCATATTCAAATTACTGTCTCTCATCTCTCCCCTGATTGGACCCAGAGTGACAGATACAGTCCTATTCATTAATTTGATATTTACATACTTCCTTGACTGTCAGTTAAGTGACTTCTAACTCCTCTTCTTTCTACAAGATGATGAACTCCTGGCTACCAAGGAACACTTTTCACATTTCTCTGTATCAGACATTGTGCAACATAATGCTCTTTAATACAGAGGCAACAAGTAATGTTTAAAACTACACTTTGATTCATAAATGCTCTACACACCTTCACTAGTTCAAGGCCATTATAAACATTTTCTAGTAACTCGCTTTTTTTCATAATTTCCACCACTGAAAGTATAAATAATCTGGATAGTATAACCAGTGTTCCTAGACTGTAGGGTTTCAAAGTCAGGACCAGCGCATGGACTTAGACCTTCTAGACCTTGTTTAAGACAGGAGATAAAGAACTGCTCATGCTCACAGACTGTTCATGTCTACAGGATCATAAAGGGGCTGAGCATGAATAATATTTATTTTTGTATAAATGTGAGCAAGGAGGTAAAAAATTATGCTCAGAATAAGGATTACAGTTACGGCCAGGTGACTATTTACAAACAAATAAAATAAGTATGTTAAATAAGTATGTTGGGATTTCAGAGTCACACAGTTGGACACGTATGAGATTTTAGGGTAAGCTTCTCTGTGCTTCTGAACACCTAGCAGAAACCCCTTCATCAAGAACAATATCATCAACATTGATGGGACCTCCCATGAGAAAGACTGAGAGAGGAACAGAAGGCTACCTTGGCCCCAAACACAATTTGCCTTGTTATCTTTGGCTAAAACTGTACTCTCTGGGTTATCTCGATAAAATAACTAGCTTGTATAGAATCTGTATATAGTGTTTATCTTCATCAAGCCTCAAAACCAGCACTCTGCGGGATTAATTCAACAGCAAATTAGAATTGATAACAATATCTGGAAGTGAGAAAATACAAGAATCAAGCAATTGCCTTGAATTCAAACACGAAAAAAATTGAACAACTTTTCAAATATCTTTTAGTAGGTTAAAGCAGTACCTCTGGAAGAGTATTAGGTGGACTGGCTGTTTATTACCACTACTCAATGAAATACAAAAATTGAGAGCAAGTGTTTAGAAACTTGTAGAGCAATTTGGCAGAGTAATCTGCTCCTGACTCTAACAACAACAACAAATGGGGCTTGCATTTTGTCTGTTTTTCTTTCATTTTATGGTATATTACAAAAGTTATTAATCCATTACGGAAAGTTTCTAAGAACCACAGACCTAAAATACTCAATTCTAAACACAGAATGCTTTCTCAAAGGATCTGAAGATATACTAATGGCCAATAAGCACATGAAAAAATACTCAACATCATTAGTGATCAGAGAAATGCAAATTAAAACCACAATGAGATACCGTCTCACACATTAGGATGGCTAGAATCAAAAGACAAGGAAAAAGCAAGTTAGTGAGGATGGAGAGAAAATGGAATCCTCCAACACTGCTGGCAGGATTGCAAAATGGTGCAGCTGCTTTGTAAAACAATCTGATAGCTCCTCAAAAGGTTAAACATGGAGTTACTATATGACTCAGCAATTCCACTCCTACGTATACTCAAAAGAACTGAATTGGGAGTAATATTCAGCCACAAAAAGGAATGATGTACACATACATGCTGTAATAGGGATGAACCTTGAAAACTCAGTGCATAAAATGAAACTAGTCACAAAAGACCACACATTATGTGATTCTTCTATATATCCAGAATAGACAAACTTATAGACAGAAAATAGATTTGTGGTTGCCTGGGGTGAGAGAGTGTAGATTGGGGTAAAATCAGTGACTGTTATTGGGTGTAAGATTTCTCCTTGCAGTAATGCAAATTAGAGAGTGGCGATGGTTGTATAACCTTGTGAATATCACTAAAAAAATAAAAGCAATAAAAACCCATGGAGTCATACACCTTTTAAAGAGTGGATTTTATCATATACAAATTACATCTCATTTTTTAAAATTTAAGGGAAAAGAAACCACAGAGGGGCAAATGCAGATGGAGAAAGCAAGAAGGACAGAAGAATGGGCACAGGCAAAGATGGAAGGTTTGCCTCTGTTGAAGAAGATATTTTAAAGACTATGTGGTTGTCTCCAGGAGTATTTTGAGGGTAAGAGTTCTAAAATATGATCTGAAGGGCTGACACATCACTGGAAAAAATTACACAGCCTTTCAACGGGGCTTCCCTGACAGCTCAGTTGGTAAAAAATCGCCTCCAATGCAGGAGAGACCCCAGTTTGGGTCCTAGGTCAGGAAGATCCCCTTGAGAAGAGACAGGTTACCCACTCCAGTATTCTTGGGCTTCCCTTGTAGCTTAGCTGGTAAAGAATCTGCCTGCAATGCAGGAGACCTGGGTTTGATCCCTGGGTTGGAAAGATCCCCTGGAGAAGGGAAAGGCTACCCACTCCAATATTCTGGCCTGGAGAATTCCATGAACTGTATAGTCCATGGGGTCACAAACAGTCAAACACACACACACACAAAAAAGAGTCAAACACAACTGAGCGACTTTCACCTTCAACAGGACTACTTTGAAGTTATACTTTTTGCTGTTATCAGGAAAATAATCACTTCTAAAACTTCACAGCCATGTGTCCTACATTCTATGCTGCTGTTCTTCATATCTGGAAAAAAAGATGGTTGGCAGTTTTAAAAACTTAATTGCTTCGATTTATTCTGTTAGTAAAATTTTTATCCCGTGAGACAGAAAAATATGGGAGTAAAACATGTCTGGTTTACCATTTTTAAGAAATCAGCACTCTTGGAGGAAAACAATCTTTGAAAATCATTTGCTTTAGGATTTCATAACACTACTGAAACAACCTAATTCTCAAAACTATCTGTGCTTCCCAAAACAGCTTTAACACCAAGTCACTGCAGCTATAACCTAACCATTATTTACTGTCCCAAATCCACTCTCAGTCTCTCCCAGTCTGTTCGCTGCACAGAGAGCCACTTCAAAATACATAAACTTTGTAACTTCAGTCCTCTACTTTAAAGCCTTTCAGTAGGATACTTAAAAGGAAGCCTGCTAGTACATGCATGATCAAGCCTCTAATTTTCCAGACTCTGGAAACTTTAGACTTTAGGCTCTGTAGACTTTCCCTCTACAGGCTTTAAGTTTTGCCTGTTCTTTCTGTTTCTCTGACAGCCATCTCAGCCACATGGCCTTTCTGGGAAATTTTATGTTCAGTCATCCAGTTTCCCTAGAACTGATGAGTTATCCTGGGACGCAAGATTTTCAGTGCTAAACCCAGGAAAGCCCTGGGCAAACTGAGATCGAGTCCGTCACCCTTCTTTCTATTCATCACCTCCACCTGTCCAACACTTGCTTTAAGTATTGGCCTAAAGGTCACTTTCCCAGGAAACCTTCTCTGATATCTCCGCACTCCCACGCCAGGCACATTAGTTCACTGCCTTAACATTCATCATAATGGATTTGTTATAAAACTGCCTACCTTAACTAGGTTATAAACTCCACAAGCATGGATCCAGTCAGTATTTTATTGACCATGACATCACTAATACCTAGCACTGTGTGCAGTTCATGTGTCTCAGAGATGAGTACTTGTTGAAGGAAAAAAAATCAAACAATGAAAGGTATATCTGAGGCTTTCTTGGTGACTCAGTGGTAAAGAATCTGCCTGCCAATGCAGGAGACATGGGTTCGATCCCTGGTCCAGGAAGATCCCACATGCCAAGGAGCAACTAACCCCATGTGCCACAACTACTAAGCCTGTGCTCTAGAACCCAGGAACTACATACGACTACTGAGCCCAGGCACCACAACTACTGAAGCCCAGGCACCCTAGAGATCGTGAACCACAGCAAGAAAAGCCACCATAATGAGAAGCCCATGCACCTCAATTAGAGAGTAGCTCCACTTGAGAAAAGCCCACACAGTAATGAAGATCTAGCACAACCAAAAAAAAAGAAAAAAAGAATGGTTTTTTTGAGATGGCATCACAGCAAAGTAATCTTTGCAACCCCATGGACTGTAGCACACCAGGCCCCTCAGTCCAAGAAATTCTTGAGGCAAGAATACTCAAGTGGGTAGCCATTTCCTTCTCCAGGGGATCTTCCCAACCCAGGGATCAAACCCAGGTCTCCCGCACTGCAGGCAGATTCTTTACGATCTGAGCCACCAGGGAAGCCCAATCTAGAAAGCTAAGATAATTAAATGCTCCATTTATCTTGATATTCACAACTGATAAAATTCATCCAAGCTCACTTTATTCACCTCACCTTAACCACTATATATTCAAAATAAGACAGCAGGACACTAGTCTAAATTGTCATTACTCAATCTCTATTACAAGTTATTTCTCAGTTTACTACTAATCATATTCTTACCCAGAAGATGGAATTCTAGGCAACAGGAACAATAAGAATAATTTAGTTCATGAGACAGAAGGGCAGCAGCCAGTAGGGAGAAATAGGCCTGCTGAGTGGGGCCAGAAAGTCGCAGATGCTGGGCAATGGGGAACACTTGGAAATTCAGGAGGCTTGGTTTTAAGTGTTTTTTATTCTCATAACAAAAGTAGTACAAGGTCATTACAAAGAACCCAAACCAGAATAAAATTTAAAGAAAAACAGAATATCCATAATCACACTTCCCAGAAAGACCTATTACTTTTTTTACACTTCACACTAGAAACAGGAAAATGACATGGTTTCAAGTCTAAGTCACTGAAATACTTATTTTGTGAATTACAATGTGCCAGATGTCAGAAATAAAGATAACTAAGATCTAGTCTCAGTTTTGAACTCACCATCAGTGGTAAAGAATAACAAAGGACTACTCTGCAGTGAGATAAGAGCTGATGGGGTAAGTGGAATGTGATGGAAAAGACGACTCAAAGCTCCTGTTTATATGATTAGGTAAAGTAATTAGTAATTAGGCAAAGAAATCAAAACTGGCTTTTGAAGGATGAGAAGAATTTACCAACCAAAAAAAGAGAGGAAGATCTCTGTAAAGAGAGGAAGCAGTGTGTTAAGGAAACTTTGTAATCTAAATGTGATCCTCTTTTCTTCTTCTTCCCCTGGGCCTTCACCCAATCACAAAACTAGAAAAGTGAAACTATGACCAAGCATGAAAGAAGTAAAAGAGTGAGACAAAAAGTGTTTCAAAACTGCCTATGAGGTAGTGAATGGGAAAGCAAGGAACAACAAATAAACATTGTTTAAAGCGTGTTCAACAGTGAGAAGTCTAGCTTTCCTCAAGTTTGGTCACAAGCCTCAATAACAATTCAAAATGAAAAAGGAGGGGAGGGACAATAAACACAGATCATCCTTGACTTAAGATATGTATGTTAAAAATATCATTAAGTTGAAAATGCATTTAATATAACTAAATCTATCAAAGAACATCATAGCCTAAGCCTACCTTAAACATGCTCAAAACACATCAGTTGACAGCTGGGCAAATTCACCTAACATAAAGCCTATTTTATAACAATGTTGAATGTTTTCTGTAGTTCACTGAATATTTTTCTTAAAAGTGAAAAAGAGAATGGTTTTAAGGGTACAGAATAGTTGTGAAGTGTATGGTTATACCCCTGTGACTGCTTGGCTGACTGGGAGCTGCAGCTCACTCACTGCCTCTGCCCAGCACCACCAGAGTACTGAACCCTGTATTACTAGCCCAAAATTCAAAGTATGGTTTCTACTAAATGCATACCACTTTTACACCTAGTAAAGTCAAAAAAATCATAAGTAGGACAACTGGATGTGTATGAAAAGTGTTCAACTAGATATCAAAAAAATGCAAACTGGAACAAGATGCTATTTTCCTATAATCAGACCAAAAACTTATCAATCAAAGACTTTATACTGAAAAATAAAGGTCTGCAGCTGATTATTTGATTCCTTACATGGTTGTCTAAGTTAAACAAAAACTGAAACCAGCTTCGTATAGTAAAAAGTAGTATCAAATCAGATAGCAGTAATCTATCCCAAATTTCCACGAAAACAATTTTATTTAGTCTTAAAAGGCTTTCCATTAGCTTTAAGGTCACACAATCTTAACTAAGATCCACGACCCATCCATGATACTTGTTTCATAAGAGAAAGTTAAGATATAAAGATAGCTTGCTCCTCTCTGCTCAGTTTAGTTCAGTTCAGTCGCTCAGTCGTGTCCGACTCTTTGCAACCCCATGAATTGCAGCACGCCAGGCCTCCCTGTCCATCACCAACTCCCGGAGTTTACTCAAACTCATGTCCATCGAGTGGGTGATGCCATCCAACCATCTCATCCTCTGTCGTCCCCTTCTCCTCCTGTCCCCAATCCCTCCCAGCATCAGAGTCTTTTCCAATGAGTATTCGCATCAGGTGGCCAAAGTACTGGAGTTTCAGCCTCAGCATCAGTCCTTCCAATGAACACCCAGGACTGATCTCCTTTAGAATGGACTGGTTAGATCTCCTTGCAGTCCAAGGGACTCTCAAGAGTCTTCTCCAACATCACAGTTCAAAAGCATCAATTCTTTGGCACTCAGCTTTCTTCACAGTCCAACTCTCACATCCATACATGACCACTGGAAAAACCACAGCCTTGACCAGATGTATCTTTGTTGGCAAAGTAATGTCTCTGCTTTTTAATATGCTATCTAGGTTGGTCATAACTTTCCTTTCAAGGAGTAAGCGTCTTTTAATTCCTCTCTGCTAGCCATCCTTTAATTTGGAGACCCAAAGTTTGCCTCAAAGAAACAAGTTAGTCACTCTTGTTAACTCATTTCTTGCTAAGGAGAGGTGAGTTCTGTGGCAGCTAGAGTTCCTTATCATTTCTTCTAATCTTTCTATATACATTTAGGAGACTGCCATGCAAGTTCCTGAAAACGAGTAACTTTCTATGTGTCTCTATGGATATAAAGTTCAGGTGGAACTGTAAAATGGCAAAAAAACCCTGGATTCCTACACGGTTTCCTGAGAGGTGTATTTACACAAGCGAAGTGTTGTGTTGTGGGTACAAGATTAGAATCAGTAAGAGCATTAAAAGAAGCACAGGCTAGAAATCAAGGTAGGGTTAAGACCGTACCATCCTAGCCCAGAACTACCCTATTAGATGAATGCCAATTAATCACTGGGGACTCAGGCTAGGAGCTGTGTGTATTTATCCTTCAGCAACACACCTAAGAAGAGGTTTCAACCAGAACCCTAGCCAACTGTAGAGGCAAGGACAATCAATCCCACAAACGTTTCCAATAAATGAGTATCAGGTAATAGATAGCAGTTACCTTTATTCAAAGATGAATAAGCAGGGGACTTCCCTGGTAGTCCAGTGGCTAAGGCTCCACACTGCTTCCAGGCACAGGGGTTTAATCCCCTGGTCTGGGAACTAGATCCCAGATGCATAAACTAAGACCCAGCAGAGCCAAATAAATAAGCTGTTTATTGTTTACTTGCTCAGTTGTGTCTGACTCTTCTTGTGACCCCATGGACTGGAGCCAGCCACACTCCTCTGTCCATGCAATTTCCCAGGCAAGAATACTAGAATGGGTTGCCATTTCCTTCTCCATGGGATCTTCCTGACCAAGGGATCGAACCTGCATATCCTACAATGGCAGGTGGATTCTTTACCACTGAGCCACCTGGGAAACCTAATATATAAGTAAATAAAAATAAATATTTAAAAAAGAAAAAGGATGAATAAGCAGGAAAAAAAATCCAACACTGATCCCAACAATAATGCAGCACAAGAAACGGAAAAAATTACTTTTCATAAAAGTAGAATCTAACTTAGGTGAATTAATTCAGGACACAGAATTAAGTTCTAAACACTGTTTGGCAAACTCCATGAAACAGGCATATATAAAGAGAAAAGACCAAGATGAAATGAGGGTAATTTAAGCAAAAAAAAAGGAATGGGGTAAATTTTTAAAAGATGCAATGAAACTATATTTTAATAGCGGAAATAAAGCCGACACTGGAGGTGATAAAGGAAAATCAAATGAGTGATAAAGACAAACATTTGAGAAGCTCACACAAAAGACAGAAATGATAAGATAACCTAATGACTACAAGTGTTTCCAAGGAAGAAAACAGAACTAAAAGTAACCAAAAATATTTCTGGAAATGAAGAAATAAAGAATGAAGCTTCAGGTATGTTCTGTGCTTAGTCATTCAGTCCTGTCCAACTCTTTGTGACCCCATGGACTGTAGCCTGCCAGGCTATTCTGTCCATGGGGACTCTCCAGGCAAGAACACTGGAGTGGGTTGCCATGCCCTCCTCCAGGGAATGTTCCCAACCCAGGGATCGAACCCAGGTCTCCTGCATTGCAGGTGGATTCTTTACCATCTGAGCCACCAGGGAAGCCGAAGAATACTGGAACGGTTAGCCTATCCCTTCTCCAGGGGATGTTCCCAACCCAGGAATTGAACCAGGGTCTCCTGAATTGCAGGCGGATTCTTTACCAGCTGAGCTACCAAGGAAGCCCCATAAACACTATAAGAAGGATGAACCTTGAAAATATGCTACATGAAATAAGCAGACACAAAAGGACAAATACTGTATGATTCTACTTATATGAATCATCTGGAAATGGCAAAATCATAGGAGAAAGTAGATTAGACATAGTCACGAGGGGTTGTGGATATAGAGGAATAGAGGGTCAGCATTTAATGAGCACAAAAATTCAGTTAGCAAAGATGAAAAATTCTGGAGATGGATGGCAATGATGGTTGTACAATGTAAGTGTACTTAATGCCAAAGAACTGCATATGGTTAACTCTGAACAGTTTGGGGTTGAGGGCACAACCCTCCACACAGTAAAAAATCTGAGTATAACCCACAGTCCAGCTCTCCATAATATGGTTTCTCCAAATCCAAAGTTCCTCTGTATCTGTGGTTCTGCATCCTAGGATTCAACCAACCTTGAATAGTGCTGTACTATAGTATTTACTATTGAGAAAAACAAACAAACAAACCAGGCATAAGTGGACCTGGGCAATTCAAACTCATGTTGTTTAATAGATAACTTCACCTAAAATTGGTTAAGATAACTTTACATTATGTATATTTCACAAAAATGTAGAAGCAGTAGCAATGAGCCATTAAAAAATAGAAAGCATTAAAAAATAACAGAAACACACTCAACAAAATTGTAACAATACACATATATGTTTTCAGTATTCATTTTAGATTAAAACAAAACTAAACTATTTTAGTAGTTCAGTAGTTACAATTTAAAAGAGCTACAATTAAAAGTGGCATGGAAAGAAAAAGTTGGCTAATAATTTACTAAACAAAGAACAGGACTGATATGAATTTAAGTAAAATAAAAGACTCAGATTAAATATGACAAATTTTTATTGATTAGGTGGAATGCAGACCTTAAGCAGTACAGAACCCAAACATCCATCAATAATATTATACCAAAAACATAAAAATCATCAGGGTTGCGATAACAAGACAAGCCAGAGTAGGGGAAAATATTTGCAAAAGAAGCATCTGAAATAAAGACGCTCAGCCTCATACTTCATTAGGGAATTGCAAACTGCAACAATAAGATAGCACTACACATCTATTTAAATGGTTAAAATCAAAAACACGAATAACATTAAATGCTGAAGAGGATTTGAGCAGCAGGAACTCTCATTCACTGCTGCTGGGAAAGCAAAATGGTTCAGTCACTTTGAAAGACAGTTTTAGCAGATTCTTAGGAAACTAAATACATTCTTACCGTACAATACAGTGATCGTTTTCCTTGCTATTTACTCTAATCAGCTGAAAACTTATACCCATGCAAAACCCAAACATGGATGTTTATATAGCAGCTTTACTCATGGCTGCCAAAGGTGGAAGCAACCAAGATGTCCTTCAGTAGGTAAGTGGATAGACAAACTGTGGTATATTCCAACAATGGAGTATTATTCAGCACAAAAAAGCAATGAGCTATTAAGCCATAAAAAAATAATGAATGACACTCAAATGCATATTGCTAAGTGAAAGAAGCTGAAAAGGTTACATATTGTATAATCCAACTATATGACATTCTGGAAAAGGCAAGACCGTGGAGACAGTTAAAGCATCAGTAGTTGACAAGGATTAGCGAAAAAAGAGGGACAAATAAGAGGAGCACAGGGAATTTTAGGAGCTGAGAAACTATTCTGGATGATACTGTAATGGTGGATACGTGGCATTTATCCACCACTTGTCAATACCCAATACTCATTATATTAATCATCAAAAGTGAATCCTAATATAAATTATGAGCTTTGATTGATAGTGATGTACAGTGGTTCATCAATTGTAACAAACATACCACATAATGTATAATGATAGTTGGGGAAGCTAAGGGAGAAGGTAGATCAGGGTATATGAGAGCTCTCTGTACTTTTCTGCTCAATTTTTTTTGTGAATCTAAAATGGTATAAAATGAAGTCTATTAATTTTTTAAAAATAAAAATCATTAAAAAACTGAGCACCCTCTACTCAACACATTCTTACTGCATACATACTTGTTCTAAGTTCTGAACAGGATAATAGCAAAGAAATAAACAAGTAAATGAAAAAATACATTCAGGTGGAAGTGCTATAAAGAAAAACACAAAGGGACAAAAAGTTAGATACCGAGCAGGGGCAGGGGAGGCTGTATTAGATGGCTGATCAGGTAAGGCTCCTTTAAAGCAGTGACATATGAAAGGAAGACAGTATTCAGGCAGAAAAAACAAACATAAAGGCCTCAATATAAGTAAGCATAAGCTTTTCAGAAACAATGACAGATTAAGATGAAAAAATAAAGGCTAAGTCTTATAGTTATAAAAACTATTAATAAGGAGTAAGACAATTTGAATAAAGATTGACAGATACATGTGTGTATATAAACTGTATGTGCAAATAGAAAATGTTCTTTTTAAGTTTTCAAAGATCATTTAGAAAATTGGATTATGCTTTAAGTCACAAAGAAACCCTCAATAAACTCAAAAATATTTTAAAAAACCATAGTCACTGACAATGAAAGAATGTAAGAGTGAACAGAACTGTACCAAGTACCTCCTGAGTCAAAGAGGTAATCAAATTAGAACTACCAACTATTTGGAAAGCAATGAAATCAAGAAAATCATTCAGAGGCATTTTAGAATGCAAAGTTGTACTCAGAGGCAAATTAAGAGCATTAAATGTTCTCATTAAATAAAAAAGAGAGAGAACTAAGAATTTACTAAGTTAGAAAAAGTATAACAACAAAAAAAAGCAGGAACAAAATAAAAAGCAGAAGTTAGAAAATCAGGACACAGAAAATTAACAGAATGAATCTCAAAGTTTCTTATTAAAAAATTACTAAGAAAACATTTGGCAAATCAAATTAAGAAAAATAACAAAATCACTAATAAATGATGGAAATGAACACCAGATTTTAATTATAAAAATTTACATGTACCCATATAATAAATTTGAATATCTTAAAAAATATTAGATACAAATTTATCAAAGCTGATGCATGAGAGTAAGGATTTCTCCATAGACCACAAAAGTTACCATATGGACTGTGTATTCTTATTAAATTAAAAATTCCTATGAGATTCTTTCTACTCTTTCAATAAATTCTGTACACTTGACTAACAAGTTTGGTTCCTCATAATATAGGTCTTTGAGTATCTTGGCAATGTTATTAGCAAATTTACTTACATACTTTTGTAAGTAGTAAAAGAAAAACCTTACCATCACCTAAGTGTTATAAAAACATTTGATAAAATTCAGAAGATAATTCTTTTTTATAAAGAAGTAAATAAATAATAAGGAATTTTAATCTAAAACCAACAGCTGTAGTCATCCTTAACTGTAAAAATACCAGAGACATTCCAAGACAATTATCACCTCTCTTATTTAACTGTGTCTTGGAGATTCTCATCAATGTAATAAAGAGCTAAAATAAAAATAAATATTATAACTACTGGAAATAAAGTGAAAGTTACTATTATTTTTAGGTAAGACAAGGAACCTGGAAAACAAAAGTAAAATTTTACTGAAATTCAGAAAGATAAGAAAAATTATCGTGAACCCAAAAATCTAGTTATTTCTACAGGTACCAACTACTGGGTGTAAGATAGGCTCAAGGATGTTTCATGCAACACACAGAATGTAGCGAATGTTTTATAAGAACTGAATGGAAACCAACTTTTAAAATAGTGTAAAAAAATTTTTAAAGAGAACTTACTAAAAAAAGAAAATCTCGTTACCTCTGTATATTTATCAGAAATAATAAACTAAACCAAATCCACAAAAACTATAAGTTAAACAAGAAATGCATATTAAACTAATTTATGTGCCTAGCAATAAACAAATTTAAGCAAATTTAATAATTTCATTAAGAATGATGGTTGTTTCAAGGACAACAGCAACAAAATGAGATTCACAAAGCTAGTGATAATACACATCAAACATTTCTGAAGCGTAACTTAATACTTTTAAATGTTTATATGCTTTTATTCAGTAATTCCATTTCTAAGAAAATATTCTAAATAATCAGGGAAAAATAAAAAGACATTCACTACAGAATTATTTGTATAAAATACTGGAAAAAAATCACACATTGGCCAATAGGAAAATAGTGAAACTAAGGCACAGCTGTACAATAGAACGTTAGGCAACATTAAAAAATCATTTTTAAAAAGAATTTTTAAGGAGAACAGAAGGAAACTGTCAAGATTTAATGTTAAGTTTAAAAAAAGTCAAGATATCAAATTCCACAAAATATGACTCCAAAATTTCAGAAAAGTAAATTATGTACACATACAAAATATAAAGAAATATCAAAATACTGTATTAACAGCAGTCATTCATAGGCAATGTTCGTTTTAAAAAAAAAAAAAAAACTTTATTATTTTCAAATATTCAATAGGGAAGGTGAAAAAGTTCAGAAAGAATTTGCAACAGATACTCTATCAAACACCTGACTATATTTTTACTATTATATCTGCCAATGTAACTTTTTATTCTTTAATAACCTGATCTTTAGAGAAACTGAAATTGTGTCTATAAGTTTTACTCCAACTCTTGTTGTTCATGTGGTTATTATGTAACATTTTTGCTTTATAAACCAAATCTCAAAATTAAAAAGCATAGGAATTAATTTTTTTTTAAATTTTTGGGCACACCATGTGGCTTTTGAGATCTTAGTTCCCCAACCAGGGGAAACACAAAGGAAACACAGAGTCCTGATCACTGGATTGCAAGGGAATCTGAGAATAGGAATTAATTTTTTAAAAGCTGAGATTATACCTTAAAATGCACCTATGAAATAAGGATTAAAATAAAACCTCTATTTTCCCAGAACTTATTAAATATTCACATGAAAAAATACTATCTACAAGATAATGGTGTGATCAGAAACATGTTAGGAAGAACTCAGTAACGTAGGTTAAAAGAGCCCTGAACGTATATGTACATATGTGCTGTGCTAAGTCGCTTCAGTTGTCTCTGACTCTGCACAACCCTATACGGACTACAGCCCGCCAGGCTCCTCTGTCCATGGGATTCTCCAGGCAAGAATACTGGAGTGGGTTTCTGCATGACCCAATATGGACTGCAGCCCGCCAGGCTCCTTTGTCCATTGGATTCTCCAGGGAAGAATACGGGAGTAGGTTGTCATGCCCTCCTCCTGGGGATGTTCCCAACCCAGGGATCCACCAGAGTCTGTTACCTCTAACCTGCACTGGAGGCGGGTTCTTTACCATTACGACACATGGGAAGCCCGTATGTATATATGTGTTTCAATTTTAACCAAAACTAGAGTTCTTTGCACCTCCTTTTTGATTAGTTTCAATTGACAAAAATTGAGATATAATTCTCATTTCCAAATGAATAACTCATCCTTTCAGCACACTCCAAAGAAAGATTATGGATCAATGTGTTAAGAAAACATATAAAACCAATAAGAATATCTAAATCATACTGAAAATCAGGGAAGACTCCCAGAGAAAGCTAAAGCTGAAATTTGAAAGCTGAGGATGAATTAGGTAGATGCCAAGAACCAGGAGCCAAAAGAGGGCATTTCCCCCTCGTTTTCAAATGTGATGCTTACAATAAAACTATTAAAATATTCCTCTCTGAATCCCTATCAATGTGACAAATTTTTACACCAACCTCAAAGTCCTGAAATATTTTCATACCTATATTTTATTTCAGTAGCCAAACTCTTACCCCACTTTGCACCAAAAAAATAATCCTGAAGTACTAAGATTTAAATATAATTATTAAAGTACCAGAAGAAAATATAGAAGATTGTTTTTTGATAAAGGTAAAATGGAAAAGATACTCTTAAACAAAGGATTAGTGTGTACTATGTGTAAAGAGCTTCTGCAATTCAGTAAAGAAGTATAGATCAGTATAACCTTTTAGGAAGGCAATTTGGCATCTATTAAAACTTAAAATGCACACTTAATAATCCTTTTTATGGAAATACTTCTATACATATGTATGTGCACAAAGATATAAGTAAGTTCACTAAAGCTCCACTTTTAGTTGCCCGAAAGTAGAAGTAACAAATAACCATAAATAATTAAGTAAAGTACAAGAAAAGAATAGAATATTGCATGACTATTAAAAACATGAGGTATAACAAGTACTGAGATGGAAAAAGAATTTATAATAGATTTTTTATTAAAAAAATCAAGGTAAGATTACACACACACTGTGTTTATTTCTAATTGCATAAAGAAAACAAAATTGCTAACAGTGGGTACCTGTAAGAAATGCGACTAGGAAGTAAGGGAAGTAATTTTCACTTTTTACTCTAAATAACTGACTTGCTTGAATCTTTTGTGATAAGCATGAACTGACTACCTTTGAAATTTAATTTTAAAATAAGGGGGAAAAAACTCACTATTCTAATCTGTTATAACTATGGTTATCTCTGAGGGCTAAGTGATTTTTGTATAGTAATTTTTGTCCTGTTTCTTAATAGTTTACACTACTTTCTAAATTTTCTGAGAAATATGACTATTTTAAAATCTGAGAAATATGTATTTAAAAAACCTATATTTGATTTCATTGGTGAAACTTTTTTTTTCCCCTGAAAAGTAACTTTTAACAGTTATGGTCTCAAAAACGTGGTCCTCAGATTCCAACCACTTTCAGAAAGCAGTCTTAAATCTAAGTTTCTAGGTATAACATTTGTTGCAGAAGCAACTAAATATAAAACCTATTTTAGAATAGAATATTAATTAACATTTATTAATCATGTAAGCACAGCATTTGCTAAGTAATTTTCCCTGTATTATCTCATTTGCTCCAAATAGCCTTATGAAATTTGTATTATACTGTTATTATTATTAGTCCTCATCTTACAGATTGAAAAAATCAAGTCTGAAAAGAATATGTATCTTGTCCAGAGTCAAGTGCAAGAGCTAGGATTCAAACCCAGGTCTCCAGCTCCTAACCACTTCTGATACCTGGAATGACAAGTACTAATGTATCTTAGAGACAACAGGCTAGACCTCTGAAATGTGGCCTGAATATTCAGACTTAACTATTCTTACTCAGGTTAGTGATCCTAAAATGAAGAAGTGGTGACACTCAATTCTTATCACAGAAGAAAATAGTATTTTTCAAGGCAACAGGGGCTATTTTTTTTTCTTCTTCTTCTTTTTTTTTTTTTTTTGCATCTCTTTCTGCTTCTACCAAGGTACAAGAAGGATACAAAGGACAACTCAGATTTGCCAGTAACTTAACATCCTCCTTGATTAGTTTGGAATTAGCCCTGTAACTAACTGCAAGAGCTTTTAAAAACAAATTGATCAGAATCCCAAAGCCTTAAAGACTTGAAAACAAGGTACAGTTTCACATTTTAATCAAAAGTAGAAAATTCAGAAAGCCAAAAGAAATGTTATATTCAAATACTAGAATAATCAATATAGACAGATTAAACATAGGAAGAATTTAACAATATATACCTATTTTATCCCAAGCTAT
This sequence comes from Bos taurus, assembly GCF_002263795.3. NCBI lineage: Eukaryota > Metazoa > Chordata > Mammalia > Artiodactyla > Bovidae > Bos > Bos taurus. Next base: position 71,260,151 of record NC_037328.1, on the reverse strand, counting down.
TTGAACAAGGTCTCTCTCTTTTTAAAAAAGAATAGAGAACCTCGCAGGTGGTCCAAGGGTAAAGAATCCACCTGCCAAGGCAGGGGACACAGGTTCCATCCCTGGTCCAGGAAGATTCCACGTGCCTCAGGGTAACTAAGCACGCAAGCCACAACTACTGAAGCTCCCACGCTCAACAAGAGAAGCCATCTCAATGAGAGGCGTGCGTACCTCAACTACAGAGTAGCCCCCATTCACTGAACTAGAGAAAGCCCAACTGCAGTAATGAAGACCCGGCATAGCCAAAAAAAAATTAAAAAAAAAAAAAAAAAAAGAATAACTGAATGTTTATCCCAGCTACCTGAACAAGTTCCAAGTTTTTTCTTAAAAAAAATTATAATTGAAAAGATACATACACCACTGCTAACCATGTCTGCTTGGAAATCTGCCCATCAAAAAGACTAGAGAATCATAGGAACCCCTATTCATTTGTTCAGTAGATAGACTACAATTACAGACTTTATGAATTTGGGTTTGCAAGGTTAACATTTAATGTCAAAAGTCCAGAAGAATAATTCTGAATAATTGTAAACTGGAATCAGGGCCCTAAGAGAAGCAGAATACCCAGAACTCTTCCTCAGTAAAAGTATCAGATTATAGAAATCACTGGCAGAGAAGCTGACATCAACACATCTACTTGCACACTCCAACATTTCTAGACCTTAACCCCTTAGGCCAAGAAGACCTCTCAATGAATTAAGGACAACTGACGCTACCAAAATGACAGTCCTGAAAATACACTGAATTTAGGTCAACCTCTTCCACCAAAACCTGAAAGTGGGTTTAAGATCTACATATGTTACAGGTCAGAAACATTTTAAGGTTCATTTTTCATAATGTAAGTCTGTGTTTCTGGCTAGTTAAAACAACAAAGATTTAAAAACTAAGGATTTAAGAGTTGCCTTAATACCCTTAAGAGGAGAACATGAACAAACGTTTCACTTAGATATATATTTTTTCATAGATACAAAATATATAGAAGGGATTATGAGTGTGATTTACAAAAGCCACAGAGCTCTTGGAAAAGTTGACAAGTTCTAACCTGCTTTTAAAATTACCATTCGCTGTCTTCATCCCAATCTAACTTTACTTAATGTTATTCTTTTAATAACCGTACAACAACAAAACCCCCAGAGCAAATTCTTCTACATTTCAATATCCTGCCTACTTGCAAGAGCGGAAGAGTCAAACAGAGCAGGGGAAAAAACGTGACGTGAACAACCTTGATCCAAAACACAGCTCGTGGGAGTCTAATTTTAGGCCTAACCATTTTGATTGTCTTTTCACAGAGGTTGAAAAAGAAAACAAAAAAACACAGATTACTTGTAAAATAAATGAGATAACTAAACCAATAGGAGTTGGCATTATTTATCAAGGAGGAAAGAAATCACGTTCGCACTGCCCAGAGTATTCCCATTAAAGATAAGATACGGGGCCGGTAGTACAACCCTACAACAACTGACGACAACGGCAATTGCTTTCCACTCTTCAGCTCTTGGATGACTCTATCTTTAAAGAATGAGTCAAAAGGTTGAGCGCACTGAGGAATATTCGACAACGTTTTGTGTGTATGTGTTGTTTTAAAGAAAGCTAAACATGGTGAAAGCCAACCTTCAGCTAAGTTACCTAAAGAAGCAAATATTCACCTCCTGGCGGAGGATCAAAAGGAATCACGAAAAGACCCGAAAGTTCTGTTTTTAAACGGAGGCTCTCAAACCCTCGGAAAACTATTCGTTTTCTACTGATGCGGAATATGGAAGAGATCACAGATTGCAGTTTAAAAAGAATGAAGCGGCTCTAGACAATGTGCCTCGGCAAAGAAACTGGGATGACCAGAGAGATAAGGAGGAGCTGGGACTCGGTAAGAAACGAAAAAATCAAGGAATAAAACCCGAAACGTTTCGTCGAACACTAAAGTAAATGAAGAAAAGGCGGCTGAAACGCGAGGGAAGGGAGATCTACAGAGGGCAGAGACGGTGGCGCGACAGGGTTCAGGGCAGGGCCGGGTCCAGGAAGAGTTAGATCTCACCAGCCCAGCAAGCCTCCCATTTCAGGCTAGAGCCGGAGAAGAAAACAGCCCGAGGGCGCAGACAATGAGCCACCGCCCCAAGAGTTGCGGCTCCAGGCACGCAGGTGGCGGCTTCCCGGGCCCGCGTAGGGTAGGTCAGCTGCACCGGGCCGCTCACGCCGGCCAGGCCGCGTAGAAGCGAGGAGAAATGAGAACGACGGCCCGCGTCCCGGCCTGTCTGCAGACTTACCCTAGGCGAGGAAAGGTCCCCGCCCCAGCGAGGAGCCTCCGGCCGAGCTCCCGGCGGGCTCCGGAGCCGCCCAGAGCAAGCGCGCGACGCGGGGCGGGGAGGGGAGGGAAGGGGAAGCGGGGCGGGAAGAGGAGCCGCGCTGGAGCGCAGCCGCTGCTACTGCTAGGCCAGGCGGCAGCCGAGCCCCGCGGGCGCCGGGAGGGGAGGGCAGGGAGCCTTCGGCAATGGCGACGGCCCAGGCCAGAGGGGAAGCGGAACAACCACCGCCGCTGCGCGTGGCCACAACCCTGGGGGAGGGCGACGGCGGGGAGCGGAGAGGGGCGGGACCGAAGCCCGAGCTCCACTGGGCGGAGACCGGCACCACCTCCCAGTGGGAGAGTTCACGCGGGGCCTGTCGGGAGTTGTAGTTTGGAGATGTGTTCCACTTCTCTCTCCCACTTTCTTTTTTTGGGGGGTAGTCTCTATATTAAGAGAGACCGCCAGTCCCTCATGTAGTTCAGCATTGTCTCCAGTCAGGTCTGTGCCAACCAAAGACACTGAAAGACGATTCTTGTTACATGAACCTGCTCCAGGACATCTGTTTCTGAGAATTCATCCACTATCCATTTTCTTTTTGCCTGTAGTTCAATGTATTTTGGTGCTAATTAAGGCCCACCTCCTTGCAAATTAAGGCCTCTATGTTTTATTCACAGAGGAGTTCCTCAATGTATTCATTCTGTTCAGTCGCTCAGTGATGTCTGACACTTTGCAACCCCATGCACACCAGGCCTCCCTGTCCATCACCAACTCCTGGAGTCCACCCAGACCCATGTCCATTGAGTCAGTGATACCATCCAACCATCTTATCCTCTGTCATCCCCTTCTCCTCCTGCCTTCAATCTTTCCCAGCCTCAGGGTCTTTTCCAATGAGTCAGCTCTTTGCATCAGGTGGCCAAAGTATTGGAGTTTCAGCTTCAACATCAGTCCTTCCAATGAACACCCAGGACTGATCTCCTTTAGGATGGACTGGTTGGATCTCCTTGCAGTCCAAGGGACTCTCAAGAGTCTTCTCCAACACCACAGTTCAAAAGCATCAATTCTTTGGTTCTCAGAATTCTTTATAGTCCTACTCTCACATCCATACATGACCACTGAAAAAACCATAGCCTTGACTAGATGGACCTTTGTTGGCCAAGTAACGTCTCTGCTTTTTAATATGGTCTAGGTTGGTCATAACTTTCCTTCCAAGGAGTAAGCATCTTTTAATTTCATGGCTGCAATCACCATCTGCAGTGATTTTGGAGCCCAGAAAAATAAAGTCAGCCACTGTTTCCACTGTTTCCCCATCTATTTACCATGAAGTGATGGGACCAGATGCCACGATCTTTGTTTTCTGAATGTTGAGCTTTAAGCCAACTTTTTCACTCTCCTCTTTCACTTTCAAGAGGCCCTTTAGTTCTTCTTCACTTTCTGCCATAAGGGCAGTGTCATCTGCATACCTGAGGTTATTGATATTTCTCCCGGAAATCTTGATTCCAGCTTGTGCTTCCTCCAGCCCAGCATTTCTCATGATGTACTCTGCATATAAGTGAAATAAGCAGGGTGACAATATGCAGGCTTGATGTACTCTGTTTCCTATTTGGAACCAGTCTGTTGTTCCATGTCCAGTTCCAACTATTGCTTCCTGATCTGCATACAGGTTTCTCAAGAGGCAGGTCAGATGGTCTGGTATTCCCATCTCTTTCAGATTCTTCCATAGTTTATTGTGATCCACACAGTCAAAGGCTTTGGCATAGTCAATAAAGCAGAAATAGATGTTTTTCTGGAACTCTCTTGTGTTTTCAATGATCTCGCGGATGTTGGCAATTTGATCTCTGTGCTCTGTGACAACCTAGAGGGGTGGCATGGCGTGGGAAATGGGAGCAGGGTTCAGCAGGGAGGGGACATGTATATACCTGTGGCTGATTCATGTTTACATATGGCAGAAGTCAACACAATATTATAAAGCAATCATCTTCCAATTAAAACAAAGAGAAAGGAATACCTCTGATGGGCTTCCAAACTTCCAAACCTCTGATGGGATTCAACCCAAAGGAGGATCAAGAAACCAAAGTAGTAACCACGTCAATGAAGTCTGTTGTTTTGTGTTTTGTTGAAAGAACCTACTTACCTCAAATCTCTATGGTTTTCCTGGACGCCCAGGAGAAAAGAGACCAAAGACAAGGCTATGAGTCTGTACAAAGAGTTGGGACTATAATCCTGCACAAGGCTGGAAAATTCAGAGGACTATACCCGCTGAAAATAGACTAGGAGAAAAAAATCCCCTGTACCAACCCAGGCCAATATGTGGATATATTGTAGCCTGGATTTTGGCATCAAGAGGAAAAAAACTTCCCCTTTAGAATTCATAACCACAAGTTTTCCCTCACATAGGTCTGAAAGTTCAAATTTATAGTACCTACACTGTCCAGGAAACCTCAAGTCAAGTAAGTCTCCCAGGCTGGTAACACTTGGAGGTCTAGAAGAAACAAATATATATCCTTATTGCACAGGGTCACTCTCAACAGAGGACTGAAAGGATTTCCACAGATAAACAGGCTATCAAAAGGTACACATGAGCACCCAAAATAAAACTACAATATGTCTGAGAAAATAAGCCAGGAATGAATCAACAGAAACCACAAAGAGAATAATGAAGCTCATGAAGTTTAGATTTTGGAATTATTTATTACAGAATATAACATAAGTTTATTAAAATGATTAAGCAAAGTAAGAGAGGAGCAAGAAACAAGATACTATTTTAAAAAAATTCACCAAGCAACTTTGAAAAGGAGTCAAGTAAAACTTCTAGAAATAAAAAATATAACTGAAACCAAAGCCAATGTTTGGATTAAATAGTACATTACACACAGTTAAAGACAGAATTGATAAACTGGAAGACAGATATAAAGAAATTACTGATAGCAACCCAAAGAGAAAGGAAATATGAAAGGAAAGTTGAGAGACATGGGGACAGATTGTGCGGGTATACTGTATACTGTATGCATAATGAGAAAAAGAGAAAAAACAAAAGAAGCAGTATATGATAAGACAATGGCTTAGAATTTTCCAGAATTGATCAAAGACAAGACCCTTCAGATTCAGGAAGCAAAGTGAATCCCAAACAGGATAAGTAAAGGAAATCTCAAACACATCAAAGTAAAACTGCAGAACACCAAAGATAAAGAACCCAGAAAGAAAAGACATCCCCTGCAGAGAAACAACTATTAAATTTAGCATAGATTTCACAACTGCAACAATGTGTGCAATCTGACAATGGAAAACTATTTTCAAACTACCTAAAGAAAGTAACTGAACTTAGAAGCACATACTCCGTTAAACTCTTAGTAACAAAAGTGAGGGTGAAATAAATATATCATCAAGCAAAAACAGAGATATCACAAGCCACAGAGATGTTACAAACCGGAGACTTACTAAAGGAACATCTTAAAAAGATATACTTCAGGAGAAAGGTAATCCCACAAGTAAGGTACAAGAAATCAGATAGATAGTTAAACCTACCAACACAGCATGGACTAGGACAATCCTCTATATTATTTCACTCTCTCACAGCCTACCAAATCTTACATTCAACTACCTACCGGTAGTATATAAATTTGATGGATAATACAGATAGGTTTGGGGCTTCCCTTGTGACACAGTGGTAAAGAATCTGCCTGCCAAGGCAGGAGATGCAGGAAATTTGGGTTCAATCCCTGGGTCAGGAAGATCCCCTGGAGAAGAAAATGACAACTCACTCCAGTATTCTTGCCTGGGAAATCCCATGGACAGTGGAGCCTGGCAGGTTCCATGGGGTCGCAATGAGTGGGACACCGAGCATGCATGCACACATAGGTGTTAGTCACTTCACCTTACATTCTTTATCTTCACATCATATCAATTAGCATCAGTCATAAATATAGATGAGTAACATGAGATGAATAGACTATTTGACTAGAGTAATCCTTAAACTCATTACATTCTGAAATCATTACAGCAGAAATAAATCTTCTCAGTTCCCAAGTCATGAAATCTACTATCCTCCATTAGATCTAACTAAATAATCTAAGTTCCTACTAGAATGGCTGAAAGGCACACACACACACACAAAACAATCTCTACCCCACCACCACACTTAGTTGAGGTAATCTTTGTTATTTTCACCCAGAAAACATTACATGATACTTTAAGAAAATACAGCATACAAGTGGAACAATACTGGAACACAATGACCAGGAGAATAGTACCTGTTTTCTTTGAGAAACTGATTTAAAAAGTAAAGTAATTTTCATTTTTTAAGTAATCCAAAGAAGACAGTATAAAGATTTCAAAATCTGATGCTCTGTTGCATCAAAGTGATATCATCTGCCAGCATTTATCAGGCAAAAAAACTCATATTAAAGTATCTTCACTCACATTCACACTTTTGTTACACTTCTGAATACCCATATAAATGAAAAAATAGCTGAATCATATCCCAAGCCACCATTTCAAATATTAACTGAAATGAAAACATTTAAATACTGAGGAACTTGGCTTTGATGTGCAAAAGAAAATGACTATTACATACATGCACATACAAAGAAACACACTTAAGAGGTTAAACAGTACCGGGTTCCCCCACCTGACTAACCGTATTCCAAAATGGTATTAATGGTACTGAATTTTAACTAGTATATAATTCTATTTAAATGCCACTATATTAATCCCACTGAGTAAAAAAAAAACCTGGAAAACATGTTAACATGGCAAATTAGAAATATTTATTCCCATTAAAAAATACCAGAATGGGTTTTAGAAAATTAACCAGTGATAGCATATATAAAGTATATCATATCCCATTATGCTATACAAAACATATCCTAGTTTATTGGCTTCTGTTTTAGAAGATGCTTGCCCTTTTATTTCTTAATTAGCTTATGCATTTGCTTTATTTTCTAATTTTTCCAAAGAAAAACAATAAACCAACACCTTTTGTTCTTAAAAAAAATCATCTGAAGACTCAAAAACTTTTGTAACTATACAACTTAGTAAAATATACTTTTTAATATTAGTATTTAACTCCATCAATCCTTTGCCAATTCATATATTCAAAAGCAGTATTATAAAAAGAGAATGAAAAAGCTTCAAGGAATAATCAATTTTGATATTAATTTCTTAGAAGTCCTACTTTAATGATTTTCTTTGAAACTGCACAAATTAATATTCTTATAAAACTAACATTTAAATAAACTCTGATTCATCCAAATTAGTCTTATTCATAACAATTTTCTCAATTTTTAGCAATAATTTGTCTCTAATAAAGTACTTATTTATAACCCAAATGAAGATTAAGTCACTTCTCATAAATAATATTAATTTAACAGAATTAAGTTTCCTGTATTGGCCCCTGATGCTTGAGGATTATTAGAGGTCTACACAATAGAGCACTGAACTTTGAAATTAGTTGAGAATGATCCAGAATTTCCTCTAGTAAACATAATATCAGCCATAAATGAAGACAAAAGGCAAAAGTAATGACATAATTCTAGAAGAACACTTCTAGTCACAAATAGTTCAGTCTTATTTAGGTTTATGGAAAGTATTTAACTGCATAAAATTCATAGGGAAAAATGGCCATATTTGAAAACAGCCACAAGGATCAAAGTAGAACACAGGATGGAAATGAGCAGAGTCACAGAACACACTAAGGAGGTATGTATGGTCAGCCCCACTGGAACTTGTAGAGTCAAATTCTTGTATACCTTGGGAGAGAGACAGAGAAGTTAGATACATTCAAGATCAACATCCTAAGATGAAACCACTACTTCTTTGATTTTTAACTTAACTTTCTCTTTTTTCTTTTAAATACTTTTCGCATTGCTATACTACATGTAACACTACCTGAACGATTCTTTGAGATTCAACATTTCAGTTAATGTAACAGAATCAGACTCATTAAGTTCCCTGTGCTATGCAAGAGGCCCTCATTAGTTATCTGTTTTATACATAGTAGTGTATATATGTCAATCCCAATCTCCCAAGTCATCCCACCCTCTCTAATACCCACTCCTGGTATCCACACACCCATTCTCTACATCTGTGTCTCGACTTCTGACCAAGTCAGTGTTAATGAGCTACTAATACTTACTCAGTTTAATAACTGAAAATAAGTTGGGAGGTTAAAACTCTAAAAATGGCCTGCATCCACCTAGATTTAGATTTATAATAACAATATTACTGTCTAGAAACTTAATCACAGTTGAAATGATACAACTTTACAGTTTTACTTTCCTTTGTTCACTTGTCCTATGTAATATAATGAAGTTAACTAATTCATTTTGTTACTTAAAAATTAATAAAAAGTTCTAAATATAGTGAAGTTTTACTGATTAAATAAAATCAGATGGACACACCACTATTTTTTTTTTTTTTTTTTTGCCATTTCACACTTTTAAAAAGCACATCAACTACACTTAGCCCTGGATCAATGAGGCATGGGACTAACTCTCAGTCTCCATGCCTGCAAATTATATGATTCTATGACTACTGCCAACAGTAACAAAGAAACAACATTAAAAACAAATACAAAACAGCTTCCTATGGTAGAATATAAAATTATCATCCCTTAAATGCGGCAGAAACACTATAGAAGGAGTTTTATATGAGGACGCATGACCTAAAACAACATAAAATATTAACTTTGTTGTTGTGGTTGTTTAGTCGCTCAGTTGTGTCCAACACTTTGCGACCCCACAGACTGTACCCCACCAGCCTCCTCTGTCCATGGGATTCTCCAGGCAAGAATACTGGAGTGGTTTGCCATTTCTTTCTCCAAAATATTAACTTACTGATTTATATTTCATATTGTTCCATTGGCAGATATCCTTACTGTTCAAAGTACAAGGAGCTGTCACCTCTGACTGAGCCCAGCATTTCAAGACTGGAAACTCTGAGAAAAAGTGGTAGAAAATCATATCAGAAAACCTGTATCTGGACTAGAAGCCAAGTCAGTCTTTCATGTTGGGATATGATTATTCAAACATTTTAATACACAATGTACATGATTTGGACTCAGCTATCATGTGCTGTTTTATTTTAACAGACTGTTCTAAGTGGATGCCTTGAAAATTATAAAATTACAAAGACTGTGAAGAAGTTGAGCATGACTTCTTAACAAATCCCACTACACCAGGGGCCATTTTTTTTAACTTAAACTTTTCTTGAAATATAACATAACTCAGAAATGAACAGATCATAAACCTACAACCAGATAAATTTCCATAGATAAAACACAGCCATGGAAAGAACTCTCAGACCAAAAACATGAACAATTCCAGAACCCCAAATGCTCTCTTGGGAGGGGGTACTTTTCCAAACTTTATTTAGGGTAGGTAAAAGGTGACCATTAAAACAAACAGTAAACTAGGTTGGATGAACAAAGTTAACACAGTTGAATACTTTTTAACTTTTCTCATCATGAAACAGATGATGACAGCAAGTATGTGATTAAAAACTTCTTGTCAGTCTTTAGTAACAGTGCTACTGAATTCTGTAAACATTTTAATCAGCCCAAATTTGGAGATACAAAGAACCAAAATCTGAAAGGGACTTCCTAAAGTTTTGTTTCTAGGAAGACTGAAAATGATGAGAGCAGTTTTTTACTTTGCTGAAATCCACACATAAAAGGAGAACAATTCTACACAAAACCAATAACTCGTAGACAACTTTTACAACAAACCTAGGTGATAAAGTATCCCTAAAATACATGCAAGTGGACACAAAGCACGAACAGCTACAATATCAGTATGCAATCCTGCAATATCAGTACGAAGAAACAGAAATCAGCAGAGGCATCAATGGCTGAAAAAAGAAACACACCACGAATTATATGCCCACTCATAAAAGAGCTCATTGCTGCTGCTGCTGCTAAGTCGCTTCAGCTGTGTCCGACTCTGTGCGACCCCAGAGACGGCAGCCCAACAGGCTCCCCCGTCCCTGGGATTCTCCAGGAAAGAACATTGGAGTGGGTTGCCATTTCCTTTTCCAATGCATGAAAGTGAAAAGTGAAAATGAAGTCGCTCAGTCGTGTCTGACTCTTATCGACCCCATGGACTGCAGCCTACCAGGCTCCTCCATCCATGGGATTTTCCAGGCAAGAGTACTGGAGTGGGGTGCCATTGCCTTCTCTGATAAAAGAGCACAGCACCACCTATAGTCTTACCAAAAGAATCAAACCTGAATCTGATCACACCTCTCAAGCTAGCTACCAATTTCCAAGCAATGAAGAAGTCAGAGGAATTAATGAGTATAGTCATCCAAACCTCAACAATGACAGGGTCTCAAATGACCCTGGTTCTTCAACAGATAAAATTTTCTTTAAAGAATGAAATAGAGGGGAAATCTGTAATTAATAGACTTAACGGAAATAACATTTTCTTAATGGGCAGAACTAAGCCATCGTGTCTAAGAATGCCCACTTGAGTAATAAAAGTATAAAAGAAACATAAGGAAGTGATTAAAAGTCAGGAGAGTGGATTACTCTTACAGGAAAGGCGATTGGGACAGGACCTGTGGGGCTGCTGCTACGCTGACTGGCAAAGTTGTTTCTTGACCTGGGTGGTAGTTACATGGCTAGTTCCCCTCTAATAATTCACTAAACTATATATTTGTGAAGTTTTTCCTTATCAGTGCTTTATTTTACAATCAAAAAGTTTAACAGAAAGAAAAAAGAAACATGACTTGGTTATCATTGTTCTTGACTTACCACCATAGCTTCATTCTTATTTTCAACTCTCCAAAAAGATTTGTAACCCTTACCTTGGTCACAATACATCAATAAATCAGGGTTATGGACCACAATAAAAGTTTCTCCATCTTTAACATGTGGCCGATGATAGCGATAGTGCACAGGCAAAAAAGCTTGGAAACAATCAATGCACTGTGAATCTTGTCTAGCATAAATGAGAACTTCAGATTCCTTGGACAAATAGTTGGGAGCCTCTATATTAAAATTTTCCAAAACCATCACTGCCTGTCAAAAAAGAATACAAATATCAGTCCAGAAGAAATGAATGAGGAAGATGTAAAAAACAAAACCAGAAGACTGCTATATAGATGAACAAAAATGTCAAACACACCACCCCTTATAAACAATTTTCATTCCTTGTCCATCCTCAGTTTTAAGTAGAAAACACAAGATGTGATCTGTGTTTAATAGAAGCTTACTAAAAGTAAACTGAAGAAATTATACTCTGAGGTGTGAAATTTCCTCATAATAAGAATTTCTATGTAATTTCCTTATCAACCTTTGCTTTGGTAACAAAACAGGTACCGAGAAAAGAAACTTCAGGAATAAATACAGCATTATTCAATAAGCTTGAAAACTATGATAAAAAGTTAACCCAGTATTGGGTTAAAATGATAGGTATCACTCTGGTAATTTCCTGTTCTTCAAAGAAGCAAGTAAGATGGTAGTGAGTAAGATAGAGCATTGCGGGCAGGAAGTCAAAGCAAAGGTCAGCACTCTTTTTTGGATACAAAGAGTTAATGGAAAAAATGGTAACGATTCTTTTAAAAACTAACATGGTAAAAAAACATTTTAAAATAAGTGTTTTATGCCAAAAGTAAAAATGCACACGTGGCAGAAATTAGTCTTACATTATAAATGTATCCATATATACATATTTATTTATAAAACCACACATATACACACACACATACACATACATATGAACATTATATACATGTGTGCATGTGTTTGCATACACACATGCAAGTTTTCTTCAGATTCACTTACACAAAGAGAAAAAACCAGCATTAATTTCTACCCACCAGAGCTAGCATCCTAATTCTTTTATTTGACAGTGACACCAAGTGCTGTATTTTCACATGTTGTTTCTTCCCTGTTCATCACAGGAGTAACAGAACTAACTAGCAAAGGTCAAAGATTTATAATCTTATGACTCACAAGGAACTTGAGAAGTGATCAATTTAAACCACTGTTCCAATGAGAGTATTTTTCAAATATCCAGCCACTGTTTTAATGCTTTCAATGATTGGAAGGCAGTTCATTATTTTAAGTCATCTCATTTAATGTACTGTTAAATATATTTCCTTTTTATTAGTAGAAACTTGATTCTCTGACCCCAAACAATTCACCAATTGTCCATGCTTACAATATTTGCAAAAAATATATTATTTGTTTTACTAAGGGTCCCTCATAACTTAGAAGGCAACCACCCTCCTCCATATGTTTTCTCCTTCCCAAAGAAATATGCACAGTGTTCTTGGTTTCTCAAGACATGGTTTTCCAAACCATTCATCGTATCAGTTGCCTTTTGAAATACTCAGAGAAAATAGCAGCAATACTATCTTCTTTACCAAAAATTACATTATTTTTTTTCCAGTTTCTAGGTTTAAAAATTTCATTAACTTTTTAGCAGCCTCATTTCAGTGTGATATATATATATATATTATTTTTTTTAACTAATAGACTTCATTTTTTAGAGCAATTTTAGGTATAGAAAAATTAAGCAGAAAATATAGCATTCCCACATACTCCCCATCCCTCCCAAACACACTCACAGTTTTCTCTATTATTAAAATCAGTCTGGTACATTTGTTACAATTCATTAAGTCAATACTGATACATTATTATTAACTACAGTCTATAGTTTAAGTTAGGGTTCACTCTTTGTGTTGTAGAGCCTATGGATTTTGACAAATATAAAATGACATGTATCATACTGAATAGTTTCAATGACCCAGTGCTCTGCCTATTCATCCTTATATTTTTCATTTGAACTTTTTGCAGAAAACTTTTAAGTAACTCCCATCCAATTTTTTCAAGTAATTGACTTTTCACTAATTAAATCCAGGGACTTATATTTATCTCTATTAAATTTTATCTTTCTGGCTATTGTCTATTTTTTTCTAGGCTGTTGAGATTTAACTGAAATCCCAATCTGTCAACCATTTATGTAACATTTATGAACTTGATAACAATATCTTCTGTATTTTTATCTAAGTATAAAAATGTTGACTAAGAAGATTACAACAGCAAATCCCTAAGAAATTTCACTAGAGACCTTCTGCTACAAGTTTATCAATGCACTCTCTTTGCATACAACTAGATATAAATCAAAATAACACATATTTTCTATCTTGTCAACAAAGATGTATAGAATGACCCAGTAATAATAAAGGTAACTTTCTTTGAGTACCAATTAAGCTCAGTAGTTTATATACATTCTTTTCTTTAATTTTCACAAGATCCCTATCAGGTAGGACCTCTTAGGCCTGTTATATAAATGTGTAAACAAAGTATCAGGTGGATAAACAATATAGTAGCTAGTAAGGAGAGGAGACAAGATTCAAAGCCAGGTCAAAGAGATTCCCCTATTCAGTTAGGTTAAATAAGATAGCCAATATTTATCTAGTTGAAAATTAAGTATAATAAGTAGAACTAACACAAAGTATATTCCTGACAGTGCTATTTAGAATTTATGATGGCATTATGATCTTCAGCTTCTCTAATTAATGAGTTTTGTTTACTGTTTATTTTCCATAGACATAAAAATATGGAAACTTCCCAAAAACTGAGAATATTTTTAACATGAATTTAAACTGCTGCTGCTGCTGCTGCTAAGTCGCTTCAGTCGTGTCCGACTCTGTGAGACCCCATAGACGGCAGCCCACCAGGCTCCTCCGTCCATGGGATTTTCCAGGCAAGAGTACTGGAGTGGGGTGCCATTGCCTTCTCCGGAATTTAAACTAGAATTTAAACTAAAATATAATGAAAATGAGGCAAACTGGTCTAAATGGCATTTTGGCCTTCAGAGAGGGCTCTATTAGTCAAAGGGTTATTTGGTGATGGTTCAAAAACTTTTATTCTGGGTATCTGAATCTCAAAAATCAGCCTTAGGGCCTTCCCTGGTGGTCCAGTGGCTAAGACTCTGTGCTCTGAATGCAGGGGGTCAGGTTCGATCCCTGGTCAAGGAACTGGATCCCACATGCTGCAACTAAGAGTTCTCATGCTGCAACTAAGACCCACTGGCTAACAGCCATGGACCTACACTTTTTCATGACAACACTAAACTACACATATCAAAAACCACCTTAGCAAAGTTAAATGAATTAAGCAATAAAATTTTTGAACTGTAACACTCAACAGATCTTTCTCCCCTAGACTAGAGCTCTATCTGGAGAAGGCAATGGCACCCCACTCCAGTAGTCTTGCCTGGAAAATCCCACGGACAGAGGAGCCTGGTAGGCTGCAGTCCATGGGGTCGCTGGGAGTCGGACACGACTGAGCAACTTCACTTTCACTTTTCACTTTCATGCATTGGAGAAGGAAATGGCAACCCACTCCAGTGTTCTTGCCTGGAGAATCCCAGGGACAGGAGAGCCTGGTGGGCTGCAGTCTATGGGGTCGCACAGAGTCGGACACGACTGAAGCGACTTAGCAGCAGCAGCAGCAGAGCTCTATCAAAAAAGCTCAAAACCAGAACAAAAAAAATCTAAAACATTTCCCAAGTAAGACACAGCAATCAGTATCTTTGAATAACTTATACAATCTAAAATTGTAAAACTAAAGAAATGAAATGTATAACAATAAATACTTTTCTGACACTGGGATGTTAATTCTTGTTAATTACTTATTTATGTATTTTTATTTGGTCACGCTGTCTTCATTGCTGTGTGCTAGTTTTCTCTTGTTGGGGAGAGCGGTGGCTACTCTTTGTTGCAGTAAGTGGGCTTATCCTTGTGGAGGCTTCTTGTTGCGGCTTGGGGGCTCCAGAGCTCGAGCTTCAGTAGCTGTGATGCACGGGGTTAGCTGCTCTGAGGCATGTGGGATCTTCCTGGACTAGGGATTGAATCCGTGTCCTCTGCATTGACAGGTAGATTCTTAACCACAGTACCATCAGGGAAGCCCCGGGATGTTAATTCTAACAGTACCTATTTTTTTCTAATCAGTCTGGCTAAAGAGTTTATCAATTTTATCCATCTTAAACTACAAGTTTTTGGTTTCACCAGCTTTCCCTACTGTGTGTGTCTGTTTTCTAGTTCATGAATTTCTGCTGTGACCTTCATTATTTCCATCCTTCTACTGTGGTTTCACGTGCTCATCATAGATTAAGGAGGCTTAGCTGAAAACGTTAATTGAGATCTTCTTTCAAAATAGATAGGCATCTTAGTGCTACAAATTTCCCTCTAAACACAGCTTTAGCAGTATCCCATTAGTTCTGGTATGTTATGTTTTCATTTTCATTCAGTTCAAAATACTTTATTTCCCTTCTGCTTTCTTCTTTTGACCCATGGATTACTTAGAAGTGTGTTAATTAGTTTCCAAATATTTGAAGATTTTCTAAAGATCTTTCTATTCTTTATTTCTAATTTAGTTCATTTGCAGTCAAGAATATTCTTTGTAAGACTTGAATTCTAAATTTATTGAGGCTTGTTTTATAGCCTAGAATGATCTATCTTGATAAATACTGCATGTATACTTATAAAGAACATGTATTCCACTGTTGTTGGATGGACCGGTCCATAAATGCCAATTAGATCAGGGAGTTGGTTCACAGTTTTGTTCAAATCTTTCATATCCTTACCAACTTTCTGTCTACTTATCACATCAATTATTGAGAGAAGGGTACTGAAATCTCCAACTGTAAGTGTGGATTCATCTATTTCACCTTACAGTTCAACCAATTTTTCTTTGCATTTTGAATCTGTTATTAGTGACATAAATGTTTAGAATTATTATTTCCTGCTGATTAATTGATCCCTTTATCAAAATGGTGATAGTCTTTAGCACTTGTGACAATCTTTGCTCTTGAATCCCTTTGCCTAATATTAATATAACCACATCAGCTTTCCTTTGATCAGTGTGAGCATGTCTTATCTTTTGATTTAAAAGTTCATTTCTTATATGCAATATACAGTTAGGTATTGATTTCTTATCCAATCTGAAAATCTCAGCGTTTTAATGGAGATATTTAGACATTTACATTTAATATGATTATTAATATTGTTAAGTTTAATTCATCTTGTTCTCTGTATCTTTATTTTTTGTTCCCTTTATCTTCTTTCTCTGCCTTCTCTCCAATAGACTGAATTTTTTTATAGTTCCATTTAATCTGCTGTGCTGGCATATTAACTACGACTGTTATTTTTGCAGTTACTTCAGTTTATAGTAAACATCTTTACTGTATCAGTCTACTTTCAAGTGACATTAAACTACCTTACATTTAGTGTAACAACCTTACTAAAGTGTATTTCATTTTTCACGTTCAACCTTGTGATAGTGCGATCATACATTTTATTCTTAGACATGGTATGGATGCTACACTACATTGTTGTTATTTTTTGTCAATTATCTTGGAAAAATTCACATAATATGGAAAAAAAACTTATTTTTACTCATGTAGTTATCATTTCAAGTCTTCTTCTTTCCTCGGTGTAGATACAGATTTCATCTGGTATCATTTTCCTTCTGCCTGAAGGATCTCTTCTAACATTTCTGGTATTGGAGGTCTGATGGTGAAGAATTCTTTCAACCTTTATGCCTGAAAAAGTCTTTATTTCACCTTCACCTTGAAAGGCATTTTCACTGTATAAAGAAACAGATTTTTTTTTCTTTCTATATTTTAAAGATGCTGCTGCTCCAAATTCTTGTTTGCATTATTTTCGACAAGAAATCTGCTGTTATTCTTACCTTTGGTCCTCTGTATTTTATGTGTTTGTTTTTTTTTTTCATCTTGATGCTTTTAAGGTTTTCTTATTATCATTGTTTTAAACAATTTTATCTTGTACCTTGATATAGTTTCTTTCATATTTCTTGCACTGAGCTTCGTAGATATGTGGGTTTGTAGTTTCCATCAAATCTGAAATTTTCTCAGCCATTATTTCTTCAAATATTTTTTTCCATCTCCATCTCTTTCATCTCTCCTTGGGGATTTCCGTTACACCTCCCCTGCTCAGTTTTATTGAGATATGAAATATAACATTGTGTAGGCTTAAGGTATATAACATGAAGATCTGATATATGTATATTTTGAAAAATAATTACCATAATAACATTAGTTAAAATGTCCATCACCTCACACAGTTACCTTTCAGTGTGTGTGCATGGTGAGAACATTTAAGGTATACTCTCTCAGCAACACAGTTTGTTAACTACAGTCACCATGCTATACATTAGATTTTCAGAACTTAACTCTTCTTATAACTAGGAGTTTGTACTTTCTGACTACCTTCACCCATTTCTCCTGCATTCTCACAGTCACCATGCTATACATTAGATTTTCAGAACTTAACTCTTCTTATAACTAGGAGTTTGTACTTTCTGACTACCTTCACCCATTTCTCCTGCATTCTCACCCCTGGCAATGACCAATCTACTCTCTGTTTCTGAGTTCAGTTTTTCTTATATTCCCCATCTAAGTGAGATCATACAGCATTTGTCTTTCTTTGACTTATTTTACCTAGCACAACACTTTCAAAGTTCATGCGTTTTGTTGCAAATGGCAGAATTTCTTCTTTTTTTTTTAATGTTTGCATAACATTCCATTGTGTGTGTCTCTGTCTATGGGTATCCATATACATGTGTATATACACATATATACACAAATGCACACAAATACATACACATTTATACACATCTCAGTTTCAGAAATATATATCTCACATTTTCTTTGTCCATTCACCTATTGATGGATGCTTAGGTTACTTCCATAACCTGGCTATTGTAAATAATGCTGTAATGAACGTTGAGGATGCAGGTATCTCTTAGAAATAACCCAATTAGACTTATGGTAGGTCACATGAAGTTGTTCCACAACTCACTAATGTTCTACTCGCTTTTTACATTTCTTTTCTTTATGTTTTATATTTTTGGTAGTTTCTATTGCTATGATTTCAAGTTCATTAATCTTTTCTTCTGCATTAATCTGCCATTAATTCCATCCAGAATATTTTCCATCTCATACTTTGTAGTCTTAATTTTTAAAAGGTCAGCTGTCCTTTCAAGTATCTTCCATTTTTCTATTTACCTTTCTGAACATAAGGAATACAGCTATGATCAGCATTAACTGAATCATTTACCTCCTCATTACAGGTCATATTTTCCCACATCCTTGCAAAACTTTTATTAGAGTCAAGACATTTTGATCCTGTTGGGTACTAGATATATCTGCATTCCTATAAATATTCTTAAGCTTTGTTTGTAATGCTGTAAGGTTACTTGCAACTGTCTGATTTTTGCAAGGTCTTGGTTTTGAAATTTGTTAGGTAGGACTGAAATAATGTTCACTCTAGGGCTTAGTATTCCCCACTACTGAGTACTTCCGTTTACTCTATCCAAAGCCTAGTGAATTACAAGGATTATCCCAGTCTGGTTGGTGGGAACAGGTACCACAGCTAGACCTGTGTGAGACACTATTACCTCTAATTTTTTCATATAGTTCTTTTCCCAGCATCAAGCAGTTTCCTCACATGCATGCATTAATTAATACTCAACTATGCATTCAGGGGAACCTCTGTGGATCTCTGGAATTTGTCTCTATGCAGTTCTCTCTTCTCTGATACACTGTTAGTGAATTCTAGTGACTCTGTGTGCATGCATGCTAAGTCACTTCAGTCGTGTCTGATGGGATTCTCCAGATAAGAATACTGGAGAGGGTTGCCATGCCATACCCTCCTCCAGGGAATCTTCCCAACCCAGGGGTCAAACCTGCATCTCTTATGTCTCCTGCATTGGCAGGCGGGTTCTTTACCACTAGTGTCACCTGGAAAGCACTTTTAGTGACTTTGGTCTTTCCCAAATCCTACCTTTATCTCCTTAACTCAAGAAGTCCACTAGGCTCTGCTTAGGTTCACCCTCCCTGTACCACAGTCTGAACTCTCATGTAATAAACTAGGACAACTGAAGGGCTAACGTTATTTATTTCTCATCTCTAAGATTTCACTGCTTGATTTTCAATTATTTTTTCCATTCTTTCTTATATTTTGTCTATTTCTTGGTTGTTTCAAGTGGAAAGCAAATGTGTTCCTGTTCTTTACCTTGGCCAAGGCAGAAGTCCTAACACATTTTGACTGAGTGAAACTTGCAATTTCAAAAACATTTCCATTTTGACCTATAAAATATCAATTTCTTATGTTTCAATCTAATATTATGCTGTTTCCAAAGAATGTGAGAGATTTTGATTAAAAATCTACAATGAAACTAGTTAAGACTTGTTTTATTTTCAAATTGCTCAGAAGCTATCATAAACTCATATCATCCATACAGTCAAAAATTTTGTCTTATCTAATAGAATCAAGATATATAAGCATCAATCATTCCCTATGTATAAATTCTCTTCTATCTAGTTAAAGTCACCAAATAATACCACATCTCATGACAAAGTTTCTCTGCACAAAGAATTGGGGCCACAGTCTCAACTCAGCTAGGCAGAAGGAAATAGCATCTAATATATCAGGAAATCAACTTCTAATCATACAAACGAGACATCTATTTTTCTAGACGCTTCCAAAATGAAAAAGTAAATTCACGTAAAAGATTTGTAATTAGATATTAGAGAATTAGGAAGCAGAAAATCAAGATAAAGAGAAACCTGTCAAGCAATCTATAATGGGACCCTTTACCCACCTTATTTTCTCATTATAGGCAACCTGCACACACCCCTATCTCATCCCAACCACAGGTATGGGTATGTGGGTATGTGACCTCTTTTTGGGTATCTATGCATAAAAAAATTCCACTTTCTTAAAACATGGTAGATCATTTTATTAAGTAAATTTAAATATGATTCCAATCCATGTCAGTACAAGCCAAGAACTGTATTTAAATTTGAAATGTACTTTTTTTTTTTGGCTGTACCATTCAGCTTGCAGGATCTTAATTCCCAGACCAGGGACTGAACCTGGGCAGTGAAAGTGTGGAGTCCTAACCACTGTACTGCCAGGGAATTCCCAAAACATATTGTGTAAAAATTAAAAAGCCTCATTCAGAATTCATGCTCAGTGAAAAAAAGAAACAAACAAACAAAAAAAAAGGATCTTCCCACATATGTATCTAAACTGCCATATATGTGAACATGTGTACCTAAACTGCCATACAGACACAAAAATAGAAATAGGAAGAAATGGTAACGAGAGGTTAAAATAGGGGAAAGCTTAGCATTGTATACTTTTTATACTCCCTGAATTATAAACCATGAGGATATAATTACCTACTCAAAAACAAATGTAAATAAAACAGGTGAAGAAATTAGACTAAATCACAATTAGAAATAAACCACCATCCTAAATGTCTCCAAGTATATCCAAGTGTATTTTGCCTTTTTAAAATTCATATACAGAATGAACTAAAACAGTTTCCCCAAATTTCTTAATAGGAATCACTTCAGTCATTAAGAGATTTGGGGATCCAATTTGATTTGCTGAATTAAGCTTTCTCAGAAAGACAATAATCTGCACCAAAAATACCCCCTGGTGATTCTTATCAAAGTTAGGCAAACTCTTAACTAAGGAGTAAGATTTATTTCCCAAAAGAACACCAACTTTGCAATTAGACAATCCTGGATTCATTTCCTGGCTTTTCCATTTACCTATGTGATCCGGGATAAGTTATTTGGACCCTTTGTGCCTGTTTCCTTATCTAGAAAATGGAATCTTTCCAAGGATGCTGTAAAGATTAATCTATGAAAAGGATGTGGGACATAATCTTTCTTATAATGCTTAATTTTATCTTGCTTCCTTCAAAAAAAATACCTGTTATATAGATATCCAATAAATATTTGTTTCCTTTCCTCCCATACCCATATTATACAGATGTTGGGGTATATGTCAAATTTTAACAAAGTAGTTGTTGTTGAAGCAGTATTTATTAATCACTAATCTTTTCAAAGACAAGCCTTAATATAATCGCCATTTTAGCTGACTTATTACAGACAAGTATGACAAGTTTCACTCACTTTTTAAAGAATACTCCTATCCTATCTTTTACATACACTTAACAAAATGAATTAAAAAATACTACAATGTCATCTTGTCTATTTTGCCTTAATCCAATTACAATATTCCTACAATAATTTCCCTCTCAAAAAATCCCTCTAACAGTTGTACCTCTGTTATGTTTCTCTCTCGTAATGAAGCCAACTCATACGGATCCACAAAAAGTCCTGTTGGGATGTACTGTTTAATTAAGAGTCGGCAGGTCTGTAAGTCCTCAATGCTTTCTCCAAATTTCACTTTTGTTAACAGGTCTCTGTAAGACAAGTATGTTTTAAGTAAATATCTTCATTCAATTTTTTTTCTTAAGAATTCATTCAATTTTTAAACAAGCTAATATAACAAGCTTATATTTAAATTAACACAAATATTATATTTCAAATTAGTTTTTCAAAAGAAGATCAAAAAATTAATGAAATATTTACATCACATCAGAACCACTCATTAGATCTTTCAGAAATTCATGTCATAGTCACAGTATCCTTTTAGGGTATCCTATTAGACAAACATCAATGGGAAAGGATGGAGTCCAGAAACAGACACACACTTTTTAAAAATAAAGGTGCCAATATAATTTGATGGGGAAAAGATTATCTTTTCAACAAACAATGCTGAAACAACTGTGTACCTATATAGAAAAAACTGAACTGTGAC
Source organism: Bos taurus (assembly GCF_002263795.3). Lineage (NCBI taxonomy): Eukaryota > Metazoa > Chordata > Mammalia > Artiodactyla > Bovidae > Bos > Bos taurus. The sequence goes on along the minus strand of NC_037328.1, from coordinate 71,238,186 downwards.
CTCTACCTCATACCATACCACAAGTATTAATCTAAAATAAACCTATTTTAATAAACTTAAATGTACAATTGTCTCAGCTTTCTCTCTGGAGGCTTATTTTGGACCAAGTGCAGAGAAGGAGGTCCAAAGCACGGTGATTTTGCTTAAGTGAGAAAACAGGGATAGAAGATAAGGGAGGATTAAGCAGCTAGAAGTCACAGCACTACGTTCCAGAGAGGAAGTATCTTTGTACAATGAGTTCTAGAAGTCTGAATTGGAGTCCCCTTGAATTTTTATTGAGTACTAAAATAAACATGAGTAATACGTAACTCCACAGGACTGGACAAAGAATTACCAAGGAACTGAAAGATAAGAAATTCTGAAATTTCACAAAGACACTGCATTCCACCAACCAAAGGATAGAAACCAAAGAGTTCAGCAGAGATCCCACTGAGATAGAAAGTAGAATGGCGGTTGCCAGGCCAGGTGGTTGGGGGATGGGGATGAGGAGTTACTGTTAAGAGGTACAGATTTCAGTTTTGTAAGATGAAGAGTGGTCTGTGGATAGTTAGTAATAATGGGAACACAACAATGGGAATGTCCTTAATGCCACTAAAGTGTATAATTTAAAATGGTTAGGACAGCATATTTTATGTTACAGGTATTTTACCACAATTAAAATAAATAATAGTGTAAAAAATATATGACTGATCAGAGCAAAAGTAACAACAATTTTGGCAGGTTTACAACATAAGCAAAAAAGCATAAAGTTAATTAACGTATGGCAAGAATAGCATAAAGGGGAGAAGAAAGAAATGAACTATTCTGCTATAAGATTCATGCATTATTCATGGTATAAACAGTATTATCTGAAGGTAGTCTCTGATAAGTTAAAATTGTAAACCCTAAAGCAACTAATTTTTTAAAAAGAGAGAGGTATAGTTAATAAGCCAAAAATGGAGATAAAATGGAATGATCTAAAAATATTCCATTTATCCAAAATAAGGCAAGAAAAAAGAAAAAAGATTAGATGGTACAAATAGAAAAAAATATAGAAAAGAAGTAGCAAGATGAGTAAATTTAAACCAAACCAACCAAATCTATATTAACATTAAAAGTATATGGTCTAATCACTCCAGTTAAAATATAGAGATTGACAGATTGGATGAAATAGCAACACTTAACTATATGCTGTCTACAAGAAATGGCAAATATAAACACAGATAAAAGTAGAAGGATGGAAAAATGTATGCAAATATTAATAACAATACTATAGAGTGGCTCTGATGCTGGGAGGGATTGGGGGCAGGAGGAGACGGGGATGACAGAGGATGAGATGGCTGGATGGCATCACTGACTCGATGGACGTGAGTCTGAGTGAACTCCGAGAGTTGGTGATGGACAGGGAGGCCTGGCCTGCTGCGATTCATGGGGTCGCAAAGAGTCGGACACGATTGAGCGACTGAACTGAACTGAGAGTGGCTATAATAATACTGAAAAAGAAGACTTTAGGACAAGGAATATTGCCATGGATAAAGAAGAATACCACACAAAAATAAAAGGGTCAATCATCAAGAAAATATAACAAGAAAATAAAATATAACAATAATTTATATATAAAATATAACTGTCTGTAGCCAATAACAGAGCTTCAAAGATTCCTGTATTCTACATCATAGTAAAAACGGGTAGCACTATAAGGATAAACAGACAAATTCAGAATTACAGCAAAAGATTTTGATACCCTTCTTTCAGTAATGGATAGAACAAGTAGAGAGAAAATCAGTAAAGACACAGAAAACATGAACAACCTTCAATTTAGTTGATCTAACTGACAATTATAGTAATAGAACATTCTAAGTGCATAAGAAAAACTATATGCTGAGCATTAAAAGAAGTCTCTAAAAGTTTTAAAGAACTGAAATCAAGCAGAATATGGTCTCTTAACAACTTGGCATTAAATTGGGACTCAATAGGAGAAGGAGCTACGGCCTCCTCCAAGCCACAGCCTCAGCCTCTCTTGTCCTTCAGACTATGCCTGGGATCTGCTGCCAGGTAGCCTTGGTCCCACAGACCTGCTTGTATGGTCTCAGGTTTCTTTACCTCCAGAAAGAAAAACTGACACCCTGCAACTTGGAAATTGATGTAAGAGACTGAAATTAGGGACTTCTTTCAAATATGAACATGGTTAATCAAAACCCAAAGGATCAATACTGGAAATAAAATATGCCAGTTCAAACTAGTATTTCTGGGAGAGCCTGCTGTTGGCAAATCAAGCCTGGTGCTTCATTTTGTGAAGGGCCAACTTCATGACTTTCAAGAGAGTACCACTAAGGCTGTTTTTCTAAGCTGCATGAAATGTGGGACATGGGATACAATTGGTCAAGAATGATTATCACAGCCTAGCAACAATTACTACAGGGGAGTACCGGCAGCCATTAGTTGCATAAAAAGTAAAGTAAAGTGAAGTCGCTCAGTTGTGTCCGACTGTTTGCGACACCATGGACTGTAGCCCACCAGGCTCCTCCATCCATGGAATTTTCTAGGCAAGAGTACTGGAGTGGGTTGTCATTTCCTTCTCCAGGGGATCTTCCCGACCCAGGGATGGAACCAGGGTCTCCCTCATTGCGGGTAGACACTTTACCGTCTGAGCCACCAGGGAATCAACTTATATTTCTTCAAGCCCCTTTTTTGGGGCAGGGGAGGCAAGAATACTGGAGTGGGTTGTCATTCCCTTCTCCAGGGGATCTTCCCGACCCAGGGATTGAACCCAGGTCTCCCGAATTGTAGGCAGACGCTTTACCGTCTGAGCCACCAGGGATTGCAAATGAGGGGTCCTTTGTAAGAACAAAAAACTAGGTTAAATTACTTCAGAGAGAAGTGAGTCCTAACACTGTCATAACTTTACCAGGAAAGTAGGTCGATCTAGAAAAAATGGGCTGAGATTTCCAGGAAGCACAGTCCTGTGCAAATGACAAGGTATTCACGAAGACATCATCTCAAACAACAATGAATGTAAATAAAATATTCACAGTAATAGCTAAAAAGTTGCCAAGGAATGAACTACAGAATCCAGGACCAAATTCTGCCAGAGCAAGAGCAGCAGACCTTACTGAACCCATTACAGTCAACCACGGGTCAGTGGTTAGGTAGAATATTCTTCTGCTTTCTAAATGTTAGCAGGGGAATTGGAGCATTAAACAAGTTTAGTATGACTTATAATAGAGTCAAGTTTCTAATACAGAATTATTTTAAGTGTCTTGAACTTCATTTTTAATAAATGTATGTGTCCCTTACTAATATTTCAGAAACAGACAGAGAGAATGAGAGCTGTGTGTTCACCTATTTCACTGGCACATTAAGGGGAATCATTTCTCATCACCAGAAACATAGACAAGTGACTGGACCCAAAGTGAATCAGAATCTACAGTTCTATGAAAAAGATCTGGAACACTCCAGAAACATTCTTTATTTAGAAGGAGAGTCTAAAGATACTTATACTTAGCCACAGTATTCATGCTAACAGTAACTTTTCCTAGTATCTATATTTAAAGTGTATGTTCCACATTTTAACAAATTATTCAAAAGAAAATAGTCCCGTATCTTTAAGGGGAAAAAATGAACATCAATAGCGTCTAAACTATATAGCCAGACCTATTATTTTTCAAATGAAAAATCAAATGTAAACCCATCTTGTTTTAGGAATATGAAAAATGATAAGTGCATTTAATGAATCATGTCCCCCAGACATGTGAGCTTATCAACAAAACTGAAATAAATCAGGTGTCTGTGATTCTGTTTAATCACTGCTAGCCATTACATAGGTTTTGTTGTTTAGTGGCAGAGAAGGAGCTTTTGCCCCCACTGGACATAATAGTCAATACACTGACAATTACGAACATTCAAACTTATTTTAAAGTCCATCTTCAGCTGTGCTATAAGTAGGGTAATATATTGTGGTTTCCATGTTGTTCAGTTGCTAAGCTGTGTCCGACTCTTTGCAACCCCATGAACTACAGCATTCCAGGCTTCCCTGTTGTTCACTATCTTCTGGAGTTTGCTCAAACTCATGTCCATTGAATTAGTGATGTCATCCAACCATGTTTATTACTCATTTGTAATACTTAAAGAGCTGCTTAAAAGTATGCAAATGTATAGTTACTAAAACAGTTAAATTTTTTCCTTTTCTCCCCCTTTGAAAGGAAAGGGCTGTTTCAATATTTTACTGGGAAAGATTGAGGGCAGGAGGAGAGGGGGGCGGCAGAGAATGAGATAGTTGGATGGTATCACCAACTCAATGGACACGCGTTTGAGCAAACTCAGGAGATAGTTAGGGCAGGGAAGCCTGGCATGCTGCAGTCCATGGGGTCGCAAAGAGCTGGACACAACTTAGCGACAGAACAACAGTGAATGTGCAACATCTTATCATCAGAAAAAACATATATTTTAAAAGACAGAGATCTTCAAGACCTCCCTCCAAGATGACATTCAATCAATCAACCAACCAAAACATGTTGGATGTATTAGTTAATCTTTACAAAGTTATTCACCTGTATTACCTTCCAGTTCACATTCTTCATTTTGCTCACAAATAGAACACATAAATTTCACCAAAAGACTTGTAGAAAATCAAATACACTACAACTATAGTATCCTCTGATCCACTTATCCAGTAACTCTATAAAAGAAATAGAAAGTGAAAGTCGCTCAGTCATGTCCGACTCTTTGCGACCCCATGGACTATAAGTACACATAATTCTCCCCGCCAGAATACAGTTCCCAGAGACCAGCAATTTCTATCCTGTCCTGTAGTGCTATGTGACAAGCACTACATTAAGGAACTTGCCACATATTCTCTGATCTAATCCTAACAACCCTAATAAGGAAATACTTTCATTATCTAATTTCATCAGTAAGGTAACAAAGACTTAAGTAACTTGACTAAGGGTACACATATACTAAATAATAGAGCTACATTGTTAGTCCAAATTTATTTGAATTAAAAACAAGCAAACAAACAGAAAAACCAAGTTCTTTCTACTATACCTCCTAGCCATTCACATGCAGCCTAAAATTGAAGAGTGAGGAGAGTGAGGTATTTTAGTTTAAGGTGATGTATAAAATGACTTAAAAATCATTTTAAATCATAAAATGATTTAAAAAATCATAAATGATTTTAAAAATAAATATCAGAATTTATAAATCAAATATCTGACAATAACTTCAAAGTAACCACTTTGAGAGGCTTTAAAGTTTGGGAATCGCTTATGGAACAGCTTCCACAACTTTAACCAGTCTTTTAAATATCTTCAATATTGGCAATATTCATTTTTGAGAATAGTTTCTATTTTGGAAATAGTTTGGGCTTTGGAACCAAGTTTTGTAAATCAGAAATACTGATTTAGGGTGGTATCTTTGTACATGAGACTGTGGCTTTGAAGTATGATAGTCCTAAATTTCCATCAGAGATCTACCACTCTAAACTCTACTTAAAGTCCCTGAGCCCTAGTTCCCTCATCTGAAATACAAGAAAGGTATCATCTACCTTACAACCATTGTGAAGATTAAATGGAATATGTATATATAGCTCTTGTCTATATAAATAAATAATAGATATGTACAGTAAATAATAAATGTTTGTTTTCTCCTTCTCTTCTCCACTGTTATTTTATCATTGTTTCAAACTATGAACTGCTTATCTGTCAGTTATAACTCTAAGAATGCAAGTGATTTTTTTTTAGTTTATCCATTTAGTTTCAGCTATCAATTTTTGGTTTTAAATTACATGAAATTGTATTTTGATATAAGTCAATGGGCAACATACCTGTGGAAACCATCTTTCAAAACTTCTTGTCTCAAAATAATTTCAGAACAAGTGGCCCTTATGCCTGTAAGAATGAAAAGACTTTTTTTAAATAAAATAAACACTCAATGAAAGAATATTTAAATAATTAGAAAATAATTATTTGAATAGACTTTAATTGATTGGAAAATCTAACCAACCTAAAACAAAACAAACACCCTTAAAACTTAAGCAATTTGTGCTATATATAAATCTATTTCTAGTGTAGCATAGGGGTTAAAAGCCTTGACTTTGGTGTTAGATTGGCTAATTTCAAACAACAGTCTGTCACTTAATAGCTGTTTGACGTTGAAGAAGACAGTTTCTCTCATTGCTAGTTGTCATGAGAATTTAATATATGTAGAAGCACTTGGAACAGGGTCAACCACAGAGCACCCACTCTGTGTAAGTGTTTGTTATTTATATTACTTTATTCAGGTGATCACTGGACATCAAAAAGAACAGAACGGCGAAAGAGCCAGGAAAACTCAATTTTAATCCTAGCTCACTGAAACTGAGTATCAGATACAAATTGGCAACTTCTATATTCTATCATCCACAAGTAGAAAAAAGAAGGTACATTTATGCAGTGTGTAGACAATGAGAAGGTTTAAAGAAAAGACAAAAACTGGAGGCTTTTCAAAGGTTCAAAGGGTTCTTTTATAAACTTAGAATAACCCAAAATTTCACTAATCTCACTCCATGCAGAACTTACACATTAAAACTGTTACTCAGTGTCAGTTTCATAAAATTTAAAAATTTAGCTACTGCTGTTGCTAAGTCACTTCAGTCATGTCCGACGCTGTGAGACCCCAGAAACGGCAGCCCACCAGGCTCCCCCATCCCTGGGATTCTCCAGGTAAGAACACTGGAGTGGGTTGCCATTTCCTTCTCCAATGTAGGAAAGTGAAAAGTGAAAGTGAAGTCGATCAGTCGTGTCCGACTCCTAGTGACTCCATGGACTGCAGCCTTCCAGGCTCCTCCATCCATGGGATTTTCCAGGCAAGAGTACTGGAGTGGGGTGCCATTAGCTACTAATGATTACCAAATCAGCCCAGGCACCTTGCTATGGAATTTTACTCCATTTTGCAAAGCTGGAAATGTGTGAGAACATTAAAACAAACACAGAAAAACCATACACTATTGTATGTTGTGAATTCCATTAGATGTATTCCTGAGAAGACCCCCAAAAAATGAAGTGGAAAGGAAACATTTGAAATATACCGGAGAGGGAAGGAAGGGGGAAACTATGAAAGATAACATTTATTAAATAATACTTATATGACAGATTCTCTACTTGGGGTTTTCAGGTGTATTTTAACTTTCATGATCTAGAGAAATAGGCCAGCAAAATTACTGCCATTTGTACACAGGAATAAAGTGAAGTCACTCAGTCATGTCCGACTCTCTGTGACCCCATGGACTGTAGCCCACCAGGCTCCTCTGTCCATGGGATTTTCCAGGCAAGAACACTGGAGTGGGCTGCCATTTCCCTCTCCATTACAGGAGTAAAGTGAAAGTGAAGTCGCTCAGTCGTGTCCGACTCTGCAACCCCATGGACTGTAGCCTACTAGGCTCCTCCGTTCATGGGATTTTCCAGGCAAGAATACTGGAGTGGGGTGCCATTTCCTTCTCCAACACAGGAGTAAACTCTGACATAAATACTAACTGTCTACATCATACAACTAGGTAAGTCACTGATTAGAAGTAAGATTTGCCTGACTTTTAAAGTCTAAGGTATTTCAGTTCTTCTTGCTATTTAACAAAATCCTTAATTACTTTGGAGAAGTATCTCATCCTTTCCCAAACAAATAACTTATAGAATATCTCTTGTAAAAATTCAGACATTTCTTCAATATTTAATTTTAACAGAGGTGGGGGAAGGGTTTATATCTGCCTATAAATTAAATTAGAAAAAAGGTCAGATTAACAGGCTTAAATTCTATGGAGTATAGACTAGAAAATGGTAAATTTCATTTATCTTGGGATGATAGAAAAGCTAATTTACAAACAGTATAGCAAATACTAGATTATTTATGATTTTTAAGGCAAAGGTACCATTTTCAAAATGAATTTGTTGCATCTGAATTCACTTTCAAGATTTTTACTCTTAAATTTTACTTTACTTGGTTTTTGTGGCCTGAATTGGCTCTGGAAATTGACCCCCTTTACAAATTGCTGTAAAGTCTTTAGTTATCAATAAGCCCAGTTGTTCGAAAATTATTTTGGGCCTAATAATTCCTTCTTCAAATAAATTTGAGAACCTAATACGTAAACACACAAAAGCAGAACTACACTGATTGACAGATACTAGTCTAATATGCTGGTTTTAAAGACAGCTTCCGTACTGGTTTTCCTGGTGTGTGTGTTCTGACTTTTCTTTCCCTATCAAACGTTATCACTTTATTGTAACTACTACTGCACTTACCCATCTCCCCTACTACATTGCAAGCTCCACGAGGGCTGGATTCACAGCACCTAGCACAGCACTTCTGCCCACGAACTTGAGCACAAAGAAGTGAATCGACTCGCTCGCCCAGCCCAGAGTCATAAAGAAACCCTAGCACAATCCAGTTTATTATCAAACATGTTTGTAAAACAAAATTAGTCGTCCTCCCCTTTCCACGCTCCCCGAGTGTAGGTACTCTAGATTAGGGTTCTCACACCTCACAGGGCACTTAGGCTCTGTTGGTCCCGCAGTGGTCAGAAGCTTCATGCATCCCAAGAGCACCCCAAAATGCTTCACGGCTGTACTTCACAACGTTTTAGTAATAGTGCTGCACGTCCCTCAGAAAGACAAAGCCTGCCTCTCCAGAGAACCAGGACTGGTCACAAAGAATGAAGGCGAGGGCGGTGGGAGGTCCAGGAACTTGCAGCCTTCGTTTTTTACCTCCTGCTACTCACCCTACTTCCCTGTGGCTCAGACGGTAAAGCGTCTGCCTACAATGCGGGAAACCTGGGTTCTATCCCTGGGTCGGGAATTCCCGATACCCTGGAGAAGGAAATGGCAACCCACTCCAGTATGCTTGCTTGGAAATCCCATGGACGGAGGAGCCTGGTGGGATATAGTCCATGGGGTCGCAAAGACTCGGACACGACTGAGCAACTTCACTTCACTTTCACTCACCCTACAGTTCTAGGGTCGCGAGAAGCACGTTTGCAAAGGGACGAACTGAGAGGTCTCGGGAACCTCGAGTGCTCCCCACCCTCTCAGACCTTAACCCCGCCCCACTCCCGAGGCCCAGCTCCGCCCCTTACCGGAGACGAAGTGGGTGTTGTTGAACGTTGTGGCTGGCGAGCAGGTGAACCCAGCCGCCTCCCAGAGAAGCAGCCAGGCCACTGCCCTGACGGCCACCGCTGGGGCAGCCAGGACGCCGGAGAACGCGCGCCCCAGAAGAGCACGCGGGGATAAAATGCGATCAGAGGAACGTGCACAAGGTTCACACTGCTCCTAGAGCGCACTGTCGCGGAGTTTGGGACCCGGAAGGAAGATTCGCTGCGCTCACGCCTGCGATCCTGCAGTTTCCCGGCTCCCCGCCCCTAAATGTTCCGGGATAGCGATAGGCCGTCGTCCAGCCCCTTCGTCGCCCCGCCCCTCGCCCTCACGGTTGGGGGCGGAGCAAGGAATGGCGCAAGCGCAGTAACGTGCACCGGGGCTGTTTGAGACAGCTCCGTGGACCCCGAGTCTGACACTGAACCCCGCACGCTGTCCTGGGAACCGCCTAGCCGAGCTCCCGGCATTCTCCTCCATCCAGGTATTTGCCGATGCAGGTATCTTCCTGCCGGAGAATTCACCCCACAGTCACGTCTGCGAAGCTGTGGCTGTCGTCTTTTTCTGCAGCGCCAGGCTTTGCCTGGCCTTAAAAGTTAAGTGCTCCTAGGTGCACTACGGTTGGTGGACAGGTTTTAGACGTTGACCAGCAGAAGATGCATTTTCTGTACTTCTCTATGGATAAGAAAGTCAGCCTTGCACTAGTGAGGGGCATGGATAGGGAGAGGATCGTCTACCTGATGGCAAAATCCGTACATTCTTAGATGCTGTGGGCGATGCTTGGCAAGATATGCCAGTCATTGATCCCTGGGGAGGAAAGTATTAATGTCTAGAAGAAAAACTTGGTAAATGTGTCGTCTGTCTTCATGAATTGAATATGTAAGCAGACCTGAAGAGTATCAGGTGCAGATTGGAGCAGAATGGAGAGGGCCCTAGGATGGATGTCTTAAAGACGAGAGATGTCAGAGCTCATTCGCTTCAGTCGTGTCCGACTCTGCGATCCCATGGACTGTAGCCCGTCAGGTTCCTCTGTCCATGGGATTCTCCAGGCAAGAATACTGGAGTGGGTTGCCATTTCCTTCTCCAGGGGATCTTCCTGACCCAGGGATCAAACCCGTGTCTCCTGTGTCTTTGGCATCGGCAGGCAGGTTCTTTACCACTACTGCCACCTGGATACTACCTAAACTTCAATATAGCAATATAAGCATGCTGTTAAATATAGAGATAGATTTTGGAAGAAACATTTAAAAGACTTGAAACTGATTACCTATGGAAAGGGGACCAGGAGAGGACAGCAGTTCTTTATTATGAGCCTCATAAAATTATGTTACATTTTAAACAGAATACAAACAATATTTTAGTAAAAATAAAAGTTTAATTTTAAAAAGAAAGAAAAGAGTGTAGTCATAAAACTTCATTATTGAGCATCACTTACATGCATTATTTATTAATACAGTCACATGAGTGTGTGGAATTTATATTGTGCTCACTAGGATCTTCTAGAAAGTTTACTATCAAATTTTAGTGAGGCAAACTGGGGGAAGTATTTGTTTAAAAAAAAAAAAAGAAGGAAAGGAAAGAGATGGAGAAGGAGGAGGAGAGGGAAAAGAAGAAAGAAGGGGTGGGATGGGATCACTGCATCAAATGAGAGACAGAATACAATAATTTGACAAAGCTGTTCTTTATATATGATCCATTTCCTAAGAATAAAAATTCTCAGTCCAACAGTAAGAGCTGAATAATATAGATTATGGTATATCCATAGAACAAAACATTTGCAGTCATAACATAAGTTTGCATTTTAGAATGACATTAAGTTTGCATTTAAAGACAAAATTACATGGGTTGTTAAATTTAAAAGACAGGACATAGAAAAGAATGAAATAATGCCATTTGAAGCAACATGGATGGACCTAGAGATTATCATACTAAGTGAAGTAAGAAATAGAAAGACAAATACCATATAATACAGTGTATGTGAAATCTAAAGTACGACACAAATGAACTTATCTACAAAACAGAAACAGATCATAGACATAGAGAACGAATTTGCGGCTGCGAAGAGGGAGGGGGTTTGGGGGAGGGATGGTTGGGAGTTTGAGATTAGCAGATGCAAACTGTCATATATAGAATGGATAATAAGGTCCTACTGTATAGCACAAGGAACTATATTCAATATCCTGTGATAAACCATAATGGAAAAAAATATAAAAAAGAATGTATATATGTTTATAACTAGTCACTTTGCTTTATAGCAAAAATTAACACACCATTGTAAATCCACTCTGGTGGCTCAGAGGGTAAAGCATCTGCCTGCAGTGTGGAGACCTGGGTTCGATCCCTGGGTGGGGAAGATTCCCCTGGAGAAGGAAATGGCAACCCACTCCAGTATTCTTGCATGGAAAACCCTATGGATGGAGAAGCCTGTTGGGCTACAGTCCATGGAGTCGCAAAGAGTTGGACATGACTGAGCAACTTCACTTTCAGCAAAATAAGTTTTTAAAATATTTAAAAGGCAGGAAATAGTATGTATCAATATAAAAACATATTAAAACTATGCCTACAAAAAAGACTGGAAGCAATCAGGGATGATTATTATTTTGTAAGTTTCTTCCTCACCCCTCCCAACTCTACAATAATCTATCAAGTAGTCCTGTTTCTATTGTGATTCTCTGGCAGAACTGAATTTATGAAGGTATCATCCCTTTGCTGTTTTACTTCTAGATTCTTTGACATTTGCAAATCTTCCTGAGAATACCATAGTCACATCTAAAGCATTCCCTATAATTATTTTTGCATTGAGAGCAGAGAAGAGGGAATGAAAAATATTAACCTTTAAAATGACTTTTTCTTGTAACTGAAAAAACATCATGTAGTGAGACAAATAAAAGCCGTATAAGCTTTGTTGCCTTGAAAATGTGAAGGCTGATTCTGCATCAGGTCTGACTTCTTGATCAGACTTCTAGACTGTCAACACTTAGAGAATGTACAGGATACACTGAATCAAACAATGGAATACCTAATCCAGATATTGTGTTGGGGATAGTGTGGTGAACTTTGGACATGTTTCCTGCCCTCAAGGAGCATACAGAATAGAAGGGGAAAAGATAGGTGATTAAATAAGTAGTTACCAAAAACTCAGTGAGGGAAAAAAAAGGCAAGAAACTCAATGAAGGACTTCCCTCCCAGTTCAGTGGTTAAGAATCTGCCTTCTAACGCAGGAGACACAAGTTTGCTCCCTGGTCAGGGAACTTAAGAGCCTACATACCTGTGCACTGTAGCTAAGAGAGGCCCAGACACTGCAGTGAAGACCCAGTGCAGTGAAAAACCAAACAAACAAAAAATACCTCAATGAGTAGAATGAGTACAGGAGGCGGAGGTCTGGTCTGGGGAACCTGTCAGGACATAATGTATTTAAAAGAGTTTAAAAATTCTTAGTACCTTGGCACTGAGGGTGCTTGTACATACTTGTTTAATTGGTAGACAAAAAAAGATCCTGTAAGTTGATTCTTGGGCTGAGTCAGGGAGGGGTTCCTACAGTCTTTGGTTAAAAGTACAGTGCACTAAGAGATCCAAACTGAACTGCATTTTAGGCTCAGGTGTGAACCTGCCTACATCCCTCAATGAACCAGGGATTCTACAGATTAAGGATAACCCAGGGCCAAACTGAACTTTCAAGATAGCTCTTGAAATACTGAGCTTGAACTGACCATGTATCTCCAGAATTGGACTAGAGCCAGATTTACCCGGGAGGAAAAGCAGGGAGGGATGTGATTTACCCAGCACTTAACATTTTTTCCCCTTTAGCAGGAAGTCATTATGTGACTAACACATTGTCATCAGATTTCCTCTGATTTACCGTGAAGTATATGTGAGAATGATGTGCACTGCCAAAAAATGTGGAATTAGGTTCCAGCCTCCGGCTATTATCTTAATCTACGAGAATGAAATTAAGGGGAAAAGTCGCCAGCGCATCATGCCAGTCCGAAACTTTTCCAAGTATTCAGGTATCTTATGTTTTATCTTGCCTCTTATCATAACTGTCATCTGAGTCAGTTTATAAGAACGATTTGGGTCTCATGTAATGGAGTGATATGGCCTTCAGTTAGACAGACCAAGGTTCAAGTCATGACTGTCAGAGAGGGTGTGTAAATTTGACTAAATTACTTAATCTTGGTGAGCATCCATTACCTAATCTGTTAAAGGAAATTGATAATCCTTTCAGGTCAGCTGCTGCTGCTGCTGCTAAGTCGCTTCAGTCATGGCCAACTCTGTGCAACCCCAAAGACGGCAGCCCACCAGGCTCCTCCGTCCCTGGGCAGTGTGGATTAAATGAGATAGCATTATACAATAATATTAATTCCCTTCTCCTCCTCCAAATGTGTTTTTTAATTTGTAGTCTTGATATTTCCTTAGTACCAATTCTAATATCTAAAGCTGTAATACTACTTTTTCTTCTCAGACATTTTCTTCAGTTGGAAATACTTAACATCTCCTCAAAGTGATTTTAAGTTACAGAAATAAAAAATATATCGATCCTTCCCCCATCACACTCAAAGCTGGATGTAAAGAAATAGGTCTGTAACTTAATTCATTCCCAAAAGCCACTTGGCTACTTGACTGTAATGATAGGTAATGCTTTCAGTAATCTGAGGGCCCTCAGTAGTCTGTGGTGTTGTGTGTGGTGTAATAGTTTTGTTTCTTGCTCCTAGATTGCAGTAGAGCTGCTGAACAATTAAAGAATAATCCACGACACAAGGGTTACCTGGAACAGGTATCCCTGAAGCAGCTAGAGAAGTTATTCAGCTTTTTACGAGGTAACTTGTGGGGGCAGAGTCTGGCAGAAACAATGGAACAGATTCAACGGGAAACAACCATTGATCCTGAGGAAGACCTGAACAAACTAGATGACAAGGAACTTGCCAAAAGGAAGAGCATCATGGATGAACTTTTTGAGAAAAATCAGAAGAAGAAGGATGATCCAAATTTTGTCTATGATATTGAAGTGGAGTTCCCACAGGATGAACAGCTACAGTCCTGTGGCTGGGACACAGAGTCAGCTGAAGAGTTCTGATAACCAAAAACTGGAAAAAAAAAATTATTGAGTAAATGCATATTTACACAAGACCATAGATTGATTGTAGAAAAATCTATAAAGAACACTGTACGTATTAGGTCACATTTGGATTGAGTGTTACTTTTCCAAACCAGGATATGTATAGCATCTACTATGTAGGTGCGTGTGGAATATAGGAAAACAAAATATAAGGATCTGCCTTTAAGGAGCTTACAGTCTAATTGGAAGATAAGTCAAAAGCTTGTGAAAAGCTAATTTAATGGTATTAGGCAGCAAAAAGATTAGTTCCAAATGCTTGATAAAGGCTCGAGAAGATCAGAACCTAGATTACTGTAGGGTAGAATAGTCAGGAAGGACTTTGTCCTTCAGTGGCAAAGTGGTATTTTGCTGGCCCTTGAGATGGTAGTATTTGGATAGAAGCTTAGGTAGGATTCCTGATTAGAGAAATTGGGAAGAAAAAAAGAGGGATGTTGTGGGGGATTGGGAAAGACATAGGAATTAGAACATTTTATTTGAGGAACAGTAAGCAAATTATAATGTGATAGTATTGGAGGACATGATGATTACTAGAGGATTATCCTGTATATATTATCTTTATATGTATTTAACTCTGTGAGGAGAACCCTTGTCGAATGCTCTGTAGCTGCAAATGGATATAATTTGATGGACAGCAGGGGAATTCTGGTCCCTCTCCCTGCCCTAGTATCAGGAAATATACACTCAAGACATTCTGAAACCTGAACCTCTTCTCATAAATAAGTTTTTTCATAAAATAGGAAATCTACCCATAATACCATAATAAATGAACATAAGTACTGCCAGTTTAGGCCTATTCATGAGTTTGTATCTACAAAGAGAAGATATTTGTTGTACACGGTTATATATGTATAGATACATCTTTCTTCATATTAGAATATTATTTAATTGGTAGAAATCCTCTGTTTTCTGCAAGGAAATTAGTACTCATTAAATAAAGTTGTAAAAATTACTCTTTCTACCTGTCCATCTCTACTCTCTTGAGCATTATAAGTCTCATTAAAAAGATCATTCTTATAGTGGTATCACCAAGGATTTAAGATGGCCATGTCTCAAATGTTTATTTGCCAAAGGTAGCAAAAGAGAGGGTGGGAAGATTTGGGAGAATGGCATTGAAACATGTAAAATATCATGTATCAAACGAGATGCCAGTCCAGGTTCGATGCACGATACTGGATGCTTGGGGCTAGAGCACTGGGACGACCCAGAGGGATGGTATGGGGAGAGAGGAGGGAGGAGGGTTCAGGATGGGGAAAACATGTATACCTGTGGCGGACTCATTTTGATATTTGGCAAAACTAATACAATTATGTAAAGTTTATAAATAAAATTTAAAAAAAAAGAAAGAAAAAAACAAAAAACAACAAAGGTAGCAAAAGAACTTTCAGAGCTGGAGCTCCTACCATAATTGCATATTACTTCACTGTGTAGATATAGATGATCTACTTCAAAAGTTGGCCTTGGGTTGTTTTCCCCTTTCACTATTACTAACGGTACCACAGTAAATAACCTTGTACATTCCCCATCTTGCAGAACTGTAAATGATGCCTGGAGGGGAATTGCTGGGTTTGTGCATCCGGAATTTTAATAGATACTGCTAGATTGTCCGCCAAAGAGTCCCATTCATTCATTCAGTACTTAATGAGCACCTACAACATGCTGAGCCTCTACTGTTCAAGAGTCTGGGGGTGCAGCCTCTGATAAACTTTACAGTCTGCTTGGAGGGGAGAAACAATAAACATACATAGAATAATGTCATAAGATGACTGCTCACAGTTAAAACAGGGTAAAAAGAGAATGATGGTGTGGGTGCTGCTGTTTTTGACCGGGACTTCAGAGAAGGCCTCACTGAAGAGGTGACATTTGAGCAAAGGCTTGAAGGAGGTAAGGAAAAATTGATGTGCGTATCAGGGGTAGTGGAAAATGGGAAGTACATAAGTCCCCAAGGCTGGAATGTGCTTGATATATTTGAGGAAGTGTAAAGAGGCCAGTGTGGCTAAAACAGATTGAGCAAAAGAAAAATGATAGGAGATGAGGTAGAGTGTATTTTACCAATGCACAGTAAGTACATTTTTGTAGTAAGGTTGTAGCAATTTAAACTATCAGCAGTACATAAGAGTACCTATTTTCCCCACATGCTCATCGAAAGAGTTATCAAACTTGATCTTTGTCAATTTTATAATTTAAAAATGGTATCTCCATAGTTTTAATTTGCATTGCTTTTATTATGAGTGAGACTGAGTGACTTCATACACTGTGAGATAAGCCTTTTTTTAATGAAATAAAAAATGTTACATCTTTCATTCATGTTTCTGTTGGATTACTGGTCTTTTTCTTATGGATTGGTAAAAAGTTATTTATCAAGGAAAATAGTCCATGATCTACGTACGATGTGAGTTGCAGATATTTCCACCTTGTCATATGTTTTTTTTTCACTTTGTTTATGATATTTTTCCCAGAAAGAATTTTTTCAAGTCCAATTGATCAATATTTTTCTGTATGCTTTTGCATTTTGTGTCATATTTAAAAAGGAATTTTTCACTCTTAAGACTTTTTGTTTTAATCCCATTATTTTTTCTATACAGGAATTAATTTTGCTGTAAAATATGACATTACTTTTGTCCAGGTGCCTATCCAACTATACCAACACCATTATCTAGTGAATTACTTATCTTTCCCTGCACTGACTTGAAATGCATCCTTTATCATATACTAGGGGCTTTCCAGGTGATGCAGTGGTAAAGAATCCGCCTGCTGAAACAGGAGACACAAGAGATGTGTGCTCGATCCCTGGGTCGGGAAGATCCCTTGGAGGAAAAAATGGTAATTCACTCCGGTATTCTTAACTGGAAAATCCTCTGGACAGAGGAACCTAGCAGGACTGGGGTCCACGGGGTCACCAAGAGTCAGACAGGACTGAGTGACTGAGCATACACATCATATGCTAAGTTTTCATATGTATCAAAATAATTATCTTTTGATTATGTTACTGTCTTCTGCCTCACATTTCCCAATCCATGTTTTGGGTTTTTTTATGCTTGTGGAGCACAGCTCCTATATTCACTAAATTAAGAGCATTCAGATCAGATCAGATCAGTTGCTCAGTCGTGTCCGACTCTTCGCGACCCCATGAATCGCAGCACGCCAGGCCTCCCTGTCCATCACCAACTCCCGGAGTCCACTGAGACTCACGTCCATCGAGTCAGCGATGCCATCCAGCCATCTCATCCTCTGGCGCCCCCTTCTCCTCCTGCCCCCAATCCCTCCCAGCATCAGAGTCTTTTCCAATGAGTCAACTCTTCACATCAGGTGGCCAAAGTACTGGAGTTTCAGCTTTAGCATCATTCCTTCCAAAGAACACCCAGGGCTGATCTCCTTCAGAATGGACTGGTTGGATCTCCTTGCAGTCCAAGGGGCTCTCAAGAGTCTTCTCCAACACCACAGTTCAAAAGCATCAATTCTTTGGCGCTCAGCCTTCTTCACAGTCCAACTCTCACATCCATACATGACCACAGGAAAAACCATAGCCTTGACTAGACGAACCTTTGTTGGCAAAGTAATGTCTCTGCTTTTGAATACGCTATCTAGGTTGCATTAGAAAAGTACAAAATGAGCTACAACTTTTACTTTTGAGTTGTTAACATAGTTCAACCAAAGCAACAAAACTAACACATGTGCAACAGAGGACTGTAACTAGGGCAGAAGGGGGAGAGCATATGAGCTGAGTAGTTACAGGTTTTTTCCTCCATGTATCTTGTTCGAAGCTAATTCTTCTGCTGAGTTCTTTTAAGTGTTTTTCCATTATAAAGTTAATGCATATTCACTATCTTAAATTTTTAGAAAAATACCAGCGTGTAAAAGTGAGATGAGAATATTTTTCCCTCACTTTCTCTCAATTCCCACTCTGCAGAGAAATTAGCTTTCCTAGAGGGCTCTGGATTCCATCTTCTCTTATGAGCTGGCTTCATCAATTATTCTTTCTCTCTCTGCCCCTGTCTTTCTCATTTCCAGCTTCATTCTCTGCTGGCTTTCTCTGCAGTCTATAAACATACACAAGCCTCCAACATGTTAAAAGAAGACATATCACCTTGTCTCTCTTTATCTAATACAGTATGTAACCAAATTTTAGCTCATTTAGCTTGTTAAATAAATCTAACCCCCACCCCAGTCCCCTTCCCTGCTGATCTGGCTCCAATCTTACTGTAGACTGGTCCATTTTGACTGGTGTGATACTTCATTATAACTTTGATTTGCATTTCTCTAATAATTTGTGATGGTAAGCATCTTTTCAAGTGCTTTTTGACCATCTGTCTTCTCTGGAGAAATGTCTTTTTAGAGCTTCTGCTCATTTATTTTTATTGGGTTTATTTTTTGATATGCATGAGAGGAAATTTCCCTTTCCTTTAAAGCTGCCCATTTCCAAATGTCTTGAGGAACTTCCACAGAGTAAATACTCAGAAAGTGTTCATTGCATGAATGGATTTATTCCATACCTTCTCCAACCTTTTTCAATCTCCATCTCTATTTGGGTTTGATGAAATTTTGCACTTATCTTTGACCCTTCTTGTTCATTCTCAGAACACATGAACTGTAGATATTGATTCTGTTCCATTTCCTATTTTTTAAACAGCTTTACTGAGGTATAACTTATTTATTTCAATATACATACCATAGAATTCACTTGTTTTTTTGTTTGTGGGAAATAAGATCCCACTACACAGCATGTGGGATCTTATTTCCTTGACCAGGGATCAAACCCATGTCCCCTGCAGTGGAAGCATGGATTCTTAATTGTTGGACCACCAAGGAAGTCCCAAAATTTACCTATTTTTAAGTCCACAAAATCAGATATTTTGAAGACATGTCTATGAAAATCTTTTGCTCATTTAAAAACTGAATTGTCTCTCATTAATGAGTTGTAAGAGCTCTTTATATACACTGAATACAAGTTCTTTTTCAGATATAGGATGTGCAGATATTTTTCTGTGGATTTTTAAAAATGTTATCACTTGTCTTTGAAGCAAAAAATTTTAAAATTTCAATGAAGTCAAATATATCAGTTTTTTTCTTTTACAGGTTTTATTTTTGGTGTCAATTCTAAGAACTCTTTGCCTAACCTAAGTGTTATGAACTGAATGTTGAATGAACTGAATGACTCTGCTTTTCCAAAATTAATGTGTTGAAACTTTACCCCTCAATATAATGGTATTAGGAGGTGGGACCTTTTGGGAAGGGGATAAGGATTAGATGAAGTCATAAGGGCGACACTCTCATGAATGGATTAGTGACCTGAAAAGAGTCAGAAGAGAGCTTTCTTGCTCTGCTCTGTTCTCCACCATGTGAAGATATTACAAGAAGTTGACAGTCTGCAAACTGGAGGAGCGTTCTCGCCAGAAACTGGACATTCTGACACCCTGATCTTGGACAATGTATACAATGAAATATCACACCAGTCAAAGTGGACCAGTCAAAAAACCTACAAACAATAAATGCTGGAGAAAGCTTGGAGAAAAGGGAACTCTCTAGCACTGGTAGGAATGTAAATTGGCACAGCCACTATAGGAAGGTTCCTTAAAAAACTAAAAATAGAGCTACCATGTGATCCTGCAATCCCACTCCTGGGCATATATCTGAAGAAAACCCGATTAGATATTTGCACCCCAATGTTCATTGCAGCACTATCTACAATAGTCAGGATATGGAAGCCACCTAAGTGTCCATCAACAGAGGAATGGAAGATGTGGTACATATATACAATGGATTATTTCTCAGCCATAAAAAAGAATGAAATAATACCATTTGCAGCAACATGAATGGACCTAGAGACTTGTCATATTTAGTGAAGTAAGTCAGAGAAAGACAAATATCATATGGTATTGCTTATATGTGAAATCTAAAAAAAAAAGTACAAATGAATGTATTAAAAAACATAAAGAGAGTCACAGATATAAGGGAAAAACTTACAGTTACTTGGGGGAAAGCGGATGGGGGGAGGATAAATTGAGAGTTTCGGATTGACATATATACACTATTACATATAAAATAGATAACTAATTGTCAGGAAGCATTTAACAGGAGGCTTCCTGTGTGCCGTTTTGGATCTGTTTTGGATCCTGAATATTCCTTGAATATTCAGGAATTAAGAGGAGAGACAAGCCTCTTCCGGGACTGAGGAATCCAGGCATTTCCTTTGTTAGTTTTTCTATACAGTGATAAGTACCCTCTTCCTTTTTATGAACTGTATGGTAAAAGTGTTATTTACAACTCTCTCTTTCATATGGATGACCTCATGTTTTCTTGATAACTTGTAAGTTTTGCTTTTATCTCTGCTGAAAATAGCTATTCTGTAAGACAGTATAAATACCTACACAATGTTGAATAAAACACCTTTGCTCCATCAGAGCTCTGGTCCCTGTGTCTTTCTTTCTTTCTCTCTCTCTCTTTCCCTCTCTTTTTCAGGCTGATCCCCTGGAGCGCAGAGGCTCTCTGAGTTCACTTTCCTGCCCGGGCTTCTAAGACCCTCTCGAGGAGGTGCTCTGCACCTTCTCCCCATCGAGAGGGCGCCTGAGGCCTTCGTGAACAGAGCAAGGCCTGTGCAGGGGCTTTATTGGCTTTCTGTGTAAACCAAGTAATATCAGCCTCTTTCTCTCCTTTACTTTCTTATCGTCGACTCCAGACCACCAGGTTCCGGTCCATTAAAGGACCTCAGCAACTAATAAGGACCTACCATATAGCACAGGGAACTCTGCTCAATACTCTGTCATGACCTATATGGGAAAATTATTTTTAAAAGAGTGGATACATATATGTTTAACTGATTCACTTTGCTGTGCATCTGAAACTAACACAACATGGTAAATCAACTATAATCCAATAAAAAATTTTAAAAATAAAGGAAAGGGAAGACTGAGAGAAAAGACTGGTGATAGGGCAGTTGTGAAACCAGGGGCAGGTTCGTGATTTCAGTCTTCTTAATGAGCCAGGCAGAGCCATCAGATTATAGTGAGACTGAGGAGAAGCTGGGATAAGAGTGAGGAGTTATGGTGAATTAATCCATAATCCATCTAAGCAAGAAATGGAAAATTTTATTTGAACCAAACTCAGGGTTATAACCCAGAAGACAGTCTCTCAAAGAGATCTGAGAACTGTTTGGAAGAGTAAGGGGGGGAAGTCAGGACACATTTAATTTTGGTGAAGGGGATATCTTTTGTCCCGAATTCCATTCAAGGGGTACTGTAGGTCAGCGATTGCAGTGGTTAAGGACTTGATTCTTGAATTTGACAGGGGCAACATTCTTTATTTTTTTATCACTTCCCTTTCAGTCTTAATTTTTTTTTAATATATTTTATTTATTTTATTTGGTTGCGTTGAGTCTTAGTTACAGCATGTGAGATCTAATTCCCTGACCAGCGATTGAACCCAGGCCCCTCCAATTGGAGCACAGAATCTTAGCCACTGGACCACCTGGGAAATCCCTAGTCTTAATTTTAACCAAGATTTGGGAGGCATTTTGTGGCCAATTCATTCTAGGGTACTAGGAATGCTCATTCCCAGGTTGGGTGAGGATTTCATTGATAGGCTACTCAAAGTGCTGTTACTGGACTAGGCCCTGTTAACAAAATAGCCCAAAGCCTCTGGATTGCCTGTCTTTCTAGTCTATTATGGTCCAGGGAATGGCTCTCTCTTGTTTCTTCTTCCCATATCTAGAGCTACACTATTATAATTACTGATCTTATAGGACTATATATTTGGTCAGTCATTTCAGGTCACTTGGGCATCATTTTTATCTGAGGCTCAGTCACACATTTGGTAATGCAAGAAATAATCTTGTAATATAGGCAGAATACAAATAATATAGCTAGTATCATTAATAAGGTCACAAGTAAGTAATTTAGCTAAGGACTTCCATGAGGTATGGCCCAGTAACTCCCTAGGTTGTCTGACCAGTCTGTTCTGCATCAATCACTATTTTTTTATTTTTAATATTTATTTGTTTGTTGAAGTATAGTTGATTTACAATGTTGTTTTAGTTTCAGGTGTATGACAAAGTACATGGATTTTTTTTTTTTCAGATTCTTTTCCCAAATAGCTTATTACAAAATATTGAGTATAGTTCCCTGACCAATCATTATTTTTAAGGGAAATAATATATTGGCATTGTACATAAAGTTCACTGAAGATGTCTCACATAGAAGGCAAGTGTGGAGCCAACATGACCCCTTACAGGACTGCAAAAGAAATGTTATCTTCTAAGGAGTTATATGGCTGGCAGCAGAAGGAAAAAAAATAATCTTTATGATTATGCAGGTACTTCTGCCATGGGGGAGGTCTGGTTAACACTTAATGCAGATAAACAATTCATGCTAGAGGGGAGGGAGGAGGCCCAACAGACAGGAAAAAAAATGTTTAATTTTTTCTTGTCTTGCCTCAAAATGTGAATTCTTATTTTATTAGAAAGAAGGAGCTTTGTTCAGATGGAAGGGTCAGGTTGGATGTGGTCAACAGAGATGGAAAAAGTAGACTGTGGGGAGTTTCATGAAAACCTACAATCCAAGGGTCACAAACTGAAAAGGATCTCCCCTATCCTCACCTCCTCTCTCCTAGAAACAAAATAACAAAAGAACTTCTCGTCAAGTCTACAGGAGTGTTAATGGCTGAATGACCAATCAACATTCAAGTTCAAAATTTTTAGCCTTTATGGCTAAAAGTTCACCATTCTCCCAATGGTTCACCATTTCATACTGTAAAAGGTAGTTACATAGCAGATCACCTACTCAACATCCTTTCACTTCTTTCATTTCCTGCAGAGGCTCAGTACTGTCTGTTCAGATATCATCCTTCCCACACAAGTCTCAGGTCTAGAGGCAAACCCTGTTCAGTTCAGTTCAGTTCAGTCGCTCAGTCGTGTCTGACTCTTCGCGACCCCATGAATCGCAGCACGCCAGGCCTCCCTGTCCATCACCAACTCCTGGAGTTCACTCAGACTCACGTCCATCGAGTCAGTGATGCCATCCAGCCATCTCATCCTCTGTCGTCCCCTTCTCCTTCTGCCCCCAATCCCTCCCAGCATCAGAGTCTTTTCCAATGAGTCAACACTTTACATGAGGTGGCCAAAGTACTGGAGTTTCAGCTTTCGCATCAGTCCTTCCAAAGAAATCCCAGGGCTGATCTCCTTCAGAATGGACTGGTTGGATCTCCTTGCAGTCCAAGGGACTCTCAAGAGTCTTCTCCAACACCACAGTTCAAAAGCATCAATTCTTCGGCGCTCAGCCTTCTTCAATTCCAGTGATTGCATTTCATTGTCAATGACTGGTTTAGAGAAGGGCATCTCACCCAGTTCTAGCCAATGAGAGGTGAAGGGGGGTCCACGAGGACCTGAGAGAAAGGCATTCGCTATTTTTTGGAGAAGTCTCTGTTTCTCTGGACATGGTTGTATCTGAAAATGACACCTGGACACTGCAGTCACTTTGTGGGCGGCCTGAGGGTGATGCTGATCGTAATGAGAACAGAACAAAGAGAGGCACAGAAAGATGGAGACAGAGCCCTGGTGTACTGCAAACAGAGCCTGCCCTATCTTTGGACATTTTGTTACATGAAATGACAAATTTCCCCATTTTTAAGCCGATGTAAGTGGAATTTCTCTTTTTTTCCCCCAGCCCTAAATTCCTGTTAACAACAGAACAAACCTCTTCCATTGGCCTCTTTCACTTCTGGACCCGGTAGGGACCATGTGTGTTTTAAGGATAGACCCAAAGATCTCTGGAAGAGATTGATACAGTGGACAGAGCAAAGTACAAGAGACTGAGGAAGGGTAGGCAACTGGCAAGGGCAGCACCAAGCCGTGGACTTTGGAACCTAAGGCTGGGTGGAGTCCTGCGGAGCCTGGGGGAGGCTGAGTCAAATAGGAGGGGCTGAGCAATGAAAAGTACTAGAAAGGGTGGCATCAGAAGGAAGGTCTGGCAAGTTGTGACAGGTATGCTCGGGAGAAAACAATAGAGCAGTTAGGTTAGAGAAAGGAAATGCTGAGTTAAAAGGTCTCGGAAGTTTAGTAAGTCCCAGTGATGATGAGATCCAGCATTTGAACTTTACAGACCAAGACTGATAGAGATGAAGTCCACAAAATCAAAAAAGCTATGAAGCCTTGTGAAACTAAGGAGTCTGGAGGAACAGCAGCTCAGATGTTGAAAGATCCTGAGAACACTGACTGATACGGGACAACAGGGAGAAGAAACTCAGCCAGATCCTAAAATCATTTGTGTAGGTATGAAATGCTTACTATGGTTTTGGCCAGTTGCATTAATAATTTGAAGAAGAAAATGTAAAAGGGTGGAATTAATATTATATGTTTAGAAAGAGGTAGAGAAAAGGTACAGAGGACAAAAGTGATAAAAGATTAGAGCATTTGATTTTTTTAGGTCAGAAAAAAGCTCCTATATGTGTTTCACCAGAAGAAAATAAAACAAAAACAAGACAAACAAAAAATTGGCAGTGTGTGTTCAAGACAGGATTTTCTTTAAATTGGATGAATGATCCTTGTTCCTAACCTAGATACGTGTGATTATGGATCCAGGAATCTTTCAGTTTCTGGTAGGAACTCTTAGGTTGGCAAATTCCATTAGGGCTGCCATCTTGACCTTGTTAATAGTAGCATTACGTGGCTAGGACAGTGAAATTACCACGTGTCTCAATGCTGAAAAGGAAATCTTAACTAGAGCCAAGCATTTGTCATCACTGTTATTAAATATCTGTTGATTCCACTGTTCCTCTTTCCTGTTATTAGACACTGGGTACTACATAATTTTCATATTTGGGGTCTGATGGATTCTTCAATGAAAAGAAACTTAGAGGCATCCATTGTTTCTGATAATGGACCATAATAAAATGGATAAAGTAAAATCCTAATGTAACCCTCAAATTCATTTTATCCAAAACCTTTAAACTCTCTTCTCATTTTACCTCTTTTTCCTCCATTCTATACCAAACACTTTCACCCTGAAATTAAAATTGTCAAATAGTAACAAAAGAAATCTTGTGAGATTTACTTTTTCTCTCTCTCACATCCACTGTTTAATATTTGAAAAATAAGCACACGCTCCAAAACAGGGAAAAGACTAACATGAGAAATACATATAAACCTCATATATATATATATGAAAAAACTTGTGTTATGAAAAATTATCCAAAACTTAAAATAATGCAAATGTTTTTGCAATATTATACTATAGTATTGTTTAAAATCTTTTCTAAAAATTGTTTAATTTTCTAGGACAATGTATTTGTGTTTGAGGTTTATTATTTGATTAGAACCCGGGCACTATTAACTTGAAAATTTCTGCCCAGTAGAGAAGATAACCTATAGGTTTATTTGCCTATAGGACATTAACCATTTTTGTATCTTCTAACTTAGCCATCTTATCTTAATATTTTCTGTGAAAACCTATAAACACTTAGTCCCTCAAAATATTTTTGGAACCAGCTCTACCATCTTAGCGGTGCCCTTCATCAAAGAGTTAATAAGTGTTAGCATATCTTCATTTTATATTGGTTATGAGAATTATGTTTTTTAAATTTTGAAAATTATACTTTGATATCTGATAGCCTATATGATAAAAGGATTAACATATTTTTAGAATATCTTTTGAGGCATGCTTTTAATATAAAGGGCTGACATTTTTTAAACTTTCAAATTTGACATTTCCACCCTGAGAGGAGTCAGAACAGGAGGCAGGAAAAAGTGGAAAGTTTGAGGCAAAAACAAAAGAGGCCAAGTTAAGAAGTTAGACAACTAAAAAAGCAATTGCCGTATGAAGGGTCACCCCTCTTTGGTCCAGCAGGCTCAGGCAAGCAAGTGATGTCACTATCTTTCTGCCCCCATCTCTGAGCAGACCCACCCTCGCACTGCCGAATTGACCAGTGGGACTCTAGAATCTGGTTGGAAAGGTAGGAGTAGGTAGGAGTACTAGCTAGGAGAATTGTCTTGAAGATGAATAACATATTTTGTATTGTATAGGCCTTTGGCTATATATATAGAGGCACCTTGGCTCTGCCATCCCCCAAAACCATAGTTTGACTCTAAGGGAACTAGGAGGTCAACTAGTGCTGCTAAAATTAAAACTAAACCCCACTACCATCAGAGGGCAGTATATATTTTTTAATTTATCCAAAGTAGCTTTGACTTGGCCCTGGAAGGATGTTAGCAGTATTTTCTTAAAATTTAAACAGTGTGCCTACATCTACATCCAGGGTGAGTGCGGGGTGAGCCTTACTCAGCCTTTTAATACATTGTTTTTAAATAATCTTTTTAAAATGCTAGGTTTTGTCTGTTATATTTAGATTCATTCATTTTAAACACTGGGTATGTGCCCAGCACTATTCTAGGTAATAGGGATACAGAGAAGAACAAGGCAGACAGGACCCTGCTTTTATGGAGCTTACATTTAAGTGGAGAGAAATAAGTAAATAAGAAAAGTATCATGTGATCATAAATGCTGTGCAGATCAATTAAAGTAGGGTGACATGGGGATAATCCTTCACTTAATCATCACTTCCTTCCACAGAATCTAAAAAGACAAGGGGAAAACTTCTATCAGCCTGAAAAAGCCACAAATGCAGATTTCAAGATCGTGTAACTAAAACATCCATATGACCAAGTCACATTCTATAGCATTATATGCTCAATAAATTTTATTTTTATAATTCATCATTTTTTTCCACCTGTTTTCAATTTTCATCCATTCTTATGTTTGACTTCATTTTCTTCAAAAGGCTAATGAGATGTCACTCTCTGAAGAAGGACCTCAGAGTTATTTTTTCTTCTCACCTTCCTTTAGTCCACAGCTTTTCAGCCATAGTTGAGCCCAAACCTTCCCCTAAGACCATAGAGTGGAGCTTCTGTAATTTGTGTGCTGCACAAAATAGAAGCAGCTGCAAGGCCAGTAGTCACTGAGACTGATAACTGAAGAAGATCTTCATTTTCCTCCCTTCCCCTTAGTTTCCTCCTTTGTAACATGCAATATTAATATCTCTGTCCACTGGGCCAGTATAAAGATGAAAGATTAAATAAGATAGTGTACTCAATAAATGGAAGTTTAAAAAAAAATGTCTCTCACCTTCACCTCTCACCTAAGCTTCAGATACATGTTAGTAGTCTTCCCGATGTACAAAATTAACTCTAAAATCCAAGGCAACTAAGGCTGGGAAGTAATAGCCATTGAGAAACAGAATCAAGATTTTATGTTTTTCATGACTGGACTAAAACCAACAGGATGAAATACTGAGGAACTAAAAGTAAAGTTCAGCACTTACATTAAGAAATGTCAGCTTGCAAGAGCACAGGATGGGAAAGAATTCACTTAATAGCAATTAATGTGAAACAGAGGGAGTTTCATAGACAGCAGATTCAGTATGAAGAGACTGGAGAGTGGCTGCCAAGGGAGCTAATGTAATCCCACACTGCAGTAAATGAGGCTTAATGTCCAGATCAAGGGAAGGACCGGCTCTCATGCACACTGCCCAGGCCAGATCCTGCCTGGAGCCATGGTCTCTTCCAGGAGTCTCATCTTAAAGGAGACATCGACAAATTGGAGCATGTCCCACAGGGAGTGACCATGTCACAAGAGAATCTATTGGAAGATATGATGAGGGTTTTGCCTGGAAAAGAGAGGATGCTCTCAATAAACATTTATTTAATGACCTTTCATGTGGAAGAACATAGCAAGACTTCCAGAGGAAAAAATAAGGCACAGTGGATGGAAGTTTAGGGAGCAGTTCTCACCTCAGTAAACGGAAGAATTTTCTGAGGATCAAAGCATTTAGCAATAGGAAGGATGGCTTTGTGACGTAGTGATCTGGCTGACCCTGAAAGCAATCTAACGAGGCTCTGGATGGGAGGTTAATCAGACCAGTGTTTTTTAAACTGCTCTCTATGGAGTGTCATCCTTGGCAGCTGGGGTTGGGGAGATGGGGGACAGGGAACGTTAATTGTTCCCAGGAGACTGAAAGGAAGGAGACCCAGGACTTAAACTGGACTCTCAGTCAAACCACAGCAGCTCAGTCCTTATGTTTTTAAGTTTAACCCATTTCCGAGTTCCTCTTGAGACATTTCTTAAAACACTTCTACTAAAACCAAAATTTGAAAACCACTGGAGATGATGGCTTTGTACATAAAAGAATGGGCTGGTTCCAAATTGGGAAAGGAGTACGTCAAGGCTGTATATTGTACCCTGCTACTTAACTTATATGCAGAGTACATCGTGCAAAATGCCAGACTGGATGAAGCACAAGCTGGAATCAAGATTGCTGGGAGAACTATCAATAACTTCCGATATGCAGATGACACCACCCTTATGGCAGAAAGTGAAAAGGAACTAAAGAGCCTCTTGATGAAAGTGAAAGAGGAGAGTGAAAAAGCTGGCCTAAAATTCAACATTCAAAAAACAAAGATCATGACATCTGGTCCCATCTCTTCACGGCAAATAGATGGGGAAACAATGGAAACAGTGGCAGACTTTATTTTCTTGGGCTCCAAAATCACTGCAGATGGTGACTGCAGCCATTAAATTAAAAGACGCTTGCTTCTTGGAAGAAAAGCTATGACAAACCTAGGCAATATACTAAAAAGCAGAGACATTACTTTGCTGACAAATATATGTACAGTCAAAGCTATGGTTTTTCCAGTAGTCACGTATGGATGTGAGAGTTGGACCATAAAGAAAACTGAGTGCCAAAGAATTTATGCTTTTGAACCGTGGTGTTGGAGAAGACTCTTGAGAGTCCCTTGGACTGCAAGGAGATCAAATCAGTCAATACCAAAGGAAATCCATCCTGAATATTCATTGGAAGGACTGATGCTGAAGCTGTAGCTCCAACAGTTTGGCCACCTGATGCAAAGAACTGACTCATTGGCAATGACTCTGATGCTGGGAAAGACTGAAGGCAGGAGGAGAAGGGGACAACAGAGTGTGAGATGGTTGGATGGCATCACCAACTGGATGGGCATGAGTTTGAGCAAGTTGGCGGTAGACAGGGAAGACTGGCGTGCTGCAGTCCATGGGGTTGCAAAGAGATGGACATAACTGAGCAACTGAACTGAACTGAACTAGGTGGTCACCCAACACTCTCTCTCTTAAAACCATAGCTATCAGAGAGCAGTCTAGAGCAGAGACTAGAAAAATGCTAGCTTAGTCTGAGCTGAGTCACTTCCATTGCTTTCTAAATGGTCTCTCCCACCTCACTTATTTATTTATTTATTTATTTTTAAAAGCACTCTCAATCTTTTGGTTAGTAAGCTTTGAGAAGGCCTGAAAACTGGCTGGATATATCAGTTCAGTTCAGTTCAGTCGCCCAGTCATGTCCAACTCTTTGTGACCCCATGGACTGCAGCATGCCAGGTTTCCCTGTCCATCACCAACTTCTGGAACTTGCTCAAACTCATGTCCATCCAGTCAATGATGCCATCCAACCATCTCGTCCTCTGTCATCCCCTTCTCCTCTTGCCCTCAATCTTTCCCAGCATCAGGGTCTTTTCCAATGAATCAGCTCTTTGTGTCAGGTGGCCAAAGTATTAGAGCTTCAGCTTCAACATCAGTCCTTCCAATGATCACCCAGGACTGATCTCCTTTAGGATGGACTGGTTGGATCTCCTTGTTGTCCAAGGGACTCTCAAGAGTCTTCTCCAACAGTTCAAAAGCATCAATTCTTTGGCACTCAGCTTTCTTTACAGTCCAACTCTCACATACAAGAGTACTGGAAAAACCATAGCTTTGACTATATGGACCTTTGTCAGCAAAGTAATATTTCTGCTTTTTAATATGCTGCCTGCTGTCTAGGTGGGTCATAGCTTTTCTTCCAAGGAGCAAGCATCTTTTAATTTCATGGCTGCAGTCACCATCTGCAGTGATTTTGGAGCCCAAGTAAATAAAGTCTGTTTCCATTGTTTCCCCATCTACTTGCCATAAAGTGATGGGACCAGATGCCATGATCTTTGTTTTTTGAATGTTGTGTTTTAGGCCAGCTTTTTCACTCTCCTCTTTCACTTTCATCAAGAGGCTCTTTAGTTCCTTTTTGCTTTCTACCATAAGGGTGGTGTCATCTGCATATCTGAGGTTATTGATATTTCTCCCAGCAACCTTGATGCCAGCTTGTGCTTCATCCAGTCCAGCATTTCGCATGATGTATTCTGCATATAAGTAAATAAACAGGGTGACAATATAGCCTTGATGTACTCCTTTCCCAATTTGGAATCAGTCTGTTGTTCCATGTCCAGTGCTAACTGTTGCTTCTTGACCTGCATACAGATTTCTCAGGAGGCAGATCAGGTGGTCTGGTATTTCCATCTCTTTTAGAATTTCCCACAGTTTGTTACGATCCACACAGTCAAAGGCTTTAGCCTAGTCAATGAAGCAGAAATAGATGTTCTTCTGGATTCTCTTGCTTTTTCCATAATCCAATGAATGTTGGCAGTTTGATCTGTGGTTCCTCTGCCTTTTATAACTCCAGCTTGAACATCTGGAAGTTCTTGGTTCACATACTGTTGAAGGCGAGCTTGGAGAATTTTGAGAATTACTTTGCTAGCATGTGAGATGAGTGCAATTGTGTGGTAGTTTGAACATTCTTTGGCATTGCCTTTCTTTGGGATTGGAATGAAAACTGACCTTTTCCAGTCCTGTGGCCACTGCTGAGTTTTCCAAATTTGCTGGCATATTGAGTGCAGCACTTTCACAGCATCATCTTTCAGGATTTGAAATTGAAGTTCAGCTGGAATTCCATCACCTCCACTAGCTTTGTTCGTAGTGATGTTTCCTAAGGCTTACTTGACTTTGCATTCCAAGATGTCTGGCTCTAGGTGAGTGATCACACCATCGTGTGATCTGGGTTATCTGGGTCATTAAGATCTTTTTTTGTATAGTTCTTCTGTGTATTCTTGCCACCTCTTCTTAATATCTTCTGCTTCTATTAGGTCCATACCATTTTTTCCCTTTATTGTGCCCATCTTTGCATGACATATTCTCTTGGTATTTCTAATTTTCTTGAAGAGATCTCTAGTCTTTCCCATTCTATTGTTTTCCTCTGTTGCTTTGCACTGATCACTGAGGAAGGCTTTCTTATCTCTCCTTGCTATTCTTTGGAATGCTGCGTTCAACTGGATTTATCTTTCTTTTTCTCCTTTGCCTTTAACTTCTTTTCTTTTCTCAGCTATTTGTAAGGCCTCTTCAGACAAACATTTTGCCTTTTTGCATTTCTTCTTGGGGATGGTCTTGATCACTGCCTCCTGTACAATGTCATGAACCTCTGTTCATAGCTCTTCAGGAACTTTATCAGATCTAATCCCTTGAATCTATTTGTTACTTCCACTGTATAATCATAAGGGATTTGATTTAGGTCATATCTGAATGGGCTGGTGGTCTTCCCTACTTCCTTCAATTTAAGTCTGAATTTGGCAATAAACAATTCATGATCTGAGCCACAGTCAGCTCCCGGTCTTGTTTTTGCTGACTGTACAGAGGTTCTCCATCTTCGGCTGCAAAGAATATAATCAATCTGATTTCCGTGTTGACCATCTGGTGATGTCCATGTGTAGTCTTCTCTTGTATTGTTGGAAGAGGGTGTTTGTTATGCAAAAGTTCTAAGGCTGGATACTTAGCATTAACCTTTAAGCTTTCATCCTATGCCCCCTCCCGTTTTTGGCTTGTCTCTTCCTGAAGGTCTTCCTCCCATCTTGCCTCCTCCATCAGTCTCCATCTCTGTCAAGGAGAAGAGAGTTCCTGGGGGCAAGTTTCAGACAGAAATCTAGCCCCAGACATTGGTGCTTCTCCTCCACCAGCGGGCCCTCCAGGAGACACGGGACCAGCATGAGCCCTTAAAGGAGAGCACTCCCCTTCCTGCTAGCTGGGTTTCCCTGCCACCCCAGGCTTGAGTTCTTTCCTCCCTACTCAAACCTCCTTATTACCATTATTTATATCAAGGCTTCCCAAATAAGTCTTCTCTTAATAGTTATCATAAAAGGTTGAGCAGCTTTTAAAAGTATAGACTCAGTCACTCCTCAAATCTGAATCAGAATCTCTCAGGGTGACTCACTGGAAAAGACCTTGATGCTGGGAAAGATTGAGAGCAAGAGGAGAACAGGATGACAGGGGATGAGATAGTTGGATGACATCACCGACTTGACGGACGTGAGTTTGAGCAAACTCTGGGAGACGTGAAGGACAGAGAAGGTTGGCGTGCTGCAGTTCATGGGGTATCGAAGAGTCAGACACGACCTTAACACCTGAACAACAACAGGGTGGAGATCTAGGAATCCATATTTATAGCAGGTTTCCCCAGGCACCGCAGTTGCAAACCACTGGTCTCAACCTTCTCTTTGGCAGGGAGCCCACCTTACCTTGTATGATCACTGTCTAATTTATGCATCCCATCTGAAAGTGAAGGACAATGTGTCACTTGGATTTGTTCCTCCACTTCATACCATCAGGTCCTCATTGTAGCAACCAACAGTGGGTGAAGCCTGAGCAGACCTGGAGTCCCTTCTGGCTGGTTTACCTCTCCCGAGACTTCCAGTTGCAAAAGTCTCCTCTTTGCTATTGTGCATGCCTGCTCAGTTGTGTCTGACACTTTGAGGTGACCCCACTGGTTCTCAAACTTCTGAGTGAATTAGACTCATCTGGAGGGCTTGTTAATACAGACTGAAGGGCCACTGCCCTTAGAGTTTGTGACTCAGGCGGTCTGCAATGGGGGTCTAAGAATTTCATTTCCTGCCAGTTCCCCAGGCTGCATTTTGAGAAATACTGCACTAGACTCTTGCTTTCTTTTGTTCTTGGTATTCCTGCTTCTGACCTTCACTTCCCTTTCATTCATATGAATTCTAGTATATCCCATAGTGTCTCTCTGCTTATAGGCCTCTCCTCTGATAACCACATTATTTCTATGACATTCAGGTATACGATGGCCTTCTATTTCAAATCTACCCACACCTCCTGGTTCTGTGGCCCAGGGGTTCACCCCTGCAAGATGTTCTGCTCTTAGAAGGCATTCTTGCTGAAGAAATTCAGAGAAAGGAAGTACTAATATAGGCTGCAGCAATTGGGAAAGTTTCACAAAAGCGGTTAGATTTCAATTCATCTTCAAAGGGAGAAGAAAGAGCATTTGTGACAGGGGAGCCATATCACCAGTGACCCCCGAAAGCAGGAGCCTGTACTGGGATGACGCTGAGGAAACAGACTCACCCTGAAACACACATCTCTTCCATGAGGTGGTGGATGTCATGGGAAAGCTTCCTGTCGGTTTCCACATCTATTACAACTTATCAAGTGCCATCAACAACACTGGAGGCAAGGTGACACTGATTTTGTTATTTCAGGTTATTGACCTGTTCAGGAACCTGAAGGCAACAGAGCTGCATGGCCCAGGCAGAGTGGGCATCACTTCAAGGGAATGAGCATATGTGCTCCTAAGGCCCAGGAGAGTTAATTCCACTTCTTCTTTCTGTGGAAAAAGCCCCCCACCCCTGTAGAGTTTGGCAAGAGCTGACCTGAGGAGGAAGATTTGCTCAATAGGAAATGAGCTATGATGGTGAAATGAGGAAGCTTCAACTTGTTGGTTTTGAATTACAAAAAGAAAAGAATGAGTAAAAAGGGAACATAATAATGGAGAATTGAAAACAAACCAAATATCCATCAGGAAGTCATGGGTTAAGAGAACTGTGGAGTGTCCAAGCTGTGGCACATTGGGAAGCCCATAGGAACAGGGAGGTAGACTGCTGCTAAGTCACTTCAGTCGTGTCCAACGCTGTGTGACCCCATAGACGGCAGCCCACCAGGCTCCCCCGTCCCTGGGATTCTCCAGGCAAGAACACTGGAGTGGGTTGCCATTTCCTTCTCCAATGCAAGAAAGTGAAAAGTAAAAGTGAAGTCGCTGAGTCTTGTCTGACTCTTAGCGACCCCATAGACTGCGGCCCACCAGGCTCCTCCGTCCATGGGATTTTCCAGGCAAGAGTACTGGAGTGGGGTGCCATTGCCTTCTCCGAGGAGGTAGACTAGGGATCTGCAAATAACTCCCAGCTGCACAGTTAAGGGAGAAAAACCAGTTGCCAAGTATATCATATTCCCATGACTTTTTAAAAAATCTGTTAAAAACTCGTAAAGGATCATCACACATTAACCATAATCGTTGCCTATGGAGAGGGAACTGAAGTTTGAGAGTTGTTTTGTCACTAAGTTATGTCCAGAGGAGCTTAAGTGAGATTTTTTTTTTAGCTTTTAAAAATAAATATCTGAATGGTTTGACTTTTTACATGTAATTTTACATTTTACTTTGATTCTTTGGCCGTGCTGTGTGGCCCTCAGCAGTGAGAATATGGAGTCCCAACCACTGGACCACCAGGGAATTCCCATGTTCTAAGTGTTTTAGACCTATTAACTTATTTAATCCTCCCAGTAAGCCTATTTTATAGATAGGGTTAGTGAGGCACAGAGCAGTTAAATAGCCTACCCAAGGACACCCAGGCAATACATGGGAGAGCTAGGATTTGAACTGAGGTCACCTGTCTGCAGAATTTGTGCATTAAACCACCTCACTATTCTGTCTCTCAGTGGACCGTGTTGGACCATTGGATGTTAACCATAACTGTAAAATGATATCAGTTTAAAAAACAAGCCATATGCATATTAAAAAAAACTGGAATTCAAGTCTCTAAAGTTATCCTTTGAACACCGATCCAAAGATTCACTCTGAATTTCCAGCTCGGATGAGATAATTCAAGATGAATTAAGTGATTTCAGAAAGGAAAGCCTTGCCTCTCCCTCTACCCCAAACTGCTGGTTAATATTTCTTAAACAAGGACAAAATGTTTTTACTACCCTATTTTGTTTAACATGCAATTATCTCTGGACAAGGTATAACTATCTTGGATTTAATTGTCCAGATCTCTGAGTTAATAATAATTAAGGTGTAAACCACCCAATTATTAAGCCATGAAATTAAAAGACACTTGCTCCTTGGAAGGAAAGTTATGACCAACCTAGACAGCATATTAAAAAGCAGAGACATTACTTTGCCAACAAAGGTCCATCTAGTCAAGGCTATGGTTTTTCCAGTGGTCATGTATGGACTATAAAGAAAGCTGAGCACCGAAGAATTGATGCTTTTGAACTGTGGTGTTGGAGAAGACTCTTGAGAGTCCCTTGGACTGCAAGGAGATCTAACCAGTCCATCCTGGAGGAGATCAGTCCTGGGTATTCATTGGAGGGACTGATGTTGAAGCTGAAACTCCAGTACTTTGGCCACCTGATGCAGAGAGCTGACTCATTTGAAAAGACCCTGATGCTGGGAAAGATTGAGGGCAGGAGGAGAAGGGGATGACAGAGGATGAGATGGTTGGATGGCATCACTGATTGACACAATGGACATGGGTTTGGGTGGACTCCAGGAGTTGGTGATGAACAGGGAGGCCTGGCGTGCTGCGGTTCATGAGGTCGCAAAGAGTCAGACACAACTGAGCGACTGAACTGAACTGACTGAAACCGCCCAAAGGTGGACACAATAAAGGATAAAAATGGTAGAGACCTAGTAGATGCTGAAGAGATCAAGAAGAGATAAAAAGAAACACAGAAGAACTGTATAAAAAGGATTTTAAGGAACTAGATTATTATGATGGGGTGGTTAGTCACGCAGAGCCAGACATTCTGGAGTGTAAAGTCAAGTGGCCCTTAGGAAGCACTGCTGTTAATAAAGCTAGTGAATGCAATGAAATTCCAGCAGAACTATTCAAATCCCTAAAGGAGGAGACAATCAAAGTTTTGCATTCATTATGTCAGCAAATCTGGAAGACCCAGCAGTGGCCACAGAATTGGAAAAAGTCAATCTTCATCCCACTTCTCAAGAATTGTTCAAACCAAAGAATGTTCAAACCATCAGACAATTGCACTCATCTCCCAAGCTAGTAAGGTCATGCTTAAAATCTTGCATAGTAGGCTTCAGCATTATGTGAACCAAGAACCTCCAGGTGTCCAAGCTGGATTTAGAAAAGGAAGAGGAACTAGAGAGCAAATTGCCAACATTCACTGGGTTATGGAGAAAACAAGGGAGTTTCAGAAAAACATCTATCTCTGTTTTATTGATTACACTAAAGCCTTTGACTGTGTGGATTATGACAAACTGTGGAAAGCTCTTAAGAAATGGGAATATCCATCTTACCTGCCTCCTGAGAAACCTGTATGCCAGTCAAGAAGAAACAGTTAGAATCCCGTATGGAACAACTGATTGGTTCAAGATTGGGAAAGGAGTATGACAGGGCTATCTGCTGTCACCCTGTTTGTTTAACTTATATGCTGAGCACATCATAAGAAATGCCAGGCTGGATGAGTTACAAGCCAAAATAAAGATAGGTGGGAGAAACATCAACAACCTCAGATATATAGATGATACCATTCTAATGGCAGAAAGCGAAGAGGAACTAAAGAGCTTCTTGATGAGGGTGAAGGAGGAGAGTGAGAGGAGAAGCTTAAAGCTAAATGTTAAAAAAAGTAAGATCATGGCATCCAGCCCATTACTGCACGGCAAATAGAAGGGGAAAAGGTGGAAGTAGTGACAGATTTCCTCTTCTTGGGCTCCGAAAGCACTGTGGATGATGACCGTAGCCATGAGTTCAGAAAACAATTACTTCTTGGCAGGAAAGCAATGACAAACCTAGACAATGTATTGAAAAGCAGAGACATTACTCTGCTGACAAAGGTCTGTATAGTCAAGGCTATGGTCTTCCTAGTGGTCACATACTGTTGTGAGAGCTGGATCATAAAGAAGGCAGTATGCCTTTGAAGTGGGTGCTGGAGAAGACTCCTGAAAGTCCCTTGGACACCAAGGAGATCCAACCAGTCGTTTTTAAGGGAGATCAACACTGAATATTCACCAGAAGGACTGATGCTGAAGCTGAAGCTCCAGTATTTTGGTAATCTGATGCATGCAGACAACTCATTGGACAAGTTCCTGATGCTGGGAAAGACTGAGGGCAGAAGAAGAAGAGGGCATCAGAGGATGGGATGGCTGGACGGCATCACAGATGCAACGAACATGAACTTGGGCAACTGTGGGAGATGGTGAAGGACAGGGAGGCCTGGAGTGCTGTAGTCCATGGGGTTGCAAAGAGTCAGACATGACTGAGTGACTGAACAACAACAAGGTATAAATAGCAATTATGTACAAATAGTAGCTTGTGATAGGGAAAAGGAAAAATGGAGGAAGAAGACTGCTTGAGAGCACCATAGAGTTCTTATGGGGAAAGCTGGACGTGGCAGGTTATAAACTAGCTATGGATGACATCGCTTTACAGTGGTACAGGTCTTACCTTTTATAAGCACTTCCCATGTATTTTATACATTTGAATCTTTGTAGAGCTAGGGCAGATAGACATACTCATTTTACAGATAAGGAAATCAAGTCTCCAGAAGATTGTGGCTTGGTTACTTACTTACTAATTTGGAGCTGGAACCCAAAACTCACAATTCTCCTTCCAGGACTCTTGAATCACATCCAAATACTGATGCCTCAGCTGTATCACAACCTTACTCAGAGACAGGCTGGAGCCAGCATCAGTGAACAAGTGTAGCAAATGAAAGATCTAGATATTCAGGGTAGCAACTGGCGCTGGCCAGGATCCACTGAGGGATGTCCAGGTGGGAAGACAGAGCAGGAACCCTGGTCAACCAGGAGACAATGTAAGGGTCCCCCGTCCCAAGCTGGAGGAAGGCCCAGGGACTAGCCCCAAGTCAGCTGAGGAGCAGGATGAGTTGACTTTGGCATCGATCTGCCAGGACTTCGCTCCCACTGCACCCCCATTTCTAGAATCTTCCTCCAATGCTTTTCACTTCCTTCTTTTCTTCCCTCTCCCACTCCAGTTCCAAATTCATATTACTAACAGTCCTGAAAAGTGGGAAAATGCAAGATATTTTTTTAAAAAAAGAAATTTGTTTTTTCAATGGAGTTGGAGTAATAATCCTATTCCTTTGGGTTCCAATTATAAGTCCTACTAATTATTTGAGCTTCTTTCCCTTCTATAATTAAGATGGGTGAAGCTCCATAAATCAATTACTTCACTTCTTAATTAAATCCAATTAATCTCTTTAGTGCTTCATTCAATCTTGAATTATTTTCATATTTTCTCTACCTGCTAGTACCAGAAGTTTTGATATTTAAATGACCTCCAGCTGGATTTTGTATATCTCCCACAGCTCTGACTCTGTGGTCACATCTCCTAAAAAGGCCATTCTAAAGACATAAGACATTATGGATATGCCCCCCCAAATCCTTGTGATCTGGAGGAGAAGGAAAAGTACAAATAAATATAAATATACTACAGTCTCTCCAGGGTAATAGGATGACTTCTGAAACTTCCTGCAGTGTGTGTTTGTACTAATCGTAATATAAAGAGGGGAAAGGCACTGAGGAGGCGAGAAAATTAGCAATTAAAAAGCTACCATACATTACCAGGACGACATCTCATGATTTTTGGTTTAGTTTCCACATTAAATTTTTGTCCTTACCACATCCCACAGAGTTCTAAATATCGCCACCAGGAGGCAGGAGTGTGCCAATGTCAGATGTTTGAATCTGCTGGTTTAGGCTTCCTTGCACATAATTTCCTTGGGAAAGAATTACTGTTAAACGAAGCCATAGAGAAGTAAAAAGTAGGCAACTTAGCATCACATGCGTGGCAGAAGTAGGATTTGGACATTGATTTTGGTAATCCATCCTGCAGGCTCTAAGAAGCCACTGCTCACCTGAGTTTGTGGCTTTGATATCCACATTTTCTCCCACAGGTTTACAACCCCTTTTTATTAAAGGCAATAAATTAAGAAAAATTTAAACAATGTTACTGTAACTGCTTCTTTTCTTCCTGTTTTTCTCTCACTTATTCCTAATTTTTGTCATTCACAATCCTTTCGTCTAATGGCAAATAGAGAACTTTGTTCCCTTTTGCCAACTTTGACATTTACATTCCTTAATTAAGAAATCACTTTTGTGACAGCTTCTGTTCTGTTGTCTATTACTTATTTTAAAGGCTTCAGCAGAACCACAGTAATATAAACATGTGTTAAGTACACTGGATTTACAAGCCTGGGATGGCCAGATGTCCAAATCAGGAATGTTCTCTCCAAGGGCACTGGGCAAAGCCTCTTATGAAATACTTCCCATGGTCCTGGTCCAGTTCACACCAGAGGCTTCGTTAACTAGCATAATGGATGTTACGCATGTTTCCCTAGAGACACTAGTAGTCACCAAAGAGGTGTGGATTCTCTGGAAACATTGAAGGGCATCCTTGCTGTTGCACTCTCAGGGTCACAGGCAGGTGGCCCAAACCCTGTAGAATGGAGTTCTGAGCTTTTCTCTTAAATGGTTCTGTAATCTAGCCACTGACTCAGAAGAGTCTTGGCCCTTTGAGTTTGACAAGTTGGCAGTTGAACACTCACAGGAGACTCGTTTCATTTGTCTCAAGTGAAATGGAGTTCTTAAAGGTCAGTGACCTGGGGCATCGTGAAGTGCACAGCAGAAGTTTTAAGATGGGTTTCTAAGCCTGCCTGATAATAACCATTATGTGTGTGTGGCCAAGTTTGGGCCGAGACTGCTTTCATGGTCTCGGCAATGGTCTCAGGAGACCTACAGACTTCATCTGTTATCTACCAAACAGACCCTCATAATTATAAACAGCCTGATTGCCTTAGGTTGGTTCACTATGTTTCACTCACACCCTCCTTTGGAGGAAATGCCCTCAGCAAATATATCTGCATCTCTTTCCTTCTTGCATGAGGGAAAAGTACAGGGAGGAAGGGCTGTCGCCTACATCGCTTCTCCACACGTTGACCACTCACTGGAGGAAAGATCTTTCCTTCCTTTCTGTTACTCACAGGCCTGTTTCCTACAGCTCCTTTTTTTGTTTGTTTGTTTTAAACTTTCTCACAGGCAGAGCATGTGTGTTAATTAATAAGCCTCTTGGCAAGTTTTTCCTTTAAGCTAGGTTGCAACACTGGCAATTCATTTTTTGAAAATACATTTCTATCAATGTTTGAAGCAATAGTTTCTTATATTACATAAAATATTATACAAGATAGAAATGAAAAGAAAATAAATGTATTTAGTCCTTACAGGGTGGCTATTTTTACACTTTTCTTTCTTGGTAAGGCGATGTCTGTGGATTCTAAGGAAGTCCTGAAGAGTCAACTCAGAAATTAGGACACCGCCCCCTCAACATGTGTCTCCATATTCACTGCTTTGCTCCACAGTTTCATTAACTGTTGTATGCATCATTATTGTTGTCTGGATTGGATACTGTTGTTCTTTTATGGAAGAGTAGCAAAGTGCATCAATTTAAAATGTACAATTCAGGGAATTCCCCGGTAGTTCAGTGGCTAAGACTGTACTTCTAGCACAGGGGGCACAGGTTTGATCCTTGGTCAGGGAACTACATGGCATGGCCAAAATTTTTTTTTACATATACAGTTCAATGGACATTTACATATGTATGCATCCAGGTAACACCACCAAGAAGGCGGTATAGTACATCTCCAGTACCCCAGAAGGCTCCTTCTCTTATACCCTTCCTTGATGATACCCAATCCCCCAGAAGTTACAACCACTCTGACTTCTGCTGCCATAGTGTTTCTATCTTGTTTCAAATATAATTGAATCAAACAGTATGTACTCTTTAGCATGCAGTTTCTCTGCTCAACAGAGGGCAGTGAAATTAGTCCACTGTGGCATGTAATAGCAATTTACTCATATTTTTGTGTGGTATTCCTGAACATGTCACACTTTGGTAATCCAGCCCCCTGAAGTTGTTGCTAGTGTTCAGCTATTATGAGTAAAACTGCTAGGAATGCTCTTGCACTTGTCCTCTGGTGGATTCGTTTTCCTTGGAGACAGTACAGAAAGTACGCACACCCTCTTACACCCAAGCTGTTTCCCCTTGTTAAAATAAGAAACCAACATTGGTATGTTACTGTTAAACTTCAGATTCACATTTTACCAGATTTCTTTTCATTAATTAACGACCTTTGTTTCAGTATCTGTCCTAGGATACTATATTGCGTTCAGTTATTAGTTTCCTAGTCTTCCCTTGTTTTTCATGACCATGACAGATTTGAAGAGTACTGGTCAAGTATTGCATAGAAAGTCCCTTAAGTTTGGTTTGTTTTTTTGTTTTTTCTTATGATTAGAGTGAGATTATGGGTTTTTGAAAAGAATACCACGAGGCAATGTACCCATCTCATCACATCATATCAGGAGTGCATAATAGTCACATGACATCTCTGGTGATGTTAACTTTGATTGCCTGGTTAAAGTAATATCTGCAGGGTCTCTCCATTGTAAAACTGCTCTTTCCCCCTCATACTCAATTCCTTGGAAGCTAGTCACTAAGTCCAGCCCATGCCCAAAAGCAAGGGTAATGGGAGGAGGCTAAGCCTCACCTCCTCGGAGAAGGCAATGGCACCCCACTCCGGTACTCTTGCCCAGAGGGTCCCATGGACGGAGGAGCCTGGTAGGCTGCAGTCCATGGGGTTGCTGGGAGTCAGACACGACTGAGCAACTTCACTTTCACTTTTCACTTTCATGCATTGGAGGAGGAAATGGCAACCCACTCCAGTGTTCTTGCCTGGAGAATCCCAGGGACGGCGGGGCCTGGTGGGCTGCCGTCTATGGGGTTGCACAGAGTCAGACACGACTGAAGCGACTTAGCAGCAGCAAGCTTCACCTCCTAGAGTGGGGATCGTCTACATGCATTCTTTGGATTTCTGCATTTGTCTCTTCTTCTCCCTTATTTACTTATTTAACTATTTCTTTATATTAGTGTGGACAGATACAGAACAAAACAGGGAATGATAAAAAGAATGAAATAATTCCATTTTCAGCAACATGGATGGTCCTAAAGAGTGTCATACTGATCGAAGTAAGGCAGAGAAGGAGAAATAGTATGCGACATCCCTTATATGTGGGATCTAAAAAGAAATGATACAAATGAACTTACTTACAAAACAGAAACAGACTCACAGACTTGGAGAATGAGCTTATGGTTGCTGGGGGGAGATTTGGGGGAAAGGGATTGTTAGGGAATTTGGGATGGGCACGTACACCTTGCTGTATTTAAAATGTGTAACAACGAGGACCTATCTTACAGCACATGGAATGCCACTGCCCAATGTTATGTGGCAGCCTGGATGGGCAGGAAGTTGGGGGAGAATGGATACATGTATTTGTATGACTGAGTCCCTTTGCTGTTCACCTGTAACTATTATGACATTGTTTGTTAATGGGCTATACCACAATACAATATAAAAGGTGTTTTAAAAATTAAAAACAAAAATAGAATGGATTTGAAAGTAAACAAGCAGCTGACTGGCCCTAGAGCTCAAGCCAATATTACTTAACTTGATCTCTAGTTTCTCTGAGATTCTGAGGCTCAAAGCCTAAATTGAAGTGGGTTTTTTCAAATTAATTAATTAATTAGCTTCACTGGGTCTTAGCTGTGGCACGTGGGATCTTTGATCTTTGTTGTGGCATAAGAACTCTTTTGCGGCATGTGGGATCTAGTTCCCTGACCAAGGATGGAACCTGGGCCTCCTGCATTGGGAGT
Organism: Bos taurus; assembly: GCF_002263795.3. Classification (NCBI taxonomy): domain Eukaryota; kingdom Metazoa; phylum Chordata; class Mammalia; order Artiodactyla; family Bovidae; genus Bos; species Bos taurus. The sequence continues at coordinate 71,195,366 of NC_037328.1, read as the reverse complement.
GTGGAGTCTTAGGCACAGGACCACCAGGGAAGTCCCCTGAAGTGTCTTTTGGGTCACTGGATCTGTGATGGATTGATGTTCTGTATCACCCAGCTTTGAGATCAAGAATAGAAAGGGCCACTCTGTAGATCTGTACTATGTGACAAACGCATGGTTGACACAGGAACAGAAACTGCTCTTCCGGGAGCACATTAAATTAAGAAAACTGAAGACACAGAAAAGAGCTTCTGTTAAACATGTGCCACACTCTTTCATAAATGCCCAAAGGAGCACGGAGTACCTCAGCCCTATTTTAATCAGAGTAGTCCAGTACTCAGCTTTCCAGGCGAGTCAGAAACAGTGGAGAGTCTGGGAAATGGAAAAGAAGGAAAGTAATTGCAAGAGAAACCAAGAAGAAAAATAGCTTTATCTGTATTCCCGGGGGCTTTCCTGGTGGCTCAGATGGTAAAGAATCTGTCTGGAGACCTAGGTTTGATCCCTGGGTCAGGTAGATTTCCTTGGAGAAGGGAATGACTACCCTCTCCAGTATTCTTGCCTGGAGAATTCCATGGACAGAGAAGCCTGGCAGGCTACAGTCCAGATCAGATCAGTCGCTCAGTCGTGTCCGACTCTTTGTGACCCCATGAATCGCAGCACGCCAGGTCTCCCTGTCCATCACCAACTCCCGGAGTTCACCCAGACTCACGTCCATTGAGTCAGTGATGCCATCCAGCCATCTCATCCTCTGTCGTCCCCTTCTCCTCCTGCCCCCAATCCCTCCTAGCATCAGAGTCTTTTGGGGTCGCAAAGAGTCAGAGACAACTGACACTTTACAGGGACAAGTATAGAAGAGGTTCAGTAAATATTTGCTGAATGAATGAATGTCTTAGGGCTGTGGGCTTGTTCTCTCATCATAGAACATTGGAGGACATGGAACAAAAGACAAGGTGTTTCTGTGCATTTGGGCTTGAAATAAGCCCCAAGCAACTGAGTAAATGTTCTTAAAATTAACAAACCTGAAAGGTTTACAATGTTGAAACCATAGGGAAGACACTGAGCTGTAATTCGCTGATTAGGACATCAGATTTGAGGATGTAGGGTTGGGATGATGCAGCTGGTTTTTTTTAAGCTCTAGTTGACTGATACCAAGAAACCCGTGGGCAGTTCACCAGCAAAGCACCACTTGTCATGCTCAGTAACTTCTAACCTTCCCCTTGCCCTGTCCTTCTGTTACTGTCAGTTGGTTTGTAGCAGAGGGGAATTCCAGCCCATTTTAGGGGCATTAAGAGGGAGGTTTCTGACTTCTATCCCTTAGGTGCATCCTGGGACTCTGATGAAAATGGTAGATCTGAAATACACCAGTCTCAGAGAGTTACTGACTCAAGAATGGATATGAGCTGGCTAAAACCTTTGCAGACAACAGACAAAAAGATCCATGTATGTGTTCTCACAAGTCTAGAAGCTCACAGTTATGCACAACAGGATCACGGTGATCCATTATCACCTTCGGGCTATCAACAAACCAGGCACCTCCATGTTGCTCTGTTTCTTAACAAGGCTGGCCCCTCCCCTATTCTTTAGAATTTTATCAATTAATATTTCATTTATAAATATTGATAATACCTGCCTACTTCCCCCAGAATGATGAACAGAAAGCTCCTGAGAATCATGAAATGCTAGATTTGTAAGTCACTGAAGAAATTATCTAGTTCAGCCTCCTTAGTTTGTTGGTGGGGAAGGTGAACTCCAAGAGGGAAATGTGTGCCTTAAGTGTGAGCATCCAGTTAGAAGTCAAGTATAACCTCTCAGTTTAAGGCTCTTTGTTCCTCCAAAGCTGCTCTTCTACCTTGGGCAACCTCAGAGTAGATGCTATAACCAAACCTAAGACTGTCCTACCCTCCTACCTAACAAAGCTCAGGAACTGACAGTGGAAAGATGTATCATCAAATGGTAGTTTTTTTTTAAATTATCTATGCAGAAAAGAGCATTTTGGGATTGGGAAAAAGCAGATGGCCCATAAAAGATAGAAATTGTTAGCCAATGAGGACTCAAAGGAGCAGGACCAGTCAACTGGCAACACTCCCTCATTTGATACAAGCCTCCAAAAGAAGCTCTACTCAGTTACCTCAAAGAAGGTGCTGAGCACTGCCATCTGGGACCAGAAATTAAGCAGAATCTCGACTTTAATATTGAAACCAAGTCATATGAGAACCTACTAGTTTCTGCTAGCAACTCAAACTTAAATTGTCCTCTGAAAATGAACAAACCTCACGGACATGAAAGTTCAAACATCAGTTAAGTCTTAACAAACAAGCCATGCACCATCTTGGTTACCATGCAACAGGATCATAACTCCATAAATGATTCAGTGATTAGAACCATGAACAAAATACAAAAAATAAACAGTAAGCTCAACATTTTGCAAGGGCACAGAGATTTCCATTTGTGAGGCAATGAATCCACATTGGAAAACTAAGCCCGCCAAAGGAAGTAAAATTTGGTCATGAACTCACAAAAATACATCCAAGAAAAGCCCCTGAAAATGAAAGAAATGGAGAAGAAGGACGAGTAGGTGCAAACTGGAGAGAAAAATATTAAATAAATCAGGAAGGGAAGAGATGATAAATTCAGACAACCAGAATTCAATGTCAGCCATCAGAGGCTGAGCTTCTCACATAATTAAAGAAGCATCAGTCATAGTCTTCCTTTGAAGCCTGAGAAGCAAATTGTACCTATTTCAGTTCAGTTCAGTTCAGTCGCTCAGTCGTGTCCAACTCTTTGTGACCCCATGAATCGCAGCACGCCAGGCCTCCCTGTCCATCACCAACTCCCGGAGTTCACCCAGACTCACGTCCATCAAGTCAGTGATGCCATCCAGCCATCTCATCCTCTGTCGTCCCCTTCTCCTCCTGCCGCCAATCCCTCCCAGCATCAGAGTCTTTTCCAATGAGTCAGAGATCTTAAATGCCAAAAGGGGGAGAGTACTCAAGTTAAGAGCTATCAAAAAGGAAAAAAAAAAAAAAACTACAACTGTTCCAAAAGTTTTCACCAATGGTCTGAATAAACTAAAAACGTTCAAGGAAAGCTGTTCTGCCTCTGGAAAGAGGGAGAGCTAAAATACCAAGAGAAAATTCAATAGTTGGGGAAACCCCTCTCCAACTTGAAAGCTTCAGTAAAATTACCTGTAGCCAAAAGTAAATAAAGCACATTTTTAAATAGATTTTCATTCTCTTCACAACACAGGATTATATTGCAGGGACTGACTTCGTAAGGGCCAATTTCTTTTTTTTTTAATATAAATTTATTTATTTTAATTGGAGGTTAATTCCAATTTCTTTTGAATAGTATTTTTTTTAATATGTTGACCCAGTTTGTTTATTTATTTTTACTCTTTTTTTTTTTGGCTGCAGGATATGTGGGACCCCAGCTCCTTAACCAGGGATTGAATTCATATTGGAAGCATGGTGTCTTTTTTTTTTAATTATTCATTTAATTATTTGGGGCCATGCTGAATCCTTGTCGCTGCTCAGGCTTTTTTCTAGTTGGGACGAGTTGGGGCTACTCTCTAGTTGCAGCGAGGGCTTCTCATTAATGTGGCTTCTCCTGTTGCAGAGCATGGGCCCTAGGGCATGTGGACTCAGTATTTGTGGCTCCCAGGCTCAGCAGTTGTGGCCCACAGGCTTCTGTTGCTTATGTTGTTCTGAGGCATGTGGGATCCTCTCGGATCAGGGATCCAACCCATATCTCTTGCACTGGGAGCTGGATTCTTTACCACTGAGCCATCAGGGAGGCCCAGCATAGTGTCTTAACCACTGGACCACCAGAGAAGTCCCCCAGTTTCTTCTTTGTAAATACATTCTTTATGCTAACAGTTCTTTCATCACAGAATGCAATTAGTTTTACAAATTCAAATATCTTATTCTTCCTTTTTTAATCTTTCTTCCGTAATTAATTTGCTCTATTGATAACATTTCCACTTAACTATCTTTATACTTTCATACGTTTTGAATTTTTACTGTCGTAATAAGCTTTTTTTTTTATTCCTTTAATATTTACAAAATTGTGATATCTCATTCTTTTTCCATTTTTGGACTCTCTTTTTTTCCTATGTGTAATTTCTTTATTCATTTATCCCCACATACATATTCAAATGGCATTAAAGCTCTTGTGAAACTGGAACTCAAGTAAAGACTTATGTCTCTTTGCCTTATCTTGGGTAATTAGTTTCTCTAGATTCACTAAACAGATGATTTTCAAAACTACAATAAGGTATTACCTCTTACTGGTCAGAATGGCCATTGTCAGAAAGTTTACAAATAATAAATGCTGGAGAGAGTGTGGATTAAAGGGAACCGTCCTATACTGTTGGTGGGAATGTAAATTGGTACAGCCTCTGTGGAAAACAGTATGGAGATTCCTTAAAAAACTAAAACTAGAATTACCATGTGATCCAGCTATCCTTGTCCTGGGAAAATACCTGGACAAAACTATAATTAAAAAAGATACATTCATCCCAATGTTCAGCGAGGCACTGTCTACAATAACTGAGACATGGAAACAACCTAAATGTTCCTTGACAGATGAATGGATAAAGAAGATGCAGTGTATATATGCAATGGAATGTTACTCAGCATAGAAAGAGTGAAATAATGCCATTTGCAACCTCATGGGTGGAGATGATCAAACTGAGTGAAATAAGTCATACAAAAACAAATATCATATGATATCACATATCATATGGATCTAAAATTGTACAAATAAATTTAATTTACAAAACAGAAACAGACTCACAGACTTAGAAAACAAATTTATGGTTACTGAAGGGGAAAAGTAGAGGGGGAGGGATAAACTAGGAGGTGGGGACTAACATATGCATACTACTACATACAGCAGATAACCAATAAGGGCCTACTGTAGAGCACAAGGAACTCTACTCAATATTCTGTAATAACCTATATGGGAAAAGCATCTAAAAAAGAATAGATATATGTATACATATAGCTGAATCACTTTGTTGCACACCTGAAACTAACACAATACTGTAAATCAACTATACTCCAATATAAAATTTAAAACTTTTCAATAAATAAATTGATTTTGCCCAATAATTTGTCATGCCTCATATGCTGCATTATGTCTCCATTTTTATCCAAACCACATTATATTCAATCTCTTATACACCATGATCACTTAAACTACAAATTCCCTTTTTTATATTTGTACCATCTTCCTATTCATAATGAACACTTGTATTTGTTCTGCTGCTTTAGTAGTATTTGTAACCATTTTTGCAATTAATGACAGTTTTTATTTCAAAACTGAAAAAGAAAAGAAAGCTTAATTCAACCTGTCACAATGCTCCCCACTCCCAGTGGAGCCAGCTGACGGAGCTGGGCACATCTCCTTCTGCAAACCTACTGCACTAGTTGGTTACTTAATACATGTGTAAAGTTTTTTCTGTGGGATATGATACATATCCCAAGAATATCTGATAGTCTTCCATAAAAATTGGTGAAGAACATAATTTAAATATTGTTGGAACTTCTGGTAAAGAAAAATGAAGTAAGAACACAGTATCTTTAGAAACGCAGCTGGATGTAGCAAAAAAAAAAAAAAGAAAATCTAGGCTGATGCTAGCGACAAAGATGTCTGTGCCTCTTGACTTTGTCTCCACCTGCCAGGTAGTCCATATTTGCCTGTTAAGAGAACTATAGGAAATGGAGTTGGAGATGCAAACCTTACTTTTCTTTCAAGGGGAGAAAGCATAGCCTGTTGGAAAAGTTAGAAAACTGGAGGGAGTTTCCCTTCCTAATTGACTGTTATGATCAAAGTGGAGCTTGTGTTGTTGTTATCTCTCTTTTGAAGGAAGGATGTACTCTGATGTGAAACACAGCAACAGAGGAAGATATTATTGTTAAAGAAATCTAGTTCAAGAAAGTTAGGGTTGGCTTGAAAAGTTGAGAGAAGTTTCTTACAGATTCTCAAAATCTTAGGAGAGGTGACAGATTGCAGTTTGACAACAGTCTTTTCCACAGATCTCCCGAAAGTATCATCTAAGAAGAAGGCATGGGGAAGGTACATGCCAAACCAAATTTCAAAGAGGATAAAATTGGCCTTTTGAAGAATAGAAGACAAAAGTTGGCCACTGAAAAGTAAGGCAAGGGTAGGCTATTTTATTAAGTGGTAAGTTATGTGGTGATATAAATAAATATTTGCACTGATTATGGTCCTATAAATAGATAAATATGTAAATATATGGCAGCCTGTTGGCACCACCTGTGTGTTTCACCCCAGGGACCAGGATGTTATTTCAGCTAAATCTCATCAAGTATTTCATAGACAGTAAGAGCTCATAGTAGCAAAATAAATCAGAATCTGATATTTAAATGATTCTTTCTAACCCTGCAGAACTTCGGGGGAGAGCCTCACAAATAGAAGGATTTTAAGGGCATTAAGCTAGGGTAAGTACATTACTCATGCTCTTTTTTGGGGCTCCAAAATCACTGCAGATGGTGATTGCAGCCATGAAATTAAAAGACACTTACTCCTTGGAAGGAAAGTTATGACCAACCTAGACAGCATATTAAAAAGCAGAGACATTACTTTGCCAACAAAGGTCCATCTAGTCAAGGCTATGGTTTTTCCAGTAGTCATGTATGGATGTGAGAGTTGGACTATAAAGAAAGCTGAGTGCCAAAGAATTGATGCTTTTGAACTGTGGTGTTGGAGAAGACTCTTGAGAGTCCCTTGGACTGCAAGGAGATCCAACGAGTCCATCCTAAAGATCAGTCCTGGGTGTTCATTGGAAGGACTGATGTTGAAGCTGAAACTCCAATACTTTGGCCACCTGATGCGAAGAGCTGACTGACTCATTGGAAAAGACCCTGATGCTGGGAAAGATTGAGGGCAGGAGGAGAAGGGACCGACAGAGGATGAGATGGTTGGATGGCATCACTGACTCAATGGACATGAGTTTGAGTGAACTCCGGGAGTTGGTGATGGACAGGGAGGCCTGGCGTATGGCGGTTCATGGGGTCACAAAGAGTTGGACAAGACTGAGCAACTGAACTGAAGTATGTTACTTTGGCAGTATCCCTCTGTACAGATTTCCTTATTCTTCCTTTTAAGATTTCCTTTGTCGTCTACTCTGTTGTTTTTCAAAAATGTCCTTTTTCTGGAGAGAGATTATTTCCTGGATCTGGATTGACTTGAGAAGCAGCTGAGGATGTGACCTGACTGCAACATCTCAAGGAAAAAGGGAGCTGTGTTCCCTCCCAGAGGCTGGCATTCCTGACCGACCCAGAGGAGCTCCCCACTCCCCTACCCGCCTTTCCCCCCTTTTTTTAATTTATTACTTGCATTTTGCTGCACTGGTAAGACAACAGGAAGCACTGGGCTTCCTCCCAGGGCATTCAACTGAAGGGATGTGCTCACCACATTGATAACAGTAGCCGGAAAAGAAAGAAACACACCCACCCTCTAGAAAGCGTGACCCTCCCCCTCACTCTCCGTTCCCGCCTCATGTGGCTCCACTTCCCCTCGGAGCCTCACAGGCTCCGTCAGGGTTGCACTATGGAGGCACTTGAACACTCCAGTGTTCAAGCCAATTTTATCCCCATGAAAATGTGGTTTGGCCGTGTACCTGCCCTATGCCCACCTCTCCGGTAGTGTTTTTTTGGAGCTCTGCGGCAAAGACAATCTTCAAACTGGCTTCTGCTAATGCCACTTCTCCAGAGATTTTGAAACTTCTTCTCTCAGTTTCAGAAACACGTGTGATACTGTTGTCTAAACTTATTAAGCATGAATCATTGTCGCACTGACTCAACTGGTATCAGTATTGCTGCTGCTGCTGCTAAGTCGCTTCAGTCGTGTCCAACTCTGTGCGACCCCATAGACGGCTATGCATGTTCTTATATGAAAAATTGTTGTGTTGTCCTTTATAAGCCAACATCCATGAAATAAGAAGGGGGAGTGGATTTTTAGTTACAAACTTAGTGCATCCAGTGATGTGTTACATATCACTGAAGTTTGGAGTCTAGTTTCCATATTTTCCATATGAAGGGTTGTGAAGTTAGGGAAAGTGTGAGACTGAGTGCCCGAGGAATGACCACACGACCAAGAAGACCCAAAAAGATGCTGAGGACGGTCATTGCACTCACATGAAGATGGAACAACTGAAACAATAGCCGTGGCTAGGATATGAGTGAAAGACACAAGCAGATCTTGGGAGCAGTCGCTGAAGACAGTTTTTAAGGAGCACTAAGAAGTATAATTTGATCAGAGATTTCATCTGGAATGTGGAGTCTGTGCATTGCAGTCTTTCCTGGGATTTAGCTGGCCCTCGTCTACCAATCCTGGTAACTAACACTAAGACCAAGAATTGCCTGAGCTCTCAGATGTCCCGAGTGAATGGGTCAGTGCCTTAAGAATTCATAAGTCTCTAACTGAGTACTATGTCCACTGATGGTTCACCTAATCTTTCTTACCAGAGAAAATGCATCTATAGATGTTGGATTCTGCATTTGAAAACTTGGTTATCCCAGAAACAGTCTCTGCCCTGGAACAGGTAGTTTCCCTGGTCAGTCCCCTCAGCCACCATGAATCTTGAAAATCATGGTGAAAACTAGAATCCTTTTGCATCAGCCTTTTGTCTTGATTGTTGAGTGGGAAGACGCTGCATGAGTGAAAGAGGAAGGAATTGAAAGAGATTCCTTTGTTGTAAGTTACCTCTGAGCTCTTACCAAGCCATGCTGCTGCCTTCAGAACAGCCTCAGAAGGATAGGTGACCTTAACTACTCTGGACTTTCTCACCTCTGTACCATATGAACCTTTCCACGTTTGCCATTTTATAACCAAACATGTGCTATTCAGTAACCACTAGCTGCCTAGTGGTTGCTATTAGGTTGACAGTTAAATGTCTCCGTGCTGTGCTTTGCTTAGTTGCTCAGTCATGCCCAACTCTTTGCAACCCTATGGACTGTAGCCGGCCAGGTTCCTCTGTCCATGGGATTCTTCAGGCAAGAATACTGGAGTGGGTTACCATGCCCTCCTCCAGGAGATCTTTCCAACTCAGGGATCGAACCCAGGTCTCCTGCACTGCAGGCGGAATCTTTACCAGTTGAGCTACCAGAGAAGTCCAAAGTGTCTCTAAACTTCCCATAGCCTAGGGTTTTCACAAATTAAATGAAATATTCCATATAGAGCACTTAGAACAAAACAAAGGTTTGGTAATTGTTGATGAGATGGAGTAGAAGACAAGGCTCGTTAGTGATGAGTATTTTTTTCTTTTCCTTACAATACTTTCCCCCTACCTATTGTCTGTTTCTTTTGGCCCCATGCCATCATATCCTCCACACTGTTTTAGAGAAGGTGTCCAAGGCAGGAATCTTCTCTCCAATTTGGGCTACATTTGAATATGCGTGCTCAGTCGTGTCCTACTTTTTGCGACCCCATGGACTGTAGCCCACCAGGTTCCTCTGTCCATAGGATTTCCCAGCAAGAATATTGGAGCAGGTTGCCATTTCTTCCTCCAGGGGATCTTCCTAACCCAGGGATTGAACTCACATCTCCTGCATCTCCTGCATTGGCAGGTGGATTCTTTACCTGAACCACCTGGGAATCCCACATTTGAACGTACTACTTGTAATATGATGAGATGTGGCATCTTACTCATGTCCAACCTCTTCCGATGTCTACTCATAATGAATTAGAGGTACAATCATTTCTGGAGGATTTGCCTTTATACCTCTGACTGCATTCTTAGCTGTCTGTGGTTCCCTGATACACCCGAGTACCAGAATTTCTCAGGCTCAGTATTACTGAATAAACAACCAACACACTCAGGGTCCCAGAAGGAACCAGATGGGTAAAGGTAGGAATTGCATTCAAACAAGGATAACTCTAGAAGGATTTATAAAGGGACTGTTTACAAAGGGGTGGGAAGGGAAAGGCAAACCACAAGAGATAATGCAATTACACAGGGCTGGTAATCCCAGAGCTGTCCCCTGTTCCTAGGCCCAGAAAGGAGGAACCCATGATGTGAGTGGCTCCAAGAACCCCAAGGCAGAGGTCTGTGTGGAAAGGACCACCTTGAGAGGAATGTGACCTCTGATTGTGAGTACAGCCAGTTTGAGACAAATCCAGAGGAAGGAGTCAGGAGAATGAACACTCTTGCCTCCTTTTCTCTGATCTACCAAGGCTCCTTCTCAGCCAAAGACAATCAGATATGCCCTCCCAAAGGACAAAGGAGCCCACTGAGGTCTGCCTCCTGAGGCAGGATAGAGAAGTGTGGAGGATGATTCTGGAGGGAGCAATGGAAGAAATAGGGCATATTACAGAGATAAAAGTGGGCCATGCATGTATCAACAGTGACCAAAGACGATCAGTGGTATGAACCAAGTGTTTATCCAATTTATTTCAACTGGGGTCCTTGAAAAAAATCAGTGGACCTCCAAACAACTTGTTTTGGGCTTCTAGAAAAATCTTAAATTTGTTTTGTGACTGGATTTTCAAAGTCTGAATCCCTGTTATACTAACAGTCCAAATTCTGACATTATTTATCTTTGATTCTGAATACTCTCTTGTCTGAATATTCCAGCTTGTGGCATCTGGTGGTGGCCTCCCATCGCCACCCACTGAGGAAGCATCACTGGGTGCTCCATCTGGCTGTGCGGGAGGCTTTAGGCAGACATCATGCTGGTCTCCCCAGGGAACTCTGGGAACAGGCTCTGTGGATCCCCACCTCTGGCATCCACGGAGAGGACATGAGTGTACTCTTCTCCTGCAGGTGGGGCAAGGGTGGGCAAAGCAGGACAAAGGTACAGAATTAGCTGGAGAAGCAGCTCAGGACTGGAGGCAGAAATCCCCCTGCTCTTACCACTCTTCTTCCTTTTTATTACTGGTGTATAATTGCTTTGAAATGTGTTTGTTTCTGCTGTACAACAAAGTGAATCAGCTATAAGTATGTGTGTATATATATATATATATATATATATATATACATATATCCTCCCTCTTGAGTTTCCCTCCCACTCCTACCCTCCCTTACCACTCTTCTTAACACAAGGAAAGAAAAGAAATCTGGAAAAATAGCCTTTGGACCCTAGTGATGGACTAACAGACTAAGAAAAGTTTACAGCCTTCTGAAGTTCCTGCCACAGGCAGGGGTAGGGCTCTGTCCTGATGTCTTCTCAGGGCTCCATTCTGCAAGGCTGGCCTCTGAGAACAGGTAGAGAGGGTGGTGAGTGACATGGTGTGACCGGAGGGACTTCAAAAGGCCTGCCTGATCCCAAACTATTTCCCTTGCTGGCAGGAGGGTCTGTCTGGAGTTTTCATCATTAGAGTCATTTCTTTATGCAAAGAATTTGCTTCAAGAAGTCCTCTGCTAAAATGTACACTCTGCTTTAAAAGGTGTGGAACGCATCTGTCTTTCTCTTTGGTCTTCTCAAGATCTAACTTCCCCTCCTGTTCTGAGAATTTCACCCCTTATGATTATTTATAGGAAGCAGAGCCCATCTTCTATTGCCAGGGCAGGCGCACGGGAGCTAAGGTCAACCAAGCAGGTCCAGTTGCTCCAGACTATGTATCTGGAACTAGTGACCCGGGATAGCAGAATATGGGCGAGCACTTGTTTTGGCAGTAGGGGGCAGCGGTGGCGGTGAGCCTTGTGCCAGGGGCCTTGTCGCGAGCTGTCAGTGGCAGCAGCACAAACTCTGGTGTCCAGAGGTAGGGAGAGGCTGCAGTCATGTCCTCACAACTAGTTTGCTGCATGATTCGGGCTGCGGTCCTCACTGCTGTGTAGCATCCCCTGTTCCTGCCCATTTTAAAGTCTGTTCTTCAGCCTTCCCAGAGTCTAGAGCTTCCCAGGATCCTTTTACTAAATCTTCCTGCGGCTTAAATCACACAGAGCCATCCTTAGCTGCAGGAAGCTAAGAACACTGGCTGACACGAGGGGTGACACAGTAACTCAAGAGAATCCTTATAGGTACCAGCCACAGATAGATTCGTGTGTGGCTAATTGCCACCTTGGGAAACAGCAGGATGGCAGGAAAGAGTTTTTATTGGTGGGAGAAAAGAGTCTGGTCTTAGGGGCATCAGCTGATGGGTCTTGCCTAGAAGAACACTGGGCAGACACTTCAAGGCAAACTGAGGGACAGCTATCCATGGGGCTAGGCTAGAGCAGTGCAGGATGGAGAGAGGTACGATGACAGGAAGGATGAAGGCACAATGAGGGCAAGAGCTAACACAGGCTGACATGAGTGCTACCGAGTGTGAAGCTTGCTGAAATGGCCTTGTTTATACTTGTAGAGCATCCAAGGGAAGTTTCAGCTTTGTCAAAGTAAGACCACTGTTTTTTTTCACTTTGATTTGCCTAAACATTTCTGCTGACATTTAGCCTTCATGGTAATAGTAATCAACTTGTGGGATTTCTATCCTCTCCCCACCTTCACATCCCCACTGCCGTTTATTTAATGAGCAGGGATAACAAGGCAAAGACAGCTCGCTCTCTCTCTCAACTACTGAAAGAGCCATGTCTTTACGAACTTTTCCCCAGAGAGGAGCAGAGAAACTGTTCACCGTGGGGAGGAAGGGGGAAAGGAAACTAGGAATGTGGTGAATCCAGATACCGAACATCTGCTAAGAAGTTTTCGTGGGTTTTGTGGAGAGTAGGAGTGTTCACAAGCTGAGAGAATTCCCTCCTTTCTGCATTCCTGTCTACTTGCCCTCAGAACAAGGACTGTGCCAGGTATTCAGTCACTACCTGAAGAAACCCAGGGCCCCCCAGTTACCGTTCTCTTAACTTTTCCATGGAACGGTCATGTTTGCCTGCTGGAGACTCTGGGCATGAACCCAGGGCACCCAGAGAGGACCCTGTTGCAGGCCCACTCTGGCTGCAGTGGCAACACAAACGAAGACAGGAGGTGAGAGGTCCTGTCTCAGAGTCCCCAGCTTGGCTCTGAAAGACTCATCCCTGAGGAACCCTCAGCACACTGACTCTCTCCATCCACAGGACGAGATTTGAGCTCTTGGAGGTGTTTTTGCTGCAGGGAAGCACGGAATCCCTTCCCTTTCTCACCAGCTCCAGGGATGTCACCAAAGGAAGGGCACAGACATAACCTGTGTGAAACTACCAAAAAAAAAAAAATTTAGGAAAAAAAAAACACAAGGTGAATTTGATTTTAAAAATATTTATAAGACACATTTTTTTTATTTTCACAGAATATCACTTAATAAATATTTTACCAAGATGGTTGAGGATATACCACAGTGAAGGAGGAAGAACCTGGGACAACTAAGGGATGGAAACATTTTAAACTTTAATTTAAACCTCAGTTCATCAGATTTGTCTTCTGCATCAGATCTTGAAACTCAGCAGAGAAGGTGTCCTTACATGCACAGACCAAAGTTCTAATGTGGGCACGTTAGAACATAGTCGGGGTCAGTATATGGAGGACCAGTGGCAGCGGCTCTTGATGACCTGCAGCAGAGGCTTCCTGAACGTGAGGAAGGTGATGGTGCAGGCCACCAGCAGGGTGAGGCAGCTGGGAAGGATAAGCACGAGGTACAGCAGGCCCATGTCCACCCGCTCCCACTTACAAACCTGAGGAACGCCTGCGGGCAGCTCCGTCAGGCGAATGACCTTGGAGGAGAGGTTGCAAGTGACCATGGCCAAGTCGGCAACAATGTGCAGGCGCTGCAGGGCCCCCCAGTCCTCCACCCCACAGCAGTCATATGGATTCTGACTGAGGTAGATGGTCCGCAGGCTTCCTGCGAGCTGCTCAGACACCGCCCTCTGAGGAAGGGCCGTGAGCAAGTTTCTGCGGAGATCCAGGGTCTGCAGGGCCAGGCTGCCCCCGAACCTTGGGAAACTGGTCAAGGCATTTCCTGACAGGTCCAAGCTCCTCAGATTCTCAAACGCAGAGAAGTCCAACTCTGTGAAGCTGGAAGTGAGGCCCACGTTCCTGAGAGACAGGACCTGTAATGTGGGGGCAACATCCCAGAGAGGGGCAATGCTTCCATTCAGAACCCCCCAGTTTCCAGACAGGTCTAAGTGGGTGAGAGCGGTGCCCTGAAACGAGCAGTCTTGTAGTGCCTCCAGCCCACAGTCCTCCAGGGACAGGCTCTGCAAAGATGCCACATTTCTGAAATCCACACAGCCAGGGGTGCCCCCGGGGTCCAAGCTTGCAGGCAGGGGACAAAGTGAGATCTGATTATGGCTCATGTCAACTGTAGCGAGGTTCCTGGCATTGGCAAAAAGGCCAGCGGGGACACCCAGGAGCTGGTTGGAGCTCAGGTTGAAGGACTGGAGGCTCCTCAGGCAGCCAGGGAGCCCGGGAGCCAAGTGCAGCTCTGACAGCTGGTTCTGACTCAGGTCCAACTCCACAAGCGCCCCTGGCGGTTCATGCTCCCGGATGTGGAGCGTCACCAGGCAGTTCTGCTTGAGGTTCAAGTGGGAAAGGGAAGGCATTTTTTTAAGGAAGCCATCTGGCAGGTACTGGAACTGGTTCTGGCTCATATCCAGGAAGCGGAGACTGGAGAGGTCGCTGGACGCGAACTCCTCCCAGAGGTTGACGGTGGTGATGTTGGTCACGTTGCCATCCACCAGGAGGAACTGGGCCACCATCTCCTGTGGTGAGGAGGTGTTGTACAGGTCCCTGTAGAAGCCCATGTTGTTGTCCCGCAGCAGCAGCGTGTGCAGCTTGCTGCACTGGGGCAGGAGGGGGAAGAACAGCAGCTGATTGTGAGAGAGGTCCAGGGTCTCCAGTTCAAAGGCGGCCTCTCCCCCAGACGCTAGGAACCACTCCAGGACGTTGTAGCTGACATTGAGGGACCGCAGCTGGGTGAGGCTGAAATCCACAAGGCATGGGAGGTTGTTATAGGCCAGGTTGAGGTGTCTCAGTTGTGTCAGGCCATCAAACGCACCACCCTCAATCTCAAAGATGTAGTTTCTCTGCAAGTCCAGCTCCCTGAGGTGGCCCAGGCCCTCAAAGACGGACTCATCGAGCCTCATGATGATGTTCCTCGCCAGGGACACGGACTCCAGTGAAGACAGGTTCTGGAGCATGAGAGCCGCCATGTCTTCCGTCAGGGAGTTCCCTGACAAGTCCAGCATGCGCAGACCGCGCAGGCCGTGGAGGGCGGCTGCAGTCTCCTTGTAGCTCTCGGAGAGGGCGTTGTCAGGCAGCGCCAGGCTGCGCAGGCGGGCCTGCTCCTGAAAGGCGACGTGGCCGATGCGCTCCAGGTAGCAGTCGTGCAGACTGAGGCTCTCCAGGAAAGGGTAACGCTGCAGCGAGTTGTTCCCCAGGGTCCTGAGAGGGTTGGCATCCAGGAGGAGCGTCCGGGAGGAGGGCGGGAGATCGCTGGGCACTGAAGCTAGGTTCCGCCCTCGACAGTCAGCCACTCCATCCAGCTAGGTCCAGAAACACACTGGTCAGCGGGGCAGGGGGCCTCTGAGGTCGGGGCGTACGTACAGAAATAGAGTTCACTCATCTGACTGCTTACTTAATGCTCCAGGTCTCACTCAGAACACACAGTGTTTAGGAAGATTGGAGCTCCTGTCCTCAAGTGCGGAGTGCTGACATTTGCTCTTACAGTTTGGTTTTAACTGCAGAAAGGGACCAAGGATCAGGTCTCTACCTGAGTTTGAATCCCTCCTCTGCCCTTTGTTCCCTATGTGACCTTGAGCAAGTAATTTAGCCTAAATCTGGTATGTCTTTGGGAAAATGGAGATAAAGTTATTTAGCTCTGTTGGTAAAGAATCTAACTGCAATGCAGGAGACCAGGGTTTGATCCCTGGGTCGGGAAGATTCCCTGGAGATGGAGATGGCAACCCACTCCAGTATTCTTGTCTGGAAAATCCCATGGACAGTGGAGCCTGGTGGGCTACAGTCCATGGGGTCGCAAGAATAGGACATGACTTAGTGACTAAACCACAGTACCTACTTCAGAGGACTGTAGTGAGATTGGGCAAGAGGTTACACAGTGCCTGGCACTCAGTGGAGCTATTAATGCAGTGTCTATTGCATTGTTAATGCTATGATCTTAAGATCTGTGTGTTTAACAGGGACGCTGCTCAAGAACTAGCAGTGCTGTGGCACCCTGATTTCACCCAAAGAAATTTTGCCCAGGAGGCTCCTCTACACTCCTAGCTGATAAATATTACAGCTCAGGAGGACTTGAGAGCTCATCACCCTGAATCCCCTGAAGTAAAGGGGGTTCTGGAGAGGACAAGTGAAGAGCCAACGGCAGTGCTGATACTGGAGCCCAGTGCTCTCACTGCCAGATTCAGTGCTTTTCCTGAGCGCAGTGGCATTCCTTTCCATAGACTGGTCAGTAGGACAAGGTTTGTGATTGTCTACAATTGTGGACCCAATCCCAGGGGAGAAGAATCTGAGAGAGAGGAAAAAGCAGCACTTTGAAGAGATGACAGACTGAAGTCTGAATCTTGGCTGTGCTACTTACTAGCTTTGGACTCTGGGCAAGGAATTAACCTCTTGGAGCCCCAAGTTCTTTATCTGATTATCAAAATAAACCTTCTCATAATTAAAAATGGATACACTATATAAATGTACAAAATTATTCAGTAACCTCAGTCTCTCCTTCAAAGAAATGCCGTTATCCTTCTGTTACATCTCCTCTGAACTCCTTCCAAAGATATTATCTAACTTAAAAAAACCATTTTTTTTTTTTGCAACATGGATGGACCTAGATATTATTATACTAAGTGAAGTAAGTCAGAAAGAGAAAGACAAATATCACATGATATTGCTTATATGTGGAATCTTTAAAAAAGAAAAGGATACAAATGAACTTATATACAAAATAGAAATAGACCCACAGACATAGAAAACAAACTTACGGTTATCAAGGAAAGGTGTAGGGACAGATAAATTAAAAGTTTTGGATTAACATAAACACACTGCTGTATGCAAAATAAGCAACAAGGACTTACTGTACTCAATATTTTGTAATAACCTACAAGAGAAAAGAATCTGAAAAAGAATATATATATATATATATATCTGAATCATTTTGCTATACACCTAAAACTAATACAACATTGTAAATCAGCTATACTTCAATTTAAAAAATAAATTTAAAAATAAATTAAAAAAAATTTTAATGAGACTGCATTCTAAAAACTATTCAGTAATTAACTTCCCCTGCCCCCATTAATAAAATGTGATAGACATATTGCCTTGGCAATAAAAATAAATTTGATCACATTCTTTTTGGCAACTGTATGTTACTTCATTGCATGAAGAGCACAGAAGTTGAGAGCCAGATCTCTAGGATCAGCCCACTGATTCTGCTTTTTATCAAACATGTGACCTTAGGCTGGTACCTAACCAGTTAAGACCTTCATTACATCACCTGTAAAACGGAAATTATACTTGTAATTTTCTCATAGGTTTGTTTTGAGGATTCAGTGTGATTGTCAATGTAAAGCACTTAACACAGAACCTGCCATATAAATGCTTAATAAATGTTAGCTAGACCGATTATTCAGTTCAGTCGTTCAGTCGTGTCCAACTCTTTGCGACCCCATGATTCGCAGCACTTAGCACGCTCTAATTAATTAACCTCCGGTTGTTGAGCATTTATTTGTAATTTCCAAATGAACATTAGGATGAATTTGTCTAGTTCCTTCTATATCTCACAGCCCAAAAAGTTTCCGGAGTTTTGATTGGGACTGCATTATAATTACAGAGTAATCTGGGAGGAAACGGACATCTTTGCAAAATTGAATCTCCCCATGCAAAATCAAGATGTATTTCTTTATTTGAGTAAGTGTTGGTTTTTCCCCCTGTGGGGACTAAAGAATACAGTGATTAGGGGCTTTCCTCAAGCTCTGAGACCCTGTTTCACCAGAGTTGCTACAGTTGTGGGGGACCCGTCTCTGCAATTCCTGCAGCCCCACTGACGTGTTGCAAAAAGACCACATGGCCATCAGAGCCCAAGAAAGCTTTCTAGGTCAACTTCGCGATAATGTCACATAGCTATTGCAAAGAGGGGCTTTGGAGGGTGCCTGCACTTTCAAACCCTCAACCTTCAATTCAAAAGAGCATAGGAAATCCACTCTTTGATCTCACTGGTAACTGAGTCCCTACCAGGCTGCAGGGGGTCAGGGAGGGAGTCTCCTGCTTTATTCCCTCCTTCTATGCCTGGTAACTCCTGAATTTGCTATTGTGATGTTGACCTTTCATTGCCTCTGTAAGAGAATAAAGAAAGTCTGTATAGCAGAGACTAACAACAACAACAGCAGATAAAACACATAGCACTTAGCACATACGAGGCACAGTTCTGAGTGCTTTACATACACTAACTCATTTAGTCATCACTGAAGTCCAGTGTTATGGTATTACTGGTTGGTACTATTATTACCTACATGTCTTACAGATGAGGAAACTGAAGCACAGATTGGCTCAATGTCACCAGCTAGTAAGTGGTAGGGCTGGGGTTTAAACCTGTTCTGACTCATAACCCCTACCTTCTGCGTGCATGCGTGCCAAGTCGCTTCAGTCGTGTCTGACTCTTTGCAACCCTATGGACTATAGCCTGCCAGGTTTCTGTGTCTATGGGCTTCTCCAGGCAAGAATACTGGAGTGGGTTGCCATGTCCTCCTCCAGGCGATCTTCCAGACTCGGGGATCGAACCCACGTCTCTTACATCTCCTGCATTGGCAGGCAAGTTCTTTTAGCGCGAGAGCCACCTGGGAAGCCCAGGTTTAAACCTGGTCTGGCTCATAACCCCTACCCTCTACTGAAGTCTCTTTCAGCGTAGTGGTTAGAGGTTACTAAAAGTGGTTAAGAATCATGACCAGCTGGGTTTTTAAGATTCATCAGCTTGAAGAACACATTTTTGAATGTATTAACCCTGATGACTTCCCAGGTGGCGCTAGCGGTAAAAGAACTTGCCTGCTAATGCAGGAAACATAAGAGATGCAGGTTCCATCCCTGGGTTGGGAAGATTCCCTGGAGGAGGACATGACAACCCACTCCAGTATTCTAGCCTAGAGAATCCTACGGACAGAGGAGCCTGGAGAACCACGGTCCATAGTGTTGCAAAGAGTTGGACACAACTAAAGCAATTTAGCATGCAGGCACACATTAATCCTGGAATCCAATTTATCTTCCCAGTGCCTAGTACATAACGTGTGTGTGTGTGTGTGTGTGTTAGTTGCATAGTCGTGTCCGACTCTTTGCAACCCCATAGACCGCAGCCCACCAGGCCCCTGGCTCAAGGAATATTCATTAACTGTATGTTTCTCAAGCAGACTTTTGACACCACTGAGTTATAGGCAAAGGAGAAACTTTCTAAAGTGTGCTCAGTTGTTAGGATTCAAGTCTGCTTCCATATATAGGCTGAAAGCCCAGGAAAGGGTGAACCACAGAAGCTCAGGTATCTCTTGCCGGACTGTCTTAAGCCTGAGCGTGGTGGGGATGTTGCTGTGCAGGGCAGCGTGGGCAGCACGCTCTTCAGTACAGCTGGTTAAGAATTCGCTACTGGCTCACACACAGGCTCTGAGGTAGGGCTTCTCCAAATTTAATATGCCCCACCCAGAGACTCTGATACCATTAGTGAAGCTCCATCATCCAGATTCCTAACAAGGTGTTTTTAAAGTTTCAGGTGGCTGCCCTTGGTGTGCCTCTGAGATCACCTGTCCTCAGTAGGTATGAGAAAGGTGGGGCAGGGCCTTTCCCAGGCATCATATTTACCTTTTATTAAAGAAAAACTTGCACATGGCATCGTGGTAAGAAGGTACAGAGTGATTCAGACTCATTCATCCCGTCCCCTCCTTGATTGACAATCCATCAGCTTTCGGACTGGACCCAACCTTGTCAGGACAGGAGCAACAGACAACTTGGAGTACCCAGGAAAACTCACCAACTCACAGCCCCCTTGCGAAGCTGCTGTGACCATTCCACTTCGGTGCCTCCATTCCACTGTCAGAAAGTGAAAACCCAGGCAGAGCCAGAGGGGCAGTAGCTCCATCTCAAGTGCAGCACTGTGGACAGAGGGCAAGGAAGGAGCTGGTAAGAGAAGGACATCCCAGAGGGCTGCTGTGCCCTCCTTGTAGAAGAAGCCAGTTCCCACTGTGTCCGCTCTCGGAGGCCCACAGCTATGGGGAGGTGGAAACCCACAGATTATTCAAATACCTCAAGTTAGCCAGCACATTTAACCTTTCACTGCAACTCTCAACAAGAACTCATTTTCATTTTGCCTCTACCATTTGGTGGGCAGGTGGCTGAACCTGAAACTCTCAAGAGTCCAGAAACAGAAGAGAGAAGCAAATGTTTTGAGGAACCAGGTCTCAGGTCACCTAGAGTTTGCCATGTCTTGTAGTTCTGTTGAAATGTTCCTCTCAAAGCTCAGATCTGCCTGATGCATCGCCTGAACTCAATAAATACTTGCTGAATAAATGAATGAAAGAATAGTGAACTGGGATTGAAATATTAACTGTATCCTGTGGTCTCATAGAGTTACTAATTGTTGTGTTGACATGAGGCTTTTAGAAAGAGTAGATCTCATTGATTAACTCATTTGAATACAGACCTTTGAAAACAGGATTTTGGTATTTTGCCTCCATAAGGGAAACGCCTGAGGGAAAAATGAAAAAAAGCAATCTTCAAATATAACAAGGACTATGATAAAGTGTGGTTACTGGCTCTCTTACCCAGCCAGTGAGCACACAAGAGAAGTCATGAGGAGGCATAAAATTATACATATACCAATAGAATTTAGATATGCAGATGACACCACCCTTATGGCAGAAAGTGAAGAACTAAAGAGCCTCTTGATGAAAGTGAAAGAGGAGAGTGAAAAAGTTGGCTTAAAGCTCAACATTCAGAAAACTAAGATCATGGCATCCGGTCCCATCACTTCATGGCAAATAGATGGGGAAACAGTGGAAACATGGCTGATTTTATTTTGGGGGGCTCCAAAAATCACTGCAGATGGTGATTGCAGCCATGAAATTAAAAGACGCTTACTCTTGGAAGGAAAGTTATGACCAACCTAGACAGCATATTAAAAAGCAAAGACATTACTTTGTCAACAAAGGTCAGTCTAGCCAAGGCTATGGTTTTTCCAGTGGTCAGGTATGGATGTGAGAGTTGGACTATAAAGAAAGCTGAGCGCAGAAGAATTGATGCTTTTGAACTGTGGTGTTGGACAAGACTCTTGAGAGTTCCTTGGACTGCAAGGAGATCCAAGCAGTCCATCCTAAAGGAAATCAGTCCTGGGTGTTCATTGGAAGGACTGATGTTGAAGCTGAAACTCCAATATTTTGGCCACCTGACGTGAAGAGTTGACTCATTTGAAAAGACCCTGACGTTAGGAAAGATTGAAGGTAGGAGGAGAAGGGAATGACAGAGGATGAGATGGTTGGATGGCATCACTGACTCAATGGGCATGAGTTTGGGTAAACTCTGGGAGTTGGTGATGGACAGGGAGGCCTGGCATGCTTCGGTTCATGGGGTCACAAAGAGTCGGACACGACTGAGCGACTGAAATGAACTGAACTGAACTGAATAGAATTTAGAAACAAAGAGAAACTTTAATGGAAATGTAATGTACCCTCCACCATTGCATTTTTACAGGGCCAAAGATGAAAAGGCCAAAGACAGTAATAGGTTATTCAAGATCAACTTAGTTGCCAGGCTGGAAGTAGCCTGCAGACTCCCCTCCCTGAGTTCCAGGTAATTTCTTACCCAGGAGGTGCTGTTGAGTTGACTGTCCTCTTGTTGGGAGAGTTTACAGCCGGGTGGCATCCCCTCCCAGCTCTGCATTCCTCAGAATCAGAGGTAATTCCCTGGCCCCCAGCATTTCACCTGCCCCATCCTTTCCTTGACATCTACCCAGGAAGGCCCACAGGATCTGTTCTTGAGTCTCCTGGACCAGCAGTTCCAGTGCTACCATGAATCTCCTCCCCTATTCCATGGGACCCACAGACCTTTCTGCCTGACACATCTAGCCATCTCGGGCCCCTTCCTCTTTCCCTTTCTTCGAATAAGTTTATACATCTCTACAGCTAATTTTAACATTCTGGTCAGATTTGAATACTCACCAGTGAAAACAGACGGACAGAAAAGCTAAGTGAAACCAGGTAAGTCAGCTTTAACCTTCGCTTCAGGTCGGGCCAGCTCCCCTTACCACAGAGGGAACCTCCAATTCAGAATTTATCCGTATTTGCCAGACACTGGGAATCCCCTTCCCAGGCTCACCTTCCGCTTCTGCACTTGTGCAGGAATTATTACCTTATGGCATATGCAGGGCACAGATGGCAAAAACAGAGCCATATGGGCTGCTCTCCTCAGTAAACTTCCAATCCTCACACACACAGGCACACAAGGTGGGATCACTGCCTACCTTGAGAGAAGGTTGCCAAACTTAGCAAATTACAAGATGCCATTTGAATATCAGACACACAACAAAAAACTGTTTTAAAAATTTGCCAGCTTTAATGTTTCTTTTCTTTCGTTTTTTTTTTTTTGGCTGTGCTGCATGGCTTGTGGGATCTTAGTTCCTTGACCCAGGGATCGAACCTAGGCCTTGACAGTGAAAAGTGCTAAATCCTAACCACTGGGCTGCCAGGGAATTCCCCAAACAACTTTATAGCGTAAATATGTCCCGTGCAATATTTGGGACACACTTATACTAAAAAAAAAAAAAAAAATCACTGACACTCAAATTTCACTGTATCCTCTATTTTATTGAGGAGAGGGAGGTGGGAACCATGGACTTCCTTCCTTCATCCCTCACCCTCTCTGTCAGGCTTGGGATGGTACATGCTGCTGTGACCTTCTAGAACTGTCAACCCTGTATACTGATATCAAGTTCAGATGTATTCAGGGCAAGAGTACAGGAGTGTAACTCTGCAGACTGGAATGCCAAATAGGCCTGATGTCAGTTATGCCCAGACTGTAACTTTAATTTCTGGATCAACAAGAAAACCTTTGCAAATTTAAAGCATATTTTCTCCTAAACTCAGCCAACCAGCCCAGAAAGCCTCTTGCTGTACCCTCTGGGCACTCTATCTTTCATGAGGCAGCACAGGAAGATTACAGGATTTGGAACCAGACAGATCAGGGTTTGAATTCTGGTTCCAGTATTTGTTATTCGTCCCTGAGCCATTCATATGAAGTCTCCGAAACTCAGCTGATCCTTCTATAACACAGAGATAATAATAACTACTCAGAATTTTTATGAGAATCAAATAGTATATATGAAAGTACTTCAACTATGAAGGTACTTAATAACATAATTATTATTTTTGAGTTCTTAACACCTATGGGCTGGTTGAGTAGCTATAACTCCTATGTGTAATCTCCAAGGTAATTTAATAGCTACAGAAAAAGGGGAAAGAATGAATAATTTGGTTGGAAGAATGAATAAATCATTATATCAACTAAAATTGTAAAAGTTATGTGAGAAGGTTGGATTACAAATTCTGCATTAATAAATTCCAGAACAAATGTATTTGAACAGAAACAAAAAAGGCTAATCCTAGTAACAGATGAGAGCTATTTGTCCTTGAAGCCATGGTTTACCCTCCCCAACTCAGCTCTGGTTCGCTGGGGGCTGACTTCTGAGGGCTCTGGATGTCAGCTGGTCTCCAGCTGGCCTGGTTACTGGGAGGTTAGTTAGAAGGTAGAAGGAAAAGAAAATCCATGGTATTTCTCTCCCGCCCTCTCTGCCTGGGACTAAGAAGTTCTTAAGCTTTTTCTGGTGACTTCCAGGCTCTGGTAACTTCCTTCCTCTATCCTCCCCCTACCTAGGAAGGTGGCAGCTTCCTGAGGTTGCTAATCTCTGGACTAACTGTCTGTTCTCTAGTTGGTGTCTCAGCCTCTTCCATCATGTGTACCCAATTTCCTGCATTAAATTTCCTCTGTTTTTAAATAATCTGTGTGTTTCTGTTTTCTGGTTGGAGCCTGGCTAATACAGTGATGTAAGTGAGCATGAGCTTGGAACAATACTAAACAAAAAGGTATGCAATGACTCTGAAAAGCAATAAAAGGCTTTCAAAATAATAATCATTTATTGAGGAGAGGGAGGTGAAAAACACTCTTCCTGGAGCATGTAGCTGCAGAAGCCTTCCTTAGAGCCATGGCACAGTGAATTGTGTGTACTCAATTGTGTCCGACTCCTTGCGACCCCATGAGCTACAGTCAGACTCCTCTGTCTATGAGATTTCCCAGGCAAGAATACTGGAGCAGTTGCCATTTCCTACTGTTGGGGATTGTCCCTACTCAGGGATCAAAATTGCATTCCGGATTCTTTACCACTGAGCTACCTGGAAAGCCCAAGGCACAGTGAAGGATACAAGATTAACAATTGGAATGCCAAATCTTCATGGGAAATCCCATGAACCTTCTTCTGTGTGCACAGGACTGCCTCCCTCCTCCCACACTTAAGTGAGGACCGCTTAACAGCATCTCCAAATGGATGAGAGTGTCTATGTGTAAGCATGCTTTTAAAAAAAATAACCCTCCCACTTTATTCCTATCTGTCTGATAACTTCTGAAAAATACATCCATTTTTAAATCAAATGTTACTCATCTTAGATACATTTTTGGTGGAGAAAAAAGAAGTGAACGAAGAACAATTATGATGGAGAGTACACATGACATATGATGTTAATAATTTAAATGAAGTAACCTGGAACCTCCCTTCATTATATTAAAGGGGCTTGGATCAAGGGTGCCTATTTCATGGGCTTGAACCACAGTGGGAGCCATAGAGTAATACAAAAGAACTGCAAATCAACCCATGTTCCAAGTAGAGCCTGATAAGTACCGTGTTTCCTCCTGGTCTGGGTGACCACTGGGCAAGTATACAATATAAGACCTGAGATCCTGACATGAGAAGCAGATGGCATTAACAGAATCTACTTGCACCTCTTTTTGTTAAACCAGATAATGAAGTTGAAGAGTTTTTTCCAAGTGTGGAAGCAGAAAATGCTAAATCCATTTTTTTTTTAATATAGTAGTGGCTCAGTCAGTAAAGAATCTGCCTGCAGGGTGGGTTCAATCCCTGGGTTGGGAATACCCCCTGGAGGAGGGCATGGCAACCCATTCCAGTATTCTTGCCTGGAGAATCCCTATGGACAGAGGAGCCTGGTGGGCTGCAGTCCATGGGGTCACAGAGTTGGACATGACTGAGCAACTAAACACACATGAAGATTGCCAGGAGAAATAACAATAACCTCAGATATGCAGATGACACCACCTTTATGGCAGAAAGTGAAGAGGAACTAAAGAGCCACTTGATGAAGGTGAAAGAGAGTGAAAAAGCTGGCTTAAACTCAACATTCAAAAAACAAAGATCATGGCATCCAGTTCCATCACTTCACGGCAAATAGATGGCAAAACAATGGAAACGGTGACAGACTTT
Source organism: Bos taurus (assembly GCF_002263795.3). Classification (NCBI taxonomy): domain Eukaryota; kingdom Metazoa; phylum Chordata; class Mammalia; order Artiodactyla; family Bovidae; genus Bos; species Bos taurus. The sequence continues at coordinate 71,169,992 of NC_037328.1, read as the reverse complement.
ATTTTCTTGGGCTCCAAAATCACTGTAGACAGTGACTGTAGCCATGAAATTAAAAGACGCTTGCTCCTTGGAAGAAAAGCTATGACCAACCTAGGCAGCATATTAAAAAGCAGAGACATTACTTTGTCAACAAAGCTCTGTCTAGACAAAGCTATGGTTTTTCCAGTAGTCATGTATGGATGTGAGAGTTGGACCATAAAGAAAGCTGAGTGCCGAAGAATTGATGCTTTTGAACTGTGGTGTTGGAGAAGACTCTTGAGAGCCCCTTGGACTGCAAGGAGATTAAACCAGTCAATCCTAAAAGAAATCAACCCTGAATAGTCATTAGAAGGACTGATGCTGAAGCTCCAATACTTTGGCCACCTGATACATTGGAAACATCTGATTCATTGGCAACGACTCTGATGCTGGGAAAGATTGAAGGCAGGAGAAGGGGATGACAGAGGATGAGATGGTTAGATGGCATGACTGACTCAATGGACATGAGTTTGACCAAGCTCCGGGAGATGGTGAAGGACAGGGAAGCCCGGTGTGCTGCAGTCCATGGGGTCACAAAGAGTCAGACATGACTGAGTGACTGAACAACAACAAATAAGTCCTATATTCATTTATTCAGCTAATGATTTCTATAATCTCTCTATTATCTTTTATCTTGTCATAGTTATCATGGATATTACTAAAGTCAGAGACTGTGAATTTCTTATTAGTGGAAAGTTTTGAAGGAACAAGATGCCATTGACCTAGATGTGGGCAGGAGACAAGATTCTATACTGTCTGTAACACGTCTGACTTGGAAATATTAAGATTATAAATCCCATGTCGTGTGTGAGGCCCTCTTAGTGTTGTATTTACATTTTTTCTCTATCTTCTATCTACTCTGTTTGTGTCCTCACAAAATGTCCTTCCTGGTTCCTCTTTAAGAAGTCCTTGAAATATCAGGACCTCAAATGCTTAGTGGCATCCCTTATATAACCATTCATCTTGATACTATGTTTTCTAATCAGATATCAAAAAAACCTGTGATTCAATCCCACATTCATCCCTTGTCTATAAAGAATATTCCTTTTTTTAGACAGAAAGCCAATTGGCTTTCTGTCTGGTTTTTCTCTTTCCAGATCTGGTCATCATAAATAAGTGGTGAAAATAAATTTATTTCATAAAACAACATGCACCAAGACTATATTCTGAAACAGGAGGACACTAACAGTGAGGAGGAAGAATGTGTATCGGCTGCAAAAACTCCTGTTTTAGAAATTATGCTTGTTTGTTTTTTCTGTTTCTACAAAACAATAGGGAGAAGCTTCTGCTTCATTGAGCCAAGTGAGGTGAAAGGAGACTGACTGGATGGCCCCGCGGGTTGGGTGGAACGAGGGGAAGGGATGGGAACATTTACTCCTTTTGGAAGGAGCATCCTGATCCTGCCAGGAGTGGCTGTGCAGTGCTTCCTTATCCATCGTCATGACTACATCAGTACTGGGTTCAGGATTGCTTGGATGGAAGAAGACTGTCACATACAGGCCAAGGAGTGGCTCCTGTCCAGGAGACCTGGGTAACACTTTCTTTTGTAAAGGACAGGGAAGAAATGATAAGTGAAGCCTTTTGATTGGTCTCTGCTTCTTGAAGTCCTGAAATTTCCATCTCTATCATCAAAAGAAGCAAAATACAGGATGGCAGCAGTGTCCCTGTTTTTGTCAGGTCCTCTGACAAACACTGGAGAAGGAAATGGCAACCCACTCCAGTATTCATGCTGGAAATCCCATGGACAAAGGAACCTGGTGGGCTATAGCCCATAGGGTTGCAAAGAGTCAGACATAACTTAGCGACTAAACAGCTGACAAACACAAATGTACACTATTTTTTTCTTCAAACGGACGTAGGTTTTCCTGTATTAATAAAATACAAGGTCTTTTAAGGGTTATTGATTCCAACTAGCTTTCTGTTGCTATGTAATGTCTTAATCAGCAGATAGTAAAACACAGCCATCAGGTAAGGGCTGATCTATAGGTATTTTTGTGCATACAAAGGGCTCCTCATACTCAAAGTTTGGGAATACTGAGGAATAACTCTGGGCTTCCCTGGTGGCTCAAACAGCAAAGAATCCGCCTGCCAATGCAGAAGACACAGGTTCAGTCCCTGGGCTGGAAAGATCCCCTGGAGAAGGGAATGGCTACCCACTCCAATATTCTCGCCTGGAGAATCCCATGGACAGAGGACCCTGGTGGGCTACAGTCCATGGGGTCACAAAGAATCAGACAGGACTGAGCAACTAACACACACACACACATAGGGAGTAATTCTGACCCGAGCTTTGGGTTTGCTTTGTTGGTGTTTTCTGCTTCATTTTCACAAAGGATGCTGGATTTCTAGTATTCAGAGGCACCCTGAACATCACCTCCTCACTCCCTCACCTTCCCACCCTCTCCAGCTGCTGCTACTACTATTAGCAACTGCCACCAGAGCTGGGACTGCAACCTCTTTGCTAAGGGCACTATTAGCAAGTGCTAAGAGTGTTATCAATACATTAGCACGTAATTGAGAATTTTCTCTGCAAAATAATCAGATAAGCTAAAAAAGGCTTTAAAGAAAGAGGCTTGTAGGTGAAAGTGGAGAACTCTCAGAGGTACTTGGTGTTAGAAGCAAGTATTTATAGACTGGTTGGGGGTGGGGGATGAGGAGCAGAATCTCTAGAAGCAGAGTTGGCACAAGTGTGGGGTGTAAACGTATGACAGTGACATCCCAGAACACAAAAGTCACAGGCACTAGGGAGAGGACTCCATAGGAAGGGAGTTCGCCTTTGTTTAAAAATAAAAGAGCAAATCCCACTTGGGATCCTGGGAGAAAGGGAAGGGCAGCTGGTCACAGACCACAGAGAATAGATAATGAAGAACAGAAACCCCAGTCTGTGACCACTTCAAATAATTCCTACTACCAAAAAGTATTTGAATGCCTCAGGCAAGCAGCTCTAGTCTCTGAGTTTCAGCAAAAAAAAAAAAAAAAACTCAACTGTCTCCACATGGTCATATTTAGCATCTCGCCTATGAGACCACCTGCATCCTGAGTCTCCAGGTGTCCTGCCTTCGGAAACAAAGTCCCACCTCAGTAGTACCCTTGCCAAAAATTGTTTGCCCTGAGCCCAGTCAAAATGAAAGTTAGAAAGATACAGACTGTAAGATGTCTCACAAGACAACTGGCTTCGACTCTTTAAAAAAAGTCAGTTTTAAAAAACAAAGAAAGACAGGGGAGGGAAGAAGTCTGATTACAAGTGACTAAGAAACATAATACAGTCAAATCTAATGCATGTAACTTGAGTGGATTTCGGATTTTAAAAAAATCTCTAAAAGAACATTTTGAGACAATTGGGGAAATTTACATGTGTACTAAATGATGTCTTTTTAGATAGTATTATGTACAGATGATATTACCAGACTGTTGCTATCTTTCTTAGGTACGATAAGGATCCTGTGGTTATGTACAAAAATGTCTTATTCTTAGGAAATGCGTGCTGTAATATTTGGGGGTGAAATTTCACAATTTCTACAATTTATATAACCTTCCTTCAAACGGCTCAACAGAGAGAATTAAAGCAAATTACTACCAACTAGCAAATTTAGCATTATACTTTCAACTTTCCTGTAAATTTCATATGTTTCAAACTTTTTTTTTTTTTAAGAGGAAAATGAAATAAAGGTGGGAGTTCCTAAAGGGAGTGTGATAACGGTAATCTTTTGTCCCCAAACTTCCAGGAATGTACCTTTTTTCAAAAGTTCTTCTCAGAAAGGTACTCAGGAAACATTTAAGCTTAAAATGCATTACACATAAACCTTTAAAATATCCTGAAAATTCTAACACTTTGACATTTGAATCAGAGCTTCCAGACAGCACCTCTCTCTCATACCTGAAAGGGGTAGAGGTTTTAGATCACGTGGTCTGACTGTGGTTCAAGAGACGTGATTGATGTACTACTGTAACTTCCACTGTCCAGGTACATAGCTCTGTCCACCACAACCACAGTCCCTCTGGAGGGGCAGTCCTCAGAAGAAGCTTGTGAGCTCATCACTATCTGTACCTCCACCAAGCTGACAGGAAGTACCTGACCCACGGAGGTCAATCCTTACATGCGGCCGGCACCCATGAGTGATCTCAGTGCAGAGACAAGGGAGAGAATTAGGTAATTGGCAGTGAAATTGGAGCCAAGAGGCACAGAGAGAGAAGGTGGAATTGAATCTTGAGGGATTTGCCATGAGGAAGCAGTTAGAAGCTAGATGACAAGGCACAGAAAAAACAGAACAGGACAGAACAGAATGAGACAGTCAATGGGGAGCAGAGAGCAGAGAAGACGCTGGGAAGAATGGCAAGAGGATGAACTGCACAGGCTGGGAGAGAGGGTGGCGAGAAGGGCTCAAGGCTGCCTCTCTGGTTCCTGGTGTTTCTTGGAAACTGCTGGGTTCATTTCTGAGCTCCATGGTGTTCCATGGTAGTACTTCACCACCATCACCACCTGCATAGGCTGGCCCACATATTGCATCATGGCAATGAAAAGAACCTAAATAAAACAGGACTTGTGCTCTTTGGTAAGCTTAAACAAAACAATGTAATATTTCAAAAAAGCACAGTCAAGTGACTGAAATCTGAATGCAGGAATGTATTTTTCAAAGTGCATCCTACAGGCAAGAATCACAAGGGATGGTAAAACTAAACGTGAAACTTTGCTGGGAAACAAGATATTAATATAGTCTTAAAGTATCTTCTTATTTCATTACTTGTTAATGCAAAAGTAACAGCTTTATAGTGGAAAACTGGCAAATGCCTCCTTAACCAAATGATCGAAATACTTTAAAGGCTTTACTGGGGTACTTGGTAAAATTTGAATACAGACAACATTTGAAATATAGAATTATATCAATGTTAATTTACTGGGCTTCCCCTGTGGCTCAGCAGTAAAGAATCCACCCGCCAATGCAGGAGACGTGGGTTCAATCTCTGGGTCAGGAAGATCCCCTGGAGAAAGAAAATGGCAACCCACAGTACTTTTGCCTAGGAAATCCCATGGACAGAGGACTCTGGCAGTGCACCTGGGGTTGCACAAGAGTTGGACGCAACTAAGCGACTACACAACAATGTCAACTGACCAAATTTTGATCATTGTCCTCTGGTTGTGTAAGTCTATCCTTGTTCTTAGAAAATATATAACGAATTATTTAGAAGTAAAGAGCATGATGTCTGCAACATTACTAATGTTCCAATTTCTCCTCATTCTCACCAACACTGGTCATTTTCTGTCATTTTTATTATAGACATCCTAGCATGTGAAGTGTATCACTTTGTTGCCTTGATTTGCATTTCCCTGATGACGAATAATGTTGAGCATTTGTCATGTGTTTACTGACCATTTCTGTCTTCTTTGGAGAAATATCCAAAATGTGGACCTTTACATCCAAAGATTTTTAAATTTCGATGTTGGAATTACATGTAAAAGAAAATGCAGAATAGTTATAAAAGTAAAGGCCCAGTTGTATCTTTGATCAAATTAATTCATTCCCATATTTTGCAAAGAATATTGACTTGTTAAAAAAGAACATGCAAATTGAGGATTGGAGCAAAAGAGCCTTTAGAATTGAGATGTGTTATTCAGACCTCATGATTTGTTTCTCTGGCTTCCTCTCTTAATAATGAATTTGTTAACAGAAAATAAACTTACGGTTAACATTAGGGGACAGATGGAACAGGTTCAAAGCCTGGCTCTCATCTTGGGTACATCACTCAATTTCTTGGCCTCAATATTCTTCCAGTAAAATGGGAATGGCTGTGCTGCAAGGCTATTACTGTATTAAGACAACTTTTATAAAAAGTTAAAAAAATACTTTTTGTCATCCTTAAGTATCCTCATTCCCAGGAAGCTGTCCACCTGCCTAGGCTTAAACACAATGAGGGGCAGCTCCCTGTTTTGTGAGCAGCTGGTTGTACTACTGGAGCCCCTTTGCACTTGCTTCTGGGACCTGGATCCCACTCTGAGCCTGGACAAATAAGTGAGGAGTTGCATCATTTGAATTTAGTCACTGACCACACTTTTGAGGAGAACTGTAGCTTTCTGAAGGGACTACCCACCAGTGTGCAGGAGGTGAGAACACTCAGACCAGAAAGATGAAATGATATGGACAAGGTGCCACAGGGAACACACAGCAGTAGCTTCCAAGCGCTGGTTTAAAATTCAGATCTCTTTCTCCTACTCGGAGCCTAGCACATCTGGTCAGCCAGCCTCCACAGAGGATCCTGTGAGAAGAATCTTCATCTGGGAAGGGCTCCCTCCACCTGGAGGGAGCCTGGAGGCCACAGAGGCTCTTCTTCCTTTGGGCTCTTCCTATGGCAATTCCAGGCAGCCAGGGTGTGGAGAGTGCTACTCTGTGGACTTCCATCTCCTCGGGGCTACAAATGAGTCAACCAGCTTCCCCGTGTGGTCAGGGTCAGCCTTTGGAACCAAGAGAAGTCAGTGTGCTCCATCCCGTCCCATAGCCACAGGCTGCATCTGGCCACAGGCTTAAAAATTGCAAATCTGCTCCTATTGGGGTGGTAGTACCTTGCTGTCACACGGCTGGTGGTATCACCTTTGTGCAGAGAGACCCACACTCTCTCTCTGATAGGCATCTAACCAATAATGTATTTGTTTCAAACTTGTCACTTCCGTTCAGTATCACAGGTTTGTTCTCTCTGATCACCTCACTCTTGTGGTGGCTCTGGTTGACAATAATAGCTGCCTTGCTGACCTCACAGGGTTTTGTCAAGACTGAATGAGAGAATGTGTATGTGTGACAAGGCTTTGTCAATAAGGAAATGTTGTGGACTTCACTAACAAGATAGTGTCAGGTTAAAGGGAAGGCAGAGTTCCTCTACAAACAGGGAGCTGGTGTTAAATAACACAGAGGGGCTGCAACACCGTCTCCCTTCTCTGTGAGCTGCAGGGTATGGGCCTTGGGACATTCAGGGGAGACATTACCCAGAGTCTGTGAGAGATTATGCACGGAAGGGGTTACAGGTGATAACTGAGGCTTACTGCTCAGAGTGGAAATATATCACTCCCACTCAACCACTGACCTTAGTTCCCTTGAGAAAGAGCACACCTCAGGAATGAAATGATATGGATTCCTGATAACTGACCAGCTCAGAGGGATAGTATTCAAGCTCCCAGAGCGCCTTCCAGGCTATTAGCTGTAATAACTAATGCTTATGGAGTGCTCACCTTAGAATAAGTGCTCTACATAAAATAATCTTCAGAAAATCCTAGCAAGTAAATGTTCTCTTCCTCACTTTAGACTTGGTAAATTGAGGCTCTCTTGGGTTTGGGACAGCTACAGAATGTCAGAGCTGCAATTCAAATTTAGTCTGTGAGTCCAGCAAAACTCAGTGTCAATCCCAAAAGCCCCAGCCACCTTGGAATATCCTTGACTAACTTACACACTGTTTCTCTGTGGGAAAGGCCCTTTTTCAGGCCTTCTCCAACTGCTGAACTCCTATTCATTCTTCAGGGACCGACATAGGTGTCACCTCCTCATTATATCCTAACAGTTCAGATGCATAATGATCCGATAATTCAAATAATATGATATTATATTATAGATAGTTATAACTCCTATGGAAGTTTTAAATTACTTGGTTTTTCTATTTATGAAAAAGAATGTGGGTAGTTATTAAATATTAATAGTAATTTCTCCAAATTTTTATTATGAAAAATTTTAACATAGGGCAAAGTTGAAAAAACTTTAACAGGGATCACTGGTATACCCACCACCTATATTCTAATACTAACATTTTATTATACTTGCTTTTCCCCTGGAGGAGGAAATGACAACCCACTCCAGTATTTCTGCCTGGAAAATCCCATGGACAGAGGAGCCTGACAGAGTCAGACACAACTGAGCAGCTGAGCACACATGCTTGTTTTTAATTATACATCCATCCATCTACCCATCCTTCTATCCATCCTGCAAGCCATCTTGTTTTTTGATTCATTTCAAAATAGATTGCAGTCATCAGCACACCTCCCCCTAAATACTTCAGAATGCAAAACAAGTGATTTAACCTTTAAAAAACGTTCCTACTTTTTCAATCTTCTGGGTCAATTTAATTACTTTAATCTCAATTTAATTGAGATTGCAAAGTCAGCTGTTTTATTTGGAAAAAAAGTTTCTGTCTTGTAAGAGAAAAAAAAGATTTGATAATCACAGCCTCAGTGTTCTCAGCCAGAATTAGGAGGAAAGCAGCTCATCCTAAACAGTGAATGACTGATATCCTCTTTAATGCACTGCTGTTTAATAGATATTCATATAAGTTTTCATTATATTATATAATGAAATGTTCATGGTATAGTTTCAGGACAGTATGGGAGATAGTTTTACCCTTTTCAAAATCCCCCAAATTATACTAGCAAGGTGGGCCTCCTGCTCTAAGGCTATTTCTTTTTCTCTCTTAACACTTATTTGAATTCCCAGAGGAATGAAAGTAATGTGATTTTTTTAACCCTTTCATCAAAAAAATAATGATTTTAGGGAATTTTTGGATAAAGCAAAACAATTGGATTATGACTTGTTGCATGTGTACGTGCTCAATCATGTACAACTCTTTGTGACCCATAGACTGCAGCCTGCCAGGCTCCTTTGTCCATGGAATTTTCCAGGCAAGAGTACTGGAGTGGGTAGTCATTTCCTACTCCAGGATAACTTAATGTTACTCGTTAATAATAATAGCACTTGAGGTTGCAAAGGCTTCTTATAGATATTTGATCTCATTTAATACTTGAAACAGGGGACGACAGAGGATGAGATGGCTGGATGGCATCACTGACTCGATGGAAGTGAGTTTGAGTGAACTCCGGGAGTTGGTGATGGACAGGGAGGCCTGGCGTGCTGCAGTCCATGGGGTTACAAAGAGTCAGACACAACTGAGCTACTGAACTGAACTGAACTGAATACTTGAAACAGTTCTACACGGTAGGAATTATCATCTCCATTTTTATTGTGGTAAAATATACACACAATTCACCATTTTAACCTTTTTGAGTGTACATTCAGTAGAATTAAATGCATTTACACTGCTGTGCAATCTCACCATTATCCCTCTCCAGAGGTTTTTTATTATCCCAAAGCAAAATTCTGTCCCATCAAACAATAGCTCCCCCTTCTTCCCTCTCCCCAGCCCATAATTACCACTAATCTTTCTCTATACATTTGCCTATTCCAGGTACCTTATATAAGTGGAATCATATATTATTAATGTTTGTCCTTTTCTGCCTGAATTATTTCATTTAGGATAATAGTTTCAAGGTCCCTTCATGTTATAGCCTGCATCAGAAAGTCATTCCTTTTTGTGACTGAATAATACACAGATCGCATTTTGTTCCCACCATTAATCCATCAGTGGACATTTGGGTTGTTTCTACCTTTTGGCAATTGTGAATAATGCTGCTGTGAACATTAGTGCACAAGTATCTATAGTACAGTCATTGTTTATTATTCCCATTTTACAAACAATACATCTAAGGTTCAAAAGGGCTTCCCTGGTGGCTCAGCTGGTGAAGAATCCGCCTGCAATGCAGGAGACCTGGGTTTGATCCCTGGGTTGGGAAGATCCTCTGGAGAAGGGAACAGCTACCCAGTCCAGTATTCTGGCCTGGAGAATTCCATAGACTGTATAGTCCATGGGGGTCGCAAAGAATCAGACACAACTGAGTGACTTTCACTCTCAAGATTCAAAAAGGCCAAAGTGAATTGCTTAAGTCTCATAGCTTGTAGACAGTGAAGCCAAAACTAGAGGTGAGTACTTCCCTAGCAGCCCAGTGGTTAAGACTCTGAGCTCCCAATGTAGGGGACACAGGTTCCATCCCTGGTAGGGCAACTGAGATCCCACAAGCTGCTCGGCACAGCCAAAAAACAAAACCAAATCAGAGCTGAGTTCCGGCCCAGATAGGAGGTGCTGGATGTGCACCTGTTTGGGAAGAATATATATTGGGGGAACGTTCAGCTGGGTTGTACAGGTAAGTATTTATTGGTAAACAGATATCCCATGAGCCCCCACCCCAGATTCCTGGCTGCCCTCTTGGAACTCCTAGCCCCCTTTCCCCCATTATCCAGCAACAAAGGAGGTAACATCTGACCTGGGGTTGGGGAAATCCCAGGATCCTGCCTCTAAGGACAATGTCCATTCCAATTGGTTAGTGCCTATACCTATGGTGTTTGATATTCTGAATAGTACTCTTGAGTGTTCACGTAGTCAAGGTCTTCTCTGTGGATGAGGTACCTTGTCAATGCCATGGTGTGTACCTATGACAAAGATGAGAGCCTCTGGAAGTTCTGCAAAAAGAGCTATAGAAAACCTAGAAAAAACTGAGGATTTAGAAGGAAATAAGAAGACACTAATATTAGCAAAAGTTTGATCAGTTTAGGGACCCAAGGATGGAGAAGGAAATGGCAACCCATTCCAGTATTCTTGTCCCAGGGACAGAGGAGCTTGGTGGGCTGCCGTGTATGGGATCACACAGAGTTGAACACAACTGAAGCGACTTAGCAACAGCAGCAGGGACCCAAGGAAGGGCACAAGAACCTAGAAAAAGAGAAAGGTCATAGAGAGAGCCCTATGAGGAAGACTCAGGGTGTCAGGCTGAGCAGTGATGGGGAGACCATCAACATCTCAGAAGGTGAAGGAGGTGGCCCGGGGCCAGGAATGCAAAGACTCACTTTCCCTGACCCTGCAGGCTGAGTGAGGGAGCTCAGCCTTGGCATTTGGTGGGACCACTGAGGGGAGACACTGGAAAGGCAGAAGAGACCTGAGGGATCGTGGCCGGGCCAAACAAAGAGTGAAACAGGGACAACCAAGAGCAGCCAGTGTCCAGCCTGGCTAAAAGAGAACAACATGAGGTTGTGGGAGAGTGTAATGTGCACCCAAGGTGATCCCCTGCAGGGCACTGTGGGTGCTGGGCTGCCTCAGACACTTAAGTGCTGCTTGAGAGAGCCAGGGTGGAAAAACAGAGCCCCAAGGGTTACCTTGTGAAGAAAAATCCCCTCCCTATTCTTTTCTTTCTTGGAAGGGACAACAGAAAGTTCTGGGGTATAGAGCACAGCATCTGACCACAGTGACCTTGTGGGTTAAGGCGGGAGGTGGGGAGTCCCTGGGTCTTCAGAGGGCTTTGTGGCCATGTTTAGCCATCACTGGTACCAATCCTGGTCTTCATGCCCACCTTGCTGGTGAGATGCACTCTAAGGTTCCACTTCCTCCTTTACGCCCTTTGCTCAGTCTAAAATCACTCACACATTAAAATGAGAAGACATGTGTGGTTTGGTCTCAGCTCCTGACTCCATTCACTCTGGAAACCAGTTGGTTTTGTCTACCCACATTCATTTCTCGTTCTGGTAACGGCTCCTCAATTCCCCTTTGAGGAAATCACCTCTTGTTTTCTTTCTTGCTTTTATTTTTAAAAATGTTTTATTTGTGGTAAAATACACTAACATAAAATTTACCACCTGAGCCATTTTTAAGTGCATAAATTTTTAGTGTTAAATACATTTACATTGTTGTGCAACCAACCCCCTTCCTTTCTTAAAAATCTGTGTTCTTTTGGGTCTGGCCTCAACTCAAGGCTCCAAAGTGAGGACTATGAACAAAGCTGGGCCCATCAGAGCTGCCTAATTCCTTGACCACAGTGATTGGTTTATAAAAGGTACAACACAGATGCCAACCCCAAGAGAATCAATCCAAAGATTTCTGCTAGTACTACTAGAAAAGAGGTGTTCTCTTCCTACTTCAGATGCCAAACTGATAGGAATTAAGCTTAAAGCTTCAGGCAGCCATCTTTGCCAACAACTTTAGGATCTGCCTAATAATGAAGCCTACACAGAGGAAAGCAAAGCTGAGGAATGAAGATAGATGGATTCCTGGCAATGTTTGAGCACCCAGATCCAGCCATGCCTGAAGCTATTCCCCATAGACTTTTTTTCATCATTGGAAACAATAAATCCTCTCTCTCTCTCTCTTTTTTTTTTTTTTGCTGAAACCAAGCTCAGTTGGATTTTTGTCAATTGCAACTAAACAACCCCTAAACTCAAGCTGACATTTGCTCATGAGGCTTGATAAAATCATGTCCTTTTCCCCTCTTCTCACCTCTCTGAGCTTTCCGAGATCATCACCTAACCTAGCCTAGAATCTCCCACATAGTAAACATATGACATTTATTATATTTATTTGATGACGAGGTTGAGGAGAAGAAGAATGCGGGAGGGCGAATGAGTGTAACAAGGAAAAATATTTGTCACTAATGTGCAGATCCATCAGTGAGCATCCCTGAGCATATAAGCCTCTTCCAAGAAAGATAATGTTTTTTAACCTTGGGTGCAAGCCCACCCTGCCCTAATGTATGTGGTTACAGTGTGGATCTGAGCACGATGTGAGGTACGCCTAGTGTTCCATCCAAGAGTCTAGCTCACACTTGGTGATGTGGATGCACATTACAGCCAGAACACAGATTACAATCAGTACTGGCATCACTTTTTTGAAAGAATCACAAAGACTAGAGACAGACAGGTCAACATATTCCTAACACAGGCCCAAAGACAATTACCAGGAGCCTTCTGCTTTTGGATGATGGGTTTAAGGACTCTATGGGATCAGGTTCACATGGGTTTTCATGAAGTTCCCATGAGGGCACCCGTTAGATAAAATCACCTTCTTTGTGAAAGAGGTCTTGGGTTTTGTTGAATCTAAACACAAGAGTTGAGGTCCCCCACCCCATGATTCTATAATCCCCTCTAGGAACTCTCAGACATACATGTACAAACCTACGTGGTATGTGAGGAAAATAAATAAGCCTCAGGGCTATATAACCCAGTAAACCATCAACAACCACAGAAAGAGTCGGTACAGCCAGTAGGTGAAGGGGGCACAGGAGGCCCCAGTTCAAGGCCAACTCTATGAACTGGATGATTCTCCCATCCAGATTGCTAATAGGTTGTACCCATCATGGAAGAAACCTCCACTGGAGTCCCTTTACCCCCAACAACCCCCTTGGGAATTGCACCACTCTATGGGGTACAGAGTCGGACATGACTGAAGTGATGCAGCAGCAGCAAACCAGCCCTATCCAGGGGTTCCCTCCCTGGGACCCTGCCTCAGCCTTCTGCAATCCCAGCCACCCTTGGTCACGTGGTCACCTCCCCTCAGGGGTGCAGCGAACTGGCAGCTGATTCTCAGGGCAGCCTGCAGCCCACTTGGTGGCTCCGAACTTCTGTCAGTTCCTAAGGGCTGGGGGATATATGCTGACCCTATCAGAATCCAGGCCACCTGGAGATGGCCTGAGGGCTACAAAAGAGCACTGGACACCAGGGTCAGAGAGGCCTGGAGTCAAGTCTCTGGGCTGTGGGAATCTCCCATGGACACACACTCTCGGTGGGGAAAGGGTTTTGCCTGTCTTCACAGCTCTATCCCCACCCAACACCTTGAACTCGAACTGGGTGGCACGTGGAAGATATCCTTAAGTATGTCGTTATTCATCAGTCTCCCGGTCTTCATCTATGAAATCGTGGTTCTCAGTCCACAATGTGGGGCAGGAAAGGCAGGCTCAGTGTTCACAGCCGAGGCTCATTACATCCAGTCACCCAGCCCCAGGAGGGAGCATTATTGTTCCCATTTAGCAGATGAAGACACTGAGGCTCAGGAATTCTCCCCATAGAGCCAGGAATCAAACCCGGGTCTGACTCCGAAGCCCTCGCTGTTTCCACTACACCATGCCACCCCTAAGTCTCCCAGAGAAGGTATTTCCACCTCCACCCAGAGCCGCAGCACCCAAACAGAACTGGTGGAGCTTGGATGCAGCAAGCCACAACTTCCCTGTCAGCCCCCCACTGCGGGCCACGGACGCTTGACCTCCTACTTTCCAACCTGGTCCGAGCCTCCCGCCTCCGGAGGGGCCGCGGCCGCCCTCCCGGTGGGGAGCCCTCCCGGTGGGGAGCCCGCCCCGCAGGAAATACTCACGGCTCCCGCAGGCCCAGGCGGCTCCGCGGGGCGCATCCTCTCCCGGGACTCCGGCCTCCTCCTCGACAGCAGCCGAACGCGGGGCTGAGCTGCCTCCTCTCTCTGGGGCATCAGATTATTTTAGCACTTGCGGAAGGAACTGACGGAAACTGAAGTCACATGGAGAACAAGCCGCTCAGCAACTCAGCACTCGCAGAGAGCAGGCATCTTAGAGGGAACTGCAGCCGCAGGGGAGGCGGGGGTGGGAGGTGGTGGGGGGGAGGGTGGCGAGGAGGATGGGAGAACGCGAGGGCGGGCAGGAGGGCGGGAGGCAGTGGCCCTCGGACTACCTGCTGGATGAGTCGAGAAGGTAAGGTATTTGTATGGTCTCCCAATCGTGTTAACCGAGGCTACTCGGGCTTTCTTACCTTAGAGATTTTGAGAAGGTGGGCCCCTGCCTACAAGCTCTGCTGACCCAGAAACTCTTCTTCAAGGTTAGGTCAAGCTAGGTCAAGCTAGGGCAGATTTTGAGAATGGGTAGGATACACGTTTCCCAAGTGGGAGAGAATCATCCACCCAGGTCGTCTTTACTTGACTCCAGCATATAAAAAAAAAAAAAGAAAGAAAGAAAGAAAATGAAATGGAAATTGCTTTGTGGAAGACTGTCAGGGTGCCCTGAACTTCTTGGATGAATTTGTTTGTGCCCGATGTGTACAAAATTGCGAAGAATTCAAAAGAATAATTGAATTGGTAACAGTCACCATCAAAGGGGTGTGCCAGGCACTATGCTAAGAGCTTCCTGTGCATTATCTCCTGTTCTCCAAAAGCTTACTATCTAGTAGAGAAGGCAAAATATTTACAGCGTCTGTTGCATGCAGAATGAGTAATGCAAAGAAGCACACTTGGGGAGTTTTAGAGCCAGGATCTCCAGTTCTGCTCTTTCCTGTCAGATCTGGAGGTGGAAGCATCCTTGAGGGCTGGCTCCCATCTCTTGTAGCCTGCCGATTTGTGATTCTGTATTGCAGTTGTCAGCATGCCCATCCTTAGAGAACAGAAGCAAGTCCTTCCTGCCCCAAACATCCAGTAAGTAAATTGCTTCCTAAAATGTTCATTTGTGACGGTAATAAATGATAACACCAGTGAAAAAAACGGAATAAAAGTCGAATTATCACTAGGTTGTCTTTTAGGCGTTTTTCTTCTCATGGTATACACATTTTCTACTCCCATATCTTTTGTGTCTACCAATCTGTTGATTATTCCCAAATTGTAATTCTTAGCTCCAACATTCTCTCCTAGGAGAGAAGCAGCATGGTTCTCTCAGATATGTTCTCAGACATATTTTTTAACTGTCTATCGGTCAATGTCCCAGAGTGGCTGAAACAACTGCCCTAAAGTGAACTCATCATTGTTTGGCTGTCACTATTTATGGCATGCCTCAAGCCCTAGCAGGCTCCACCCCCTCGTATTGGTCACGCATCCCCACTGAGTCTCACTCAAAAAAGTTTCTTGAATCCAAACCTACTTGTAATCCTTGATAACAGTGCCCTGGGTCTAGACCTCTTTAACTCATGTCTGCATCATTTCAGTAGCTTCTTAAACTGGGATCCCTGCCTCCAAATTAGATTCCACCCAGAAGCTACGGGCATCCTTCTAAAATACATATTGGTTCATCTCACTCCCTGCTTACAGCCCTTTCATGGCTTGCCATTGCCTCTTACCTGGATCAGCAGCTTAAAACCAGGTTCAGTATGTTCAGGGTTCCTAAGGACTGTCTGGTAGGATTCTGGGCACTCTGTTCCCTCCCTATCTGCAGCAATTCCACTTTTAAATATTTTATACATTGAGGTTCTTTAGAGAATTTCTTTTGAGAAAGGCAGCTGCTACCCTTCAAAAGAACTTAGAAAACCAGTGATCCTGATGGATGTGTGGAGACTAACCAGTTTGTTGCCAGTTCTCCCTCTAAATTTAGCCACAAGCTGACTCAGCAAGAAGTCCTGTAAGACTTCCAACCAAAAACAATGTTGATGTGCAGCTGGAAACGAACATTTTTCATACCAGCAAGGCTGTAACCCTGACTGTGCAGCTCAGGATTCTCCAGCGTGAATGGGTGCTCTGGGCCCCTCCCAACCATGCTGCTTCCTCCAGAACACAACGCATGCTGCAACCAGCACTGGCCTGGCCACGCACATCTCTCCATGGGATGATGAGAGTCTGGGGGATCATGTACCTTTTTCTTTGAACCTGCTCCTTGTGTCATGGCATTTGTACCCATTGCCCACCCAACCATAACAAAGACAGGTTCAGTGTCAAGCAGTACACAGGTTCTCCAAGGAGATCTAGGTGAAAGCAAGGAGCTGGGCAGTTCCCAGCTGGAGGAGAAAGTCCAGATGCCTCTTTCAGTCCAATCTTGTCTCCAGATTCTTTTCACTGTTACCTCCCACACTTCAACACATGATCCACAGTGGGTTTCAACCCTAAACACAGAGCAAATGCTCCCCACTCTGTACTCCCTTCATTGGAGGGTTCCTCCCAGACACGCCCCCTCCAACTTTTCCCATCTCAAAAGCACAATTTGAGCTCCTCTCCTCTGTGAAGCCTCTACCTCTTCCTCTGAACACATAGTCCCAAGTGTTACATGTGTCTAAATATCCACTGGCTTCATGATACTTCTTTATTGTGAATTTAGGATTTCTATGTTGTTTCCCCAACTTCACTACAAACTCTTTGAGACAGGGGTCATAGGTTATTCCAAAAAGTATATGCCCAGTGCATAGAAAAGGGCTCAGTAAATATTTGGTGTAGGAAGGAAGGCAGAGAAGGAAAGAAGAAAGGAAAGCAATAAACCTACCATGTTGGTGATTCTCTAGGCACTGCCTTCTGAGGGTTTCTTGTTTCCCCCTTCTTTGTTAAACTAAGCTTTATAATAATGTCACTGGTAGAACTTTGCAGTCTCTCAGAGATTAAAGGTACTCTGGCTTCTTCTCTCCCCAGTGCTTTTCAGATTCTACCCAGGTACTATTCAAGACTGAGGGGCAGGGGGCAGAGGGGAGAGACCTACAGCAGAGACTGTGAAGGGAGACACATCTGAGTTGGGGCCAAGTGTTCAAACGATTCAGTGGGAGAAATGGGGCCAGCTTCCCTCTTGCAGATGTGTCTGTGGGAGCAGAGAACAATCCAGTGTGCCCAGCAGTGGAGTGGCTGGGTCCTCCCTGAAACTGGCAGCTCACCTCAGGCCGAAGTCTTAGTCACCTCACTCTCACGTGTGGCGTTTCCCATTTGGCCTTGGGTTCTCTACTCCTGGCCACAGACAGCACAGCCACTGCATCCTGGCCCTTCACCTTGGTGACTGGGCCTGGCCAAGCAGTGAGCTAGGGCTTCCCCCACTTCTCCTGGCCTCAGCACATGACAGGGAGGGGATTTCCTTTGGGGCCTTAACTGGGAATTATTCTCTTGCCCCATGTCAGCTGGCTGCTGGGGGAGAGTCTTTGGTAGTTTCATTTCCCTCATTTGGAATGTAGTTTTTAAGAACTAAAAATCAAAAACAGAAAGAGGAGAGGCCACCACCCACACTTGTACCACTCAAGCCCTCATGATGCCAGTCTTGGAAGAGGTTAGGGGTCAAAGCAAAGACTGAAGGCAAGTGAGGCTGACTTGGCTGAGGGTCCTTCTGGGCAAGTTTTATTGCTATTCTCTAACCTTCTGGGCAAGGGGGTGGGTCTCCAGTCCTGAGGCCAGTTCCTGATGCTTCCTGTTGCCCAGGAAGGTAGGAACTTAACCAGTTCACAAAACTCTCCCAGGATAACGAGCTTATGGCCTCCCCCGTCACTAATTTCAGTGGCTGATGTCTGGGGGCACACTACCTCTTCCTTTTCTGTAAACACTGACCGTATCAACATATGATGAAGATTTCATATTGTACAAAGATAACAAGATGCTTACAGAACTATAATGTCAGTGCCAGGGCGGGGCCAGCAGTAAGACACTGAGAGAGAGGGGCACACACATCTAACTGTGGTCCAGTTCAGGGCAGAATGGAGGAGAATCATGGAAAAACAGGAACAAGGTGCTGGGAGAGTCATGGGAGGAAGAGATTTCAAGGAACGCTTTCTGGAAGAGGTGGCCTCTGAACTGAATCCCTGAGAGACAGGACCGAGCAGTTAGTCAAAGAGCGAAGAAGAGATAAGGAAGACGATGATTAGATGATGAGACAAGGCCAGGTCAAGGAGAGACTGTAGGAGTGATGATGATATCTCCTATGTCCTCACAGGACTTTGTTCATGGTTCTGTCAAGTGCTGCGCAGGGGCCTTCATCATTTACACACCAATCTGCCCTTGCCGAGGGCAGTGAGCCCTGGCAGACTGGGACTAGGTTTATTCACATTTTTACGTTTCCCCAGCAATACCTAGTCTAGCATCTAGTAGGTGCTCAGTGAAGGTTTCTTGAGTGAATTCAGCTTATAGCAGTTGGAGAGGTTGAGGACTTGGGAAACATGTTGCTGCTGCTGCTGCTAAGTCACTTCAGTCGTGTCCGACTCTGTGCGACCCCATAGATGGCAGCCCACCAGGCTCCCCCGTCCCTGGGATTCTCCAGGCAAGAACACTGGAGTGGGTTGCCATTTCCTTCTCCAATGCATGAAAGTGAAAAGTGAAAGTGAAGTCGCTCAGTCGTGTCCTACTCTTCTCGACCCCATGGAATGCAGCCTACCAGGCTCCTCCACCCATGGTGTTTTCCAGGCAAGAGTACTGGAGTGGGGTGCCATCACCTTCTCCAGAGAAACATGTTGGTCACTGAGAAATCATTTTTTCTTAATTGACAAATCCAAATCCCAGTCCTTATCATGGGCTCTTGGCCCTGCATGATCTGGTCACGTCTCTGCTCCCATGTATTTCATATCATTTTCCTCATCATTTACTCCACTCAAAGCACAAGGTCATCCTTGAAGCCCATTTAAACCAAGCGGGCTTCTGTCTTTGCCATTTTTCTCTTTTCTAGGTCCAGAATGCTCTCCCCCTCCCCAGATATCCAAATAGTTCTCTCCTTAACTTCCTTGCGGCCTCTGCTCAAATGTCACCTCCCTCAAAGAGGCCTTCCCGCATACACCCTCCATCACTTTCCCCTCACTTAATATTTTTTTCAGAACATTTTTTATTCATGTCACTGACTGATATTATATATTTACTTGCCAATTGTCTGCCTCCCCAACTGGACTGTGTGCTTCTAAGGAAAAGAAACTTGTTTTTAGCTATTGTATCCCAGTGCCTAGAACAGAGCCTGATACATACTGGATGCTTACAAATTTATGTTGACTATATGAATGAATGAAAGAACATTCTTAAAAAGAACAGTTGTGGCAGAGTCATGGGGTCAGGGAGCCAGGTTGCCACATGTTGGTTAATCAGTGACAAGGTATGAAAATAAGCCCAGGGAGAGACAAATGCTCTTTCAAGAATTAAGGTCACACATAGAAAATAAACTGTTACCAAAGGGGAAAGAATGGAGGAGGGATAAATTAGGAGTTTGGAATTAACACATATACACTACTGTATATAAAATAGATAAACAACAGGGACATATTGTATAGCAGAGGGAACTACATTTAACATGTTGTAATAATCTATGGTGGAAAAGAATCTGAAAATATATATATATATAATGTGGAAATTGAAAAATGATACAAATGGACCTATTTACAAAACAGAAATAGATTCACAGACGGAGAACAGATTTACAGTTATCAAAGAGAATAACAGGGGTGTGAGGGAAATAAATTAGGAGTCTGGGATTAACATGTACAAACTACTACATGTAAAATAGGTAGACAGCAAGGACCTACTGTATAGCACAGGGAAGTATACTCAAGTATCCTGTGATAACCAATAATGGAAAAGAATCTGAAAAAGAATTTATATACTTATATAGAAAACTGAACCCCTTTGTTGTACAATTGATACTAACATAATATTGTAAACTATACTTCAGTTTTAAAAAGAAAAATTATATATACACATATAAAACTGAATCATTGTACTGATACCTGAAACTAACACAACACTGTAAATCAACTATATTTCAATAAAAATAAATTAAATTTTAAAAGAATCAAGGTCATAAAGGGAAGGATCAGTATGTGAACACCTTTGATAAACTGTGATGTGCCATGTAAATATATCTATTTCCTTGGCAGAACAAGCTAGGGAGAGATGAGTGGAGATGGGATCAAGTCTCTAAGAGGGGGTTAACCTTGGTAAAGTGGCGAAGCCTCTGCATGTGGCAGATATTAAGGCAATGTGACAGGGAGAGGGAGAGACAGGCCCAAAAGGACTGTCGATCATCCTTGTTCGTAAGAACCCACTCGTGAGACCATAGGCAACATGTGGGGGACTCGGTCTGCACTACTGCATAATGGCAGTGGGCAACCCTCACCAGGTGGAGGAGAAAGGCACCTTGACACAAAGCCCACAGTCACAGCCACCTTCCAGCCAGGTACATGCGCTGTCCCTCAGCGACTCCATTAAGTAGGTACTGATGGTCCCAATTTACCAAAAAGAAAATTGGGCTCAGATTCATCACACGGTAGAAAATGTCAGTACCAACTTGTTTTTAGTAATAGCTATGGTTTTGGTTTCTTTTAAATTTCTGATTATAAAAGTATTACATAGATGCTGAAAAGGCTAAAAAGAAGAAAATCAACCACAGAGACAGCTCACTGTTAACATGGTGTATTGCAGGTCAAGCATTTTTTCATGAATGTGCTACATGCTTTTTTAAAAAACAATGTTGAGGGCTTCCCTGGTGCCTCAGTGGTAAAGAATCCTCCTGCCAATGCAGGAGACACGAGTTGGATCCCTGATCCAGGAAGATCCCACATGCCACGGAGCAACATAAGCATCTTGGCCACAACTATTGATCCTGTGCTCTAGAGCCCAGGAACCACAACTACTGAAGCCTGTGTGCCTAGAGCCTGTGCTCTGCAACAAGAGAAGCCACCGCAATGAGAAACCCCCATTCACTGCAACTAGAGAAAAGCCTGAGCAGCAGCAAAGATCCAGCACAGCCAAAAATAAATAAATAATTTTTTTTTAAAGTTGAAATCACATTCCACATGCTCTTTTGTAAGTTTACATACATAATCTATAGCAATACATTGGAATTCATTTCCGATGTCCCTAAATTTTCATGGACATGATTTTGATTGGCTCTATATTATTGTCACTTGGATTACCCAATTCTATTCGGTTAATTATCCAGTTCTATTTTGTATGGCATTACAGGACATAAAATTTGGGGACCAGAAGTGTTTCAAAAATCCCAGTTTTTCATGGTATATATACCATATATTACATAATTCTTCCAATAGGATCTAGAACTACATCCTCAAATCAACACTAACATTTTGGCCACAAACCTAAGTAAGTATTCATAGTTCAGTTCAGTTCAGTTCAGTCGCTCAGTCATGTCAGACTCTTTGCGACCCCATGAATCGCAGCAAGCCAGGCCTCCCTCTCCATCACCAACTCCCGGAGTTCACTCAAACTCATGTCCATCGAGCCAGTGATGCCATCCAGCCATCTCATCCTCTGTCATCCTCTTCTCCTCCTGCCCCCAATCCCTCCCAGCATCAGAATCTTTTCCAATGAGTCAACTCTTCGCATGAGATGGCCGAAGTATTGGAGTTTCAGCTTTAGCATCAGTCCTTCCGAAGAACACCCAGGACTGATCTCCTTTAGAATGGACTGGTTGGATCTCCTTGCAGTCCAAGGGACTCTCAAGAGTCTTCTCCAACACCACAGTTCAAAAGCATCAATTCTTCAGCGCTCAGCTTTCTTCACAGTCCAACTCTCACATCCATACATGACCACTGGAAAAACCATAGCCTTGACTAGATGGACCTGTCTAAAAAAGTAATGTCTCTGCTTTTGAATATACTATCTAGGTTGGTGATAACTTTCCTTCCAAGAAGCAAGTGTCTTTTAACTTCATGGCTGCAATCACCATCTTCAGTGATTTTGGAGCCCCAAAAAATAAAGTCTGACACTGTTTCCACTGTTTCCCCATGTATTTCTCACGAAGTGATAGGACTGGATGCCATGATCTTCGTTTTCTGAATGTTGAGCTTTAAGCCAACTTTTTCACTCTCCTCTTTCACTTTCATCAAGGGGCTTTTTAGTTCCTCTTCACTTTCTGCCATAAGGGTGGTGTCATCTGCATATCTGAGGTTATTGATATTACTCCCGGCAATCTTGATTCCAGCTTGTGCTTCTTCCAGCCCAGCATTTCTCACGATGTACTCTGCATTAAGTGGACAAAAGATAAAGTGAACAAAATAGGCTTTTTCTTGGTTCAGGCCAGGTTTTGCAACCAAATGAGTGTGTTAAATCCACCAAAAAGCCTCTAATTTTCGGAGCTTTTTGGATTTCAGAATTGTGCACCTGTATCAGAATTGAAGCTGGCTGGTCCCACAGCATGGCCATGTTTCCCAACTGCTGTGACATTCTAGAATGGCGGCAGGATGAAAGGCATAGCCATAAAGCAAGGTTCTGGAGGCAAAAGAAGCCAAAAGGTGGTGGTGGGTTTCCTGGATCAGGGAGGGCTGCAGGCCTGGAGGTAGAAGCAAGGTCCTGAGGATCCTGTAGAGGAGTGCCTGGGGGAGAAGGAGGCCTGGGTGACTGACATCAGAGAGGCCTTGGTGCTGAGGCAAGGTGTAAGCTGTCACAGAGTGCAGGTCCAAAGCCCCTCAGTACATTTCTCACCCACCTATCCCCAGAAGCTCTACATGTCAGTGATAAGACCACAAAGGAGCCCCCTGGGTCTCCTGAGACTCTGGGAGGGAGGAAAGAAGGGTGGAGGGCTCAGAAGCAGCGGCTGTGGGAGAAGCAGCACTAGCTTGTTGATCTGGTGGAGACCGAGGGCAGTGGGCCCCGTTCTCCTTCCTGTGCCGGTGTCAAGTGTG
Source organism: Bos taurus (assembly GCF_002263795.3). NCBI lineage: Eukaryota > Metazoa > Chordata > Mammalia > Artiodactyla > Bovidae > Bos > Bos taurus. The sequence continues at coordinate 71,147,052 of NC_037328.1, read as the reverse complement.
GTTTGCTGTCAAGTGGTAGCAGGTTTAGCCACAGTCAAGGCAGGCAGTGGGGCGAGGCCCTCCGAGAGTGAGAGCAAGAGGCCCTGAATCTGACAGGTTATTTGCTAGAGCTGCTTTCAGCAGGGGAGCAGAATGAATGGTGGGGACTGGGGTTCTGGGTGGTGCAAGGCATGCTGGGAAATGTGGGTTTTAATTGGCAGTTGGGCAGTTTAGCCACAAGTTGGGGGCAGGGCGGGGTCGACAGAGTTGGGTGGGGGAGTGCAGGGAGGGTGGTAAGATGGAAACAGGGTGGAGCAATCTTTTTTTTCCTTACCCCATCAAACCAGAGGAAGCCTGACCTATCTGATCAACTGTTATCAGGTTGGCAATGAGTTCTGGAGTTGGGTATAGAGCCTTCACCACTCTGCAGGAGTCTCTTCCTCTCCATTGCTTCTTGCCATAGCTACCAACGTCAGTTGCACCAGTGAGGCAGTTCCCACACACATCTTGCAAATTCCCTCCTACAGGACTCTGCTGTCCTCTGCCAGGTTATCATCACTACCTTATTGGGGAGCAAGAATACTGGAGTAGGGTGCCATTTCCTTCTCCATTTCACTAATGATCACCTCCTCAAAACCTGTCCCAATTAATCCTCCCCTATGCAAAATGCCTCTAATTCCTCTGGAAGTCAGATTCCCAGGTAACAGAATTACCCAAACACAGCAGAAAGCTGTCTCCGAGCCCAGACACCTCATTCATGGGAGAAGCTGAGTACTCTGGGCCTCTGCCTAGAGTAATCAGTCATAAAAATTTACAGCTCTGTGAACAGAGGTGATAGCAGAGAGAGTAGGAAAGAAAGACATACATGAATATATAAGGACAAGGTCTTCTAAGTGCCTTTTAGTTCTCTCTGATAGCATCACCTTGCCTTTTCAAAAATATTTATTTTTGCCTGTGCTGGGTCTTCACTGCTTCATTTCTCTAGTTGCAGCAAATGGGGGCTACTCTCCAGTTGTGGTGTGAGGGCTTCTCTTGTGGATCACGGGCTCCAGGGCCTGCGGGCTTCAGTAGTTGCAGCGAGTGGACTAGTTAGTTGTGGCTCTCAGGCTCTAGATCACAGGATCGATACAACAGGCTTAGCTGCTCCATGGCATGTAGGACATTCACAGACCAGGGATTAAACTTGTGTCTCCTGCATTGGCAGGCGGATTCTTTACCACTGAGCCACCAGGGAAGCCCTCGCCTTGCCTTTTAATATAGATCAGACAACTCGCGTGAGTCTATAAACCCATGAAAGCTCCTCTGTATCACAGTGAACCTCAGTCGTTGATGCCCATAAGAAGGCTCTAAGTTATCAAGAACAGAGTAACATATAAAGAATTCTTGAAGTGACGCAAAGTCACTCAGTTTTGTCTGACTCTTTGCAACCCCATGGACTGTAGCCTACAAGGCTCCTCTGTCCATGGAATTTTCCAGGCAAGAGTACTGGAGTGGGTTGCCATTTTCTTCTCCAGGGGATCTTCCAGCTCAGTAATTAAAAGACAAAAATCCAATTATAAAATGGGCAAAGGATATGAACATACATTTCTCCAGAAGATAAAGAAATGTGTGATAAGCACGAGAAGACACTCAACATCATTTGTCATCAGGGAAATGTAACTCATAACCACAATCAGATACCACTTCACACCCACAAAGATGGATAAAATGAAAAAAGACAAATAACAAGTAGTGGCAAAGATGGAGAGAAATCAGGACCCTTACACACCACCTATGGGAATGCAAACTGATGCAGAAACTTTGGAAAAGTTTGACAGCTCCTTATGGAGTTAGCATAAGTAAGTAAGTAGAAGTTGATCAGTTGTGTCCGGCTCTTTGCAACCCCATGGACTATACAGTCCATGGAATTCTCTAGGCCAGAATACTGGAGTAGGTAGCCTTTCCCTTCTCCAGGGGATCTTCCCAACCCAGGGATCAAACCCAGGTCTCCCACATTGCAGGCAGATTCTTTACCAACTGAGCTATCAGGGAAATCAGCTATTTCATGCCTAGGGACTCCCCCAGAATGCAAACATATGTCCACAATAAAATCTTCATACAAGTATTCATCACAGCATTGTTCATGATAGCCAATAAGTGGGAACAACCCAAATATCCACTGAGGGATAAACGAATAAACAAAATACAATATATCCACACAATGAAACTCTGTGTTCTGTGTTCACTCAGTCACATCTGACTCTTTGTGACTCCATGGACTCTAGCCGGTCAGACTCCTCTGCCCATGGAATTGCCAAGCAAGAATACTGGAGTGGGGTGCCATTTCCTGCTCCACAGGACTTTCCCAACCCAGGGATCAAACACAAGTCTTTTGTGTCTCCTGCATTGGAGTTATGCTAACTCCATTAATAGCCAGATTCTTTACCACTAGAGCCACCTGGGAAGCCCCCAGTGCAATGCTGCTGCTGCTGCTAAGTCGCTTCAGTCGTGTCTGACTCTGTGAGACCCCAGAGACAGCAGCCCACCAGGCTCCCCCGTCCCTAGGATTCTCCAGGCAAGAACACTGGAGTGGGTTGCCATTTCCTTCTCCAATGCATGAAAGTGAAAAGTGAAAGTGAAGTCGCTCAGTCGTGTCCGACTCTTAGCGACCCCATGGACTGCAGCACACCAGGCTCCTCCGTCCATGGGATTTTCTGGGCAAGAGTACTGGAGTGGGGTGCCATTGCCTTCTCCAATGTAATGCTACTCAGCCATAAAAAAGAATGAAGTACTGATTCACGCTACAACATGAATGGACCTTGAAAACATTATACAAAGTGAAAGAAGTCAGTCGTGAAAGACCACATATTATGATTATTCTTATGTGAAATGACCAGAATAGGCAAATCTATAGAAACAGAAAGATTAGTAGTTACCTAAGTCTGGGGATTTGGGGAAAGTTGAGGAGAGACTGCCAATGGGTATGGAGTTTCCTTTTGAAATGATGACAGTGTCCTAAAATGGTTTGTGGTGATGGTTGCACAACTCTGTTAATATGCTTTTTAAAAGACATTGAATCATATATTTAATATGTGTTTAGTATATGAGTGATGCTGGGCTTCCTCAGTGGCTCATTGGTAAAGAGTCTGCTTGCCAATGCAGCAGACACAGGTTCTATCCCTGGGTCAGGAAGATCCCCTGGAGAAGGAAATGGCAACCCAATCCAGTATTCTTGACTGGGAAACCCCATGGAGAGAAGAAGCTGGCGGGCTATAGTCAATGGGGTCACAAAAGAGTCAGACATGACTCAGTGACTATACAACAAATATGAGTCATAGCTCAACAGATGTTTTATATAAAATAAATAAAACTAGAAAAAAACGGAATCTATAGTCTCCATTTCTTGTATAAGAATCTCATACAACTTAAGAATTTTTTAGGAAATTCCCTGGTAGTCCCATAGGCAGGATTTAGTGTTTTCACTGCCTCGGCCCAGGTTCAGTCCCTGGTTAGGGAACTAAAATCCTGCAAGCTGCACAGTGGGGAAAAAAAAAATTAGCCTGGATCTTGTGTGCACAGATGGTGTCACCTGGAACTTGAGAAGCTATAGGAGGGTGTCGGAGGCCTGACAATGGCCAAGAAAAAACTAGGAGGGCAGAAGTCCAGGAATGTATTCCATATAGCCAGCCAAAAACCTTTAAGGTTAAAAATAAAGCAAAACCATTTACCACTAACCTTAAGAAGATAAACATTATAAATGATGAAAAAGTTAACAGAGTGAGTACATCTTTTGTAAACATACAAAAGGAACTTGCAAACTTCTCAGAAGGCCTTTCCCTTGAACCTCTGCAGAAACAGCTGATTTCTCAGCAGTGTCATGAAAACGTACTAGTTAATGTTGATGAAGCCACAAGATTAATGCCTCAGTTGTAATGCATCAAAAAGATGAATAAATTAAATGTTTTATACAAAAAATCAGCATTAAAAAAATTAATGCTTAAATCGATACTTTCCAGTTATCTGGAAAATACATTTATGTAAAACACCATGTTTCCTGACTACTGCACTCTAAAGCAGATGGGATATAAGAGAAAATATCAACATCTTTTGTCTTGAAAAGATTATGCTAAGTGACAGAGTGACATAAACTTTTAACTATACTCTCTTAAATTTGAGCAGAGCTTCCCTTTGTAGCTTTTGAGTGTTTCATATATATATATATGATATATATTTAGCTTTTCGAAGTAAAAAGATTTCAATATTATTGAACTCTCCCTTTAACACCTGTTTATTTTATTTACTTTATAAATTTTATTTAGTTTTGGCTGTAATGGGTCTTGGATGCTGCATGGGCTTTTTTCCAGTTGTGACGAGCAGGAGCTACTCTTCTGGCTCCTTGTTGCAGGGACCTCTTGTTGCAGTCACAGGCTCTAAGGTTCTCAGGCTGAGTAGTTATGGTTCCCAGGCTCTAGAGCACAGGCTGAGTGGTTGTGGTGCGTGGGCTTATTGCTTCACAACTTATGGGGTCTTCCTGACCAGGGATCAGACCTACACTGGAAGGCTGATTCTTTACCACTGAGTCACCAGGGAAGCCCTAACACCTGTTTAAATGTTTTAAAGATTTTGAAGTTATAGATTTCTTACTTAAAATACAATTATTTGGGAATTCCCTGGAGGCCCAGTGATCAGGATTCTGTGCTTCTAATGCTGAGGTACATGTTTAATTCCTGGTCAGGGAACTAGGATCCCACAAGAAGATCATGAATATATATTAATGATATTATTATTGTGTGTTAATTATTATATTGTAAGTATAATGTAAAGACAAATATAAGTATACAAATACATATACGTTTAATATATAAATTAAATTAATTGTATGTTTCAGAACACTTTGGGCAGCTGGTATTCTTTGTTAAAGAGAAAGGGGCCCTCATCCTTTTGAGAGCAGAAATAATTTTTCTGTTTGGGAAAAAGAGGATTCTACACCTAGAACTTGGTTCTGTAATAGTCAATATTTGCTGGGCTATTTTTGAGGAGTGCTTCATATCCAAACTCCCTTTCTGTTTAGGAGAAACTTTTCTTGCACAGTCTTGGTAGGAAACAGAGCCATATCCCTTGGAAATTAGAACACAATTGCACAGTCCAGGCTCAACCATCTGAATCTGCACCAAGAACCATGGGTCTGGAGCAAGTGATGTAAAGAAGCTGACTGTTTCGGGGTGGCAGCCGCAGCTCGTGGTATCTGGAGCAGTAGTGGCCACAGCGCCAGGGACAGGGTTCTGCAGCTGCAGTGATGCAGCCTTCCAACCAGGCTGTCCCCGTGGCATGACCATGGGTTACAGCTGTCCACCTCTCTCTGGTGCTGCCCATTTGCTCTTCTGGATGGTCAGCCTTCACATTTGCATCCACCTTCGATCCTTCCAAGAACTTCGTTCCTGCTCAAGTGAGCCAGAATCAGTTTCTATTTCCTGCAGTCAGGAACTCTAACTCATTTTCCAAATGGGAAAAGAAAATACAGAAAAACTCTTAAAGTTGAAAAAGGTGATGGGCAAAGGAGAGAAGCAGGGGCATAAAGGAGACATTGGGGCTTCACTGATATCTCAGTTGGCAACGAATATGCCTGCAATGCAGGAGACCCCGGTTTGATTCCTGGGTCAGAAAGATCCACTGGAGAAGGGATAGGCTACCTACTCTAGTTTCTTGGGCTTCCCTTGTGGCTCAGCTGGTAAAGAATCCGCCTGCAATGTGGGAGACCTGGGTTCGATCCCTGGGTTGGGAAAATCCCCTGGAGAAGGGAATGGCAACCCACTTCAGTATTCTTTCCTGGAAAATTCCATCAACAGAGGAGCCTGGTGGGCTACAGTTCATGGGGTTGCAAAGAGTCAGACACAACTGAGTGACTAACAACCAACAAGGAGATATTGGGATTTGGAAAAGTAAAACAGGCTTTTTTCTGGAATTTGCATAAAGCAGTGACAGCAACAAGTCTTGTTAGAGTAAGACATTACCTGTAGCTGTGAGCAAAGCTGATGAATTCCCAGGGAAACCAGAACTGCAATTAAATTGGCACAAGTCAAAAATTATAACCCACCATCCTAGAAGGATGTCACTCAGGTGCTGTGTTGAGTTGCTCAGTCGTGTCTGACTCTTTGCGACCCAATGGACTGTAGCCTGCTCGCCTCCTCTGTCCGTGGGAATTCTCTAGGCAAGCATACTGGAGTGGGTAACCATGCCCTCCTCCAGGGGGATCTTCCCAACCCAGGAATTGAACCAGGGTCTCTTGCATTGCAGATGGATTCTTTACCAGCTGAGCTACCCAGGAAGCCTCACTCAAGGAACAGAGTGATAGAATTATTTTCAGATACAGTAGTGTCTTTTATTCTGAGATGATGTTTTTTGGTGGGTATACTTTAGGATAAGTTAGACCTGGAAACACATAACATAACAGGAGTAAAATGGAGGCCCCAAACTTGATAATAATACAGGAAAAACTGAAATATTTGAAACATGTAAAAAATATTAGTGAAAAAATTAATAACCAATACATTTTTATAGGTGAAATAATGTGAACCCAAATTTTAACAATAAGAATTGAGGGAGCTAGTTTATGGTTATGTGATAGAAATGTTTATAGTTTGGATTATAATTACTACTTAAGCTATCCTGAAACTACAATTCTATATTAAGTTTAATAACAAATACTATAATTGGAATTGTTAACAGAAAAATAATGCTCTCTGATATACTCTCTATAGTGGTTTATAGGTTAAATTTGGTAACACTGAATTTAAGGCCATTTCAATGAAATGATACTTTTTTCATCTTAGGATCCCTTCAATCATACAGATTAGCTGAATATAATTAACGGAAGTTTGTGAAAGAAACAGATCCATATAGGCTTTGTTCCACGTTAGGTTTCAGCAGAAATGAGCCGCTCTGTAGCTGTATGGCTTCTCTGAGCCTCTGTTTCCTCATTTGTTGATTATAATGGTAGCTACTTAATAGAATTGTTCTGAGAAAGCTAAATAAGTTAATACTGTAAGCTCTCAGAACAAAGCCTGATGTATTTTAGGGACTCAATAAGTGTTAGTTGTTTTTATTATGATTATTAGGTTTTTACTTAGGATAAAGTCAGATATACTTTCAATGGCTATGGAAAGGAAAGCAGGCTTGGGCAGCAGTTTAATTGAAACAAGATAACTTAAAAAACCCAAAAGGTGAGGAATTCTCAAAGGTGACCTAAATTTAGAAAAAAATAAAATAAAAAGAGCAGAAATGTTTAGAGGAGTGTGTGCATACGTGTGCTCAGTTTTGTCTGACTCTGAGACCTCATGGACTATAGCCCACCAGGGTCCTCTGTCCAGGGAATTTTCCAGGCAAGAGTACTGGAATAGGTGGCCATTTCCTTCTCCAGGGGTTAAAAGGAGGATCCACAGGAAATAAACTTTCTGCTTAGAAACCCATCACCAACAGCAGATGGCCCCCAGGGACATGCCACCATTATGCTTCTGGCAGCAAAGTCTGTAATGAGTGCAAAATGGCCCACAGGCAGCGGGAGCAAAGGTGTTTACGAAAAGCCTCTCTGAGTGACTTGTGAGTGGTGAGGATGTGGACATCCTGGGAGGAAACCAAGGAACCCTGCTCGGTAACCCTAGTAAGGGCTTTACTAAGGAAAACTCAACAACCAAGAGGGTATTGGGTTGTAGGTCACAAGGAGCGAAAGCTGAGGGTGGAAGGAAGGGAGAGATCCAGAAAGGATGTTGCGGTGGGAATTACCACAGCTCCCACAACAGATGCAGGAAATGGAGCAAAGCCTCTCCACGTCACAAAAGCGGCGTGGAGGCGAGATGCTGACAGGAGCTCTTCCTTGGGCTGGGTGGAAGTCCACACAGCTCAAACTAGACCGGGCGATATGCACTTTTAACCTGGGACAGAACGTGGGCTCTGGAGTCAGACTCCGGCCCCTGCCAGGTGGATGAAACTGAGCAAGTTCTGAGGCAACTCTGGGCCTCAGTTTCCTCCTAGGAAAGGTGTCTTGCACATGTCAAGAGCTCAGTAGACCTTAGCTGATATTATTGCTTGCTGACAATTTCATCTTCCAAAGAGCAGAGGAAGTAATAAGGGGAACTGCCACTCTGAACCTAAATTTGGCCAAAAGGAGGAATTGGTTGGCAGAGTGGAAGTGACAGGAACCTTGGGAAAGAGCAACTGTGTCTTCTTAAAGTTTGTGATAGAGAAATGCTAGGACACTGTTAAATGTGTTCCCTAGATTTTAACAATTAAAAGAATTGTTTTTCCATTTCCATGGCTTGAAACTTGAGAAAGATGCTCAAGAATTTGGTATATCTTCTTAAGAACATCTCCTTTACCTGTGAAATCTCAAATCAGTGAAAAAGGAGAAGGGACTTAAAGAGATCACACAGTTATATATATATATATATATATATATAGGTTTGCTTATTTGATTGTGAGAGAAAGTAAGCCTAAGATGGACAGGGCAGAGCAAAAACAATGATGAGTACAAGAAGGTGGAACAACTGCCTGATGTGCTTTTGAGAAAGTGAAAGCCTCTCGTGAATTGAGGCCTGTAAAGTGCTTCATAAAGTCATATTCGAAGCAAAAAAGGGATACGATAATTGTGGTCAATGTTGTCATGTTGGTGGGTGACAGAGAGAAAGAGGAACTTAATTTGTATTTTGCTTCTGTTTTCTGTGTCACAGGGAATGTTCTTAGAACAGAAAGGCCCAGAGGAGAAGTTTATCCGAGGTGAAAGGGAAAATTGTAAAAGACACTCCCAGTGTTTCTCTATGAATTCCAAGAATCTAACCAGACAAATTACTTTCCAGAGTATCAGGAGTCTTCCAGTTGAATTATCCTTGAGGCATTGTCTAAATGACAAACCTCTGGAGACAGACACTTATTACAATTTTCAAAACAATGAGCAAATTCACTTCCACATATGACAGCCATTGAATTTATTGCCGGTCCCAGAACCAAAATGGAATATTGATGAGATGGCTCATGGGCACCTCAAAAAGGCAGTCGTCACTAGGAGGCTAAAGAATATTTCTGTCCCTGCCATTTTGTCCCCAAGGAGGTTTTTCAATACTAGCAATTGAAATAAATAATACCAACATAGGTTAATTTTCATCAGGAATGTGTTTTCTGGAACAAACACCATCAAATCAATTTAATTTCTTGATCAAGATGATCAAGTATCAAGTGATGATGAGTGTCTTTCTATGACACTCATTTGCAACATCTCCATATTTATCCATTTTTATTTTATTTTAAAATAAAATATGCTTTATTCAACTGAAATATTTTTCACTAGAATCAATTCTTTTATCCGACTGCCAATGCAGGGGACACGGGTTCAATCCCTGGTCTGGGAGGATCCCATGTGCGGTGGAGCAGCTAAGCCCGTATGCCACAACTCCTGAAGCCTGCACACCAAGAGCCTGTGCTCTGCTGCAAGAGAGGCTACCGCAGTGGGAAGCCTGGGGACAGCAATGAAGAGTAGCCCCACTCACCATGACTAGAGAAAAGCCTGCGCAGCAACAAAGACCCAGTGCGGCCAAATAAATAAATACATAATTTTAAAGGATCAGTTATCTTCCATTTATACTTTAAAATTTAGTTTTGTCTCATGTCTTGGTTTCTTTATCTGTATCAGGTCTATATCAAATTTTACTAAAATATCTGCCATGTTCAGTGACATTGTGATTTTCCCACTATCCCCCGTCCATTTCCTAATTCCTGGTGAGTACCCCAACTTTTGTCTGGGAACCATATATCCACCAGCCAATGCAGGAGATGTGAGGAAAACTAACCGCATCCATCACTGGCTTAAGAAAGGACCATGGCTCAAGTCAGGGGTCATCAGCAAAACCTCAACTCCAGTGAACTGTTATTGCAGGGGGTAGGATGTGACTTAATTCAGGTCAGTTGGAAAAAGACTGTCTGGTTCTGGTCTGGTCTGATTTCTGGTAGGGCCGAGTTCCAGTCCTCCCTTCTCTGGAGGCCCAGGGAAAAGTCCCATAATGCCTGGGTATCTGTAGGTGGCAGGAGACGTCTGTAAGGCCACCCCTTTCGCCCCTCCTCTCCCGGCTCCTCCCTCTTCTTCTTTCAACCTGGATTCCTTTCCTCCCTTGAAATCTTTGATGTTAGTACTTGGATCTGAAGTTCTGTGTCTCTATAGGAGGTTTTCTGAGAGACTGTATTCTTGTATTTAAGGGCTTCCCTGGTGGTGCAGAGGTTAAAGCATCTGCCTGCAATGTGGGAGACCTAGGTTCGATCCCTGGGTCAGGAAGATCCCCTGGAGAAAGAAATGGCAACCCACTCCAGTATTCTTGCCTGGAGAATCCCATGGACGGAGGAGCTTTGTGGGCTACAGTCCATGGGTCGCAAAGAGTTGGACACGACTGAGCGACTTCACTTGGGGAAAGCAGTTCTCTTCTCTTCCATTGACTAGTATGATATGAAGATGTGAAGCTGGGAAGCACTGCAGCCATTTTGTTGCCATGAGGTAGAATCCTGGTAGAGGGCTAAGCCACCACATACAGGACGACAGGACCTATAGGCCTCCGTGGAAACTGAATGGAAGCCCTGATTAAATTACATCTGAACGAGCTAGTTATGGATTTTACTATTATACAAGCCATTAAATCCCCTTCCACTGCCCCTTTTTAGCCAGTTCAGTTGAACTTTCTGTTCCTTGCAACTGAAAATGCTTTAAGTGGTACACCCACTGTGGATTTTCCTTTACAGCCATTGTTTCGATCAAGTCCAGATTTTCTTACTCAAATTTTACAGGCCTTAATTTCATCTAGAAGATTTTTATTTTTTAATTTTTAGGTAAAAACAAATTTTTAAATGTTTCAGTATAAGCAGTTGTCTGTTTCATTTTCTGTTGATTGTGTCTAACAGAGATATTCATAATTAATTAGATTAAAAGTTAATTTATATTTTCAGTTCAGTTCAGTCACTCAGTCATGTCTGACTCTTTGAGACCACATGAACCAGCTCGCCAGGCCTCCCTGTCCATCACCAACCCCCAGAGTCCACCCAAAACCATGTCCATTGAGTCAGTGATGCCATCCAGCCATCTCATCCTCTGTCGTCCCCTTTTCCTCCTGCCCTCAATCTTTCCCAGCATTAAGGTCTTTTCCAATGAGTCAGCTCTTCACATCAGGTGGCCTAAATATTGGAGTTTCAGCTTCAACATTGGTCCTTCCAATGAACAACCAGGACTGATCTCCTTTAGGATGGACTGGTTGGATCTCCTCGAAGTCCAAGGGACTCTCAAGAGTCTTCTCCAACACCACAGTTCAAAAGCATCAATTCTTCGGCGCTCAGCCTTCTTTACAGTCCAACTCTCACATCCATACATGACCACTGGAAAAACCATAGCCTTGACTAAATGGCAAAGTAATGTCTCTGCTTTTGAATATGCTATCTAGGTTGGTCATAACTTTCCTTCCAAGGAGTAAGCGTCTTTTAATTTCATGGCTGCAGTCACCATGTGCAGTGATTTTGGAGCCCAGAAAAATAAAGTCTGACACTGTTTCCACTGTTTCCCCATCTATTTCCCATGAGGTGATGGGACCGGATACCATGATCTTAGTTTTCTGAATGTTGAGCTTTAAGCCAACTTTTTCACTCTCCTCTTTCACTTTCATCAAGAGGCTCTTTAGTTCTTCTTCACAATCTGCCATAAGGGTATGGTTAGCAAAGGTGAAAGAAATGGGAGTGTGAATTAGGACTTTGGGATGAACATATGTATGGTGTAGTTTAGTCACTACTTAGTGCCTGACCCTTTTGTGACCCCAAGGACTGTAGCCTGCCAGGCTCCTCTGTCCATAGGGTTTCCCAGGCAAGAATACTAGAGTGGATTGCCATTTCCTTCTCCAGGGGATCTTCCCAAAGCATGGATTGAACCCACAGCTCCTGTGTCTCCTGCATTGTAGGTGGATTCTTTACTACTGAGCCACCTGGGAAGCCCTAACATATGTATACTACTATATATTCATAGGTATATTACTATAGATAACCAACAAGGACCAACTGTATAGCACAGAGAACTAAACTCAATATTTTGTAATAATCAATAAGGGAAAAGAACCTGAAAAGGAATATATACATATATATATATGAAACTTAATCACTCTGTTGTACACCTGAAACTAACACAACATTGTGAATCAACTATTTACCTCAATTTTTAAAATTTATTAAAAATAAAATAAAGTTATTGTTCCACTGTTTTTAAAAAAGATACATACTGAAGTACTTAGGGGCAGAATGTAATGATGTCTTAAAATATACTTTTAAATATTTTAGCAAAAATTAATAAAGTGAACTGAATGGGAAAAAATTCTTGCAGAACACACTGAGCACACGGAGGGGAGCAAAGACAGTAGGTAAAGGTCACAGTAAACATCAGGTCTCCTAGGCGAGGAAAGGGACCACCAACAGCATTGTTCTCAGCGTTTCCTTCCTGTTTAGGTTCCAGCTTGGATGCCCTTTGGGACGGTAAGTTTCTGAAAAACTGATGTCTTTATCAGGATGTCCCCTGGGGCGTCAGACTGGAGGGTAAGGCAACTAACTGAAGGGCTCTCCCATGGAGGAAGGAGAGAGGTTCTGGCGGGCCAGAGGAGATGCTGGAAGAGGCAGATTTCAACGGGATGAAAGGCAAAAATAGAGCTGATTCCTTGGGGAAGCAGTGAAATTCCCAGCTCTGGAAGCATCAAACACAGGCTGGAAGACTTGGGAGTGCTAGCCTGGATGTTTTCTACAGTCTCTTTCAGCCTCACTTGCCAGGACCCAGGGAAAGGAGAGAAGGGTCTGGAAGTGGTGAGGGCAGGATAGGGCTTCAGGGAAAGGGGCCTGGACCAGGCACTAACTGGGCTTGGCCTCGAGCTCATTCTCCGGCTTCCCTCCTGGGACACTGCTTCTCAGTGCTGCTTCCTGTCTCTCACAATCTGGAGAAGCTAATTTCCTTCAGTGGCTGATCTCATTTGATAAGTAAGGGAGGGGAGCCCAAGCCAAGCCATCACAAGGCATTTCTTGAGCAGAAACAGGGAGATCAGTCTTGACAGTTTCTACCCCCATCCTGGTCAGTCTCCACAGGAGGGAGGACTAGGAGAGAAGCTGCAAGTCAAATTACTGCAGTATTTGTTTTGAGCTTTGCAAATACTCCATGCAAAACTGGCAAAGAACAGTGATCAGCATGTTTCCTAGTTCTGGTGAGGACAGAACAGTACAGTTCAGCCCAACACACTGGACCCCAGGGTCACTCTGTGCTGGGCTTAGATGGAATACAAAGATGAATGTATGCTTTTCCTTCCCTTAAAGTATTCAAAACCTTCAATGGCAGAAAAAAGGCAAAAAATAAATACATAAAAATAAGAACTCACTGCAAAATATACTTGATTCTGAATTGCCAGGAGAGAATATGGAAATATGGAATCTCCCAGAAATACTTAACCAACAGATTGTATGCTGTATTCATTCTTATCCATCTGGGGTAGTTTAGGTGCAACCTCAGGTGAGGGATAGGGAAATGGCCTAAGACCACTGACCCTTTGGTGATCCTGTCCAGACCCAGAATTCTAGAGGCAAATCTTCCTATCAGTTTCCCTAGGCCCAAGATAAAAAAGACACCCTTCCTCTCACAGAGGGCTAAAAGCCAAGTCTCCAGAAATAATCCCACTGGGTTCTGTCCTGACTTGTCTCTCCTATAACCCTCAAGAATCCAGTGTGTCCCAATACCAGATTCTGTGCCCATGAAACAGAAGCCAAAGTGCTCTCATAACAAATGATGTTTTGGAAGCATTCTATTGTTCATAAAACCTTTTCGTATCATTATCTTACTTGACTCTCTCAACTCTGTAAGGTAGTTATAGAGAGAACTATCAATATCCATTTGCAGATGAGAAAGCTGAGGCTTGAAGGTAAGTGACTTGCCCCAAACTTGCCCCAAACACAGCAGTCCAATCAAGCATATGGTCCCATGTGCTTTCTACTGCACCACACCACCTCCACTGTGATAAGCCAGGGTGGCCATGCTGGGTAAAGGCATTACAACTGCGGATTTGGGGAAAACATGGAGACGGTATTAGGATCGTGGTCTTTTGGGACCTTTGCAAAACTGTCCCCCATCACTGTGCCTTGATCTCTAACTCCACAAGTTCTGCCCCCAGGTATTCCTTCCCACCGTGGCATGCAGGCGTAGGCCATTACAGGCCAGACTGCAAGGGTGGTGCCTCTGTTCTCATCCTTTCCAGGCAGAGGATCACAAGTGAATGGGACAGGACGATGTGTAAGAGAGAGCCAGAGGCCTTTGAACAGAGGTAATTGGTAATCTAATCTGAAAATGATGTCCCTGGAGAGGCAAGGAGCTCAGGAAGCCAGACAGCTTGCTCCTCCCTCACACTGTATCTCTTCTTCCCAGAGTGACCCGGTCAAGGAGGTGAGTATCTACATGGACCCATAAAGCATTGTGGTGGGAAGCTGGAGGAAAGAATGGAAAAGGAAAGCTGGAGGAACTAGAACTTTCATTAGCAAAAGCAGAGGACAAAGAAATAGGAGAAAGGGATTAAAAAACAAACAAAAAGGTCCTCAAAAGTATTAAGAGCATCCTCCTCCCTCCAGAAGAAAAGATTCTGTTAGCTTTACAGAAAAGACTGTGGCTCAACCCACGGCAGCTTGTGGGTTTAGCTCTGAAATGGGACGAGGAACTAGTTAACTTTTTCCGGTCTGTATGGGTTTCCTTCTATGAGCTCCTCCCCACAAGGCACTCCACCCCACCCCACCCAACCCTTCCCTGAGAATCTGAAGTGTGGCGCTGCTGCCCCCTGGCGGGAGAATGCTACAAACCCAGGGAGCCAGGTGCCTTCGGGGGATGGCCCCTTTCCACACCCAGGGTGGAAGAGGGAACTCTAAGGAGCGGGCAACAAAACGGAATATTTTAATGCAGACTGACACTAAAAATCAATCTTTGCGGGAAATATCTGAAACATCTGACTTAGAATCAGTATATAGGTCTGCTGCTGCTGCTAAGTCGCTTCAGTCGTATCCGACTCTGTGCGACCCCATACACGGCAGCCCATCAGGCCCCGCCGTCCCTGGCATTCTCCAGGCAAGAACACTGGAGTGGGTTGACATTTCCTTCTCCAATGCATGAAAGTGAAAAGTGAAAGTGAAGTCGCCCAGTCGTGTCCGACCCTCAGCGACCCCATGGACTGCAGCCTTCCAGGCTCCTCCATCCATGGGATTTTCCAGGCAAGAGTACTGGAGTGGGGTGCCATTGCCTTCTCCGATATAGGCCTGCTAAAAGAGGTTAAAAGAAAACTAACAACTATGTAGATCATTGCTTTCCTAATTAGAATCAATAAATGACTTAAAAAAATAAATAAGGAGATCAAGGTAGAACAAGGGGGAGAGTATTGACTTGAGACAGAAAGCTTTTGATGAGCGTAGACTACCAATCTTCTCCCTTTGGGCTATTTGAAATGTATTAACTTTCCTAGACCACGGTGTAGTACTTCCTAGAGCACAAAGCAGGGTTAAAACTCAACATTCAGAAAACTAAGATTATGGCATCCGGTACCACCATTTCATGGCAAATAGATGGGGAAATAACGGAAACAGTGACAGTCTTTATTTCTCTGGGCTCCAAAATCACTGCAGATGGTGATTGCACCCGTGAAATTAAAAGATGCTTGCTCCTTGGAAGAAAAGCTATGACCAATCTAGACAGCATATTAAAAAGCAGAGACATTACTCTGCCAGCAAAGGTCTGTCTAGTCAAAGCTATGGTTTTTCCAATAGTCATATATGGATGTGAGAGTTGGACTATAAAGAAAGCTGAGCACCAAAGAATTGATGCTTTTGAACTGTGGTGTTGGAGACTCTTGAGAGTCCCTTGGACTGCAAGGAGATCCAACCAGTCCATCCTAAAGGAAATCAGTCCTGAATATTCATTGGAAGGACTGACGCTGAAGCTGAAACTCCAATACTTTGGCCCCCTGATGCAAAGAACTGACTCATTGGAAAAGACCCTGATGCTGGGAAAGATTGAAGGCAGGAGGAGAAGGGGACGACAGAGGATGAGGTAGTTGGATGGCATCACTGACTCGATGGACATGAGTTTGAGCCAGCTCCGGGAGTTGGTGATGGACAGGGAGGCCTGGCATGCTAAAGTCCATGGGGTCACAAAGAGTCGGACACGACTGAGTGACTGAACTAACTGACTGACGGAGAGCACAGTGTTCATTGTGTTTTTTGCTGAAAAACATCTTCAAAGATGACATTGTTAAGAGAGTAGTGTTCAAAATCTTCAACTTACCTTCTCTCACGTTTTGCTCCAAAGTCCACAGATTGTCCCCAACCCACCTTTCCAGCCTTGCCTCCCACTAGACTTCAGTGCACAGGTTGTGCTCCCTTCAAACTGAATTCTTCACTGCTCCCAAACCCTCCCTATTTCCTTCCCATTGTCATTTCACTGTCAGGGCTTCTCTCCTATCCTTCCCACTACTCATCTAGCTCTGTGAATAATGTGCATTACACAGATACAAAACTAAGAAATAAAAACTGGCAAAAATAGAACAAGAACAGATGTGTTTTTAAAAAGCCAATAACTTCTTCATTATGTTTTATGTCTTTTGAATTTTGTACAATGTGCCTATACTGCATATTCAAAACAAATTAATTAAATGGCTTTTTTCTTAATAAGAAAAAAATAGATTAGAAATACTGGAAATATACTTTTTATTCAATGACTTTACAAATTTAGCAAACAGGAGCACAAAAAGAAAGTTTGTTAATTAAAATACGACAGAGTCAACCCTACAAAAAACACTTTTTAAGTAAAAAAAAGAAACAGCAGCCAAGTGACATAGAGACTAGCTTGAGTCTCTAATCCAATCTCTTTAAAAAATTTCATAAGAAAATAATTGAGAGAATTTTGAAGAAGAAATTTTGAAAATTAATTCATGTGTATATCTTCATGAGAAAGAATGAAGTTGGGCCCCTACCTTATACCCTAAACAAAAATTATCTCCAAATGACCATAGGCCTAAACGTAAAACCTAAAACTAAGACTCTTAGAAAAAAACAAAGGAATAAATCTTTATGATCTTGGATTAGGCAATGGTTTCTCGAATATGACACCAAAACTTCAACTGATAAATAAGAAATAGATAAATTTGACTTCATCAAGGTAAAAAATGTTGTACTTCAATAGTGAAGTCGCTCAGTCATGTCCGACTCTTTGCGGGTCCGTGGACTATAGCCTACCAGGCTTCTCCATCCATGGGATTCTCCAGGCAAGAATACTGGAGTGGGTTACCATTTCCTTCTGCAGGGGATCTTCCCAACCCAGGGATTGAACCCGGGTCTCCCGCATTGGAGGGAGTTGCTTTAACCTCTGAGCCACCAGGGAAACCCCTGTACTAGGGCACCATTATTCCAGGGTATATAAAGAACCTCTACATTTCAACAATTAAAAGACAAATTTTCTTATTGAAAAATGGGCAAATAATTTGAATAGATGTTTCTCTAAAGATCTTGTATAAATGCACGTAAGTACATAAAAAGATATTCAACATTATTCAAAAAACACAAATTACTACTTCATATTCACTAGGATAGCTATAATTTTTTTAAAAAAAGAAAAAAAAAAAAAAGAAGCATTTGTGAGGATTTGGAGACACTGTAACCCTTATACACCACTAGTAGGAATGTTAAAATGGTGTGGTCACTGTGGAAAACAGTTTGGCCCCTCCTTGAAATTTTAAATATAGAGTTACTGTATTATCCAGCAATTCTATTCCTAGGCAATGCCACTGAAGGACATTGAAAGCATATTTTCATGCATAGGTTTGTCTAAAAATATGGATACAAATGTTCATAACAGCATTAGTAGTAATAGCCAAAAAGTAAAGACCAAAATGTCCTTCAACTGATGAATGGACAAACAAATGCAGTATAGATATGTGGAATATTATACAGCCATAAAAAAGGAATGAAATTTGACACATGCTACAACATGGATGAACCTTGAAAAAAATTATGCTAAGTGAAAAAGGCAAGACAGAAAAACTCATGTATCACATGATTTAATTTATTTGTAATGTCCAGAATAGGCAAATATATCAAGATAGAAAGTAGGTTACTGGTTGCTAGGGAACTGGGGAAGGGAGGAATGGGAAAGGACTGCTGATGCGTATGGGATTTCTTTTTGCTGTGTTGAAAATATTCTGTGCTTAGATAGTGGTGATGATTATATAGCTTTGTGAATAAACTAAAAACCACTGAATTGCATACTTTGGTGAATTTAATGGTATGTAAATTATATCTCAATAAAGCTATAAAAATAGTTGAAAGTTTTTTAGAATTGAAGAAAAATATGAGTCTCCATATGAAACGTACATGGTGAGTATCAAGCAAGATAAGTAAAAATAAATTCACATCTGGTTACATTGAAGTGAAATTGTACAATAATAAGTATAAAGAAAAAGGTTTAATAGCCATCATGGAAGAAAAGATTACTATACAGAAGAGACGATTAGACGGACAGCAAATTTCTTATCATGCCAGACAACAATGCTATTTTCAAAGCGCTGAGGAAAAGGAATTGCTAACTTAGAATTTGTTTCACTAGTCAAACTCATTCAAGCATTAGGGCAAAATGAAGACATTTTCTAGACATTCAAAGAGAAAGAGAGTCTCAGTAAAAGACACCTGTTGAGTGCCCAGATACTGGTTTCTAAATGTCATTCCCCGCTAAAAGAACCAGGCTTCTTGATAAAACAATTGATTTCAGGTCTGAAAAAGTTCCAGAGGAGCCTAGGACATTTTGTTATGCTAGAAATTTATTTCATGTAAAAAAGATGACATATGGAGACTTCTCTGGTGGTCCAGTGGCTAAGACTCCATGCTCCCAGTGCAGAGGGCCGGGTTCGATCTCTCGTCATGGAAGTAGATCCCACGTGGTGCAATGAAAACTGAAGACCTGGCGTGATGCAACTAAGACGGAGAGCAGACAAATAAGTTTTTTTTTAAAAGATGACACATGTATAAGGTTTCCCATTGCAGTGTATCTGTAATAAGGAAAGACTGGAAATAAACTAAATGTTCATCAGTAAAGATTGGAAAAATAAATGATGGGTTGTTCATACAATGGATACCACAAATTCGTGTGAAAGAAGTCTGCATGGGGATGCAGAGAGATAGCCCTGGAACTAGACTGCCTAGACCAGAACCAGACTCTGCCATATCCCAGATCTGTGACCTTGAGCAAGTTATTTAAACTCTCCGTTGCCTCAATTTCTTTATCTAAAAGAGGGATAATAACATTACTTATCTCATAAGATGGTTCTAAGCTTGCTGAAAATGAGTTCATCATAGATAAATCGAAAGAATTCCTATATCCCCATAATAACTAATGAAAAAATGTAATGAGGAACTAATTTCATTCTCAATTTTAAAAGACAGACACCTTATATAAGGTATATAATATAAAGAAAGAATATTTCTTTCCTACTAGTAAGATTTCCATCCATTTGAAAGGAGCTCTATTGGTTAACAAACATTCCTAATTTCTCTGCCTCTTTACTTCTTTTGCCTCTTGGAGTACTAAGTGTTATTAAGTAGTAAATTTCAGAAGAATAATCTGGACATGCTAGGTTCGTTTCTATTTTCCTTCTTCTTGGAGAGCAAATTGCTGGTGGTGTCCTGTACATAGCTATATCTATGAGATCTTTTGTATAAATCTTTTGAATGCCTACTAATATTTGGTACCAAGAACTTGACTATCTGACCTAAAACTACATTCTCTAACCTGGTCTCCATCAGTGAATCATAGTATTTTTTGTCTCCTAAGTACTTCTCCTTTATTTCTCAATTTTTTCCAAATCCAAGTGGAGAACCCTATCCAAGTATCACACCCTCAAAGATAATACTGAAGGTCATAAAAGATGACAAGATATACCATGATCATGGATGAGAATACACTTTATCATAAAGTTTTTTTAATATCGGTTCTTCCCTAATCTGTTAATTAAACATGTATATTGATTTATATTTTCTCACATCACAATAGAATTTTCAGGTAACTTGACAGGTTAGATATAACATTTACGTGGAAGAACAAAGGACCAAGAAAAACCAAAACAATTTTTAAAAATCACAAGGTTAAGGAACTTACTCTTTCAAAAATGAAGATTGACAATAAAGTGAGAATAACTACGACTATATGGTATAAGCCTATTGTAGAGATATAAACCAAAGGAATAGAAGAGGGAGCCCTCAAACTCATTATGTACGTATGAAAACTTGGTAAGTGATGAAGGGGATATTATTGCGAATCAGTGGAAGAAAGCATAAGCTATTTAATAAATAGGACTAGGATAATAAGTTAATTGTATTTTTTAATAATAAAATTTCTACTTTCTCCAAAACAAAAAATTCTCAATAAAGACCTATATTAAAAATGTGAAAACACTCTTTCTTCCTTTGGATTACAGATGTGGACAAGAAGTCTGAAAATATCTTTTCTGTCTTTCATAGCCTTTGATATGCATTTGTCACAATGTTGTCCACCAATACCTTCCCCGTGTCAGGAGGCCTATGTCTAACAAGCCTTCGGGGCCAGAGGTGCAACATAGAGAGAGAAACCAACCGTCTACTGGATGACTGCTGTGAGCCTCTTTCAGGTAGCCTACCTATGAGCAGGCTCTCAGGGAGGACCACAAAGCCTGGTCTACAAATTTTCTGAATTATTGGACTGTTTTTCATGCATTACTCATGCCAGCAAGGCTAAAATCTTAATTATAAAGATGGCTTGCTCAGATGATTCTGATTCCTCCATACTCCTCTGTAAATGTGTGCGGTCACAGGAAGTGTGTAGTCCCTCTCCTGTACACAATGCATAGTGTGTCCAGCTGTGCCTGGCCTGAGCACACTTCCTCAGGGAATGGTCAGCGCCTGTGGTACCACACACATGACCTGCATTGCCTTATACCTGCAGGGTGAAATATGCCTGTACCATTATCTGTGGGGTTTGACCTTGACTGCTTCATAAACAGAAATATTGCTAGTGAGAGTAAATTGGGCCAAATGTCTTCATAATTAATTAGGCAATACCTAACAAAGGTGAAGATGAGTATAACCTATAGAATGCCATTTCTAGTAATATATTCTAGATAGACTATAGCATGTGTACAGAACGCATTCAAGCTTTGTTTGTAATAATAAAAAATTGGAAATAACCCATTCATCAACAGAAGAATGAATATATGTAGTATATTTGTAAGATGAATACTGTAGAGAAATCTAAAATGAGTTAACATCTCTCTGTTTAGGTATGGATAAATCATAAGGATATAGCATTACAGAAGGATGTGAACAGTATTATGATATGTATGTACATACATATATAGTTTTTAAATATGCAAAACAATGGTAAACTTTCATGGAATCATGTATATGTAGACAAGTATAAAAATAAACATGGGAATGAGAAGTCTTAGATTCTGGAAAGGAAAGGAATCAAATCACAGGCAAGGGAATACAGGGGCTTCAACTGTATCTATAATATTTTGTCTCTGGGGAAAAATTATCTTAAGCACATATGGCAAAATGTTAAGATTTGTTAAAGCTAAACAGTAGGTGTTTGCTGTTATTCTCTTTATTATTCTGCTTATTTAAAAAATGTCAAAATTACACAGGAATAGTCATAAGATAGAGAAAGCTTCAAGCATGTGCCTGCAGAAAAGGGTGTGGGAATCAAATCAGTGGAGTTGCAGAAGCCCAAGGATACGGAGAAACGAATTTAAAGTTGGTTGGAAGCTATTCATCAGAAAGGAGAAGGTTCAAAACAGTATTGTATCCAGATCCTGAACTCACCTCATCCCATGGGCACAAGAGATCTACAACTACATATGGAATAATTCACTCAGTAGGAGATCTGAAAACTGGATGAATAGAACTTATACACAAAGGCTAAAATGACAGCATCGAGACAGGTCATAGAGGCAGAGAGACGGGCTCATCAAGGGAAAACGCACACCCCAGCGGCAGTGATCCTCACTCAGAGGGATCACAAAGGTATGAGTCTTTTCCCCAAGGAGCAAGGGATTGTAACTCCACGTCAACCCTTAGATCCTACATTGGAGAGAAAGGTCAGTCAAGCACCCCAAACACTTGGCTTTGAAAAACCAGTAGAAAATATGTTCAGGAAAATTCTAGAAATTCAGGTAATGGAAAACCCACTTTTCTCCTGTTTTTTATTTAATTGAAGTATAGTTGATTTACAATGTTAACTACTGCTATACAGCAAAGTGATTCAGTTATACCAATATATACACATTATTTTTAAAGTATTCTATCAGAGGATATTGAATATATTTCTCTGTGCTGTATAATAGGACCTAGTTGTTTATCCATTCTATTTATAAAAGCTTACATCTGCTAACCCTAACCTCCCACTCCATCTCTCCCCCAAACCCCTCCCGCTTGGCAACCACCAATATGGACAGTGCATGTGTGTGTGCTCAGTCGTGTCTGACTATTTGTGACCACATGGACTGTAGCCCGCCAGGCTCCTCTGTCTGTGGAATTTTCCAGGCAAGAATACCAGAGTGGATTGCCATTTCCTTCTCCAGGGATCTTCCTGACACAGGGATCAAACTTGCATCTCCTGTGGCTCCTGCATTGGCAGGCAGATTCTTTACCACTGAGCCACCTGGGAAGCCCTCCAATCTGGAAAATCCATTTTTAAAGGGCTCATGCACAGACTCTACCCAAAAAACAGTGCAAAATTACCAGATTGAAAATCGCATGGACCACAGGTGTAGCCACTATGGAAAATAATATGGAAATTCGTCAAAAAATTAGGAATAGAACTACTGTATGACCCAGCCATTCCATTTCTGGGTATTTATCTGAAGAACATGAAAACATGAATTTGAAAAGACATGAAAGTTGTTCAGTCATGTCTGACTCTTTGCAACCCCATGGACTGTAGCTCCCCATGCTCCCAGCCTCCTTTGTCTATGGAATTCTCCACGCAAGAATACTGGAGTGAGTAGCCATTCCCTTCTCCAGGGGATCTTTCTGACCCAGGGATCAAACCTGGGTCTCCTGCATTGCAGGCAGATTCTTTACCATTTGAGTCACTAGGGAAATGCACACTGTATGACCCAGCTATTTCACTTCTGAGTATTTATTTAAAGAACCTGAAAACACAAATTTGAAAAGATGTATGCACCACTAAGTTCACTGTAGCATTATTTACAACAGCCGAGATATGGAAACAAGTATTCACTGAAGGATGAGTGGATAAAGAAGGTATGGTATATATACAATGGCATGCTATTCGGTCATAAAAGAAGAATGAAATCTTGGCATTTGTGACAACATGAATGGGCCTTGAAAGTATTATGCAAAGTGAACTAATCAGTTGGAGAAAGACAAATATCATATGATTTCACTCATATGTGGAACCTAAAAAAACAAAATGGATGAACAAACAAGATGAAATAAGAATAGATTCACAGAGAGAGAATAGATTAGTGGTTACCAGAGAAGAGGGTTAAGGGGTAGGCAAAGTGAGTGAAGGGGGTCAACTGTATGGTGATAGATGGCAGCTAGACTTGTGATGGTGATCACTTTGTAATGAATACAGATGTTGAATTATTACATCTGAGGCTTATACAATTTTTAGATATTAAAAAAATAAAATTGGGTGGAAGAGAGAAATCAACTTTACATCTGGGACATGAACATTGCCTGAGATGTTTTAAAATAATAATGAACAATATTTGGAAGACTTGGTAAAACGCAATTTGCTACAAATTCTATAAATAGGCAAAACAAGTTTTTAGTGAAGTGGTGGTTTGACAAACTGTAAATTGCTATTAATGAACTAGTGTTCAACAATGTGTTATTTAGTAAGTTGAGAGATGTCTGAGTACTGTTTATCCTTTGAGGGTATGTTCAAAAGACACCTCCTCCATGAAGGTGCTTGGGTTGAACCTCTCCCTCACCCACTTCTTCTAAAGTTCCACAGCTTTCGCTCTGCACTTCCCTCAGGTGTTACCATTTTCTACTGTACATTACAGCTATTTAGGCAGATCTTGGCTTCCTTGGTCGGTCATGGGATATCCTTGAGGACAATGTTTCACTCATCTCTGCCTGCCTGATAGTGTGGTAATCATAGTAGGTCCTTAGTAAATATCTGAATAGGGGAAAGGAGAAAGAGGGATCAGGAGTTCTAATTGAGGAAAGGATCAAGTAACCAAAAGCGCCTGCTTTTTGCAACCTACAAAGTGAAAGGTATTTATAACAATCTGTGCTTTGAGTTTAGGCCATAGACTTCCAGTGTTCCAACATTTTCTCCTCTTGGGCCATGTCCTTTGAGATGAAGTTCTGCCAATTTCTACCTGCATGCTCTGCTTACTCTGCCAGCCTGCCAGTGTGGTGCCAGGGAAGTGCTATCAGAGGAAACAAAACAAGAAAATATGATGAGAGCTTTTCTCTGCAGCAGTAGCAGACCCCACTCTCATGCTGGGGCATGTACAACAGCAGATGAGGAATGCTTGGGTGGAGCCCAGGGGCCCAGAGCCAGGCTGCCATCAGGATGCTACACAGAAAAGCCAAGAGATGAGAAAGGTATGGCTGCTGACAGTCAGGACCAAGCAAGAGGTCTCTGGATGGGTTTAAAGTTGCCAGATTTAGCAAATAAAAATGCAGGACATCCAGTGAAATTTGAATCTCAGATAAACAATGAATAATTCTTTAGCATATCTTATGCAACATTGGGGCATACTTATACTAAATTATTCATTTATCTGAAATTCACATTTCATTGGGCACCCTGTATTTGATCTGGCAACCCAGACACAAGTTAAGGGTTTTGTAGTTATTGCTGATCATAACTACCAGGCAGGAGACAAGGGGACAGTTCACAGAGGTGAGAGAGGAAGCACAGACCCTGCACGTGGCTTGAGAGCACAGATGTGAGTTGTGCCCATTCCGCCTCCTCCCCACCCCCGACCCCCGCCATCCTGACAAATAAAGCAGCTGTCAGAGTGTCTCTAAGATCCAGCCACCACCACTATTCGTGTCTGCCTCTTCAAGTATACTCACCTAGTTATAGGCTGTTTATCTGTTGACATGAATCTGCGTCCCCTGTTGAGTGGAAAGCAATCAAGCTTTTGAGTCAGAGATTTGGGTCCAAATCCCAACTCTGAAACTTAGCGAGTCACTTATCCTCTGAGAGACTCGGGTCTCTCTTGGGAAAGGGTACCATTGAGCTGTTGTGATAAATAAATGAGAGGATGTAGGGAAAGCACACCGCAGGTGCTTAGAAGCATTAAGCACAACACCTGTGACGATGAAGAGTGTGGAGACGGAGTCTAGCAGGTTACCGTACAGGCTGTGCTGGAGGTGCTGGGTAGGTGTGCGAGAGCTGAATGAACATCCAAGTGAGGAGGGCGAGCCCCTCATTAATGCCCTACACTAGAGGCTCTTGGTATTTAATTCTTGCTTCTTGTCATGATTCTGATGGAAAAAGAAATAAGAAAGACGATCATAATTTTCCACCAGCCACCTCAGATAGGGCCCTGAACGAGAGATGCACAGAGGACAAGACTTTGTAATACACTCGTCCTTTACCGTACCTCTGTGCTTCCTCCCGGGAGATGCAGCGGGTGCTAATGAAGCCAGATCAGCCAAACAAAAACCAGATCCCAGAGCTTGCTTTCTCTTTGGATTTCAAACCTCACCAGCCTTTAGTCTCTCTTTAAAGCAGGGAACAGAAGCATGAGGCAAGAATCATCGTTTCTTTTTTCAAGATCCAAAAGACCTGAGCTTTTTATTCTTGCCCTCAGTTTAGCAAACCAGCTCCTGCTGAGGTGCAGCCGCTGCTGCCCAGACAGTGTCTGTTGCCTCTCAGGGCTGAGTCTGGCATGGAGCCGCTAGTCCCTCGGGTGCTATCTTGCTGTGAGCCTCAGCCTCCCTACGGGGTTGCCCTGCTCTCCTCTCTGTATCTCATTCTCCTCACCTCTTTCTGCCTCTTTTGTTTTCCCCTTCTCAGAATCCCTAAATGTGCTACTCTTCATATGGCCAAAGCACGTTTGTTAGTGTTTGTGTGGTATCCAACCTCTCTTCGCTGTGACCCTGCCCACCCTCCCAGCCATTGGGTACAGAGTTGGAACCCTAGCAGCTTCCGGGGTATTAGTGAACCCACTTGCCACCCACCACACTATCACAGCTGACTGGACACATAGGAGTGGGAAGTGGAGTCCCTATCTTGGGGATTTGGTATTGGGACGAAGAGTCCAGTCTTATCCTTGGAAGGAGCAATATGGGCAGCCATTTTCCACAAAGTGAACAATGCAGAAAAGAAAGAGAAGTGAAGAGATGTCTCAGAGGCGAGGAAGAGGTGAAACTGTCGAGCATCTAATTCTTTTCCCTTGCCTTGTCCAAGTCCCTTATGGAGTTCAACTGCCTTTTTGCCATTGACCTCTGTGAAATACCCCTGTATCTGTCTGATTAACTTCTTTTGCTTAAACTACCTGAAGTTTCTATTGATTTGAATATTTTAAAATATTCCTTATTTTAGGACAAAATGAGTTAAAAATTTTTTTTTACACACACACAGGAACACACAAAAATTGCTTTTCTCTTATGACTGACTCCTAATGTTATTTACCTATTATATAGTATAGAACAATAATGAGAAATGTACTGAATGCTTACTATAATGTGCTCTCCGTGCTATTCTAAAGCAGCTCAATATGCCTTTCATTTGAACCTCACAACATCCTTTAAAGCAGGAGTGCCCAACCTCCGGGATCTAATGCCTGGTGATTTGAGATGGAGCTGGTTTAATAATAATAGTAATAAAGTAGACAATAAATGTAATGTGCTTGAATCACCTCGAAACCATTTCCCACTTCCTGGTCCGTGGAAAAATTGTCTTCCACGAAACCAGTCCCTGGTGCCAAAGATGTTGGGGACCACTGCTTTATAGGAGTTAGCACCCTCCTTTTACAGGGAAGAGAGCTGGGGCATAGGGAAATCAAATGTCTCCTCCAAAGACATTTGAGCTAGTAAATGGTAGAACTGGGGTTGAGTCAAGACTCCAGAATTATGGACAGGGAGGCCTGGCGTGCTGCAATTCACGGGGTTGCAAAGAGTCAGACATGACTGAGCGACTGAACTGAACTGAACCACTATGCTATGTACTTTACAAACACTGAGTTACCAATGAAACCTGACAAAAGACCTTCCAATGAATCTATAACACCCTCGAAAATAGTTCCTGGCCTTATCCCTTGATCCCATGAACAAAAGAATACAGCATCAAAGTTGCTCCCAAAGAGAAATAAGAAAATTGGTAGAGCAAAAACTTACCAAGTATATTAGTTTCCTAGGTCTGCCATAGCAAAATACCACACACTGGGTGACTTAGAAATTTATCTTCTCTCTGTTCTGGAGGCCAGAAGTCCAAGATCAAAGTGTGGGCGGAGCTGGTTCCTTCTAAGAGTTGGGAGGGAGGAATCTGTTCCATGCCTCCTCTCTCCTAGCATCTGGTAGTTTTGCTGGCAATCTTTGACATCCTGTGACTTCTGCTGAATCACCTAATCTTTGCCTTTCTCTTCATGTGGTATTCTCCCTCTATGCATGTCTGTGTCCAGACATACCCTTTTAGGCAACAATCACAATGGTTTAGAGGCCCACTCTATTCCAGTATAATCTTAACTAATTACACCTGCAATAACCCTATTTCCAAATAAGGCTACATTCTGAGGCACCTGGACTTTGACATATGAATGTGGGGGGTGGAGTGGGACACAATGCAACCCATAGCACCAGGTTTTATCATTTCTCTCCTGTGGCAATTTTCAATGATTATATCTCCCTTTTTTCAGAGGTAAAAAGTTTGACTCTAATATGTGACAAACCACAGGTGCAGCTTCTCTCTCAGCTTTGGTTTAGCACTCAAATTTCATGATCACTCTGATTCAGGAAGGACACCAAATCCACTGTCCCTGAAAGAATCCTACTAAGGACACTGACCTCTTAAATGACTGCCTAAACTTGACTCACTAAAGATGACAGAAGGATCAACAGAAGATATTTTAGATGCCATAGCTGTAGCTCAGGGTCTGCCACTGACTTGTTCTCAGTATAGGGCTAGAGTTTTATAAATGCATACAACATAAGGGCTTCTCCAGTGGCTCAGTGGTAAAGAATATGCCTGCAAAACAGAAGACACGAGTTAGATCCCTGAGTTGGGAAGATCCCCGGAGGGCATGGCAACCCACTCCAGTATTCTTGCCTAATAATCCCATAGACAGAGAAGCCTGGTGGGCTATACAGTCCATGGGATCACAACAAGTCGGACATGACTGAAATGACAGCATGCACACATGCATACTACATAAATTATATAAACATAAAAGTATATCTTATATAAATTATATATCTTTTCCTGGTCATAAAAGAGATTTTGCCACCACTCTCAGTCTCTTCAAAAGTCAGTTGTGGACTTCCTTGATGGTACAGATAAGAATCCACCTGACAATGCAGGGGACACGGGTTCAATCCCTGGTCTGGGAAAATTCCACATGTCATGGAGCAACTAAGCCTGTGCTCAACTACTGAACCTGCGTGATCTAGAGCCCATGAGACACAACTACTGAGCCTGTGAGGTACAACTACTGAAGCCTGCGCACCACAACCAGAGAAGCCACTGCAATGAGAGGTCCGTGCACCAGGAAGGGGAGCTTCTGCTCACTGCAGCTAGAGAAGGCCCACGGGCAACAACAAAGACCCAGCGCAACCAAAACTAAAGAAAAAACAGTCCTGAGTGGTGATTTCTAGTCCGGGGCGTATTACCTAGGAACTAAAAGAAAGGGTTGGGGGATAACAGAGGATGAGATGGTTGGATGGCATCACTGACTCAATGGACGTGAGTTTGAGCAAGCTCCGGGAGATGGTGAAGGACAGGGAAGCCTAGTGTGCTGCAGTCCGTGGGGTTGCAAAGTCAGACAAGACTGAACGACTGAACAACAATAACAAAAAAATCTAGTGATATTGATACCTGAGTGCATCCCCTGTCCATCTAACTTACTTGGGCATCTTATCATTTAGAAGTTTCCCAGGTATATATTATCTTGATGGTGATGGGTATATACCTCTGTCAAAGTGCATACTTGAAATAAATGTAGCTTACTGTATATTAATTATATCTCAATAAAGCTGTTCAAAACATTAAAAGCTTCCCAGGTGCCTAGGAAATCCCATGTACAGAGGAGCCTGGTGGGTTACAGTTCATGGGGTTGCAAAAGAGTCGGACACAATTTAGCGACTAAACGACAACAGGTGATTCTAGTGAACATCCCAAAGTGAGAACCATTGAGCTAGGTCAACCTCATCACTGAAGTACATAAGGAAACAGCCCTAAAGGAAAGAAAGCTGCTCTAGAATCATGTCACAGCAAGCAGGATTGCCAGGACTCAGAGCTCGTGACTCCTGAACTATTATTTCAACGTTCTGGACTTAAAACCAAGATGATAAAGCATACTGAGCTCCTCAAAACATTTTCAAAGAGGCACTTGTAAAATCTCAAGTCCAGCAATTGTTACACAGAGATATAAGCCATGAGTTAAAACCAAAAAACCATACCAGCCTTTACTTGGTAGTTCAGTTCAGTTCAGTTGCTCAGTCATGTCCAACTCTTTGTGACCCCATGAACCGCAGCACGCCAGGCCTCCCTGTCCATCACCACCTCCTGCCGTTTACCCAAACTCATGTCCATTGAGTCGGTGATGCCATCCAATCATCTCATCCTCCATAGTCCCCTTCTCCTCCTGCCCCCAATCTTTCCCAGCATCAGCGTCTTTTCTAATGAGTCAGCTCTTTGCATCAGGTGGCCAAAGTATTGGAGTTTCAGCTTCAACATCAGTCCTTCCAATGAACACCCAGGACTGATCTCCTTTAGGATGGACTGGTTGGATCTCCTCGCAGTTCAAGGGACTCTCAAGAGTCTTCTCCAATGCCACAGGTAGAGTCACTACTTAAAAGCATAGTTGGTTGTCCTTTCAATATACACTAGGTATACACTCCCCTCACTCTGTCCACTCTGTCCACTCTGTTGTGAAGTCTAGTGGGGTTGGTAGAGCTCTGGACAATTTGGTTGTGAACTATATATATCATTCTCTGGACTGCCAAAGGGGGAGAGGAGTGACTGACCTCCCTCATTCCAACCCTAAGTATCCTTTCTTTCAAAAGTAAAGGTAACCAACAAAGGGCGCAGATGAGTAACAGACCTTTTGAACATTGGTTGGAAAACATGAATAACATTAGCTACATTAAAGATATCTGGCTTACTTCTATTTCGTTTCTAATTAATCTAATTGGATATTAGCATTTTAATAAAATTATTTCAGGAGCCTTTCTCAAGGGAGATAGGACCTCACTACTATTCCTATTACTCAATTTTATCCTCCATTTCATTTATAAAGAAAAGGAGCAGAAAGACAATACAGCTTACTAGGTGTCTACCACAGAACAGACAGGACTTGACTTCCCTATCTTTCTCTTATGTTTTCTTCTTTTAAAAGAAACAGAAATTAAGGACTGTCAACAGTGACCTAAGAAAAACTCCCTAAATGATTCTTGCTTCTTGAGTCACTCATTCATAGTAAAATCCTATACACACAAGCTGAATAATGACAATCTTAAATCTTGAGGGGCTAGTTCTTTTAACAAACCATATTCTGAAAAGCAGAGAACATGTTGCTCTCAACAATTTTTTAATGAATATATTAAATAAAAAGCAAATGGCTTGGGGGGAAGATTCATAAAAGAAATTAAGACAACAGACTGGTTAAGTTGTTCCTGGTATCTCTTCCCACTAAACAAAAAGATAAATACAGAAATTCTGCACCTACTTAATTTTCCTTTAGAAAATTAAAACTCTTTAATTGTAACATATTATTAATAATACATCAGGCAACTTTTAGCAACATGATCAACTGATTTTTATAAGCTTTTGGATCACAGGAGCCATTTGTTCAGCCATTCCTGCTTCTTGTACTTCTTATAACTCTTGGCAAACAACTGCATTATCAAACAACTGTTAGCTGGGGGTGGAGGTGACAACAAAACAGGATCCTAGTGAATCGGATTCCATTGTTAAAAGCCATGGAATTTATAGGTAAATTCCATCAACACATTTGGCTATGAAGGTATCCTGCTTTTCTTTCTGACCAAAGTATAAAAAAATTCCTTGTTTTAAATGTAAGCAATCACAAATAGTTAATGTTTGTTTAAACTTTTATTAAGAAACTAAAGCAAAAAAGAATTTCAAAAAATTAATATACAGAATTCTAATTTTAACAAATAAGAAATCTACACCAAGAACTAAATAGCAGAGTTTAGCGATATTCAAGAATAAAGGGGAATGGCTAAAATGCATTCACAGTCACTATTTTTTCCTTACAAGCCTCAGATTTGGACAGGATACAAAAATTTGGACAGGATACAAAAATTTTTCTCATCTATCTTTTGTTATTATAGCCTATAAATTCAGAGAAGGTGTTTTCTTCCTATAGCATATATGCAATATGCAATTCCCTGCCTACTGGGTTTGATGACATGGGTATACAGATGAATACATCAGAGATTCCTTCTTAATGTGTTTAAGGAAGATAAGACATGAACAAATAATAAATATAAATAAATTTATACAAGTTATAAAGTAATACAGCATGAGTTAAGTATAGATAAATACAAAGACTAGGAAACTTTAAGGAAGAAGAGATTACATTCAGCTAGAGAAACTGAGGAATGCTTTATTAGAATAACATTTGGGTTGGGTATGGGCTGTTCCTTCTCAGAAGGCTTTATAGTGGTTCTGACTGTGGTGATCTTGATTTCTAGAAAGTAATCTCAATACTGATCTTTAAAACTCAAGTTTCTATCAAACTGTTCATTTTTTAAAGCGATCAAAAATATAAATATTACAGTCTATATAAACAGCAGTTTGAGGACATAAATAAAAAGT
This sequence comes from Bos taurus, assembly GCF_002263795.3. NCBI lineage: Eukaryota > Metazoa > Chordata > Mammalia > Artiodactyla > Bovidae > Bos > Bos taurus. The sequence continues at coordinate 71,115,005 of NC_037328.1, read as the reverse complement.
TAATTATAATACCTACTATGTGGGTTAGGGCCCTATTATTTTCAAAACTCTCTCTGATCAAATCATATCTAAAAGGCAGAAGATGCCTAATCATAGAACCACGATTTTTAAGTATTCAACTGAGCAATACCTACTTGCTTTACATGCCTTGTCAAATGTATATCCAAAATTACAGGAATAAGAATGAAGGAGATGAAATCAGTGGTTTAACATTCAAAAGTCAGATAATGAAAAAATAATGGCAACTAAGAAATGATATATATTAACCACAGAACTCTTTGTATGAAAAGTTTTAATGAATTGTGAACCATTGACCATTACAGACTTTAAACCTTAATATTTCTTCTTTCCTGTGTGAAACCAGATAATTAAACCAGTCTATCTCAAGTATGACAGAAGACCATAGTATGAATAAGAGTAATGTTTTCTTACCCATCGCATGCTTCACTAAAGTTAAGAACCAAAGAGAGTGCTCCTAGTTTCCCAAGTCAACAGAGCAGATCCAATTACACATTTCTTCCTGATCACAGTTTCAGTTGAAATACAACAAATACAACTTTGCCTTTCAATAGCACTTTTTATCCACAGCACAAGCACTTTCCCATTATTTTCTTCTTTACCCTCAATATCCTTGTGAGGTAGTGAAGGGAGGGAGCAAGGATTTTTTTTGCAGATGAGAAAACTTAAGTTGTATTTTGATCAGTGGTTCTCAGCCTTGACAACATACTGAAATCATCTAGGAAGTTTTTTAAAATCCTTATGGTCATGTCATACCCCAGACCAACAAGAGAATCTTAGGGGTATGGCACCCAAATATCAATATTTTCCAAAATGCATATGACTCCAAAGTATAGCTAAGGTTGAGAACCACTGGTTTAGATTATTTATATTTAATATTCAGACATAACTGTCTTCTACTTAAGTGCTCTCTCAGTAGCAGTGAAAAAGAGACTCCATTTCCTCAAACACTGTAACAGTTTGTCTTAGTATTCTATACAACTACTATTGGTATCCAGTAACAATTTACCCGGTTATAAAGGAAAGCTCCTTACTCCCCTGACGCTCATGCTAAATAAGAACCTCCATTTTATAAAATTTGCAAATCAGATATTAAAGAATTTAAATCTCTGAGAGAAGAATGGCTTTTTGTTAAATATTTAGGCAATTATTTGATTCTAGGTTCAATATGCAATAACCACGTGTTTCTGTTTTTCACTCAGCACCTTCAAAACTTTGTTACAAATGAATGTTCACTAATAAGACAAAACATAAGATATAAAAAAAGCTCTGAGCAAAAGCTCTTGGAATTGATCATATCCCAATCTAGTTTTCTAATTAGTTCAATATTTATCCTGAATTAGGTCTCTTCTTTAGTTAAATTTTAAACTTTGCCAAACTGAGTTGTTCCACACCAAGAAAAAAATGCATTTCTGTAGCAGCTATATTCTCTAATACATTTAACATATAATTTCACTCTGTAGTATTAAATATGGTTTCTAGGAAGTTTCTTCCTTGATGTGGGTATCAAAAAGGACCTTTTACAGATTTCACCTTTAAGCAACATACCAAATATACAATAAATACTTGTGTACACTTTTTAGGTGGCAAAAATGAAATCTTTGCTCATGACTGAAATCCCTTGCTTCGTGGGAGTACTAATAATATTAACTCTCAAGGAGCAACCCAAGAACCCCAGCCAACTGCTTGCTGTCCCTAACTTTATTAGATGCAAAACAAAATATGCATATAGCAAAACCTAAAAAGTACAAAGATTCCACTTGCCTTAGTCAATTCTTATCACAAAGATGTATCTGAAACCATACAATTTATACTTTCATACAGAAAGATATTTGTTTCTTTTCTAACAAAAGAAAATTTCAGTTCATGTATGTTGAATTATTAATTTGAAAAAGTATTAGTGAAATCAGATTAGTCAAAAATTCTGAATAGGAATTAATGTTAAACTCTTCTACTACAATGAAACCTTCAAAATGTTGCCAACCTAAAGTTTCCAGCATAAGGTCTTTTATTTCAAGTCCCATGGGGGCAATTATCTATAATGAGATTAAGAACATTCTTAAGCTGGGTTCAGGCTGGCACTGTTTCAGGTGGGTGAGTAAACATTTTCTTGACAACCCCAATGACAAGTTTGAGGCTTAGACTGTTGCCTGATGTAAACAATATGAACTTAAAAAGATTATAATATCTACAGCATTATAAAGTTACAAAATAAAGGATCATTGATCAATTATTTTCTTAAGGTCTGTGACTAACAATTTTAATATTTGAGGCCTATAAGAACAAATGGCAACGTTCTTTATTCTTTTACAAGACACTTTCTCAGAAGGTCAAAAAAATAAAACCAGATACTATAAGATGCACATTATTATTATTACTGATATATGTATGATTAGAAATAGATTTGCCTTTCCTCAATCTTAGCCTGGAGACGAGGGACCTTTACAATAATTTTGATGGTTAAAAAAATAAATCAGACTGTAACAGTCATGGAAACTGTAAGCCAAATATAATACAAAACGAGCCAATACAACACATCTTCTCTTAAAATCCTCTTCTTTGTAGTTACCAAACTGTCCCTAATGTTTTTCTAATTTTGTACCATGTAGTGGTTTTTAAGAAACTGAACTAGAACAAAGCAACTCCTTTGCCCTGTTTTTTTTTAACAGTTTTTTTTTTTTTTTTTAACACACATACTGTATATACAACTTTTAAAATAGCTGCACAATTTTATATCTCACTGTTAGAGAAGTGCAGTCCAGGCAGACCATGCTTCTCAATATATTAAAAATATTAAATAAAACCCAACCAGTTTCATACTTTTCCAATAGTCAAGCTGGTTGGAAAAAAGGGTCTGGAGAAAAAACAGGCAGTTGTAAAACAGGATCAATCTTTCTTCACAAACACACTACTTAAAAACTCTTGCTAGTTCCTTATCTTATCCCTTTGACACCATCTCTATGATCTCACCTTAAAAGTTGGAAATAACACATTGTTAACTTAGAGACAAAATCTGTTGAAACATGCATATGTCAACTGCCCACTCAACCAACTGCAACCCTGAGGATTTTTCTGGCCCAGTAGAAAGAGGAAACACTAAGATCATCTCTGCTGTAGAGTTGCTTCTCCAGTTAACAATATCATGTGTTTTTCAGGATGTTTCGTGGGCATGCATGTATGACACTGTCACTTCATGATTCTACTTCCCACAAGCAGATATCTCCTCCACTCTGTCTTTCATCCCAAGAAAGCCACTGTCATCCATCCAAAGGTTTTCCAAGGTAAACCAAAGTCACTTCTGTGTTGCCATATACAGCAGAAACTGCTGGATATAAGCAGACCTTTGGAAGTCCTCTAAAGGCAACCCCCAGGAATTCATATCCACGTTCAAAAGCTAGAGTCTTATCTTCCATGTCCAAGATGACTCGAATTCTTTCTCCTATCTGCAAACAGACATCAAAAGAAGGTTAGAAGAAACCCATCAAAGGCATATCTAGAGGAAATCAAGTTGAAAATATTATTAAGAATATACATCTCAAAAGTTATCTAGAAAAACCAACAAAGTTATTTGGTCAGGGAGAAACATCAAGAAAAAGAACACACATCAATTTCATCACAAATGTTTTGATGGTCTTTTTTTAAACTTAAGACTTGTGTGGGATCAATATTTAATACTTAAAATTTTAATATTCTTTCTGAACAGTCCCAAGATTTTTTTAAGGGCTTTTTAAAGAAGGTTACCACTAAAACCTATAACTTGGCACATTTTACCAAAAAAGGCACTCTAAATTTTCTCAAATTACTACAGTAAATGCATACAATGGAATGTTATCCAACCTTAAAAAGAAATTTTAGTATATGCTACAACATGAGTGGACTTTGAAAACATTATGCTAAGAGAAATAAGCTAGACACAAAAATACAAGTATTATACTATTCCACTTATACCAAGCACCTGGAATATTCAAATTCACATAGACAGAAAATTGAATAGAGGTTACCAGAGGCTGGGGGAGGAAGAAATGTAGAGTTATTGTTCAGTGGGCACAGAGTTTATGCTGGGGATGATGAAAAAGTTTTGGATATATGTTGGGTATACACAGTGGGGATGGCTGCACAACACTGTGAATGTATTTAATGCCATTGAATTATACACTTACAAAAAGTTAATAATAAAGACTGTTGTGTATATTTCACCAAAATAAAAAAAATACTATAATAAAACATTTAGCCATTAAATTATACAAAGCAGTTCTACATACAATATGGAAATTATATAAATATGAATCATCAAATCTGGCTATAGGTTCTAAAGACACAAAATACACTTATTAAACAATCACTTTGCGGTCCACTACTCTGAAAGACCTGTTTGTTAAAAAAAAAAAAAGAGCAGCACTGGTTGTTAAACTAAATAGAAGCACAATTATCCAGTTCTTTTCACAAATGGAAAAGTAAGCAAAGAAGTAGCATGTTTTATCCTTATAATTTGCATATATTAGAGGTTGTTGTATCTATATACTTGGAGGCAGAAAGTCCTAACATTTTTCAATCAAAAATCATAATTGAACACTTTCCAGTTATGATATCCCTCAACTGCTATCATTACCTTCCTTCATTGTATTTCCTATCACAAACAACTACCAATATCTTTTTCTCTCTCTCTGCCCAACTCATAAATTTATCCCATTTTACGGACCTAAGAACTTCCAAACTACCAACATCACTACTTTACGAACAAAGCACAAACAACAACAAAAATTAGAAACAAAAAGCTAATATTCTGATGAGTATTTGTTGAGTCATTTTATATTATCTCATTTAATTCTCACATCACTCCTAGGAGTTATCCCTATTTTACAGAAGATGAAATAAGAAAACAGAACCACTCCCGATGAAATTTTCAAGTTTGCTTTACCTTTGAGCATATAGCAAGCACACAGCACAAGGAGTAGAAAGGCCAAGTGTTAGGTGCAGAGGACAAAATTTAGAGATAGCAGCGCAATTAGAAACTTAGAACTCCAGAAGCAATAAAACCACAAAGAGGGTGAGCCCCAAAATAAACTGCCCAAATCCTTGTGTGAGGACTGCATTACACAAACACAGGGAAAACCCCCAGGGAACCAGGCAGAAAAAGCAGCAGCTAGAAGCCAAAAAATGGCAACCCACTCCAGTGTTCTTGCCTGGAGAATCCCAGGGACAGAGGAGCCTGGTGGGCTGCCGTCTATGGGGTCGCACAGAGTCGGACACGACTGAAGTGACTTAGCAGCAGCAGAAGCCAAAAAAACTCAACAAAGACATTAACTGCTATATACAGTTTCAGTCCAGGCAAGTTAACTGCCTACTAGAAGAAGAAAACCTACAGTTTTCAGAACAAAGCAGTTTCTAAAGGAACAAAACATTTCAGAGTTATTGTATTGTTTACCAGGTCCAGTTTTCAATTAAAAAATGAATGGATATGAAAAGAAGCAGGACAGTACAACTTATACCCATGGAGAAAAAAGGAGTCAGTAGAAAGAGTCCAAGTGGGCCCTAGATGTTGAATTTGGAAAAGACTTCCAAGTAGTTATTATAAAATATATACATATATTAAAAATAAGAACTAAAGAAAAACACAGTATTAACAAATGAACAGACATCTCAGTAGAGAAATGGAAAGCATAAAAATGAACCAAATGAAAATTTTAGAGCTCAGGGGCACAATAACCAAAATTCACCAGCCTGACTCAATAGCGTTGAAATGACCATAGAGTTTAAATGACAAGAAGGAAAAAAAAAAACAACTATGAATTTAAAGTCAGAACAACAGAAATTAATAAATCCAAAAAACAGAGAGAAAAAGGGACATAGCTCCAGAGGCACAGAGACAAGGAGAATATCAAGCAGTCCAACAATTACATTAAATATAAATGGACTAACTACTTAAATCAAAAGATTGGGTTAGATACATAATTATAAGCAGTCTGGGGGACTCATTTTAAATATAAAGACAGAATAAATGTAAAAGGATGAGGGGAAGGAGGTACTCTGCAATAGTAAACCTAAGAAACTTGGACTGGCTGTACTGACATAAGACAAAATAGACATAAAGACAAGGAATATTACTAGAGTCAAAGAAGGTCATTTCGGGTTTCTTTGGTGGCTCAGTGTAAAGAATCTGCCTGCCAGTACGGGAGACATGGGTTCAATCAATCTCTGATCCTGGAAGATCCCACATGCTGCCGAGCAACGAGGTCTGTGTACCACAACTATTGAGCCTGTACTCTGGAGCCCAGGGGCTGCAACTGCCTAGCCCACGTGCCCCAACTACTGAAGTCTACGCACCCTAGAGCCCGTGCTGCACAAGAGAAGCCACGGCAATGAGGAGCCCACACACCTCAACTAGAGAGAAGCTCCTGCTCACTGAAACTAGAGAAAAGTCTGTGCAGCAATGAAGACCCAGCATAGAAATAAACTTTTTCTAAAAAAAGATTAACAATTATAAATATGCACCTAATAACAATTTCAAAACACATAAAGCAAAAACTCACAAAACTGAAAGTATAGATAAATCAACAATTATAGTTGGAGATTTTAATAGTCCTTAGTAAACGACAAAACAGGTAGAAGAAAAATACAGAAAGCAGAAGACATAAATATTGTTAACCAATTTGACCTAATTGTCTTTAATAGATTATTCCATCCAGCAACAGTATATATTCAAGTACACATGGACATTCATCAGGATAAACCATATGCTGGGAATAAAACATGTCTCAATAAATTTAAAAGGACTGAAATCATATAGAGTATGTTCTTTGAAAAACAAAGAATAAAGGATTTTCACTTCAAAATCACGGCTAGTGACAGAACTTTATCTTCAATGATTATTAAGTCCAGACATCCCTCTCCTTAGTGTATCTGTAGAGCCTGAAAGAACAGTAAGGAAAGGATTCTATGAAAGAAAATCTTCCATACTTTTATACCTCTGGAAATGGGATATATTTTTAGTTCTTCTACTTTATTATGCTTGACTTGAGGTCAATACTAAGGCTAGAGCTTTCAAACCACATGTCCCTCTAAAATGTGCCATCTATAATTCTTTAAAATTTCCAACTTATCAGATTATTATTTTCTAGATTCTGCTGAATCTATGGTGATCATATAGCTTTTACAAATAGGAACTATAATTTTGATCCTAGAATAAAATGAATATGGGTGAAGGTTAAGATGAAAAGAATTTTAAAATGCAGTAGTTTGGTCCAGTAGTTAAGGTTCTGTGCTTCCGCTGCAGGGAGCAGAGGTTTGATCCCTGGTCGGGGAACTAAGATCCTACATGCCATGTGGTGGGCCAAAAAACAAAAATTAAAAATGCAGTAGTTTGCCTGAACTTGCCTATCTTTATAGAAATCATTGACACCCCCACAGGCTTTGAATACAATCCACACGTCAGTAAGTAGCAGAGAAGAAGTATGTACATACATGCACAAAGGTGCAATTGTGGGGGTGAGGTATCTAGAAAAAGTAATTTAGATGTGCCGTGTTGTAAGAAAGATTACAGTCCAGAGTACAAGCTGGCAAACTATGGCTCCTGGGCCAAATCTGGCTTGCAGTGTATAAATAAGGTTTTACTAGAATAATAAACAACAGAGTTGAACAGTTATGAGAGACAGTATGGACCACAAAGTCTAAATATTTACTATCTGACCCTGTACAGAAAAAGTTTGCCAACCTGATTTAAAGTAAAGACAGATTGCTCAGGGTGAATATGTATAAGGAAAAAATTATTAAGATACTAAAAGATAATCAGAGTAGCCAAAAAAGGCCAGTTACACTATTTAAAAATTACCAAAAAGACAAATAATGCTGCTATATAAAACTTTGTAAATTTAAAACAAATTAAGGCATGATTTAACAAAGGCTCACTTTTCAGAAAATTCTCGGTTTCTCACCTGATATTTTGGTGCATTGTTGCATTGCGGAAAACTGCCATTGACTTCTCCATTATGTAGTAGGTTATTGTCCACTAGATTCCAGCCCCAGCTCTGGTCGTCACTGCCCAGCAATGCCACATAGCCTTGGCACTGCATGGGGGCTCGTTTTGTAGCAATTCCAATCACTGCCACAGTGCCCAGAGGGCCCTCCCACCACACTTCCCATGCATGGCGGCCCTCACTGAAACCGATCTTGGTCCTTGCACCATCAGTGCTCTGAGCGATGGGGTTTCGATGTAAAGTAAAGCCGTTCTTCTTAATGTAGACATTCCTGGAGCAGTCATTAGTGCTGAAAGCATGCTGGAAAGCACGTATCTGAAAAGATGAAAAGACCAGAGAAAGAGAATTTTATTTTTCTTAAACATTAAAAAGTACCCAAACTTTAGGGTACATGTTTTTAAACAATAAAATTATATATTTTAAGTAATACAATAACTACGTCTCAAAAATGGCTCATTTTGGGGATGAGACACTAACATAATAAATTACACAACATTAAAGATAAAACTGCCAACTGTTTCATTATTGATCAAAATTCTAAATCGCTGTATAATTTCTCCAAATATACTTCTTAAGACATCAAAAGATATACACAGAAATCCTTATATTTTAGAGGGAATACTGAGATGTTTTGCGATGACATAATGATATTTGGGAATTGCTTTGAAATACCCAAGAGTGGAGTGGGAGATTGGACAGGGTAAACATGAAACTAGACTGCCCACGAGTTAATCATTGGTAAAGCTTGGTGATGGGTACAGGGAGGTTGTTTCCTCTACTCTGGCTTATAGTTCATATTTTTACATTAAAAAGTTCAAATATGTACAGTTTTCATGTAGGCAATGCTGTCATCAAAAAGAACAGTATTTTAAGTAAAACAGGGAACTCAGTCACATTAGCTATGAGAAATTTTAATAACCACAAACTATCTTAGATCCTCTGCCTCCTTGCTAGGTATTACTCATGCACTAAGACATCACCACTCTCATTTTACCAAATCAAATAATCCCCTAGATAGCATCTAAATTCAACCACTAAAATTTATAAAGAGATAGTCATTAACAGCAGCTACCATTAACAGGTTAGTTGACTTTCGGTAATTACTAGTCTTTGAAGCTTCCAAAATAAAGACAGTAAGAAAATTGTTATTACTATATCATTTCTCATGTTTTGGACTTCCCTGGTGCCTCAGACGGTAAAGCATCTGCCTACAATGCGGGAGACCCGGGTTCGATCCCTGGGTCGGGAAGATCCTCTGGAGAAGGAAATGGCAGCCCACTCCAGTACTCTTGCCTGGAGAATCCCATGGATGGAGGAGCCTGGTAGGCTATAGTCCATGGGGTTGCAAAGAGTTAGACACGACTGAGCAACTTCACTCACTCACTCTCATGTTTTAATAACTTAGAGCTTTTTGGTCTGTATGTTTTTCAGAAATCCCTTCTTTACTCAAACTGTGCAGAAGCAGTTGAAGGCTAGGACCTATTGCTTTAGTTAACCTGAGAAATCAATTCCAGAATCAGAATTTCATCATAGGAAAGACCTTAAGACCTTTACCTAGTTAAACTCAGGAATTAGGACACAGGCATAAAAGTCAACGTGTAGTTAGCATAAGCGTCTCACAGGTAAGTCAGGCACCCAGTGCCCTCATCCAGTGTGCCATCCCCTCTGCCGTCAGTGAGCACTTCACTGTTTAACTGTTGTACGCCATCAGGTCGCAGATTAAAACAAAAACAAAAACCCTCTTTGGTTCAGGCGTCCCATGTTTTCATAAGGGGGATGTAAACCTGAAGTATACCTAATTTTTTTCTGTACCTAGTCTTACTATAACAACCTGAAAGTGCTATATACATCCCAACCATTTGATTCTAGCCAAACATATCTAATCTAACCTAAATTTATCAAACTTTTACAGGAAATACAGAGGACAGAGAACATGTTAAGCAAAACCACAGGAATGAAATCAGCAAAATCCAGACTGAGGATTACTCTCTACAAGGTAAACACCTGGGTTTCTTCAAGAAATAAACTGCAGGGGTGAGAGGTGGGAGAGATGGAAGGTGTATCTGCAGACTAAATTAGCCTTAAGTGACATATCAACTGTCACGAGAACCTTACATAGATCTTGCTTACATAAACTGAAAATTAAAGACACAACATTTGACAATTTTATGAGAAAACTGGAATTTGAATGCCGCACTTCCCATATTAAGGGGTTATTTATTTATATACTACAGATGTAATAACGGTATTGGGATTAAGTGTCCTTTTAGAGATAATGTGAAAAATCTTATAAAATGGAAAATACACAAATAAAAAGTCTATAGCTCTTGTTATACAGTCTCATACACAATATGGATTTTGCATTATAGCAATTACAATTAGATGTCAAGTATGACTGGAATAACTAATGTTACTTGGTAATATGTAAAATACAAACTTCTAAAAATAAGTCAAATCCTAATTAGACTGACAACTCCAAATGTTTTCCAGTTTTACACTGGCCCAAGCCTGTTCTTATCCTTTTCTCAGTTAACCTCGCTCCTGGAAATCGTATTTGACTCTTCCTTGTTCTTCATCCCACCTCACCCAGTCAGTTGTCCATCTATGTGGACTTGTTTTCTTGCAATTTCTCTCCCAGTTATCCTCTTCTCTGCTCCATACACTTATTCTGATCTTGAATACCTCTGGTACAGCAACCAACCCCTGCCTTCTTGAATTCATCTTATGGACTACTAGTTTTTCTAAAGCACAGGTCTTACTTTGTCATTTCTTTGTTCAAATTTCTGTGGTTTCCAGCTGTAAAACAAAGCCTAAACTACAGACTGAAGCCTTATGTCAAGGACCTCCATGATATCTCTAGTTTCAGCTTACCTTTACATCATATCTCCCACTACAATTCAATCTAACTAAACTATTTTATATCTTTAGCCTTCCCTCTAAGCTACAAACTGTAACAGATGCCTATCTAAAAACTCTTGATGTCTTAACACTGTAAATTCTGTGCTACCAAAACTGAACTCATTGTTATTCCTCCAAAATCTAGCCCAGGTAATCCCTATATTACGTAAGCCAGATACCTAGAAGTCATCCTGAGCACCTCCCTCTTCCTCACCCTGATTTCAAATCTACTGCCAAGTCCTGTAGCTTTTATTTCCTAAATTTCTCACCATCTCTTGTTCTACATACTTACTACTATACATATTTCTAAGGTTCCCCTCCAATTGGTTGTCCATTCTTAAGTCATAATAACCTCTTAAAAATGGAAAACTATCATATCACCAAGCCCCATACTCCTAACTCTCCTTCACTTACAATTTAAAATGGCTTCCTTTTGTTTGGCTCCAGTCCACCTCTTCCATCTTTATCAAATTTGCCTCAATTTTGCTCTCTGTGGTCCAGCCACATTGATTACTTTCTGTCACTCATACTCACCAGATTCCCTCCTAGAAGGCTCTTCTCTCTCTCTTTGGCCTATTTATCCTTTTTTTTTCTGGGTCTCAGCATTATTTTCTCAGAGAAAGCCTTTCCTGACCTCGCTACTTAGGTCAAATTCTCCACTGTTGACATTCAGAGCACCATGGATCTAACCTTCATAGGACTCCTCACAAATGCAATTTTACAACTGTGTGACTATTTGATAAATACCCACTTCCCCTCACTGGATTAGCGCTATATGGGAAAGCATCCATAGCATTTGTATTTGTTTTTATTCAGCATTGCATCTGAAAAACTGAACATAGTACCTAACATTCACTTTTTTTTAATAAAAATATATACTATTCAAATCCTCTGCTTTCCACTGTCTTGCTTTTTGTTCAGAGTATTTCCTCTTAGTAAAATGTTCATATCCTCCCCATCTTTAAAATTCAGCTTAAATACAATCTCAATCTCAACCCTTCTAAAGCTGTTCACTCAACTTGTGAATTTCCTTCACTAAACTTCTAGTTTCTAACTAATAACCACTAGTTATTTCTATACATTTTTTTTCCCTCTTCTCCTAGACTGAGGACTTTCATACTAGGCTACGTATATCCTTTTGAATTAATCTTTTATCTTCAAGATATTCAAGAAAACTCCGGCAACATCTGAATGCACAAGTCTATAATACCTACAGTGCAAGTAGTACAAAGGCATACAAAGTATTAAAATTTATAACCCTTTGCAAGGATACAGAAAAACAGGTAAAATAGGCTGCCTCCAACCTGGATGGTGGGGGTATAAGGACTAAAGGAAGACATTTTGCTTTTAGATCACTTTGCTTCTTTTGAACACTGACTCACATGAATACATTATTTATTACATATTATTACATGAATCTTGAATCATGTGAACATGTCTATTACAGGCCAACTACAAAAATGTCTTAATTTAAAATAAGTAAAAATAATAAACTTTATGGAAAAGTAAAAACTAAATAAGATTCATGAAACCTAAATGTTTATTAGGCACAGTAAGACAAAATTGCAATCTTCTGCCCTCTACTATATGAATTACAATTATTATCCATTGAGCATCTACTAACTGTCCTTGCAACTTATCATGTTATTTCACTTAATAAACAATTTGACATATTTAAAAGTAGTAATCCTTATCCTAACCTTATTAAACTGAAACCTATTTTATTACAGAAGAATACATTTTACATTTATTTCACATGTTTTCCCTTTTTTAGTTGTTAATGTATTTTTATGTTTACCATATTCTAGATCAGACTTTATCCTCTCTCATGTATACTCTTGGTGACTGCAATCCTAAATAGCTGTATCCATCCAAACTGAACTCAAGTTTACAGCCATTTGTTTATATTGCTTGAGGAATGCTCTCAGTCCTACTAAGATCTGCTACTTGTCATTTTTATTTGTATATGAAAGCAAGACTAAGCACAAGAGTCTGGCAGCGGGGGGGGAAAAGGCACCAAAAATGGAAACAGCATGTTGGATGACAAACAGAACATAAGAGACACACCAGCAAGGTGGGACTATGAAAAAGTTGGCAAGGCAATAGCCAATAACAGTGGGACATGGCAATATTATGACTGTTAAGTGGCACCAATGGTACGATGTTCTATTCAAAGCCTGTATCTTTAAAGTTAGCAGATGCCTTGGACCACACTTATTTCTAAGCCTGTAACATAGCGGAGGGAATTCAAGGTCCTTGGGCAAAAATAAAAGTTATAAATCAGAGCTTGGAAAACGTGAGGTGAAAGCAAAAATCTTAGAAACTAAGTCAATAAGGCAGCCGAGATGATCTAATAAAGGACAGAGAGAAAAATAGGATTAGAGTATTGAAAGCTACAACAATGGCCTGTTTTTAAGGGGATAGACGGTGGAAAGTAGCATGATGGAAACCAAGGATGGAAAACCATCTGATCCTTTAAAAAGTACATCACGGAAGTGGGGTGGGTTAAGGAGCAGAACTTCAACCCAAAGAGATCTTTATGGCGGGGGAGGCGAGGTAAGGTACTGACTGGAGCGGTGGAAAGGCGCTTCTGACTCAGAAGCTTAGCTGAGAAATACTGAGAGCTGCGCGGAGAAGCGGGACAGGGGGCAGCGGCGTGGCGCGGGGCTCCCTCACCTTGGCCTTGTAGCTGGGCAGGTTGCAGAGGATGTCCGTGCGCAGAGCCTCCTCTGCCAGGCTGCGGGCGCACAGGCTCCGCCACACCTCGCTGTTCTCATCGCCGTGCAGGCAGCGGTACCAGTGCTTGCACACCAGGGCGCAGCTCCGCAGCTCGGACAGCTCCAGGTAGGAGAACACCAACTCCAGCACCCGGCTGGGCAACCGGCCCCCGGCCCCAGAGCCCGAGCCGGCGCCCGCGCCGCCGCCGCTACAGCCAGCGCCGCCCGAAGCTGCCCCAGCCCCCGGGGCCGGCGCCGCCATCGCCTCACCAGCCGGCCCGAGGGCCGCCGCCGCCGCCGCCTCCCCCCGTCTCTGCTCCAGAGGCCAAGCCTCGCCTTGAGACCGGAGCAGCTCGCTCACCGCCCCTTTCACAGCTAACCGCCCGGCCCCTCCAAACCACTCCCGCCCCTGCCCCGGGGCGTCCGCCGCGCGCCCCGCCTCACTGAGGGCAGACGCACCGACTGCACGGGCGTCCCCCGCCCCTCCCCCGCGGCTCAGCGCGGTCGCCGGAACCGCCCGACTCGTACGGCCTCCCCGCGGCGCGCCCGTGGCTCCGCCATACGGGTTGAGGGCACGAAGCAAGGACGCACGCCCAGCTCGCGCGGTTCCTCTCGGCCCCGGATGTGACTATTTGGCTGCGGCCGCCTCCCGCCCTACGCTAGATGGGATTGGGCGCCCGCCGGTGAGGTCATCGCCAGGCGCCTTGGAGGGAAGCGGGAAGCACAGGTATGAGGTTGGCGCGGGTGGGTTTCAGGCTGTCCTCCGCCTTTCCCCCTTCTTGATCTAGTGACCTTGCGTCGGCTTTTTTGGTCCCCTTTTCCTATAAGGTTTACCTGAGTCGTTTGCGTTCCTGCTTGACCATTCCAACCTAACGCAGGAAACTTCCCTCTCCTTACTAGCCAGTGCTAGCTCCGCCACCTTCAGTTTGAGTTAGATCTTCCTTTTCTTTCGGCAGCTGAGGTCGTGTTTTCCTGGTCAGGCCCTCTTGTTCTCCCTTAGTACCAGTGCTTATCAGAACGTGTGTGCTAGCCTGTATGTAGCATGAGAGGTCTCTACATTTGAACACCTCCCTCCCCCCTCCCATGTTTGGGTAACCTCAAAGTGCTCTTTAAGTGCTACATTATTTTGGACAAAATATGGCCTTTCCCAGTCTTTCCTACTAACCCACCGGTTAGTAGGCTAATTGAGGTGTGTTTTTAACTAACTAGATATTCTAGTAGGGAGAATGACATGGAGGCTATAATTAAGAACACTATTTGGAAGGGAAAGAACTTCAGCATTATTTAGTCATACTACGTTTTCCTAGGTGGCCAGAACGTTTTCCGACAGCCTTTAAAGAATGCTCGGTAAGAGAAAATAATAACCATCATGTAAGACAGGCAATCTACTGGGGCCCTTTACGGGAGAGAGTATATAACTCTCAAAGCAACACTGCGAAGTAATTGTTAAAATAATAGGGTTCACAGATTCCCTTAGTAGTCAATTCCACTGTCTTTCCTTTAAGTAGTAAGGAATCTTCTCGAAAGTTCTCCTGCTGTGAATAATCCATTTCTTGTTTTCCAGTAAAACAAGGGAGGAGGGAGGAGGGTTCAGGATGGGGAACACATGTATACCTGTGGCAGATTCATTTTGATATATGGCAAAACCAATACAATATTGTAAAGTTAAATAAAATAAAATTAAAAAACAAAACAAAAGAACAGCACCTACCATCTCTACTCTCTGATAAGTGGTGTTTGATTACTACTTGCCAGTCCCTTCTTCCTAGATATTTTTTCCTCCAAGCTTAGTCACCCAGATTCTTTTCTTTTTCACTAGTGTCAGTGCCACAGCCCTTCAACCACTCACTTTGGAAAACTGAAATGTGTGAAGAAAAGTTGACCAGTATACTTATTACAATGATAGTGACTATCATATTATTTAAACCTCAGGCTAGGGAATTTATTATTCATTTTTCAACTTTCAACTATTCCCAGGAAGGCAGTCCATGTTTTGTCTGGAAAGGCACTGAAATTTCTTTTACATCTTCAAGGACAGAGTTGGTCCATCCAAGAAGATGACAAAGAACAGACAGAATGAACAGCTTTAAAGGCACAATCACTTGAAAAGGACAAGTGGATACATGGAGATATGACAGGAGCAAGTATTTTAGAGAGCATTTGGTTATTAAAGACATTGGCTTCTATTCTGTCTGCCCTGGTATAAGTGAGGGAGAGCCTTTGAAGGATCTGATGAAATAAATCTAGTCCAGTCAGTGACGTGACTTTTTATGGCAAAGTACCCCCAAGTGGCCCAGGTAGGATTTCAAAGTAGGAAAAGCTTTTCTTTATCACTACCTCCTGTTTTCTTTCTTGCCTGCTCATCACCCTCTGGACCATGTCCCCTCCCGCCATGTTCAGTACCTTTCTGCCCTTTGGCTGCTTAGAACTTCCATCTTAGCACTCCACCCTTCATAAAAATGTTTTCAAAGTACCCCACCTTCCTCCTCCCCACACTCCATAATCTCATTAGGTGTTGGAAGAAAGGACTCTATTATCTAATTAAACTAATTCACAATAGGAAATGACTAATTACTGTGCTTGACCCTTTCACTTCAGTTCAGTCGCTCAGTCGTGTCCAACTCTTTGCGACCCCATGAATCGCAGCACGCCAGGCTTCCCTGTCCATCACCAACTCCCGGAGTTCACTCAGACTCACATCCATCGAGTCAGTGATGCCATCCAGCCATCTCATCCTCCATCATCCCCTTCTCCTCCTGCCCCCAATCCCTCCCAGTATCAGAGTCTTTTCCAATGAATCAACTCTTTGCATGAGGTGGCCAAAGTACTGGAGTTTCAGCTTCAGCATCATTCCTTCCAAAGAAATCCCAGGGCTGATCTCCTTCAGAATGGACTGGTTGGATCTCCTTGCAGTCCAAGGGACTCTCAAGAGTCTTCTCCAACACCACAGTTCAAAAGCATCAATTCTTTGGCGCTCAGCCTTCTTCACAGTCCAACTCTCACATCCATACATGACCACAGGAAAAACCATAGCCCTGACTAGATGGACCTTTCTTGGCAAAGTAATGTCTCTGCTTTTGAATATGCTATCTAGGTTGGTCATAACTTTCCTTCCAAGGAGTAAGCGTCTTTGAATTTCATGGCTGCAGTCACCATCTGCAGTGATTTTGGAGCCCAAAAAAATAAAGTCTGACACTGTTTCCACTGTTTCCCCTTCTATTTTCCCATGAAGTGGTGGGACCAGATGCCATGATCTTTGTTTTCTGAATGTTGAGCTTTAAGCCAACTTTTTCACTCTCCACTTTCACTTTCATCAAGAGGCTTTTTAGTTCCTCTTCACTTTCTGCCATAAGGATGGTGTCATCTGCATATCTGAGGTTATTGATATTTCTCCCGGCAATCTTGATTCCAGCTTGTGCTTCTTCCACCCCAGCGTTTCTCATGATGTACTCTGCATATAAGTTAAATAATTTAACAGGGTGACAATATACAGCCTTGACGTACTCCTTTTCCTATTTGGAACCAGTCTGTTGTTCCATGTCCAGTTCCAACTGTTGCTTCCTGACCTGCATACAGATTTCTCAAGAGGCAGATCAGGTGGTCTGGTATTCCCATCTCTTTCAGAATTTTCCACGGTTTATTGTGATCCACACAGTCAAAGGCTTTGGCATAATCAATAAAGCAGAAATAGATGTTTTTCTGGAACTCTCTTGCTTTTCCGATGATCCAGAGGATGTTGGCAATTTGATCTCTGGTTCCTCTGCCTTTTCTAAAACCAGCTTGAACATCAGGAAGTTCACGGTTCACATATTGCTGAAGCCTGGCTTGGAGAATTTTGAGCATTACTTTACTAGCATGTGAGATGAGTGCAATTGTGCGGTAGTTTGAGCATTCTTTGGCATTGCCTTTCTTTGGGATTGGAATGAAAACTGACCTTTTCCAGTCCTGTGGCCATTGCTGAGTTTTCCAAATTTGCTGGCATATTGAGTGCAGCACTTTCACAGCATCATCTTTCAGGATTTGAAATAGTTCAACTGGAATTCCATCACCTCCACTAGCTTTGTTCGTAGTGATGCTTTCTAATGCCCACTTGACTTCACATTCCAGGATGTCTGGCTCTAGGTCAGTGATCACATCATGGTAATTATCTGGTCGTCAAGATCTTTTTGTACACTTCTGTGTATTCTTGCCACCTCTTCATAATATCTTCTGCTTCTGTTAGGTCCATACCATTTCAGTCCTTTATCGAGCCCATCTTTGCATGAAATGTTCCCTTGGTATCTCTAATTTTCTAGAAGAGATCTCTAGTCTTGACCCTTTAGGCATCTACCTTTGAGAAGAGAAGCTTGTTGACTTGATACCTGAGTGGAGATAGTGGCACTTAGCTACTTCCAGGTAGCTCTCCAGTCCCAGTAAAACAAAAACAAGAAACAGCAGATTGCCAACTCATTTCTAAAAGATTGTTTTGATTGAACTTATATGTAGTTAATTTTTCCCACTACCTTCTACCACAGCAGTCTGATTAACACTTTTTGATTGAACATTTCAAATAATAACAAATAACTTCAATTTTGTAGATTAAGTAAACAAGTGATTTGGGTGGCGGGGTATGCTGGTTGAATCCCTGATCAGTACTCTGGGTGATTAAATTAAATGCCTCAGAATGTACGGATTTCTGGGGCTTTCCCAGTTCTTTTTTCCTATTATTTCCTGTAATAGGTCTCTATTTTAATTTTTCTGACTAGCTGGGTAATCAGTGAATACTATCCATGTGGTGTAGAGATTGAAAGTGAAAGTGAAGTCGCTCAGTCGTGTCCAACTCTTAGCGATTCCATGGACTGCAATTTACCAGGCTTCTCTGTCCAAGGGATTTTCCAGGCAAGAGTACTGGAGTGGGTTGCCATTGCCTGAAGTTTCATTTGTTCTTTACTCTGGTGGGTAGACATTAAGGTAGAACTGACCTTGGACTTGTTGGGAATAACAGTCCAAGAGTTACTACTGCTTCCATTATGGAAAACTTTACAGGAACTGTATTGTTGTCTATAGTAGTCTCTTGAAGAGCAAAATTCATTTATTGCCTAACTTCTTACATTTTGGGGTAGAGTTTAACTAGATGTATCTTTAAAATTGAATTAACTTTTTCTGGAAAAGAGTTACATTAGGAAGAAAACCTAAAACTTTTGTCTGCAAGTCAGCCTTACTTAGGTCCTCTGTGGGTAGATCTGTGATGGAGAAATAGGAGTACTAGAAACCCTGCCTTTTCTTAGTGAAAAACCTAATATTCTAACAGAGATCCAAAACCTTTATGGATACAAAATCCTAAAACTGTAGAGGGCAGACTTCTAGACTTTAAAGTTCATTCACTGTAGAAAAATTAAAACTCTGACTTAGGAATAAGTGATCAATACTCTAAAGATTCATTACATAGTTAAACTATTTGTAACTTAAATAGCCTTTTCAATGATTAATTCAAAATTCATATTTTTAGTTAGGATATTGTCTCTATCATGTGAGTCGATAGTCATCACAAAGGACAGTTCCTAAGCCTAAATATTAATCTCTTTCATTTTAAATTGTGTTGAGTGTCCTTTTTCCTTGGTTTGTCTGGAACATTTGGCAAAAGTCCTTGTTATGGTTTGTTGTTGTGCAGTTGCTCAGTTGTGTCCGACTCTTTTTCGACCCCATGGACTGCAGCATGCCAGGCTTCCCTGTTCTACACTGTCTCCCGAAGTCTGCTCAAACTCATGTCCTTTGAGTAGATGATGCCATCTAGCCATCTCATCCTTTGTTGCCCTCTTCTCCTCCTAACCTCAATCTTTCCCAGCATTACAGTCTTTTCCTATGGGTTGGCTCTTCGCATTAGGTGGCCAAAATACTGGAGCTTCGGCTTCAGCATCAGTCCTTCCAACGTATATTCAAGGTTGATTTCCTTTAGGATTGACTGGTTTGATTATGGTAGAAAATTATTTAACTACTATGTCAGTACTTGTCAGCAAAAATCAAATCACCAGAGTTCCCTGTCTTTATCTGCCTGAGTCATTTCCTCTCCAAACCTCTCCTTTAAAATGTATTTGCTTCAGTCTCTATTTAGTTTTTTCTGTTTACTAATTGAGTGCTTCTGCTAAAAATTTTTAAATGTATCTTTGTCTTTTGTATATGAAAATTGCTATATCTGATTTTGTGATTGTGTTTCTGTTACTTTGATTACTATTAGATCAGTGGGTTTTTTTGGCAGTCTAGTAGTTAGTGATTTTGTATGTGTGTGTGGCTAAAAGTGGGAGGAAACAAACTTGTGTTGGGAGTAGAAACTTTAAGTAGATTAAATTATTCTTCAAAACAGTATTTGGAAATTTATCTCTGTACAATTGAACTGAATTCAGGTATTATATCTGAAAATACTAAAGCAACTATTGCAGTTTCTTAGTAGATAAACTCTCCTTTGTCTTGTGGAATGAAAAATATAATTTGTCCAGATAGATGTGTTTGCTTCCTTTTGTCTGATCATTTAATTGTATAAATTGCCCCAGTTTCCTTTTTTGCTTTACCCAAGAGGTAATTGGGCTTCCAGGTGGCGGTACTGGTAAAGAACCTGCCTGCCAATGCAGGAGACATAAGAGACATGGGTTCTATCCCTGGGTTGTGAAGATCTCCTATTCTTGCCTGGAGAATCCTATCCACAGAGGAGCCTAGTAGGCTATAGCCCATTTGGGGAGGGGTTGCAAAAGACACACATCTGAAGCGACTTAGCAGCAGCAGCAGCAGGAGATAGTTAAGGTAGGGGGTAGCATTATGTGGCAATTCCAGTTTAAAGAAGCAGGCTGCCTAGCATATCAGGAATCTAAATAATGCACATAAACACTACTGTTATATAAGTACAAGTAGGTGATAATGTGATTTTTTAAAAATGTGAGTATATTTAGAAGCAGTAATGAATTACTAGTAGCTTTTGGTCATTTTCTGTACTTTCAAATACTAACAGGTTAAACCTGTTATCAAGTAGAATTGTTATAAAAAGGTCTTCATTATTTAGAAGTTTAGGATTGTTTTATTTTAGATCCTAAGTACAAATCCTGAACAGGTGACTTTGGGAAAATTATTTTAAATTTATGAGACTCATTATCTGTAAAATGGAATGATACCAATCAGAAATGTTGTTTTGAGAATAAAATTAAATAATGTACTGAATTAGTCTCCAATGAGAAGACCCAGGGGTTTGCATTTTTAACCAGTTCCCCTGATGATTAGTGGTATAGTACAGGTTCTCAATGGCTTCCGTGGTGGCCCAGTGGTAAAGAACACATATGCTATGCAGGAGTCATGGGTTTGATCCCTGGGTCAGAAAGATCCCCTAGACAAGGAACCTACTCCAGTATTCTTGCCTGGGAAATCGCATGGACAGAGGAACCTGACGGGCTACAGTCCATGGGGACAAAAAGAGCTGGACTCAGCTTAGCGACTAAAACAACAGGTTCTCAAATTCTAGCATACGTCAGAATCACCTGGAAGGCTTGTTAAACCACACTGTTGGGTGCTGACATCAGAGTTTCTGATTCAGTGGGCCTAGAGTGGGGTCGAGGAGAAGGCAATGGCACCCCACTCCAGTACTCTTGCCTGGAAAATCCCATGGACGGAGGAGCCTGGAGGGCTGCAGTCCATGAGGTCGCTAAGAGTCGGACACGACTGAGCGACTTCACTTTCACTTTCCACTTTCATCCATTGGAGAAGGAAATGGCAACCCACTCCAGTGTTCTTGCCTGGAGAATCCCAGGGACAGAGGAGCCTGGTTGGAGGCCGTCTGTGGGGTCGCACAGAGTCGGATGTGACTGAAGTGACTTAGCAGCAGCAGCAGTAGCAGAGTGGGGTCCAATAATTTATATTTCTATAAGTTCCTAGGTGATGCTAGTGCTGCTGGCAACCATACTTTGAGGACCATTGGTGTAATATATATGATGCCACTTTGACTAGCCTAATAAAAGTAACCAAAGTGACAATGATAATACTTTTGTTGAGTTCTCCTTACATACCAGGCATTGTTACATGCACTTGACATTTACTGTGTCATTTAATCTTCTCTGATCTTATGAAATGGATGTTATTATTACCCCCATTTTATCAAGAAGGAAAGTGGGTCATTGATTCAGTAACTTGCCCAGCTGATAGGTAATAGGGCTATTCAAACCCAAAAGCCCAGGGCCCATTTTCCATAAACATTATTCAGACAAAGGATATAACCTGATGATTGTGTGGTCCTTTCTTAAAAAGGACTTTTCTTAATTTAAAATAAGTGTATTTATTGTTTATTCCTATGTGAGCCTCACATCAAAGGCTGGAGGACCAGACTTACCCGGGTACCTGATTGCAAGGAAAACACATGTAGGCATGTGCCAGCCACAGTTTTGTGTTAACCAGGCTTTGTAGGCTTGATCTTCAAATGTCTTTTTTTATTGATTGAGATTTTTAGATGTCTTTTATTTTTTAAATGAAATATTTGTGTCTTACAAAGTTCTTATATAAAATGTGAGATTATAGTTTTCCCCCCTCTTCACAGAGTTACCTGGGTCATTATGGCAGTCAAGTGGACTGGTGGACATTCTTCTCCTATTCTCTGCCTGAATGCAAGTCAAGAAGGGCTAGTGGCTTCTGGAGCAGAAGGTGGGGATCTCGTGGTTTGGGGTGAAGATGGGACTCTTTTAGGACACACGTGCTTCCAAGGGGCAGAGGATGTTACCAACGTCTTATTTTCTCCATCCTGCCCCACCAAACTCTATGCCTCACATGGAGAAACCATTAGCATACTGGATGTCAGGTCTCTTAAAGAACCCTTGGATGATTTTCATGTGAATGAAGAAGAAATCAACTGTCTTTCATTGAATGAAACTGAAAACCTGCTGGCTTCTGCTGATGACTCTGGAACAATCAAAATCCTAGACCTGGAAAATAAGAAAATTAGCAGATCACTGAAGAGACATTCCAATATCTGTTCCTCTGTAGCTTTTCGACCTCAAAGGCCTCAGAGCCTGGTGTCATGTGGACTGGATATGCAGGTGATGTCTTGCAGAGAGTACATGGGTAATTTCTAAATGGGACTTGCTAATAGAATCAAATTATTGATTGGGCTAAATATATCTTGGCATTTTCTTTTATCCACTGACATGCCTTATGTATTTAGGAACCGTAAACTTTATGTCTACTGAATGTTTAATGCTAACTTGACAAAGTCTAGTAGATTAACAAAGTAATTATTAATCTTTTACTCTTTCTCTATGCTTTAAGACATTCCTAAAACATGAGAATTCGAATATTTGATTCTAAACATCTGTTTAAACAAAGGACCATGCTAAATACAGAGTTTATCACCCACCCACTCTCCATAAAGTTTATAATTAAAAAAAAAACAGAGGGCCTGGATCTATTATTGTTTTTACTCTAAATCACTGGAGTGAGAATAGGCATGGCTTCCCTCTGGTGGTCACTTACCACTTTACACTGCTTTGTATATATTAGCTTGGGAGAAGGCAATGGCACCCCACTCCAGTACTGTTGCCTGGAAAATCCCATGGATGGAGGAGCCTGGTAGGCTGCAGTCCATGGGATCGCTGAGTTGGACACGACTGAGCGACTTCACTTTCACTTTCCACTGAGCGACTTCACTTTCACTTTCCACTTTCATGCATTGGAGAAGGAAATGGCAACCTACTCCAGTGTTCTTGCCTGGAGAATCCCAGGGATGGGGGAGCCTGGTAGGCTGCAGTCCATGGGGTCGCACAGAGTTGGACACGACTGAAGCGACTTAGCAGCAGCAGCAGCATATATATTAGTTTTCTTTCTAATCACACCCTGATCATACTGTTTCTTTTTTAGAAATGAGGAAACTGAAGTTCAAATTGAGTTTTCCCACAGCAGACTGAATTGGAATTCAAACCTCAATCTCTCTGACTTCAAAGCCTTTATTTTTTCTCTGTGACACTAAAGATATTTATTTAAATAGATGATTTGTGTGCCCAACACTGTTATAGGCATTTAATCTACTTTTTCAGCTGCTTATAGTATCTTGTAAGACTCCTGGTCACTTCCAGGCCAGTGATCTTTGCCACTCCTCTATCCTCCACACCTCCTTATAATTTAGAAATAAATGAGACTAATTTTAGTTGTTGTCACTCTGACTGCCACCCCCACCCCAAGCTACTGGTCTTTTTACTAGGAAGAATCAGTGGATGTCCTGCTGCGCTGAGGCAGCCCCTAATTAAAAATTGTCCTACCAAAAATTTGTAGTGCCTCGGTTGAGAATAATTTTACACCTACAGGGCACAGTGATCCCATGACATCAAAATTCCTTTTCTACTCCTAGGTCTTGCCCAGAACTTTAATAAATCTATATTTTTCTACACTAGTGGAGATAATCTGCTTACTGTGTTGGGCAGAAAGACCTACACAACCAGTCAGATATCTGTTTTAAGTAGGCGGATTGTACAGTGTCTCTGACTACTCATTCATTCATCCTTAAGCTATACCAGTTTCCAATCACTGGTTCATTAACTGTGTTAGACATGGCAGTCAGCCAAGTAGATGTATAGCAGTCACAGATTACACAAGAAGCAGGCATCCAGAATTTACCATTTTACCTCCAGTTCTAGATGAGAAAGTTTAGTGCCAGGCAGGTGTTAGAGAATACTCTAGGAAATAAATATATTGTGAAAAGAAGTCTTTTGCTTTTTGATTTGTCAAGAATTGCTAAAAATTCACTATAGATTAACTGCTGCATTGGGTTGTAATATATAATAAAAGTGACTAAGATAGTACAGTCATTACTTCTGACTGAAATTACTTCTTTAACTGGAGTTGAAAGTATAATTTCTTCCAGTTTACTTCTTAAAATCTGGTTATCTGGTATTTTTCTGAACTTTAAGAATAGCCAGCCTATGGAGGGGTCCAAGAATGTAGGTGTAATAGTGGAAGGGAGTTTTTATCAGATTAGTGATGAGAGTTATTTATCTCTGAACAAGGTGTTTTATCTCAAGGCAGGAACTGAATTATTGCCACACATAATAGATAAGTTCAACATACCTATCTTTGTTATTGAAAGTGAAAGTGAAGTCGCGCAGTCGTGTCCGACTCTTTGCAACTCCATGGACTATAGCCCACCAGGCTCCTCCATCCATGGAATTTTCCAGACAGGAGTACTGGAGTGGGGTGCCATTTCCTTCTCCAGAGGATCTTCTCCACCCAGGGATTGAACCCGGGTCTCCCACATTGCAAGCAGACACTTTTACCATCTGAGCCACAAGGGAAGCTCATCTTTGTTATTAGAGAAATTATAAAAATTAGATCCTTTAATTTAGATAGGTTTAAATAGAAAAAGCTTACTCAAGCAGGGACCTTAGGAATGAAGTGTGATTTATTAAGACACTTGAGACTACTTAATCTTTTATTAAATAGACACAAAATAATATTCATGATGTATTTTTAAGGTATAAATAATAACACTAAATAAATACATGTGAACCCACCACTCCAATACAGTTTTTTCTTGTAAGGACATTTGGAAATTTGAAGCCCATCATGAATTTCTGTAGCATATACACTGGTTTTCTTTGTCCCTCATTTCCACATTTGAAAGTAAATGGTTTCAAGTTTGTTTTCTTCTTTCTGGAGTTTGAACAGTCTCTAGGACCAAAACCTAAGTATCCAGATAGTGGAAGAGCCTCTTTCTTTTCCCCTTGAAAATGAATCTTTTATGTGGAAAGAAATGTTTTTGTACAAGAAATTTTTGAGCAGGGTCACTTTGATATGCTTGCATTCACTTCTGAGTGTCACTTCTTTTGAAATAGGATGCGTTGAAGGAAGTTACTTTGAATAGCAAACGAAACCTTGGTATAATCAGCAGTGGTAATATTTTCGGTTCAGATCTGTGCTTTTGACTAAACGGTCGTGCTTATCCTAGTGCCCCTTTTAGATCATGAGCCATAATTCAGGGACGGTACTAGATGGCAAAATAAAGTTGTCTCTTCGCTCTGAAAGTATGAAGAATATTTTCTTTTTCAAATTGGTTGCTCCAGGAAGACAATTGCTGAAGTCTGGAGTAAAATCAATCCACAGAACTTATTGTTTTGTTTTAAATATTTTTAAAATTGCATTTTATCTAAATCTACTTAATAGGTCCAAGATCATGGTAGAGAACAACAGTAAAAAGCCAAGTATACCAGGATGTCAAATTAACAGACTTGCTTAAAATTTCTGCTCTTTTCTACAGGTACTATGCTAGGCATTGAGCTTCCCTGGTGGCGCACACAGGAAAGAATCTGCCCAATGTGGGAGATCCAGGTTTGATCCTGGGTTTAGTTTATTTAGTTGATAGGTGTTTCTACTTGTAACAAGCATAGGCTAAAATTAATAAATTTCCTCATTTTCAGTTTTACTTGTAGCAGTCGGGGTAGGATGACTTGAAGAAATTGGCATCTGTGTAAGAGTTTGGATTACACATTAAAGGGTTTGTTGATCCAGAGTTACTCAGGATCTAGTTTTTAAATTATACCTTCCTTACTGCCCATTGGCATTCTAGTTTTGGTACCAGGGTAGCATCCTGCTGGCATGTTGTGGTGCTGTCTGAATTTTTTTTTAATGTTGCTGGGAATGTATCCTGCTAATCATTCTTAGACTACTTTGGTGATTTTCTTAGAAGCAGAATAAGCATGTTCGTGAAACAAACTATTTAGAACTCTAACTGTGTAACTTCCACTTATTTAAAGGTGATGCTGTGGAACCTTCGGAAAGCCCGGCCACTCTGGATTACAAATTTACAGGAGGATGAAACAGAAGAAATGGAAAGTCCACAATCACCTGGTCAGCTTTTAAACCCTGCCTTAGCCCACTCTGTGTCTGTGGCATCGTGTGGCAATGTTTTTAGTTGTGGTGCAGAAGATGGTAAGGTTCGAATCTTTAGGGTGATGGGAGTCAAGTGTGAACAGGAACTGGGATTTAAGGGCCATTCTTTGGGGGTTTCCCAAGTCTGCTTTCTGCGAGAATCCTATTTGCTGCTTACTGGAGGGAATGATGGAAAGATAAAGCTGTGGGATGTAAGCAGTGAAATTGAAAAAAAACATAAGAGTCCAACCAAACATACTCACAGGAAGAAAACCAAAAGGGCAGCTTACACCAAGCAAGGTGGAGGCACTCATGCTTCAGTAACAGGTGAAGATGAACATGGCAAAATTTTACCAAAGTTAAGTATTGAACATGGAGAAAAAGTGAACTGGCTCTTAAGTACAAAAATAAAGGGGTACCGAAATATATTGGTAGCTGATCAAACTAGTTGTATATCAGTGTATCCCTTAAAAGAATTTTAAATCCAATAAAACATTTGAAAAACTGCAGCAAAACATTTTGTAAGTTAAAAAAAAAATCCTGATTCTTTGTTTAAACTCTTTGTCATATGTGGAATAATAGCATTCCATAACATGTGAGCAAAAGGAGATAATTGGGTAACACTTTATATGGTAAATGACATATTAAAATTTGGTGAAAGAGAACGAATATTCACTGAGTCCTGATTGTGCTCCAGCATTTTACATGTGTTTCATTTCATTAAGGTGGAATGAAATAAGGTGGGTGACTTCCTTCATTTTATTACCACAGGAATCAAAACTCAGCGATGTTAAGTAACTTGAGGATCCAAGAAAATTGCAGGCACGATGACTTACCTGCAAAGGATCTTCATTGTCTTGTCAAGCCTGTTGCCTTAGGAAAGCTCACATCCTGATCCAAACGTGGTCACCGCATTAGTGACAACATTAGTAATTCCAGGCTGTCATGAGGATATTTACCAAGTTGAAAGAAGAAACCATTCTTGCTTGTTCTGTGTAAAGCCCAGAATACTGACAATCACTTTTTGCCATTTCTAAGAAAAGTGTTCCAGGGTCAAATCAGTTTAGGATATTAGGCAGCCATCCAGGCTGTGATGCTGTTGGGACCAAGAATAAGCTGAAGTTATGAATAAGCAGAAACTCTGACTAAGCAGAAGATACGAGGTAGGCAGAAGAGGTTGAGAATAGAAGCCAAGACATTGTGTCAAGAGTGAGTTTTCATCATGCACTGGATTGCTGGTTTTTCTGCATGTTCTTTCAACTTCTGCTTTAACTGCCTACTCTTAGATTCAAAGATTTAAAGAGAGAATCTGATTAGTTACCATTATGCTGGTTTGTAGAGAATTCTTTGATAAGCTCAATTTTAGAATGCTTGTGCAGATGACAGAAACCAAATTCAAATTGACTTAAGGAAAGAAAAAAGGAATTTATTGGCTCATATAACAGAGAAGTCCAAGAATAATCAGGCTTTTACTGCTGAGGTAGCTAAGCTGATAGGATGTGAGTCTGTAGGTGCCTCACCTGTGAAAAGACTTGCCTAGGGATGGGGAGAGAGACTCCTCGCAGTAATGTTGAGCCTAGAACCAGCTATGCCTGAAACAAGTATACTCCTTAAGCCTTTTTTTTTTTTAACTCGTTAACTATTAATAAAAGAGTTGTGACCAATTATGTGGGCAGTCAATAAATATTGTTTAATTTCACTTGAAATTTAAAGCCAGGAGACTGCCATCTTGGCCCTAAAATATCCATTCACAGGACCTTGGTCTGAGTACTGACAGAAAGAAACAAGTTTCTAATCCCAGAACTGGGCAAAATTCTTGGCCATTTTGGGCCTTGAGTTCCTTACTTGAAAGTATAGAGGTTGAATTAGACATCCCCTAAGGTCCCTTCCGTGCTACTGTTTATGAAAGGAAAACAACATCATAGTAATACTGTGTTTGTCCAGTGATTCTAATATGTATTAAAATGTCAGGAATGATCAATAATCATGGGCCATCTCTGGAGGTTTTAGAGAAATCTTTTGGGAAATTACCCAAGTACAACATTATTTTAGCTATTGAACTTTAATAATGTTATGGGAACAAGGTAAGAAGTATTTAAGCCAGGATTGAAACATTAATTTTAAACTTTGTTTGGTTGCTGATAACAGGTACCCACTCAGACTGCCTCAGTGAAAGGGGAAATTTACTGTGGGGGTAGAAGTGCAAAATTCTCTCAACCCAGAATGAAAATGTAGCTTGACTCTACATTTCTAACCAGGGAAGCCGTCAAGCACCAAAACAGCTACACTTTCTGTCTCTCAGACCCTGTGGTCACTCATCTCTGCTTCTTTCACCTGACAAAAGATGGCCTTCTAGGGCTACATCAGCAACCTTTTTCGATTCCAGAACCTGAGTGAGTAGTGTCTAAGTTCCAAGGCCCTGAAGATAATCTGAGTGGTCTCACTTAGTCATGGGCCTAGCTCTGATACAGTCACCTCTGATCAGGAGGATGTTGTCATTTAGTATCAGTATTGCCAAAGGAGCCCCCACAGGTAAGGGAGCTAGTTCTCAGGGGAGAAGAGTATGGGTTGAACTTACAGTTCCCAAAGATCTACAACCAACTATTGATATTTTGGTAAATTTACAATGTGAAAATTATATGCAAAGTGACCTCTTCTTAGGTCAGTCATTTTGCTACAGTTTGACTTAACATTCTCAAGCAACAAGGTATACCTAAATTAGTTAATGAGAGCTTAAAGAAACACACTGGTAAAGTAAGCCAAAGAAAGTGCCATAGCCTTGGCTCATAGAGAATCGGGATACTTTTTTTTTTTCTTATACTGTGTAGCATGTAGGATCTTAGTTCTCCAACCACAGATTGAACCTGTGTTGCCTAGTGGAAGCATGGAGTCTTAACCACCACTGGACTGCCAGGAAAGTCCCAGGATACCATTTTTAAATATTGCTTACCTTAGCCAACTGGGCCCTCAGATAACTGAGTAAGAACTTAAGTGGCCTCACCTTCTAAGTGGCCTGCCAAAGTCCTCAATCTATAGAAGGCTGAAAATGTACCCCACAATACCAGGTTGTAATCCCTGGAACCTGTAAATGTTACTTTATTTGGCAAAAGGTTATTTGCAGATAAACATTACAACTAGTAAAGGATTATGTTAAAGGAACATAATCAAGATAATTATATACTTACCTTTTTGCTTTATTAGACTGTGAGATGCTTGGCGGCAAGGGTCTGCCTATTGAATTTCAGAACTTGTGGTTTGGCCTGTCCTGGACCCCCCAACTCACAAACAATAATCATTAAATATTAAATGAGTCAAGGGAGATCCAGAAGGTGAAAATGTTAAGAGATGTGGATAGAAAAAAATAAAAATAAAGGTCAGCTTGAAGGGAGCTGGCAGCAGGGTTGCCTGGCAACCAAACTGAACCCTTTGCTTATGCTTTAGGTTATTTTTAATACCAGCTATGAGGGCTATGCATAGCTCTCCCAACCAGTGCTGTTTGCAGATACCCAGACATGCTCATTTCACATTTGATGTTCTCTCCAAATTACAGTCAGTTTGTAGTCTGGGATAGACAGTCCTGAAGCTGATGCAGTGCCACCCAGTTGCTTCTCCCTGCCAAGAGCTGAAATACCTTCAGGATTAATCAATCACCCTCTGGCATAATTATGTATAATTCTGATGCCTTACCTATGAATAACTCTTCCATCATCTCAGTTTTCCTGTTTATAAGCAGAGAATTCATGAAAAACAGTATGATACTGCACATGTGTTCTATGAGTGTATTTGGTTTTCTGAACTATTTGAAAGTGAAATACTATGATACTTGACCTCAAAATACATCAGTATGCATCTCCTAAAAAGGTCACTTTTCAACATAATCATATTACTGATATTATATACAAGAAACTTAGCAATAATTCACATTCTTGTTCTTAGCCAGCCAGTTGTGACTAATATTCTTAACTAAAGTCTGATGATGACAGACGGTAGCAACCAGAACTGCAGAAGACAGGTCCCTTAGCCTTGAGCAGGTCTCACAGAGATGAGAGACGGAACAGTAAGGATCTTGTGGCTCAGTCTGGGGTCTGAACAGAGGTAGGTCTCCTTCATAGCCAACCTTCTTCCTGTGGCACATTCCCAGTGGGGAATATTGCCTCTTGCACTGGACTAAAGTTGATTTTAGAGACTAAGTTGTCAGACAAGAGGGAAATTGTGGGAGAATAAGGACATGAGTCAACTGAAGTGAACAAAATATGCTGTCACCACCACTACCCGGGCCATACTCCAGCCAAAGAAGCAGGATTTAACCTAGCCCAGAAGAGGATGTGAGAGAATTCAGAACCTCTCATATACCTGGAGAGCCCTGCCGTACCCTAGTGCTCTTAGTGGAGGAAAGGACTAAGCTGAGGTTTGATAGAGCTCCATCAGGTCTTCTTCTCTAAAGCCATAAAAATGCTTGAGGAGAGTGACCCAAAGTTCACTTGAACATGATTTCCCTATAATCATTCTAGGCAATGAATGAAGACGCATCAGCATGCAGTGATCAAGTAAAAACAATAAATGTTGATACAAGAGGTCACAAATAGGTAGTAACGTGAAAGTTGAATGCAGTATTTTTGTTATGAGCAAGATTGTTAATCATGTTACAAACCAATGTGTGGCTAGATGAATGCAATATTAATATTTTATTAAAAATCATTAAGATATAAAAGACTCAACTGGGGACTTACCTGATGGTCCAGTGGTTAAGATGCCATGCTTCCACTGCAGGGGGGCGTGGGTTTGATCCCTGGTCAGGGAACTAAGATGCTGCATGCTGTGGGGTGTGGCACAAAAAAGAAGGACTCAACTAAAAAACTGTTGAATCAGTAAAGTTCAAGGGTTTAAAATCGCTACACCAAAATGAGTTGCTTTTCTATACACCAACAGTAAAACATCTGAAAAAAAGAAATGTCTCCTATTCACAGTGGGATCAAAGCAATAAAACACATGGGAACAAGAAAGTGAAAGATCTGTAAAATGAAAACTACAAGACTTTGCTGAAAGAAGTCAAAGAAGACACAAGTGGAGGGACATCCTGTGTTCACGGACTGGAAGAGAGTAGTATTGTTCAAATGTACATGCTCCACAATGTCATCTATAGATTCAGTGTAATCCCTATCAAAATTCCAACAGCATTTTTCAAATAGAAAAAAACCTAAAAATGTAGGGCACCATAAAAGGCCCCAAATAGCTAAAGCAACCCTGAGAAAGAAAGCCATCACACGTCCTGCTTTGGGGCTATACAATAAAGCTATAGTAATTAAACCAGTATGGTACTGGCATAAAAATGGACACAGACCAAAGAAGAAAAGAGCCCAGAATTAAAATCCTGCATATATGATCAGCTATTATTTGATAAGTGGGGAAAGGATAGTTTCTTCAGCAAATGGGGTTGGAAAACTGGATAATCACATGCGGAAAAAATGAAATTGGATCCCTATCTTACATTACTCACAAAGAATTAACTTGAAAGTCTTAAACATGAGACCTGAAACCATATAACTTACCTCAACAGGAGGAAAGAAGCTCCTTGATACTGCCCTCCACGATGATTTTTTGGACCAAAAGCACAAACAACAAAAAACAAGTAGAACTCCATCCAATTTAAAAGCTTCCACACAACTAAAGAAACAACAAAATAAAAAGGTAACGAGAATGAGAGAAATTTTTTTTCTAATCGTGTTGGATACAGAGTTAATATCCAAAATTTATAAAGAACTTGCACAACTCAATAGCAAAAAAAAAAAAAGTGTGCAGAGGAATGAAATAGACATTTTTTCCAAAGAAGATATCTAACCGACTAACAGGCACGAAAACATGCTCAGCATCACTCCTCAAGAGATACCTCACCTGTAAGAATGACTACTATCAAGGAGAGAAAACAAGTGTTGATGAGGGTTTGGGACAAAAGAGACCCCTCCTGCACTGTTGATGGGATTGTAAATTGGTATGCAGAGTCCTCAAAAAATTAAAAATGAAACATATAATCCAGTAATCCCACTTCTGGCTGTATGTCCCGAGGAATGAAAACTGGTTACTGAAAAGACATGTCTGACTCTGTGTGACCCCAGGGACTGTAGCCCACAGGCTCCTCTTCCATGGGATTCTCCAGGCAAGAATACTGAAGTGGGTTGCCATTTCCTTCTCCACAAAGAGACATATAAACTCCATATTTATTGCAGCATTATTCACAATAACTGAGATAGAGAAACAACCTAAGTGTGTATAAGGATAAGTTAAGATGTGGTACATGTATGCAATGGAATACTATTCAGCCTTGAGAAAAAGAAGTTCTGCCTTTTAGAACACTGTGGATGGATCTTGGGAACAATTTGCTAAGTGAGATATGTCAGAGTAAGACAAATACTGTATAATATCTATTATATGTGAAACCAAAAAAACCCGAAAGAATAAGAGTAAAGTGGTCATTACCAGAAGCCAGGGGTGGGAGAATGGGAGAGATGTTTAAGGGTACATATTTGCAACTAGTGTATAAATAAGTCCTGGAGACCTAGTGCACAGAACAGTGATTACAGACAACAGGTTGTATTATAAACAGTAAACTTGCAGAGACCAGACCTTGGTTGTTCACAGCAGTGAAAGAGTTGACAACTATGATGAGGTGGAAATGTTAGCTATTGCTGCTGCTGCTGCTGCTAAGTCGCTTCAGTCATGTCCGACTCTGTGCAACCCCATGGACTGCAGCCTGGCAATTATTACAATATAAATGTCAAATAAATGTGTTGCACACCTTAAACTTATACAATGTTGTATGTCAAATATAGCTCAATTTAAAAAAGAAAAAGTTGGGACTTCGCTGGTGGTCCAGTGACTAAGTAACTGCCTTCCAGTGCAGGGGCGCAGGTTCCATCCCTGGTGCCAAGGGGCAGCTAAGCTCGTGCTGCAGCTGGAGAGGCCCACACGCCATGAGGAGGAGCCCCCTGCCGAAGTCAAGATCCAGCGCAGCCCAAAATAATGAAGAAATTTTTTTAAATTAAAAGAGAAAAAAATTTTACTGGGACTTCACTGTAAGTCCAGTGGTTAAGACTCCATGCTCCCAATGCAGGGGCATGGATTTGATCCCTGGTCAGGAAAATTTAGATCTTGTTTGTCACATGACACAGCCAAAAGAAAAAAGGAAAAAATTATTAAGATGTAGTAGAATGTCATTATGTCAGATACAGGGGTTATATAACCATAGACTGATGAGGAGAGCCTTTTTTCTGTAGCTTGTGTGTCTACTCATGAAAGAATGAAAATTGAATAAATTGGTATTTGAACTGAACATATATTTCTGAAGGACTAAAGCAAACATCTGTGACACAGGATCCTGGCTTCATCTTGCCATTTGATGACACTTCTGTGGGATTCTGTCCCTCCCTCTGAAAACAGGAAGTAATAGATGACACCCATACCTACCCAGGATCATTCTTGTATCTTGTGGTCCTTTCTCAGCCAAGCTCTGAGGCTGGCCGAAGTGTTCACAAGCACCCCAACTATACATCTCAGATTCAGGAGCTAGACAGAGCTGCAAACAGTATAAGCATATGCAGACATATGCTGACATTATGAATTATAAAGACACAGGTGATGGCAATTTCCTCCCTTCTCGATTATTTCTTGATTATTGATACATACACTTGTTTGGAAAGAGGAATTAAAGCTATGAAAAAATTTTGTTTCTAATATGAAAATACAGGATGATATGCAAGGAGAATTTGGAAGGTCACAAGGTTGAAGTCCTATAATGTGAAGGGTTTGGGGAAGCAGCAGGCCATGTTCTCACTGGTCAGGTGGTACCCATGTAGCAGGAGGAAAACCAGAGAGGGAAACTGAGGTCTGACTGTATTCCCAGTGATCTGCAGTTCTCCAGTATACTTTCTGTTTACTTTAGCTGCTTTGGCTTATGTAATTGACATCAGTAAAACTAAACTTCTTTTTTTTTTTACTTTAATGTGCTTTTGTATGTTTTGTGACTAGAAAAAGTTTTATTCTAATCATGTAAGAGAAGAGACAGCTGGTCTTTCAAACGCTGGAAGTAATTGTTTTATGGCACTTGTAGAAACAAGAATATAGCCTTAGCAAAAATTTTAAATCCATAATTTTGAGGGGAGTTTTTTAAAAAAACATTCAGTTCAGTTCAGTCACTCAGTCGTGTCTGACTCTTTGCTACCCCATGAATTGCAGCACGCCAGGCTTCCCTGTCCATCACCAACTCCCGGAGTTTACTCAAACTCATGTCCATCGAATCAGTGATGCCATCCAGCCATCTTATCCTCTGTCGTCCCCTTCTCCTGCCCCCAATCCCTCCCAGCATCAGAGTCTTTTCCAATGAGTCAACTCTTCACATGAGGTGGCCAAAGTATTGGAGTTTCAGCTTTAGCATCAGTCCTTCCAATGAACACCGACTGATCTCCTTCAGAATGGACTGGTTGGATCTCCTTGCAGTCCAAGGGACTCTCAAGAGTCTTCTCCAACACCACAGTTCAAAAACATCAATTCTTCGGTGCTCAGCTTTCTTTATAGTCCAACTCTCACATCCATACATGACTACTGGAAAAAACCATAGCTTTGACTAGATGGACCTTTGTTGGAAAAGTAATGTCTTTGCTTTTTAATATGCTGTCGAGGTTGGTCAGAGCTTTTCTTCCAAGGAGTAAGCATCTTTTAATTTGATGGCTGTATTCACCATCTGCAGTGATTTTGGAGCCAAAAAAAATAAAGTCTGACACTGTTTCCACTGTTTCCCCATCTATTTTCCCATGAAGTGATGGGACCAGATGCCATGATCTTCGTTTTCTGAATGTTGAGCTTTAAGCCAACTTTTTCACTCTCCACTTTCACTTTCATCAAGAGGCTATTTAGTTCTTTGCTTTCTGCCATAAGGGTGGTGTCATCTGCATATATGAAGTTATTGATATTTCTCCTGGCGATCTTGATTCCAGCTTGTGTTTCATCCAGCCCAGCATTTCGCATGATGCTAATGCTATAAAAAGTAGGAAATACAGAAAAAGATCTTGCGGCTTTCAGTTAGACAAAGGTTTCTTAGGACACAAAAAGCATAAACCGTAAAAGAAAAAAATGAAGTCCAAGTTGGACCTCACCAAAATGGAAAACTGCTCTTCCCCGCTCCAGTCTGAAAATAAAAAGGCAAGCCATAAACTGGGAGAAAATATTTGTAGAACACATATCTGTTAAAGGACTTACATACATATTCATTAAGTTCTTACAACTTAATGAAAAGACAATCCAGTTTAAAAATGAACAAAGGATTTGAACAGACACTTCACCAAAGTGAATTTACAAATAGCTAATAAGTACATAAGAAGGTAAGATATGGGCTTCCCTCGTAGTTCAGTTGGTAAAGAATCCACCTGCAATGCAGGAGACCCCGGTTCGATTTCTGGGTCAGGAAGATCTGCTGGAAAAGAGAAAGGCTACCCACTCCAGTATTCTTGGGCTTCCCTTGTGGTTCAGCTGATAAAGAATCCGCCTTCAATGCCAGAGACCTGTTTGATCCCTGGGTTGGGAAGATCTCCTGGAAAAGAGAAAGGCCACCCACTCCAGTATTCCTGCCTAGAGAATTCCATGGACTGTATAGTCCATGGGGTCGCAAAGAGTTGGACACGACTGAGTGACTTTCACTTCACATGAGAAGGTAGCTGACATCAGTAGTCACTAGGTAAATACAATATTACAAGGTTATATCTATACATATCCATCAGAATAGTTAAAATAAAAAAGACTGACAATATTGGAAAAGATGCAGAGCAACTGGAACTCTCATATTGTTAAGAATTAAAAAATGGATCAGCCACTTTGGAAGAAAAGTTTGGCAGTTTTTATGAAGTCAAACATACTTACCTATGACCCACCAAGTCCACGCTTAGCTATTTGCCCAAGAGAAATAAAAACTTAGGTCCATACAAAGGTCCGTACTCAAAAGTTTATAGCTGCTGCTGCTGCTGCTAAGTCACTTCAGTTGTGTCTGACTCTGTGCGACCCCATAAACGGCAGCCCACCAGGCTCCCCCGTCCCTGGGATTCTCCAGGCAAGAACACTGGAGTGGGTTGCCATTTCCTTCTCCAATGCATGAAAGTGAAAAGTGAAAGTGAAGTCAAGTTTATAGCTACTTACTCATAATAGCCAAATTGAAAACAAACCAAATGTCCATCCACTGGTAACTATTTGAACACATTGTAGTATGTCCATATAGTGGAATATTACTGAGAAGAGGAACAAACTGTTGATACATGCAAGAAAATTTCAAAAACATGATGATACATAAAGGAAGTCAGACCAAAATACTGTATCATTCTACTTAAGTGACACTCTAGAAAAAGCAAAGCAGAAAGCAGATCAGAGGTCACCAGAGGTCAGAAGTGGGTATAGAATTGATTGCAAATAAGTACGAGGGAACTTTGGGGAGTAATAGGGGTGACATTCTGTGAGGTTTACCATGATTGTGGTGGTGGTCACATGACTATAAACATTTGTCAAAACTCAACAAACTGCGCTTCTCAAAAAATTATTTTATTAACAAAATATTTTTATTATTTATTCATTTATTTTGGGCTGCTCTGGGTCTTCACTGCCGTGTGCAGGCTCCCTCTGGTTGAGGAGAGCATGGGCTGCTCTCTAGTTGCAGTGAGCAGGCTTCTCACTGTGGTGGCTTCTCTTGTTGAGCAGCACCGGCTCTCGAGCCTGCAGCTGGCTGTGGCACACGGGCTTGGTGGCCCACAGCAATATGGAGTCTTCCAGACCAGGGGCTGAACCCGTGTCCCCAAATTAGCAGGCAGATTCTTCGCCATGAGACCACCAGAGGTGTTCCTGTACTTTAAAAATTTTTTGAATTTTATTGTACATAAATTATATCTCAAAACTGAATTTTTAAAGATTGCGTGCTATAAAAAGTACATTTTCAAGACAAGTTTCTTACTGTGTTCTTTCCAAACTTATTACTTACCAACCAGTGTCCTTATACATAGAACATTTGAAGCCTTCATGCCTCTGAGGTTTGTCTTTCTTTGAGTTATCACTAATTTTCGACTTAAAATTAGAATTTTTCCCCATAGATTTTACATACTTTTTACATGCTTTCTTTTTCTAGTTTGAAAGTTGTTTTAGAAATAATAGTACAAACAAGGGTTTAAACTGGGCACATTATCAACAGAAACACTTTGGTTGTTCAGCAGGCACAGGTCCCCCAGAATTAAAACTGTCACTCAATATGTGTCAATAAATGCCCTCCCCAATCTTCCATCGTCGTTGCTCCACTCATCAACAGCAGTAGCAGAAGTAACGGGAAAAACATGTCTTCTAAATCATGTTGTTAACAAGGGTTCAACGAATGGAGACCTGGTGGAGGCAAAAAAAGAAAGACAAGAAAAGCTTTTATTTGGGGTTTGTTAGGACTGCAGCCTGGGAAGCACAAATCTAAGAAAGCACTTGAAATATGTTCTTCTGGACTAAAAAATGGAGGAAGCTTATACAGGCAAAAACTGCAAGGTCAAGGTCACAGTTACATAAATTGTCAAGAATTAGGATTGGATCTGGCAAGAAGGGTGCTTGTTAAACAAGGATTACTTGGGGTTCAAGATGATTACATAGTTGCTAAGTAGAGCTGGGGGGCTTTGAAACTACAAGGTTGCATCTAGGAGCTGCTAGTGGATATTGTTTTCAAAATGGCTGATGGTGTCAGTTATATACAGTTCAGAAGGTTCAAGTTCTCAGTGATACAGGGACATGTCTAAAACCACATCCACAATGGCCACCCAGCTCCATTTTGGATGCCTGAACCATAGTTACTCCCATTTTAATTCTTCAATTCAGTTCAGTTCAATCGCTCAGTCGTGTCCGACTCTGCAACCCCATGAATCGCAGCACGCCAGGCCTCCCTGTCCATCACCAACTCCCAGAGTTCACCCAGACTCACTTCCATCAAGTCAGTGATGCCATCCAGCCATCTCATCCTCTGTTGTCCCCTTCTCCTCCTGCCCCCAATCCCTCCCAGCATCAGAGTCTTTTCCAATGAGTCAACTCTTTGCATCAGGTGGCCAAAGTACTGGAGTTTCAGCTTCAGCATCATTCCTTCCAAAGAAATCCCAGGGCTGATCTCCTTCAGAATGGACTGGTTGGATCTCCTTGCAGTCCAAGGGACTCTCAAGAGTCTTCTCCAACACCACAGTTCAAAAGCATCAATTCTTTGGCGCTCAGCCTTCTTCACAGTCCAACTCTCACATCCATACAAGACCACAGGAAAAACCATAGCCTTGACTAGACGAACCTTTGTTGGCAAAGTAATGTCTCTGCTTTTGAATATGCTATTTAGATTGGTCATAACTTTCCTTCCAAGGAGTAAGCGCCTTTTAATTTCATGGCTGCAGTCACCATCTGCAGTGATTTTGGAGCCCAGAAAAATAAAATCTGACACTGTTTCCACTGTTTCCCCATCTATTTCCCATGAAGTGGTGGGACCAGATGTCATGATCTTCGTTTTCTGAATGTTGAGCTTTAAGCCAACTTTTTCACTCTCCACTTTCACTTTCATCAAGAGGCTTTTTAGTTCCTCATCACTTTCTGCCATAAGGGTGGTGTCATCTGCATATCTGAGGTTATTGATATTTCTCCTGGCAATCTTGATTCCAGCTTGTGTTTCTTCCAGTCCAGCGTTTCTCATGATGTACTCTGCATAGAAGTTAAATAAACAGGGTGACAATATACAGCCTTGACGTACTCCTTTTCCTATTTGGAACCAGTCTGTTGTTCCATGTCCAGTTCTAACTGTTGCTTCCTGACCTGCATGCAAATTTCTCAAAAGGCAGATCAGGTGGTCTGGTATTCCCATCCCTTTCAGAATTTTCCACAGTTTATTGTGATCCACACAGTCAAAGGCTTTGGCATAATCAATAAAGCAGAAATAGATGTTTTTCTGGAACTCTCTTGCTTTTTCCATGATCTAGCGGATGTTGGCAATTTGATCTCTGGTTCCTCTGCCTTTTCTAAAACCAGCTTGAACATCAGGAAGTTCACGGTTCACGTATTGCTGAAGCCTGGCTTGGAGAATTTTGAGCATTACTTTACTAGCGTGTGAGATGAGTGCAATTGTGCTGTAGTTTGAGCATTCTTTGGCATTGCCTTTCTTTGGAATTGGAATGATAACTGACCTTTTCCAGTCCTGTGGCCACTGCTGAGTTTTCCAAATTTGCTGGCATATTGAGTGCAGCACTTTCACAGCATCATCTTTCAGGATTTGAAAGAGCTCAACTGGAATTCCATCACCTCCACTAGCTTTGTTCATAGTGATGCTTTCTAAGGCCCACTTGACTTCACATTCCAGGATGTCTGGCTCTAGGTCAGTGATCACACCATTGTGATTATCTGGGTCGTGAAGATCTTTTTTGTACAGTTCTTCTGTGTATTCTTGCCATCTCTTCTTAATATCTTCTGCTTCTGTTAGGTCCATACCATTTCTGTCCTTTATCGAGCCCATCTTTGCATGAAACGTTCCCTTGGTATCTCTAATTTTCTTGAAGAGATCTCTAGTCTTTCCCATTCTGTTGTTTTCCTGTATTTCTTTGCATTGATTGCTGAAGGCTTTCTTATCTTAAATGATCTTAAATATGTCATCAGTGTCTGCTTTGGAAAAAAACTCATAAAATCTAAAAATGTTCAAAATACATGGCAGGTGTTAATATTCAGGTTATTGTGTTTCTTTCCATCTAAAATTCATGAACTAAGACTGCATGCATTAAGTGATAGATGTAGTTCAATTACAGAAATGTTTTGTAATTGAGTCATTACTCTGCCCAAGGTAGTATCAATTTGCCAAATGAAAAAAAATCTCCTTTAAAGCAGTTAGTGCCAAATCCATGATATTAGAGGTGATTTAGTTTCAGCAAAATAACATCAGCCATCATAATAAATTATTACTGGCAATTTTATTAGTTGTGATTTGGTTTGTGTTCAATATGTAGGTTTGTTTTGATTTTGTAGTTACGTAAGAGTTGTAAGAATCTCATACCTAATATTGGATTTGGACAAACAATTTTGGTATAATAATTAAATAAATAATAGTCAATCATAAAAGTCTAATAAGTTTTTTCTTTTGAAAATGGACAGTACTCAAACTTGAATGCATTGGCTTGTACACAGAGCCCTGAAAATCCTCTTGAGTCATCTTTGGCATCTCTAGGTAAGACTAAATCAGTCAGGTTTCTGGGGAAGGTGGGGAAGTAGCAAAGTTAGAACCCATAGTGTGTTCTGAAGAGCATGTTCTGAAGGAGCACTTTTCAGTATAAATTCTAAGGTAGCCAAGTAGAATAACTAGTCACATTTTCAGTAAGAGGTTTTGGAGTCAAGAAGGAAGCCCAGGTTTCCGGTTTCAGTGACTGGGTGGATCCTAATGCCATAAATCTAGGAAAGGAGCACAGGAGGGTGAACAAGTTTGACTACTTAGACCTGATCTGCCCTGACTTGCCCTGACTAGCACTTCTGGTGTCGTTACCATCAGTTCTCCAAAATGACACATAGCCGCTATTATTTGTCAGTACTCTTTGGGTGCGCAAGACAGAATCCCACTGGAGAGGCAGGGGGTGGTTTGGGGCTTGTTACCAGAATAAGCCAGAGACAGGACTAAGCAGACACTTCTGTTTCTCTTTGTTTCCCTTAAACCTCTTACTCCTAGACTTGCTCCCCTTTGAATAACATATTCTAATTTTCTGATTGATGTAACTGATTTTCATGAGGCATTACTTTTTTGGTTCTAAGAATTTTCAATATTTTCCCTTCCTGCATTGCTCTGCAGAGATTTAGCTCCCCCTAGAGACACAATCCTGTGGCTGCAGTCCATGGGGTCGCAGGGAGTCGGACACTTTCTCCTTTCTGGGTCAACCTAATTGGAGCAAATCAAACTGTTTTCCCTATTTCTTTCATACATCATCATTTAAGATCATCAAGAATTCAAGTTCCAGAATCTGCCCTTGTCTCCTTTCACAATATCTGTTTATTTCTGGACAGCTTTCATAAAGGAGAACACTTTTGGCGGGTCAATCAGGGAAATTGCACAGGCTGACAGCAACAGCAAACTTTAATAAGATTGCAATGACAGTCTCAAGAATGTGCATGCCATTGGCTTCTGCATGGGATTATATGCAAAATCATAGAGCTCTGATTCACCTCATTTGTAAAGCTTGAAATAAATGGAAACAGCTATTATTTGAAGTTTCTCTTGAAGACACTTCCAGCTCTGGTTTCTGTTAGCCAGAGGCATAAGTTACAATCTTCTTGGTGTCTATGATGTTTATACTACCACCAAGGGTCAAACAATAGGTAAACAGACAGTAGATTTACTGCTCTTTTGTCTCTTCTTTGTTACCCACAGTACTTTTATAATCCTATGTTTGGAGGGGGGAAAAAAAAAGAGGGAGGGAGAGAGGAAGGGAGAACAGAAGGAAGGCAGGCTGGCTCTTTCTTGGTAGGATGACATTTCCTTCAAAGCTTGTGTCTTTTGAGACCAGGGTATCACCATAATTTTGTTTGCAAATCAGATTCGCCAATGAAGATTTTAAAAATATTTAGATGCCTGTGCCCTGTCTCTCAAATACCTGATTCAGTACCAATTTCTATTTCATTCAGTTCAGTTCAGTCACTCAGTTGTGTCCGACTCTTTGTGACCCCATGAATCACAGCACGCCAGGCCTCCCTGTCCATCACCAAATCCCGGAGCTCACATAGACTCACGTCCATCGAGTCAGTGATGCCATCCAGCCATCTCATCCTCTGTTGTCCCCTTCTCCTCCTGCCCCCAATCCCTCCCAGCATCAGAGTCTTTTCCAATGAGTCAACTCTTCACATGATGTGGCCAAAGTACTGGAGTTTCAGCTTCAGCATCATTCCTTCCAAAGAAATCCCAGGGCTGATCTCCTTCAGAATGGACTGGTTGGATCTCCTTGCAGTCCAAGGGACTCTCAAGAGTCTTCTCCAACACCACAGTTCAAAAGCATCAATTCTTCGGCACTCAGCTTTCTTCACAGTCCAACTCTCACATCCATACAGGACCACTGGAAAAACCATTGCCTTGACTAGACGGACCTTTGATGTCAAAGTAATCTCTGCTTTTCAATATGC
The DNA here is from genome assembly GCF_002263795.3 of Bos taurus. Lineage (NCBI taxonomy): Eukaryota > Metazoa > Chordata > Mammalia > Artiodactyla > Bovidae > Bos > Bos taurus. The sequence continues at coordinate 71,072,368 of NC_037328.1, read as the reverse complement.
TGTCTAGGCTGGTCATAACTTTCCTTCCAAGGAGTAAGCGTCTTTTAATTTCATGGCTGCAGTCACCATCTGCAGTGATTTTAGAGCCAAAAAAAATAAAGTCTGACACTGTTTCCACTGTTTCCCCATCTATTTTCCCATGAAGTGATGGGACCAGATGCCATGATCTTCGTTTTCTGAATGTTGAGCTTTAAGCCAACTTTTTCACTCTCCACTTTCACTTTCATCAAGAGGCTTTTGAGTTCCTCTTCACTTTCTGCCATAAGGGTGGTGTCATCTGCATATCTGAGGTTATTGATATTTCTCCCGGCAATCTTGATTCCAGCTTGTGCTTCCTCCAACCCAGTGTTTCTCATGATGTACTCTGCATAGAAGTTAAATAAGGATGACAATATACAGCCTTGACGTACTCCTTTTCCTATTTGGAACCAGTTTGTTGTTTCATGTCCAGTTTAACTGTTGCTTTCTGACCTGCATACAGGTTTCTCAAGAGGCAGGTCAGGTGGTCTGGTATTCCCATCTCTTTCAAAATTTTCCAGTTTATTGTGATCCACACAGTCAAAGGCTTTGGCATAGTCAATAAAGCAGAAATAGATGTTTTTCTGGAACTCTCTTGCTTTTTCCATGATCCAGCGGATGTTGGCAATTTTGATCTCTGGTTCCTCTGCCTTTTCTAAAACCAACTTGAACATCAGGAAGTTCACAGTTCACGTATTGCTGAACCCTGGCTTGGAAAATTTTAAGCTTCATTTTACTAGCGTGTGAGATGAGTGCAATTGTGTGGTAGTTTGAGCATTCTTTGGCATTGCCTATCTTTGGGATTGGAATGAAAACTGACCTTTTCCAGTCCTGTGGCCACTGCTGAGTTTTCCAAATTTGCTGGCATATTGAGTGCAGCACTTTCATGGCATCATCTTTCAGGATTTGAAAGAGCTCAACTGGAATTCCATCACCTCCACTAGCTTTGTTCATAGTGATGCTTTCTAAGGCCCACTTGACTTCACATTCCAGGATGTCTGGCTGTAGGTCAGTGATCACACCATCGTGATTATCTGGGTCATGAAGATTTTTTTTTGTACAGTTCTTCTGTGTATTCTTGCCACCTCTTCTTAATCTCTTCTGCTTCTGTTAGGTCCATAGCATTTCTGTCCTTTATCGAGCCCATCTTTGATGAAATGTTCCCTTGGCATCTCTAATTTTCTTGAAGAGATCTCTAGTCTTTCCCATTCTGTTGTTTTCCTCTATTTCTTTGCACTGATCGCTGAGGAAGGCTTTCTTATCTCTCCTTGCTATTCTTTGGAACTCTGCATTCAAATGGGTATATCTTTCCTTTTCTCCTTTGCTTTTCGCTTCCCTTCTTGTCACAGCTATTTGTAAGGCATCCTCAGATAGCCATTTTGTCTTTCTTGCATTTCTTTTTCTTGGGGATGGTCTTGATCCCTGTCTCCTGTACAATGTCATGTACCTCCATCCATAGTTCATCAGGCACTCTATCAGATCTAGTCCCTTAAATCTATTTCTCACTTCCACTGTATAATCATAAGGGATTTGATTTAGGTCATACCTGAATGGTCTAGTGGTTTTCTCCACTTTCTTCAATTTCAGTCTGAATTTGGCAATAAGGAGTTCATGATCCGAGCCACAGTCAGCTCCTGGTCTTGTTTTTGCTGACTGTATAGAGCTTCTCCATCTTTGGCTGCAAAGAATACAATCAATCAGATTTCGGTGTCGACCATCTGGTGATGTCCATGTGTAGAGTCTTCTCTTGTGTTGTTGGAAGACGGTGTTTGCTATGACCAGTGCATTCCCTTGGCAGAACTCTATTAGCCTTTGCCCTGCTTCATTCTGTACTCCAAGGCCAAATTTGCCTGTTATTCCAGGTGTTTCTTGACATCCTACTTTTGCATTCCAGTCCCCTATAATGAAAAGGACATCTTTTTTGGGTGTTAGTTCTAGAAGGTCTTGTAGGTCTTCATAGAACTGTTCAAATTCAGCTTCTTCAGCATTACTGGTCAGAGCATAGACCTGGATTGCCATGATACTGAATGGTTTGCCTTGGAAACGAACAGAGATTATTCTGTCATTTTTGAGATTGCATCCAAGTACTGCACAAGATTTTAAATTTCATTGTGATTTCTTCTTTGAGATATGGATTATTTAGAAACATAGTAAATATTAACACATTTTCCCCTGATGTTGGGAACAAGAGAAGAGAAGGATATGTCCATCCTTCATTTCTATTTGACATCCTCCAGAAGGTCCTAAATAGTATGAGGCAAAAAAAAAAAAAAAAAAAAGGGGGAAAAAAGCTTAAGAATTAGAAAGTAAGAAGTAAAACTGTCATTCACAGACAATATGGTTGTGCATACAGAAAATCAAAAGAATCTACAGATGAATTACTAAAATTAAATTTAGGGTGCTGAATAAATGGATACATTTATAAAAATTGCCAATATTACTATGTAACAGCAGCAATAGGGAAAAATTTTTAAATGTCGTTTACAATAGCATCAAAAAATATCAAATACTTAGTATTAAGTCAATACATGCAAAAGGTCTACAGAGAAAAGTGCAAGATGTGATTGAGAAAAACTGAAGAAAATTTAAAAGTTTTTCTCATATTTATTAATTAGATGACTAAATATTATAAAGATATCAATGTAACCCTAATCAACATCCCAGCTAGTATTATTATAAGAATTATTAAGCTTGTTGTAAACTTTATGTGAAAATGCAAATGGTTCAGAACAGCCCAGATATTCTTGAAGAACAAACATAGAAGACTCACTATATGATATTAAGGCTTATTATATAAAGCTACAATAACTAAGACTGTGGTATGGGCACAAGAGTAGATAAACAGATAAATGGGACAGAATAGAGGACAGAAATAGATGCTTATAAATATGGAAACTTGATTAATGACAAAGGTGCACTGCAGAGTAGTGAGAACAGGACAGTCTTGGTAATAAATGGAATTGGGTCAACTGCATATCCATATGAAGAAGAAATGAATCTTGATCTCTTCTTCAGACTCATCAAAAAGCTATTTCTGGATGCGTTGCAAGTCTAAATGTGATAGATAATGTAATAAAGCTTCTAAAGAGAAAAAGAACATTTTCATAACCTTGGGAAAAGGAAAGATTTCATATGTAAGAGGAAATTAAAACATTGATAAATTGGACTACATTAAAATTAAGAACATCTGTTCATCAAAACATCATTAAGAGGGCAAAAAGGCAAGCCACAGAATGGAATAAGATATGTGCAGTGTGTATAACTGACAAAGGACTCTGAGTAAATAATTAACTGATCAATCAATAAGAGAAAAAAACAAATCCAGTAGTAAAATGGGCAAAAGATGTGAATGGGCCAGCAAATATCCAAAAGAGCAAGAATTATATGAAAAAGTGATCAGTTTCATGGAAACTGGAAAATACAAACTAAAACATACCCACTGGAATGGCTAGCATCTTACAAACTGACAACATGAGGTGCTGATGATGCATGGAACAACTGAGACTCTCATACACTGCACATGAGAATAAAAATTGGTACAACCATTTTGCAAAACTAATTGGCTATATGTGTAAACTTGACTATCAGCACAGCTTGTGACTCAAAAATTCCATCTCTAGATATATACCCAACAGGAATTCTATACTGAAAGACATGTACAAGAACGTTCATAGCAGCATTATTTATAATAGCCCACAAATAGGAACAACTCAAATGTCTAACAACAATAGAATATATATGGCAAAACCAATACAATACTGTAAAGTAAAAAAAAATAATAATAATTAAAAAAAATTTTTAAAGAATATATAAGTAGATGGTGATATATTCATACAATGGAATACCATACAAAAATAAAACTAACCACTTCACTCAACAACAAGGATAACGCTTCCAAACATAATGGTAAGCGGAAGGAACCAGTCAAAAAGTAGTACATACATCTAGCCATGACAGAGTAACTGGTACCAGACTAAACCTCCTGCAATAAGAAATTAGATGACTCTACAGTATATATGAAATAATATATATGTCTTCAGTCATTGGACCATAGGCAGCCCAGAAGAGTGATTTCTGAAAGAAAGGAAAAGTGAAGTGAGCACTACAATTTTCCTAGCTTTCTGCCTGGTGGCATTTACCAAATATCAGCATAAGAAGGGGGATTCCAAGTAAAGCATGACAGACTTGCTGAGCTGAGGAGAAAAGAATCAGAGCTTGTAGAGAGTGAGGCAACTAAAATTTCTGGAACTGGACTACAAGAGAAATGGGAGCATATATATGCAAAGAAGGAGATCCAGAAATCTGCGTAGGAGTTCCAGTGTGTCTTTTGCCAAATATGAAGCCAAAGAAAGAAACCTGTAGGGGAGAATCTTTCCTTGTCTCTTCCTACCTTCCTACCAATCTGTGGTGTTCCTTGGCTTTAGCTGTAGGACTACAATCTGCCTTTGTCCTCACAGAGGCAACCTGCCATTGTGTGTGTCTGTCTTTTCTTTTCTTATAAAGACACTTGCTATGGTCTGAAAGTGTTCCCCCCAAATTCATGTGTCGAAACCTAACTCCAGAGGCGATGTGGAGACCTTGGAATGTACTTAGGTCATGATGGTGGAGGCCCCATGAATGGGATTAGTAAGTTTTACAGTAGGAGCTTTATAAAAGAGGCTCCAGAGAGATCCCCAGCCCCTTCCACCACTTGAGGACATAGGAAGAAGAGGCCAGCCAGGAAATAAGAAGTGTGTCCTCGCAAGAAGGCAGCCATGCTGGTACCTTGATCTTAGAGCTCCTGGCCTCCAGAACTGTGAGAAAGTGTCTGTTGTGTATAAGCTATTCAGTCCGTGGTGTTTTGTTATAGCAGCCTGTAGGGGCTAAGGCAACACTAGTCTTAGTGCTGTGTTAATGACCCACCCTACTCCAATCTGGTCTTTTTTTACTTGCAAATGTCTTTTTATTTCATCTTCATGCTGAAGGGTAGTGTTACCAGTCGTGGGTTGGTAGTTTTTTTTACTCCTTGTTTTTGTTTCGTTTCATCAGTTTCAAGATGATAGTTCAATTTCTCCTGACTGGTATTTTTTCTGAGAAGTCAGCAGTAATGTTTATCTTTGTTTCTCTGTATTTAATATATCATTTATTCTTTGGTGCTTTCTGTTTGTTTATAATCCTGTGGATTTTATTTTATTTTGGCCATTGCATACAGCTTGTGAGATCTTTGTTCCCCGACCAGGGATTGAACCTGGGCCCTATCAATGAGAGCACAACGTCCTAACCACTGGACCACCAGGGAATTCCCTATTCTTTTGTGCTTTTAAAATGTTCTCTTCATCACTGTCTTTCAATTTGATTTTGTTGTGCTTTGGTATTTGCTTTGTCAGTATTACTGGCAAATTAAAATTATATTTAAAGTGTAAAACATGATGATTTGATATAGATATACACTGTGAAATATGGGCTCGATAAAGGACAGAAATGGTATGGACCTAACAGAAGCAGAAGATATTAAGAAGAGGTGGCAAGAATACACAGAAGAACTGTACAAAAAAGATCTTCAAGACCAAGATAATCATGATGGTGTGATCACTCACCTGGAGCCAGACATCCTGGAATGTGAAGTCAAGTGGGCCTTAGGAAGCATCACTACAAACAAAGCTAGTGGAGGTGATGGAATTCCAGTTGAGCTCTTTCAAATCCTGAAAGATGATGCCGTGAAAGTGCTGCACTCAATATGCCAGCAAATTTGGAAAACTCAGCAGTGGCCACAGGACTGGAAAAGGTCAGTTTTCATTCTAATCCCAAAGAAAGGCAATGCCAAAGAATGCTCAAACTACTGCACAAATGCACTCAAATCACATACTAGTAAAGTAATGCCCAAAATTCTCCAAGCCAGGCTTCAGCAATACGTGAACCGTGAACTTCCAGATGTTCAAGCTGGTTTTAGAAAAGGCAGAGGAACCAGAGATCAAAATTACCAACATCCGCTGGATCATCGAAAAAGCAAAAGAGTTCCAGAAAAACATCTATTTCTGCTTTATTGACTATGCCAAAGCCTTTGACTGTGTGGATCACAACAAACTGTGGAAAATTCTGAAAGAGATGGGAATACCAGACCACCTGATCTGCCTCTTGAGAAACCTAAATGCAGGTCAGGAAGCAACAGTTAGAACTGGACATGGAACAACAGACTGGTTCCAAATAGGAAAAGGAGTACGTCAAGGCTGTATATTGTCACCCTGTTTATTTAACTTCTATGCAGAGTACATCATGAGAAACACTGGGTTGGAGGAAGCACAAGCTGGAATCAAGATTGCCAGGAGAAATATCAATAACCTCAGATATGCAGATGACACCACCCTTATGGCAGAAAGTGAAGAGGAACTAAAAAGCCTCTTGATGAAAGTGAAAGTGGAGAGTGAAAAGTTGGCTTAAAACTCAACATTCAGAAAAGAAGATAATGGCATCTGGTCCCATCACTTCATGGGAAATAGATGGGGAAACAGTGGAAACAATGTCAGACTTTATTTTTTGGGGCTCCAAAATCACTGCAGATGGTGATTGCAGCCATGAAATTAAAAGACACTTACTCCTTGGAAGAAAAGTTATGACCAACCTAGATAGCATATTGAAAAGCAGAGACATTACTTTGCCAACAAAGGTCCGTCTAGTCAGGGCTATGGTTTTTCCAGTGGTCATGTATGGATGTGAGAGTAGGGCTATAAAGAACTCTGAGCATCAAAGAATTGATGCTTTTGAACTGTGGTGTTGGAGAAGACTCTTGAGAGTCTCTTGGACTGCAAGGAGATCCAACCAGTCCATTCTGAAGGAGATCAGCCCTGGGATTTCTTTGGAGGGAATGATGCTAAAGCTGAAACTCCAGTACTTTGGCCACCTCATGCGAAGAGTTGACTCACTGGAAAAGACTCTGATGCTGGGAGGGATTAGGGGCAGGAGGAGAAGGGGACGACAGAGGATGAGATGGCTGGATGGCATCACTGACTCGATGGACATGAGTCTGAGTGAACTCTGGGAGTTGGTGATGGACAGGGAGGCCTGGCATGCTGCGATTCATGGGGTCGCAAAGAGTCGGACACAACTGAGCGACTGAAATGAACTGAACTGAACTGAACACTCTGAAAGGAGTCCCTAGTCCAGTTAATTATCACAACTATCACCTCTTTCTTTCTCTTCCGCTCTGTCTCTCTATTTCTTTCCTTCTTCGTGAGAACATTTAAGTTTTACTGTCTTAGTAAATTTCATTTATACAATACAGTGTAATCAACTATAGTCACATTGGTATGCTTCTCCTTATGTATATTCTGCTTGGACTTCTTTCAACTTTTTCTAATTTAATGTGTTACCAAATTTGAAAATATTTCTGACATTAAATGGCTTTTGCTGCTTCCCTCTCTTGTTGTAACTCCAGTACACACATGTCAGAACTCTTTATATTGTCTCACAAATTACTGAGGCTCTAGTTAGTTATGTTTCAGCCTTACTTCTCTGTACTTCAGTTTAAAAGGTTTCTAGTGCCCTGTCTTCAGACCCATTGCTCCTTTCATCTCCAGTGCCTAATTTACCCGTAAAATTTTTTAATACAATTTTTTAAATGCTATTTTTTTTGGCTGTGTTGGGTCTTTGTTTCTGCAGGAGGGCTTTCTCTAGTTGCGATGTGAGGGCTTCTCATTGCAGCAGCTTCTGATTTAGCAGAGCACGGCTCTAGAGCATGCAGGCTTCAGTAGTTGTAGTACATGGGCTTAGTTGCTCCACAGCATGTGGAATTATCCCAGACCAAGGATCAGACCTGGGTCCCCTGTATTGGCAGGCAGACTCAATCAGTGGACCACCAGTGAAGTCCAACCTAGTAAATTTTAGATTCTAGATTTTGCATTTTTCAGCTCTAGGAATTCCATTTGGTTCATGCATTAGTCTACTGGGGCTGCCATAATAGAATACCACAGACTGGATGGCCTAAACAGCAGAAAATTGTTTGTCACGTTTCTGGAGGCTAGAAGCCCAATAACAAGGTGTTGATAGGTTTGGTTACCCCTGAAAGCTCTCATCTTCGCCTGCAGATGGCTGCCTTCTCACTGTGTCCTCACATGGCCTTTCTCTCATGTGTGTACCTCCCTGATGACTCTTCTTCTTCCTGTAATGACAGTAGTCACATTGGATTAGGGCTCCACCCTTATAATGTCATAAAATTGTAATGATCTCTTTAAAGTTCCTATTTCCAAATCACATTGGGTGTTAAGGCTTCAACACGTGAATTTACAGTGCGGGTAGGGGATACAATTCAGTCCATAACATTGCATAATGGAATATTATTTGGCAATAAAGAGGGAATGAAATACAAATACAGGCTATAATATGGGTGAACCTTGGAAACATGATGCTGAGTAAATGAAGCCAGTTGCAAAAGACTACATATTGTATGATCCCATTTATATGAAATGTCCAGAACAGGCAAATCTACAGAGAGTGAAAATAAACAGTTGCTAGTGCTGGGGGCAGTGGGGTGAAGGATTGGGAAGAAACAGTAGTGACTGTTGAGAGATATAGGGCTTCTTTTTGTGGTGATGTAAATATTCAAAATTGATGTAATGATAGTTGCACAACTCTGAATATGCTAAAAACTCTTGAATTGTACATTTAAAACGAGTCACTTGTATGATATATGAATTACATCTCAGTAAAGCTTTACAAATACATATTGTATGATTCCATTTGTTAAAAGTTCAAAAACAAACAAAACTAATGTTTAATGAGGGATTGTGGTTATCTTTTAGAGAGAGAGGAAAAGCAATAAATGAGAGGGGCCACAAAGGCCATGACAAATCTGGCATGCTAGCAATATTCTATTTTTTTTTAATTTAGCTTAAGGTTACATGAGTGTGTTCACTTTGTGATAAATCATTAAAAGGAAAAACACCATTTCCTCTCTATATGCAATACTTCTGACACCAGATGTGTGGGGTTTTCCACACCAAACGATTCTCTAGTTCTTGGCAGACACTAGCTGGATGTCCTACAATTTAACTCAGTTCTAAAACTAACTGCCTGGAGTTGGCACAGATCAACTCAGCACAGGTTAAGGGCTGAGTCACACAAGATTGCCCCCACTTCAGATGCCGAAGTGTAACTTGTACTTCTGAATAACTGGCTATATATCAGGGGTTCCTGTGACGGCTTCAAGTTTGGTGATTTGCTAGAATGGCTCACAGAACCCTGGAAAACAGTTTACTTACTGTTGCCAATTTATTGGGGTTTCCCAGGTGGCGTTAGTGGTAAAGAACTTGGCTGCCTATGCAGGAGATGTAAGAGACATGGTTTCAATCCCTGGGCGGGAAAGATCTCCTGGAGGAGGGCACGACAACCCACTCCAGGATCCTTTCCTGGAGAATCCCATAGACAGAGGAGCCTGGTGGGCTACAGTCCGTAGGGTCGCAAAGAGTTGGACACGACTGAAGTGATTTAGCATGCATACATGCACCAATTTATTACAAAGAATAAATTAAAGAATGCAAATAAGCAAATGAAGCAACTGACAAACAACTAATCTCAAAAATATATAAGCAACTTCTACAGCTCAATTCCAGAAAAATAAATGACCCAATCAAAAAATGGACCAAAGAACTAAATAGACATTTCTCCAAAGAAGACATACAGATGGCTAACAAACACATGAAAAGATGCTCAACATCACTCATTATCAGAGAAATGCAAATCAAAACCACTATGAGGTACCATTACACGCCAGTCAGAATGGCTGCGATCCAAAAGTCTACAAGCAATAAATGCTGGAGAGGGTGTGGAAAAAAGGGAACCCTCTTACACTGTTGGTGGGAATGCAAACTAGTACAGCCACTATGGAGAACAGTGTGGAGATTCCTTAAAAAACTGGAAATAGAACTGCCTTATGATCCAGCAATCCCGCTGCTGGGCATACACACCGAGGAAACCAGAATTGAAAGAGACATTTGTACCCCAATGTTCATCACAGCACTGTTTATAATAGCCAGGACATGGAAGCAACCTAGATGTCCATCAGCAGATGAATGGATAAGAAAGCTGTGGTATGTATACACAATGAAGTATTACTCAGCCATTAAAAAGAATACATTTGAATCAGTTCTAACGAGGTGGATGAAACTGTAGCCTATTATACAGAGTGAAGTAAGCCAGAAAGAAAAACACCAATACAGTATACTAACGCATATATATGGAATTTAGAAAGATGGTAACAATAACCCTGTATACGAGACAGCAAAAGAGACACTGATGTATAGAACAGTCTTTTGGACTCTGTGGGAGAGCGAGAGTGTGGGATGATTTGGGAGAATGGCATTGAAATACGTATAATATCATATATGGAACGAGTTGCCAGTCCAGGTTCGATGCACGATACTGGATGCTTGGGGCTGGTGCACTGGGATGACCCAGAGGGACGGTATGGGGAGGGAGGAGGGAGGAGGGTTCAGGATGGGGAACACATGTATACCTGTGGCAGATTCATTTCGATATTTGGCAAAACCAATACAATATTGTAAAGTTTAAAAATAAAATTAAAAAAAAAAAGAATACAAATAAACAGCCAGATGAAGAGATACATAGGGTGAAGTGTCCTGAGTATAGGACCTTTTGTCCCTGCAGAGTTTGGGGTGCACCACCCTACTGGCATATCGATGTGTTCTTGTTCACCAAACTGGAAGCTCCCCAAACCCTTTGATTAGGACTTTTATGGCAGCTTCATTTCATTGGCATTAGTGATTGCCTTAACATTTAACCACTTTTCCTTCCCCAGTGGTTGAGGTGTGCAGCTGAAAATTCCAACCCTCTAATCTGGTTGAGTCTCCTGGTAACCAGCCCCACATCCTTAGGGGCTTTCTAAAACTTGCCTCACTAACATAAACTCGGGTACTGTTGAAAGTGACTTGCTATGAATAACAATGGACACTCCTTTCACTTTTATCACTCTGGAGCCATTTCAGTAACTGGGAATAAAACCAAATATTATAATAAAAGATGCTTCTTTTACCGGTTTTAGGACCTAAGGACAAAAAACAATTATAATAAGAGATGTTCTGTTACTCTTACCATTTAGGAAGTTATAAGAGTTTTAGAAGCTCTGTGCCAAGAACCAGGACAAAGACCCAATAAGTATTTCTTATTATATCATAACATCACAGTCATCGAGCATATTGATCTTAAAAGTAAGTTATTTTACTAGCAAAAAATGGGTTTAGTTGGGAAGAGCAGAGAGCTGCAGTTCAAGACAAACAAGCCACAGCAAAAACCATAAGCAAGTTCAACAAAGGAGAAGAACAGTATTTTACAGAGAAAAAGGAGGAAATATAAGATTATTATCATGAATGAAAGCCCATTGGAGAAAAGTGGGAGTTCACGGTGATGACAGTTTCTCATTGGTTAAGTTGCTGGGGTAGCTGATTTCTTGTAGGATACTCAACATATACCTTGTCTGGTTGGGGCCTGTAACTGATGGTTCTTTCCTGTTGGTGATTCTTCTATTGGGGTCTATAATTGACAGTTTTCCTGTAATTAACTGACTTGAGTGGTACTGCATAAAAGCTCCCCCTTTCAGCCTCTCAATGCCATTTTAGTGACATTTCCCTTTATTAATTTTCACAAACTTTTGATACACAGTGTTCTGTGTGTGTTACACTTCAATGTTTTAAAAACACTTATTCGTTTAAAAAATACCAATATATTCAGGGTAGGTAAACTATTTGTATGTTTTTCGCAAGTTCCTTAATGGGAGTTTTGATAAGAACCCCACTGTCTATGAGTATGCCTATCACACTGACACATCTGGGGATCAGTAGCCAATCTAGCAAGTAGGGTCTGCTAAGATTCTTTGAGATTAATATTTGAACAAGAAATGTCGTACAAAAAAATAAAATAAAGAAATATCATACAGGTATAGAGGTGTTATTTTTAATTTGGCTTTCCCCAGAGCAGGACCTAAGATGAGAATTGCATTTGGCGTGTGAGATGATTCCGTTACCTAACTCCAGTTCAGCTGCTAATGGCTCAAGAATTGCATACAGAGAGAGAAATGCTGGATAAAAGGAAAGATAGGTGGATTGAGGAAGCTGGCAATCCTGGGAAAGAAGTAGACTCCTGTCCAAATAAACCAACTCCCTACTCCCCAGAAATTATTTAGGGAAAAGAGGCGGAAGATACATGCTAAGAGGGATTGTGGGATGTGTAATCAGCTCATGGACATTCTTCTGATTGGTTGGTGGTGAGATACTCAGGAGTCATCATCAACCTTCTGGTTCCAACCAGTCTGGGGTCTACGTGCTTGTGGACAGGATGCAGTTAACTTCTTCCATCTGGTGGGGGCTTCAGTGTCTGCAAAATACCTCAAAGAATATGGCCCAGAACATTATCTAAGTCCTTGAGGAGGAACTAAAGTTCCTTGACTTTGCATGATGACTAAACTATTATTATTTTGTCTTGTTTGACTGTTTTCCTTTGTTTCTGCATTTTCTCACTTCTCTGATTAAATTTATTCTTCAGAATTCATGGAAGGCCTAGGAGGCTAAAATTTTTCTACAAACAAGAGGCAGGCAGGGGACCTCCCTGGTGGTCCAGTGGTTAAGAACTTGCCTGCCAATGCAGGGGACCCGGGTTCTATCCCTGGTCAGGAAAGATCCCACATCCTGCAGAGCAGCTAAGCCCATGTGCCACAACTATTGAACCAAAGTGCTGCAACTATTGAAGCCCACATACCTAGAACCCATGCCTCACAATGAGAGAAGCCACCACAGTGAGAAGCCTGAGACTGCAACTAGAGAGTAGCCCCTGTTTGCCACAACTAGAGAAAGTGCACTTGTAGCAATGAAGACCCAGTGCAGCCATAAATAAATAAATAAAAAGGCAAGTGGAGGATGTGTATGGGGGCGTGGGTGGTGCTGTGTCCTGGGAAGGTCCTATAGGGTCCTGCTCAGTTACAATTCCAGGAAGCGCCCATAGTACAGAAGTAGGAAAGTGAGACAGAGAAGGGAAGGAAGCCAGCACAGAATACAGGTTCCCTCTGTGGGTAATTTAGGGTCAACCCCTCTAAAGTCCTTTGATAACGGCCTCTATTTTAAAATATAGAAATAGAGGCTGAGAGATATTAAGTAACCTGCACAAGCTCACAGATCTAATTTGAAGTGGTAGAAAAAGAATTTGTACCAATCTGATCAGAGCCCAAGGACAGTTTGGCCTAAAGGACACCAAGGTTTTAGAAACTGGGATTTAGAAATAAGAGGAAAGAAAAAGAAAAAACAAAGAAATAAGAGGAAAGAAAACCAAGCAGATTGCAAGCAAATGGAATGATTGCCTGGAATCAATGCTGTTGTCTGGATCTTGCTTTTATCCAATGACTGGGCCAGATGAAAGATTGAGTCTGGTCATGGACATGATAAAATGTATGGAATTCTCTTTCAAGAATATGAACTCAGACATTCTCAATGAATCCTTTTTATAATCTTTATAAATGTGCAAGTTAAAGAAATCTTCTTCTGATGTACAGCTGTAGGCAAATATCTGGACTGAATGCATTTTCCTGAAGTTTGCACAGTGAGCAATCTAAAAATGTGGGGGAAATCAAGTTGGCAGCCCCCTGACAAAGTGTTCAATATCATTTTAACAAGTCTTATTTCCATCCACATGAGTACTTTGCCTGGGAAGTCCCATGGATGGAGGAGCCTGGAAGGCTGCAGTCCATGGAGTAGCTGAGGGTTGGACACAACTGAGCGACTTCACTTTCACTTTCCACTTTCATTCATTGGGGAAGGAAATGGCAACCCACTCCAGTGTTCTTGCCTGGAGAATCCCAGGGACAGGGGAGCCTGGTGGGCTGCCGTCTATGCAGTCGCATAGAGCTGGACACGACTGAAGCGACTTAGCAGCAGCAGCAGTACTACTCTTACTAGAACTTGTAGAGCAAAGTGGCTATTCGTAAACTTTATGGTAACTTAATATCTGGCAAAAACTCCTGGGTCTTTTCCCTGAGTCAGAAAGAACATTACTCACTTAGCATCTGTACTTTGAGTTCAGTACTCAAAGATAGCACTCAAAGTATTCAGTTGTTAGTACTTGATTCAGCTCTAGGATAAACAACAAAAACCTGCTGCTGCTTTAGATGCTTATTTCTCAGATGCTTGTTTTCACCAACCAAAGTACTATTTACTTCTCATCACTGCTGTTTAGTTCTTGAGTACAGCGTTCTTTCAAAGATCTGTACCCTGCAACAGAAAGCAGGTAGGAATCTAGGTTGCAACTTTGCTATAAAAAAGGTTTGTGGGAAAAAAAATTTTTAAAGATACAATTGATAAAGAACTATTGTTCAAAATACACAAAGAACTTTTAAAACTCAACAATAAGGAAATAATCTGACTTTTAACAAGGCAAAACCCTTGAACAGACATTTTACCAAAGATGGCAAGTAAGCACAAGAAAAGATATTCAGCATCATTTGTCATTAGGGAATTGCAGATTAAAATAATGATATACCACTATACACTTATTAGAATCACCAAAATCCAAAACAATGATGACACCAAATGCTGGTAGGAATGTGGATCAACAAGAACCCTAATTACATTGCTGGTAGAAGTACAAGACAGTACAACCACTTTGGAAGACAATTTGGTTGTTTCTTACAAAACTAAACATACTCTTACAATGCAATCCAGCGATCAAGATCCTTGGTATTTACTCAAATAAACTGAAAACCTATGTCCACACAAAAACCTGCACATTATTTATAGCAGCTTTATTCATAGAAACCAAAACTTAGAAGTATCCAAGATTCCTTCATAGGTGAAAGGATAAAAGAACTGTGATACAGACAATGTAATATTGTTCAGAGCTAAAAATAAATGAGCTATCAAGCCATGAAAAGACATGAAGAAAATTTAAATGCCTATTACTAAGTAAAAATAAGTCAATCTGAAAAGACTACATACTGTATGATTCCAGCCATTTGATATTCTTAGAAAGGCAAAATTATGGAGACAGTGAAAAGATCAGTGGCTGCCAGAGGTTTGTGGGAAGAGAGAGAAGAATAAATAGGCAGAGCATACAGTGAAACTATTCTGTATGACATTCCAATGGTGAATACCTATACTGTATTTGTCAAAAACTATACACTAGACAAGGTTTCCCTGGTGGCTCAGACTGTAAAGAATCTGCCTGTAATGCAGAAGACCTGGGTTTGATCCCTGGGTCTGAAATATCCCCTGGAGAAGGGAATGGCTACCCACTCCAGTACTCTTATCTGGAGAATTCCTTGGACGAAGGAGTCTGGCGGGATACAGTCCATGGAGTCACAAAGAGTCGGACACGACTGAGTGACTTGGCATGCACACAGACTGGACAACACCTAGAATGAACCTAATGTAAACTAGAGACTTTGGGTGATAAGGAGGTGTCAGTGTAGGTTCATTGCTTATAACAGATATACACTATGGTGCAGGCTGTCTATCATGGCAGAGGGGTTGGGGGGCAGGTGTGGTTAAGTCTATGTGAGGGCAGGGATATATAAATTTTACCTGTGAACCTAAAACTGCTGTAAAAAAATAAAGTTCACTAGCTAAAAAAGTTTGAAAACCAATATGACAGGGGACAAGGAGGGTGCAGAACATGAGCCTGGCAGAAGGGATCAGGAAATTCAAAATATTGGGCAGACAATAGGCCAAATACCAAAGAGGCAATCCAGGACGTAGTGATCAGCAGGTCCTGTTTAGGTGTGCACAGACAAGAAGCGTCAGTGCAAGTGTGACAAGGAAACAAATACTGCATCTGGATAGGCAGGCAGCATCCTGGAGGAAGCGGCACTGTGGGGGGAATTGCCAGGCTCTGATCCCACAGCAGAACCGTTTGCCCTCTACCCTGTTCTAAACATTCTTCCAGGGCCTGAGGCTTGGTTCCCCAATGGCTTATTCTGAGTGATCTGAGGACAGAGATGCCAGGTTATGTCAGAGTTTCCACCCATTCCTCTCTTCCTTCCCTGTTTTATTTCCTTGTCAAGATATTAGCCACAGGTCTACCCATAAGAAAACTAATGTTAGCTCTAGAGAAATGAAGTGCTTTCGAAGAAACCCCAGCAAAGAAGAATCTGATGTATAAGGTCTCCTTCATGGAAATCCCTGACTTCCGGTGGTTAGGATGCCATACTTCCACTGCAAGGGGCCTTGGTTCAATCCTTGTTCCTGAGAACTAAGATCCTGAATGCTGTGTGATGGGCACCCCCCCACACACACAAAAAAAGTCTCCTTCATTCGCTGAATTCCTTAAGGACCAAGTCTGAATTATAAAAGGCTTAATCAATAAGGCAAAGTCATTCTTCCTCATAATAAGCATACTATGGAGAAGGCAATGGCACCCCCGTCCCATGGATGGAGGAGCCTGATAGGCTGCAGTCCATGGGGTCGTGAAGAGTCGGACATGGCTGAGCGACTTCACTTTCACTTTTCACTTTCATTCATTGGAGAAGGAAATGGCAACCCACTCCAGTGTTCTTGCCTGGAGAATCCCAGGGATGGGGGAGCCTGGTGGGCTGCCGTCTCTGGGGTCGCACAGAGTCAGACACGACTGAAGCGACTTAGCAGCAGCAGTAGCAGCAGCAATGAAACAGTTCTAGGTGAGATTAATTCAGTGACAGCGTCTTTCTTCTTTTTTATTTAACTTTACCCTTTTCCCAGTCTCTTTCTGCCCCCGACTCCAAGTCCCTGGCAACCACTTTTCTACTGTTTCTATGAGTTTAACCTTTTATTTATTAATAGATTCCACATATAAATGATACCATGCAGTACTTGTCCTTCTCTGTCTGACATTTCACTTAGCATAATGCCCTCAAGATCCATCCACATTGTTGCAAACATCTGGATTTCCTTCTTTCTTGGACACCTAGCTTGTTTCCATATCTTGGCTATTGTGAATAATGCTGCAGTGATCATGGGCATGCAGGTATCTCATAGACACCCTCTTTTAATTTCCTTTGGATATGTATATCCAGAAGTGGGATTGCTGGATCATATAGTAGTAGCTCTATTTTTAATTTTTGAGCAAGTCCCTGAGCTGATTCCCCTCATGGCTGTCATAGCTTGAATG
Organism: Bos taurus; assembly: GCF_002263795.3. Taxonomy (NCBI): domain Eukaryota; kingdom Metazoa; phylum Chordata; class Mammalia; order Artiodactyla; family Bovidae; genus Bos; species Bos taurus. Next base: position 71,055,238 of record NC_037328.1, on the reverse strand, counting down.
CTGCAGTCCCAGGCATCACATGAAGGAAGACCCAACAATATTGAGGGGTTAAGAGATCATTTTCTTCCATGTATTTCTTTTTATCATCAGAAAAACTCTTCTCCCAGTCACAAGAGGACATGATTCCCCTTATCTAAAGAGCTAGAGTAGTCAAAATCATAGAGATTAAAAGTAGAATGGTGGTTTCAGGGGCTAAGAAGAGGGGAGAATGTGAAGCTGGGGTTTAATGGGTGCAGAGTTTCAGCTGAGGAAGATGAAAAAGTTCTGGAGGTGGATGGTGGTGATGTTTGGACAACAGTATAAGTGTTCTTAATGTCACAGAACTGTACACTTAAAATGGTCAAAAATGGTAAAACTTTAAATTGAGATATAATTGACATATAATATTGTATTCATTTCAGGTGTAAAACATGATGATTCAATATATTTATGTTTACATAATAATCACCACATCGAGTCTAGTTAATTCCATCACCATAAATAGTTATAATTTTTTTTCCAGTGATAAGAGCTTTTAGGATAAACTCTTAGCAGCTTTCAAAAATACAAAACAGTGTTATTAGCTCTAGTCTCCATGCTGTACATTACAGTCCTAGACTTACTTATTTTATTATAACTAGAAGTTTATAACTTTTGACTACTTTTCTCCTTTTCCCACTGCTCTCCACCAAAAAAATGGTAAATTTAATATTATGTGTATTTTATCACCAGTTAAAAAAAAAGTGTTTTTTCTCAGAAGCCCCACAGTAAACCTCCCCTCACATTTCATAGGCCAGAATTCTGCCACCTGCTGCTTCCTAAACCAATGATAATGGCAACATTAATGAAATGCCTGATTGGCTTGTTCTCATCAAGACTTACCTTACCCTCCTTGTGACTGGATCCCAGAGTCCCCTGAAGCACACAGCTGCTGAATACTCAAACAATATTTGGATTTAGATTCTGTTAATGAGGAAAAAATAGCAGAGGTGGGGAGATATTGGGGATGATGGCCACTGGGTAGGACACAAAGATCCTGGCAAGGCTTTCCCACTGAGGCAAAGAAGGACTTGATTCCTTCAGGACACCCAAGCTTTTCTGAAGACTCACATGAGACTTACTGACTCCAACCCCCAGCGGTCCTTGAGCAGTTATATTGTCTCTCAGATCTGTCCCTTTCCTGAGGACAGACATTGTAATTTCATCACCTCACAGCTGACTGTGACATCAGTCTCCTGAGGGACATCTCTGCCTCTGGTTTTATTCCTATTTGGATCCATCTTAAACATCCATACTAGAATAACTTTGCAGAACCAACACATATGTCCAAACTCCTTACCAGGCTATCTAGAACCATCCACTCTTTTGTAATCCTTGTTTTCAGTCTCCCTACTAGTATGCTTCTTAGGGTAAGGGTTTTGCCTTACTCTTCATTTTATTCCCAGTACCTAGAATAGTGCCAGTCATTCATTCATGGGTTTTATCCATTCATTTGGAATTTATGGCATTCAGCAAATATTGAATAAATGAATGTTATTCAATGAATGAATACATCCATGACCTGACTCTTAATCAGTTTAAATGCTGTTGTTTTTCTTTTTCTCACATAAATTTTTTGCTTGAGAGATACTCACTCATTGTTCCCTGACCACATCACATAACCTTGCCACCCACATGTGTGATTTTATTCAGTTTCTCTGGCTTGTAATTCTCTTCTCTCTCTTCTCTGATAATCAATGACCTACATTTCCTTTAAGGCCAAAACCAAATTTCACCTTCAATGTGAGTGATATTCAATTATCCAAGGCTTCAGTGATATACTCTCTCATCATATATGATTTTTATGGTATCTACTTAGTACACAATATTTTTATATATTTTTTCTTTTCAATATATTTATCTTTTAAATACCTCCTCAGTTAGTATTTAAACCCCTTGAATTCAGAAATCTGTTTTATGCCTGTTTTTATTTCTAATACTTAATCTAATACTATAAGCTTAATAAATATTTATTAGTTTCTAAGGATGGTTGGAGAAGGCAATGGCACCCCACTCCAGTACTCTTGCCTGGAAAATCCCATGGACGGAGGAACTTGGTAGGCTGCAGCTCATGGGGTTGCTAAGAGTTGGACACGACTGAGTGCTTTCATGCATTGGAGAAGGAAATGGCAACCCACTCCAGTGTTCTTGCCTGGAGAGTCCCAGTGATGGCGGAGCCTGATGGGCTGCCATCTATGGAGTTGCACAGAGTCGGACACGACTGAAGCAACTTAGCAAGGATGGTTAGATTTTTTTGCATTGATATAATTCATCATAAAAGGTCTGAAGCTTCTTTAAAACTAATTTAAATTCTAAGTGAATAATTAAGCTCTTAAAATTTGAGAGTAGTATTTCCATCAAATTTAAACCTAGTATATGTATACATTTGTGTACATATATATCCATTTACCATAATATACACTGAGTCACAGTTACATCTGGTTGTTTTACTATGTTGATGTACTATGGGTCATTTTTCAAAGGCAAATATTATAGTGCATCCCAGGACACCTGTGTTCACACGATCAGTTCTTTGAAACTATATCTGGATGTGCAAGCTATTAAAAGCTTCTTGTACTGAGTGACCTTTCAGGCAGAATTTAGATCGAATACTCACACTGCTGCTGCCTGTTGCTGAGTGGATAGCAGCAGAAAACCCTGGATTCAAACCTCTGTGGGGCTTTTGTTTTGCTTGTTTTGTTTCTTTTCATTTTGCCTTAAGAAGATGAACAATGAAACCACAACCCTGATATCCTTGAAGGAGGCAATGAAAAGGTTGCTAAGGGCTACAGGGAGGGAGCAAGCATGGGTCGGCTTTTCTGGGAAGATGGGTAGGAGAAGAATGAGGAATAAAAACGGGCAAATAACTACAGGCATGCTAATTAGAATTCTTTTTCTGTTCATGTGTTCAGGTTCAAAAATTGTGTCCATTAATAATAAAGAAAAATCTCCTCCTAGGTGCTATATTCCATTCGATTAATGCATGCGCTATATGCTGGGCTTACAAAAATAAATAAAATGTGGTTTCTGTCCTCAAGGAGCTCACAGCCTTTGGAATAACAGATTTATTCAAAAATGCTTACAGTTTAATGTGACTGACCTTATAATGGTGATGCTCCTAAAGGGCTATGAGAACATGAAAAGAGGAATGAATTTTGCCTTTGATACTAGGAAAAGGAACCCTTCATAGAGGGACGTTTAGACTGGATCTGAAAGTGTGAGTAGGAGTTTGCAAGAAATAAAAATATGGGAAGGAATTCTAGGGTGAGGAAACAGTCCATGTAAACCACAGATGCTTGGACTATCATACCGTATTCAGTCAGCAGCTAGATGTCTCATGTGACTGGTGACTAAGTTGTGCAAGAGGACTGGCAGAAGATAGGGGCAAAGGTTAAAGAGTCTACAATTCCTGCTGAGGAGATCCGACTTGACTCTAGCAATATCACTAGGCAAGTCAGGGCAGCATAGAATGTATATAATAGTCAAGTTATGAGAACAGAATTGTGTTTTAGAAGAATAGCTCTCGGGGATGGATTGGAGGTGAAAAGCAGAAATCTAGTTTGACTATTGTAATCCTAGGTTGAAGTGAAAGATGGTGATTAACTGACTTACTAGAGATAGAAAGGAGGGAATAGATTAGAGACATGTTGATGGAGAGAAAGGGGAAAAATAGTGAGTTATTCTGAGGTTTCTAGTTCAAGGAATTGGGTAGATAGTGATCCCATTAACTGAGCTGGACAACTGTCACAGAAATGCAGATTTGCAGACATGTTCCTTAGGATTTATTTGAAATGATCTAGGAATGACTTTGGAGAGGGCAATGGCACCCCACTCCAGTGCTCTTGCCTGGAGAATCCCATGGATGGAGGAGCCTGGTGGGCTGTAGTCCATGGGGTCGCTAGGAGTCGGACAGGACTGAACAACTTCCCTTTCACTTTTCACTTTCATGCATTGGAGAAGGAAATGGCAACCCACTCCAGCGTTCTTGCCTGGAGAATCCCAGGGATGGGGGAGCCTGGTGGGCTTCCGTCTATGGGGTCGCACAGAGTCGGACACGACTGAAGCGACTTAGCAGCAGCAGCAGGAATGCCTTTGAACGATCAAGGCTATGGTTTTTCCAGTAGTCATGTATGGATGTAAGAGTTGGACTGTGAAGAAAGCTGAGTGCCGAAGAATTGATGCTTTTGAACTGTGATGTTGGAGAAGACTCTTGAGAGTCCCTTGGACTGCAAGGAGATCCAACCAGTCCATTCTGAAGGAGATCAATCCTGGGTGTTCTTTGGAAGGAATGATGCTAAAGCTGAAACTCCAATACTTTGGCCACCTCATGCGAAGAGCTGACTCATTGGAAAAGACTCTGATGCTGGGAGGGATTGGGGGTAGGAGGAGAAGGGGACGACAGAGGATGAGATGGCTGGATGGCATCACCGACTCGATGGATGTGAGTTTGAGTGAACTCCAGGAGTTGGTGATGGACAGGGAGGCCTGGCGTGCTGCAATTCATGGGGTAGCAAAGAGTTGGACACGACTGAGCGACTGAACTGAACTGAACTGAGGAATAACTTTTGGTGAAAGGATTCCAAATAATTGCTTCAATTTATGTAAACCTGTATACTGATTGACAAGCTAGAGTTTATCTCTAGAGTTCAAGCTGGAGATGACTTATAAGAAGTACGTTCTTAAAGGTCTAAAAGTTAATACAAAGAGTTTACCAGATATAATAGTTTTGACTTGTAGACAGATTGCTGGCATATTAGGTCACGGAGGCCTATGTTCCTATGAAAATGCATATTTCATACAGAGCCTTGAAAAAAAGTGAAAATGTTAGTCTCTCAGTTGTATCTGACTTTGTGCAACCCCATGGACTCTACACTGCCAGGCTCCTCTGTCCCTGGAATTCTCCAGGGAAGAATATTGCAGTGTAGCCATTCCCATCTCCAGGGATCAAACCCAGGTCTCTCGCACTACAGGCATATTCTTTACCATCTGAGCCACCAGGGAAGCCCAAGAATATTGGAATGGATAGCCATTCCCTTCTCCAGGGGATCTTCCCAATGAAAATGTACATTTCATACAGAGCTTTATCTATATGCATACAGAATCCAGAGCAATGAGAAAATTCCATTGCTGAAATTTCTGAAGATGGAGTGCAAGGTGAGGGGTTTACTTAGTAAATTCAGCTTAAGACAGTTGAGTCTGATACCACCATCTAAGTGGAGATGTACAAAACGTCGTTGATAATTCAGCTCTAGAGCTTAGGATAGGGGTGGTGAAGTGAAGTGAAGTGAAGTCGCTCAGTCGTGTCTGACTCTTTGCGACCCCATGGACTGTAGCCTACTACTCTCCTCCGTCCATGGGATTTTCCAGGCAAGAGTACTGGAGTGGGTTGCCATTTCCTTCTCCAGAGGATCTTCCTGACCCAGGGATCAAACCCAGGTCTCCCGCACTGTAGGCAGACGCTTTACCCTCTGAGCCACAAGGGAAGGACAGGGGTGGTACCTGAAGCTAATTAACCTTGGAATAAAGTGAAGACCAAGAAGAGAAGATGGTCAAGGACAGAACCTTAGGCAACCACAACAGTATTCAGGTCACTGGGGACATAGAAACTCAGGGAACTGGCTGTGTATCACTTCATGAAGGACAATGTGGGTGACTTCACACAAATGAGTTGTGGGATTTCAGTTCTTTGTGGTTCAGTTAGACGTAATTTTGGTGCCACAGCGCCCTCTAATGATCAGGGTTGTTCAGAGCAACTCAGGTCCCCCTTTTGCTGTTACATGGCCTAGCATTTCACTAACACCACAAATGTCATAGAAGACATGTTTTATTACTTCTGTGTAAGACCTCTGCTAGGTATTGGGGGACAAGCATAAAGATGTTCAAGAAATAGTCTATGATCCTCTCTCTTCAAGAGTTTACAATTTAGATCACGAAAAGCTAACTCTAAAAATAAAGGAAGAGATGGGGAGTGACAAGTAATAGAGACAGTGTCTGTGACAGAGAAGCAGGCAAGGAGCAGATCTCCAGGTAGAAAGGCTGAGGGATTCAAGAAGGCGTGGAATGAGCTTATCCCTGATGGATAAGACTTTGATAGAATAAGGTGGAGAAAGCCACCTTAATAAACATGGGTCTCAGCACTTGCTAATAGCTATATGATGGTTAAGTCTTGATCTTTTTGAGACTCAATTTCTTTATCTGTAAAATAGTAAAAATGACTGCTTCACTACTTATAGTTGTTATGAGAATCAAAGTTTGTATAAAATACTTCTTAAAGTATGAGGTACAATATATTAATAAAATGAGGCAGATAGCTGAGATAATTGGACAATTCACATGTTCGGCAACATAAGGAATGCAAGAACTAGGATGATGACTAGAGAGAATGGCAAATGGGAACATCTATCCATAATTGTAAAATTTAAGTAGCTACTGCTAGTGACTGTAAATAATGTATTGTAGCTATATCTTTAGGCGAAATCTTAGTTTTGTGCTCTGACCCAAATTAACCTTTGATTCTGTTATACTATAGAGTAGACCACAAACTCCAAGCTTTAGAAGCACATTTTAAAGAACTGGACTTCATCAAGGATAATCTGACACAGAAATTTGAAGATCATAGCAAGACTTTGGCAAACCAGGGAGCCCAAGATGAGCTATGGAAAGCAGTTCTGTCACTCAAGTGAGTATCTAATCAGAAATCAGTGGAATTTTGTGGTTTCATGAGAGCTTGCAGTGGTCATTCTAAAACTGGGTTTCTTAATATGGTTCCAACAATGCGTTGTGAAGAAATCACATTTTCTCAGGCTCATTCATTCAAAAAAGATTGATTTGAGTGCTGGTTTACTTCCCATACTGTGGTACACATCTCAGAGTCCCTTACTTGGCAAAGTCTTAATAACACAGAGATGGATAATGTAAGTACTCTGCCATTGAAAAATTTGTACTATGAGTGGCCTGAGATTTAAGCTATCCAGTTTAGTGCAAATCCTATTTCTTTTCTTTAAAAAAAAATTATTTTAATAGTATATATTTGTTAATTCTAAATTCCTAATTTATACTATGGTAACCATCCAATTATTTTCTGTGTCTGTGAATCTATTTCATAAGTAAGTTCATTTGCACTATTTTCTTAGATTCCACATATAAGTGATATTGTGATGTTTGTCTGTCTTACTTCACTTAGTATTGTAACCTCTAGGTCCATCCTTGTTGCTGCAACGATATTATTTCACTCTTTTTTTACTGCTGAGTAACATTCCATTGTAGATATACACCACATCTTCTTTAGCCATTCATCTGCTGATGGGCACTTAGGTTGCTTCCATGTCTTGGCTTTGGTAATAGGGCAGGCCCTATTTCTAAAGTATTTTCTAAACTATGACAGCTGCTTCTGTTCTAAACCCAAAAGCTGGGTTGGCCTCTTGGTGTGTGTTGGGCCAAAAGACACAACCAAGCCAAAGATTTGGACAAGGAAGGATTTATTACTTGCAGCAAGTAAGGAGAACAGCAGGGATCTTTCCCTAAGCAATGTCTTCCCAAATATCAAAATCAGGAAGTTTTAAGCTAAAGATAGATGCATATTCATGAAGGAGCTTGAACAGAGGAGACCAGCACAGAACTGGGGCAAAAGCTGACAGAATTCAAGCTTTAGTGATTGAAGTCAAAAGGGTCAGAAAAGGTCAACATCATCATTCTATCCTCCACCTGGGCTCCAAAATCACTGTGGATGGTGACTGCAGCCATGAAATGAAGATACTTGTTCCTTGGAAGAAAAGCTATGACAAACCTAGACAGTGTGTTAAAAAGAGGAGACAATACTTTGCCGACAAAGATCTGTCTAGTCAAAGCTATGTGAGAGTTGGACCATAAAGAAGGATGAGCACCAAAGAACTGAGGCTTTCAAACTGTGGTGCTGGAGAAGACTCTTGAGAGTTCTTTGGATAGCAAGAAGATCAAACCAGTCAATCCTAAAGGAAATCAATCCTGAATATTCATTGGAAGGACTGATACTGAAGCTGAAGCTCCAATACTTTGGCCACCTGATGCAAAGAGCTGACTCATTGGAAAAGACCCTGATGCTGGTAAAGACTGAAGGCAGGAGGATAAGGGGTGCAGAGGATGAGATTATTGGATGACATCATCAACTCAATGGACATGAGTTTGAGCAAATTCCGGGAGATAGTGAAGGACAGGGATGCCTGGCATGCTACAGTCCATGGAGTTGCAAAGAGCTGGACATGACTGAGTGACTGAACAACCACCACTACCTGGGTGGGGCCTTAGTTCCTGCAGAACTTTTAAGATACATATCAGATTGTTATGTATATCCTTTTAGGAAGAATTGAGCTTCCCTGGTGGCTCAGATGGTTAAGAATCTGCCTGTAATGCAGGAGACACAGGTTCAATCCCTGGGTCAGGAAGATCCCCTGGAGAAGGAAATGGCAATCCATTCCAGTATTCTTGCCTGGAGAATCCCATGGACAGAGGAATCTGGTGGGCAACAGTCCACGGGGTCACGAAGAGTTGGACACAACTGAGCAACTAACACTTATCACTGAACTATTGTTTCTTGATATCCTTTCCTTTGTTCAAACATTCCATCACTTCCCTTAAGATCATGAATTACTGAGACCTGTTCCAGGGCAAGTACTGTGGCCAGGCTTAGATCACAAAACTGCTTAGATAAACAATGGCTTTTCTTATGTCAAGAGATCCAAGTCTTGTTCTCTTTCTCTGGAAACCTCTAACCCAATCTGTTTAAAGTTCTCCTAGTATGTTTATACTTCTTTGAATTATCCTAATAAAATTCACTTTATGGCTGTACATAGAGAGTTCTACTGCTTAAGAAGTGCCAACATTTTTTGTAGGTTCACCTCAATGGAACTGAATATTTTATACAGCTACGTCATTGAAGTACTTGTCCACTTGCACACTTGTGTGCTTGAGAAGCTGCCAGATCTGGTGAGAAGTCTTCCCACCTTAGCCTCCATCCTTAGACGAAAAGTCAAGAATAAGCGCATCAGAGTTGTATGGGAGTCTGTTCTGGAGGAACATGGGTTGCAAGAAGGAGATATCACAGCACTGTGTATCTTCTTTGTAGCACATGGTAACAAGGCAGAACACTACATTGCTAAAGTAAGGCAGATGTATATAAGAGATATCAATTTCATGATCTCTAATATGGTAAAGAACCAGGCGCTGCAGGATGGTTTGCTGAAGGCTGTGCAGGTCATTGAGAAGGGGAAAGCAGAGATGGCCCCCCAAGAGAAAAAGTCACCCCTAAAAGAGTTGATACCATCAGTCAAAAGCTAATCTGTTACACTGGACTCAGAGATTCCATGTCTAGTATAATTTATCTTGCAAATAGGAAGCAACACATATATACAATTTATCAGGCTTATTTTTATAGCAAAAGTGAGAAGAGTGTTAAATTATAATACACTGATACAATGGATACTTTCTGTGTAGCAATATAAGAGAATGAAGAAGCTTTCATTTAACTGTATAGTAACACAGAGTTATCACCAAGATGTGTTTTAAAATATTTCCAACATTATTGCTCAATGGGAAAAAAAGGGCAAAAACAAATACATAGGCTACTATATCTATAAACTTCTGGAGAAATACATTAAAAAGTGGTAACATTGTCTTCGGGAAGAAAACTAATTAGAGGCTAGGGATCAAAGGTAGGAAGAAGTCTTTTCACTGTTAATTCATTTTGTACTTTATGAATTTTGAAACATGTGAATGTATGACGTAGTAAAGCAAAAAAAAAAAAAAACTACTATATTTTGTATGTTGATGTGCATTTTCTTTCTGGTACAGTTCCACAGGTATTTTATACTATAAAGGGAATTCCCACACAGTGATCATATATTTTATAATCTTTTTTGAACAAATGCCATGCATATGTAGTGTCAATAATAGAAACATTTTAAAGTGTGGTTTCCTGCCCTACAGGCAAAAGTTACTTAATTTGGAAGGTACAAATTCAGGACGACCAGAATGAGTAACACCTTGGAGGGAAGTTACCTAGAGAAGGATGAGAAGTAATACAAGCTGTGTTACCTTGCTGGTTCCTCCTTGAAAATAAGTTGGTTGCCAGATACTTGCACTCAGTCTTATCCTTCTCCAGACACATTGTTTAGAGAAACCATGCCACAAAAGAGAGACTGGAACTATGTCTTGGAAGTGTTACTAAATCAAACTTGGGTCTGCAACAAAGCCAATCTACTGACATGCGGTTGTGTTAAGACAAAGTACAGCATTTATTGCAGGGCACCAAATAAAGAGAACAGGCAACTTGTGCTTGAACAGACAGCATTACCAAGTCCGAGCTGGTTCTACTCACTGACCAATAAGATAGCAAACTAATGTTTCAAAATAACCATCCTATCTGGGTCTGGATGCCAGGTTCTTTTATAGAATGAGTGGGGTGGAGGGGGTGGGGTGAGGAAAAGAAGTAAAAAGCCCCTTCATCTTGCAAATATCTCCTAGAATAGCAAGTCTGGGGAAGGGATGTGTCAATTTCTTCCTTCCTGTAGCCATCCACAGGTGAACAGCGTCCTGAACAAAGGCCCTGATTTAACAGTCAGGCAGAGGGGCAAGGTTCCCTGAGGCAAGCCATCTTGTATAAACAGTACAGAAGGGTACTACAGAAAGGTTGGCTGAGGCGTATAGAGGGAAGAATTTTCAAGTTACCGCTCGGGTCTCAGTTTGTTTTGAGGTTTTCCTTTTTCTGCCCAGAGACCAATCTTGCGACACTGCCCAGTGTCCGCAGTCCCCGGGAGCAGGAGTCACGCGAGAAAATTAGAGCCACAACGACCCGAGGTGGGCGGTGGCTCACCGGTGAAAAAACCCGCCAATGCAGGAGGCGCAGGAGACGGGGGTTACATCCCTGGCTTGGGAAGATCACCCGGAGAAGCGCATGACAACCCACTCCATTATTCTTGCCTCAAGAATCCCAAGAACAGAGGAATCTTTGGGGCCACAGATGATAGTGACGCAGAGTCCAAAAGGACTGGACCGACCTAGCACGCAAGCACACACGCCGCGCGAGGGGAGGGGCGGGCTCTCTCCCGGGCCAGAGGGGCGGGGCCAGCGGGGCGGGCAGTGCGCGCGCAGGCCCGGAAGTCCCATCGGCGGAATGTTAGCTGTCTGTATCCTTTGTCGGTTTTCGATGGTGGGAGGGGCCGTTTTGGCGGGCTGTCGTGACGCCACTAGCCCTTGCGGGATTCTGAGGCACCGCCGCTAAGATTAGGCTTTCTGGCTGACTTTAGAGAGGACGAGGGGTGGGCTCAGAATCCGAGTAAGGCGTGAGCGCGGACCCACAGCAGCGGTAAAACGGAAGTCCCGCTCCAACGGAGCCCGCGTCCGGAGGGGAGCTGCAGTCTTCCTCGAACGATGGGCCGAGGGCTATGCGCCTCGGCGGCCTGCGTCTTGGCTGCCAGGAGCTAAGGGAGCGTTCTCACCTGGTAAGCGGGAGGAGGGGAACTTGGCGCGTGGCTCAGGCTGCGCCAGAAATCTGGCGCCCACCTTCCGCCCTGCTGCAATGGTTGTTAATGCCTGGGAGCAGCCAAGGTTCATTTGTTTTCTTTCCGGATGTTTATCTTAAACATGGACAAATACACCGCCTTCCAGGGTTTTACTGTTTACCTGACCTGTAGAACACCATTTTTACTTCTAGACATTTGATGCTTTCAGTCTCTGAATTCTGGCAGGCTACTGGGCATAATATTTAAAACGCAAAACTGTTACTTTGCTTTTTTCCTACTCGGACAGGAAACAAGATTCTTTCTCTTTCAGGTGTTGATGTTGAATATGCCTTATTAGCATATTAAAATGGCTGTACCCAAAGAGTCCATCCCTTCCTTGTTAGAATGTCAGTGTCAGATCTGTGTGGAAATCCTCTTCGAGCCTGTGACACTGCCTTGTAACCACACGCTCTGTAAACCATGCTTCGAATCGACTGTCGAAAAGGCAAGTTTGTGCTGTCCCTTCTGTCGCCGCCGGGTCTCTTCGTGGGCGCGGTACCGTAGCCGAACAAATTCTCTTGTTAATATGGAACTGTGGGAGATAATTCAAAAACACTATCCAAAGGAATGCAAGCTAAGAGCCTCTGGGCAAGAATCAAAGGAAATAGGTGAGTAAAACCCAGCGCGTTTGTTGTCTAAAAACCAAGATCATTTTGAAAGCCAACCGCCACTAATCCATTTTTAAAAGGATAAAACAGAGAGCCAGTTAGTATTTGTCTAATTTGGTCTCAAAATGTTGATTAAGGTCAATGGCAAGATTTTGTTCATTGTTATAATGCCCAGCGTGTGTTCACTTGGTATTTGTTCGATTAAAAATGAAAAGAAAAACCCGAAACAAAAGAATTGCCCGATAGAGTCTTCAGTCATGTGAAAAGTTATATAAATAGTCGCAGAGGAGCCACAATTGCAGTATAGCAACAGCGGAAGTAAGGATTCTTGTGTTAATGTCCTTTTCACTTTCAATTATTTTCTCTAACTTGCTTGCCTGTACATTGCCATTCACTTAATTCTTAAGCTTGCAGGGAGCCTAAAATAGCTTTCTGTGGCCATCTAGTTCAGCCGTTTTTATTCAGAGGTCCTCCACAGTGTGGACTCTTCTTTATGCCCCAAACTGAACGCTTGACTCCAGCAGCTTGACCATTTATGTGCTCAATAAGTCATGCGATGTTTCTTGTTTAGGCTTTGAATGTGATGCTTAATGCTGTGATACACTGACCTTTTTTTGGAATTCTTTTTACTTATTGTCAGTTCAGTTCAGTTCAGTCACTCAGTCATGTCTGACTCTTTGTGACTCCAGGGACTGCAGCACACCAGGCTTCCCTGTCCCATCACCAACTCCCGAAGCTTGCTCAAACTCATGTCATGCCATCCAACCATCTCATCCTCTGTCGTACCCTCTCCTGCCTTCAGTTTTTCCCAGCATCAGGGTCTTTTCTTACGAGTCAGTTCTTCTCATTAGGTGGCCAAAGTATTGGAGTTTCAGCTTCAGCATCAGTCCTTCCAGTGAATATCCAGGACTGATTTCCTTTAGGATGGACAGGTTGGATCTCCTTGCAGTCCAAGGGACTCTCAAGAGTCTTCTCCAACACCACAGTTCAAAAGCATCAATTCTTCAGTGCTCAGCTTTCTTTATAGTCCAACTTTCACATCCATACCTGACTACTGGAAAAACCATAGCTTTGACTCTACAGACCTTGATCGGCAAAGTAATGTCTCTGCTTTTTAATATGCTATCCAGGTTGGTCATAGCTTTTCTTAGTTTGCCATTTTAACCATTTTTAAGTGGACGCTGTAGTGTTAAATACATTCACAGTGTTTTGCAATCATCACCACTATTTTCCAAAACTTTTTCATCACTCCAGACAGACTCTTTAACCATTAAGCTATGACTCCCACTCTTCCCCTCCCCGTTTCCAGAGTTCTCTGTGAATTTGCTTGGTTTTTTAATTTCTATGAAGCCCCAGTAAAACACACACACCACCTATTTAGCAGAATTAAACATCATAGACATCCTTCCACAGAATTAGCTCATAAAATGTTCCCATAAACCCCAAAAGATACCAGGACAAATCACCAAAATCAGATCTCCGTGGTATAAGCAGAAGGAAGCATCTGGGCTGTGTGATGGATCTGAGAACAAAAGAACTTCAGAATAAGCAACAGGTATTCATTGGGAAGGGCTTCTCAGGTGCCTGGGCAGTAAAGAATCCACCTGCCAATGAAGGAGATGTGGGTTCAGTCCCTGAATCAGAAAGATCCCCTGGAGAAGGAAATGGCACCCCACTCCAGTGTTCTTGCCTGGGAAATCCCATAGACAGAGGAGCCTGGTGGGCTACAGTCCATCAGATCAGATCAGTCGCTCAGTCGTGTCCGACTCTTTGCGACCCCATGAATCACAGCACGCCAGGCCTCCCTGTCCATCACCAACTCCCGGAGTTCACCCAGACTCAACGTCCATCGAGTCAGTGATGCCATCCAGCCATCTCATCCTCTGTTGTCCCCTTCTCCTCTTGCCCCCAATCCCTCCCAGCATCAGAGTCTTTTCCAATGAGTCAACTCTTCGCATGACATGGCCAAAGTACTGGAGTTTCAGCTTTAGCATCATTCCTTCCAAAGAACACCCAGGGCTGATCCCCTTCAGAATGGACTGGTTGGATCTCCTTGCAGTCCAAGGGACTCTCAAGAGTCTTCTCCAACACCACAGTTCAAAAGCATCAATTCTTCGGCGCTCAGCCTTCTTCACAGTCCAACTCTCACATCCGTACATGACCACAGGAAACACCATAGCCTTGACTAGACGAACCTTTGTTGGCAAAGTAATGTCTCTGCTTTTGAATATGCTATCTAGGTTGGTCATAACTTTCCTTCCAAGGAGTAAGCGTCTTTTAATTTCATGGCTGCAGTCACCATCTGTAGTGATTTTGGAGCCCAGAAAAATAAAGTCTGACACTGTTTCCACTGTTTCCCCATCTATTTCCCATGAGGTGATGGGACCGGATGCCATGATCTTCGTTTTCTGAATGTTGAGCTTTAAGCCAACTTTTTCAGTCTCCACTTTCACTTTCATCAAGAGGCTTTTTAGTTCCTCTTCACTTTCTGCCATAAGGGTGGTGTCATCTGCATATCTGAGGTTATTGTTATTACTCCCGGCAGTCTTGATTCCAGCTTGTGCTTCTTCCAGTCCAGTGTTTCTCATGATGTACTCTGCATAGAAGTTAAATAAACAGGGTGACAATATACAGCCTTGATGAACTCCTTTTCCTATTTGGAACCAGTCTGTTGTTCCATGTCCAGTTCTAACTGTTGCTTCCTGACCTGCATTTAGGTTTCTCAAGAGGCAGATCAGGTGGTCTGGTATTCCCATCTCTTTCAGAATTTTCCACAGTTTATTGTGATCCACAGTCAACTGGAATTCCATCGCCTCCACTAGCTTTGTTCGTAGTGATGCTTTCTAAGGCCCACTTGACTTCACATTCCAGGATGTCTGGCTCTAGGTCAATGATCACACCATCATGATTTTCTGGGTCGTGAAGATCTTTTTTATACAGTTCTTCTGTGTATTCCTGCCATCTCTTCTTAATATCTTCTGTTAGGTCCATACCATTTCTGTCCTTTATCGAGCTCATCTTTGCATGAAATGTTCCTTTGGTATCTCTGATAGGGTCCTCCCCAAAATTAGACACAACTTAGCAACTCAACAACAGCAACAAAGATAATATAAGTGTATTCATAAAATATGTGATCTCTTATGTCTGGCTTCTTTCACTTAGCATAATGTTTCCAAGGTTCATACAAGGTTCTGTTATGCATTAGTACTTCATTCCTTTTTAGGGCTGAATAATTTATATATATATATATTTCATTCATTCATTGATGAACATTTGGGTAGTTTTCACCCTTGGCTGTTTGAATGGGTGCTGATATGAATACTCATGTACAAGTATTTGTTTGAATATGTTTTCATTTTTTTGTGTATATAGGAGTGGAGTTGCTGGATCATATGGTAATTCTATGTGTAGCCTTTTGAGGATCTGTCAAACTTTTTCACAGATCTGCATCATTTTACATTCCCTTAACAACGTGTAATCTCTGCATATCCTAACCAACACTAGTTCTTTTCTGCTTTTTAAAAATTTTTTTTCATTTTTTATAGCCATCCTAGTAGGTGTTAACTGGTATCTTAGTGTGTTTTTTAAATTGTGGTAAAGTATACATTACAAAACTTACCATTTTAACCATTTTTAGATGTGCAGTTCAAGGCATTGAGTACATTCGCATAGGTGTGCAAGCATCACTATCATCCCTTTCCAGAACTTTTTCATCTTCAAAAACTGAAACTCTATGCCCGTTAAATAATAATTCCTCAGTTCCTCTCTATCCAGCCCTTGGCTACCACCACTGTTACTTCCTGTCTCTATGATTTAACTACTTTATGTACCTTATATAAGTAGAATCATAGTAGCTATTTGTAGCTTTTTTTGTCCCTTCCCTTCTTCCCTCCCTTTCTCTTTTTCTCCGCTCTCTCTTTTTCCCAGTATGGGCAATTTGGCGACTTCATTAAAAAAAAGTAATCCAAGTATAATTACCTTACAATATTACATTAGGTTCACTATTTCACAGCAGTGATTCAGTAATTTTACATAGTACAAAATGATCACCACCATCTTTCACTTAACATAAAGTCAGACTTTATGTTGTAGCATGTGAATGAATTTCATTTCTTTTTTTGGCTAATACGTGTTTACTGTGTTTGTTTATCCTTTCATCTGTCAGTGGGTCATTGGGTTACTTCCATCTTTGGCTTCCACCTTTTGGCTATTGTGAATTAACATTGGTGTACAAGTGTCTGTGTCCCTGCTTTCAACTCTTTTGAGTATGTACCCGAAAAGAAATTGCTGGATCATGTGGTAATTCTATGTTTTAATTTTTTGAGGAACTGCTATACTCTTCCATAACAGCTGTACAATCTTAAATACTCCCACCAGCAAGGGCAAGAGTTCCTTTTTGTATCTTTGTTAGCATTTGCTACTTTCTGGTTTTGTTTTCTTGGTTTGATGGAGTAGGGGGGAGATGCTGTTTCATTGTGCTTTTGATTTATATTTCCCTAATGACTAGTGACGGTGAGCATCTTTTCATGTGCTTGCTGGCTATTTGTATATATCTTTTTTGGAGAACTATCTGTTTGCTGTTATTGTGGGATTGCTTTTTAAAAATTCCTTTACTGTTATTTTAATGGCTTCTAGAGAAAGAGCTAAGTATACATATTTGTGTGCCATTTTGAACCAGAAAACCTCTGGCCTTTTTAAAAATGGAATTCCATATTCCTGTAGCTGTTAATAATCGTACACTTATTTTAATTTTGCATTTTATATTAATATGGGTTTAATGTAAGCTCAAAGGTAGCTATAGAATTCTGTATTGCCTATAATGTAATTTTCTCTCTTGATCTGAAACAGTTGATGACTATCAGCCAGTCCGCTTATTAAGTAAGCCTGGGGAATTAAGGAGAGAATATGAAGAGGAGATAAGCAAGGTAGGTTGTAAATGTTCTTTTTTGGAAAAATTTTCTGCTGTGTTTTTGCATACAGTTTTATGTGCCTATATAAATAAATAATATACTGAAATGTTAATGATTTTAATATAGCTTATAAAGGCTTCAGTTGTTTTTTATTTTTTTATTTATTTATTTTTTTTTTTCAAGCCCATTGAGTCGGTGTTGCCATCCAACCATCTCATGCTCTGTCAGCCCCTTCTCCTCCTGCTCTCAATCTTTCCCAGGATCAGGGTCTTTTCCAATGAGTTGGCTCTTCATATGAGGTGGCCAAAGTGTTGGAGCTTCAGCATCGGTCTTTCCAAAGAATATTCAGGGTCGACTTCCTCCAGGATTGACTGGCTTGATCTCCTTGAAGTCCAAGGGACTCTCAAGAGTCTTTTTTTTTTTTTTTTTTGTAATTTTAATTTTATTTTATTTTTAAACTTTACATAATTGTATTAGTTTTGCCAAGTATCAAAATCAGTTGTTTTTTAATGTGGACCATTACAGTATTGTTTCTGTTTTGTATTTTGCTTTTTGGCTGCAAAGTCATGTGGGATCTTAGCTTCCTGACCAGGGGCTCAAACCCTCACCCTCTGCTTTGGAAGGCACAGTCTTAATCTCTGGATCTCTAGGGACATCCCAAAGCTCCAGTTTTTACATGTGTTCAAAATAATTAAAATTAGCTTTAGTTTATTTATACGTGTTTGGTGCTCTTCTTATGTGATAGTGATCTGTAAGCATTTAAGTATGAAGGAGATTTTTTAAATTTCCCTGAAGCTTTAAGCATAAAGGATAGGAAACGGTGGTATATGGTGTCTTAAGTCCATTCAGGCTCAAAACCACCATAGACTGGGTGAATGAAGCAACAAACATTGATTTCTCACAGTTCTGGATGTGGCGTTTGGCAAGGGTCTGTTTCCTGGCTTCTCAACAGCTGTCTTCTCACTGTGTTCTTACATGGCAAAGAGAGGGAGGGAGAGATGGATCACCTCTCTTGTATCTCTTCTTCTAAGGCTCAGTTCAGTTCAGTCGCTCAGTCATGTCTGACTCTTCGCAACCCCATGAATCGCAGCACGCCAGGCCTCCCTGTCCATCACCAACTCCCGGAATTCACTCAGACTCACATCCATCGAGTCAGTGATGCCATCCAGCCATCTCATCCTCTGTCGTCCCTTTCTCCTCCTGCCCCCAATCCCTCCCAGCATCAGTCTTTTCCAGTGAGTCAACTCTTTGCATGAGGTGGCCAAAGTACTGGAGTTTCAGCTTCAGCATCATTCCCTCCAAAGAAATCCCAGGGCTGATCTCCTTCAGAATGGACTGGTTGGATCTCCTTGCAGTCCAAGGGACTCTCAAGAGTCTTCTCCAACACCACAGTTCAAAAGCATCAATTCTTCGGCGCTAAGCCATCTTCACAGTCCAACTCTCACATCCATACATGACCACAGGAAAAACCATAGCCTTGACTAGACGAACCTTTGTTGACAAAGTAATGTCTCTGCTTTTGAATATGCTATCTAGGTTGGTCATAACTTTTCTTCCAAGGAGTAAGCGTCTTTTAATTTCATGGCTGCAGTCACCATCTGCAGTGATTTTGGAGCCCCCCCCAAAAAAGTCAGCCACTGTTTCCACTGTTTGCCCGTCTATTTCCCATGAAGTGATGGGACCAGATGCCATGATCTTCGTTTTCTGAATGTTGAGCTTTAAGCCAACTTGTTCACTCTCCTCTTTCACCTTCATCAAGAGGCTCTGTAGTTCCTCTTCACTTTTTGCCATAAGGGTGGTGTCATCTGCATATCTGAGGTTATTGATATTTCTCCCGGCAATCTTGATTCCAGCTTGTGTTTCTTCCAGTCCAGCGTTTCTCATGATGTACTCTGCATATAAGTTAAATAAACAGGGTGACAATATACAGCCTTGATGTACTCCTTTTCCTATTTGGAACCAGTCTGTTGTTCCAGTTTTAACTTGAACATCTGTTGCTTCCTGACCTGCGTACAGATTTCTCAAGAGGCAGGTCAGGTGATCTGGTATTCCCATCTCTTTCAGAATTTTCCACAGTTTATTGTGATCCACACAGTCAAAGGCTTTGGCATAGTCAATAAAGCAGAAATAAATGTTTTTCTGGAACTCTCTTGCTTTTTCCATGATCCAGCGGATGTTGGCAACTTGATCTCTGGTTCCTCTGCCTTTTCTAAAACCAGATTGAACATCAGGAAGTTCATGGTTCACGTACTGCTGAAGCCTGGCTTGGAGAATTTTGAGCATTACTTTACTAGCATGTGAGATGAGTGCAATTGTGCGGTAGTTTGAGCATTCTTTGGCATTGCCTTTCTTTGGGATTGGAATGAAAACTGACCTTTTCCAGTCCTGTGGCCACTGCTGAGTTTTCCAAATTTGCTGGCATATTGAGTGCAGCACTTTCACAGCATCATCTTTCAGGATTTGAAAGAGCTCCACTGGAATTCCATCACCTCCACTAGCTTTGTTCGTAGTGATGCTTTCTAAGGCCCACTTGACTTCACATTCCAGGATGTCTGGCTGTAGGTCAGTGATCACACCATCGTGATTATCTGAGTCGTGAAGATCTTTTTTGTACAGTTCTTCTGTGTATTCTTGCCATCTCTTCTTAATATCTTCTGCTTCTGTTAGGTCCATACCATTTCTGTCCTTTATCGAGCCCATCTTTGCATGAAATGTCCCCTTGGTATCTCTAATTTTCTTGAAGAGACCTCTAGTCTTTCCCATTCTGTTGTTTTCCTCTATTTCTTTTCATTGATCGCTGAAGAAGGCTTTCTTATCTCTTCTTGCTATTCTTTGGAACTCTGCATTCAGATGTTTATATCTTTCCTTTTCTCCTTTGCTTTTCGCTTCTCTTCTTTCACAGCTATTTGTAAGGCATCCCCAGACAGCCATTTTGCTTTTTTTGCATTTCTTTTCCATGGGGATGGTCTTGATCCCTGTCTCCTGTACAGTGGCACAAACCTCATTCCATAGTTCATCAGGCACTCTATCAGATCTAGGCCCTTAAATCTATTTCTCACTTCCACTGTCTAATCATAAGGGATTTGATTTAGGTCATACCTGAATGGTCTAGTGGTTTCCCCGACTTTCTTCAATTTAAGTCTGAATTTGGCAATAAGGAGTTCATGATCTGAGCCACAGTCAGCTCCTGGTCTTGTTTTTGCTGACTGTATAGAGCTTCTCCATCTTTGGCTGCAAAGAATATAATCAGTCTGATTTCGGTGTTGACCATCTGGTGATGTCCATATGTAGAGTCTTCTCTTGTGTTGTTGGAAGAGGGTGTTTGCTATGACCAGTGCATTTTCTTGGCAGAACTCTATTAGTCTTTGCCCTGCTTCATTCTGTATTCTAAGGCCAAATTTGCCTGTTACTCCAGGTGTTTCTTGACTTCCTACTTTTGCATTCCAGTCCCCTATAATGAAAAGGGCATCTTTTTTGGGTGTTAGTTCTAAAAGGTCTTGTAGGTCTTCATAGAACCGTTCAACTTCAGCTTCTTCAGCGTTACTGGTTGGGGCATAGACTTGGATTACTGTGATATTGAATGGTTTGCCTTGGAAACGAACAGAATTCATTCTGTCGTTTTGGGATTGCATCCAAGTACTGCATTACGGACTCTTCTGTTGACCATGATGGCTACTCCATTTCTTTTGAGGGATTCCTGCCCGCAGTAGTAGATATGATGGTCATCTGAGTTAAATTCACCCATTCCAGTCCATTTTAGTTTGCTGATTCCTAGAATGTCGACATTCATTCTTGCCATCTCTTGTTTGACCACTTCCAATTTGCCTTGATTCATGGACCTGACATTCCAGGTTCCTATGCAATATTGCTCTTTACAGCATCGGACCTTGCTTCTATCACCAGTCACATCCACAGCTGGCTATTGATTTTGCTTTGGCTCCATCCCTTCATTCTTTCTGGAGTTATTTCTCCACTGATCTCCAGTAGCATATTGGGCCCCTACTGACCTGCGGAGTTCCTCTTTCAGTATCCTATCATTTTGCCTTTTCATACTGTTCATGGGGTTCTCAAGGCAAGAATACTGAAGTGGTTTGCCATTTCCTTCTCCAGTGGACCACACATTCTGTCAGATCTCTCCACCATGACCCGCCTGTCTTGGGTTGCCCCACGGGCATGGCTTAGTTTCATTGAGTTAGACAAGGCTGTGGTCCTAGTGTGATTAGATTGACTAGTTTTCTGTGAGTATGGTTTCAGCATGTCTGCCCTCTGATGCCCTCTTGCAACACCTACCATCTTACTTGGGTTTCTCTTACCTTGGGCGTGGGGTGTCTCTTCACGGCTGCTCCAGCAAAGCGCAGCCGCTGCTCCTTACCTTGGATGAGGGGTATCTCCTCACCGCCGCCCTTCTTGACCTTCAACGTGGAATAGCTCCTCTAGGCCCTCCTGCGCCGGCGCATCCACCTCTCCTTGGACCTGGGGTTGATCCTCCTGGCCGCCACCCCTTGTCTCCGGAGTGGGGGCGTGGGGTAGCTCCTCCCGGCTGCTGCCCCTGACCTCGTTCGCAGGGTATCTCCTCTCAGCCGCCGCCCCTGACCTCAGACATGGGGTGGCTCCTCCTGGCCGCCGCCCCTGACCTCAGACTTGGGTAGCTCTTCTCAGCTGTTCCTGTGCCATTGCAGCCTGGCACTCTCTGTCGCTGCCCCTGACCTCGGACTTAGGGTAACTCCTCTTGGCCGCCGCCCTTCGGGCATGGGCTACTAGTCCCTTTCATGAGGAGTCCACCCTCATGATCCTATTACCTCCTGAAGGCCCCACCTGTAAATGTCACATTGAGGAGTTAGGGCTTCAGTATATGAATTTTAGAGGCAGAAACAGTGCCTTTAGATGAGGAAACCATAAAGGGCTAATTGTGAAGTTGTTTTTCAGTCTTTCAGTCATGTCCAACTCTGACATCATGTATTGCAGCACACCAGGCTTCCCTGTCCTTCACCAGCTTCTGGAGCTTGCTCAAACTCATGTCCATTGAGTCAGTGATGCCACCCAACCATCGTCCTCTGTCATCCCCTTCTCCAGCCTTCAATCTTTCACAGCAACAGGTCTTTTCCAGTGAGTCGGCTCTGTGCATCAGGTAGCCAAAATACTGGAGTTTCAGCTTCAGCATTACCCCTTCCAGTGAATATTCAGGGTTGATTTCCTTTAGGATCGACTGGTTTGATCTCCTTGTTGTCCAAGAGACTCTCAAGAGTCTCACCAGCACCACAGTTCAAAAGATCAGTTCTTTGGTGCTCAGTCTACTTTCTTTGTCAAGTACCTAATTAGGAAAAGCGGGGTCTTTGGATTTCACTAGTACTAGGAGAGCCTACGGAGAAGGCAGTGGCACCCCACTCCACTACTCTTGCCTGGAAAATCCCATGGACGGAGGAGACTGGTGGGCTGCAGTCCATGGGGTCTCTAAGAGTCGGACTTCACTTTCACTTTTCACTTTCCTGCATTGGAGAAGGAAATGGCAACCCGCTTCAGTGTTCTTGCCTGGAGAATCCCAGGGACGGGGGAGCCTGGTGGGCTGCCATCTGTGGGGTCGCACAGAGTCGGACATGACTGAAGTGACTTAGCAGTAGCAGCAGGAAAACCTTAGTACTCCTCCTACCCTGATTAGTCTAGAGCAATGTTGTCCAATGGGTTCATACACAGTTGAAAGTTTCCTATTAGCCACATTTTAATTTTTTAAAAAACATGAAATTTTTATATATATTGTATCTAAAATATTTTATTATGTAGTCAGTATAGAAAGTATTGATTATTCTTATTTAGTCTTCAACTGTGTATTTTGTACTTATACTACATCTCAATTTGGACTAGTCACATTTCAATAGCCACATGTAGCTAGTGGCTACTGTATTAGACCATGTGAGCTCTACAAGAGCTAATAAATAATCATAGTAGTTAATTGTCAGCATATTGTCTAAATAATGTCTTTAAGTAAGGGTTTAAGAAATAATTTAATGTTCACAACAATGTAGTGAGAACAGGTTTTATCAGGATGATTTTGGGTATAGGTGAAAAAAACTATAATTTATTGGAATTCCAGAGATTAGTAGGGACTTCTGGGTTGGTTTCATCCACAGCTCTGGTTCCATTTCTTTGCTGACTTCTGTCACCTGGCTTTATCCTCAGGTTAATAGCAAGACAGCTGCACATTTCTGAACCTCAGCTGCATATACAATGATATGCAGAGGAAGAAACAGCAGTCTCTTCCAGTGGCTTTCCTTTAAGAGCAAGAAAACTTAACAAATCTTTCCTCCTATTTCCTTCACTTGAATTGAATCAAGGACTTATTTTCGAGTCAGGTCCTTTGGATTTCTAAAGTAGTTCTTAACATTATTTCTTTCAGGAAGTATAGTTTAAATGCCCACAAGCATGGTCTTAGGTCCAGAAAGCTGAGTTTGAGCCTCTACTCTGCCATTTACTGAGCTAAGAAAGTTAGATCACTTGCTAATCTATTACAGTTTTTCTTTGTCTTTCCTTATAAAACTCATAAAAAACAGTTTAATTCAGTTTTTATCATTCCATTCCCTTGCTTGTGTTTGGTTCAGAAACCTAAGCCAAAGTTAGTCAGAACGTGACCTTCTATTACCTAAGGAAAAGTATCCCCTAGGAAGACTTCCAAAACTGTATTATAGTGTAATAGAAACTGTGATAAGGACTGAAACAAGGAGGGATGGGGCTTTGATCAAAGTTTCATTGGACCTACTGGGGAGGCTTCCTAAAGGAGACTTCCTGAACTACTTTACAGGAAATGGCCTCTCCAGATTTGACCTTCATTTGAGGGATTTTAATTCCCTCAAATCCTGCCAATTTGTTGTTGTTTCTTTTTTTTTTCACTATTCTTATTAAGAAATATTGCACGTGTACTCAAAAGTTCAGAGAAGGATTGTTCTTTATTAATCATCTTTAAGGTAGAGGCAGAGCGGCGAGCCTGTGAGGAAGAAGAAAACAAAGCCAGTGAAGAATACATTCAGAAATTACTGGCAGAGGAGGAAGAGGAGGAAAAGAGACAGGCAGAAAAAAGGCACAGAGAAATGGAAGAACAACTGAAAAGTGATGAAGAACTGGCAAGAAGACTGAGCCTTGATATTGTAAGTTTCAAGAAAGAACTTTGAAGTATTCCCATTACTATTGCTTTGTTTGATTTTGAACAGTCTAAAGAGGAAGCATTCACCATAACTGAAACTATTTCTGACATATTTGCTCTACCTAAAACAAAACTTTTTTGGCATGTTGTTATATATTTGCTCTAATCCAAGTATGTGGTTTTCTTGGTTTGTTTGGGGATTTTTTTGTTTGTTAAGAATTTTTTTTTTTAATGTAGATCATTTTTGAAGTCTATTGAATTTGTTACAATATTGCTTCTGTTATTTTCATGTTTTGTTTTTTAGCCATAAGGCATGTGGAATCTTAGCTCCCCGACCAGGAATCAAACCCATACCCCCTCATTGGAAAGCAAAGTCTTAACCACTGGACTGTTGGGGAAGTCCCCCAAGTATTCTATAAAAAATTTTTATTTTTCATAAGTAAATTCAGTTACGTAGGAAGCTGTTCAGTGGAAAATGAAAACTCCATTTCCCCCTCCCACTTTTCCACTCCTATTCTTATTCCATTACATCAGGCTCTTTCCCCAAAGGTTAGCACTATTAATGGTTTCTTACTTATAACTTTTTTTTTTCACCTAAAATGAATCACACTGGGTTGTTTTTTTTTTTCCTGACCTTTTTTTTTTCCTTTTGAATGTAGGTTTATTTAGTATTTTATGTTCACAAATTTCTTCTCCTTTATCATTTTACATGTAAATGGGAAATGGCATCAGTCAACATTGCAGAGGTAACAAATGATCCCCATATCTCAGGCTTTCAACCACCCACATTTATGACTTGTTCACGATTCATGTCAGCTGATTTGGTGGTGTTCCATGTGAAGAGGGAGTCCTCTTTAGGCCATGCCATTCTTATGGAAGAGGAAAGAGAATAAAAGCCAACCATGCAGTGGTTCCTAACGCTTCTGTTTAAGCATCATGACAGTTTACATGCCATTTAATAAAGCAAATCACTTGACTTGGTCCAACATCAAGGGTCAGGAAGAGATTTAGCTTCATAAACTGTTTCCTGACCTTTTTCACTTGATATTTCATAAGAGATTTTTCATATTGCTACATATAGTCTATAATTCTTTTGTAATAGTGGTAAAATATTCCACTGTATGGATGCCAATCACTTTTTGAAAGTGAAGCACATTAAATTCTTTTTTGTCCATGCTGCGCGGCTTGTAGAATCTTAGTCACCCAATCAGGCATTGAACCCCTGCCCCCTGCATGGAAGCACGAGTCTTAAACACTGGACCTCAAGGGAAGTCCCTAAATTCTTATATAACATATTAAACCTGGATTTTGTTATCTTGCCATGGTTAAAAATTACTGCCTAGGGGACAGTGAATTAAGGGAAGGATGATAGAACACATACTTTAAGACCAAAGGATACAGTGAGACCCAGTAATTTGAAAGGACCTGGCAGAATCACTTGAAGTTCTTTTAAAATACAAAATCTCTGGGGGTGAGATTTAGGGAATACCACTCCCCTCTGGGGACGTGTGTGTGCAGGTTTGAGAGCCTCTAAAAACAATTCTTCTGTTTTCAAACAACAGATATCTTAAAATATATTTACCAAAGTGAAGTATATCCAGAATTGATTTTTCCCTCCATTTTTTGAGAGACTTGCCATTCATAATATAACTGAGTTTTAGAATGTACACCCTTTTAAAAATTATATTTCCTTTTAAAATTTAAGTGGAATAGTTTCAGAACTTTACACAACTGAGAAATTAAGTAAAAGACATAGACTGTGGAACTTCCCTGGCAGTTCAGTGATTATAACTCAGCACTTTCACTGCCATAGCCCTGGATTCAGTCCTTGATGCGGGAACTAAGATCCTGCTAGCTGAGCAGCAAGGCCAAAAAAAGACCGATAGAATAACAAATGGGATAGGAAAGAAAATATATCAAAGAGGAAACCCTGGGGTCAACTTTGTCTTTCGAGAATTATTGTTCTAATTCTTGTTTTCACATGGGATTATAAGAGCAGATCTATTGATATTTTGGAATAAAAGTTTGGTGGTTCAAGGCCAAATGTCAACCACCACCAAGTATGTTAATTTTTCCAGTGACATAGTAGGAAACTTATGGGTCTGTCATGAGATAGGAAGTAAATATTCATGCTATTTATTGATATGCCCTTAAATTCCCCAATTAAATTATTTTACATAAAATAACTTTTATTCCAGGTATAGCCCCAGCTTTTTCAATTTTCCCCTATAGGTTAAAGTAGTTATAAATATATGAAATTATTCATTAGAAAAATTAAAAAATGATCAGTTAATGAGATTAGTATCATCATGCTGTTTGTGTTTATCTAAAGTAGGGTAATAATGCAATTTAGACCAACTTAGATAAACTTAATCTTGTTTATACTAATTTTTGCATGGTCAGTATTATTTCACAGGATAGATAGAATTTAAGTATAATGAGCATAATACCTGAAAAATTCTATTGTGGATTCTGAGTTAATTAATAGCTTATTTTATTTTAAAATTGTTTTATGCTTTTTCTGTTGTCGAAGAACAATTTCTGTGAGGGAAGTGTTTTGGCTTCGCCTTTGAATTCCAGAAAATCTGATCCAGTCACAACCAAATCACAAAAGAAAAGTAAAAACAAACAAACAAACACTGGAGATATTCAGAAGTAAGTGAATATGAAATACTGCTGTATCAAAATTTGGCCCATCAACTCTGCATGAAACTCTCTAGATTGTCTGAGATTAATATAAAGTGAAAATAAGAGAGATGCTCACATAGCTTAGATTCCTGGCTAGCATGAAGAGATGTGAAGCCTTTTTTTATCTTGACTGCTCAGTATTTCCATGTTGGTACCATTTTCTCAAAATCAATCAGTTGGATTCCTTCTTCTCTTGGTTTGGATTCAAATGAAAAAAAAAACTAGTCCAGTATAAGGCCATCCTCATTGAAAGAGTTTACAATTTGGCATCTAGATCTTACCCCACGCTGTTTTTCCCAGTTTATATATTACATTTCTTCCCTACTATACAAAAAACATGAGTCAGGTAGTCAACAGTGGAGTGAATTTAGTTGCCCCACTGTGCCCCTCTTAGCAGCAAGACGAGTTGATAAGGTTTCCCATAGTAATTCATAGTCGAAGAAGTTTATCAACTACAATCTAGACTTCAAAAACATGTAAGGGCTTTTGGTTCAACTAGATAAATATGTGCAGGTGATTTACCCCCTTCCAAAATTCATAGAAATTTAGGATTTGAGATGGTGGAAATTTGGGACAGGGAGATGAAGATTTATAGCGAGAGGGCAGTGTTAAAAGAGGTGGTTGCTATTAAGAGAAAAAGCAGACATGTAGCATCAATATTGTTAATGCTGATATTATGTAAAGTAGAAATCAAGAGAAAAGCAGGGATATTTCAAATCGATATAATATTATTCAGCATAAAGGATATAGGGGGCTTCCCAGGTGATGCTGTTGGTAAAAGAACCTGCCAGCCAATGCAGGAGACATAAAAAGGGACAGGCTTGATCCTTGGGTCAGGAAGATCCTCTGGAGAAAGAAACGGCAACCCACTCCAGTATTCTTGCCTGGAGAATCCTTTGGACACAGGAGCCTGACAGGCTATAGTCCATAGGGTCGCAAAGAGTTGGACATGAGTTTGAGAAGCAACTTAGCATACACACACATAAAGGATATAATTGTCATAAATCTTCTTGAATCTAAATATATACTTTGAAATATATAAACATAAAAATTTATCAGAAATACAAGAATAAACTGATGCTTAGATCGAGATGTGCTCTTATGCTGCTGCTGCTGCTAAGTCGCTTCAGTCATGTCCAACTCTGTGCGACCCCATAGATGGCAGCCCACCAGGCCCCACCGTCCCTGGGATTCTCCAGGCAAGAACACTGGAGTGGGTTGCCATTTCCTCCTCCAGTGCATGAAAGTGAAAGTGAAGTCGCTCAGTCGTGTCCGACTCTTATCGACTCCATGGACTGCAGCCTACCAGGCTCCTCCGTCCATGGGATTTTCCAGGCAAGAGTACTGGAGTGGGTTGCCATTGCCTTTTCCAGCTCTTATGCTAACATATTGATAAATCTCATGTCTCTGAGCAGATAGTTGATATAAATTTGTATGTAATAAAATCTCTATACCAAAATGGTAAAGAATCTGATCATGGACCATTTTTCAGAGATAAAAAATGTAGAATTTCTGACATTAAAAATAAACTAACATATTCTTTCTCCTAATTTAAAATGTCATTTCCATTACTTTTGGAAAGACTATACAGTCTTAGGTTGTTTTGATGCCAAGACCTACCTATTTAGATTATTTTGAGAATTCAGGAATAATTTAGATTTGACTTTTGCTTCCTTTTCTCCTATTTTTCACTAAAATATCAATACTCGGACTTGTAAGTGTTGTTCCAGAGCTAGACCAAAATACCTGAGACAGGGAGATAAAATAACACTTTTTCTGATAAATCAGCCAAGTAGAAAGTGAGACAACTTTGAGCATAAATAGCTAATCTGGCTTTATTTCATTGGATACATGCCACTTGTGTTTCAAAGCATTCAAATTTTGGCAAACTTTTTTTTTTAATATATATATTTTATTAAAGTGTAATTAACTTCAAACTCTTTTTTTCTAAAGGTATTTGTCACCTAAATCTCAACTTGGGTCAGCATCACAGTCTGAAGTTGTACAGGAAGACAGAAAAAGCTCCATGTCTAAGGTTTGTGGATGCTAAAGATATTCTTGACTTGGCAAGTTTATTAATACTATAGATCGTTAATACTTGTAGTTTCCTAACTTTTTAAAAAAAAAAGTCACTGTAGTAAATGGAATACACCTTCTTAATCATCTTAGTCTCACCTAAGCTAGGAGTCAGCAGATTTTTTTCTCTAAAAAGCCAGATAGTAAATATTTTAGGCTTTGTGGCCCAGGTGGTCTCAGTCACAACTATTTAATGATTTGTTTTCACGTGGAAACATCCAGAATAAAATGTAAACAAATGAGCTTGTTTTTGTTCCAGTAAAACTGTTTATAAGAGCAAACACCAGGTTGAATTTTGTCCATGGGCAAAATTTGTATATCCCTGACCTAGGTGACTATAGCCATGAAATTAAAAGACACTTACTCCTTGGAAGGAAAGTTATGACCAACCTAGATAGCATATTCAAAAGCAGAGACATTACTTTGCCAGCAAAGGTTCGTCTAGTTAAGGGTATCGTTTTTCCTGTGGTCACGTATGGATGTGAGAGTTGGACTGTGAAGAAGGCTGAGTGCCGAAGAATTGATGCTTTTGAACTGTGGTGTTGGAGAAGACTCTTGAGAGTCCCTTGGACTGCAAGGAGATCCAACCAGTCCATTCTGAAGGAGATCAGCCCTGGGATTTCTTTGGAAGGACTGATGCTAAAGCTGAAACTCCAGTACTTTGGCCACCTCATGCGAAGAGTTGACTCATGCTGGGAGGGATTGGGGGCAGGAGGAAAAGGGGACGACAGAGGATGAGATGGCTGGATGGCATCACTGACTCGATGGATGTGAGTCTGAGTGAACTCCGGGAGCTTGTGATGGACAGGGAGGCCTGGCGTGCTGCGATTCATGGGGTTTCGAAGAGTCGGACACGACTGAGTGACTGAACTGAACTGAACTGACCTAGATCATCAGACTCACAAAACTAAATAGGCTACCCCTGGTACCAGCTTCACTTAAAAGATAACAGAATGGGAAATAAAGCGTGCTAGTAGGGCAGCATCAGGCATATCTGTTCAGCAAGAATCCTCACTGCAGAGCTCCTAAGTGATGGCCTGGAAGTGAGACCATGCAGAGGAGTGTAGTCACCATGAAGATTTAGAAGTCCCATGCCCCATAAGAGTCAATTATTTACTGTAACGACTCATGGGTGTAGCTTCCAGAGGTCCAGGTAAGGAACAGAGCCAGTCAAAGAGTTGTAAGTCGTTTACCAAAGCCCTGAACTTTGGCTTCCTGTAGGGGATTAAAGATCCCTCCTAGGTCTCCTAGTACAGATGCAGTTCAACAATAAGGGTCATTTTTATCATAAGCTATGAGGCCTAGTAACACAAGTGACATTCCACCTCTATCATATTTCCGGGAAAATAGCACTAGAAAAAATGAGCTGACACCAAGATCAACATCCTATATAGAAGTTTTGTTAACCAAAGTTTTGTAAATAGGTTCATAAATTTTTTTCAATTCAGGTAGGTGGTTTTATAGTACCTAACACTTAATGGATATTTATGTGCCCCAAAATGTATGTATTTTGTTTAATCTTCATCACAACCACCAATTCTGTAAGGTATCCTTGTGTCCAATTATAGTTGAGAAAACCGAGGCATGCAGAGGCAAGAGAATTGCTCAGTCCTGTGAAAGTGAGTCACTCAGCCATGTCCAGCTCTTTGTGACCCCATACACTGTACAAATCCATGGAATTCTCCAAGCCAGAATACTAGAGTAGGTAGCCATTCCCTTCTCCAGAGGATCTTCCCAACCCAGGGATCTAACCCAGGCCTCCCACATTTCAGGCAGATTCTTTACCAGCTTAGCCACAAAGAGTCTCTTAAGTAGAGATAATAGAGGGAAATTCAAGTCCAGATAGTCTGGCTTACGCTGGGACTAATGATTGATGGAAGGAGGCATTGAAGGCTGGTATTTTTTTTCCCCCTATCTTGATATTAATACTCACAGCAAAACGTGGTAGGCAGCTTAGAATTTGTCCAACCCAGACTACATTGGTTCACAAGAAATGTTATGAGGAACAATAAATGCAAAGCAAAGTAGGTAAAAGAACAGTTACGATCTTGAACAAGAAATAATTTTTGTCTTGAAGCAAATTCTCATTGAAGCCTTTCTTAAGGCTTTCCCATGGTCAAAACTAATCCTACATCTTAATTTACCCAAGACCTGTAAGTGAGAAGAATTATACTGGCTAAAGCAAGGGTTCTTAACCTAAGGTCTGTGGATAGAATCCATAGAGTAAATATGAACCTGGATAGAAGAAAAGGTTTATCTTCCGCCTGACCTCTCATTTTAGTGTTTCCTATAGTCATGAATTGGAAAAGGCAATGGCAACCAGCTCCAGTACTTTTGCCTGGAAGATCCCATGGAGGGAGGAGCCTGGTAGGCTGTGGTCCATGGGATTGCTGAGTCGGACACGACTGAGTGACTTCACTTTCACTTTCATTCATTGGAGAAGGAAAGGGCAACCCACTCCAGTATTCTTGCCTGGAGAATCCCAGGGACAGGGGAGCCTGGTGGGCTGCTGTCTGTGGGGTCACACAGAGTCGGACATGACTGAAGTGACTTAGCAGCAAAGTCATGAATATAAGCAGCAAACCATAATACTGTCAACAGTACCTGTGTCTTTGTTACCAATAACATATTACATTTGTTGTAGATCTCTTGAAACATTTATACTCATCCCTCCTTCAGTGTTACAAATTATTAGACTTGTCACTAGATCTTATTATTTAATGTATTCATGATATGCATTATTATATCATAAGATTTTAATAATTATGTTGCAATATAAATTGATCCCTATGTATTTACTTTTATGTTTTAAAATATTATTCTCAGAAGAGGCCTGTCAGCTTCACAAAAATGCCAAAAGGAGGAGGGTTTGTGACACAAAAAGGGATTAAAAGTCCCTGGTTTGGAGGAAGTTTAAAAGATGAGAGGTCAAGTCATGGTGCCAGCTCCTGGCCATATATAAAACTGACTTGTGGGTTTTGAGCTGCAGGTTTTCATGGGAGTGAAAATGAAGAAATACCTTAAGTTGGCACACAGAATAAAAATACTATTAAGAACTAATATATCTTAGTAGTAGTAATAATCAGGTAATTATAGTATATACTGACAACTCAGTTTTGGTGTTAGTGTAATAAGACTTATATGTTATGACTTGATGGTTTCCCTTGGTTCATTCAATCTTTTTCTGTTTTCTACAGAAAATTGATGACAACAGTGATGTGAAGAGCCCTACATGGCAAGACACAGAGGTTGAAGAAGATATGCCAACGCTTTCTCCTCAAATATATCTTGAAGTTCAGGAACAAGGTGCAAAGTCTTCAGTGGAGTCACCTATGCCTCAGTTATATACCAGTGATGGAGAATGGTACCTTGAAGGAAAAGTTGAAACAGGACCAAGCAATCATGAAAAAGGGTTATGTGTCATCAATCTTGAGGAACCTAAAGCCAGAGTTCCCTACTCTGGAGATGCTGCCACTGAGCCTTGTGGTGAAACAGAGAGTGAATGTACTGTATCAGATATGACACAGTTCCTTAGAAACAACACGGTTGGAACAGAAAATGAAGAGTCTCACCTACAAATCAGTAAAGGTACCTCCAAAAGAAGAAACCTAGAACCTTTGTCTGAAGCAATCAGAGAGCCATGCTTTTCTGCAAAAAGAAGGAAAATGTTCCCCAAAGCCTCCTCAGACCAAGAGGAAACAGAAATCAGCTTGACCCAAAAACTGATAGATTTGGAACATCTACTTTTTGAGAGACATAAGCAAGAAAAGCAGGACAGGTTATTAGCATTACAACTTCAGGAAGAGGTGGATCAAGAGCAAATGAGGCCAGACCGGCAAAAAGGATCCCCAGATGGATATCAGTTACGGACTGTGTCCTCACCTCCAGACAAAGTACTAAATGGACAGAGAAAGAATTCCAGAGACAGAAATTCCAAAAGACAAACTGAGCTAGAGCAGCCAAAACCTCGGACAGACTCAAAAAATGAAAACCATCAGCAACCTTCTTTTAAGATCCAGTTGAAATGTTCGGTTAATAGAAGAAAGATAGCAAATTCTACTAATGATAATTGTAATGTATCTAAAACTGCTCATTCCCTACAGCCTAGTAAGTCACAGAAAAGTATTTTTCAGATGTTTCAGAGAGTCACAAAGTAATGCTTGAGTAAGAAGAGTATTTTATAATCCAGTAAGACTGGGTTGTGAAGCTTTCCATCATAGGTTCTTTATAAATTTTTCATTAGCTCTGCTCTGTAGACACACTCATTATCTCTAAAGGACCATGTGATTACAAAGGAGAAATATATGAATGTGTTTCTGCCGGACTCAGTTGTAAGCAAGAGTCCCACTCCTTTCCTTTTTCAATAACTGTGATGTACTAAGTATAGGTTGACAGCCTTTACAGATGTAAAATTGCATTTGCCAACTCCCAGGAAATATTCAGTTCCGTGCATTTCCCCCAAAATGCATATTTTATGGCCTTTGAGCCCCTTTTTGTCCTGACTAGTAATCAAAGCAACATTAGTATCAAGTAGCTAAGGTATCCAGGCAGGGTTTAAAAGCTGTTTTCTTGCAGCTTTCCCATATTTGCAGAGCACTTGACATACATCTTTCATAACACTAATTTCCATCTCTGCTTTAATTAAGTATTAACAATATTTTCTTTGACTTAAGATGGGTTGGGGTCAGTGTGAAATCAGAAAAATCAGGGTTTTCTGGAAAATTAGGACTTAGTTGACAAAACTAGACTGTTGATGCAAAGGAGCTTGTCTTGGGATGAGGCTAGGTGGGTAGATGAACAGTGTGGGATGATCAGACGGCTGGCTCTAGAATGGAGTAGCGGGTGTAGTCTGGCAGAGTGTTCTTCCTCGTCATTTCTTTGCTGAATGACAAAGAAACATTTAGATTTTATAGTTTTACACACCTTACTATCGAATCTACTATTCCAGAGGAAAAAATGGAAAGTTATGTCACAGTATCCTGTATTGTAGAACCTGACTAACCATGTGTTTATTTCCTTATGTTATTGTACTGACTTATTTGTGTTTATGGACAAAAATAGAAAGTATGATACTTGGGTTTTGCCCTATCTTACCCCCAAAAGTTAAATAGGAAGGCAGCAATTTCATTTTATGAAATTTAACTTAGAGATCTTTTGTCTCAGTAGTATGAACAACTTTGAGCAAATAATAGGTTTAACAGCATTTCTGATGGATGTCTAGTTAACCATGCTATTAAGGTAATAACATAATAAAATGTCCTAGAGTTAATAATTGTAGCTTAAATTTATCAGTGCTTTTGGACATTGATTTTTTTTTTCTCCAAATTTTGTAACCAAAATTCTGTAATCTGCATACTGATGGCATATCCTTCAATATTGATTAATTATGGGTAGAATCCTGATGCTAACTTAAAATTTAGTTTGCCCTTTCTCAAAAATGATTGTCTCCTGAGTAATGATTGTGCTGAAATGAAGTGTACTTAGAAACTAACCAAATTTGTCTAAAGTAGACTAACATCTTTTCATCAAACCAATATTTTTTTAAGACCAATTTTGCTTTACATTTTAGGGATTTCTCAAATAAAATTATGCAGTTAAATCTTCCTGGAATAGTCCATGACCAAAAAGGGAGAAAAATAGTATAATGTATTTAGGATTTACATATATAACCACCTATTTGTCTGTGAAAAGTCTTGCTGACTAAAATTGGTTTTAACACAAATTTTAACTTCTTAGTCTTTCTGATAATCCTACCATGTATGCATCTTTGTAAAAAACTAGTAAATATTTTGTGTCATTATAATGTATTGATACTTTTCCTTCCATTTTTATGGAACGGATATGAGTGTTTAATATCTCAAGGAGTGCTAGAACTGTGCAGAGGCTGAAAATCTGAAAATTAAAATAATTATTAAAAATTAAAATGGACTATATGTTTTATCACAGTTAAAAATTAAAACATGAAAATAAGTTCTGTGTAAAAACTACCATAAAGGAAAACTGGAAGACATGGAAGACTAGGGAAAAAGTAGATACAGTTCACCACAAAAAACTAATTTCTTTTTATAAAGTGTCTGCTAGTACATTAAGAAAAAGACTAACAACTCAAAAGAAAAATTAGAAAAGTTTATGTTCCCAAGAAACAGTTCTCAGGAAAGGAAATACAAATGGCTCTTGAATGTGTGAAAAGATGCATAATATCACTTATACCAATGCTCATATGTTTTTCCATCCTTCATTAGTAAAGATAAAGGTGCTTTTTTGGTTTTGTTTTTATCTGTGTATGGGTTTTGGTTTTGTTTTTGTTTTTTTTCCAGTCTTGGCAAAACTGTAGGGAAATAGGCACTCTTATGTGTTGCTTGATATGAATAGAAAACTTTGAAGCCCTGAAGAGGTAACCTTGGCAATTTACCTCTAGTAATTTCTTACTATTTCACACATATGTAGAATGGCATGCACAAAAGATTTTTGTATGGTATTGTTTGTAATAACAAGTTAGAAACAACCATAAGCGTATCAAGAGACAATAAATGATGGTAAAATGGAATACTATACAGCAGTTAAACAAAAAACCCCACTTTACTGATATGAAAAGCACTATAAGATATAGAGTAAACAAAAAATACAAGTGTAGAATAGTGTGCAACTATTTATCCAAAGAAGAGAATTGAGAAACCTGTATGCAGGTCAGGAAGCAACAGTTAGAACTGGACATGGAACAACAGATTGGTTCCAAATAGGAAAAGGAGTATGTCAAGGCTGTATATTGTCACCCTGCTTATTTAACTTCTATACAGAGTACATCATGAGAAATGCTGGCTGGAGGAAGCACAAGCTGGCAATCAAGATTGCCAGGAGAAATATCAATAACCTCAGATACGCAGATGACACCACCCTTATGGCAGAAAGTGAAGAGAAACTAAAGATCCTCTTGATGAAAGTGAAAGAGGAGAGTGAACAAGTTGGCTTAAAGCTCAACATTCAGAAAACGAAGATCATGGCATCCGGTCCCATCACTTCATGGCAGATAGATGGGGAAACAGTGGCTGACTTTTTTTGGGGGGACTCCCAAATCACTGCAGATGGTGACTGCAGCCATGAAATTAAAAGACGCTTACTCCTTAGAAGGAAAGTCATGACAGCAAAAAAGCAG
This sequence comes from Bos taurus, assembly GCF_002263795.3. Lineage (NCBI taxonomy): Eukaryota > Metazoa > Chordata > Mammalia > Artiodactyla > Bovidae > Bos > Bos taurus. The sequence continues at coordinate 71,019,119 of NC_037328.1, read as the reverse complement.
AGACATTACTTTGCCAACAAAGGTTCCATCTAGTCAAGGTTATGGTTTTTCCAGTGGTCATGTACGGATGTGAGAGTTGGACTGAAGAAAGCTGAGCGCCGAAGAATTGATGCTTTTGAACTGTGGTGTTGGAGAAGACTCTTGAGAGTCCCTTGTACTGCAAGGAGATCCAACCAGTCTATCCTAAAGGAGATCAGTCCTGGGTGTTCATTGAAAGGACTGATGTTGAAGCTGAAATTCCAATACTTTGGCTACCTCATGTGAAGAGCTGACTCATTGGAAAAGACCCTGATGCTGGGAAAGATTGAGGGCAGAAGGAAAAGGGGACGACAGGATGAGATGGTTGGATGGCATCATCTACTTGATGGACATGGGTTTGGGTGGACTCCGGGAGTTGGTGATGGACAGGGAGGCCTAGAGTGCTGTGGTTCATGGGGTCGCAAAGAGTCAGACACGACTGAGGGATTGAACTGACTGAAGAGAGAGAAAAACAGTATTGCCAGCAGGGAAAGAAACTGGGTGGCTGGGAGACAGAAGTGGAAGAATGAGTTTAGATGTTTTTCTACTTTTTGAATTTTCAATCATGTTGAATGTATCATCTACTCAAAACTTAAATATAAGATTAAGGCTATTTATGCATCTAAGCCTATACCACTCTAAGCAGTTCTTTTTTTCCTTTAAATTCTAAGAATCATAATTTAGGAAGATTTTTCAATGTGAAAAAAAAGTAACAGTTTTTGCAAATACCATTGTGAATGAATATATTTAGCTTTAATGTACTATTTTTAAATTATCTGAGAAGCAAAGCTTATGCTTTTCAGGTAGCAGTGCTGTAGACCTGCAGTCCTGCTGAATACAATGAGAAGAGCCAGATAAAAGTGTAAAATTTTCTACTTAAAAACATCAGAAAGCTACTGAAACAATGAGGACTAAGTTAGGGGCTAAGATTCTAGAGAGGGGAGACCTGAGAGGTGAACTGATGTTTGCAACCCCTCTTCCACTTGTAGCGTGTGCCTATTCTGAATGCAGAATGGGAATGAGGACTTCCGCTGGTGAACAGGTCTGCTCTCTGGCAGAACTCTTGGCCAGCTCATGAAGCTGGAGTTTTTAGAGACTTGAAGGTGATCAAACACAAGTTCCACTTTCTCATCAAGATAACTACAGTTTTGAAACTGTTAAGAGCAGAGGCTAAAAGGCTGAAAACCTTTGAAAAGCAGAGAGGAGTTGTCATCAGGCTCACACTGCAGATGAGACAAGAACAGAATTCAGGACCTACCAGGGGAAGGAAGCTTGTTGAACACACCAGAAGCCTCAACTGAAAGCCCCCCAGCACAGAAGTCTGCAAACTAAATCCCAGGAGCCAAATCTGCACTCTGCGATACTTGTAGGACCTGTGAATGGCTTTAAACAGACTCCTAGAGGGACTTATCTGGTGGTCCAGAGGCTAAGACTCCGTGTTCCCAATGCAGGGCGCCTGGGTTCGATCCCTGGTCAGGGGACTAGATCCTGCATGCTGCAACTAAGAGTTCACATACCACAACTGAAAGATATCACATGCTGAAACAAAGTTCCAAGAGCCTGTGTGCTACAACCAAGACCTGGCGTAGCCAAATAAAGAAAAATAAATACTTAAACTAAATAGCTCTTAGATTCCTTAGTTCACATATAAGGAACTGAACTGTGGGAGTAGTAATTTGTGTATGAATTTTGGACCACCAAAAGAAGGGGCGTGTGGTGCAGGAGGGAAGAAAATAATGTCCTTCTTAACTTGATCTCTACCTGTATGACCTTAGGCAAGCTACTTAAGCTCTCTTAATTTGTAAACAGGAATCAATGTAACCAAGAGTTGCAATGGAGAATTAAGGGAAGTAATAGAGCAACTGGCACAGGCCCTGACTCAACGAAGAACCTTAAATTGATAGTGTCTCTCCTGGCTCTCCTCCAGTCACTACTCCATCTGACCCCACTTTGGGGAGAGTCACTTATCCAGTGACTCCGTGTACTGTAAGTGCCCATGTATAGCATCCAGTAAAGTGCAGTTGCCTTCTGTCTACTCACGAACACTACTCACCTCTCCCCTACCGGATGTATTTTTAGCTCTGTGTCACAAGAGACCCCGACCATGAGTTTCCCTGTGTTATAGCTCCCAGATCACAAGTGACTTTAGCCTCAGAGGAAACCATTCCTCAAATATCTTGTGGCTTCTTCAAATTCCTATACAAGTTCTATACATTTGGTATGCATAAAGGTGTGTAAAACTGCAATGGGGAGGTGAGCCTCTACTGTGTTTACCCATAACTTGATTCCTGTGTAAAGATCTTAATAAATAATCATTACTTTAAATTTTGTCTTTTTTTTTTTTTTTAACCCTTCAATGTAAGTTGCCTTGTGGCAGGACTGGGAGCAACATGGACCCTGAATTCAACTGAGAGGACCCTTCCTTCTCTTACTTTACATTTCACTTTACATTTCTCTTCAACTTGGCTTTTGTGGTCCCAGGCTGCTGCACCTAGGCTCTGTCTGTGAAACTAGTTCAATCCAGGTTTTCACTCAGTTGGGGATCATAAATTGAGTTTATCCATCATTTGTGTCATTCCTCTTCATCTCTTAAAACCCATAAAAGGTTTAGGTGTCTGTTTTTTACTGCAGGATTAGAATCCCACTCTGGTCAGTTTATACTAGACAGATGTAGGTTATACTGGGTTTATTGATCACAGTTCACTGAAAAAGAAAACTGTAATAGGTATTTGAACAGAGTATGCAGTATAGAAAAATGGTTAGACAGGTGTTGGAACAAAAGGGAACACAGATAACCCAAAAATGATCACTGTGAGAAGTGGCTACCACCCTCAAAGCTGGGAAACACATGGGAAGGATTCTGGTTACTAGAATGTAGGTGCTCAGGATGTGTGGGAGAGTGGATCCTGCAGACTTGGTGTTCAGATTTTTGAGACATACCTCCCAGCTACTGCTGGGGCTCTGAAAGGGTTCTAGAGGAGTTGAAGGCATTTGGAAGCTTGGGATCAACTGCCAACACTGAGAGGAACAGCAAAGAAATGTCCCCTTTTCCCTTTCCTCCTAGTACCTCTTTATAGAACTTAATAGGAAGCTTGCTGGTGAACGAGTCTGGAAAAGGGGTTGGGGTTTTTTTGTTTCTTCAGCCTGGCAGCATGTGGGATCACTTGGAACCTCACCCACTGGACTGCCAGGGAAGTCCCTGGAAATGGTGTTTTTTTATATCCCAGGAGAGTTTGGAATGACAGGCTTGAGAAAACAGGCAGGAGATAAGCAGTAAGAGGAGGGAAAACAAGCACAACAGAGTTTTCCCTTAATGGGTTCTGGGACAAAAATGTCTTGAAACCTCTAAAGCAAGAAACTGGAAAGCTATCCTGACAAGATGGAGTAATATGTATGGGAAATGATGCTTAAACACAAACGCCCAGGAGAGGTAAAACCTCATTAAGAATGTATGGAAGTAAACTGGAGAACCTCCCCAAGCACCTGTAGAAAGCCCTGCCAGTTGTTTAGTACCTATTGCTCTGATTATACTTGAGTGTCCCCATCTCAACCAGAACTGATGATGAGAGAGTGAGGTTTCTCTGTGCCACCTGTTATACACAGACTAACAGTCACCTGAAGCCACCACTGTCCTGAGTCCCTAAAAGCTTTCTAATTCTCACCCACAGGAATACCAAGAACCCCTCTCTGAAATTTCCTCTACAGAAAATTAAGGCCATCAGACATCATCACTAAATTTCTATAGCTCTTAGGAGGATATCCTAGAAATAATAGAACACCAGGATAAGATTTAAAGGAGGGCATTTTAGCAATGGAAATAGATCATAATGAAGTAACTCTCCAGAGTAATTCTAGACCGCAAAAAAAAAAAAAAAAAATTAGATGACAAGAATTATGTAATAATCTTAGCAAGAGGCACTGAAATAATACTAAATCAATTTGCTTTCAATGTGAGAATCTACTTCCAAAGAGCTTGAAGTGCTATAGTTTATGCAACTGCATTCCAAGTTCACTGACTTGAAAACAGTGTTTAAAAATCTCAAGATCTCAAAAACGATTCTGTTTGGAAAAGCACATTGTAAACAAAAAATGTACTTGATTCTATTGGAAAATGCTTAGAAAACTTATATTTAAAGCTTTTACTTGTATAAAGCTAAAAATTATACGAATTTAGTTTATTTTTAGAAGTTGTTTTTTTTTTTTGGTGCTGATAAGTAGGTCACACACCAAAAAGTAGAGAAGAGGTCTAATTACCTAAGACTCAGGTCTCTGGTTGGGAAGAAGTGGTCATTTTAATTTTGAATAATAACAAAAGCTACCATGGGAGCTGAAACACAATCATGCCTCTTTTGGCTTAAAAAAATAATTCATGCATTACGTATTTTATACTGAAACACTTATTCCAAATTTAGTGGCTTCTTGGGCAGAAGGATAAATTAGAGGCTGGGGTTAACACACACACACACACTACTATATATAAAATAGACAAGCAACAAGGACGTACTGTATAGCACAGGGAACTCTACTCAATATTTTATAATAAACTATATGGGAAAAGAACTTGAAAAAGAGTATATATATAATACATATATTAAAAATATATATATTGCTGTTCTGTACATCCGAATCTAACACATTATAAATCAGCTATACTTAATAAAATTTTTAAAAATAAATTTTAAAAAATTAAACAAATTTAGTGGCTTCTGCATTAAATTGTCTCTAAATGTCAAAAGTTATTTTGACAGTTTAATTTTACAGAAGGTGGTTTGTGTATTTCTCCAGAGTCTTGACAGCAGTTACTACAGGAAACATGTATTTTAAGTGAGATTGAGGGTTTTTTTTTTTTTTTAGTTTTTAAAACTTGTATTTTATATACAAAGAGCTAGTATTGTTAAGGCAGATGTGCTGGATGATCCATTTAAGGAAGTCAGTTAGTCCAACTTAATGAAGCCGATGTCCTTCACATACTGGCGGAAACACTGGCGGCACTATGGAGGCCGTATTTCCGGTTCAGACAGTGCTGGTTTGAGCAGACCCGGCAAGAGCGAGAACCCTGGCCGAATTTTCTCAGATGGCTCCAGTGGAGCTGCTGGTGACCCATGTTGCTTTCTCGGCTGCAAGGAGGCAAAAGGGAGGGTTTTTTTCCCTCAATGTTCCAAGACCATTTGTATTTATTTTCTGTTTGCATTTTTTGCTTATTTTTTTATTGGTTTGTTAGACTTTCTTCTCAATTCCTATGGGCTCTTAATGTAATTAGGAAGATTGACGTTTTCTTAGTAATTAGTTACAAAAAATTTCCCTATAGAAATAAGTCCCCCCACACAGGTAGGAAAAGATTGATTGTTTGATAGTCATGGTAATAAGTAACCACCAGAACCGGTTATAAACCTGTCTAATCAATCAATGACAGTTTGGTTCATTGAATACATATCTGAAAACCAACCAATCAGTAACAGCCTCATGCTTCGAAAGTCAGCTTTAATCATCAATCATCAGTGGTCTCAGGCCAGTAAACACTTCCTGTACAGACATCATCACACTTCCCTATTTGCTTCGAGCAATGCTGATCACTTGACCACCGAGGCACAGGTATGTACTAACCACCGGACTGCCAGAGAATTCCCAGGTCTTGTATTTTGACACCAGTTTTCCATTTATCATTTGACTTTAATTATAAGGCTTTTTTTTTTTTTTTGCCATGCTAAAGTTTTTGACTTTCAGATAGTTATATTTTTCAGACATTTGAAAAAGTGGATTGATTTTTTTGTTGTTGAAAGAATTTTCTTCACGCTATAAAAGTTACCTTTTCCCCTCAATACATGTATATTTTATATGGTTTCATTTTTTTACATTTCAATATTTGACTCATTTGATGTTTAACCTGGTGTAGGGAGTAAGTATTGTCCAACTTTATTATTTTTTTTCACTCTCTATTCAACTTCCCCAACACCATATTTTAAAAACCCATTACTGTCACTAATCTGAGAACCTACTTATAAGCTAAGTTTCCACACACATTAGAGTCTATATCCGGATTTCCTGTTTTGTTCCACAGGCATGCTATCCACTCATGCCTTGATAGCACATTATTTTAGTCACTGAAGTTTTATGATAGAGTAAGGTACCTCCCAGTGGCACCCCACTCCAGTACTCTTGCCTAGAAAATCCCATGGACAGAGGAGCCTGGAAGGCTGCAGTCCATGGGGTCGCTAAGGGTCGGACCTGACTGAGCGACTTCACTTTCACTTTTCACTTTCATGCATTGGAGAAGGAAATGGCAACCCACTCCAGTGTTCTTGCCTGGAGAATCCCAGGGACGGGGGACCTGGTGGGCTGCCGTCTATGGGGTCACACAGAGTCGGACACGACTGAAGCGACATAGCAGCAGCAGCAAGGTACCTCCCATGGCTCTTTTTTTCTCTCACAATATTCCAGCTACTCTTATTTTTCCATATCAATTCGAGAATCTCATTGTTTCTGGCAGTCTCTTACTCCTTTCACTTCCTTCCTTTCCTGCCTCACCAGCAGCTGCTACCAAGAAATACCGCCTCTGCTTTCTAAAGGGATTCCCTCTCTTAAGTCTGCCACCACTGAGCCTGTGTAATTTTGTGGCCTTTCCTCTCCACTTCCCTCTGCCACCCCCTCCAACCCTCTTGCCTTTGCCCTTCTTTATTTGTCCTGGGATCCACTCACAGGGCTTCCAACTCAGAATGGGCCCTCACCTTCTACAAATGAACACTTGCTGATGTTTTTCTGGGATCGGCTACTTCTGGGACCCCTTGGTACTTCTCATTCTTCCCCTTTGCACCTTCTTTACTTCCCAGGTTGATTATTCTGGTAAAAAAAAAAAAGTGTTTGAGGCCATGCCTCACGTGGCAGGGGACTGTGAATGGGCTCCCTCCCTCCAAAACCAGGAGCTGAGGGCACCCTCCCTCCAAAAACCAGCAAAAATTCTCAAGTTCTCTGTACCATAGCTGCAAGGAACTGAAAGCTGCCAACAACCACGCAAGCAGGGGAGTGGATCCTTCCCCCAGTGGAGCCTCCAAATGAGAATTAACCCTGGCCAACATATTGACTGCAGCCTGGTGAGACCCTAGCAGAAAACACAGCCATGCCCAAGCTCCTGGCTGAGATAATATAGATGTGTCATATCAAGACAACACTAGGGTTATGTTATTACGCATCAGATTAATTAATATGGGTCCTATGGCATGGGCTGTGGAGAAGGCAATGGCACCCCACTCCAGTACTCTTGCCTGGAGAATCCCATGGATGGAGGAGCTTGGTGGGCTGCAGTCCATGGCGTCCCTAAGAGTTGGACACAACTGAGCGACTTCACTTTCACTTTTTCACTTTCATGCATTGGAGAAGGCAATGGCAACCTACTCCAGTAGTCTTGCCTGGAGAATCCCAGGGACGGGGGAGCCTGGTGGGCTACCGTCTCTGGGGTCGCACAGAGTCGGACATGACTGAAGCGACTTAGCAGCAGCAGCATGGCATGGGCTGAGGAACTGCTGAGCTTGAAATGATCCTTCCTCTACATTCACCACCCTCAAAACAAGAAGTCTTGCTACTTTAGACTCACTAAGCAGTATAACATGTATCTTTTGATGATCCTTTTTGCACCCTTGTCCTGGGAATGCCCCAGGAGGACTGTAAGTTGTAAGGACTAAACTCGGGGGCTCCCTGGCCCTCTGATGCCTAGTTGAATCATGCCAAGGGGAGCCCTGGCAAGAAATCAGAGAAGGGAGAGTATGACTGAACCATACATCTCCTTGACTGCTCTGCAGGATCGCCACAGTTTGGCGGGCTATGCCTCTGTGAGGGCACACCCTTCACACCGTCTCCCTTGCACCAGAGCCTCTCCTCCTGGGCTCTGGTGGCTGCTTCCTCCTTTCTGCCCCGAGAATGGAGTGGGAACAGCTGTCTGGCGATGCTACATGGAACCATCTTGTGCCTTCCCTACACCATGCCCACGCCTTTGTAAATAATCCCTCTTCTCAAATTATCCAGTGTAATTGGCCATCTATTTCTTGTCAGGCCACTGACTGGTACTGTTAGCTACACTAGGAAACATACCAGATATTAAAAGTCATGTAAATGTTCAAATATCTTGAAAACTCATTAGACAGTACTCCTAAAATGGATGCATTATTCTTGCATGTAAATTATACCTCAGTAGATTTTTTAAAAATTAGCCCATGAAATGGACCCGTGCCCACTGGTTCCCATGGCTCTCTGGATGATCCTTTGCATATTTCCCATGACACAAGGGACCCCTACCTACATGCTCCCCTGTGACTCAGGAGATCCCTGAACCACAGAGAAAAGTAGTTAACAGAGGGGAAAAAAATCATTCATGGCTTACTCAAGTTGTTACGCTAGCTTCAAATATTTGTTCTAAATAAAGATGTATATGTGTGTGTGTATACATATACATATATAATTTTTAGTTGGAGTATAGTTGATTTACAATGGTGTGTTAGTTTCAGGTGTATAGCAAAGTGGTTTAGTTATACATATATACATATATATATATTCTTTTTATTTTTTTTTCTTTTAAATTTTATTTTATTTTTAAACTTTACATAATTGCATTAGTTCTGCCAAACATCAAAATGAATCTGCCACAGGTATACATGCGTTCCCCATCCTGAACCCTCCTCCCTCCTCCCTCCCCATACCATCCCTCTGGGTCATCCCAGTGCACTAGCCCCAAGCATCCAGTATCGTGCATCGAACCTGGACTGGCAACTTGTGTCTTACATGATATTTTACATGTTTCAATGTCATTCTCCCAAATCTTCCCACCCTCTCCCTCTCCCACAGAGTCCATAAGACTGTTCTATACATCAGTGTCTCTTTTGCTGTCTCGTACACCGGGTTATTGTTACCATCTTTCTAAATTCCATATACATGCGTTAGTATACTATATTGATGTTTTTCCTTCTGGCTTACTTCACTCTGTATAATAGGCTCCAGTTTCATCCACCTCATTAGAACTGATTCAAATGTATTCTTTTTAATGGCTGAGTAATACTCCATTGTGTATATGTACCACAGCTTTCTTATCCATTCATCTGCTGATGGACATCTAGGTTGCTTCCATGTCCTGGCTATTATAAACAGTGCTTCGATGAACATTGGGGTACACGTGTCTCTTTCCCTTCTGGTTTCCTCAGTGTGTATGCCCAGCAGTGGGATTGCTGGATCATAAGGCAGTTCTATTTCCAGTTTTTTAAGGAATCTCCACACTGTTCTCCATAGTGGCTGTACTAGTTTTAAAATAGACCTTAGGAAAAGGTAAATTTTTTAAAGTTTGTAATCTGAAAGTACTTAGAGAACTGAACCTCAGCTGTATGTGTGCTTTTCTATTTCTTCTTCCTGACTGCAGATCTTAGGAAATGACAGTCTTACTTTAAGTTTGGAGACTGGTCATCTGTTTCCTTTGCCTGCTAAGTCGCTTCAGTCACGTCTGACTCTTTGCAATCCTATGGACCGTAGCCTGCCAGGCTCCTCTGTCCATGGCATTCTCCAGGTAAGAAGACTGGAGTGGGTTGCCATTGCCTTCTCCAGGGGATCTTCCCAACCCAGGGATCTAATCTGCATCTCTTATGTCTCTTGCGTTGGCAGGAAGGTTCTTTATCAGTGCTGCTGCTGCCGCTGCTAAGTCACTTCAGTCGTGTCCGACTCTGTGCGACCCCATAGACGGCAGCCCACCAGGCTCCCCTGTCCCTGGGATTCTCCAGGCAAGAACAGCACCACCTATTTCCTCTACTCTCTATAAACTCTCATTTTAGCTATTTTCAATCAGTAGTTAGGAGAAAAAGACACCTATTCCTATGCACTGTTATGTAACTACCTACTGTATTCAAAATATTATTTATTAATTTCAGTGACAGATATCCAGGCATTTGAAGAAAAGTTAAAATTCAGACCATTCCTGGAAATGTGTTGAAAAATGACTTTGCCTGGGATGCTACCAACCTGCTTTCCCTCGCAAGCCACTTTCTCCAGAATTTCGGCTTTTCTAAACACCTCTTGCATTTGTGCATCCCTGGGCTCTCATAAATGTCCAGCAGTGCTTACTATGGTAATAGGGCTGTAGCTGAGGAGCCTGCAGGAGCAGTATCAGGGAAGAAAGAGACTGCATAGTCTTTTGTGTTTTATAATTTGGACATTAGACAAAGACTGGGCTATTAATATCACATACATTTTGATATAAATATAAGGATGTTAATTAAATTAAATTTATTTTATTTTATTTATTTTTTATTTTTTTTCTTAACCGGCGCCCTCGTCGCCGTCGTCGTCCGCCAGGGGGAGGGGGCTGTCAGGGGCCAGCGGGCTCCCGGCCGCGGCGCTCTCTGGGCCCCGAGCCGCCGGGCTCCGCACCCCTCCGCGCCGCGCCCCCTCAGCCTAAATTTAGAAGTTAGTAAATTTATCCACCTCCATTCTAAAGAAAGGAAATCAACTTATTATTATGTATATTTTTTAAAGTATTTGTTTGGCTGCACCTGGTCTTAGTTGCAGCATGCGGGAATTACAGACTTCGTTGTGGCATGCAAGTTCTTTAGTTATGGCGTGTGAGCTCTTCGCTGCAGCATGTGGGATCTAGCTCCCTGGCTAGGGATTGAACCCAGGTCCCTGCATTGGGAGTATGCAGTCTTAGCCCCTGGACCAGCAGGAAAGTCCCTCATCACATATTGTTAAAATCCCAATTGCAGGCATCAAATGTCTGGGTTTGGGATTAAGATACTGTTATGAATCACACTCAGGATTCTAATTTATTCTGATATTATTGTTGTTGTTTAGTCACTAGGTCTTGTCTGACTCTTATGCAACCTCATGATGTATAGCCCACCAGGCTCCTCTGTCCATGGGGTTTTCCAGGCAAGATTATGCAGTGGGTTGCCATTTCCTTCTCCAGGAGATCTTTGTGACCCAGGCATCAAACCCGCATCTACTGCATTGGCAGGCAGGTTATTTACCACTGAGTCACCAATGATGCCCATTCTGATACTAGCCTTGGTAAAATATGTGCCAAGAACCTCAAACTATTCAATTTCATTTTAAATTATGCCTTGCTTGGGGAAAACTGTAGGAGCTCCAACTAATTAAAATTGAAATATGACTGCATAAAGGTGTGAGATGATCATGTTCCCAAGAGTTAACATTTACTGAAAACTAATTATGGACTAGGCAAGTGCACTGGGTGCTGAATATCTCATTTAATCCTTTCACCAGTTCTGCTAAGGAGACACTATTATTGTGCCTATTTTACAGATGAAGGAAACCGAAACTCACAGTATTTGCCCAAGGTCAAATCGCAAGAATGAGGCCAAGTCAGGATTTAAACACAGGACTATTTGACTCTAGAGACTGAACTCAGACTACTCACTGTTCTGTTCAGAAAGGAAGTAAGCTAGGATCTGATTTATAAGAAAAAAGAATGGACTTCTATGCAGTTTTAGACACATTTTTAGACAGTTTGCATTTTAGTCTCCCATTTCACATTCCACACAGTTTTAGAAACTTCCCATTTTATAGAAGAAGAGATCAGGGCATTTTGACAGTAAGTGGAAAAGGCCAGGATTTGTATCCAGATTACAGTCTAAAGGCCATGTTCTTTCAAACAAAATATGCTGTCTTGTCAAATATAAATTATATAAAATAAATATAAGGATTAAATGTACTTATTTAACACCTGAAATTTGTAAATCTTCTCTATTTCTGATTATTAGAACTGAGGATATGGTAAGAAAGAGAGGTGGCCCTGGGCAAGTCTCAGGACACAGTGAAAGGCTGATAGAAGGAATAAGCCGCAGAAGAGGGGAGGATCAGGAAGACAGGACAAAAGTCAGCAGTTGTGGTCCCAGGAAATCAAGAGTGAGACTGTTCTAAGAAGGTTTAATAAGGAAATGCCAAATTCTATTGAAAAGTCAGTTGAGATAAAGACTGATAAATGTCTATAGGAATTAGCTTTGAGGTATTGGGGGACCTCAGTAAAAGTGGACTGGTGCATTGTGAACAGAAATATATGAGAGTCTGTTCTGAAGTGAGCAGGAGGGGGAAAAAATGGAGAATATTCTAGAATCAGATAGATGTGGATTTGAATTTTGCTTCAATCTGTGCAGTCTTCTTACGCTCTGTTTCCTCAACTGCAAAAAAGAAACAAAAAGGCCTTCTTAACAGAGTTGTTGAGATGAAATGACATGGCAAATGTGTGTCAGGATAGGTTTTTGGAATATTAACCAATGTTTTACCTGGTCCTTGCATTATTTGGTCCTTTCAAAATAATGAAAATAAGCCCATAAGTCAGATGGGCTATTGGACATTCATTCTTTCGGGAATGATTCACCTAGGAAAAAGCAGAGGAAAAAGAAGTGCTATAGAGTCTCAAAATCTACTCCCCAGAGAGAACTCAACACAAAAAGAAGAATAGATTTTTTAAAATACCTGATGTTGAGTGAAGGGAATCAGAATTTGCCACGCAAAAATATGCTATTTGGTATAAAGATTATTTTAAGCTGAAAACATTTGAAATTTAACAGATGCAGAAAAATAGATTTCTCAAAGCCTCGTTATGTGACTTGAGGCAACAATATTTTGGAAATAAGGCTGCCATAAATTACTCTTCAGGGCAGATCTATTCCTGGAAGGGAAAACGAGAATAAAATCTACCCCAAATTCCTTCTCCAGGGCAATTTTATGGCCCTGAAGGAGACAGGAAGACCACTCATACCTATATAAATGTAATAAACATTATTATGACTTTCTTATATCCTGTTTATCCTCCTAAAACCCCCAACTCTAAAAATTTTTCCAAAAAGTCATTTATCTTGTTATAAGTCCCTTTCCCCACCCCAACATTTACTTACCTGGATGGTGTCTAAGCTCCCAATTCTAACTACTCCTCTGAGTTACTCATACTGAATTTTCCTGCATGTATGTGCACTGCATGTGAAAAATAAACTTTTTTCTTCCATTATCTGTCTTCATGAGTTTGATTTGCATGACCCCAATAACTGAACAGAAGGATAGGGGAAAAGGTTTTTTCTTCCCCTATATGAGTAAGCTAAGATTTCTTGACCTCAGCCCAAATAAAGACTGTCTGGGCTGGCAAAAGGGAGGAGAAGCATGACATGTTCAGGCACAGTAGGCCTCTAGAGAGGGAAACTTTGTCCATGTACATGCTTGTCTCAGAAACATATTGTTTTGGCCCATTGTGGAATAGGAACAGTAGGGCATTTCTTGTTTGCTCAAGAGTGACACAGACATGTGACCCTAAGGGCTTTCAGACTCAAAGGAATCCTGCAGATGGGAGAACACCATGGTGCTTGGGGGCCACTGAAGACCACATGGACTGTGCCAATATCTCAAAGATGCTGGTATGAATGGATGACAACCAAGGACCACGTATATCCCCCAAGGGAACCAATCAAGACACCCTAGAACTTAGGAACAATTTGGGTAAAGCATGAGGAAACCAAAACTGAAACTTGCCATCCCAGATGACAAGGGCTCAGTAGAAATTAAATTGAATTATAGAAAACTAAGGCAATTCATGGGTTTCCCAGGTGGTACAGTGGTAAAGAATCTGTCTGCCAATACAGAAAACACAGGAGATGCATGTTCAGTCCCTGCATCAGGAAGATCTCTTAGAGTAGGAAATGGTAATCTACTCCAGTATTCTTGCCTGGAGAACCCCAGGGACAGAGGAGCCTGGAGGGCTACAGTCCACAGGGTTGCAAAGAGCTGGACACAACTGAGTGACTGAGCATGCATGCAGTACACACACAAGGCTATCCTACAACTACTTCTTGTTCAAGATTCAGTTCAGTTCAGTTGAGTTCAGTCGCTCAGTCATATCAGGTATTTGTGGGGCTCATCCAGGATGTCTTACAATTCTGGGGTAAACCATATCTGCTTGAAGACTGAGTATTAACCCTAGAGTAGGAATAGAACTGAGCCATCCTGAGACAAAAACCATGATCTGGTTGGAAATTTGATGTAGAGGTGGTGTCACCTCTCAGAAGTGTCTGTTGATTTCAGAAGTACCACTGGACAGTGATGAGACCAAGCGTGAAAGAATCCTACGGAATGATTAAATTCCCTAGACAGACATAGGGTGATAAATAAAAGAGGGTGTTGGAGTGTGTGTTTATGATTAAATTTTCTAAATCAGCGATGAGGTCCTTGTTATGGATTATGTGGCCTCCCAAAATACATATATGCTGAAGTCCTAAACCCCCAGTACCTCAAAATGTGACATTATTTGGAAATAGGGTCATTGCAGACACAATTAGTTAAGATGAGGTCATACTGGATTATTTCAAATCCCTAATCCAATGTCACTGGTTTCTTTGCAAGAAGACAGCCATAAGAAAATGAAGAGACATATAGGAAGAATGTTATTTGCTGGCAGAGGCAGACATTAGTGTTATATAGTTCTATATCAAGGAATGCCAAGGACTGTTGGTGAAACCAGAAGCTAAGAGATATGCAAGGAGTAAATTCTGCCCTAGAACCTTCATGAGAGCATGGTCCTGGTGACATCTTGAACTTCCAGTCTCCAAAACTGTGAGAGAATAAATGTCTATTGTTTTAAGCCCCCCAGTTTATGGTTATTTGCTGCAGCAGCCCTAGGAAACTATCACAGTTATTATAGTTCCCTTCATCCAGGATGTCCTGAACCTCTTTTTAGGTAAGGAATAGCAATTTCAATGGCACTAACTCCAGATGCCAGAGCAGATAGGCACTCAAAACACTTTCAAAACTGGTGTATCTCTTAATCTGCTATAAAACTGGTGGCTTGGATATGTATGAGAAACCAAGTTTTGGAGGATGAAGCTAGTCTCTATAGCACTGTCCAGCTCCTGGCTGGAATTATTTAGGACCTTAATATTTCTGCTAAGAGTTTAGGAAAGTGCAAACATTTCTCTCCCCACCCCCTGCTACTGCTACTTTGTGGTAAAAATAGACAATTCCTAAATTCACAAAGATAATCTATTTAAGCAGAAGCTATGAGTCATCAGCCCTGACTTCACTCAACCAGTACCAGTCTGCTTACCCCTGGACATCTTGGTATGTAAGAGAAACAACTCTTTATTAAGCCAGTGATATTCAAGCTTTCGGTTATTGATAGCCATTGCTAACTATAATGTCAATAACAATGTAGAACACAGGAAAAAGAAAGGAGTCAATTTTTGTCTTTTGAATTTTATTTTTTTTAATTTTTTTAATATAATTTTTAAAAGAATAGGAATAGGAGTAGGTACATATTTTATATTTATCCCACTTGAAATATATACAAGATAAATAGAAATCTTACATGGGGGCTTGTATGTCACTGGTATCTTAGGCTGCTAAGGAATTAAAATAACTGCTCAGAGTTCCAGTAACATAGCTTACTAAATCCTCCAACAGGAACAGTTTTTTAAAAAAGGGAAAGTGGTTGCTCAAGATAGACCTACCAGGTCTACTTTCAAACTCCATGTTATTAAATGCTGCTGCTAAGTCGCTTCAGCCGTGTCCGACTCTGTGCAACCCCATAGACTGCAGCCCACCAGGCTCCCCCATCCCTGGGATTCTCCAGGCAAGAACACTGGAGTGGGTTGCCATGTCCTTCTCCAATGTATGAAAGTGAAAAGTGAAAGTGAAGTCACTCAGTCGTGTCTGACTCTTAGCGACCCCATGGACCGCAGCCTACCAGCAGGCTCCTCCGTCCATGGGATTTTCCAGGCAAGAGTACTGGAGTGGGGTGCCATTGCCTTCTCCGTATCAAGTCTTACTACCACTCAGAATAGTACTCGTGGTCGTTATCTGAAAATTCACTTCTATCTATACTTCTTAGTAGAAATCACCATTCTTTCTCTTCCCAGACTTGAAGACTTGAGGTTGTCCTTCACTTTTCCATCTTTTTTGTCTCAGGATAGATCCATTATTTCTTGCCTTTTCTTCTATTTCTCTTTCCTTCTCCCTCACTCTCCCCTCCTTCTTAGTCCACTTGCCTCCCTCTCTCTCCCCATTTCCTTCTTGAGGACTTCCATTATTGGGACTGTTCACATTTTTAGTACATTAACTCTCCCCCCTAAATGGAACTTCAGTTCCAGCAAAGCTGATCTGTGGAGGGAGGTGTTCAGATAGACTCTCTCACACAAAACAACTAAAACTGCCAGATACTATTTTAAAACAAACAAAACTTCTTAAAACCATTAAAGAGATGACAAGATAATAAGGAATCACTGGGCCAAAGTCAATGTGGAATCTCAGAAACAGAAAGGGAGCACAGAAATCTCTTCTGTTTGAGGGTGTATGACAGATCCAGCGAACATGAGCTGCAATTTTCACAGCCCCCTGGGGTCTGGAGTAAAGAAAAAAGCCAGGGTCATGCAATGTGGGTATTGGTATTAGTAGGGCTGCCATTACCAAGTACCACAGATTGGGTGGCTTGAACAACAGAAAGGTATTTTCTTCATAGTTTTGGAGTCTAGAAGTCCAAGATCAAGGCGTCCACAGGTTTAGTTTACCTCTGAGGCTCTCTCCTTGGCTTACAGATGGCTACATTTTCTCTGTGTCTTCTCTTGGTCTTTCACCTGTGCATGCACACCCCTGGTGTCTTCTTTTGTGTCCACATTTCCTCTTAATGAAGACACCAGTCAGGGAATTCCCTGGAAGTCCACTGGTTAGGACTCAGTGCTTTGACTGACAGGGCCTGGGTTCAGGCCCTGGTCGGGAAAATGGCATCCTGCATGTCACGCAGCATGGGCAAGGGTAAGATGGTAAATTGTTTTGTGTATTAAAAAAGAAAAAAGAAAAACACCAGTCAGAATGTATTACAACCACCCTAAGGACCTAGTTTTAACTAACCATCTCTTTCAAGTCCCTGTCTCCAAATACAGTCACATTCTAAGGTGCTATATATTAGACCTTCACATGCAAATCTTAGAGTGATACAATTTAGCTCATAAAAAAGAGTACAGTATAAAACACACCCCATGCATTTGACCCCTCTGATGACAGAGAACCAGAAGTAAATAACCCTTCCACCTTCTGTCACCATGGAGATGCATGGAAGGTTGCCTCAATGATGCATAATGGGGGGTGAGGGCTCTCTCTGAGAAGCTGTAGCCCAAGGCCTGCTCTCACTAGTTGATTAGCAACCCTGTTTCATTGGTTCAGAAAGTCTTATGAGCTTAATTCACATTGGTCCTGCTGTGGTAGTGCTGACCTAAAGCAAACAAACTGCCAGGTATTTCTCCAGCAAAGATGGATTTATTCAGGATCAGCAAAGACCTGCAATTGTGGGCCTACAAATGTGATGAGCCATGTGCAAGTTCCCACACAGCAAGGGAAGGAAAAGCTTTTACAGAGAGGAAAAGGAAGCTGGGGAGGGTGGGGGGGCTAGAGTAATTGAAGAGCCCATGGCTTCTCATTGGTTGAGTCCTCACCAGGAAAGAAGTTCTTCTTCCTGTTGGAATCTGCTATGGCATGGGGCATGAGTACTCCCCCTTTTATTTCCAGACTCTTACTTAACTGAGATTTCTATTTATTAATTTTTAAATAGTAGTGCCTCTAAACGGTTGACAGGATCAAAATAAATCTCTAGAGAAATGTAACTTCAATCTTAAATTTTGAAGAATTCTTAAGTCATTTTGCAAAAAATAAGCACCTCAGGGTAAAAAATAAATAAATAAATTAAGCAAAGTGCTGCACTCAATATATATGCCAGCAAATTTGGAAAACTCAGCAGTGGCCACAGGACTGGAAAAGGTCAGTTTTCACTCCAATCCCAAAGAAAGGCAATGCCAAAGAATGCTCAAACTACTGCACAAATGCACTCATCTCACATGTTAGTAAAGTAACGCTCAAAATTCTCCAAGTCAGGCTTCAGCAATATATGAACCATGAACTTCCTGATGTTAAAACTGGTTTTAGAAAAGGCAGAGGAACCAGAGATCAAATTGCCAACATCTGCTGGATCATCAAAAAAGCAAGAGAGTTCCAGAAAAACATCTACTTCTGCTTTATTGACTATGCCAAAACCTTTGACTGTGTGGATCACAATAAAGTGTGGAAAATTCTGAAAGAGATGGGAATACCAGACCACCTGACCTGCCTCTTGAGAAATCTGCATGCAGGTCAGGAAGCGACAGTTAGAAATGGACATGGAACAACAGACTGGTTCCAAATAGGAAAAGGAGTGTGTCAAAGCTGTATATTGCCATTCTGCTTATTTAACTTCTATGCAGAGTACATCATGAGAAATGCTGGGCTGGATGAAGCACAAGCTGGAATTAAGATTGCTGGAAGAACTATCAATAGCGTCAGATATGCAGATGACACCACCCTTATGGCAGAAAGTGAAGAAGAACTAAAGAGTCTCTTGATGAAAGTGAAAGAGGAGAGAGAAAAAGTTGGCTTAAAGCTCAACATTCAAAAAATGAAGATCATGGCATCCAGTCCCATCACTTCATGGGAAATAGATGGGGAAACAGAGGAAACAGTGGCTGACTTTATTTTTGGGGGGGCTCCAAAATCACTGCGGATGGTGACTGCAGCCATGAAATTAAAAGATGCTTGCTCCTTGGAAGAAAAGTTATACCAACCTAGACAGCATATTAAAAAGCAGAGACATTACTTTGCCAACAAAGGTCCGTCTAGTTTAAGCTATGGTTTTTCCAGTAGTCATGTATGTATGTTAGAGTTGGACTACAAAGAAAGCTGAGTGCCGAAGAATTGATGCTTTTGAACTGTGGTGTTGGAGAAGACTCTTCAGAGTCCCTTGGACTGCAAGGAGATCCAACCTGTCCATCCTAAAGGAGATCAGTCCTGGGTGTTCATTGGAAAGACTGATTTTGAAGTTGAAACTCCAATACTTTGGCCACCTGATGTGAAGAGCTGACTCATTGGAAAAGTCCCTGATGCTGGGAAAGATTGAAGGAAGGTGGAGAAGCGGACGAAAGAGGATGAGATGGTTGGATGGCATCACTGACTCAATGGACAGGAGTATGGGTAAACTCTGGGAGTTGGTGATGGACTGGGAGGCCTGGAGTGCTGCAGTCCATGGGGTCGCAAAGAGTCGGACATGACTGAGTGACTGAGCTGAACTGAACTGAAGCACACACAGAGAGATCCAGGTATCATGTATGAGAAGCAGGATAAATAACAGTGAACCAACTTGCAAAGTCTTCAGATACTGAATTTACCAGACAAGGATTAAAAATAACTGTGACTATCAAAAGGAATAAAATGAAAGTTTGAAAGCACCTGCAAGTAACAAGAAAATGTTTAAATATCAGATTTGAAATACAAATAGAACTTATAGAAATAAAAAATACAATAATTTGATTTTTTCCAGTTATTTCATACAAGTTTTAAACAAACAGAAAATCTGAAAGAATACCTGTACACTACTACCTAGATTCAATAATTATTAACACTTTATCATAGCTATGTTACATATTTTTAAATTTGCTGAACCATTTAAAAGTAAATTGCAGACATCATAATAGTTTACCCCTAAATATGTTAGAATGTACCTCTGTGAAATAAAAACTTTTTCATAACTACAATGTCATTATCTTATTTAAGAAAATTAATAATTGCCTAATGTCATCTCATATTGAGTCCATATTAAAATTTCCAGTTTGCAAAAAATGTCTTTTATAGCTGCTTTCTTTTTTGTTATTTTATAACTAGCATCCAATGAAGGCATTGATTGTGGTGGTTTCCTTTTCATTCCCTTTTCATCTAGAACAATCCTCTTGCCTTCTCCCTCCCCCACTACCTGCCTGCCCCCACCTATGACACTGATTCTTTTGAAGAGACTAGCATGGTGAATGCTTACATTCTGGATCTACCTGAGTGCTTCTTTATAGAATTCTTTAACTTATTTTTTGATTTGTCTTTTATTTTGGAAATTAAGCCTGGAAGTTTAAGTTTTGCCAAGAATATGTCACAGGTGATGCTTGTTTATTTCTTAACATATCATGTTAGGAACTTCCCTAGCAGTTCAGTGGTTAAGACTCTGTACTTCCACTGCCAGGGGCATGGGTTCCATCCCTAGTCGGGGAACCAAGGTCTCACATGCTATGCAGTCAAAAGAAAAACGAATACAATATATTGTTCTGTCTCATTCTTAGTAATATTAATTAACTTTAATGATTTGGTTGAGGGGATGATTGCCAGGCATCTTCCCCAAAATGAAATTTTAAAAATATCTGGACAGTTTATCAATTTCTTATAAAGTTAAACATACATTCACTATATGACCCAGCATTTCTACACCCAAGTATTTCCCAAGAGAAGTGAAAACTTATGTTCACACAAAAACTTCTACACGAGTTGGTAGTAGCTTTATTCATAATAGCAACTGGAAACAACCCAAATACCCTTCAACTAATGAGTGAACAAATAATTGTAGTACATGCTTACAACTGAATCCTATTTAGCAGTAAAAAGGAATGAAATACTGATATAGACAACATATGGGTGACTCTTTTAAAATTTTATTTATTTATTTATTTTTGGCTGCATTGGGTCTTTACTGCTGCACGCGAGGTTTCTCTAGCTGCAGCCAGCGGGGGCAACTCTTCATTTTGATGTGCAGGCTTCTCATTGCAGTGGCTTCTTTTGTTGCGAAGCACGGGCTCTAGAGTGCAGGCTTAGTAGTTATGGCACACGGGGTTAGTTCTTCTGTGGCATATGGGATCTTCTTGGATCAGGGATCGAAGGATCAAATCCATGTTCTCTGCATTGGCAGGTGGATTCTTAACCACTGGACCACCAGGGAAGTTCTGCATGAATCTTAAATGCGTTATGCTAAGTGCAAGATGTCAGACTCAAAAGGCTCCACCGTGTATATTCTATTTACATAACATTCTGGAAATATTAAAAAAGTAGGAACAGAAAACTCTAACCCTAAACCAAGTACCAGTCTTTAAATATCATATTGAGAGACAGAAGTTTCCAATGACCAACATACTCACACATTGTTTTCCTGGTATGAAGGAATGTAGAAAGGTAAAGTATCATTGGGAAGGATTCTGCTACTGCTGCTGCTAAGTCGCTTCAGTCATGTCCAACTCTGTGCGACCCCACGGACGGCAGCCCACCAGGCTCCGCCGTCCCTGGGATTCTCCAGGCAAGAACACTGGAGTGGGTTGCCCTTTCCTTCTCCAATGCATGAAAGTGAAAAGTGAAAGTGAAGTCACTCAGTCGTGTCCGACTCTTCAAGACCCCATGGACTGCAGCCTACCAGGCTCCTCCGTCCATGGGATTTTCCAGGCAAGAGTATTGGAGTGTGTTGCCATTGCCTTCTCCGGGGAAGGATTCTAGGTAAAGGTAAAATCAGAACCAAGGAGTACAGGGGTAATTCATCAGGCTCAGAGTGAAGCTTTATGAATGGAGCAGATTTTGACAATTGCCTAATTAACACCCATTCCCCTCCTTCTTCCTAAAAGGACCAGACTTCAGGGAGGTATCCACCTTCCTCCACAAAGCCATATGCTTTACTAAAAACCAGTTATGTATCACACATTCTTTGGCAGGGACAGTTTTAGGAACAGAATTGTGACTCAATTCAGACCGATGAAATCTGAAGGAAAGTCTCTCAAGGGACTTCTAGGAAATATTTCCTTTCTCAATTAAAAAAAAAAAGAGAAAAATGCAGAAGAGATGAGCTGGCTCTTCTTCCTCTGGATGTTACTGTATCTGGATGTGATGTTTGCAAACAGGCGGATTCTCAACCAATGGACCACCAGAGAAGTCCAGACATTTCTAGTTATAGTATAGTCAAATTTATCACTTTTTGCCTTCGTAGTTTATGATTTTATGTTTTAATAATTTTTTCACTTCCTTGATAAAAACCTGCTGATCCACAGCTTTAGGGCATTCTGTATATGCAGGTCAGGAAGCAATAGTTAGAACTGGACATGGAACAACAGACTGGTTCCAAATAGGAAAAGGAGTATGTCAAGGCTGTATATTGTCACCCTGCTTATATGCAGAGTACATCATGAGAAACGCTGGGCTGGAAGAAGCACAAGCTGGAATCAAGATTGCTGGGAGAAATATCAATAACCTCAGATATGCAGATGACAGCACCCTTATGGCAGAAAGTAAAGAGGAACTAAAAAGCCTCTTGATGAAAGTGAAAGAGGAGAGTGAAAAAGTTGGCTTAAAGCTCAACATTCAGAAAACAAAGATCATGGCATCTGGTCCCATCACTTCATGGGAAACAGATGTGGAAACAGTGTCAGACTTTATTTTTTTGGGCTCCAAAATCACTGCAGATGGTGACTGCAGCCATGAAATTAAAAGACGCTTACTCCCTGGAAGGAAAGTTATGACCAACCTAGATAGCATATTCAAAAGCAGAGACATTACTTTGTCAACAAAGGTCTGTCTAGTCAAGGCTATGGTTTTTCCTGTGGTCATGTATGGATGTGAGAGTTGGACTGTGAAGAAAGCTGAGCACCAAAGAATTGATACTTTTGAACTGTGGTGTTGGAGAAGACTCTTGAGAGTCCCTTGGACTGCAAGGAAATCCAACCAGTCCATCCTAAAGGAGATCAGTCCTGGGTGTTCATTGGAAGGACTGATGCTAAAGCTGAAACTCCAGTACTTTGGCCACCTCATGCGAAGAGTTGACTCACTGGAAAAGACTCATGCTGGGAGGGATTGGGGGCAGGAGGAGAAGGGGACGACAGAGGATGAGATGGCTGGATGGCATCACCGACTTGATGGACATGAGTTGAGTAAACTCTGGGAGTTGGTGATGGACAGGGAGGCCTGGCGTGCTGTGATTCATGGGGTTGCAGAGTTGGACACAACTGAGTGACTGAACTGAACTGAACTGAATCACCCTCTGGCTTATATGAATGGTGCCCCCTGGAGCACTAAGTACATGGCACTCCCTTCTTAAGTTTTGCAAGGCAGTCTGACTTAAAGTCTTTAGGAGAAGCCCCTATAAATATGCTATCATGAAAGTTACAAAGTTTTGCTCTTCTTACTTAAATCTTAATGAATCTATAATCTATTTTTGTCTCTAAGGTTAGGATCTAGTTGTATTTAGGTTCCAGGGTTATTGACTGGTTAGTCCATCCTTTCCTCACTAATCACCATGACCTCACCACTGTCATGGTGTCCATCTACCTTTGTGTTTGTGTATGGACTCCCTGTTCTGTATTCTGTCTATCCCCCACCCATACCATACAGTCTTAGTTACTGTACCTTATGCCTTAATATCTTGTAGGCAAAACTTCCACCTGTTCTACTTAAAAAGTGTCTTGTTTATTATTGATTTTTTGGTTTCGAATTTTCAGATCACCTTAGTAAAATGTTGGAGAAATTCTGTGGGATTTTGATTGGAATTACATTGAATTTATCAATTATTGTACAGAAAATTACCATCTTTATAACATTGGGTCTTCCTACACACAAATATAGTAGATTTCTTCATTTATTGCCTATCAATAAAGTTTATCATTTTCTTTACAAGACCTTTTGCATTTTTGTTAAATCTATACGTAAATATATTTTATATTTTTAGTCACTATCATGAATGGGATATTTTTAAAATTACAGTTCCAAACTATTTGCTGTTCATCTTTAGGAATACAGTTTTAAAATATGCATTTTGGTTTTATATCCAGAGATATCCTTGAGCTTTTCTGTTGATTTCAAAATTTGTTAGTTTGCTTATATTTTCTGTGGAAATAGTCATATAGTATACAATAACAATTTTTTCTTCTTTAAAAATTTTTAAATATATTCTTTCTTGTCTTACTACTATGGCTAGGACTTCTCATATATCTCTGAATAGAAATAGTGTTAGAGTGCATACTTATCTTGTTTTTGACTTTAAATGTTTTATTATTAGTTAGAAAACTGTTTACTCTGTGCTTTTAGTAAATATTCTTCATTAAGTTAAGGAAGCTTTTTTTTCTACCTAGAGCATTAAGGATGTTTTTGGTTTTGTTTTGTGGAAGGATATTGATTTACATCAATGTTTTTTCTGTCTGATCAAATGGATCAAATGGTTTCTTATATTTAATTTATTCTACTATCAAAATTACATTGAAAAAATTTTGTTATAAAATTATACCTGCATTCCTGAATAAATCTAGTTAAAAAGTAATGCATATATGTGTGTGTCTTATTGGATTTCTAAATTTTGGTTTAGTATAGCATTTTTATCTTGATTAACCATGAGTGAGGCTGAGTTTTCATTTACTGCTTTGTTTTCAGAAGGAGTTATTTGTCCCTATTGTTCCTTTTCTGGAATAATCTGCACTAGTTTAGGACCACCTGTTTCTTTTCTTCTACTTTTTTTTTTTCTATTTCTTTTTTCTTTCTCTCTTTTTGGTAGAAATCACCTGTAAAGTCATCTGGGTCTGGTTGTTTATTTGTGTAGTTAAGTCAATTTTGTTAATTGTCATAAGTCTACTCATAGTTGAGTCAATTTTGGTAAATTATATTTTTCCAGGAAACTGCCATCTATTTCCTAATTCATAGGCATAATGTTGTTCATAATATTCTCTTATTTTAAAAGTCACTGCTCTATCTGTTATATCCCTTTTTTTTCTTAATCTAATTTGTAAAAGGATTTCGATTTTACTTGTTATTTCAGAGAACTAGCTTTTGTATTTTGTTTTCTATCTTATTGATTTCTGCATTTTCCCCTTTAAATCTCCCTGGGTTAATTCTGTTGTTCCTTTATTAACCTCTTGATTATTGAGGTCCTCATTTTCTAACCTTCTCTAATATAACCATTTAAGGTTGCAAACTTGTTCTTTAGGTACTCTTAAAACTGCATTTCACAAATTCTGATATGTATTTTCTCGACAATTAAGTTTTAAATATTTTTCACTTTCTATTTGTGCCCATCAACCTGCCTTTGGTTCTCCAGACCCACCCACTGTCTTCTCTCTCCACTCTACTCTCTGCCCCACAGGCTGTTGTGTCCTCTCTCTTCCAGTTGAGTCTCTCAGAGCTATCTGAGATGCTGCCCCCAGGGCTGCAGTCCTCATTTTGTCCCAAATAAAACTTAACTCACAACTCTCAAGTTGTACATCTTATTTTAGTCGACATTCTCATCAACTAGATTCAACTTTACATACTCTCTAACACTTGGTATAGTAAGTCATTTAATGATTCTGATAAGTGTGGCATGGTATTTTACTGCAATTTTAATTTGTATTTGCCACAGGGAGGCCTGGCGTGCCATAGTTCATGGGGTCGCAAAGAGTCAGACACGACTTGAGCGACTGGACTGAACTGAATGACTAATAGGGTTTCCTTGGTGGCTCATACTGTAAAGAATCTGCCTGCGATGCAGGAGATGTGGATTCAATCCCTGGGTGCCTGGATTCAATCCCTGGGTCCAGGAAATCCCCTGGAGAAGGAAATGGCAACCCACTCCAGTATTCTTGCCTGGGAAGTCCCATAGACAGAGGAGGCTGGCAGGCTATAGTCCATGGCGTCGCAAAGAGTCGAACACGAATGAAGCAACTTAGCACTTAGCACGCATGCTGTCTTCCAGTTGGGTTCTGCTAGTAGAGATTGCTGGCAAGAAATGGTAGAGGAGGAGGAGAGTGAGGTTAGGGTATTTATTTTCCTGGTCTTATAGTGGTATACTTACTGCTGCTGCTGTTGCTAAGTTGCTTCAGTTGTGTCCAACTCTGTGCAACCCCATAGACAGCAATCCACCAGGCTCCCCTGTCCCTGGGATTCTCCAGGCAAGAACACTGGAGTGGGTTGCCATTTCCTCTCCAATGCATGAAAGTGAAAAGGGAAAGTGAAGTCGCTCAGTCATGTCCGATTCCCTGCGATCCCATGGACTGCAGAACGCCAGGCTTCCCTGTCCCTCACCATCTACACGAGCTTGTTCAAACTCATGTCCATTGAGTCGGTGATGCCATCCAACCATCTCATCTTCTGTCATCCCCTTCTCCTCCCGCCTTCAATATTGCCCAGCATCAAGGTCTTTTCCAGTGAGTCAGTTCTTTGAATCAGGTGGCCAAACTATTGGAGCTTCAGCTTCAGCATCAGTCTTTCCAATGAATATTCAGGACTGATTTCCTTTAAGATTCACTGGTTGGATCTCCTTGTAGTTCAAGGGACTCTCAAGAGTCTTCTCCAACACCACAGTTAAAAATCATCAATTTTTGGTGCTCAGCTTTCTATTATGGTCCAACTCTCACATCCATACATGACTACTGGAAAATCCATAGCTTTGACTCTGAGGACCTTTGTCAGCAAGGTAATGTCTCTGCTTTTTAAAATGCTGTCTAGGTTGGTCATAGCTTTTCTTCCAAGGAGCAAGCGTCTTTTAATTTCAAGACTGCAGTCCTCATCTGCAGTGATTCTGGAGCTCAAGAAAATAGTCTGTCACTGTTTTCACTGTTTTATCATGTATTTGCCATGAAGTGATGGGACACGATGCCATGATCTTCATTTTTTGAATGTTGAGCTTTAAGCCAGCTTTTTCACTCTCCTCTTTCACTTTCAAGAGGCTCTTTAGTTCTTCTTTTCTTTCTGCCATAAGGGTTGTGTCATCTGCATATCTGACGCTATTGATAGTTCTCCTGGCAATCTTGATTCTAGCTGTGCTTCATCCATCATGGCATTTCCCATGATGTACTCTACATATAAGTTAAATAAGAAGGGTGACAATATGCAGCCTTGACATACTCCTTTCCCAATTTGGAACCAGTCAGCTCTTCCATGTCCAGTTCTAACTGTTGCTTCTTGACCTGCATACAGATTTCTCAGGAGGCAGGTCAGGTGGTCTGGTATTCCCATCTCTTCCAGAATTTCCCACAGTTTGCTGTGATTCACAGAGTCAAAGGCTTTGGTGTAGTCAATAAAGCAGAAGTAGATGTTTTTCTGGAATTCTCTCGATTTTTCGATGATCCAACAGATGTTGGCAATTTGATCTTTGGTTCCTCTGCCTTTTCTAAATCCAGCTTTAACATCTGGAAGTTCTCAGTTCACGTACTGTTGAAGCCTCACCTGGAGAATTTTAAGCATTGCTTTGCTAGCATGTGAGATGAGTGCAGTTGTGTGGTAGTTTGAACATTCTTTGGCATTGCCTTTCTTTGGGACTAGAATGAAAACAGACCTTTTCCAGTCCTGTGGCCACTTTGAGTTTTCCAAATTTGCTGGCATACTGAGTGCAGCACTTCTACAGCATCATCTTTTAGGACTCGAAATAGCTCAACTGGAATTCCATCCCCTCCACTAGCTTTGTTCGTAGTGATGCTTCCTAAGGCCCACTTGACTTTGCATTCTAGGATGTCTGGCTGTAGGTGAGTGATCACACCATCATGGTTATCTATTCATTAAGATCTTTTTTGTATAGTCCTTCCATGTATTCTTGCCACCTCTTCTTAATATCTTCTTCTGTTAGGTCCATACCATTTCTGTCCTTTATCAAGCCCATCTTTGCATGAAATGTTCCCTTGGTATCTCTAATTTTCTTGAAGAGATCACTAGTTTTTTCCATTCTATTGTTTCCCTCTATTTCTTTGCATTGATCACTGAGGAAGGCTTTCGTATCTCTCCTTGCTATTCTTTGGAACTCTGCATTCAGATGGGTATAACTTTCCTTTTCTCCTTTGCCTTTCACTTCTCTTCTTTTCTCAGCTATTTGGAAGGCCTCCTCAGACAGCCATTTTGCCTTTTTGTATTTCTTTTTCTTGGGGATGGTCTTGATCACTGCCTTCTGTGCCATGTCAGGAACCTCCGTCCATAGTTCTTTAGGCACTTTGTCTTTATGATCTAATCCCTTGAATCTATTTGTCACTTCCACTGTATAATCGTAAAGGCTTTGATTTAGGTCATACCTGAATGGTCTGGGGTTTTCCCTACTTTCTTCAATTCAATTGTCTTGAATTTGGCAATAAAGAGTTCATGATCTGAGCCACAGTCAGCTCCCAGTCTTGTTTTTGCCGACTGTATAGAGTTGTGCCATCTTCAGCTGCAAAGAATATAATCAATCTGATTTCAGTATTGACCATCTGGTGCGTCCATGTGTAGAGTCGTCTCTTGTGTTGGAAGGGAGTGTTTGCTATGACCAGTGTATTCTCTTGGCAAAACTCTGTTAGCCTTTTCCCTGCTTCATTTTGTTCTCCAAGGCCAAACTTGCCTGATTCTCCAGGTTATCTCCTGACTTCCTATTTTTGTATTCCAGTCCTCCCCTATGATGAAAAGGACATCTTTTTTTTGGTGTGTTCTAGAAAGTCTTGTAGATCATAGAACCATTGAACTTCAGTCTGTTTGGCATTAGTGGTTGGGGCATAGAGTTGCATTACTGTGATATTGAATGGTTTGCCTTGGAAATGAACAGAGATCATTCTGTCATTTTTGAGATTGCACCCAAGTACTGCATTTCGGACTCTTTTGTTGACTATGAGGGCTACTCCATTTCTTCTAAGGATGAAGAAGATAATAGATATAAGATATATCTGTTTCTTGCTCTGGTTTTTCCTCTCCTTTTTTTGCACCTTTGTGTGAACGTGAACCAGTTTTCCAAATCCATGACTGGTTCCTGGGCTTCCTCAACCCACCTAGAAACTGTAGCAACCTGGGTCATTTAACTGACAACACTCTTGATTAGGAGTACAGGCCAATCATATAACCCTATGGTTACTTTGATTTGATTTGGTTGTTTTTAAAATAATAGATATGAGTCATCTGAATTAAATTCGCCCATTCCGGTCCATTTAGTTCACTGATTCCTAGAATGTTGATATTCACTCTTGCCATCTTCTGTTTGACTACTTCCAATTTACCTTGATTCACGGACCTAACATTCCAGGTTCCTATGAAATATTGGCATCAGATATTTACAGCATTGGACTTTACTTTCATCAGCAGTCATATCTACACCTGGGCATTGTTTTCACTTTGGCTCCATCTCTTCATTCTTTCTGGAGTTATTTCTCCACTTTTCTCCAGTAGCATATTGGGCACCTACTGACCTGGGGAGTTTATCTTTCAGTGTCATATCTTTTTGCCTTTTCATACTGATGTTTAAGTTTGGGATAGTTGCTCTTTGTCATCCAAAACTTTAATTTTCCATTATTCAATGTACAATATTTTTGCAATTTAAGTTCCTGAGCATAATCCATGTTTTTTCAAGAATGTATTTTCCATGATCTGGGGGACATATTTAAGTATATTTTCTTGTGATTCTAAAGAACTTCCATATTCTTTAAAAATCCAAAAAAACTGTCAAGGTTTTGTTATTAATTTCCTGTCTCCTTTCTTTTAGCTTATTTTTTTAATTTCTACAAAATCTTTTCTAGAGTCGTGGATATCACAGTCTTTACCACTTTTTCATAAGATTTATTTAAAAATGACATCATGATATCTGAACCCTAAGACTTTGGAAATAAAACCTACAGATCTCATTGTTAGCCTCTGCATTTAATGAAGATACAGAAATAATTGCACATAGTTTTTGTAGTCAGTGGTGTTAGACTAACTTATGTGGAACCTGATTTTGCATGGTGGCTTCAGAGACACAGACTTTAGGATTAAGGCCTCTAGGAAGGAAGAGGTTACACTGTTTCTTGCTCTGGTTTTTCCTCTCTTTTTTTGCACCTTTGTGTGAACGTGAACCAGTTTTCCAAATCCATGACTGGTTCCTGGGCTTCCTCAACCCACCTAGAAACTGTAGCAACCTGGGTCATTTAACTGACAATACTCTTGATTAGGAGTACAGGCCAATCATATAACCCTATGGTTACTTTGATTTGACTTGGTTGTTTTTAAAATTCATCTCAATAGTGCATTTATAGACTTTTAGGATGGCTCAATTCTCCAGATGACTTATCCTCTTTTATTGGGCCATTTTTCTGTGTAGATGCAAAATATGTAGTTGGAGGTAGTTTAAGAGCCTAAATTGAGTCTCTTTAACTTTATTTTCAAGGTAAGGGATCATCAGATTTAAGCGTACTCCTATAATTGTTTTTAAACATACTTTAAGCCATATAATTAACATAATAATATTACCTTTGCTTAAAAATAAAGGATGCAGAGTACATCATGAGAAATGCCAGGCTGATGAAGCACAAGCTGGAATCAAGACTGTCAAGAGAAATATCAATGATCTCAGATATGCAGATTAAGGCAGAAAGTGAAGAGGAACTGAAGAGTCTCTTGATGAATGTGAAAGGGGAGAGTGAAAAAGCTGGCTTGAAACTCAACATTCAAAAAATGAAGATCATGGCTTCTGGCCCCATCACTTCATGGCAAATAGATGGCGAAACAATGGAAACAGTGAGACTTTATTTTCTTCAGCTCCAAAATCACTGCAGATGGTGACTGCGGCCATGAAATTAAAAGACGCTTGCTCTTTGGAAGAAAAGCTATGACCAAGCGAGACAGCATTTTAAAAAGCAGAGACATTACTTTGCTGACGAAGGTCTGTAGAGTCAAAGCTATGGTTTTTCCAGTAGTCTTGTATGGATGTGAGTGCTGAACCATAAAGAAAGCTGAGTGCCGAAGAATTGATGGTTTTAATCTGTGGTGTTGGAGAAGATTCTTCAGAGTCCCTTGGACTGCGAAGAGATCAAACCAGTGACTCCTAAAGGAAATTAATCCTGAATATTCATTGGAAGGACTGATGCTGAATCTGAAGCTCCAATACTTTGGCCACCTTATTCAAAGAATGGACTCATTAGAAGAGACCCTGATGCTGGGCAAGATTGAAGGCGGGAGGAGAAGGGGACGACAGTGGATGGGACGGTTAGATGGCATCATCGACTCAATGGATATGAGTTTGAGCAAGGTCGGGTAGGTGGTGAGGGACAAGGAAGCCTGGCCTGCTGCAGTCCATAGGGTCGAAAAGAGTCAGACATGACTGAGTGAACAGTAACGAGAAAGGATTAATAAAGACCCTCAAAGTCCCCTTTCACCATGCCCTCCATTCCTCCTCTCTAGAGGTAACTATTATCATTTTGACCTTTCCAGTGACTTCTCTATACATTTCTTTTCTATTCTGCACATTCTATTCTATTCTTTTCTACACATATACACACTTGTTTCCCTTGCATGAGGAAACTGAGACCTTGAAGGGAGACCTGTTGCAAATTTATTGAAGGAAAGCGGACTGGACAATCGTTTACTAAAACCTACAATGTGTCAGGCTCTGCGCCCAGAACTTTATTTGCACTAATGGTCCTGGTATTTTACTTCTGCTGGATGGACTGCCGCACTAATCAGTTTGGAAGTTGCGAAGCAGGTGCAAAAGTCGCTTCGGTGCAGTGATATAGGATATGTATTTTGATGCCAGTTGCAGGAAACCTAGCAGAGGGCTCCAGAGTTGCAAAAACAACAAAACACACTGTCATCCGAAGTTGGGTCTGTTAAAAAAAAAAAAAGCTTGTGAAGCTGAAACGCGAGACGTCTACTACTTACCAAGACCTTCGGAAACTTATCTATGAGATTAGTCTTGGAGCTCAAAGAAGGCACCAGAGGTCGCAAAGGATGCGGTGGCAGGCAGCAACAGAGCAGCCAACCGGGAGAGCCGAGCGCTCCCACCGTCTGCAAGTGCGCCTGCGCTGATCGCAGCGGGGAGGCGGGGCGGGGGCGGAGCTTGGGGTGGTCAATGAGCCTGCGCAAGCCGTGAGGCGAGTTGGGGGAGGGCGTTCCGTGTGTGTCTGTGTTGTTGTTCGGCGGCAGCGGCGGCGGCGGTAAGATGGCTGCCCACGGGGGCTCCGCGGCGTCGTCGGCGCTGAAGGGGTTAATTCAGCAGTTCACCGCCATCACCGGTAAGAGACGCGGTTACCGGAAGGTGGAGAGTGGGGTCTGGAGCGGGCGGCCGGTGTGCCCTGGGCTTCTCTTTACCTGCATGCATTCTTCCCTCGGGCTTTACCCACAGCTCCCGTCCTCCCTCCTGAGGAAGAAGCGACGACGGCGTCGGGTCTCCGGGTTCAGGCGGGAGACACCCCCCATCCCCGTGCACCCCGTACCTTCATTCTCGGTCTTCTCGCAGTGTGGAGGGAGATCTCCCCACCCCCTTTCAGCCTATACTCAGGGAATGGGCCGAGCCTATCCGCCCCCGCCGGCCCGGGGACCTGGGGGCGGGAGAGGTGGGGGGCCGCACCCGGGCCACCGCCCTCCTCCTTCATCATCATCTCCTCTTCTCTGTGCAGCCTTGGGGTGCAGCGCATCCCCTTACCTCTTTTTCCCTTTTTTCCACGGCCAGGTCATTCTTCACCCGTCCCTGGCCTGCCCTTCCCCTTTCTGGGCCCCTCGGAGCCATCGCTGTGGCCCTGGCGTGTTCGGGCCCTCCCGCCTTAACGGCGAGGCTGGAGGGTTCGGCAGCGCCTTTACCGATCTCGGGGGATAGGCCGCCAGAAAGCCGGAGGTGCTGAGGAGTACCCTCCAGACTGAGGTTTTAAGAAAAGAATGAGGGGGAACCCCCCCAACCTTAATTGGAAAGACCTGAAGGAATCCTTGGTGGCGTTTCCCACCTCCCCATAATAAAATAATAAAGACTGAAACGATGGCGCCCAGGCCTCCTTGCTGATAAAATAGGAATGACGGCAAAAACTTCTGTGAGACAAAATCGGTTTTTGGATGTCACTATCCCCTAAATCCTCGGTTTTTCTTTTCGTTTGGACCCCTGCGAAGGGCACACGCAGATCCTCTTACTGCCTGGAGGAAAGGCCCTAAGCCATTCTATGAATTCTCTGTGTCTTGTTCTTTCTGATGGTGCTGAACTTTTTTTGCATGAGTTATTAGAGGGCGGAGCAAATGATGAAGTTCTCTGTGGAGTGATTTGAGAGAAGAGTACTCCATGTGCCTGAGTGTAATTTTGCCGTTCTAGTTTGTCCTTTTGGAAGGAGGTCGGAATGTTAGCAGATCTATACTTTATCTGGTAGTTTGTTAGATGCAGGGAACATTGCCACTTTTAGGGTATCCAGGGTTTGATGTGCAGGCTGGTTAAGTGAAATTTTATATTTTAACCACTGCCGGTTGTTTGCGAGCTGCCGTTTCATGGATGGTTAAGGCTAGTTTTATTTTTTACTTTCCAAGGATGACTAGATGTTCGATGCATTGTCTAGCTTGTGGGCATGAAACATCAGGTCAAAGTTGATAAAATAAAATTTGTAACAAAATTAGGATGAAGAATGGATTGATAACTTTTCTTAATATTTTAAAATTGTGTTTGGAGTATTAGAGATACAATGCATTTCCCAGTGTGTAAGCAGGTCATTATTGGGAAAATTAAAAAATTATTGTGTATATAATACATTATGTTTATACAGAAAAATCTTTGTAGTGAATCAGATATCATTTCTTTAGATTTTCTAGAGATGGTTTAAGATGCCACCTATTTAATTCCAGTTTTTTGGCTAACTGCTAACTACCACTTTAGGAATTCAGATTGTGTTAGACTTACATTATTTTTTTAATGCAGCATTTTTGGTAGGTGTAGACAAAACCCAAATGTGGTGAGATGAAGTGACTCACATAATTGTTTTAATTCTGTTTCTGTCTGCTAGTCTTCATGGCTCCTTTCCTGGTCACAGGCCTTTCTACTGAATCAAGTTGGAGACCCTCAGTAGACAGTGGTATATGGAAGTCTGCAAAAGGGAAAATACCTTAGATTGTTCTTAATGTATTATGGATTTCCAATAACAATTTTTTACAAGATTGTAATTAATTATTAGAAACACATAATTGACCCCTTTAGTCATATATCTTAAAATTGGTGGGATCTGTCCACATACATTTTAGATTGTAATATTCATGACAAAAAGGTATTTGAAATTTATTATTGCTAGATGAATGAAACTGACCTTAAGAACTTATACTCTATTTCAGAAAGATTTTACTTACTTGGAAGCCCAACATTTTGATAAAAGCAATGCATTTTCAAAAATGTGAGTTAACCTCTTCTGTGGCATTTAGAAGTAGAAGAGAAAATTGGAAGAATTTTAAGTTTTATTTCTCACTAAATAGAACAAATTTCTCCCTATGATATGTGAGTATGAAATAGTGACTCTGACTTTTAAAAAGTACTAAAAAGACATCTAACATGAACTAATTTTGAAAAAAAAAACCCATTCTCACAATAGCAATATTATTTATTTTACATATTATCTTCCAGTTCTATTTACATATTTATTTTATTTCTTAAATTACTTTAAAATTATTCTTACATCGTGGATCAAAATATATATAATTTAGAATCCTGAAACTTGATTAACATTACATCATAAACATTTTTCCTATTATTAAACTGTTTTATATAAGCAAATAGCCAGGGAAATGATGGTCTTCAAAGTGATCACACTGAGCAGTTTTGTACCTTTACTATTGTTGCCATTTGTATTATTTCAGGCTACATAGAAAACCATCCACTTATTTTATAGTCTACCACATTTTGTAGTATTGCTCAGTTTGATCTCCCTTAATATTCTCATACATGGCTTTGAATGACTGCTGACTACTTTCAGAAGTTATATCAATTCTCAAAACCTGAGGAAAAAGTGTGTCACTGGATCTGAAGGTAATTCCAAAAGAACAATTTTTGAAAATGTTTTTGAATCATGGCAGTATCCCATTAACACCAACTTGGGCTGAGATCCAGCCATACATATACAGAATGCATAGATGTAACTAGAATAAATCATGAGATGAAGGATACATAGATGCTATACAGTGGGTAAAAATAAATAATCAGAAAGTAAGACTGAAATGTGAGGGAATAGAAAGTGAGGCTTAGAAGAATACGGGTGGTTGCTAGTATAGCATTCTTTCATAAGGCTTGCTGTATAGTAGGCGTTCACCAACCTTAGGAAATTATAGAACCACTTTACTCTTTCTTTAAAATTGTTGAATGAATCCATATTTGTTAAAGAAATTAGAAACTCTCGTATTGGATTTGTGGTCCATTTCCATTCATATTCTGTACAATATATTTTTCTTGGTTAGTATTTAAGTTCTCTGAAGAAAGGTGGTTGCCAGTGTCCTAGATATTAAAAGAAAACCCTTTGGAATTTTAAGAACTATTTCAAAGAATGTTAATGAAGTTTGAGTAGAAATTTAGGGAGGGAATGTATTTTGTTGAGTTGTCAATAGACTCTTACTAGTAAACTCAATGTTTATTAATAGGCTACCAAGTGCCAGGCATGGTTCAGGTCTTGGGGATACTACCATGAATAAGACGTGGTAAGGCTGTCCTGAATAAAGCTTAAAGGTTAATGGGAATACAGACACATAAATAGGTATTGTAATACATTGGAATCATGGTAAGGAGCAGTTAAGGTAGCACAAAGGAAGGAGATCAAGAAAGGCTTCCTAGAAGAAATAATTTCTTAGCTAAAACCTGGAGGAGAGATAAACATGTGCAGAGAGAGGGGCACAGATATACATATAGAAATAGGAAAAGAGAGACAATAGGTTGAGGGAATTGATGAGAATTCCCAGTGAAGAAGCATAGCTCCTGGGAGATGCAGTAAATGGGGTTGAAGAGGTAAGAGGGTACCAGGTTAGGTAGGGCCTTACAACTCATGTTAAGAAATCTTGGCTTTATTCAAAATGTTGTGGGAAGTTAGTGAAAAGTTTTAATTAAGGGAGTGACACAATCAGATTTGGGTTTTTTCAAAAGAGCTGCTTGGCTATAGTGGAAAAGAGGTTAGGCATAGAGATAAGTAGAACACTGTTAAAATAATTGAAGATACTGATGTCCTGAAATTAGATAAGGAAAGAAGTCAGAGGAGTCAGAATGAAGTTTAGGATTCTGTTTTCGACATCTAAGCATATCTAGTACAATTTGTGAAGATACAGAATAGTAGAAGAGGTTTAGGGAGATGTTTAGTTCAGATTTAGGTAAGTTGCTGTCTCTGGGACTTCCAAATGGGGCTGTTCAGTAAGGAAATGAATATTTGGATCCAGAAAGAAGAGTGACATCTAATGAGTCATGTTGATGGCAACTGAAGCTATAAAAAGTGGATGGCATCTTGTAGGGAGAGTGTCGTGTGAGACTATCACAGGCTATAAAGCTGAAGAAGCACATCAAACATATAGTAAAGAAGAAAGTGCAAAGACTGGAAGAAACTAAAGATGTAGGAGGAAAACCAGGAGACTGTGTGGTGGTATTTCAAACATCAGGAGTAGGGTAATACCTCAGATAGTATGTAGGCACTTTAGGAAACTAGAAATTATAGATTTTTCTTGGTTAGGGCTGGAAGACATCTTCGTAACCATACTGACCCATTTCTGAGTTAAAATGAGGAATTGAAGGCCCAGAGAAGTAAAATGATTTAAGGTTATATGTCTAGGTCAGTGTGTCTCAAACTTATTTGTAGGAAGAATCCCCTCCTCCCTTTAAAAACAATCTTTATTAAACAATGTATTTCTTTGGCCATGCCACATTCGGCTTGTGGGATCTCAGTTCCCTGACCAGGGATCAAACCCAGGCCCTCAGCAGTGAAAGTGTGGCGTCTTAACCACTGGACTGCCAGGGGGCTCCCCATTGACCAATACTTTTGTAAAACTACAACAAAAATTAATTGCTTAAAAATTGAAATAAAAAGAACACATACAAAATATAAGCCTAAATGATGTTTTTTTAAAAAGATATAATTTGCATACAGTAAAATTTAATGTTTTTAGTGTATAACGTTTTTAGAAGTGCATACAGTCGTAAAGCCACAGTCAAGATGTAGGACAGTTCTAGCCTCAGGAATTTCCTCCTGCCCATTTGTAGTCAGCCCCTCTTCTTACCTGTAACCTAATGTTTTTGCCTATAGTCTTCTTTTCCAGAACGTCATATAAATGAGCAGTCCCCAACTTTTTTTTTAGCACCAGGGACTGGTTTTGTGGAAGTCAATTTTTGCACAGACTTGGGGAGTAGGAGATGGTTTGGGGATGATTCAAGCATGTTACATTGATTGTGTACATATTTCTAATCTCATGCCTGTGGCCTGGAGACTGGGGACCCCTGATATAAATAGAAGCACCATGTGTGGTCAGGTTTCTTTTGAGTCTGGCTTCTTTTACTTAGGATACTGCATTTGAGACTCATTCATGTCATTGTGGTATGAGTGGTTCCTTTTTATTGTGAATAATATGCCATTGTATGGATATACTGCAATTTGTTTATGCAGTGATGAAATGAATGGATAATTGTTTCTTGTTTGGGAGATTATATAAATAAAGCTGCTAAAAATGTTAGTGTACAGTGTATGAATGTAAGTTTTCATTTCCTTTAGATAAATAACTAGGAGTGGGATTCTACAATAGGTGTGTAATTTTAAGGAATTACCATATTGTTTTCCTGAGTCTTAACCATTTTACGTTCCTGTCAGCAGTGTATAAGACTTCCAGCTGCCCTTCTGGTATTTTTAATTTTCTATAACTATTTTAATAGATGTGTTATTGTATGGCATTGTGGTTTTAATTTGCATTTCCTTAGTGACTAATAATATTATTTTTTCATATGATAGTTTGCCATCCAAACATATTTCAAGCCCAACTTTATTTTATTAGAGACAAAAGACATAAAATTAATCAGATTGCTATGAAAGTTTCCATGTCCCCTGCATTGTAAGGTGTATTATTAACCACCAGGGAAGT
This sequence comes from Bos taurus, assembly GCF_002263795.3. Taxonomy (NCBI): domain Eukaryota; kingdom Metazoa; phylum Chordata; class Mammalia; order Artiodactyla; family Bovidae; genus Bos; species Bos taurus. The sequence goes on along the minus strand of NC_037328.1, from coordinate 70,981,490 downwards.
CCCTATATTCATTCTTTTTTAGATTCTTTTCTCATACTGGTTATCACAGAATATTGAGTAAAGAGTTCCCTGTGCTATACAGTAGGCCCTTGTTGGTTATCTGTCTTATGTATAGTAGTGTGTATATGTTTATCCCAAGCTCCTGATTTATTCCCCGCTCCCCCGCAACCCGCGTTTCCGCTTTGGTAACCATAAGTTTGTTTCCTGTATCTGTTTCTATTTTGTAAATATGTTCCTTTGTATTGTTTTTAAAAAAATAATTAGATTCTACAGCTGAATGATACTTGATGATATTTGTCTTTCTCTGCCCGACTTAACTTCACTTAGTGTGATAATCTCTAGGTCCATCCATGTTGCTGCAAATGGCATTATTTCATTCTTTTTTATTGCTGAGTAATATTCCATTGTATGTTTTTGTGTGTGTTTGTGACATATCTTTATCCATTGCTCTGTCAGTGGATATTTAGGTTGCTTCCGTGTCTTGGCTCCTATAAACAGCACTGTAGTGAACGTATATCCTTTCGGATTATCTTTTTCTCTGGATATATGCCCAAGAGTGGAACTGCTGTATCATATGGTAGTTCTGTTTTTAAGGAACCTCCATACTGTTCTCCATAGTTACTGTATATAAAATTAAAAAAAATATTTTCTATTCCTCAATGCTTAAAAACTCCTGGATGGGAAACTGATGAGGAGGTTGAACTTGCATTTTACTTCTTGCAACTATCACTGACTCTCATTTCCTTGGTAGATTGTCTGGCTTACTTTGTTATCATTTCTAGGGGAAATGTAGAACCAAAAAGTAATCAATTTGTGTCCCTGTTATTTCTGTGCTCTAACCCTTTGGGAAAGAAAAGGTCTATAGAGGGGTTTTTTTTTTTTTTTTTTCCTTTAAAAAAAAAGTCTCTGTGACTGCTATACTTAGGTTCCTTGATAATACTGAAGAGACTATTTGGGCATTAAGAATAGTGTAGAGAATAGGTATAAGGGACTACTAAAGTTTGGAATGTCTCTTGATCCTTCCAGCTGTGGTAGAGACATAGACTACATTATAGGTTTGGTGCTCTTTCTTACATTATGTCGTTAATAGGGAAAGTGTGAACTAAGAGGCAGCAAGCAACAAGGAGATGGCCACTGATAAATTGTGTGCCAAAGCTGGGTTGATGCCCTTTGGTGCCATTAGCAAGCTAAAGCATATGGAAAAGGTAATGGATAGGTAAAAAGAGTGCAAGTGGTAAGAAACAGTAAAGTGAGATTCCTGCTATAGATATGATTACTGGGTTTTACAGACTGAATTTTTGTGTCCTTCTCAAAATTCGTATTTTGAAATCCTGATTACCCCCTTGCCCAGTGTCGTGGTATTAGGAGGTGGGGCCTTTGGAAAGTGGTTAGTTCATGAAGGTGGGGTCCTTATGAACGGGACTAGTCCTTAACAGAGAAGGAAATGACAACCCACTCCAGCATTCTTGCCTGGAAAATGCCATGGACAGAGGAGCCCTATAGTCCATGGGGTCACAGAGAGTCGGACATGACTTAGCAACTAAACCATCACCACTGGTGTCCTTAAAATAGAGACCCAGAGAGTGTCTGGCCCCTTCCACCATGCAGGTACACACTGAGAGCGGAACTGTCTTACCAACCAGGAGGAGGGCCTGCACTACACACCAAATCTGCTGGAGGCTGCCCTTTGACTTCCCAGCCTCCAGAACTGTGGGAAATAAATGTATGTTGTTTAAGCTACCCGATCTATGATATTTTTGTTACAGCAGCCTGAACAAACTAAGACACAGCAGGATTAAGCTGTCCTGCTGCTACCTATAATATTGAGACCTCAAACTAAGCCCAGAACAGCTTTATAGATAGTTTGAATCTGCAAGCTTCTTTGTCGTTGTTTTTGTTTTTTTGCCACAATATAGGGCATCTTAGTTTCCCAACCAGGGATTGAACCCACGCTCCCTGCAGTGGAAGGGCAGAGTCTTAACGGCTGGACCACCAGGAAGACGCTGCAAGCTTCTTTTAAAGGTCCCCCCTTCCCCTTTTAAAAAAGATTTGGTCTTCATTCTGAGTGTAATTAGAAGTTCAAATTTTTTTTACTGCTGACTCACCAAAAATTGTTACTACCTCTAAGTATATACATAAAACTTGTAACTTGATTAAATATGTTTTATTGCTGTTCCTTTCCTCTATATCATTTAGTCCTCCTCACTTTTCCTCTGTCCTCTCAGTTAACTTTCTGTTCCACTGTTTAGCTAAGTGGAAGTATTTTTGGCATTTCGGCTAGAACAATGTTTTGTCCTATAGGTCTGTTCTATTCATTGCAGAAGATTTAGCACTTTTATTAGTGTCCTGGGGCTGCTACAACACATTAATACAAACTACATTGCTTAGCATAGTTACTCTTGCAGTTCTGGAGGCCAAAATTCTGAAATGAAGGTGTGAGCAGTCTTTAGGGGAGGAGGGACATTGTCCAATCTTCTGAGGCACACCTGGCTTCTCTGTTAAATGCCAGCAGTACGCCCAACCCCCTACTCATGAAACATTATGGTATCTCACATTTCTAAATGCCTCTGGTACTTCCTGATATTAAGAACCACTAGAACCTTTAATTATCCTTCAGTTATCTTTTGTTTCTAAAAGGATACACTTCGTGACACAGCAAGTGATAAAACTTAGAATGCCTGATTAGACAAGCACAGATGGCTCAGATAATACGGCTTTTTTTAAAAAAGTGAATTGTGTACTTTGCTTCTTGCTGCTGCTGCTGCTGCTAAGTCGCTTCAGTCGTGTCCGACTCTGTGGGACCCCATAGACGGCAGCCCACCAGGCTCCCCCGTCCCTGGGATTCTCCAGGCAAGAACACTGGAGTGGGTTGCCATTTCCTTCTCCAGTGCATGAAAGTGAAAAGTGAAAGTGAAGTCGCTCAGTCGTGTCCAACTCTAGCAACCCCATGGACTGCAGCCTACCAGGCTCCTCCATCCATGGGATTCTCCAGGCAAGAGTACTGGAGTGGGTTGCCATTGCCTTCTCCGAGTCCCTCTCTAATACTGCCTTCTTCAGTCATGCCAGGATTTAGCATGTGCTTCTTTTTGAAAAAATCAAATAGGTAGAGACCCTTTCTTGGGGAAAGCTCTTAGGTCATCCTGACAAGCTCCAGTGTTGGAAGTTATCCTGTCAAATTGTCAACAGGTTTACAATAGGGCCCTCTCTAGGATATGCTGCCTAGATTCTAGCACTAAATGGTCAAGTGAGGATTACAGATAGGAACAGCAGTTCCGAGCCCTGAATGTTGACACTTTATGTCCCCAACTGTCACAGTTATTATTCCTTTATTATAGCTTTAGTGTCTTCAAGTCATTCCTGGTATAATCCCTTTTAATAAATTCTATTTTAATCTATAATTCAATAGATCTATGGAATGCTCACTTAAACTTTTATTACAGTTTCCTCTATCTCTATATCAGCTCTTTTTTTTGGGCCACAACTGGCTTGTGGGATCTTAGTTTCCCTACCAGGGATTGAACCCAGGCTCAGGGCAGTGAAAGCCCCAAGTCTTAACCGCTGGACTGCTAGGAAACTCCCTGCATCAGCTCTTAATGCTTCTCCTCAGTCACACTGGTATGCTGTCTAGCTGTTACAGATTTTTTTCAGAGCAGATCCCTTTTGTGTATTTTATTCTTTATCCATAGCATTCACTTTTTTAGAGTAATGTTTTTACTTCCCTTATTATACTGCTTTTAAAAAAAATGAATGTTTAACATGAATGAAACATATGTTCATAGCAGCAGATGAACGAGGGAAAGAAAACAGTGAAATGTCTTACTCTGCCTATTTACTCTCTGATGTAATGTGGTTCTCCATAGCTATAAATAAATATTCATGCCTCATACTTCCAGAATCTTTCATTTTATTTCATTGATGTATAGCTTGACTGGTGACTCAGATGGTAAAGAATTCGCTTGCAATGCAGGAGACCTGGGTTCGATCCCTGGGTTGGGAAGATCCCCTGGAGGAGGGCATGGCAATCCACTCCAGTATTCTTGCCTGGAGAATCCCATGGACAGAGGAGCCTGGCGGGCTACAGTCTGTGGGGTCACAGAGTGTCGGACACAACTGAGTGACTAAGCACACAGCACACATCATATAACTTGAGACAATCTATTTTTAGTAACAGCCACTATTTTCCAATAAGGAGCTGTGCCACATTCTTTAATGTGCATTTTCTTAATCCACACAAGGACTTCATGAAATTGGTAATATCTGCATTTTGTAACTGACAAAACTGAAGGCTGGAGAAATTAATGACTAGCTCAAAGTTACACAACTAGTGAATGACAGAACCAGGATTCAAATTCAGGTTTATCTGATAGTATCCAGGCTCTTAATGGCTCTGTTATACTCCCCGGCCTGAGAACAGAAGGAAATGTGAATGTTTTCTCTTCATTTTGGGGTACAGGACTGGCCAGAACAATAATTTTGATACTTTCTTTTGAACTGTTTGGTGTGCTATCCCCAGGAGCTCTGTATCTTTTTGATGCCCTGAGTTACTCCTCCCCACCACCAACCATGTGGCATTTCATGTAGGCCTTTCTTGTCTTTTCCCTCCAAAGGCACTGGGGATGCTAAAGCCACTGACATCCCTGTTTTCCTGAACTAACTCCCCTACCTTATCTAAATTCTCAGTTTATTGTTACTGGATGTCAGGTGGAAGTGGGTTTTAGGGGCTTTGGAGAAGGCAACAGCAACCCACTCCAGTACTCTTGCCTGGAAAATCCCATGGACAGAGGAGCCTGGTGGGCTGTAGTCCATGGGGTCGCTAAGAGTCGGACACGACTGAGCGACTTCACTTTCACTTTTCACTTTCATGCATTAGAGAAGGAAATGGCAACCCACTCCAGTGTTCTTGCCTGGAGAATCCCAGGGACGGGGAAGCCTGGTGAGCTGCCGTCTCTGGGGTCGCACAGAGTCGGACACGACTGAAGTGACTTAGCAGCAGCTAGTGGCTCAGGTGGTAAAGAATCTGCTTGCAATGCAGGAGACCTGGGTTTGATCCCTGAGTAGGGAATAGTTGCTGAAAAAGGGAATGGCTACCCACTCCAGTATTCTTGCCTGGAGGATTCCGTGGACAGAGGAGCCTAGTGGGCTACAGTCCATGGGGTTGCAAAGAAAGTGAAGTCGCTTAGTCGTGTCCGACTCTTTGTGACCCCATGGACTGCAGCCCATTAGGCTCCTCTGTCCATGAGATTTTCCAGGCAAGAGTACTAGAGTGGGTTGCTATTTCCTTCAGGGGATCTTTCCAACCCAGGAATTGAACCTGGGTCTCCCGCATTGCAGGCAGATTTTTTTTTTTTTTTTAACCATCTGAGCCACCAGGGAAGCCCAGAGTCTTGGGGTCACAAGACACAAGTCTTGGACACAACTGAGTGACTAACACTTTTACTTTTTTTCATCATGATTGAATTAACCCACATTCTAAAATAATGGTTGTTGTTCACTCGCTGAGTCATGTCCGACTCTGTGCAACCCCGTGGACTGCAGTGTGTCAGGATTCTATGTCCTTCATTATCTCCTGGAGTTTGCTCAAACTCATGTCCCTTGGGTCGATGATGCTATCCAGCCATCTCAACCTCTGTCACCTGCTTCTTCCCTCAATCTTTCCCAGCATCAGAGTCTTTTCCAACAAATTAATCCTTCACATCAGGTGGCAAGAGTATTGGAGCTTCAGCATCAGTCCTTCCAATGAATATTCAGGACTGATTTCCTTTAGGATTGACTAGTTTGATCTCCTTGCAGTCTTTCAAGACTTTCAAGAGTCTTTTCCAGAAACAATTCGAAAGCATCAGTTCTTTGGTGCTCAGCCTTCTTTATGGTCCAACTCTCACATCTGTACACAGCTATTGGAAAAACCATAGCTTTGACTATATGGATTTTTGTCGACTAAGTGATGTCTCTGCTTTTTAATACTCTGTCCAGGTTTGTCATAGCTTTCCTTCCAAGGAGCAAGCATCTTTTAGTTTTATGGCTGCAGTCATCAAGTGCAGTGATTTTGGAGTCTAAGAAAATAAAATCTGTTACTGTTTCCACAAATAATTGATACATCCTTAACTCTTCAGTTAAGTGTTTATACTTTCAAAAAGGGTGTTTGTTTACCCAAATTAATACCTTAAGTGGTAGCATTTTAGGCAACATCATAAAGTGAAAAAATTTCTTAGGCATTTAGGAAAAGACTTTTGGGATAGGCAGCCCATATTTTGATGGGCCAGCTTGCCTGAGGATTGGTTTTAAAGCTCCTGATTTTCATGGTGTCTTCTATTTTACTTCAGAACTCACAGGTTCTCTAAATGGTTCCCATAACAGGGGTATTGAAATTCAGATAGTTGAAGAGTGATGAGAAGGTTGGTTGACAACAACCATTTGAATGCAATGGTCATTTTTGTTTGTTTATGTTTTGCTATGCCGAGAAGCTTGTGGGACCTCAGTTCCCTGACGAGGGATTGAACCCTGGCCCCAGTATTGAAAGGGCTGAGTCCTAGCCACTGGACTGCCAGGGAATTCCCAGCAGTGATCATTTTTAAGCTGAATTTCCTTATGAAAAAATTTGAAAAGGAGTGAAAGCAGCCAGTATTGGTTGCTGTTATAGTAGAAGAGAGTTTCAGTTCCCCATCAGCATGTTCTCTGTACTTTTTGTGGTGCTTTAGTGCAATGTGGTGAGTACCTCAAGAGACAAGAGCCAGAATGGTGCAAATTTCAGCCACTTAATTCTCTGAAAAGAAAAAGATCAGTAGATGTCATTCAGAAACTAGTTTTATAAGGCAAAGGTTACAGTTCATTCATCTCTTGCTAGAGTAAACAACCAGAGTAGTTTACCTATGTGAACCTTTTAATTTTCAGAAACTGCTCTGTAGATGAGTAAATTAAAATGGTGGAGTACAATAGACACTGAACTTTTAGACTAGCATTTGAGAAATATAACAACATAACCCAGTATACCTGGACACAATGTAAAAATACTAGAAAAGCACTGAAACAAAGCCTTAGGTTTTATGAGTAATAATATGGAAAATTTTCATCAAATTTGTGCTGTTTATGCCCCCAGTGAAAGTGAAAGTTGCTCAGTCGTGTCTGACTCTTTGTGACCCCATGGACTGACATATACAGTCCATGGAATTCTCCAGGCCAGAATATTGGAGTGGGACTGGAGTGGAGTTTGTATTAATTGTCTAACATACAGTTGTCTACTAGAATATTTGATTGCCTCTCTTTTCCCTCAAAAAGTTGAATTTGTTTTTGTTTTGAGATTTCATTTTTTAAAGTGTTTTCTAAAGGTGAGAATGTAAATCTGTACATATTAGAACTTGAGAACTTATTTAAAAATTACTTTTTATTGAAGTATAGTTAATTTTTGCAGTGTAGTTAGTGTACACCAAAGTGATTCAGTTATACATATTCTTTTTTCATATTCTCTTCCATTATGTTTATTACAAGATATTGAATGTAGTTTCCTATGCTATACAGTAAGGCCTGTTGTTTATCTATTTTATATGTAGTTTAGAACTTGAGAACTTTTGGTTTAGCCTGACTAAGAATTTAAGGGGAGAGAACTGGTTTGAGAAAAGTAAGAACTGGCCAGTTGAGTGAGTATCCAAAGGCTGTAAGATAGAAGAGCTAACAGAGACAAGGATAGTGATAAAGCCTTGTGGAAAAGTAGTGTCTGTTCCTGTATCTACTTCAGAGTGAGGAAGGGGGGTCACAACTTAGCAGGTGGGTATTTGGTATATTGTCAAGAAAAATGAGGGGACTGATGTGACTGCTACCACTCTCCATATCATGCAAAGACATGGCATTATAAAGTGCCACCAAAGGCTCTGCCTTGGTTACAAAGACATCTGCAGCTGGAGGAAATGGCACAGAGGGCTTAGTTGCTCTGTGGCATGTGGGATCCTTCCAGACCAGGGCTTGAATCTGTGTCCCCTGCACTGGCAGGTGGATTCTTAACCACTGGACCACCAGGGAAAGGGAAAGTGTTAGTTGCTCAGTTGTGTCCGACTCTTTGTGACTCCATGGACTGTACCCCCCCGCCCCCGGCTCCTCTGTCCTTGGGATTTCCTGAGCAAGAGTACTGGAGTGGGTAGCCATTCCCTCCCCCAGGGGATCTTCCTAACCCAGAATTTGAACCCAGATCTCCTGCATTGCAGGTGAATTCTTTACTGTCCGGGCCACCAGGGAAGTTCTTTTTTTTTTTTAACTAGCATCTTAGATGTGTATTTGTCAGCTTTGTGACAGAGCTTTAGCTACTTTATCATCTGACGATTTTTTGTAGCTTATGATTATCACTTTATATTGAGATCAGTTCAGTTCAGTCGCTCAGTCGTGTCCGACTCTTCGAAACCCCATGAATCGCAGCACGCTAGGCCTCCCTGTCCATCACAAACTCCCGGAGTTCACTCAGACTCACGTCCATTGAGTCAGTGATGCCATCTAGCCATCTCATCCTCTGTCGTCCCCTTCTCCTCCTGCCCCCAATCCCTCCCAGCATCAGAGTCTTTTCCAATGAGTCAACTCTTCGCATGAGGTAGCCAAAGTACTGGAGTTTCAGCTTTAGCATCATTCCCTCCAAAGAAATCCCAGGGCTGATCTCCTTTAGGATGGACTGGTTGGATCTCCTTGCAGTCCAAGGACTCTCAAGAGTCTTCTCCAACACCACAGTTCAAAAGCATCAATTATTCGGCACTCAGCCTTCACAGTCCAACTCTCACATCCATACATGACCACAGGAAAAACCATAGCCTTGACTAGACGGACCTTTGTTGGCAAAGTAATGTCTCTGCTTTTGAATATGCTATCTAGGTTGGTCATAACTTTCCTTCCAAGGAGTAAGCATCTTTTAATTTCATGGCTGCAATCACCATCTGCAGTGATTTTGGAGCCCCAAAAAATAAAGTCTGACACTGTTTCCACTGTTTCCCCATCTATTTCCCATGAAGTGATGGGACCGGATGCCATGATCTTCGTTTTCTGAATGTTGAGCTTTAAACCAACTTTTTCACTCTCTACTTTCACTTTCATCAAGAGGCTTTTTAGTTCCTCTTCACTTTTTGCCATAAGGATGGTGTCATCTGCATATCTGAGGTTATTGATATTTCTCCCAGCAATCTTGATTCCAGCTTGTGCTTCTTCCAGTCCAGTGTTTCTTATGATGTACTCTGTATATAAGTTAAATAAGCAGGGTGATAATATACAGCCTTGACGTACTCCTTTTCCTATTTGGAACCAGTCTGTTGTTCCATGTCCAGTTCTAACTGTTGCTTCCTGACCTGCATGCAGATTTCTCAAGAGGCAGATCAGGCGGTCTGGTATTCCCATCTCTTGAAGAATTTTCCACAGTCTATTGTGATCCACACAGTCAAAGGCTTTGGCATAGTCAATAAAGCAGAAATAGATGTTTTTCTGGATCCAGCAGATGTTGGAATTTGGCAATTTGATCTCTGGTTCCTCTGCCTTTTGTAAAACCAGCTTGAACATCAGGAAGTTCACGGTTCACGTACTGCTGAAGCTTGGCTTGGAGAATTTTGAGCATTACTTTACTAGCATGTGAGATGAGTGCAATTGTGTGGTAGTTTGAGCATTCTTTGGCATTGCCTTTCTTTGGGTTTGGAATGAAAACTGACCTTTTCCAGTCCTGTGGCCACTGCTGAGTTTTCCAAATTTGCTGGCATATTGAGTGCAGCACTTTCACAGCATCATCTTTCAGGATTTGAAAGAGCTCCACGGGAATTCCATCACCTCCACTAGCTTTGTTCGTAGTGATGCTTTCTAAGGCCCACTTGACTTCACATTGCAGGATGTCTGGCTCTAGATGAGTGATCACACCATCGTGCTTATCTGAGTCGTGAAGATCTTTTTTGTACAGTTCTTCTGTGTATTCTTGCCACCTCTTCTTAATCTCTTCTGCTTCTGTTAGGTCCATACCATTTCTGTCCTTTATTGAGCCCATCTTTGCATGAAATGTTCCCTTGGTAATACCATTTAAAAAATTTGTATGTGATGCTTTAAGTGGAAGTTTTATCTTAAGTTCATTTTTCCTAAATACCCACTTGCTGTTAGTGATTTCCACAGTGTAACCATATCACTTTTATAAGGGAAGTTTAAAACAAATATATGTGGTTTAAAATTCAAAGAATAGAGGAATTCTCTGGCAGTCCAGTGGTTAGGATCCAGTGCTTTCACTGCCAGGACCCTGGTTCAGTCCCTGGTTGGGGAACTTAGATCTTGCAAACATTTGGCTTGGCCACGAAAAAAAAAAAATTCAAAGGATATAGAAGGCTTTTTTGATTGAAGTCTGGCACTTCTTTCCCAGTGTACTAACTGGTTAGCTGAAGTACTATGAGATAGTTCTAAGCCTACTGGATGTTGGTAACATGCAAGCAAACAACAATACTAGGGCTGGGGATACCAAGACAGAAATGAATTCAAGAAGCTCCTGCTCTTCTGGAGGAAACAGAAAGTAAACAAGCATTTAATGCTTAGTAGTATATCCACATATGTAGTAGAGTATCACAGCGGTGAGAGTGGGGAGGAGGTAGTATAGAGAATGCTCAGCACAGGAATTGACAAAAGTAATGCTTACAGTGATTCTTGAGTGTGCATGAACTGGATGAAGGAGGAGATAAGGAGAATAAAGACTTTCCAAGCATGTAATTTGGTGTGGCAATACTGAATTTGTAAGATGGTGAAGAGGAGAGGCAAAGCCAGAGAGATAGGCTGAGGTCTGATCACAAAGGACTTGCCATATCATAAGGACTTTGAAATTTATACTGTAGGTGTCAGAGAGCCATTAAAGAATTTTAAGCCATTTGTGTGTATTTGTGTTTGTATTTATGTGTGATAATTACACTTGTATATTAGAACATAACCTCAGCAGCAAGGTGGAAAATGGAATGATGATCATTTAGGAGCCTATTGTAGTAATCTAGGTAAGAAGAGTTAAAGACTTGACTTAAATATTTATTTTTAAAAATCTTTCAAGATGCCTCACTGGCTGGCAAGGAAATAAAGAATATTCAGAAGCTTAAATATTAAATGAAATTGGGAATGAGATGTTAGCTAGGTTTAAGCTTTCACCCTGGTTGAATGTGCCCAAACTGGACGGCTTTAAATTTCTCTTTTGATAGCCTCATAGGGCACAGGAAACAAGCCTGTTGCCTTCTAAGGAGAAGAATCTGCAAGGAGACCTCTTCCATTCACGACACTGGAACCTTTGCATTTGGGGAGTGGTAGGAGATATCTTCACTGAGAATTTATAGCAAAGGCTCTTACAAGGTCACATTTCCCATGTGGTCATATAAAACTTCAGGTCAAGAATGTATTTTAAATAGCCCCTGTTTGGTAGTACCCTCAGGTACTTTACAAAATCTGTTAAATCATCCTCTCTGAGAAGGGGTGTACCTTCAACCCAGGCTTCATAAATCTACAGATTAAAATTCTAAGCCACTTGAGATCACATTCAGAAAAATCACAAAATGCACAAAAAACCATGGCACAGTGGGCAAGAGCCAGCAGAAACAAGAGACAGTGACCACTAGAGACTGCAGGTAGTTTATCTTTTGTCTTTGTAATTCCTCGAAGTTTGATTAATTTATTAGAATAAAGGAAAAAGATCAAAGTAAGAGTATGAAGTAAGGGTCTCTGAAACATGACCAATCAGATTAGAAAAAACCCAGAACTTCTAGTTATAAAAAATTAAAACTAAAAGTTCATGAGGGCTTCCCAGGTGGCACTATGGTAAAGAATCTGCCTGCAATGCAGGAGGTGCAAGTTTGATCCCTGGGTTAGGAAGATCCCCTGGAGAAGGAAATTGCAACCCACTCCAATATTATTGCCTGAAAAATCCCATGGACAGAGGAGCCTGGTGGGCTACAGTCCGTGGGGTTGCAAAGAGTCAGATGCATCTGGTTATAGCACAACACAAAAGCTCGTGAACAGGTCAAAGACAAATTGGCAGGGACTTCCCTGGTCCAGTGGTTAAGAAATCAGTCTTCCAGTGCAGGGGACACTGCAACAGAAGGTCGATGCATGCCTCAGCTAAGACCCTTAAAAGAAAATGTCTGAGAATTTTTCAGAATTGATAAAAGATAAGTCTTTATGGTTGAAGTTCAATGAATCATAAGAAGGATAAATAAAGTCAGCCCCAGCAAATCAGAGTGAAACTACTGAAGACCAAAGACAGAGAAGATCTTAAAAGCAACTAGAGAGAAACAACAGATTGCTATAAAAATGTTTTTCTTTAGTCTGGCAGCTTACTTCCCACAAGCAGTAGCAGAAGCCAGAAGACACCGGAATGCTATCTTCAGTGTACTGGGAAAAAATAACTGTCAGCCTTAAAATAGAATATCCACTGAAACTTTCAGGAACAATGGCAAAATAAAAGGTGTTATCAGATCAAAAACAAAAAACCAACACACCATCAGTCTTGGCTGGAGGAAACTCGAAGGGACAAAATTCAGGTAGAAAGAAAATCATCTCGAATGGAAAGTCTGAGATGCTTTTTTTTTTTCTTTTCCATTGTGGTTTATTATAGGATATTGAATATAGTTCCTTGTGACCTGAGATGCTTTTTAATGCTCACAGAATGTCCCACCAAATAGATTTACAATTTAGATTCTACTGCTGTTAGCCATTTATGTTGTCCAGTTTTTCGGTATTAACTGAAGTTATATTGGACATGTATATAGACATGGTTATGTGTGTATTTTATATAGATTTATTTAGACTAGATTTATATAGATTATTTAGATTTGTATAGATTTATGTAGGTTTATCTAGACTACAAGTCCAAATAACTGGGTCAAAAATTGTAAAAGGTATTTTTATGTTTGCTGATAACATCTTATAAAATTGATTTCTTAGGACTTCCCTGGTGACCCACTGGCTAAGACTCTGTGCTCCCAATATAGGGGGCCCAGGTTTGATCCTTGTTCAGGGAACTAGATCCCAAATGCTGCAACTAAGAGTTCGTATACTTCAACTAAAGATTCTGCATTCCACAACAAAGATCAAAGATCTCATGTCACACAACTAAGACCCAGTGCAGCCAAGTAAATAAATATTTTTTAAAAATTGATTTCTTAAAGGGCTTTACCAATTTACATTGCGTCAAACAGATTATGTTTGCTTTACTGTACAAATAAATGAGTAACTGTGTGATAGGACCAGTTTTAAATGATGAAGATTGGCATTTCGTAGCAGATTTTGATTTAATTATATCTTTGACAAAAAATGTAGCATCTCCTCTCCCATTATTACGAAAATGCTTCCTTTCTGTTAGAAATAGAAATTGCTAACTGAACTGCATTTTTTCTAATGAAGTAGTTCTAACTTTCTAGGATATGTTTCATTTTATTTTTCAGTTGATTAACAAATATTGAATATATAGTTGGTTTATTTAAAGAGATAGCAAATAAACGCTTTATTTAGTTTTTGTTTTATTATGAAGACTACATTTTAATGTTGCTGTTTTCTTTTCTAGTTCTGTATATTTCACACTAATCAGGCAACAGTGTAGAATTAAATAATTATTTAAAGAAAAAAGAAAGCAAGATCCTCTGTGACCCATCTCCTAGAATAATGGAAATAAAAACAAAAGTAAACAAGTGGAACCTGATTAAACTTAAAAGCTTTTGCACAACAAAGGAAACTGTAGGCAAGGTGAAAAGACAACTCAGAATAACAAACACATGAAAAGATGCTCAGTATCGCTCATTATTAGAAAAGTGCAAATCAAAACTACAATGAGATATCACCTCACACTGGTCAGAATTAGTCACTTAGTTGTGTCCGATTCTTTGCGACCCCATGGACTGCAGCATGCCAGGATTCCCTGTCCATCACCAACTCCTGGAGCTTGCTCAAACTCAATGTCCATTGAGTTGGTGATGCCATCCTACCATCTCATCCTCTGTTGTCCCCTTCTCTTCCTGCCTTCAGTCTTTCTCAGCATCAGAGTCTTTTCCAATGAGTCAGTTTTTCGCATCGAGGGGCCAAAATATTGAAGTTTCAGCTTCAGCATCAGTCCTTCCAATGAGTATTCAGGACTGATTTCCTTTAGGATGAACTGGTTGGAGCTCCTTGCAGTCCAAGGGACTCTCAAGAGTCTTCTCCAACACCACAGTTCAGAAGCATCAATTCTTTGGCGCTCAGCTTTCTTTATGGTCCAACTCTCACATCTATACGTGACTACTGGAAAAACCATAGCTTTGTCTAGATGGACCTTTGTTGGCAAAGTAATGTCTCTGCTTTTTAATATGCCATCTAGGTTGGTCATAGCTTTTCTTCCAAGGAGCAAGCATCTTAATTTCATGGCTGCAGTCACCATCTGCAGTGATTTTGGAGCCCAAGAAAATAAAAGTCTCTCACTGTTTCCATTTGCCATCTATTTGCCTTGAAGTGATCAGACAGGATGCCATGATCTTAGTTTTCTGAATGTTTAGTTTAAGCCAACTTTTTCACTCTCCTCTTTCACTTTCATCAAGAGGCTCTTTAGTTCTTTGCTTTCTGCCATAATGGTCATTCTCCTGGTCAGAATGGCCATCATCAAAAGGTCTACAAACAGTACCTGCTGGAAAGGCTGTGGAGAAAAGGGAACCCTCTTGCACTGTTGGTGGGAATGTAAATTGATACAGCCACTATGGAAGATGGTATGGAGATTCCTTAAAAAAACTAGGAATAGAACCACCATATGACCCAGCAGTCCCACTCCTAGGCATATATGCTGAGGAAACCAAAATTGAAAAAGACACATCAATGTTCATTGCAGCACAGTTTATAGTAGCTAGAACATGGGAGCAACCTAGATGTCCATTGACAGATAAATGGATACAGAAGTTGTGGTACATACACACAATGGAATATTACTCAGCTATAAAAAGGAACTTGTTTGAGTCAGTTCTAATGAGGTAGATGAACCTGGAGCCTGTTATACAGAGTGAAGTAAGTCAGAATGAGAAAGATGAATATCATATACTAATGCATATATATGAAATCTAGAAAGATGGTACCAAAGAATTTATTTGCAGGGCAGCAGTGGAGAAACAGAGAGAGTAGACCTAAGGACACGGGAAAGGGGAGGAGAGGGTGAGATTTATGGGGAGAGTAACATGGAAACTTACATTACCATGTGTAAAATAGGTACCCAATGAGAATTTGCTGTATGTCTCAGGGAACTCAAACAGGGGCTCTGTATCAACCTAGAGGGGTGGGATGGGGAGGGAGATGGGAGGCACATTCAAGAGGGCGGGGACATAGGTATACCTATGGCTGATTCATGTTGAGGTTTGACAGAAAACAACAAAATTCTGTAAAGCAATTATCCTTCAACTTAAAAATAAATTAATTAAAAAAACATTCTAAAGAGGGAAAGTACTATTAATTTCCTTGGGCATTCTGTCTTCTAATGTGAATTGAATGTAAGAAGATGTCTTTGTTTAACTTTTTTCTTGTTTTTATACTATTTCAGGTGCAAGTGAAAGTGTAGGGAAACATATGCTTGAAGCCTGCAACAATAATCTGGAGATGGCAGTCACTATGTTTTTGGATGGTGGAGGAATCGCTGAAGAGCCCAGTACCAGTTCAGCAAGTGTCTCCACTGTCAGACCACACACAGAGTATGAATTTAATATTTATTATTAGGAGCTACCTGCTGCCAACATTGAGCAGTTACGTTTTTGTCAATTAGATTAATTCTCTATTTTGAACAAATAAAAAGTTGAAAGCATCTGAATGTATCAGGTGACATTTTTATACTTATGTGCTTTAAATTCTCTAGAGCATTGTCAAGTCTATTATTTAATCCTCAGAAGAATCCTATAGGTGGGTATTATTTTCCATGTTTTACACAGGAAGCTGAAGTATAGCCATTTCCCCAAGCTATGCGGCAATTAAGTAGCAGATATGCAAGTAGAGCCCAATAAAGGTCAGATCTCCCATTTTTAGATTTTCCTACATTGTCCCAGGAAAGTTTTGAATTGTCATGAAAATTTTTTGAAAAAAATTCTAATCCTTTATGCCTTAAATAACTATAGGTATCTAATCTTTAGAAGCACCTTCAGCATATAGAACTGTAATATATGGAGAATAGTGACAAATGATAAGTACGTTGATGTTTTCCGCCCTTTACGTTTGATACCAAGGAGAGTTTAAAATGAATATCTGTTAGGCAAAATTCCAGTAGTCTTTGGAAAATACGTTGATTTTTGAATCAAAATTTCAAATACCCTTAAATAAGATTTTAATACAGATAGCCCTTTATAACTCTTTAATGTTTACAACATGAGATACTAGACAGAAGGGATCCCCTTAAATAGAATAGGCCAAAGGTGTGGATTTTATATTTACTAAATTAGATTTAAAAAGCCACAGAAACATTCCAGGACATGATTGCTTTTTTTTTTTTAAATCTAGTTCTAGATTCTAGAGTAATATACTATTTTCCCACAAAGTGTGAACTTAAAAATTTTTTATTTGTATCTTACGAAGTTTTTTCCTATCTGTATTGGCTTTTTATTTCAAGTTCAGTAATCCAATCTCCACCAACATAACTGAAATCTTTAATGGAAATCAATATGAAAATATGATTTAGTTTATAACAGGTATTCATAGCTGACATATCAGTCTTCACTGTTTAAAACATGTTTTCTTAATTGTACTTAAAAATACTTTTGATTAATGAATGTCTTTTCCTACTGAATTACATTATAATTTGGCTTAGATTATTTGTATTACTAATTGATTAGCATTTGATAGTGGCACCTACTTCCTAAGCCAGTGTCAGTTGCTCAAATGGTAAAGAATCTGCCTGTAGTGCAGGAGACCCAGGTTTGATCCCTGGGTGGGAAAGATCCCCTGGAGAAGGGAATAGCAGTCCACTCCAGTATTCTTGCCTGGAGAATCCCCTGAACAGATGAGCCTGGTGTGCTCCATGGGGTCTCAAAGAGTCAGGCACAACTGAGTGACTAACACCATAGCCTACTTTCTTAACAGGTTTTCTTTCTATACAGTTCACCTTCTGTTCCATTCTTCCATTTCATTAGGTAGCCAGCAGTCTTGGAATAGATAACCTAAAATATGTCTTTCTGTATAAGGACTACTAATTAAGCCATGGCCCTAATTGATATATTTCATCAGATTTAAGACTTGTTTCTTGAGTAAGTAAATTGCCTTCTGTGTGAAAGTTGCTCAGTTGTGTCCAGCTCTTTGCGACCCCATGGAGTATGCAGTCCATGGAATTCTCCAGGTCAGAATACTGGAGTCGGTAGCCGTTTCCTTCTCCAGGTATCTTCCAACCCAGGGATCAAACCCAGGTGTCCTGAATTGCAAGCGGATTCTTTACCAGCCTAGCCACCAGGGACACCCAAGAATATTGGAGTGGGTAGCCTATCCCTTCTCCAGGAGATCTTCCCAACCCAGGAATCAAACTGGGGTCTCCTGCATTGCAGACAGATTCTTTACCGGCTGAGCTACCAGGAAGCCTTCAGTTCAGTCGCTCAGTCATGTCCGACTCATTGCGACTCCATGAATCGCAGCACGCCAGGCCTCCCTGTCCATCACCAGCTCCTGGAGTTCACCCAGACTCACGTCCATCAAGTCAGTGATGCCATCCAGCCATCTCATCCTCTGTCGTCCCCTTCTCCTCCTGCCCCCAATCCCTCCCAGCATCAGAGTCTTTTCCAATGAGTCAACTCTTCGCATGATGTGGCCAAAGTACTGGAGTTGCAGCTTTAGCATCATTCCTTCCAAAGAACTCCCAGGCTGATCTCCTTCAGAATGGACTGGTTGGATCTCCTTGCAGTCCAAGGGACTCTCAAGAGTCTTCTCCAACACCACAGTTCAAAAGCATCAATTCTTCGGCGCTCAGCCTTCTTCACAGTCCAACTCTCACATCCATACATGACCACAGGAAAAACCATAGCCTTGACTAGACTTGACTTTGTTGGCAAAGTAATGTCTCTGCTTTTGAATATGCTATCTAGGTTGGTCATAACTTTCCTTCCAAGGGGTAAGTGTCTTTTAATTTCATGGCTGCAGTCACCATCTGCAGTGATTTTAGAGCCCCAAAAAATAAAGTCTGACACTGTTTCCCCATCTATTTGCCATGAAGTGATGGGACCGGATGCCATGATCTTCGTTTTCTGAATGTTGAGCTTTAAGCCAACCTTTTCACTCTCCACTTTCACTTTCATCAAGAGGCTTTTTAGTTCCTCTTCATTTCTGCCATAAGGGTGGTATCATCTGCCTATCTGAGGTTATTGATATTTCTCCTGGCAATCTTGATTCCAGCTTGTGCTTCTTCTAGTCCAGCGTTTCTCATGATGTAGTCTGCATATAAGTTACATAAGGAGGGTGACAGTATACAGCCTTGACGTACTCCTTTCCCTATTTGGAACCAGTCTGTTGTTCCACGTCCAGTTCTAACTGTTGCTTCCTGACCTGCATACAAATTTCTCAAGAGGCAGGTCAGGTGGTCTGGTATTCCCAGCTCTTTCAGAATTTTCCACAGTTTATTCTGATCCACACAGTGAAAGGCTTTGGCATAGTCAAGAAAGCAGAAATAAATGTTTTTCTGGAACTCTCTTGCTTTTTCCATGATCCAGAGGATGTTGGCAATTTGATCTCTGGTTCTTCTGCCTTTTCTAAAACGAGCTTGAACATCAGGAAGTTCACGGTTCACATATTGCTGAAGCCTGGTTTGGAGAATTTTGAGCATTACTTTGCTAGCGTGTGAGATGAGTGCAATTGTGTGCAAGTTTGAGCATTCTTTGGCATTGCCTTTCTTTGGGATTGGAATGAAAACTGACCTTTTCCAGTCCCGTGGCCACTGCTGAGTTTTCCAAATTTGCTAGCATATTGAGTGCAGCACTTTCACAGCATCATCTTTCAGGATTTGAAAGAGCTCCACGGGAATTCCATCACCTCCACTAGCTTTGTTCCTAGTGATGCTTTCTAAGGCCCACTTGACTTCACATTGCAGGATGTCTGGCTCTAGGTCAGTGATCACACCATCATGATTATCTGGGTCGTGAAGATCTTTTTTGATATTTCTTCTGTGTATTCTTGCCATCTCTTCTTAGTATCTTCTGCTTCTGTTAGGTCCATACCATTTCTGTCCTTTATCAAGCCCATCTTTGCATGAAATGTTCCCTTGGAAGCCTTAGATTGAGATAATTCTGTACACGCACACACTTTCACATAAAATGTAAAGTAAAGTATACCAATGATGGAAAGATCTATTCAGGTAAAAGTTGTCTGTTAAGATATCTTTTTCTTAAGATAATGGCCTATTCTTCTTTGGTGAAAGAGATTTAATAGAGCTTCTTCTTAGAGACACATGTCTGTTTCTTCAGAGTATTGCAGTTCTGTTTGTGAGCAGTGACTGAAATCCAGTAGGAAAGAGTTCATAACGTAATACTAAATTATCATTTATGCTTCACTCATTTGGCTTATTGTAGATTTCTTTGTCTGACTGCTGCTGCTAAGTCGCTTCAGTCGTGTCCGACTCTGTGCTACCCCAGAGACGGCAGCCCACCAGGCTCCACCGTCCCTGGGATTCTCCAGGCAAGAACACTGGAGTGGGTTGCCATTTCCTTCAGTGCATGAAAGTGTAAAGTGAAAGTGAAGTCGCTCAGTCTTGCCCGACTCCCAGCAACCCCATGGACTGCAGCCCACCAGGCTCCTCCGTCCATGGGATTTTCCAGGCAAGAGTAGTGGAGTGGGGTGCCATTGCCTTCTCCATTTGTCTGACTAGTTCTTTTTTATTTACAGTATGTTAGTTTTTGTTGACAAATGAGTATTGATACTTCATTAAATAGCATGTTTTGATGTTTCAACTTTTAGGTGTCAAAAACAGAGCCTTAAGCTCAGGTATTACTATAGAAACACCTGAATGAAAAACATTGGCCTAAGTTAAATTAACATTTAAGAGGAACATATTAAATTTGGAACTTACTACGTGCTATGAACATTAATCAGCAGAGTTTTGTAGTTGAGTTAAAGCTCAAATAACTAAATGACATTTAAAGAGATATGTACCATTTTTACAGCATATCTAAATGAGTATTGTTTACTAGAAGAGATGGATTATTAGTAAACCCTCTGGAGGTAAACTCTGAAGAATTTATAGGCTTTTAAAAGATGCGTGTTTTTTCCTGTTATTAGTGTCTCTTTAATGAATAATCCAAAAGTACTGCCTAGGTTGGACTTCCCTGGTGACTCAGTGGTAAAGAATCGCCTGCTAACACAGGACATGCAGTTTGATCCCTGGGTCAGGAAGATCCCCTGGAAAAGAAAATGACAACCTACTCCAGTATTCTTGCCGGGAAGTCCCGTGGTTGGAGGAACCTGGCAGGCTACAGTCCATGGGATCACAAAAGAGTTGGACATGACTTAGTGACTAAACAACAAAACAGCAACTACTTACTTTAGCTCCATCATAACTAGCATAAAATTAACTGCCTGTTTAAACTTATATTAATATATCTGTGTTTTAATTCTCTATTTGATGTAGTGGTGATGTAATATTGCTTTTATTAAGCTCATATTTTTCCATTAATTTATTCCTGAACTTTTTTTGTGTGTGTATAAATTTCCTGTGTTCTTTTTCCTTAAGAATTTAGGGTAGGGAACTTAAGAGGAAAGGCACAGTATCTTTTATTTTTATGTTTGTTCTCTTTCCTTAAGCCCATTTGCTCTGTCTATGCCAGGTACCTTGTCCCAGTTGATCTCTATTTGGAAATCACCCAACAATCACTTGTCATAATTTAATGTGGTTCCTTAAAGTCACTAAGTCTGTTGTTCATTTTACTTGTTAATTTGAATGTATTCATAATAATTACAGTGAGAATAGGTAGCAGAAAACAGTTTTCATTTGGATATTTTCCCACTTATTCTTTTTTCTTAATAGAGAGGAAGTTCGTGCCCCAATTCCTCAAAAGCAAGAAATACTGGTGGAACCAGAACCTTTGTTTGGTGGTAAGTTTACCTTTTTTTCCTAGCTTTATTTGCCTTTATTGTTGTCTTCAGGATTTTAATGAAGCTATCAAAAGATGTGAAGGCTTCTTCAGAGGTTATTATTTAAAGTACAGTCAGTTCTTACCTTGTAATTCCGTACTCCACTGAGGCAAGTTGCACAGTTGGTTCTTTCTGATGAGTGAATCAGATTAAAAAGTTGATAGCTGTTTCAGAAGGCCAAAAGGAGGAAAATAAGCAAAAGGAATTGCTGCCTTATAATGGAAATAAATCTATCATTAGATAAAAGACTGATTGTTTTGTTTTGTTTTGTTTTTTTGAATACCCATTTGACTGCCATGTCCTTACTGTCTTGATACACTATATCTTCACTCTTTTTTTTTTTTTAATGTATTTATTTATTTGGCTCTACCAGCTCTTAGTTGACACATGTGGGATCTAGTTCCCTGGCCAGGGATTGAACCCAGGTCCCCTGCATTGGGAGCGGAAAGTCTTAGCCACTGAACCACCAGGAAACTCTTATTTAATTTCTAGAAGTGCCATTCCTGTATTGAAAAAAGGAGAAAATAATCTCTAATCCATGCAAAAAATTATGGTATCAGTCTGGGGTGCATAGTAGGAAATAGAACATTTAATCAGATTTAAAGAAAAATTATAGTTTTTTTAACACAAAATTATTATTGTATTTTTGTATTATTATTATTGTATTATTGTATTGTACTTACTTGGCTGCATCAGGTCTTAGTTGCCCCAAGGCATGTGGGATCTTAGTTCCCCGACTAAGGACAGAACCTTTGTCCCCTGCGTTGGAAGGCAGATTTTGTTATTCTTTAAAAATTTGGGTTGGGGGGATAATTGCTTTACAATATTGTACTGGTTTCTACAATATTGTACTGGTTTCTGCCATACATCATGAATCAGCTACAGGTACACATATGTTTCCTTTCTCTTGAACCTCTATCTCCCGCCCCATCCCATCCTTCTAGGTAGTTACGGAGCACTGGGTTGAGCTCCCTGTGTCACACAGCACATGCCCACTGGCTGTCTGTTTTACATATGGTGATGTGTATGTTTCCATGCTGCTCTCAGTTCGTCCTGCCCTCTTCTACTGTGTCTACAAGTCTGTTCTGTATGTCTTTGTCTCCATTGCTGCCCTGCAAATAGGTTCATCAGTAACATCTAGATTCCATATGCATGCATTAATATACAATATCTGTCTTTCTCTTTCTGACTTACTTCACTCGGAATATTGGGGTACATGTGTTTCTTTCAATTATGGTTTTCTCAGGGTGTATATTCAGTAGTGGGATTGCTGGGTCACATGGTAGTTCTGCTCCTAGTTTTTTTAAGGAATCTGTACTGTTCTCCATAGTGGCTGTATCAATCTACATTCCCACCAACAGTGCATGAGGATGCCCTTTTCTTCATATCTTCTCCAGCATTTATTGATTGTAGATTTTTTAATGATGACCATTCTGACCAGTGTGAGGTGATACCTCATTATAGTTTTGACTTGCATTACTATAAAGCTCTTAGAGGAAAACATCAGCAGTACAGTCTTTGACATACATCATAGCAAAATCCTCTTTGAGCCACCTCCTGGAGTAATGGAAATAAAAACAAAAGCAAAATGGAAATATACAAAGGGGATTTAATTAAACTTAAAAGCTTTTGCACAACAAAGGAAACAAATAAGATTAAAAGACAACCCTTAGAATGAGAGAAAATAATTGCAAACAAGATAATTGACAAAGGATTAGTCTCCAAAATATACATGCAGCTCAGTACCAGAAAAACAAATAACACGATCAAAAATGGGCAAAAAACCTACACAGACATTTCTCCGAAGAAGACACACAGATGGCCAACAAACACATGAAAAGATGCTCAACATTGCGTATAATTTTATTTTAACAAGCACTTACCTTTTGTGAGCCAGATATTTTAGGCCTTAAGAAGTATATTAAAACTACAGAAGATAAGGAACTTCCCTGCCAGTCTAGTGGTTAAGATTCTGCACTTGCCACTGTTAGAGGCACAGGTTCCATCCCTGATGGAGAAACTAAAATTTTGCCTGCTATGTAGTGTGGCCAAAAAAACTTAAAAAGAAACCCAAAACCCAGAAGAAGAAGTTGTGATTCGGTTGGGTAGACAGCGTCATAGAAATATGTATTGTGTATATTGAGAATAGTGATGCCAAAAAATAGGTCTATAAGAAGTCGGTAGGCAGGCTAAAAGAAGAAATAAGTTGTAAGAAAAAGATGAAGAAAATTATATAAACCATGTCTTTTGATTTGAAAAATCCAGTTAGTTGGGAGTTTTAAGATTGATCTTTAACCTGGCAGCTTTGGAGTTTACTGTAGAAAGAAATAAAGAATGTACTCTCCAGCATCAGAAATAGTGATGAGAAGAAGATTCAGAAATAAAGATGGGAGAAAGAGCACTATAAGGTCTGAATATTGAAGAATAATATGTGCTTTCTGCTTTTTTTTTTTTTTTTACATATAAATGTAATAGAGCTCAGGAATAATGCCCTTGGAAGCTTTCTCTTTCCTTTATTGCAAGGAATAAAGGCAGGATCTTTGTGTGGGGAAGACTACAGCAAATGGGTTCTATGCTGTTTTACTGTTTGAAGCAAGAGAGTTTCTATTTGAAACATGACTTTCTTTTACCTCTGGTTTGATGAGGGTGGGGGATAAGAATGACTTTATACAATTAGGAAGTCAGTCTTAACTTTCATTAGTAGACCTTATAATAACTTTGAAAAGGTTTTTGGAGAACTGTTTTCTTCTTAGGAGTAGTATCGATTTAAAGTGTGTTTCTCAAAGTGTGGTCTGAGAGTCCCTGATACCCTTTCAGTGGGTCTGTAAGAACAGAACCATTTTCATAATAATACTAACAAGTTATTTGCCTTTTTCACAGTGTTGACATTTGGGCTGATAGTTGAGAAGCAATGATTGGTCAAACTACTGCCATCTTAATTAAATCAGGACAGTAGCACCAGACTGCTGCTACTTGTTGAATTCTTCACTAATACATACTTGCAGGGTTTTTTTTTTTTTTTTAAAGCCAATTTTACTTATTAACATTCTTGGCAAAGCAATAAAAATTAATTTCATTTGATCTTGACCCATATTTTTAAACTATTCTTTTTGATGAAATAGGATGTGTACATAAAGCACTTCTGTATACTGAAGTGCTCTGGTTACTTTAAAGAAAAACGCTTGTATTCGTGTTTGAGTTGAAACCTAAACTAGCTGCTTTTTTTATGGAACGCTATTTTTCTTGAAAGATTACTGACAAACTGTAGTTATTTAGAGTTAGGCATTTGGCAGACATTTTCTTGAATGTGAACAAAGCCTGTTAACTGCTTCAAGGCAAACAATTGACATTAATTGTTGCCAGTCATTTGAGGAAAAAACAGCTTTCATGCAGAACTTAGAATTTTAGAAAGTTTAAGTCCATGATTGTGATCTTGTTAGCTTCCTAGTACTTAAAGGCTTTCTAATGAGATTCAGTTAAGTTCAGTCGCTCAGTTATGTCCGACTCTTTGTGACCCCATGAACCGCAGCACACCAGGCCTCCCTGTCCATCACCAACTCCCGGAGTCCACCCAAACCCATGTCCATTGAGTCGGTGATGCCATCCAATCATCTTTTCTTCTGTCGTCCCCTTCTCCTCCTGTCCTCAATTTTCCCCAGCATCAGGGTCTTTTCCAATGAGTCAGCTCTTCACATCAGTTGGCGAAACCATTGGAGTTTCAGCTTCAACATCTTTCCTTCCAAAGAAATCCCAGGGCTGATCTCCTTCAGAATGTTCTGGTTGGATCTCCTTGCAGTCCAAGGGACTCTCAAGAGTCTTCTCCAACACCACAGTTCAAAAGTATCAATTCTTCAGCACTCAGCTTTCTTTATAGTCCAACTGTCACATCCATACATGACCACTGGAAAAACCATAGCCTTGACTAGACGGACCTTTGTTGGCAAAGTAATGTCTCTGCTTTTGAATATGCTGTCTAGGTTGGTTGTAACTTTCCTTCCGAGAAGTAAGCGTCTTTTAATTTCATGGCTGCAATCACCATCTGCAGTGATTTTGGAGCCCAAAAAAATAAAGTCAGCCACTGTTTCCACTGTTTGCCCATCCACTTGCCATGAAGCGATGGGACCGGATGCCATGATCTTCGTTTTCTGAATGTTGAGCTTTAAGCCAACTTTTTCACTCTCTACTTTCACTTTCATCAAGAGGCTCTTTAGTTCTTCACTTTCTGCCATAAGGGTGGTGTCATCTGCATATCTGAGGTTATTGATATTTCTCCTGGCAGTCTTGATTCCAGCTTGTGCTTCCTCCAGCCCAGTGTTTCTCATGATGTACTCTGCATATCAGTTAAATAAAAATGGTGACAATATACAGCCTTGACATACTCCTTTTCCTATTTGGAACAAGTCTGTTGTTTCATGTCCAGTTTATCTGTTGCTTCCTGACCTGCATACAGGTTTCTCAAGAGGCAGATCAGATGGTCTGGTATTCCCATCTCTTTCAGAATTTTCCACAGTTTATTCTGATCCACACAGTCAAAGGTTTTGGCATAGTCAAGAAAGGAGAAATAGATGTTTTTCTGGAACTCTCTTGCTTTTTTGATGATCCAGCAGATGTTGGCAATTTGATCTCTGGTTCCTCTGCCTTTTCTAAAACCAGCTTGAACATCTGGAAGTTCACAGTTCATGTATTGCTCAAGCCTAGCTTGGAGAATTTTGAGCATTACTTTACTAGCGTGTGAGATGAGTGCAATTGTGTGGTAGTTTGAGCATTCTTTGGCATTGCCTTTCTTTGGGTTTGGAATGAAAACTGACCTTTTCCAGTCCTGTGGCCACTGCTGAGTTTTCCTAATTTACTGGCATATTGAGTGCAACACTTTGACAGCATCATCTTTCAGGATTTGAAATAGCTCCACTGGAATTCCATCACCTCCACTGCCTTTGTTCGTAGTGATGCTTCCTAAGGCCCACTTGATTTTACATTCCAGGATATCTGGCTCTAGGTGAGTGATCACAACATCGTGATTATCTGGGTCGTGAAGATCTTTTTTGTACAGTTCTTCTGTGTATTCTTGCCATCTCTTCTTAATCTCTTCTGCTTCTGTTAGGTCCATACCATTTCTGTCCTTTATCGAGCCCATCTTTGCATGAAATGTTTCCTTGATATCTCTAATTTTCTTGAAGAGATCTCTAGTCTTTCCCATTCTATTGTTTTCCTCTATTTCTTTTCATTGATCACTGAGGAAGGCTTATCTCTCCTTGCTATTCTTTGGAACTGTGCATTCAAATGAGTATATCTTTCCTTTTCTCCTTTGCTTTTCACTTCCCTTCTTTTCACATCTAATAATCTTCTGATGAGATTAGTGGTGACATTAACAGATAGTTATTTTTTAAAATATTTTATGATGAAGTGGTCAATATTTGGAATGTTTTGCATAACTCAGTGAACAAATATTTTCAAGCCACCAAAGCACACTGTTACAAAATTGTACATGGGTGAAATATCTGTTCTGATCAATATGTATTTGTATATGCAATATATATTAGATATCTGCTGCTGTTTAACAAATTGTTTCAAAATTTAACGTCCTGAAACAACAAACGTCTGTTATATCACCATTTCTATGTGTTAGGAATCCAGGTGTGGCTTAGTTGGGTCCCTCTTTTATGGTCTCTCAAGGGTATAATCAAGGTGTCAGCCAGGTCTACAGGCATCCCAAAGCATGACTAGAGGAAGAGTCTAAATTCACTTATGTGGCTGATGGTTGACTGGAGACATCATCAGTTCCTTACCACAGAGCAAATGAGAGAGCCAGAGAGGACAGCTCAGGATGGAAGCCACCATCTTTTTGTAACCTGATTATTGGAAGTGACATCCTGTCACCTCTGCCTCATTCTGTTTGATCTTGCACATACTCAAGATGTTCACGCACAGGTCATGAGATAGGGATAATTGGGTGCTGTCACAGAGCCTGCCTAACACGTAGACCAGTAGATTTAAATGTAGCAGAGTATGAAAAGTTCATTGATAATATTTCAGATTCCATGTTGGCTACCAACCTTTAAGAAATTACTTCTGATTGAGTTTGGTGTAGTAGCTGAGGAAAATGTTGACAATTACCTTAAAACTGTTAAAATACTCTTCCCTTTTACAATTACATGCCTGTGTGAAGTTAAATTTTATTTTTCTTCATATACTTGAATTAAAAGAATAGCAGCAGATTGAATGCAGAAGCAGATCTAAAAATTCAGGTGTCTTCTCTTATAGCAGTTATTAACAGAGATTTGTGAAAATGTGAAACAGTGCTCCCCTTCTCATATTTTTTTTTCCCTCTGTTTCTCCCCTATTCTGACTGTGAAGCTCCGAGTGAATCTCTTTTAGCTCTTTGCAGCTTAGTTTCTTTGACCTCAGTGACCAGTACTCTACTTTGTGAGTAGTAGAGTAAGAATAAAGAGGACTGATGTTTACTTTTAGCATATGGTTTGGAAGAGTCTGGAAACCATGTATGAAGAGGCAGGCAGGAGTAATAATGGTCCTGAAGCTAGAGGTGTAGTGGCCTGAGGAGAAGTTCTTGCTTCGACTTAGGATAAATAAGGGGGAAACAAATGGGAATAGGTCATGAGTCCAAGAAATACGAGGGTAGTTGGAAAGCTAGCAGTAAGGACCTACGATGAATCTCCAGGAGATTGAGAAGTGCTAAAATTGGAGGCAGGGTTGGGGGAGTGGATATGTATGTGTATAAAGAATGTAGAATGTTGATTGGCCTGCCATTGGTAATTTAAAAATTAAAAAACTACCTTTTATATATTATGTACTACCTCTCCAATAATAATATGCTTTCTTAAGCAGCTGTTCTATGTCTTAACCGAAGATAATTTTTCATTGTTATGGTTAATAATTGGTTAAAACTTGCTTGTTATGGTTAAATAGTACTTGATAATGAGTTTTAAGAAATCATTGAGAAATTATTACTGCTAGAAACATATATATTTAAGATAGGAACTCTTAAATAAAAATAGTTCCAAGATTGAAAAGAATATTTCTTGCTTCTTCTGTATAAAGGGAGGGATAGAGAAATAATGCAATATTTAAATTTTATAAGTTTAATAAAATTTAAAATTTGTATAATTTATTCAATAAAATAAAACAATTTATATGTAAAATTCAAGTTAAATTTGAAATTCAATGCAAAGTTTAAATATAGAAGCCTCTCATTTTTACCAAATTCCTTTTCCTAGAGATAATATTGTGATTCTTCAATGTAAATACTGATATGCATAAGTGCGTAAATAACATGTGCTAAATCGCTTCAGTTATGTCCAACTCTTTGGGACCCCATGGACTGTAGCCCACCGGGCTCCTCTGTCCATGGGATTCTCCAGGCAAGAATACTGGAGTGGGTTGCCTTGCCCTTCTCCAGGGGAATCTTCCAAATGATATACTAACAGATAATGCTTTAAACAAATAAGTAATTTTTTAACATGTGGTTCTGCATTTTTTTGTTATTTTTTTGTTTTGCTTTTTACTCAGTAGTTCTTAAAGAATTACTCTATATAATGGAAAATGCAGGCTGTTTCGAAGGATGCTTTGAACTTGGGATTGGGGGACTTTCATAGTTTCTATCTGTTTTTACTATCTAATCATCATTTCTTACAGAGTATTGTTCTAGTTACATGCTTGCCGGGCTTGCCATAAGCCAACTTAATGACTGTCACCTATATTGAAGGAATCATTAAATGTCCTTATTTAATGTATATAAAGACCTAGTAATTTAAAAAAAATTTTATATTATAGTTGATTTACAGTTGTGTGTTAGTTTTAGGTGTACAATAAAGTGATTCAGTTATATATAATATACATGTATCTATCCTTTTTCAGATTCTTTTCCCATTTAAGCCCTGGTAAATTTTTTAGGTTTCAGAACATACAGGAAGATAACATTTTGATAATTGCTTTTGAAACTTTATCTGTACAATACTTAAGGATTGGGTTATAGACCCTATTCAACAGTATCAGAAGACATTGGTTCTGTTTATTTCTCTGTAATTATAGGAAAAATTTATACTCTAAAATTAAAATTGTTTTTTGATGTTTATAATTCTACATGTGTGCCACTTACTAAGAAGTAGTTCTTAAATATTATGGTTTAAAATTTACTCAAGTATTGTACTAAAGGGTAGGCAGATCCTTTAAAATAACCTGAATTTGGTATGTGGAGCATGTGTAAGATTCATCTCCATGTGGAATCATCCTCACAATCCTTCTTCCTGTCTTTTTACATAAGTTTGGCCAAGTCTTGGCTGGACCTTAATTTTCTTTTTTATATAACAAAATGTTGGTCTGAAAATGGTTACATTAACTATATATGAACGACTTGAAAGTTTTAAAAATATTTTATTTTTTGGAAGAGGGCACTATTATCAATCTTAGTGTCTTAAAATAAGAAATTCTTATAAAGACATTTTAGAATTGTTAAAAAGTTAATGTTTAAGCTTTTGTGTCAATTCTGTTTTTTTCTCCTAAAGCTCCTAAAAGACGACGGCCTGCACGTTCAATATTTGATGGTTTCCGGGATTTTCAAACTGAAACTAGTAGGTATCTATGGATCAGTTTATCATCTCCTTTTCTCTTCCTCCTTCCTTCTGCCTCCATTCTTGTCTTTTTCTCCCTCCCCGTCTCCTGCAGATAAAACCACAAGGTGGAAAAGCACCCATACACTCCCCTTCAGGTCAAGATCCTGGTTTGTTCTATATAATTTTTTTCTTAAAAAGAAAAAAAATGATTAATATTAGGCCTAATAACTTTGAGGATTCATCTTATTTTGAAAAGTAAATTATGAATTCAGTCTGTGATTGTTATTAACTCTCCCTTGCTGCTGCTGCTGCTAAGTTGCTTCAGTCATGTCCAACTCTGTGCGATTCCACAGACGGCAGCCCACCAGGCTCCTCTGTCCCTGGGATTCTCCAGGCAAGAATACTGGAGTGGGTTGCCATTTCCTGCTCCAGTGCATGCAAGTGAAAAATGAGAGTGAAGTCGCTCAGTCATGTCCAACTCTTCGCAACCCCATGGACTGTAGCCTACCAGGCCCCTCCGTCCATGGGATTTTCCAGGCAAGAGTACTGAAGTGGGTTGCCATGTCCTTCTCCACCCCCTTGAGCTGAATTATTCTAAATTCTAACCTACTTGATTATAGAAGAATAAGAGAAGTGGATATAATAGAAATCTGATTATTTACGAACTTAATCCATTTCTGAATGAGCACTTAAATGCTGACTATAATAAAATAAAAACTGATTTTCCTCAGGAACCTGATATATGTCAATTAAAGGAATGACTGCAATGAAAATGATTATTACAGGGATTGAAAAATACAAGAAAAAGCCATATTACCCCACGCAGCCACTATTAACATTTTGGCTACAGCTGTTTGAAATAAATTTATGTCTTTCTGTGGGATAAATTAGAACGAGAATCTTGACCATCTACTTTTAGTGGATTTAGTGCTGATTTCGGAGAAGGCAATGGCACCCCACTCCAGTACTCTTGCCTGGAAAATCCCATGGATGGAGAAGCCTGGAAGGCTGCAGTCCATGGGGTCGATGAGGGTTGGACATGACTGAGCGACTTCACTTTCACTTTTCACTTTCATGCACTGGAGAAGGAAATGGCAACCCACTCCAGTGTTCTTGCCTGGAGAATCCTAGGGACGGGGGAGCCTGGTGGGCTGCTGTCTATGGGGTCACACAGAGTCGGACATGACTGAAGTGATGCAGCAGCAGCAGTACTGATTTAGTAATGGAACCCTAAAGAAAAGGACAGATATGTTTGGAGAATATGTGAGGAACTTTTGGACCATATATGATTTTGTAATGATTTATAATGAGTTCGTTGAAGCTCAGATAGGTCTTGTAACTTGAGAGAGTGGAATCCAGACTGACTTAAGTCATCCAGGGAATCCTGTACGCTTTGAGGAGCAGATGACCTCGGTAGTCATTGTCTCTCACCGGCAGAATCTTTCAAGATTGGGAATGTTGAAACAACTGGAATGTAGCTAGATAAATTAAGGTGACTTTCAAAATTAGATAAATGGAGATGAAAATTTTTTTGTATGCTTAAGTTCATTTTGAGTATGTGAAGGAAATATTTTGAATAGTGACTCTTAGATAATTTTTGCCTTTATCCCTACCTTTGGATAGAGAGCACCAAGTCTTAAGACTTTCTCCCCAACTCACTTTGTATTATTTTTCAGAGTCAGCCTTAGATCTTTGCATTTGAGATCAAGCACATTGTTCATTAGTTCTTGCAATTGATACATTGTTTTAGTTGGGAGATTTCATGACTTTTATGGCTAATTGAAACTTTCTTATCCTCCTGTGTTGCAGTTCGGCAAGAACAGGAATTAAGAAATGGAGGAGCGATAGATAAGAAACTAACTACCCTTGCAGATCTGTTCCGGCCACCCATTGATTTGATGCATAAAGGCAGTTTTGAAACAGTAAGTTGTTGGAGATTCTAAACCCAACCTGTGAATCCTTTTGCAGTTTTTAGTGGCATTTTTCTAAGAGCAAAAAAAAGTTTTCAACATATAGAGAAATTGGCGTCTTAATGAGATATCTAGAAAGTTACGTTGATTTATATTTCTACCACCAGTATATGATATTACCTAATAAAATCACCTTATTGTGTGGCATCATTTTAGAATCTGCCATTTTTATTTATTATTTTTTTTATCATTTAAAGTTTATATGTCTTTGACTACTACTGGGAATAGTCTCTGGGTGTTTTGGCCATTTGTGGATTGTTTATAGTTACCTTTTACTCATATTTTTTATGAGGATCCAAGTGTGTTTGAAAAGAGTATTTCTAATTGCAAAATATGTTCTTCAGTTCTTGGTTTTAATTTAGCTGAAACCAAAGGAAAACCTTCTGGAGCAGGTTTATTTGATTGTCTGCTAAATTATAAGCTCAATGAGGGCAGGGGAACCATGTTTCTTTTTATTTTGGTAATCCTTTCAATTCAGTCTTTAGCGTTTAATAGGAACATGATATTTGTTAAATGAATAAGTTTAGTTGGGATTTTAAATATTCTTCTGTTGGTGTTCAAACAGCTTGATTTTGTGTGTTGACTGGCATGTTAATTCTCTGTTGAATCAGTAGAGCATTTCTATAGCTGTGTATCACTTAAATTTCAGGTAAGTCTGTTAGGATAAAGTAGGGCAAACACTTAACTACAAAAATGACATTAGTAGCTACATATTTGGAAGTGAATTATGATTGTGTTTTTAAAAACATTTTGCCCTTTAACATAACACTTCAGATCAGATCAGATCAGTCGCTCAGTTGTGTCCCACTCTTTGCAACCCCATGAATCACAGCACGCCAGGCCTCCCTGTCCATCACCAACTCCCGGAGTTCATTCAGACTCACGTCCATCAAGTCAGTGATGCCATCCAGCCATCTCATCCTCTGTCGTCCCCTTCTCCTCCTGCCCCCAATCCCTCCCAGCATCAGGGTCTTTTCCAATGAGTCAACTCTTCGCATGACATGGCCAAAGTACTGGAGTTGCAGCTTTAGCATCAGTCCTTCCAAAGAAATCCCAGGACTGATCTCCTTTAGGATGGACTGGTTGGATCTCCTTGCAGTCCAAGGGACTCTCAAGAGTCTTCTCCAACACCACAGTTCAAAAGCATCAATTCTTCGGTGCTCAGCCTTCTTCACAGTCCAACTCTCACATCCATACATGACCACAGGAAAAACCATAGCCTTGACTAGACGAACCTTTGTTGGCAAAGTAATGTCTCTGCTCTTGAATATGCTATCTAGATTGGTCATAACTTTCCTTCCAAGGGGTAAGTGTCTTTTAATTTCATGGCTGCAGTCACCATCTGCAGTGATTTTGGAGCCCAGAAAAATAAAGTCTGACACTGTTTCCCCATCTATTTCCCATGAAGTGATGGGACTGGATGCCATGATCTTTGTTTTCTGAATGTTGAGCTTTAAGCCAACTTTTTCACTCTCCACTTTCACTTTCATCAAGAGGCTTTTTAGTTCCTCTTCACTTTCTGCCATAAGGGTCTAAATGAAATACTTAGGTTAAGAAATTTAATTATAAGCTGCTTCTTTCTGCATTCTTTAATTTTCTGAATTGTAAAACCTGACAGTGTTTGGCTGCATGTACAAAATCCAAATAATGGAGGTTTGACCAGATGTGTTTCTTTTTGTTGTGTAAATAAAGTTCAGGGAGTCTGATGTCAATTTATCAGCTCAAAAATGTCAGGTTAGATGTCTCCTCAGATTTCATCTTTCGCTCGTGATCTTTAACATGGCAACTGCCTATCCTTTCTAATAACCATTGACGGAGAATAACATAATATGTAAGAAAGAAAAAGGATCTGAGTTTGTTTTGATGTGCTTTCTATTTTCATTAGCTTCTGTGTTGCTCAGGGGCTTAGTGAAGTAACTCTGAACTTGACTTAATTTGGACACTTTGGCCTCATAAAAAGCAGTTAGTCTGCTGCTTGTTCATTAAGGGAAGATGTGAATCTTTCAATATTGTTATCTGGAATTGGTTTCAATTTGTTGTATCACCTTTTATTCTTTGTATTTTGTGACCTATGTTGTTTTCAACTGTATTTTTTCACTGATAATACTCAACTTTATCATTTACAACTCTTTAAATGATATAAATATTTCCAGAAAAAATAGGCATTTCATTATGATTAATGATATATGCATTAGTTTTATAAAAATTAGGGAAGCAATATGCAAAATTATTTGCTGAAACTTAAGAGAGATGAATGTTAAAAATTAAAGGAATAATGAGGTCGCAAAGATTCAGACACGACTGATCGACTTTCACTTTCTTTGGTTGCTCAGGCAGGACCCATAGGTTTGGATTAGATGTAGATCTGAGCTACAGTTTTACAAGTTTAGAAACTAGACTTTGTTGTTTCTTAGTGTAACTACAGGTAGACCATAATCAAGGGTTCTGGCTCATGCCTGTGAAGTTCATTCAGTATTTAACAAGGCCTCCTATTGTAAGGCCTTGTTCTAGGGGATGGCGATTATATTTATTGGAATAAAGATTTAACTCCATGTGAGAGACCAGGAAAGAAACAATAGCTTAAAGAAGATAGAGGTCCATGCTTTTAGGATGGTTCTGCCCTATGAAGTTATCAGGAATGCAGCTTTTCCTGTCCTGTTCTGCTGTTCCTTAGGCCTTGCTTGCCCTTGTCTGCATGATTCAAGGTGGCTAGCCACCATGTTTGCTTTTCAGTTAGCATGCAGGAGGGAAGTGACTGAGAAGGGTACACCTTTTCCATTTAAAGGAACAACTTAGAAGTCACACACATCACTTCTCACATTCCATCAATCAGAACTTAGCAATGTGGCTACACCTAGTTGCAAAGGATACTAGGAAATAAGTATCCAGATGCTTAGCTGAAAGTTGGAGATTCTGTTACTATGGTGAAGGGAAAAATGGGTATTTGTTATCTGTAAGCAGTTTCTGCCATAGGAAGGTAGTGGTAAACAAATTATACTAAGTCCTTTGACATCAAAAAATTTATAGAGGGAGAAACAGACTAAACAAAAACCAAAAACAATATCTATATAACATATTTAGTATATATACTTATGTTTTATGAATGTTTGACACACAGAAATTTCAGGTTACAGTAGTTGCTAGGAGAAAGTATAAAATAGAGTAAGGGAAAGAGAGAGAGGACTCTTGTTTGGGGACAAAGTGAGGGAATGTAAACCATAGAAGGATCTTAGGAAAGAGTAGAAAAACAGTTAAGTGTAAAGATACTAGTGTTGGAAAGAGTTCAGGCATATTTTTGGTACAGCCAAGGAAATTTGTGTAGCTGGAGCTGAGTGAACAAGGCACTTAGGGTAAGTTATCTGACCTCGGCAAGGAAATATTTCTTGTTTTCCTCTTTCCCTCTTAGCATGTAAGTTTCTTCTTTCCCCATTAGCATGAATACAGGGATTTTGTTTTATTTACTGTTCTGTGTCCATGGTGCATAGAAGGGTATCTGGCACACAACTGCCCTCCATAAATTATCTAGTGGTATAATCTAGAGTATATTGTACAGAAAGAATCAGAACAATTTCCATAAAATATTTCTTATTTTCATAACAAATGCATGTTTATTTGTAAAATTGCCATTCAGTTGGACTTTACTGATGTAAAGTAAGTAGAAGTAGAAATAAGTTTCTTCTACTCTTAGAAAAACCAAGAGTACTTTAATTTCCAAAGTACTTGCTATAAATGCAAATAAAAATATTTTAATTAAAATGTAAAGAACTGACTCAGTAACAAAATACATAAGATAAAGTTTTTCTAAATAAACTTTATACATAGCTTATGTTTTTATTCAAATTAGGCGAAAATTAGAGAAAAATTAAAAACCAACAAGGAGGGACTTCCCTGGTGGTCCAGTGGTTAAGACTGCACTGCCAGTGTAGGTGTGGGTTTGATCCCTGCTTGGAGAACTAAGATCCCATATGCTGTGAGGCACAGCCAAAAAAAAGCAACAAGGAAAAATAATAGTTTCCATTTCCATAAGAAAGTACAGTGCATATTTTAGTATATTTCCTTTTCAACTTTATGCATATATATTTGTTGAAATAGATTAATTTTTCCTCTGTATCCTCTTTACGTACTTTACCAACAGTGTAGGAGGGTTCCCTTTTTTATACACCCTCTCCGGCATTTGTTTTTTGTAGATTTATTTATTGATGGCCATTCTGACTGGTGTGAGGTGACACCTCATTGTAGTTTTGATTTTTGATTTGCATTAAAAGTAATTTCCTAACATCTTTCAGTTTCTTTTGCTTGTATAACTCTTCTCCCATTGTAAGCTTTGTGCAGGAAGGGATTTTTTGGTTTGGTAACTGCTATAACTCCAGCATCTATAGCTGTACCTGAAACATGGTAGATACTCAAATATGAATCTGAATGAATGAAAGCATGACTGTGAATAGATGAATTTTTAAAAACAATAGCAGATAGCTCTTATTGTTTTTGAACTCTGCATTTTTAAAATTTTTCATGGGTTTTTTGTTTTGTTTTGTTTTTTGGGGGTTTTTTGGTCAGTGTTGCAGTTAAGGCAGACGTAGTAAATTTACCTTATAGGGATGTGTACTATTTAGTCTGTCCCTCTAAAATGTATTTTCTTTTTTCTCAAATACTTTTCTTCAGTTAAAGCAGTATAATTACTCACTTATCACCCATTTTTTAAATCCACATGCTTGCTATAGGCAAGGGATTAAGTGGAATACTGTTACTTCCTAGAAGCAAGGAGTTACTAGATTTTGTATACTTAAAAATAAGCTTTTGACCAGTTAATTGTAGCTTTCTGGCTCATTATAAGGCTACTTCCTTTTAGAACTTGGATTTTCACCTTTGGAATCAGTAACAAATATTATAAAATTATTTTCTCTGGAAGATTTGTATAGAAAAGTAGAATAACATTTTTTTAAGATTGTGTAAACCTGCTTATTAAACAGAAGATAGTCTTACATTTTCCAATACCTCCGAAATGATATATGTTCTTCAGTTACTATTAATCTGAGTTTTAGCTGATTCTTAAGATTTTCCCATGTCACGCTTATTTGGGAAAAAATATATTGTTCCAGGACAAAATGATTTAAAAGCTGTGACTTCCATTTCATTGTTTCTATAAGAGGATTTGAGGTAGCTTTTGCTCATTTGCTTTTCTGCCATGCTTTTCCAGTTCAGTAATATTTCTTAGATCATTGTTGTGATAAGGCAATGTAAGGGGGGAAAAAAGTACACACTCATAATTGATACTTGTGCTGTAAATTGGGGAGTCTTTTGGAGATCATTCTGAAACATCGTTTCATCTGTAGTTTCGGTTTTTAAATACACGCCTAGGAAAAGAACCCTGAGAGAAAAAATCCTCAGCAGCTTCTAGTGATTTATAGAGTGAATCTATAAAATGCCATGTGCCTAATAATTGAGATGAATACGATATTTGGAAATGTGTGTAAAATGATGTTGAAAAAATAACAAACTAATACACACATACTGGTTACAGTTATTAAAAAGAAGAGGTATATTTTTGGATAGGGATTAGTAGAGAAAGCACAATAGAATTGTGCCCTTGTTTATGGAATCTTTTTCAGGTAAAGAGGTTTACATGTTTACCAGTGCAATAAAAATCCAGCCACTCTAATAAATAACAATGGATAAAAGGAAAACAATTCATTTAAATTTGAAAAATGCTTGCAAATGGACTCTCTAATTACACATATCTATATACATGTATATATAAGCAGTTTATACACAGAAAACTCTAGGTGTCATACTTGAGGGGAAAAACTTAGTATTTATATGGAAAGAAGATAACTTCTGAATTCTGAAACACACCTGTTACCAAGTAGGAACTGTTTCTAATAATTGTTATGTAACTTTATTCTTATAGGCCAAAGAGTGTGGCCAGATGCAAAACAAGTGGCTGATGATAAACATTCAAAATGTACAAGACTTTGCATG
Organism: Bos taurus; assembly: GCF_002263795.3. NCBI lineage: Eukaryota > Metazoa > Chordata > Mammalia > Artiodactyla > Bovidae > Bos > Bos taurus. Next base: position 70,943,920 of record NC_037328.1, on the reverse strand, counting down.
CCAGTGCCTCAACCGTGACGTATGGAGCAATGAAGCTGTGAAGAATATTATCCGGGAACATTTCATTTTCTGGCAGGTGGGAGAGTTAATCAGACATTTTATAGCATTTTACTTTGGTAGTATGTGGTTTCTAGAAGGAGGAAGTAGGTTATAAGCTGAAAAAAAATAGCTGAATTAAATTATTACATATGAAAACATAGAGCTACCCATAATGGCTAAGATAGTAAAGACAAAAGAAAATTAGAGCATCAGTGAAGAGAAGGAGGGAAAAACAGAACCAAGCCAAAAAAAAAAAAAAGAACCAAGCCATATAACCATATAGTACACATACTTGAGAAGAATTTTAACATCATTTTTTAAGCATCTTGAAAAGAGTGTATAGCTATACTGTTTAACAGAAATGTAATATGATTAAAATTTTATTGTAGCCACATTTTTAAAAGTCGAAAGAAACAGGTGATTGATTTTAATATATTTTAAAAATCAGTATCTGTAATATAAAACTAATGTTAAAATATTGATAGAGGCATTTGGGTTGTGGGGTTTGTTTTTTGGGGGGGGGGAGTGTTAAGCTTTCAGGATCTGGTATGTATTTTACATTTATAGTATAGCAGTTAGGATTAGTCACATTTCAAATGTTTCAGTAGCACATATTCTGGGGGCTACTATAATTGGTAGTGCAGATGTAGAAGATTTGAAGGAATTGAGAAACCTTTGTTTAATATGTTGATTTTAGCCTGAGTTTGGTAATCTTTAACTGTATGCCCTTAAATTTGTCACTTAGTCTTTCTGGCTCTGGTTTCTTTTTATATAAATTACCATGCTAACAGTAGGTGATCTTGCTCCAGTTTTTTATATTATGGAAAATTATAGGGAAAAACTCCCATAGTCCAGTGGTTAGGACTCTGAGACTTCCACTGGGGACACGGGTTCAATCTCTGGTCAGGGAACTAAGATCCTGCATGCTGTGCAATGCAGCAAAAAAAAAAAAAATTATAAAAAATAAAAACTTATGAATTAATTTTTCCCCACTCTAAAATACGCTGTTAATGTTAGTAATTTGCCAGGTCATTCTTTACAGACCCCTGAATTCTGTAAGTTTTTTTCTGAACAGTAACCTTTTATTCAACAACTATTGATTGAGCATCTGTTTGCCTAGCAGTATGCTGGGCACTTGAGTTGATAATCTTAACATATTGTGATTTATTAAAATGTATGTAGTTGAGAGTCAGAAGTGACATAGAGGGACAGGTGACTTGAAAAGGAAGAACTGGGTCAAGGAGGAAGGATGGATTGCTGTATTTATGTAAGAGTCAGAAGTGACTCTGAAGACAGGAAGTGAAGAGTTCACATTAGGTGACCTTCATTTTCTCTGTAGGCAGTGAGAGCCTAACATGCCAAAGGTGTTTTTGGAGAATTAATAGCTGTTGGTATATAACAAGGTACTTTTTTAAGAGGCTGATTTTTTTTTAAATATGTATCAATGACTTAACAGGTCTATCACGACAGTGAGGAAGGTCAGAGATACATACAGTTTTATAAGCTAGGGGATTTCCCCTATGTTTCCATCTTGGATCCACGGACAGGTAAGGTGTATTTCAGCTCACGGCCTTTAACTTATTGTGTATCTTTCAATTACCTAAATAATCTTCAATTTTATCTTGGATCCAGTTTCAAGATTGTCTGTAGTAATATATATGAAAGGTTCTTGTTCATGTGCCTCAGAATTACTTAAAAATCTACTGATGTGTGTATTTAGGGAGTTTGTTAGGAAACAACTTTGGGAGATGGTAGTATTTTAAATTTGCAGTTCTGTTCTTTCAAAGAATAACAGTTTATCTTACCATTTTTAAGGATCCCCTTAGGTCATTTATTTAAGATTATTCCGATACTCATTGTAATCCCACCAGAGAAGCAGAGGGTAGAGCTAGTTTCATTATTAACTGATTGAGTTTTGTATATGTATTGGTTTGTCTGAATCTCTTCTTCCTAAATAGCAATAAATGATACCAGCAGATAGCGTAGTTGTTCTATCATGAAGGCTGGGAATTTCTTAGGTTCATTATAATTAATGTATCTTCTAGGTTATGAAGACACTGTAACTTAAGTGGTGATGGGTGGGTGTATGTTCCCAGTAAATTTTAATTGTGGTATGCTGAAAGAAATACTTAGTGAGAATTCAGAAAGAACGTTGCTTTTATTATATTTCTATATCCTGGTTTTTAATCTTTAGGTCAGAAGCTTGTAGAGTGGCACCAGTTAGATGTATCTTCTTTCTTGGACCAAGTAACAGGATTTCTGGGTGAACATGGGCAATTGGATGGACTTTCTAGCAGTCCCCCCAAAAAATGTGCCCGTTCAGTAAGTATGACTGAGAAGTGGTGATGGGCAATTAAATATAATTGTATAAAAGTGCCTTGTGTAAAATGTTTGAGGTTAAGATGGTAAAGATAATAATGTAAGTGGCAGACAGTTAAAATACGTGGCTATAAAACATCTTACGTTTTGATAGTTTCCCACATAAGGGTTCTTTCTTCTCAGTGAAACTGCAAGATTCATATTTCCAGTCTCACTTGTTGCCAGGGTCAGGCATGGGACCTAAGGCCTGGATTTAGAACTGGACAATGTGAATGTTACCTGTGAGCCCAGTAACAGAGAAACCCACTTTTTGAGAGGCAGTACTGTTTGGACTTTTGGAATCCAGGTCTAAGCAGCAGCAGAAATGATATTTTTGCTAGAACATCTCTCATGGTGTAGTTGGGCATTATTTCTGATTACATAGCTTTAGGCCCTAGCTCTCAGGCTCACCTAAAGATTATTTCTATATTTAATTCTATAATATGCTATTACTAGGCCGACCTACTTGATAATTGATAGCAAAATTAGTTTTAAGTAAGAGACCTTCAAAGTTGTGGGAATCTCTCATTGATTATGGGAACTATTTGGGTTTGATGGCAGTGAGGATGGAATTAATTATAGAGGATCTGACTTTAGTAGTCTAGTACCATGCAGTAATGAAACAGTTCCTTAAATTACTACCGAAAATAAAGTGCACATTTAAGGAGAGGCTGTGAGTACTTGCCAAGGGTTTGAATACAATTCATTTTTCCTCCTCCATTACTCATGAATTTTACTTAAGTAGAATTCTTTTTTAAGACATTAAAAAATCCAGGAAGTTTCTATGATTTCCCTGAGAGGGTTTTCTCATCTTTTGCAATCATAGGCTGAAATTGTCAAAATCCGGAGCCTGAGCTTTCAAGTTGCTGAATTACAACATAAATTTGGTTTAATATTTCACCAGATGTCTTATAAAAGTTAAGGAACTTGGTAGGGAAAAGAGTGGGGCCATAAAATTGGATAATTACATAGGGCTTATTTGGGTGAGTAGTACCTCAGACCCCACTTAGGAACTAAATAATTCTCTGACTTAACAAATTCTGATCAACTCTGTACAAGAGAAACTGCAACATAAAATAGCTTAAACAAGGAAGACATCTTTTCTCAATAAGTTCAGAGGGAAGCAATCTAGGACTTGACTGCTGTGGATGTCATCAAGGAACCAGGCTCCTTCTCTTTTTTTCCCCCCACTTCCATCCTTAGTCTTGGCTTTTGTCCTCATGGTTATGGTATAGATGCTGTGCTCCCAATATCACAGTCTAATGGAGAAGGAGAAAAGAGGTGATATCTTTATTACAAAGATAAAGAGCCACAGATGAAGATTTCTGCTTATTTTAGCTGGACACAGTTGCTTGTACAAACAGAATTGAGGTACCTTTTAATAAGGAAGCAAAGATCCTAATTGTGCCTATAAAAGGAAGCATGCCCCACTAAAAAATTCTATTTACCAGTTTATCTTACAGCTAAAAAAAATTGTGGAATGGAACTAAAGCATCACTTACAGAGAAAGTAAATAACTAAATGCCTGTATTAAAAAAGAAAGCCTCAAATTAATGACTTAATTTTCCATCTTAAATGAAATGAAAAAGGACCCACACAGAAAAAAATTAAATCAAACCCAAACTACGCAGAAAGAAAAGGGGAAAGAACAAAGATCAACCAGTAACTTAGAAAACAAAAGAAAAAAGTAAATGAAACCAGAAGCTTGTTTTTTAGAAAGTCAATAAAATTGGTAAGCCTCTAGTCAGATGGTGAGGGGAAAAAAGCCACAAATTACCAATTACAGGATTGGGAGAGGAGCCATCATATAGATATTACAGTTATTGAAGAAATAATAAGTAATACAGTGAATAACTTTATGTCAAATACTTGACCCTTTAGGTAAAAAGGACAAATTCCTAGAAAGACATAACCTACTAAAGCTCATTAAAGGAAAAACAGATACCCGAATAGTCCTATTAATATATCTGTTAATTAAATTGAATTTGTAGTTTAAAACTTCCCACAAAGAAAACTGTGCCCAGGTGGCTTCCCTGGTAAATGTCTTTAATTTTTAAGGAAGAAATAATGCTAATTCTACACAAACTCTTCCAAGAAACCAAAGGGGAAGAAATACTGCCTAGTTCATTGTGAGGCCAGCATTAACTTGCTATCAAAACCAAAACCAAAAACTGAGCTTTGTTTTACAAGGAAAACAAAAGACAAAGAAATTAAACCAATAACCCTCATTAACAGAGATAAAAAATTCTTGACAAAATTTTCATAAATCAGACTCAACAGTTTATAAAAAAGCAGTGTATCCTGACCAAATGGGTTTTAGCTCAGGAATTCAAGGTTGGTTTAATGTTAGACAACCAACCAATGGAATTCACTAAAAAAGAAAACCATATTATCTGCCTCAAGTACAAAGTTAAATAGAAGTCAGATCTAGTAAGTAAGGAATCAGAGGAGAATGAATGTTGGATAGGAAGCCAGCAGTATCTACTATGGTGGGAGTCTTTAAAATCAAGCTGCATGCTGTGTAATATCATTATTATAAAGCTACAGTTCACTTAAGCCATTGATGGTCACATGGGTACATCTACTTGCCTTTTTTATTTATTTACATGTATATTTGGTGCTCAATTAGCCTTAAGTTACCTTAAAATTTGGCTCTGTCCATGGGATTTTCCAGGCAAGAATACAGGAGTGGGTTGCCATTTCCTTCTCCAGGGGATCTTCCCGACCCAGGGATCGAACCCAGGTCTCCTGCATTGCAGGCAGATGCTTTACCCTCTAAGCCACCAGGGAAGTCCAATTTATATATATATATTTTTGGTGCTAAATTAGTCTTAAGTTGCCTTAAAATTTAAAAAAAAAAAAAAAATTTTTTTTATGTTATTGGCAGATAGGGTAAGCCAAATTGAAGCTCCTTTAGTTTTTTGTTAACAACCTGAACTTTTTATTGTGGAAAATTTTAGAATAGAAGGAGTTTATTGAGCCTCTATGTGTCCATTAACTAATTTCAGTCATTAACAACTTGTGGTGAGTCTTGTTTCAGCTATACCCTGTCCTTTGAAGCAAATTATTTTGAAGCAAATCTCAGAATTCATTGTTTTATTTATTTATTCTTTGGCATGTATCTTTAAAAGATAAGAGATTTTTTATTTTTAGAAATAATCACAGTATCCCTAAAACACCTGCAAAAAATTAGCTGTAGTTCCTTTATATCATAAAATATCCAGTGTTCAGCTTTTGACTATCATAAAAAGTCTTTTTGTATAGTTTGGATTCACTCTAGTAATGCCTATTTTGTGACTCAACAAGTTTAGTGAAATCTGTGACAGTAGGACTTTTCCATGGGGAGAACTATTGGAAGTTGCTTTTCGTGGTCACAATGAGAACCTTCATTGAAATTAAGTTTGAAAAAATGTACTTATTTTTTCATATTTTTTATACAGTGTTTTGTTTTGTTTTGAATGTTAAAGATCTGTTAGATTTTTTTGTAAAATGATCATTACTCAGTTATTTATTTACTGATAGCCTTCTGTGTGCCAAAGCTGTGCTGGTTAGTGAGCAAGATAGACATCTTTCTTTGTGCTTAGTCATGTTAAAGACTAATGTTTTGACTTTTATATTTAAAACCTTAATTCATGTCTTGTTCTGGGCAAGGAATAAATTGTTTTTGATTTCCCCCACCCCGCATCCTGCCAAGTCCTGTGCTTGTAATCATAGTGCCAGATAGTGTGACAGTTTTTATTTTTGTGTTTAAAATGCCATTCCAACTTGACTGTTTAAGACAAAGTTGTTGCCCTCAAATAGCTTAAAATTTAGAAGAAGAGATACATCCAGCAGACAATAATAATGGCAAGCTGACTGTTTGATTTCCCATGCCCTATTTGACTTGATTATTTTTTTGGTTTAACTGTTTTCTTTTTCTTTCTACCCATGTTGTATGACTGCATCTTGCAGGAGAGCCTTATAGATGCAAGTGAAGACAGTCAGCTAGAAGCTGCCATCAGAGCCTCCTTACAAGAGACACATTTTGATTCCACACAGACAAAACAGGATAGTCGCTCAGATGAAGAATCTGAATCTGAACTTTTTTCTGGCAGTGAGGAGTTCATATCTGTTTGTGGCTCTGATGAAGAGGAGGAGATAGAGAATCTTGCCAAGTCTAGAAAGTCTCCCCACAAAGATTTGGGGCATAGAAAAGAGGAGAACAGAAGATCAATGACTGAGCCCCCTGCCAGAACTGAGCCTGGAACAGCCACAAACCACCAAGGATTGCCAGTCATGGATTCAGAAATATTGGAGATGTCACCTGAAAAATCAGATGGAATAGTGGAGGGCATTGATGTAAATGGTGGGTCACATTTTAAACTTCCTTTACTTAAAATTTTAATATTACTGAAGAGAATTACTTGTTTAAATTAGTGTTCTGTCATATAGCTATATATATTTTTTTAACCTTTTCTTTAGGACCAAAAGCACAGCTGATGTTGCGGTATCCAGATGGAAAAAGGGAACAAATCACTCTTCCAGAGCAAGCTAAACTACTAGTAAGTATATTTAGTTTGCTTGAAGCAGAAAAACTAATTGGTGTAATTAGCTTGATGATTCTTTGATATGGGTGTTAGTTAGGTATGACCTCTAACTGGAAACTTCACTGTGGTGAATCTTTAATTCTCACTGCTTTATTTCCTTCCCACCTTATCTTGGGCAACTTGCATAGTCTGTTCTAGTCAAGGCTTCTCTGTTCCATAGCTGCTTGCAGTAGAAACCCAACTGAAATTATTGCCTGGAAAAGGAGTGAGGTTTAGTTAAAGACTATAGTGGGGCCTCCTGGATTTCCTAGTAGCTGGAATTGCAAAGTAGTTAAGAAACATGACTGTTTTCTATGTGTTTCTCTTGTGGGGCCTGTTGAGTGTCCCCCTTGTGATTCTCTGCTTCATACCATTCTTCTCTCTGTATTCTGATGACTGTTTGGAAAACAGCTTGTACGTAATCCGTAATAGAGAGCTTTGAGAGCTTTTCCTCTAGAGTCCATAGCTGATAAGCCTTTCTTTTGTGTTTTTCAACTCCTGGAAAAGAGAATGAATCTGACTTGTTTAGATTAGCCTATGAATGAATCCTCCTTGGGTCAAGTGTTTATACCTGGCCATTGCTGTGGCTGAAAATAATTAGACTCTTAAAGACTATGACGAATGCAGGCAGGCTCTAGCCTCTGGTGTTAATACCTAGAAAGTCTCCTAGTCTAGTAAGTGGAAAGGAATGGGAGATGAAACAATGAATAGAAGTATAAACCACTTTTTTGAGAAGATTGGTTTTGAATCTAGAGTGAGGAGTGAGCAGCAATCCGAGGGGAAAAGATGATTGAAGGAGAGACTAAGCATGTTTAAGTCTGATAGGAAGCATCTGTAGAAAAGATGTTGAAGATACATGTAAAAAAGTGGTTTGTGGTGGTGGCATGGCTTCTGAGAAGGCAAGAAAGGATTCAGTGCACAACTGACAAGATAGGATGAAAATTGTATCTTCCCTGATAAACAGAAGGAAGGAAAACTAAAGAAGTGTTTAAAAATGAGGATAATAATTTTATAAACAGAAATTAGGTTTGTTTATTGGTGAGACAGTAATAACCCTGAACATTTCAATGTCATTTGCTGGCTATTAATTATTGAGTACAGGTTTATCATCTCCCCATGCAAAGTGTTATATCACCATTTCTACAAGAGTAAGCTTCAGTTTTTATAACTTAAACTTACATCTTATCTGATATAAAAATGAATATTATATTTTTAAATTACTCATTATGTTCTGTCTTTTGTTCCCATTTAACAACTTTGTCTTTTCTCTTGTTTTTCATAGGCTTTGGTGAAGCATGTCCAGTCTAAAGGATATCCAAATGAACGTTTTGAACTTCTCACCAATTTCCCTCGGAGGAAACTCTCTCATCTGGACTATGATATTACATTACAGGAGGCAGGCCTTTGTCCTCAAGAGACTGTCTTTGTACAGGAAAGAAATTAACATCATGGCCTGACCTCTCTCAGCTTACCCCTTTTTTTCCCTTTTTCTGTGAGATACCATGTCACTGAGTATGCATTTTGGCTCATAGGACCATAGAGCCAAAGTTGGGCAAGCAAGTCACCTGCCTTCTCTGCTGTTTCTTGTTCTCTCCTGTAATCAGCCTCACCTCCCCTCCTTTTTTTTCCTCCTTTCCCATTTACTTCTTTTTCCTACTTTTCTCTCTCTTTCTTACCTAATCTGGTGACCAAATGGAAGTGTTAGGATAAGACCTCCTAGTACTGGCAGCAGGAAATGTGTGTTCCAATAAGTGGTCTCTTACACAGCAGTTTTAGGGGATCAAATGAAATGTTACTCCTCAGACGCCTTTGGTAAAGGAATGGCCAGATTCAGAAGAAGAACAGCCTCTCTGTTTTGTAAGCCCTTTTTTAGTAGGGAGAAGAAATTCTCTAACACATGTTTTGTTTTGTTGTTCATGTAGGAAATACCACGTAACAAAGTGCCCAGGCTTTTGTTTACATGGAAAAAGCATCCTTTATAATTACTGCTCATTATAATTAATATTTTTCTCAAAGAACTGCCATCTAGAACTATTTCCATGATATGTGTTACTGACAGAAAGAGTGTTAAATTAGGGTGAGTAGCATGGAGTGGCTTTCAATATCCTAGCCTGAGACAGCTTTCTTCGTTATTACTCTATAAACTATCTTGATCCTGCTAATCTTGGAATGGACATTTTGTGAGCACGTTGTGGTGACTAGAATAGGAAGGTACTTGCCAGTACAGCATATTAGTTCCTTTGGCCCTTCCATTGTTTGGGTCCACAAGTGATCTATAGGAAGGCAGCTGTTCAGTAATCATGAGTACAATGGCTTGTAGTTGTAACCACTATGGTTATTGATTGTCCTATGTGCTTTAAGGCATACTTAATGTATGCCCTGGGGGAAAAAGAAGAAGATGAAGCTGAGAGTTGCTAACCATGTTCCTTTGGTTAGAAATAATGATTTATCTTTTACCCTTGGTTGGAACTGTCTCTGAAAGGCTCTGGTGATTAAATGAGCTTAATTCCTCGTGCAGTTTTTTACAAAAGGTATCAGAACTGAAAACTTAGCTCTAAGGGGAGGACCTTTAAAATCAGTTCATAAGACAACATTTAGTAACGGAAGTGGGGAAGATTACCTATAATTTTCGGGTGTGAGTTTTTTCTGCCAACAAAAGCCACATTCAAATTGTAGTTGGTGAGTGCTTTTTTCAGTATTATTTAGAAGAGGTCATCTTGAATCTATATAATGCAATTAGACTTACCAACTTCACATTATGCTCAATTCTTATTTTGAGCTTTAGAGTCCTCTGAACAGGTAGTAGTAATTCTGGTGGCAAAATCAGAACTTTAACTTGTTATAAAATCATAATACAGAGTGAACCTATTTTGTTGATTGGGATTTAGATTGATTGATTCTTCTACTTGAGGAACATAAATTGCTATTACTCAGAGACCTTTAGGTTCCCATCTACTTTAAGATCACTCTCTTGGCAACTGGGGGATTTTTTTAAAAAAAGATGCTTGTGTGTTGCTAGTACACAATTAGAGAATACGGTTTCTAATGGTTGGACTTTGAGGGACCCTCCCTAAAGAATGAGTTATGTATGTCCTCAAGGAAATCATGGAAAATTCTGTTTATTCTTCAGTGAGTCCTTTTGAATTAATGTTCTTACATTTTTTTCTAAGTCTGTGTAAGTGCTTATGTATAAGTATATAATTGTATAAATATTTATAAATATATTTATATAATTACAATTTCATTTATACCTTGAGTCAAAGTTCTCTCTTTAGATTGGTGACTGAGTAATACCACTTTGGTGTATTTTCATAGGCTCTCGAGGCTAACTAGCAGCTTCTGATTTATTGAGGAAGCATGGTTTTCATGTTAATTCCTCAATTGTTTCTCTGAACTTGGATAATATACTTGCTATCTGAAGAACAGAGCTATATACAAAGGTGCATTAGAGGGTAAAAAAAACTATTGGTCATAGACAAGGTCAAAAATCTAAAAATTCAGGGAGGCACAGGGTAAGAGGTGAGGTTATGCTCAGCTTTGGTGCTGTGATGGCACCTATCTCCACTCTCAGCAGAGTCACAGCTAAAGTCCAAATCTGTTAAAAATATGAAGTCAAGAATTTTCCCCATAGGATTCTGTTTCATTCTTTTACCTACTAGTTTCTCTTTGTAAAACATATCTAGAAAACTTAAAAGACAACATGTTCATTAATGATAAGATGTAGTTCTTTCTGATAAGCTCAGCTCTGGCATATCCATGTATAAGAAACCAAAGTAACTTTCTCAACTTTGATTACTATGAGATGACCACATCAAGTGATATAAGTAAGCATATCAAAGAGATGGAGCATGAGATATTGATCCAACTTAAATAAAACAGGGGTTTTTAGAGTACAAGATGTAGAGGATTTTATTTTGAGGCAGGAGTGTAATTATCCTGGGTTTGGTATATAGGCCCACAAGGAAAGCATTATGAATTGTACACAGGAAGAGTACGGATTGTGCTTTGTTCAAGAACTTAATACACTTTATTAGTAAGTCTTATTTCCTCTGCAAATTCCTTACCTCTTTGGAGGAGAGGTTTTATTGAATAGATAAAATGAAGTTAGTGAGATTAGATAAAAATAGTCACTCCTCATAGGTATTGGAAACAGCTTGAAAGAGACCTTAAAAGGTAGGAAGGAAAAGAACAGGATAGACTTTGATGAGAATAAATGACAGAAGACAAATACAGGGAGATGAAATGAAAATTAGTAGGGAGGAAAGTAACAGGAAATCATTTGAATTTGATTTATGAAGGGACCAGAGAAGAGAATAGCCAAATGGGGGAAGAACAGGAAAGTAATTTTGAGTAACTAACAAGTACTAAGTACTTCATGTGCATTTTCTTCTTATCTCCCTAAGGACTCCACAAAATGCATATTTTCCCCATTTTATAGATAAGGAAGAAAATTGAAGTTCAGAGAACTTGTTCAGGATGTCACAGCTAGTAAGTGGCAAAATCAGAGTTGGCATTCATGCTTTTTTTCACTCCCGTGCTGTGGTCTCCTACAACAGGAATCAATTTGTTCAAAAGGTTATCTTCTCATTGTTTGGCTCCGTAAGTTATTTCGTTTTGTTTCCTTAAAGCTCGTGAGATTTGTACTATGCCTAGATAGTCTTATTTACACCATTATTTTCAGTGGCTGATTACTAATTGTTTTTTAAAAATGATGCACTGATGAAAATGTGAAAGGAAAATAACTGTGGCACTATTTGCCAAGAAAAAAATGGATAAAAAAGAATTTTATCAACTTTTTTTTTTTTTTACCATTTTTCAGAAAAGATACAATTATCTTTTCTATATCCCGTCTATATTAGATTGTTGTACATTCTGTGTGTGTATTTTCAAATCATCTATAAAATTCTACTTCCTTTACTCTGTAAGTTAACAGTTATTTGGGTCCTTAATCAAAGTTGGAAAAATCTTAAATCTAAGATCTGCTTCCTGCCTGTTTTATCCAGTTGGAGAGACACACTACACATGAGATAATAGAACATGTAAACGCTTACTTTCCTGAGTCTGAACCATAATTACAATAGAAGTTTAGAAAAGGTAAAAAATAGTGTAAGTCTTATTTAGGGAAATAAAACTGAAAAGTGGCAAACACTTGCTCACATTTTCTTTTGATTCCCCTGTATTCTTTAGTACCAGCTTTTGAAACTGCTAGATTTAGGGTGTGACACATAACAATAAGGCATAACTAGGAAAGAAGTATTGATCCCAGGATTAAAGATTTAAGCTAGCAGGGATCTCATTTGGACATTTAGGAAAATACCAGAGGGAGCCACTTGCTACTGGAAAGGGAAGATTTAATTCTCTTTCTGGGTACACATTAAATGTATTATATATTATATGCAGAAGGGGTACTATATGTAGGTATAAAGTATACTTGGGTTACGTCTCTGCCTCTAATTAACAGAGAATTGGACTAGATCAATAGTTCTTAGTCTGTTCAAGTAAAAGGGCTTGTAACGTTAAAATCCAGCAGTGGTGGGGAGTTATAGGGTTAAGTATTAAAATCCTTAATTCCTTAGGTGGAGAAAATGTAAGTGTGCATGTGGAATTGCAGACCCTTTCCAGAGACTCTGGGAACCCACAGATTGTAGACCACTGAAGTATATTATCTCTGAATCCTCTCCACTCCAAAATTTAATGCTCTGAGTCTCCTCCTTTTATTTTATATATTAATCCCTAGAGTAATTAAAAGCATTCTTGTTAATCAGTTCTTGCTTTTTTCCCTGTGTTCAGGTTTCATTTGTCCAGTAACTTGATCTACCCATACTGTAATGATTGAAATCTCCAGAAGGAGAGTATAATAGTTTCAGGTTTACTAATGATCTTTTAAACACAATTCGTTACTTTTAATTTAAACTTGCTGTCTTCCTAATCAGTGTTGAGTGTGACTAAAATGTAATAAGAACCAATTATTTCACTGACAGCCAGAGTTAAATTTAATTCTATATGTGTGCTTAAACAAAGCAGTTTACTGACTAAGCAGTTGTTCGGAAATTGATTTGTGTAAATTGTAGAATTCACTTGGTTTTGACAGAAACAAGTTTTTCAGGATCGAATTAGGTTGACTTTTAAAAATATTTCTTATCCCATAGAGTGTATCTCCATGGTGTCATTTTCTGTCTTTCTGGGTCTCTTTCATTTAGAGCCAGAGAGAGAGAGTAAATAGTACTCAGAAGTATTACTCAATAGTAAATCACGGAATGGAGGTTGATGAGTAAGTAAAGTCTTGTGTAAAACTAAATGCTAGTAAGTAGAACCCACCCTTCTGGTGAACAGCAATTTTCCAATAAACATAAGCCTTGATGAAAAAGCCACTTAAGGACAGCTGTGTACTATGAATATTTAACTTCATTTATTTGCCTTGCTTAGCATTTTACTTACTGTCTTGCCATGAAACTTAGTATTGCACTGTATACATTTTAGAATAGTGGTAAAAATGTTCTGTAGTACTGAAAATAACCAACATAGAACACCAAGCCAGTGTGGTGATTTCTCCTGATATGTCAAAATTCTATATTTCAGTGATGGCTGTTTTGGTCTTTGATTCACCTATGTGTCAGTCCTGCTAGAGAGACAGATTAGTATCTTAGCTTTTTTTAAAATAGAGATTATGATGACCTTGGTAGTTTTCCCATGAAGTGATTGTGTGATTAAATTATTGAATGTAATGAGACCCTTAATTAGAAAATCTTTTAATACAACTTTCTCTTTTACGTTTCCATTCTCTTCTTGATTTTTGACATCTATTCTCAGAAAATGTCATGATTTTTAATGAAATTGGATATGTTTAAGAAATTCCATTTCTGACTTTTAATAACTTTTCATTTTTTATAAATTAATATACCAGGAAAGAATTTGAGGCAAACATCATTTTTTATAACTCTCTACCTAGGAATCCTTATTCCAAATATAGAATAGCTAGTCCATGACACCCTTCCCCCTTCTTTAGCTTATGGAATGCTGTTGTATTGCTTAGAATCTCAGTCTTTCTCATAAACATAATAGTTTTGGTACAGGCTTTTCTTTGACATATGATCTCAAAGTAGAGTTGAGCAATCTAATATGAACTATCTTAATAAAACATAATTTAGTATTTCTGTAAAGCATTTTCAAAAGATAACCAGACTTGTAGGATTAGAGATATAAATACTGATGGTAGTATTTTGCCTAAGAACAATCACATATTAATCTATAAATATGGACATTTGCCTTGTTGTACTTAATTCTGTTGCACCAAACAACAAGTTTTTGTTGTTTGCTTAATAGTGTTTCCTCTACAGAGATCAAAATGCCCTAAGATTTTATATCCCTTATAAAGTCACTTGGGTTTATAGATTGGAAGAATAAGCTCTACTTAATGTAAGAAAAATTTTATCTCCATTGAAGGAAATTATTTATCTAACTGGGCCACCATGAATCACTCATTTATTAGACATGGTAAATAAAATGGGAAACATTTCAAATCATTAGATAAATTCTGACTTGGAATTGAATTCTCACCTCCTTAAAGTCTTTTCTATTTGTTTTTTTTTTTTCAAAGACTCAATATGGGCATCTTAACTGATAAGGGAGAGAAATTCTTGGTCTGGAACCATTCCCTGCCATTCTGCCTTTTTTTTTTTTTTCCTCTGTCAAGGTCGCTGACTCTAGTACGTGTCACCAGGACATATTCAAGTTAATGACATTGGAATGTTGATGCTTAGTTGGATATCTTTCTGTTTTCAACAAAATGGTTTTATAGTATGCTTTTCTCAAGCTTCTGTGTTCTTAATAATGAAAAATATCAATAAATGGTGTGATTCAAAATATAAATAGGTTTTTGACACTAATCATATGCTCTTAACAGTAGCTTTTTGATAATTTAACTGCCCTGTAAGTTAAACCTCACATGGAGTGACCACTGCCACCAGAAAATCCCCTCTTACCTGCTAATTAGAATGAAAGTAGTATGTGACCTCCACATTACAGCTAATTAGTAGTAAGCTTGTAGTGGCTGTTTATCTTACCTATTTGGGGACTTGGGCCTTGTTCCTTTCCTAGGTTTGTCCCTTAGATTTGGAAAGACTGTTTAAAATTTGCTGGGAGACAGTAAAGCTGTGAGATAATCCTCTAGTCTTAGTTGTAGAGAAATGAGTACAGGTTGATGCTTATATGATACTTGGATTTTGAGGGGCTTCCAGCCAAGCTTTGGCATGAATCTTAGAAATAATTTTATTCACTCCTTTAAGAATCTTTTTTTTTAGAACGGTTTTCCTTTTGATTGTTAACAACTTCTAAGCATCTGGTGTCTTTTATTATTATTATTTTAACCCTTTAAGAAAGAAAGTAGGTATTGATTGTTCCATGGAAACTCTCAGGAGTGTTTGTAGGCTTCTCTGCATGCTTTGTATGAGTTCAGTTTTAACTGCATTTTGAGTCATCTGGAGTGTCCAATTCTGGTGTCTTCACTATTGTGTTTTTTCAGCATTTTTCATGTCATTTTCCAAACCTCACTTCCCATCTTATTTGGAGAAGTTAATCAAGGAATGGAATTTGGGGATAGGGACGGGGGTGGGTTGGGGACTTGAGTGAAGTCAACTTAGGGTATTTGCTTTAGTGTTCTCAAGCAGTTTCTAATGGTATTTAGAAATTCCCTGGGATGTTTGTATACTCAACTTATTCTGGATAAAGTGGTGGTCTCAGTGAGATTTGCATTCTTAATGCAGGACAAGCTCTAAATTTAATCTGTAGTGTAACTTGGTTATTGAATCCAAGAAGGTAATGGACAGAGACAGTGCTCCTATTGTAGTGTTTCTGGCAAGTGCTCCCTAAAATGCACATAACATATAGTTCTCAGTTTTCAGGGCTTTAATCCCATGGTGCTAGGAGAGATCATTTGTTTCTGCAGTTCTTCTCAAGAGTGGGAAGAAGGCTTTGGGACCAGTGAGAAAGGGGCGACAGGATCATCCACTAAATTTTTTTGTTTAAGACACTTGAAAGACCCTCCTGTATATCTAGTAAGAGACAATAAAGGTGCTAGGGAACGCCTTAAATTTGAAGACATAAGGAGACCATAGGAAATATAAACTTGTAGGAGGAGAAAAACATGCTGTTAGATAAAGCAGAGCTGTAACTGCTGGCTAAGACTCAATGGAACTTCCACTTGCTCTAAAACCAGGGAAATCTTAGATAACTGGGTGTGATATATCTATAGATACACATAGTCTATAGGTAAATAATTTCTAAAATGAGGATCTTTCTCTTGGTGATCCTCTGGTTTTGGCTGTACCAAATTGTGAATATTCTTGCTGTGTTGTACCCAGTTACTTTATATTGATACTGCAACTTGAATTGGGGAGGGGGCGGTGGGACATTTGGGGTGGGGGAGGGAGGGGAGTCTTTCGAAGACATCAGCTCACTGTGCTGAGAGAGGGACCAAACTCAAGGAAACCTCTGATCTATAAATTCAACTGCTGCATTTTTTTATAAATACATGTAAATGTCCTGTTGTAATATTTGATCTTGGAAATAAAATCAAAAACTTTTCAGTATTAGTTTTTTTGCATTACTGCTTTTGTGAGGTAAGACTGGGTACTGTTGATACTTTTGTTAATATAATTCAGTTTTGCTTGCCCTCATGTTCTCATGTTGAGGACACTGGTGTTTACTGACAAAGGTTAGTTCATCATTCTATTATCAAGGGTAACGTTTGTTAGCTTCTTCTCTACTCTTAGTTATATGTTGAACATTCGTGATGAAAGCTCTATGAATGTTGGCTGAACTGTTCATGAAATTGTTGGGTTAGATAGCCTTGTAAGGAAAGTAAGATTGTATATTTGACGTATTGGTAGTCCAATGAATATGTCACATAGAGTCTAGTCTTTCAGACCAGCAGTGACTAATGACTAAGGACTCAGCTTAGGTGAAGGAAAAAAGTAATTACTAAATTAATGGGAGAAAAGCCAAGAGTTACAGAGATTGTGATGACCAAAACAGACAGTCCCTGCCTTCAGAGAACCTCCTTTTCAGTTAGGAATACAGATGGTAAACAAATGAAAAAAATAACAGATTTTATTCAAACTCTATGAACAGAACTGGGAAAGGAGCCAGTAGAGAATTCTGCTTTAAATAATATGTTGGGGAGTTAACTTTTCGGCTGACACAGGAAGGATGAAAAGGTGGCCCATGCTAAATAAAAGTAGGAAAATTTCCAAGGAGAACAAGTATAAGGGCTTTGGAGCAGCAAAGTTCTTGATGTATCTGAGGTATTGAGGGAAGGCCAATGTGTCTGGCATGTAGTAAGCAAAAGGAGTGGCATAAAATATGTAAAAGCCAGATCATATAACACATTAGGCCTGGTAAAGAGTACATATACTGTTAATAGTTTAATGAGAAGCTGTGAATGTGGAGACAAACTGGAAAAGAGACTGTTGCAGTGATCAGGGTACAAAGTGGAAATTGCCTGGACTAGAGTAATAGCAATGGAACTGCAGTGTGGTGTATGATGCATTTTAAAGTAAAAATGTAAAGACAGCTGTTGGATTAGATGTGGGGCAGTGAGGAAAGGGAAATCAAGGATGGCAAGTTTGAGGCAGTAGGTAGGTAGTGATGTCATTCCTGAGACAGACAGACTGGTGGATCAAGCAGATGTAGTGGAAAAATCATTTTGGATGTGTTCACTGCGGCACTTCCAAGTGCAGGTGTAGTACAGCATGTTGAACACATGATTCTGATGCTTGGAGGAGAGGTGAACTGAACCTAAGAGATTTTAGAAATCATCAGTGTTACAGATGGAATTTAGAGCCATGAGAAAGAATGAGGTCACTAGGGAGAAAGAGAAGATGGTCCAGAACTGAGGCCTGGAGATTACCAACATGAAGAGGCCCAGTCTAGGAGGTGTGACCTGTGAAGGAGGAGAAACACCAGAGTGAGCTGTCAAGAGAGCCAAGAGTGAGAATGTTCAAGAAGCATCTAGTCGCCAACTATGTCTAATTCTGTCTAGGGTCAGTGTTCAATAGACAAGAAGTCATTGAATACTAAGAATAGTTTCAGTGTGATGTTGGAGATGGAAGCTTAATTTGAGTGTTTGTTATATTTTTATACTAATGAAGAAAAAGGAAAAAATCCCAAACTTCCTCTTCAGTGAACTGGTATAAATGGCAACTCTTTCAACATTTTTTATCTTCCTTTTTTTTTTTTTCTCTCCAATTAAGGAAAATGTGCTTCCTTATTTAGTCAGCTGTCAGTTGAGGCTAAAACCCACACAAGGAAGCTGATGAGTCTGTCACTCTTGTTTGGGAAAGACTGGCCTGATTGTAATCATCTTTTCCTTTTCCCTTCTACCAGTGAATTCCATCTTCTCAACTTCCATTATTCCTTGCTCAAATCCCACCTCCAGTCGAGGATGGAACATCTATTCTGTTTTTGAAAGCCTTTCAGCCTTGGGAAGCCTTTTATGGCATTAGGCAAATAGTTTTCCCACCCAGGCCCCATTAATTTGTGCCCTCCCTGGATTCCCGTTTGCTTCCCCGTAGAAGTATCACCAACCAAGTGATTATCAGTAGCTGTGCCTCTAATAGAGCCAACTTCTAATATCATTAACATATCTGCAAAAAGATAATGTTTAGTTCTGTCACAGCAGTGACCAGGCCTCTGTGACCATAGAGGTCTTACCAAAAGGGAATGAAGAATTTGACCTAAGCTGGCCTTAGTATAATTGTTTATAGCAAGTATATAGTTTCTAAAAGAAGGGTCTTGTTCATAAGATTAATCATTGAATTATTTGTCACAAAGACTTAAACTGCCTTCACCAACCCAAATTGTGTTTAGCTCTTTAAGGTGTTAAAGTCAAATTTCAGCATTTTCCTTTGCTGGGGAATACCTAAAATGGGAATAGCTATGTCACAGTGTAGGTGAATATTTCATTTGGTAAATGATATTGCCAAACAGTTAACCGAAGTGGTCATACTAATTTACACTCCCACTGGCAATGTTGCATTCCAATTGCTTCACATTCTTACCAATGTTTTTAATTCAAGCCATTCCAGTAGGTGTTTGGTAGTATCCATTGTGGTTTTAATTTGCCTTTTCTTAATGAGTTAGAGCTTTTCATATACTAATTGGCCATTTGGTGATCCTTTTTGAGAAGTGTGTGCTCAAGTCATTTGCCCAGTTTTTACTGGTTTTTGTCTTCACTGGTTTGTAGGAGTTCTTTATAATTCCAGGCATGAGGCGTTTGTCATATATATTATGAATGTTTTTTCCTATCTGTAGTTTGCTTTTTCACTCTCATAATGTCTTTTGAAAAGTGGTTCTTAAGATTTTAAGTTCCATTTATCAGTCTTTTTCTTTATGGGCCCTGCTTTTCATATGGGCCCTGTTTAAAAAATCTTTGCCACTTTCCACTTCATTTTTACTTACCTATGCTATTTATATGCCTCTTCCCCCACAGTTGAGATTCATGAGGGCAGGGGCTGCTGCTGTATCTTACTCTGCTCTGTAGACTCAGAATCTAGCATAAAGCTTAGAACACAGTAGGAACTCAGGAATCGCTTGATTAATGAATGAATTCATGCACTGGCTGGAGTAACTGCACAGAGATTCTACTAATGATGAAAACAATACTGAAAAAACCCTTGGTGTTTTTATGAGAAACATGAAAACATACATAAGAAACCCTTGGTGTTCTTATGTATGAGAAGGAAAATTATGTTATTAATGCTCCTTTAAACTGTATATAAGCTTTCTATGCTTTCTATGAAATTTCTGTGCATGCAGATGTATATGTGCCTGACACAAAAGCTGGTAAACCACTCTGGGAAAGTTCATTAAATAGGATCCAGTTTCCATTTTCATGATAAAAGGGAATCATTTAGAGCCCAAGTGAATTCTTATGTCACCCAGAGAATTGAATTTTGATAGAAGATACTAGGCTGAGGACTCAAAAAGCTTTATATTAAGAACAAACATTATTCACCTTATAAAACACATTCACAAACTATCTCATTAGATCTTTACAACAGACTTAAAGCAAGTAAAATAAGTATTAGATTAGCTTCATCATGCATATGAAGAGATTATAGCCCAGAGGAATTCGACTTGCTCAGAGTAACTGAGTGAGTTTGGGGAAATGATCCTGTCATCTAACTACACTCTACAGCCCCACACATTGATATTTGAGATTTTTTTCCCCCAACCCAAATTCCAACTAGCTTCTTGGAGGCAATGCTAAAGTGCTTTGGCATCTAAGAGATCTGGGTCTCAATTTCTGCTACAAATACCTATTAGCTATGTGAACTTGCATAGTTCATTGAGCCTCAGTAATAATCAGGGCCTCAGTTTCTCATTTACAAAATGATACCTACCTTACAAGTTTATTTTGAGAAATAAGAGGCAAGATTCCTCTCACAGCATAAGATGCAAGCCCTCTCATTTTCTTGGATTTCAGCAAAAGGTTACATACAGTATCTGTTAGAACATTTCATGAAAGAAAGTGAAAGTTATTCAGTCCTGTCCGACTCTTTGGGAACCCACGGACTGTAGCCCGCCAGGCTCTTCTGTCCATGGAATTCTCCAGGCAAGAATACTGGAGTAGGTAGCTGTTCCCTTCTCCAGGAAATCTTCCCAACCCAGGGATCAAACCCAGGTCTCCCGCATTGTAGGCATATTCTTTACCATCTGAGCCACCAGGGAAGCCCAAGACAACCAGAGTCGGTAGCTTATCTCTTCTCTAGGGGATCTTCCCAAGCCAGGGATCAAACGGGTCTCCTGCATTGCAGGTGCTGAGCTACCAGAACATTTCATAGTTCGGCAATTAGAATGATTTGATGGCAGACTGTCAGATATCATTCAGATTTTAGAAGGTATTTCTGTTCTGAATCCAATGGCTTATCTAATAGCAAACACTCTACTATTAAAATGGTGGTACAAGATGATGGTGGCCTGGAGCTTGAAAGTTAGAAAGTTAAAAAGCTATTAAAAAGCACAACGAAGAGCAAAGTAAGGGAGGTGATAAGGAAAAAAATGGTTGCCCTGCTTGGTGCTGTTTTTTTCAAAGAGCCCAAACTTTGCAGAGAGTGAAACAGATATGTGCAGATAGTGTGTGAAACACTGTTGCCGCTTGGGAAAGAAGGGAGGTTAAGATATTTCTCATGGGTACCATCCTCTGACTCATAAG
This sequence comes from Bos taurus, assembly GCF_002263795.3. Lineage (NCBI taxonomy): Eukaryota > Metazoa > Chordata > Mammalia > Artiodactyla > Bovidae > Bos > Bos taurus. Next base: position 70,922,746 of record NC_037328.1, on the reverse strand, counting down.
GCATTTTACTCACGAGGCCATGCTTCCTGGTTCCTTTCTTAGTGTCACATGAAAATGAGCAGAGGGTGGGTCATCAGGAGAGGGCTCTTCAGAAGAGGAGAGCTTCCTTGATGGAGATCTGTAGGCAGTGTTGTGGGGGCATGTCTCCACACCATGCACCCGCCTGAGTGACCTCTGCATATAAACAGTGCCGCCCTGGCCCTTTGTAGGAGTCCGGAAAGAACAGCCTGCAGTCCAGCCCTGCAGGAGTCGCAGCTGAGGCCACAGGAGTTTAAGCCCACTCTGAACACAGGGCCCTTTTCCAGGTTCTCTGTCTCTCATCCTGATTCTTGCCACTGGAAGCAGGTAAGCAGAAAGGAAAGGGCCCAGTGAGGGGATGGCCAGCTAATAGTTTGGTCTAGCTTTTAAGAGCACAAACTTCTAATCCAGAGGATACCTGCCTCAGCCGCTGAGCTCTGTGTGACTTCAGGCAATTTAACATCTCTTTGCCTCAGTCTATCAACTTCAAACCTTTACACCTGCTTAGAATACTTTTCCCTTCCAAACTTTGCCCATCTAATACCTTATTAAGTTTTAGCTTGGATAGCACTTCCTCCAGGAGGCTCTGCATGCTTCTGCAGGCAGGATTAGGCGATCCTCTGGTGCTCCCATCACACCTTCATTTGGACAGTTCTGCTCAGTACTCCGGAGAAGGCAATGGCAACCCACTCCAGTACTCTTGCCTGGAAAATCCCATGGATGGAGGAGCCTGGTAGGCTGAAGTCCATGGCTCAGTACTTGCTCATTGCCTGGTTAGTGTCCCCACCAGACTTTAAGTTCCTCAAGAGAAGAGGTTGTCTCTGGTTCACCAGAGTGAATAGTGCCTTGGCAGACAGTGGTCACTTAATATAATATTTTGATGAAAGAATGATAAAAAGGCTGGCTAAGTAATAAGTGAGGTAGATCTAGAGACACATAGAATTTACAAGCTCTTCTATATGACTTGCTGCTGCTGCTGCTAAGTTGCTTCAGTCGAGTCCAACTCTGTGTGACCCCATAGACGGCAGCCCACCAGGCTCCCCCGTCCCTGGGATTGTCCAGGCAAGAACACTGGAGTGGGTTGCCATTTCCTTCTCCAATGCATGAAAGTGAAAAGTGAAAGTGAAGTCGCTCAGTCGTGTCCAGCTCTTCGTGACCCCATGGACTTCAGCCTACCAGGCTCCTCCATCCATGGGATTTTCTAGTCAAGAGTACTGGAGTGGGGTGCCATCGCCTTAAGACTTAGCTGATCACTTAAAACTGTTACCCAGACATCTAGCTAATGAGTTGTTTGTTCACTTACCCCAGATCTCAACTTAGATCAGGGCCTCCCCTAAAGCCTGGTTGTAAAGTTTTACCTTATGACCCGGCTTGTCTCTTCACATATCAAATTAGCCAAACTCTTTCCTAATCTCCTGGCTCACATTTGTGGAAGCATTCCTAAAAATATTGTGATTTCTAGAGGAACAAAGTCAGGGAGGAAGTGAAATTCAAACTGAGCCACTGCCCTGCGAGATGCAGCAGCAGCACAAGTGCTTTTAGCAGAGAAGTAGGACAGCCAGGATCCTCTGAATCCCACTCATTCCAAAGGCCATGCTCAATTTAGTTTTCCTCTGCATGTTCATGTCTTTTCCTTTCCCTTATTTATTTATTTAGCTGCACCGGGTGTTAGTTGCAGCATGTGGCACCTTTCATCTTCCTTGTGGCAGGAGGGATCTTTTCAGTTGGCCTGTGGGGTCTAGTTCTCTGATCAGAGATGGAACCTGGGCCCCCTGCATTGGTAGCGCAAGGTCTTATCCATTGGACCACTAGGGAAGGCCCTAGTTTCCCTTCTAAAACTCCAGATTGGAAAAAAGTCCATAGAAGAGATTAGGGCCTGTCCATGTCAGTGATCTGTGTCTAGACAGGCCTTACTCATAGGTGGAATGATTCAAAGGCAGCTGAAGGCATTCCTGAACAGAAATTTCTCCCAGCCAGAGAGTATGCCTCCAAGTCCAGCCACACACCAGTCCTTTCTTGGGCCCCTAACAAAATGTCAGTCATCTGGGAGGTGTGTAGGTTAATTTGCTAACAGCCTGGATTGGTTAGTTCAACCCTGGATTGGAGACACGCCCTAAGAGCCCAGCTGGAGGCTGCATCACACACTGTTGGGGGTGAGGAGTTGTTACCTTACAGGCGCCCTGTCTCCTGACTACAATCCTAGGGAGGAAACAGCCGGTACCATATCGGCTTGGAGGACTACTTCAGGAAAAGATGGCTCCTTGGTGCTCCGCTGGGGGACAGGGGTCGGGGAAGGGACATGCCATCCCTCCTGATCCCTGGTGCCTCCCCTTCCCTCTAGGCCCCTTGATTCTCAGGGGAAAGGGCCACTGTTCCTTCTTATCCTACCCCTATCTGCTCCAACGTGTGCCCCGCCTCCACAGATCTGAACTTGCTTTCATCAGGGACAAGTTATTTTACTCACCGTGAGAAAATAACTTTTTCTCTAGAAGACAAACCCAGTGCAGAGGGCACATGGTGAAGGCAACTCATCCCACTAAAATATTAGGAATTGCATCAGGAAATTCCCTGCTGGGAGGAGCTGCTGAGGTGTTTGGGCTCTGAGATTAGGGGAAGTAAAAGATCACCAAGGACTGCGGAGGCTGGGGAATGTGGGAGGTGGGGGCCGACAGCACAAGAGCACCCCACCCCTTCGCGCCCCACCCAAATGGACTTCTCAATGCTGTGTCTGACACCAGTCTCTGTAAAAGATGAAGTCTGGACAAATAAAAAATCCTAGGCTAATTAAGGTGGTTTGTTTGTTTTTAATTAAGTTCATAATTTGTAAAACCATTTTTAAAAAGGTATGATAAAATTAAAATTTAGGGTAGTCCTTCCCAGGAAGGAGTACTGGGAAGGAGTACTGGAAGATGATAGTAATATTTCTTAGTGGTAAGGATCCATTTTGTAAACCAGTTGTGTTTACATGGATGTTGTTCAATTATTCCACACAACTAGTAAGGGCAAATATATACATTATGCTTAATTCTTTAACTCTGAAATATTATATATTTAGTTATATGTTTATATGTAAAAGAGAGATTGGGGTGGAGGCTCTGATCCACACATATTTTCTGATTATGGGCAAAGCTGTCTGTTAGGAGAGGAGTGTTAAGAGCCTTAAGTTGAGACAGACATGTAACTGAATTGCAAAGTGGCAACAAACCACTTCTTGGAGATGTCATGGTATAGGTTTTTTCAGATTCACACTGACCTGAGTCTACCAAATACTAGTCCTATTCTAATTCATATACATAAAAAGTTCACAGATCAGTGAAAATTTAAAAGGGAGAAATGGCTAAAAGTATCGGTGTGGAGGAGGCATTTTTCAACCTATCTGGACAAAAACTTTTAATTTTTAATCAATTTTATTGATATATAATTAAAATATAAAATTCACAAATTTTAAGAGTAATTTGGTGAGTTTTGTCAATATATGTAGTTGTGGTATTCACCAGAATCTGGATTTAGAACATTTCTATCACCTCAAAAAGTTTCCTTGTGTCCCTTATATTAATCCCCTCTTCTATTCCCAGCACCTGGCAACCACTGATCCCATCACTAGACTATAGTTCTGCCTTTTCTAGAAGTTCATATACACAGAATCATAGAGTGAGTAGTTTTCTGGCTGTCATTCATTTAGCTTTATGCCTTGGAGACTCATCCATTTTGTTGCATGTATCAGTAGCTTATTGTGTTTTTGTTTTGGGGGGATTTTTGGCCATGCCGCATGACTTGTGGAGGAATCTCAGTACCCTGATCAGGGATTGAACCCAGGCTCCAGAAGTGAAAGCTCAGAATCCTTAACCACTAGGCCACTAGGGAACTCCCCTGAATGGTAGTTTTGAAGAGCAAAAGTTTTTAATTTTGAAGTTGTTTTTCACTTTTTATAGCTTGTATTTTTTGTATTCTAATAAATCTTTATCTAATCCAAAATCCCAATGATTTTCTCCATTTTTAAAAGAAAATTTGTATTAGATTTTAGATCCATGGTCCATTTCAAGTTAAATATTGAATAAGGTTACCAGTAATAGGCAAAATACATATTTTTGTTTTACATATGGATTGTTCCAGGATCATTTGTTGAAGAGATTCTCCTTTTCCTACTAAAATATCTTTTTCAAAAATCATTTGATTGTATGTATATAACTCTATTTCTGAATTCTCCAGTCTGTCCCAGTGGTCCATATGTCTGTATACACCATTACTTCACTGAGGAATTACTGTAGCTTTATTTGTCTTAAAATCACATAAGTCCTCCCACTTTGTTCTTTTCAAAATTGTTTTGAAAAATCTCGGTTCTTTGCTTTTCCATGTAAACTTAGATTCAGCTTGCCAATTTCTACAACAAAACTCTAGTAGGATTTTGACTGAGGTTGCATTGATATTGAGTCTTTTGATTCATGAGCATGTTTATCTTTGCATTTATTTGGGTTTTCTTTTTCTCAGCAATGTTTTATAATTTTTAGTGTACAGGTCTTACACAGATTTTGTTAAATTTATCTGTATTTTCTATTATTTTATGCTATTATAAATATTCTTTTAAATTTTATAATTTATCATTGCTTATATATAGAAATACAATTGATTTTTATATATTTAATTTTTTATTTGGTAACCTTGCTAAACTCACCTATTCATTCTAGTAACTTTTTAATAGATTCCTTATAATTTTCTATGCAGATAATCATGTTACCTGTGACTAATGACATTCTTACTTCTTTTGTATCTGTGGCTTTTGCTGCTTTTTATTTTCTTATTGCACTGGAAAAGATCCCCTGTACAATGTTGAATGGAAGTTGTGACAATGGACACCTTGAAAATGACAACTTTTAAAGCAAGAGGATGACACCCCGCCCTGTGCTCTGGGGGTTTCCCCTACCTGTCAGTCCCAGTAACAGAGCTACATGACCCTCCTTCCATTGGTTCCAGGACACTGTCCTCTCCCTGTGTGATGGCATGCTCACGGACCTGTTCCCGCATTCTGGGGCTGAGCCTTGGGACTACAGCCCTGTTTGCTGCTGTGGCCAACACACTGCTCCTGTTTCCTAACTGGAATGTGACCTACCTGTTGAGGGGCCTCATTGGCAGGCATGCCATGTTGGGCTCTGGGCTCTGGGGAGGAGGCCTCATGGTAAGTGTCCAGGGTTCCCTGAGTGTGAATTCCCAAAGTGTCCCCCAGGGGTGGAGAAACAAAGTCAGGGTGAGGGAAGGAGTTTTGTAATTTCTTGAAAACAAGTTTGAACTAACAAACTGATTGTGAATCTATAGCAACTCCAAGGGATAGAAGACCCTAGGAAGGCTGATCAAAGTTTGCTGGATTTTGGATTAGGCAGGCTGGGTGTGAACGCTGCTGTCCATAGAATCACATCAGGCTAGTCAGTCAAAATTGTGTCCTGACAGTCAAAGCCAAACCCTCTGGGAAATACAGGATAACTAAGTCCATGTGAGATGTCCAACCACTCTGTTTCAACAGCCTTAGGTGGCAGTTAGAGATGTAAATTACCTAATCTCGTCTTAACAAACTCCCTCTTCTTCCAGGTTCTCACTGCAGCTACCCTGATCTCCCTGATGGGCTGGAGATATGGCTGCTTCAGTAAGATCGGGCCCTGCCGAAGGGTAAGAACCCAATTCTACTCTTCTAAGAGCCAGAATGTCCCCACATTCTACAACTTTAGAGGCAGAGTGATGAGGCAATTTGAGTTTTGGGGTATGAAGTCAAGTCCTGACCATACTTCTTAAAAGCCCTAAGCTCTTGGGCAAGGTTTCTGAACCTGAGGTCCTTCTGTTAAAATGAGAGAACCTATTCCAGGGAGTGTTAATGAACACATTTGTGGGGAACTGTTCTTTTAAAATTTATTTTATTGAAGTATGGTTATTTACAATGTCCTGTTAATTTCTACAGTACAGCAAAGTGCTTCACTTATACATGAGCTGTTCTTATTATTAGTTTTAGCCTGTTGAACAATATGGACATGAATTATGTTCTTTGTAGTCATGTGTCATTGATAGAAAATTTCCTGGCTATTTTTTTCTTTTTAGAGCTGAAAGTTTCTCCAGAGATCTGATGACTAGATTCTAGTCTAATGTCTCCGTTTCACAGAAAATGAAACTGAGGCCCAGAATAAATGTGCACTTTATTAATTACAGCAGCATCTATATATACTTGAAATATCTCAGTACGTAAGTGTATAAGGTGTATTGCTCATTCAGCCTCAGACACATGAATCTGTGTCCTTTTTACAGTAAGTCTACAGTCTGCTTTGATATCTACAACCCACATGTTGGGAACCCCGCTGATTTAGAATTACATGTTAAAGAATTAAATATAAACACCCACATATCTCATTCACTATCTGTTCTCAGTCATGTCTGGTTTTCTCCTAGGCAAGCGGCCCTCAGACTTGAATGCGTGCATCAGAATCCCTGCAGGCTGTGCTAAAACACAGATTGCTGGCACCCCCTACCCCGAGAGTTTCTGACTCCATGGGACTGGGTTGTGGGGAGAATTTGCATTTCTAACAAGTTTCCAGGTGATGTGATGTTGCTGGAACAGGGACCATATTTCCAGAACCACCATCCTAGGCTTATGTCAGACTAATTCATCTTGAATCTTTTAAGAGTCAAAACTTACTATGCATCTTTCTTTGGCCCCTCCTGAGTTTTAAACTAGCTTGACAGTGGGAAAATGACTCTATGATTCTATATAAAAACTATATATGGTTTCTGTGTATGTATATATATGTGTGTGTGTGTGTGTATATGTTTTATTTAAACTTTTAAAATATGTTCTTTTGGAAGGTGAAAAAAAAATCTTGTACTCTGAGAAAGAAACCAATTTGGAAGTTAGAGTCCTGCCAAGGAAATAAACACGTCGCTATCTTTTGGGAGGGAAATGAGTGGTGCACAGACTAGAAAAGTACAATGACAGAACTCAAGTCATTTCAGAGTGTAATCTCTGACTTGGTCTCCCCGTCTCTGTCTCTGTCTCCCTCCCTCCCTCCTTTCCTTCTTCTTCTCCTTCTTCCTCCCTTCCTTCCTTGATTTGAGAAAGAGAGGAATCATGGATGGCAGCTTGGAACTTTTGAAAAAATATAGCTTTCCCTTAAAAGGGTTGGACTGGGGCTTGGATAACCAGTCTGACCTTTTAAGCCAGAGACTAAATGACTGCAGTCTGAGTGTACAAGTTTTTGATGCCAATCTGCTGAGAAGCTCTGAAGAGCCTGTTGAGTTAGGCTGAGCTTGCTGCCTGGTCAAGGTGCCAGTGTTTCCCCCTTCCCACTTCTGTTCCTTCTTTCCCACCCCTTCCTGGCTCTACTCGGTGATTCCTTGTCAACCAACCCTACCTTGGTTATGTTTTCAGGGAGGTGCTGTGGGTAGAATTATCCTCATGACTGGGGAAAACCTGAGAACCAGAGAAGTGAGACTTTTCCAGATCGCACCACAAGTCACCTAGTCACCGAGTCATGACCCCATCTCAGGCTCACTGTTTCCTCTCTCCTTGTGTAGATGCTTATTGCTCTGTTGTCAAGTGGCCTGGCTTTGCTTGGAGCCTTGATTTGCTTTATCACTTCTGGAGTAGCCCTGAAAGATGGTCCTTTTTGCATGTTTGATGTCTCACCCTTCAATCAGACACAGGCTTGGAAACATGGTTACCCATTCAAAGACCTGCATAACAGGTAAATGGATGGAAACTTGGATTTGCAGTTTTTCGGAAAGAGAAAGGCACACACGTGGGCTACAAATCCCTTTTGGTCATGCACTCTAGCATCCTGCTTCTCTGATTCTTAGAAAATTGCAAATACAAAAAGAGTCACCCTCAAAAGTCTAATCCTATGACCTGAGCTGAGGGTGAACCCAGGTTTCTATTGAGGTTGCTTGGACTTTTCTTACTTATTCCAACCCCTGGTCTCCTTATTTTTTGGGACAGGAATTATTTGTATGACCATCCACTCTGGAACTCTGTCTGCCTGGAGCCTTCTAAAGCTGTCATTTGGCACGTGTGCTTCTTCTCCACCCTTCTGTGCATCAGCCTCCTCCAGATTCTCCTGGTGGTCATTCATTTCATCAACAGCTTCCTGGGCCTTTTCTGCAGCCTCTGTGAGAAGTGACAGGTAATGCCCTCTCATACATGAGTGTTTTCATCATGTGCTGCCTAGAACCTTTCCTGCAAGAGAGGGTACGAATTATAAACACAGTTCCCTTTAGGAAGTCATGTGGTAATAATAACAATGATTCCTGGCATATATATTGAATGATACAATGGATTTTAAATCAATTACTGCAAGATGATATATTAATAGAAGAAACAGTTAAATCATTATTATTGTGTAGGAACTTATAGTCCATGAAATGTCCTCCAGCCATGATCTCCTTTCAGCTTCTCCACAGTCCTGTAAAACTGGCCACATGTTAGAAATGAAGTTGAGGCTCCTAGAGGATAATGGACTTGCCGCCCAAAAGCATTTAATTAGGTTCAGGAAAAGTCAGTACCGGAGCCCCTATCTTCCAAATTCAAGTTCACCAGCTTATTAATAAGGCTGAATTTTGTGGCTCCCAAATTCATAGGTTGAAGCTCTAGCCTTCAATGTGACTTTGAAGATAGGACCTTTAAGAAGCTAACTAAGGCTGAGTGAGTGAAAGATGCTCAGTCATGTCCGACTCTCTGTGACCCCATGGACTGTAGCCTTCCAGGTTCCTCTGTCCATGGGGATTCTCTAGGCAAGAATACTGGAGTGGATTGCCATGCCCTCCTCCAGGGGATCTTCCCAAGGGGTCAAACCCAGGTCTCCTGCATTGCAGGCAAATTCTTTACTGAATGAGCCACCAGGGAAGCCCTAAGCCTTAACTTAGGTTAGATGGGGTCATAAGAGTGGGACCCTAATCCAGTAACACTGGCATCCTTATAAGAAGAGGATGAGACAACAGGTATATGAAAAGATGCTTAATATTACTAATCATCAGGGAAATGCAAATGCAAACCATAATGAGATATCATCTTATACCTGTTAGAATGGCTATTATCAAAAAGGAAAGAAAGAACAAATGTTAGTGAGGACGTGGAGAAAAAAGAACTCGTGCCCTGTTGATGTGAATGTAAACTGGTGTAACCACTATGGAAAACAGGATGGAGGTTCCTCAAAAAATTAAAAAAAGAACTACCACATGATCCAGCAATACCACTTTTGGGTATTTATCTGAAGCAAACAGTAACACTAATTCAAAAAGATATCTGCACCCTCATGTTTGTTGCAGCATTATTTTCAATAGCCAAGACATGGAAACAATTTAAGTGTCTATCAACAGGTGAATGGAGGGCTTTCTTGGTGGCTCAGTGGTAAAGAATATGCTGGCAAATGCAGGAGACACAGACTTGACCCCTAGTCCTGGAAGATCCCACATGCCCAAGAGCATCTAAGTTCATCACCACAACTATTGAGCCTGTGCTCTAGAGCTGGGAGCACCAACTATTGAGCCCATGTGCTGCCACTACTGAAGCCCAGGTGCCTGGAGCCTGTGCTCTGCAATAAGAGAAGGACCACAATAAGAAGCCGGCAACTGCAATTAAAGAGTAGCCCCTGCTCACCGCAACTAGAGAAAAGCCCACGCAGCAACAAAGACCGAGCACAACCAAAAAATAAATAAATAGATGAATGGATAAAGATGTTATAGTACACACACACAATGGAATATTCTTCAGACATAAAAAAAAAGAAATATTGCCATTTGTGACAACATGGATGGACCTAAGTGAAATAAGTCACACAAAGACAGATACCATATGATCTCATTTATATATGGAATTTAAAACAACAGCCACCAAACCAAGTTTATAGATACAGTGACAGACAAGTGGTTGCCAGACATAGGGTTGGGGAGTGAGAGAAATGGATGAAGGGAGTCAAAAGGTACAAACTTCTAATTATAAAATAGTTAAGTCATGGGTATGTGATATATAACATGTGACTACTAATAATATGTATTGCATATTTAAAGTTGCTAAGAGAATAGATCTTTAAAAAAATTTTTGTAACTAATATTTGCTGCCAATGTTAACTAGAATTATTGTGGTGATCATTTTGCAATATATACAAATATCAAATCATTATGTTGTACACTTGAAACAAATATAATGTCATATGTCAATTATACTATAAAAATGACAATGTAGTACATTTCCAGAATAAAAGCATGATTAAGCTTCAGAAAGTTTATTCACCTATAATAATAGATTTGAGGAGGAAAAAATCCTAATGATTTTCTTTATAAAGTCTGAAAAGGCATTTGATAAAATTCAACATACATTCTTTACATCCTTTTTCTTTTCTTAATTAAAAAAAATTATTTATTTGACTGCACTGAGTCTTAGCTACGATCCGAGGATCTTTGTTGTGACATGCATATTCTTAATTGCGGCATGCAGGATGCAGTTCACTGACCAGGGATCGAACTCTGGTCCCCTGCATTGGGAACACAGAGTCTTAGCCACTGGACAATCATGGAAGCCCCTCAATATACATTCTTAATAAAACTCAAGAAAATGAGAAGACAGCTCCCTCTTGATCATAATACAACATAACTATCTCAACTTAAAAGTCAGCATCATGCTTAATGGAGGAATTCTAGAAGCAATTTCACCACAGTTCCAAATAGATGATACTCATTATCATTATCATTTAATATGGTTCTTGAGGTATTAGCCCAAGACCAAGTATTCAAAGGGAAATTAACAGATATAAAATAGGAAAGACAGTGAAGTTCTCATGATATTTGGACAATATGATTGCACATCTAGAGCACTCAAATTATATTATAAAGAATAAGAATTTCACACATATAGGTACAAAATATACAGAATGAAAAATCTTCATGTATACAAACAACAGTTAACAGACATGGAGATGGGGAAATCCCATTTATATTAAAAACAAAAAGAAAAAAAAACCTAGCTACCAACATAACAAGAATGTGAAACACTTTTTTTATCTTTTAGTTTCTCTTTATTTACTTACTTTTTGGCTGCACCATACCGTGTGGCTGTGAGAACCTCATTTCCTGTCCAGGGAGAAAACCTAGGCCCTTGAGAGTGAAAGTGAGGAGTCCTAACCACTGGATCACCAGAGAATTCCCAAGAATGTGAAATATTTATTGAAGAAAACTTTAAAATATTACTGGACAGAAACTTGCATATAAATGTACACCATGAACTTCAATAGGAAGACTTAACATCATAAAATATGAATGCTCTTTAATCTATAAATTTAACAAGATGAATAAAGTCACCAATGACATTTGGTGGAAAAGGATATGGAATTAGATAAGCTGGTTTTAAAGTTCACATGAAAAATGAACAATCTAGGCTAGCCAGGAGACTTCTGAAGGAGAAGGGAATGAGGTGGGACTATACTAGATATTAAAAGCTAATGTAAAACTACAATAACTAAAACAGTGTGATACACTAAATGGAGTTCAGAGATAGAACTAAATATTTTTGAGTATTTAGTATATGCTAAAAAAAGATGTGGGAAAAAAAGAAAGTAGATGATAAACCAGATCTCTCTCCATGGGAGCACAGAGGAAAAGGCCATGTGAGGACACAGCCAGAAGGTAACCATCTGCAAGACAAGGAGAAATGTCTCAGTCGGAATCAACCTTGTTGGCACCTTGATCTTGGATTTCTAGCCTCCAGAAAATAAATTTCCATTGTTAAAGTCGCCCAGCCTGTGGTATTTTGTTATGGCTGCCTGAGCTGACTAATCCACCAGTGTTCAGTGCATTTCAATAAGTGGTATATACCGAGTACCCACTGTGTGGTCTATGCCTGAGGCATGATCCTTGCCTCTGGGCCTGTCCCTGTCCTTGAAGAGCTCATGGTCAGGTTAGGGAAACACATCGACTAATAATTTGAATGTCATATGGTAAGGACCATGTTAGAGGTCAGCCCAGGAGTAATAAGAGATTGAGGCAATCTGTCAAGAGATGAAGGAAGGCTTCAGTCATGTCTGAACTGACTCTTGAAATGGTTAGCCCATTAAAGAGTGAAGGGAGCGTTTCCTCAGCTGAGGAAATAGAATGCTCAGAAGCATGGAGGTGAGACAGATGGTGAGGGTGGAGACCTGTGATGCCACAGCTCCTTCAATGTGAAATGCAGAAAGCGGAAGACCTATCTCCCATTTTGGGACCTTTGGTCAGTATGGTATTGGCCGAATTTCTTCTCTTAGTTTTTGAAGCTGACAGGATAATGCAGCTTTCTAAAACAGGACCAGGACTGGTGCAATCGTAAGCAGAAAATGCATCCTAAGTCTGCTCCTTCCTGCCTTTTGCCCTGGAGCAGCAGGGTGGTGAGGCTGGGGGATCTGTAGGTCGACAGTTATGGATTAAAGCAGGACACTGCAAAAAATTTCTGTAAAGGCTCAGTTAATATTTCAGACTTTGAGAGCCATATGGTTTTTATGTGCAACTGCTTCCTTCTACCAATACAGCAGAAGCCAATCTACTGCTGGGCTGTAAAGGAAACTACAGCATTTACTGCAGAGCAACAAGCAAGGAGAATGGACAGCCCACGCTCACAATATTCATATTCCCCAGTGGCTTTCAGGGCAACATTATGGGTGAGGGTCCCCAGGTAATTGATCAGCTCCTGAAACTTCTGACTGGTTCTTGGTGAGGTAACAGGGCAGTTACAGGAATCTCAAACATCAAAACTCTGGCTCTAGGCAGTCTATGGTCTAGTGTTTGTGGTCAGCGGCTTCCATCTAGTAAGATCCTGATTTTTGTAAAAACAATTTAAGAACGTGCATCAGATGGTTACCTATATTCCTCAAGAAAAAAAAAAAAAATCCCTGTAACTTTTTATAGCTGACCTGTTATTTATTTTTACTTTCTAACTCGGAAAGGCCTAGGAGGCGAAAGATTTTTTCACATGCAAAAAGTCAGGAATGCTTTAGATCTGTCACTGAAACCGCTAACCTTGCCCTGCTTCAGCTCGGTTTCCCTTGCCGCAAACTACCTGTGTATCCCTGGGCCTCTACGGGCCTCAGGCTCTGTGTCACTTCCTAAGATTGCGACGCCTCTGGAAGTGTTTTGTAAATCTGACAAAAAGAGCCCAGTCTTCGCCGAAGTTATGCTCACTGTACCCCGACACACTTCTGGTCCAGCATCCGATGCGCAGGCGCAAGGAGGAGGGCGGCGAGAGCACGCTAAGAAGGGCGGGTCCCACGGTGCAGAGCGCGGGTCCGCTGCACGCAGGGTCAAAGGCGGCGCTGTCGCCCTGGAGACGGCTCAGCAGCTGCCGCGGCCACCGGCTCAGCTTTCTTTGCGGAAAACGCGGGGCCAAGAAGTTGAGGCTATGTCGGTTGCCGCCTCCTTCCCTAAGCACACGTCCTTCACTATGCGCGCGTCCTTTGCTGCAGCTGACGGCTTGCCTGAGACTGAGAACAACGCTGGGGAGCCGGAGAATACCTATATTCTGCGGCCTGTTTTCCAGCAAAGGCGGGTAGAAGACGGGTTGTGGCGGAGGCGACCCTCGAGACTCCTTCCGGCCCCAGGCAGAGCTCGCCTAATAGCTAGGGTGTCTGGAAGGAGCGCGGCGCCGGGGAAGGGGGGGCGGTGCGTAGCGGGCTATGGAGGATGGGGCGGGGCTAGAGGCGGAGGGGCGGGCAGGGGAGGAGCCCGGGTGTTGGCGGAGGAACTTGAGAGGGAGGAAGGGGCGTGACCGGGGAAGGAAGGACTGGGCGGGAGAGGATGCGGTGCTGTTCCGCTTGGCCTTCCAGCTGCAGAAAACAGCAGAGGACCGGATCAGCGATTGCAGGGTTAGAGTGCTCGGAGGTAGTCCCTTAGAGTAGCGCAGTAGGGGTAGTTGACTCTTGGAGTTTCAGAAAGTGGACACAGAGGAATTGAGATGGTTAGATGGCAGAAAACAAACGGCTTGCTTTGAATGCCATTCAGTTTTGAGGGTTCATGTGTGCCTAAGTGTGCCCAGAATGCGCTTACTCCTCTGCACGGGACCTGTATGTGTTCATATTAGTCTTACCCAAGTAGTATCCAGAGGCTTTTGGCCTGCCACCCTGATACCTTCCCAGAATTAAGGCACTAAGTCTTGTGTAGAGGAGGGTCAGGGTTGTAGGATCCATCAATAACTTCATTTTCCCAAGATAAAAAAAAAAAATTAAGACTTTCCCAAGCCCCTCCTCTGTTACTTGAAATTACATTCCCAAATCAAGTGCTTGGTGAATACTAGAAGCCAGGAACGTTAGTTATAATGTGATAAAAAGATTTCATGTAGCAATTTTCTGGTGGGTAGCGCGTGTGTGTAGTCACCTCAGTCGTGTCCGAGTCTATGCAACCCTATGGCAACTGTAGTGTGCCAGGCTCCTCTGTCCATGGGATTCTCCAGGCAAGAATATTTGAGTGGGTTGCCATGCCCTCCCCCAGGGGATCTTCCAACCCAGGGATCAACACAAGTCTTTTATGTATCCTGCGCTGGCAGGTGGATTCTTCACCACAAGGGCACCTGGCAAGTCCCTGGTGGCTTAGAAGGGACATTAAAAAAATATGCTGTTGTCTTGGTTAAACATTCTAAATACATAGAATGCCCTTCACCTGTGTTTCTGTTGTAATACAGAGCAAGATTAACAGCAAGTATATATTATGTAGAAATAACACTATGAGATTATTTGTGACTTGCAGAATGCCTTTGACATTTCCTGAGAGTGGAAAGGACTTAAAGGAAAAGCCAGATATAGTATGCTTGTTTATAGGAAAACCACATTTTGAACAGATCAAATCCTGTAAGTTTATCCATTATTTAAAATTTGCCTGTGAGAATAAGCAGCCAAGAGACCAAAGAAAATAATATTAAAAAGTAGTAAGGGGCTACTAGTACTGCCAAATATTAAGCTGCATTATAAGCTCAAAACTTAAAACATTCTGGTAACTTGGCACATGATAAACAAATCAACTGAGATACTATATAGCCCAGAAAAGGAACTTAGTGTTGTAATATGTAATAAATGCAACTAAAATGCTAATAGTATTGTTAGGGTGGCTAAATTAGGGGAGACTTTTTTCTCTGTCTTCATTTATTCAGTAATTCATTTCTTCAAAAACTATTTGTCTGCTGGATGCTGTTCTAGAAATGGGATATAACAATGAACAAAACAGATAAAAAATTCTGCCCTATGGAGCTTGTGTTGTAGTTAGGTCAGACCACAAACAAGGTAATTACATAAGTGAACCATATAGTGTATCAGATAATAATAAGTACTTGGAAGGGAGATAGATAAAGTGATGTAGTAGGAAGGTGGTTTGAAGTTTTATAAAGGGTGGCTAGGGAAAGAGACTTTTGAATAAAGACTTGAAAGAAGTGAAGGAGCTAGATATGCATATGAAGAGAGGAACTGAACCTCTTACAGAGGTTAACATCAAGTGCAGAAGCACTGAAGTTTGTATGTCTGGTGTGGTCCGAGAACATACGGAAGGCTGGTGTGGCCTGAGTGGAGAGAATTAGCAGCAAAGTAGTAGAAAACAAGGTCAGAGAGTTTACTAGGGTGGATCAAATGAGACCTTGCAAGTCACAGAATGTTGCTTTTACTCTGAGTGAGGGGAAAAATATTTGGGTATTTTAAACAGAGGAGTGTCATGATCTGGCACATATTTTAATAGCACCAGTCTAGTTACTATGTTGGGAACAGGTTTTGGGGGAAAAGGCAGGCACAGAGACTTGTGAGGAGGTCATGATAATCAGGAAAGAAGCAGTGGTAGCTTGGAGCAGGGTAGTGGTAGTTGACTGGTGGGTGAGTGAATTTTAGGTTATTTTGAAGGTAGAATTGGTAAGATTTGCTCATGAATGGGATGAGGGCTCTGAGAAAGGCAGCCACACTGACTCCAGGGTGTTTGGCTTGAGCAACTGGAAGAATGGAGTTACCATTGACTGAGATAACCTAGTTTTGGTGAGAAATGATCAGAAGCTCAGTATCGGGTGTACTAAATCTGAGTTGCCTCCTAGTCATCTGGATGGAGTACTGGTGGGAATATGTGATCTGAAGTTTAGGGGAATGGTCCAGGCTGGAGATATGTTTGTGATATGACTTGTTTTCTTAACTTGTTTTTATTACTTTTATAATAAAAATATGAAAAAGAAGGATCAAATGATTGTAATGACAAAAACTGCAGGAAGTTGAGCTCTGAAGTTCAACTTTAAGTTTAGGATTTTGGAGTTACCAATTAGATGTTTTGAACTGATTCATTTAGGTTCAGACCCTCTGTGGTTAAAGACTGTATCCATGCTGTACTCAAGGAGGAATTGGCCAATGCTGAATACTCTCCAGAAGAAATGCCTCAGCTCACAAAACATTTATCAGAAAATATTAAAGATAAATTAAAAGGTAATAGTGATGGTAATTGGAAATGACCTGTTCCCTTCAAAATACAGTTTTACCAATTTATCTCCTTTATGTTTAAACAAGGGACATACCTTAGCTGTGGATTCTGTTAAACACACATTTTTCTTCGGTGTTGGTCTTCTCAGTTATTTGGTAACTTTCACTCATGCAGGTTTTTGCATATGGTGGGAAAGAGCAAAGGTGTGAAATACCTAGTTGTACTGAACGACTATCCAGGATATCCCAGTATGCAGAAAGATCAGAAAGTACAGGGGCTCCTTTCCTCCATAACTTCTGATCTGCTGAGATATCAAGTCCTCAGCTTCTTATCATATCCTCCCAGATGGACCTTAGTCCACCTGTCTGGCCAAATGCTTAGCCATTTGCCCTACTCACCTCCCCACTCCTGCCTCACTCTACACCTGCAGGGCTGATCTCATGCTTTTCCTCCTTGTTCTTTGTCTTTCTAGCTCTCTTACTCTCTTTTGTTAATAATGTCATGCCATCTAAAAAGTCCTTTCTGTCTACCCTTTAAAAACTATTTATTTTGGCTGCACCTCATGGCTTGTGGAATCTTAGTTCCCCAGCTGGGGACTGAACGCAGGCCATGTCAGTGAAAGCCTGGAATCATAACAGGCCACCAGGAAACTCCCTACCTACCCTTTTTAAAAAATTCTTTTGGAGGGAAGAATGTAATCGTAATACATTTTCATTGTAATAAACCTGGAAAATATACCTAATGCATTTTTTAAAGTTATATAAAAGCCTGTTAACCATGAGAGTTTCCATTTAATACTTTGATATATTTTATTATTTTTAATAACGTATCTTAATTTTTAGAAATATAAAAAAATACAAAGAAGAAAATTGCAATTCTATTCTACTGCAATTCTATTCTATTCTAACTGTTAGTATATTAACATTGTTTTTAGATTTTTAGTGAAATTCTGTTAAAATTGTTGTAAAAAATACATGCTTGCTATTAAAAAGTTAAAGTGTAAAAAGATAATTAAAATTAGAATAATCACTTCAAATGCTTACACCCATGAAGAATGATTCGTATTTCATAAATATCATACCAGAGCTCTTTTCTGTGTATGCACGCATGCGTGCTTAGTTGCTTCAGTTGTGTCTGACTCTTTGCAACCCCATGAACTGTAGCCTGCCAGGCATCTCTGTCCATGAGATTCCCCAGGCAGGAATACTGGAGTAGGTTGCCATTTCCTCCTCCAGGATACCTTCCTGACCCAGCTGATCTCCTGCATTGCAGGCATATTCTTTACCCACTGAGCCACCTCGGAAGCCCCTTTTCTATGTATATGTATGGATAAATACTTTAAAAACAATGATATAGTATAGACTATTTCCCATAGCATTGTAGCATTTATTCTATATTTAAATAATCCCTTCACCGTGCTATTTCCATTTCTGATTTCTTTTTTCTAGTTCATTTCTTACCTAATAAGATTTTGTTGTAAGGTTTTTCAGGAAAGGCTCAGAAATGCTTTATTCCCTAGATTCTTTCATGTTTGAGAATGTCTTTAAACCAAAATATATTTTGGATGAATATAATATTTTGAGTGTGTGGATCATAATAAACTGGAAAATTCTGAAAGAGATGGGAATACCAGACCACCTGATTTGCCTCTTGAGAAACCTGTATGCAGGTCAGGAAGCAACAGTTCAAACTGGACATGGAACAATAGACTGGTTCCAAATAGGAAAAGGAGTGCGTCAAGGCTGTATATTGTCACACTGCTTATTTAACTTATATGCAGAGTACATCATGAGAAACGCTGGGGTGGAAGAAGCACAAGCTGGAATCAAGATTGTCGGGAGAAATATCAGTAACCTCAGATATGCAGGTGACACCACCCTTATGGCAGAAAGTGAAGAGGAACTCAAAAGCCCCTTGATGAAAGTGAAAGTGGAGAGTGAAAAAGTTGGCTTAAAGCTCAGCATTCAGAAAACAAAGATCATGGCATCTGGTCCCATCACTTCATAGGAAATAGATGGAGAAAGTGGAAACAGTGTCAGACTTTATTTTTTTGGGCTCCAAAATCACTGCAGATGGTGACTGCAGCCATGAAATTAAAAGACGCTTACTCCTTGGAAGGAAAGTTATGTCCAACCTAGATAGCATATTCCAAAGCAGAGACATTACTTTGCCAACAAAGGTCTGTCTAGTCAAGGCTATGGTTTTTCCTGTGGTCATGTATGGATGTGAGAGTTGGACTGTGAAGAAGGCTGAGCACCAAAGAATTGATGCTTTTGAACTGTGGTGTTGGAGAAGACTCTTGAGAGTCCCTTGGACTGCAAGGAGATCCAACCAGTCCATTCTGAAAGAGATCAGCCCTGGGATTTATTCGGAAGAAATGATGCTAAAGCTGAAACTCCAGTACTTTGGCCACCTCATGTGAAGAGTTGACTCATTGGAAAAGACTCTGATGCTAGGAGGGATTGGGGGCAAGAGGAGAAGGGGACAACAGAGGATGAGATGGCTGGATGGCATCACTGACTTGATGGACGTGAGTCTCCGTGAACTCCGGGAGTTGGTGATGGACAGGGAGGCCTGGTGTGCTGCAATTCATGGGGTCGCAATGAGTCGGACACGACTGAGCGACTGAACTGAACTGAACTGAACTGAATATTTTGAGTTAATTTTTTTGAGAATCTTATATATAATCGCTTCACTGTCTTCTTGAATTAAATGTTATCATGGAGAAATCCGAGGCCAGTCTGATGTTCTCTGCAGAAAGACTTCTGTCCTTAACCTTGATGCTCAATAGATTTTCTAGAGTATAGTTTGATATTGAGCATTTTATGTCTGTTAATCTGTGGATTTTATTCTTTCCATATTGGAGAAATTTTCTTGTATCTTTTTTTTTTTTCCTTGTACATTTCCAGCTCCATTTGTTAGATTCTCTTCTTCAGGACACCAGATATCGATGTGTTGAATCACCTCTGTCTACCATATTTATTATCTTTGCTGTAATTTCTTCCTTTTTTTTGACATATACTTCTGATTAAGTCAGTAATTCAATTTTCATTTGTGTCTGTCCTGTCTCTTGCCATTTGTAAGTGATTAGTTCTGCACTGATAGATATGGGTATTCAGTTTATTTCCTAGGCCTATAGTCTCCCTTTTCATGTTTCTTTTGTTTTGTAATCTGATTGAGTTCTTATTTTATAGAATTTGTAAGCTTATATTATGAATCAGCTGTGAGGAATTTTTCTTTGTTCCTTGATTTATGTTATCTCCTGGGTTGAGTTTTTTGGCCTTTTAAACAGTAAGTTTCTTTTCTTGCTAGTTCTTTGGCTTGTTTCTGCTGTTTTCCTTTTCCTTATTACCATTCAGCTTCTTTTCATTTTTGCTCTGATGTGGTATTGATGATTTTTTTTTTTTTTACTTCTTAGCTTTTTTTTTTTTGCCCTCCTCCCACTGTATCTAAGACTATATTATTTTTCCATCAGAACTATGTTTTAAGCTCTGGGCATTTAATATTCTAGCCACATTTCTAAAGCATGGGTATGAGAAAAGGAGGAAGAGGAATGGACAGAGAAGGAGGAAGCTCAGCTGAGCTGTGTGCAGTGTTTTTAAAAAATAACTTGGACTCTGTCTCCTTCTGCTGCTACTGCTACTAAGTCGCTTCAGTTGTGTCCGACTCTGTGGGACCCCATAGACGGTAGCCCACCACACTCCTCTGTCCCTGGGATCCTCCAGGCAAGAACACTGGAGTGGGTTGCCATTTCCTTCTCCAATGCATGAAAGTGAAATGCTAATGCTAATGCTAAGTCGCTTCAGTCGTGTCCGACTCTGTGCGACCCCATAGACGGTAGCCCACCACGCTCCGCCGTCCCTGGGATTCTCCAGGCAAGAATACTGGAGTGGGTTGCTATTTCCTTCTCCAATGCATGAAAGAGAAAAGTGAAAGTGAAGTCGCTCAGTCCTGTCTGACTCTTAGCGACCCCATGGACTGCCGCCTACCAGGCTTCTCTGTCCATGGATTTTCCAGGCAAGAGTACTGGAGTGGGGTGCCATTGCCTTCGATGAAAGTGAAAAGGGAAAGTAAAGTCGCTCAGTCGTGCCCGACTCTTATCGAACCATAGACTTCAGCCCACCAGGCTCCTCCGTCCATGGGATTTTCCAGGCAAGCGTACTGGAGTGGGGTGCCATTGTTTTCTCCTTCTGAGACTTTGTTAAGTATCCTGAATTCAAGTTCATGTCCCTCAATGGAAGGGTACCTGTAGATGTTCAGATTATTTGCTTAATTTACCATATGATCCTGGAGCTTTTACTTTCATAAAAAAAGAATTGGCTCTGTCTCAATTTTGCCTATTTAACTTTTCCTTTTTAAAAAAATTTTACTGTTTCCATTTTTCTTTGGTCAGAAAAGAGGGAAGATAAAGATGCCCATTCAGTTTTCTGTCCCCAAAATTTGCTGTTGGAGAGAATTTTCAGGATTTTGCTGTTTTAGCAGTATAGTTTTGGGGGAGGTAGCCGAGTTGTCCTTGGCCATTCCATGTAATCCAGAATCTTTTGGTTTCTTTTCTGTCTTACTGAAGAGCTTGTAGTTTTCTAAAGATCCCACGCACTATGTCTTTGCATGTGCTGTGCCCCTCCATAGAATGGAGAGACATTGTTCGTTTGATAAAATCTCACTCGTCTTTCAGGACCCAGCTCACTTATCGCATCCTCCAAGAAGTCTTTTCTGGTCATTCCTTCCCCATTGCCCAGTCAAAGGGAGGAGCCCCCCCAGCCCTGTGCTCCTAATGTACCTTGTACATGCCACTCTTTGAATTACTACTCTGTGGCATTTTCATTTTATTTTCTGTGTTTGCCTTCCCAACTACTATGAGTTCTTTAAGGCAAGAAGGATGTCTTATTTACTTCTATGTCTCCAGGGCCTAGCTCAATACCCGACTTAGAGCAAGAGAGAAAGGAAGGAAGCAAAGACCTATTGAGAGACCGCTGTGGAAGAGAAATGGGTAGAGACAGGAGGAAACTTATCTCTTCTAACCTCACAACACTTCCAGGAGGAAGGTAGTGATACTCCCATTTAACAGTTGAGGAGACTTAATCAGAAAAGTTAAATAACTTGTCTAAAGTTACACACTTATTAAGCTTACTGTTAGAATTTGTCCTCAAATCTCTCTGACTCCCAGATTTACAATCATACTCACTAAGTGTATAGACCAAATGCTTGTGTTCAATATCAGGAAAATTTGTCTTCATTAAGTAATTTTCCCATGTATTTGCTTCTATATAACTTTCTTTTTTGTTTTTCTTTCCAGAAATGGGATTTGACCGATATAAAATGGTGGTACAAGTAGTGATTGGAGAACAAAGAGGAGAAGGTGTATTGTGAGTAGCTGGTTTTTCCTTTTGTTTTAATTTTTATAAATTTCTTATTGGGTATTCATCTTCTTGACAATTCAGTAAGATCCTGTCTTTGCAAGGATGCGAGGAAAGGACAGTGTAATAAAATGCATGTGTGAACTGAAGAGATCCTGGTACTGAGCAGTGAGGTTGATAGTCTGGGTAAGTTCCATGGGGTAACTCACTTTTCATAGTATTTGTAGGCTAATAAACCTTTGAGAGTTTATGCATATATGCTCCTAAGATAGTGTAGGATTATGTATATATGTTGCCTTGGTCTTACCATTCTCTTAATTTCTTTAAAATTGTCTGAGGGACAATTTTCATAGCTATTGCTATTGGCTTGGGCTTCTGTTTCTTAAAATTCACTCTGTTTTTTTTTTTTTTTCCAGTCCCAATGTCAGTTACCTAACTTGTTTCTCTTATGTTTTTCTGATTATTTTCTCCTTCACTGGTTCCTCTTTCCTGGCTATACCCCCAGCTGTGAACTTTCTTGAAGGCTCAGGTTTTATTCCACTTCTCTTCTCTGTCCATTTTCAATGAGGTCATTCATTTTCATGATATCAAACTGTCATTCCCATACTGACAAGTTCAGAATCTGTACTTCTTGTTTTTTCCTGTGCCCAAGTATTAATCTCTTATTTTCCTTTATAAACAGTGCCTAGTCTAGTATTTTGTAAGACAGTATGAAAATATTTGCTGGATGAATTAAAAAAAAAAACCCTGTAGATACTATCACTGAGAATTTTCTCTGTAGATTGTTAGATTGGGAAAGGACTACAGATTTTTTCCAGTGTCCATTCCCCTTATTTTATGATGACACTTGCGAGGGTCAGCATGATTTGCCCCAAATTATGTATCTGGCTGGTGTCAGGGTCACTGTACTCTTTACCATGGTGTCCTCTTCCATTTGGTCAAAAGGTTTCAGGAGATTTCTTCACCACAGAGAAACTAGGAAATGCTTTATTATTCTGTCACCTCAGATTGCGATGGCACTCTACTCCAGTACTCTTGCCTGGAAAATCCCATGGATGGAGGAGCCTGGTAGGCTTCAGTCCATGAGGTCGTGAAGAGTTGGACACAACTGAGCAACTTCACTTTCACTTTTCACTTTCATGCATTGGAGAAGGAAATGGCAGCCCAATCCAGCGTTCTTGCCTGGAGAATCCCAGGGACGGCAGAGCCCGGTGGGTTGCCATCTATGGGGTCGCACAGAGTCGGACACGACTGAAGTGACTTAGCAGCAGCAGCAGCACCTCAGATTCAGTGTGTTCAAATAGAGTTCCATATTTCTCTTTCCTTCCTCTTCCAAAATCAGTCAGACATTTTCATTTCTCTGTCTCCCGCAGTATTACCCAGGTTCCCCTGCTTAAAGTGTGGAGTCCTCTTTTATGTAGCTCTGACTACCTCACTGCACACACTGTAACCTGGATGTCAGGGTTGCTTAGCTCCCCCTTATCAACACTTCCAGACTCTGATCTCTCTCCTTTGCAATTCACACACAAGACTAGTGTCCCTGAAGTATGCCCTTACTTTTCTTAAACTCTGTAGAGTTTATTTCAAACCTTGTAAAGCATAAACGCCTCAAACTTGTCCTGACTGACTGTTAAATGTGATCAGGCCAAACTCTAAAGCATGGCATATAAGGCCTCCCTTACCTCCTGTTAAAACTTTCGTCATCTAAAATTTCAGGCATATGCAAAACTGCAGAACCAAGGAACTTGTGTGTGTCTGTTACCTAGCTTTAAGGTTATCAACCACACACTCATGTTGTTTCATTTATACCTCCACCTACTCTTCCTGCCTCCATCAGATTATTTTGAAGGAAATTCTAGTCATCATATCATTTCATCTGTAAATACAACAATATTTATGTCTAAAATACCAGGGCCTTTTTTATCATAATAAAATAGCACATTTAAACATTGAAGCTCTTTAATATTATAAGATATTCAGTTGGCTTTTTTTCTCTTCTTAAAACAGATAAGAGTCCGTGCCTGGTGAGGTGCCTCACTGGTGTCAAGGATATGGGCTCTCCTGTCTTGCCCTGATATGTCCTCATCTGTATCGTTGAAGGTGACTCAATACTACATTTATCCACATTCCTTAAGAGAAAGAGATAGAAGGAAAACATAAATGCCTTTCCATTTTCAACACTTTAAACTTATGATTACACTCTCTTCTGATTTCAGTTGTTTCTGTTGAGAAATCAGCCCTGAGTCTTATTTTTGTTCCTTTGGAGGTGATGTGTCTTTTTTCCTAGCCACTTTAAAATGTTTTTCTCGTTGCCTTTTTAGTATGATATACATGGTTTTCTTTGTATTTATTCTATTTGAGGTTCTTAGGACTTCTTGAATTTGTGGGCTCTTGAATCTTGTCGTATCAGCTTGAGAAAAGTCTTAACCATTTTTTCTTTTTTTTAAACAAGTCTTTTATCTTAGAATAGTTTAGATTTATAGAAAAGTTTCAGAGATAGTACAGAGAGTTCTTAAATATTTCACATCCAGTTTCTTCTGTTATTAACATCTTCTATTCAGTCAGTTCAGTCGCTCAGTCATGTCCGACTCTTTGCGACCCCATGAATCGCAGCACACCAGGCCTCCCTGTCCATCACCAACTCCCGGAGTTCACTCAGACTCACGTCCATCCAGTCAGTGATGCCATCCTGCCATCTCATCCTCTGTCATCCCCTTCTCCTCCTGCGCCCAATCCCTCCCAGCATCAGAGTCTTTTCCAATGAGTCAACTCTTCACATGAGGTGGCCAAAGTACTGGAGTTTCAGCTTTAGCATCATTTCTTCCGAATAAATCCCAGGGCTGATCTCTTTCAGAATGGACTGGTTGGATCTCCTTGCAGTCCAAGGGACTCTCAAGAGTCTTCTCCAACACCACAGTTCAAAAGCATCAATTCTTCGGCGCTCAGCCTTCTTCACAGTCCAACTCTCACATCCATACATGACCACAGGAAAAACCATAGCCTTGACTAGACAGACCTTTGTTGGCAAAGTAATGTCTCTGCTTTTGAATATGCTATCTAGGCTGGTCATAACTTTCCTTCCAAGGAGTAAGCGTCTTTTAATTTCATGGCTGCAGTCACCATCTGCACTGATTTTGGAGCCCAGAAAAATAAAGTCTGACACTGTTTCCACTGTTTCCCCATCTATTTGCCATGAAGTGATGGGACCGGATGCCATGATCTTTGTTTTCTGAATGTTGAGCTTTAAGCCAACTTTTTCACTCTCCCCTTTCATTTTCATCAAGAGGCTTTTTAGTTCCTCTTCACTTTCTACCATAAGGGTGGTGTCATCTGCAAATCTGAGGTTATTGATATTTCTCCCGGCAATCTTGATTCTAGCTTGTGTTTCTTCCAGTCCAGCGTTTCTTATTTGCCACAATCAATGAACCAATATTTATGCTTTATTAACTGAAGTGCATATATTATTCCAGTTTCTTTAGTTTTTACCTAATGTCATTTTTCCAGTCTAGGATCATATATAGGGTACCATATTACATGTCTCTTCTTAGTCTTTTCTTGGCTATGACAGTTTCTCAGATATTCTTTGGTTTTGATGACCTTTGACAGTTTTGAGAGGTATGGGTAAGTATTTTGTAGAATGTCCCTCAAATGGGATTTGTTTGCTCATAATAAGCCTGGATTTATAAATTTGGGGGAGGAAGATCACAGAGGTAAAGTGCTGTTCTCATTGTATTATTTCAGGGTACATGTTGTTAGCATTATATGTTACTATTGATGTTAATTTTGATACCTATCTGAGTAGTATTTGTCAGATTGTCCACTGTAAAGTTACTCTTTCTTTTCCATACTGTACTGTTTACAAAGAAATCACTACGTGCCACCCACACTTTAGGAGCAAGCAGTTATATTCCACCTCCTTGAAAGCGGAGTGTCTATACAAATGATTTGGAATTTTTCAGCATAGAAGATTTGTTTCTTTCCCATTTATTTGTTTATTCATTCATTTATTTCAGTTTGGACTATGAAAATTTATAATTTGGATTATAATCCAGTTCTACTTTATTTATTTCATGGCTCAGATTGTTCCAGCTTTGGCCATTGGGAATTCTTTCGGTTGACTCCTGGGTCCCTTTTACATACCCTGCCATTGTGGGGTTTTTGAGCACATCCTTATTTACTGGCACTATAAGATGTCTTACCTTATCCATTCCCTGCCCCAGCCCTAGAATCAGCCACTTCTCTAAGGAGCCTTGATTCATTTTCTTGGATAATGGCATTAGATACTAAGATCTGGGTGCTATATATGGCTATTATCCTTTAAAATATTGCCTCTGCTTCCTTGCTGTCTGCTGTCCTTTATGGACTCCAGTTACAAATATTTAGATCTTTTTACAGTAATACACATATCTCTTGGAGAAGGCAATGGCTCCCCACTCCAGTACTCTTGCCTGGAAAATCCCATGGATGGAGGAGCCTGGTAGGCTGCAGTTCATGGGGTCTCTAAGAGTCGGACATGGCTGAGCGACTTCACTTTCACTTTTCACTTTCATGCATAGGAGAAGGAAATGGCAACCCATTCCAGTGTTCTTGCCTGGAGAATCCCAGGGATGGAGCCTGGTGGGCTGCCGTCTATGGGGTCGCACAGAGTTGGACACAACTGAAGTGACTTAGCAGTAGCAGACATATCTCTTATGATGCTATTGTCTGATTTTTTGTTCTCTGTACTTCAGTTTGAGTATTTTTCTATTGACTTGTCCCTCAGTTCACTAATCCTCTTTTCCATTCTGTCTAATCTGATATTAATAAACCCACCAGCTGAATTCCTAACTTGTTATTATATTTTATAAGTCTAGGATTTCCATTTAAAATCTTTTTTCATAGATTCTAATTGTCTAGTGAAATTATTTTTTAATCTATGTTCTCCATCCTCCCTCTCTCCTCTCTTTTTACATTTTGGTCTTAGCAGTGCTTACCCTTGTCTCTGAACTGTGTGTTAGCCTGTTTTCTTTGACTATTTTTTTGTCTTATTAATCTTTCATATGGCTCTGTCTCTTGGCATGCCTACTTTGAGTCCTGGATATTGTGTTAAAACTTGTAAAACTTGCAGATAATATTATTTTCCTCCAGAAAAGGTTTACCATTCCTTTGTTATTCAGGTAGAATATGGTCTACTTACCTGAATCCAATAAGATACTGAGCTGAGTTGAGGTTGGGTTGTTGCTGTTTTGATAAGGCTTTCTCCATCTTTACCTCACCCTTCTTTGTTGAATGTAGCCCTCCAAATCTTTCAACCAAGAACCTGGCGTGTTCATTGAAACCTGATCTACTGACTTTTAGTCCTTTTCTTCTGAGTGTTAAACTCCGCTTCATTCCAAAGGCTTTTTCTGTAACGAATTAGTTTCCTAGAAAAGCAAAAATATGTTCTTTTACGGTTCTGGAAATCCTACATTCAGAATGGGTTTTGTTGAGCTAAAATCAAGGTGTTGGCAGGGCTGTATTCCTCTTGGAGGCTCTGGGGGAGGGTTCACTCCCTTGCCTATTCCATCTTCTAGAGGCCACCTGCATTCCTCAGCTCCAAACCCTTCCTCCATCTTCAATGCCAGTAGCATTGTGTCTTCAAATGTCTCTCTGACCCTGACCCTCCTGCCTCCCTCTTTCTTTTATAAGGACTCGTGATTACATGGAACCCACCTGGATAATCTCCCCATCTTAATATCATTCATTATACATCTGTAAAGCCATTTTTGCCATGTAATATCACATTCACAGGTTCTGGGGCTTAGGACATAGACATATTTGGCCATTATTTTGCCTACCATGTTTAGCTTTTTAGGTTCCTGCATGCACAGTTTCAGAATTTAACACGTCTTGAGGGGGAACCTACCAAGTGACAGGCTCAGTTCTACTCTCTCCTTTTTCACAGGGATCTTGGCCCCTTCAACGTCTCCAGTTTTATGCCACCCCCAACTCCCCAGCCCTGCAAGACTGCCAGCAGTCCTGCTGATTTTTTTTTTCCCTCAGTAATTGGTCCTTTTCCTGGACAAAGCCCAGGCTCTCAGCCTCTAGCTCTGTGCTTAGAGTTGGTAAGTGCCTCAGGGAGAACTTTGCTTCAGAGTTTCAGCTTACTTCATGTGGTTCACCTTTCTCTGGAATTTTGGCTCTCCTAGTCTTTATTTCCTTCAGCAGCTCTCTGATTCATTTTATTTATTTTTTCTAATTGACTTGGTGGGAGCATTTGGGCACCTACAAACTGTTCCATCATATTTCTTCTAAGTCTTTTGACATAATTTTATAAATATATATATATATACATAAATATATAAAAATGTACATATGTATATATATTTAAATGAATATAACATTCTTTTTTATATAGCCAAGGGTTTTGAAATGATTTAAGTATCCCAGGTTTATCTTGTACATTTTCAGCCACAGTCTTAGAACTGGCCATTTTTCCAAGGAGCTCTGGTTCCTTTTTTTGGGAAATTGTGTAAAGAGACTGCAATTCTAAAGTAAAATTGTGTTTTGTGCATCTGTGTATCATTTACACCTAGCACTTTGCTTATATATAATACTCAACAAATACTGGTTAAATACATTTTTATATTTATTCTTACACTTGGTTCTACTCAGCTTAAGTACTGCTTCCTTCATGAAATCTTCTTTGGCTTTTTGTCCTCTCTAAATTCTCTAAAATTCTTCAGCACTTCTACAGATTTAATTCAACTATTGTGCAACTTGGACTTGGAGGCTTGGCATAGACAATATAATCCCTTTTAATCCTAAATAACCTATAACAGCACCAACAATACATTATCTTATTCTTTTAATGAGTATTATTTTTTTTCACCAAATTAAGTTGAGAATTGTTTGAGGACAAAGCCAGGTTTTACTGATTCTGGACATATGATACTTGCTAAATAAATACTTGTTGATTGATCAGTTAAGTATATTAATTTGATTCATCCTGTTACCATTTGGAAATAGGTAGAACTTTTTGGATTTAAGAATGTGTGAAATATTAGGCTGGGGGGAGCTATTCTATGTAAAAGTCAGGGGAAAAAGGCTTTTAAAATTGAACGAATATAGTATGGTATGTGTATATCTTTCTCTACAGGCTTGAAGCTGAACTGCTGCTGCTGCTAAGTCACTTCAGTCGTGTACTGCCTAGGTTCAAAGCCAACCTTTGTCACTTACTATATATTATAAATGACTTTAGACAAATTTATTAATTTCTCAGTTTCCCTATTTATTAAATGGGTATATTAATAGTACCTATCTCATAGGATTAAGTAAGTTAATATAAAGCACTTAGACCAATGAGGCACAAAGTAGTGTTCAATAAATGTTAATGATGAATCATATACATACATTAAAAAAAATAGAACATTTAAAATTACTTTTTAAAAACTTATTATATTGTGAATATCTTTTCATGTTCTTAAAAGTTTTTTTTTTGTAAAAAATCTTTAATGGCTGCACAGAATTTCATTCTAAGAAATACCGTAATTTCATTTAGTAATCTAAAACTTCTTCATATTTGTTTCCATTTTCAAATAGACTTTTATTTTGACTGACATTTGTTCTTATCCATTAACTGGGGAGAGGAGAATGGCTAATTTTAGAATTTAGAGGCAGCATAGCATCCTGTAGAGATAATACTGGATAGAATTAGTTAGAAGATTGAATTCTAGTTTAGAATTGTCCCTTTCTTCTCTAGGATCCTATGCACTGATCAGTTCAGTCACAACTCTTTGCAACCCCATGGACTGCAGCACGCTAGGCCCCCCGTCCATCACCAACTCCCGGAGTTTACTCAAACTCATGCCCATTGAGTCGGTAATGCCATCCAACCATCTCATCCTCTGTCATCCCCTTCTCCTCCCGCCTTCAGTCTTTGCCAGCATCAAGGTCTTTTCAAATGAGTCAGTTCTTCCATCAGGGGACCAAAGTATTGGAGTTTCAGCTTCAGCATCAATCTTTCCAATGAATATTCAGGACTGATTTCCTTTAGGGTGGACTGGTTGGATCTCCTTGCAGTCCAAGGGACTCTCAAGAGTCTTCTCCAACACCACAGTTCAAAAGCATCACTTCTTCGGCACTCAGCTTTCTTTATAGTCCAACTCTCACATCCATACATGACCACTGGAAAAACCATAGCCTTGACTAGATGGACGTTTGTTGGCAAAGTAATGTCTCTGCTTTTTAATATGCTATCTAGATGGTCATAGCTTTTCTTCCAGGGAGCAAGCATCTTTTAATTTCATGGCTGCAGTCACCATCTGCAGTGATTTTGGAGCCCCTCAAAATAAAGTCTGACACTGTTTCCACTGTTTCCCCATCCACTTGCCAGGAAGTGATGGGACCTGATGCCATGATCTTAGTTTTCTGAATGTTGAGCTTTAAGCCAACTTTTCACTCTCCTCTTTCACTTTCATCAAGAGACTCTTTAGTTCTTCTTCACTTTCTGCCATAAGGGTGGTGTCATCTGCATATCTGAGGTTATTGATATTTCTCCCAGAAATCTTGATTCCAGCTTGTGCTTCATCCAGCCCAGCATTTCTCATGATGTACTCTGCATATAAGTTAAATAAACAGGGTGACAATATACAGCCTTGACGTACTCCTTTTCCTATTTGTGAACCAGTCTGTTGTTCCATGTCCAGTTCTAACTGTTGCTTCCTGACCTGCATACAGATTTCTCAAGAGGCAGGTCAGGTGGTCTGGTATTCCCATCTCTTTCAGAATTTTCCACAGTTTATTGTGATCCACACAGTGAAAGGCTTTGGCATAGTCAATAAAGCAGAAATAGATGTTGTTCTGGAACTCTCTTGCTTTTTCAGTGATCCAGTGGATGTTGGCAATTTGATCTCTGGTTTCTAGAACAGATTGGACTAAATAATTTGTTGGTCCTTTCCAGACCTTCCTTCTCATATTATTGTGCAGGAATTGAGCCCATTTTATTAGCCATAAGTCTAGGTATTATTTCCTCTAAAAGTCTGACCTGAAATAATCTTTAACAGAGCTTTCCACCTTGACTGCCTTAGACTTCAAGGTATCCACCTCTTCAGCCATTGAGCAGCCAGTCAGAGTCTGAGGCTGCTAGACCCCTGGGCCTGTTACCTCCAGCTGCAAGCAGCCTCATCTGACTCCAGTCCCTTCTAGTGTACCCAGGATCTTTTGCTATACAAATATGATTTTCTATATGTCATCTCATTCTGTGAAAAGATTTGGAAGCACTGGTATGTAAGAATGTATCATGGAAACTTTTGTTTATGGCAGATATATGTGGTTCAGGTCCTTGTTATATTGTTGATAATTCTCTACTCTTTGACTTTTTAGCATGGCTGCTCGCTGTTTCTGGGATGCTGACACTGACAACTGTACTCATGATGTTTTCATGAATGTAAGTCTACTGGAAACCTTTTTTGCCTATCTTAAGGACACGTGGGCATTCCAGATCAAATCCCTTAATATTTGTTAAGATATGGTGACACTTTATTTATTTTGGCATCACAGCATGTGGGATTTTAGTTCCCCAACCAGGGATTAAACCCATGCCTCCTGCATTGGCAGTGTGGAGTCTTAATAACCAAACTGCCAGAGAAGTTCCTGAGGCCACTTTAGTTTTAGACATTTGTCTGACACTACTTCTAGATAAGATGATTTTACTGTCCATTTGTGTTACTAAATTAGAAGCCTAGTGTGCTGCTTATAGATAAGGACACTTTTATATCTACTGATGATGTAACTCTTCACAAATTTGAATGTAGAAATAGCATACTACTTATTTGGTGCTAACAGACAGCAGTTTGTTAAGCTGCAAAGAAATTTGGGTGGCAGGGATTCCATGAGCAAAGGTGATTTTTCTTTCAGTAATAAAATTAATTACTTTATCTTAAAGCTATTTAGTAAAACTAAGCAAAAGTACAGAGGAATTTTTATAAAGAAGTTTCATTTAAACATTGGGACATTATTGACATGAACATTTCATATATTTTAAACATATGTTGTTATTTTATGCTTATTTCCAGAAAGGATCCTGTCTTCTATCCAAATGCTCTCAGGTTGTGAGTTAGTAGAGTCAGACTTAAAGTATAGTAGAGTAGAAGAGAAGAACTAGATTGAGTGAATTGGGAGAGGTCCCATTTCTAGTGCTGTAACTTTCTAATTGAATGACTTTAGGTAAGTCATTGAGCTTTTCTCTGATTGTATCAGTAATATGAGAAAGCTGTATTAGATATTCCTAAAGACTGGCTGTGGGTGACTAAGAATAATTTGAGGAACTTGTTTAAAATATAGGTGCCAGGGCTCTGCTCAATAAATTCTGATCAAATAAGCCAGGGGTTGAATCAGGGAATCTGATTCTTTAAAAAAGTTCTCCACATGATTATCTTACTGCCAGGTATAGAAGCTGCTGGTGCAGATGATCCTAAGGTACCTTTTAGCTCTAAAATTCTATGGTCCTACCAAAGTTTTATTTTATGCTCAACTAACCTGAAGATCACAGGATGGACAGTGGGAAAGGGTTAGTCACTCAGTTGTGTCCGACTCATATCGACTGTAGCCCTCCAGGCTTCTCGTCCATGGAATTCCCCAGGCAAGAATACTGGAGTGGGTATCCATTCCCTTCTACAGGGGCTCTTCCTGACCCAGGGATTGAACCCTGGAACCCAGGTCTCCCGCATTGCAGGTAGATTCTTTACCGTCTGAGCCACCAGGGCAGTGGGAAGTACTATGCAAATCTTCAAATATCAGCTCTTTGGGAGAAGGGTCAAACTCAGGTGGTGGTTTTCCCTGCTCTTTGAAAACTGCATATTTCCCTGAGTCCTTATATGATACAATTCATTCATTCAACAAATAATCCTGAGCTCCTATTATGTGCCTTATATTTTAATGTTTTGATTTTGTTATAATCTGTTATTACATTTAGAAAGTAGAGAAGAAAGTAGGGGATAACCCATAACTCAATTCCTTTATTGCTAGGAATAAAATGGTGCACTGGGATGACCCAGAGGCATGATACGGGGAGGGAGGAGGGAGGAGGGTTCAGGATGGGAAACACGTGTGTATCTGTGGCGGATCATGTTGATATATGGCAAAACCAATAGAATATTGTAAAGTTAAAAAATAAACACACACACACACACACAAAAAGACAGTCATGATTTCAGCTGGTCAAGAGCTTAGAAACCCATGGAGACTAGACAATACTCATATTAACCAATATGCAATTTAAAATTTTACTTATTAATTATTACTTAGTAAAGATGATCAGGATCTGGATTTAGAATATAGGATTAATGGGGTAAGTGTCTAAAAGTCATTTTTGAGAGCCTGGTCTAGGTTGCTAACTTAGTCTACTATATCTTTAGTTCAGTTTATTGAGTGTTTATTTAGGCTTCATTTTTCAGTGCTTAAAGTATTTTGTTTATTTGGGAGAAAATCCCAGGAAGGGCCAGTAGGAGTTGAGGAAATGAGAGAGGGGAGAGAAAAGCATATTATTGAACTGATTACTGTGGATAGCCAGGGCTCAATTCCTGTGAAGAACTCTGGGTGGCACTGGAAGAACAGTGCCAATCAAAGGTGGGGTCTATAAGACCAATGCCAGTCTACAAATTGTTTGGTACATGTCTTCAAAAAGATAAGTACATAAATTATGTGTAAGGGTTTAGAAACTCTCATGGAATTTGACAGAGTAATTTTATGTTTATTGAGTCTAATTAATAAGAAGTTTAGGTTGTATTTGTATGTTTCTTTTTTCATTTCATTTTCTTAGTTAATAATTTTTATTTTATTTTATGAAAGTATCATTCATAAGGGATTAGAAATTAAAACAAACAAAAAATAGGTGCTCCTCACCACAGACAGTACTATTTTATTTTATTTTAGCGATACATATTTTACTGAAGTATGGTTGACTTACAGTGTTTCAGATGCACAGCAAGGTGATTCAGTTATACATATACACATATAATATTTTTTAAATTATTTGACATTATAGGTTATTACAAGATATTGACTATAGTTCCCTGTGCTATACAGTAAACCTCTGTTGCTTGTTGCATATCTACTTATTTAAATTAGGAATCTGGCATTCTATTCATACTAAGTCAAACAAGTGGAATCAAAATGTCATAAATTTTTTAGTTAGGCAAAAATTCATAAGTTTTCTAAAATACGTATATTATACATATTATTTGTATATAAGTGTACAAAAGCTTTTCTACTATGCTTGAGAAAGAACATCAAAAGAAAAAAGGAAATGGAATAATTGGTAAACATAAACTAAATGAAACGGGAGCGCTGAATATGAAATAGAAAAAGTGAAACAAACTAGAAAGAAATAAAGATAATCATATAGTCCAATTGTTTTTAAACATGAATGCTCATTAGAAACATATTTGGAGCTCTGGAGAAAGAAAAAGCAATACCCGGGCATTTGTATTTTTTAAAAATTTCCAAGATATTTCTGATATGCATCTGGATTTTAAAAAGTGATTACAGGATATAGAGTGCTATTATTTTCCTGTTGACCAATCATGATACAGTGGTATTAAGTGAATAATAGTTACATAAACACAATAATAAAAGATGTTTATCAGTTTTTTCAGTCAGTAGCCAGACAAAAAATAAAAGCCAACCATAATGGCAACATGATTAACCTAATAATATAAAATAATTACATACAATTTGGGGGGGTCAAGCAAAGTGATGTGGTAAGTAGAAGTACATCATCCATGCACATGTTTTCATCTGCCAAGCAGGTCTGTGTCTTTTGGTTAGTGCATTTAATCCTATTACCATTTTCTTAATTGTTTTAGGTTTCTTTTCTTTTTTTTTTTTTTAGAAATTTATTTATTTTTATTTTTTTAATATAAATTTATTTATTTTAATTGGAGGCTAATTACAATATTGTATTGGTTTTGCCATACATCAACATGAATCTGCCACGGGTGTACACGTGTTCCCCATCCTGAACCCCCCTCCACCTCCCTCCCCATACCATCCCTCTGGGTCATCCCAGTGCACCAGCCCCAAGCATCCTGTGTCCTGCATCGAACCTGGACTGGCAATTCGTTTCATGTATAATATCATACATGTTTCAATGCCATTCTCCCAAATCATCCCACCCTCTCCCTCTCGCACAGAGTCCAATAGACTGGAGCCTATTATACAGAGTGAAGTAAGCCAGAAAGAAAAACACCAATACAGTATACTAACACATATATATGGAATTTAGAAAGATGGTAATGATAACCCTGTATGTGAGACAGCAAAAGAGACACAGATGTATAGGTTTATTTTCTGTAGGTCTTTGCCTTCTCTGTGTTTCCTGCTTAGAGAAGTTCCTTTAGCGTTTGTTGTAAAGCCAGTTTGGTGGTGCTGAATTCTCTTAACTTTTGC
The DNA here is from genome assembly GCF_002263795.3 of Bos taurus. Classification (NCBI taxonomy): domain Eukaryota; kingdom Metazoa; phylum Chordata; class Mammalia; order Artiodactyla; family Bovidae; genus Bos; species Bos taurus. The sequence continues at coordinate 70,887,545 of NC_037328.1, read as the reverse complement.
TGGAAAGCTTTTGGTTTCTCCATCAAATCTGGATGAGAGGCTTGCTGGGTAGAGTCTTCTTGGTTGTAGGTTCTTCCCTTTCATCACTTTAAATATATCATGCCATTCCCTTCTGGCTTGTAGAGTTTTTGCTGAGAAATCAGCTGATAGCCTAATGGGAGTTCCCTTGTATGTTATTTGTCCTTTTTCCTTTGTTGCTGTTTTTATTTCATCTTTAATTTTTGTCAGTTTGATTACTATGTGTCTTGGTGTGTTCCTCCTTGGGTTTATCCCGCCTGGGACTCTGTGCTTTCTGGATCTGGTTGACTATTTCCTTTCCCATGTTATGGAAGTTTCCAGCTATTATCTCTTTGAATGTTTTCTCAGGGCCTTTTTCTCTCTCTCGTCTCCTTCTGGGATCCCCTATGACGTGAATGTTGGTGACTTTACTGTTGTCCCAGAGGCCTCTTAGACTCTCTTCATTTCTTTTCATTCTTTTCTCTATATTTTGTTCTGTGGCAGTGATTTCTACCCAGTCATTTATTTATTCTTGTGCTTCAGTTATTCTGCTGTTGGTTCCTTCTAGTATATTATTCATCTCTGTTTGTTCTTTAGTTCTTCTAGGTCTTTGGTAAACATTTCTTGCATTTTCTCCATTGTTTTCCTGAGATTCTGAATCATCTTGACTATCATTATTCTGAATTCTTTTTCTGGAATGTTGCCTATGTCCACTTCATTTAGTTGTTTTTCTGGGTTTTGATCTTGTCCCTTCATCTGGGACAAAACTTTCTGCTTTTTCATCCTGATTAACTTTATGTAATGTGGTTTTGTTTTAACTGCTGTGGGTCTGTGGTTCTTCCTGCTTCTTCTGTCTGCCCTCTGATGGAGGACGCAAAGAGGTTTGTGTAAGCTTCCTGATGGGAGGGGCTGGCAGTGGGAAAAACTGGGTCTTGCTCTGGTGAGACAGAGCCTTGCTTTAATCCAATTATCTGCTGATGGGTGAGATTGCCCTCCCACCCTAGTAGTTGTTTGGCCTGAGGCAACCCAGCCCTGGGGTCTCTGGGCTCTATGGTAGGGTTAATGGCGAACTCCAAGCGGGTTTATGCCAAGGGGGACCTTCTTGGCCTGCTGCTTTCAGTGCCCCATCCTTGTGGTGAGCTTCTTCCAACCCATGCCTCCACAGGAGACCCTCCAACACTAGCAGTCTCCTATGGGGTCACTGCTCCTTTCCTCTGGGTCTTGGTGCATACAAGATCTTGTTTGTGCCTTCCAGGACTGGTGTCTCTGTTTCCCCCAGTCCTGTGGAAGTCCTATAATAAGATGCCACTGGCCTTGAGGTCAAATTCCCTGGGGATTCCTAGTTCCTTTGTCTGATCTGAAAGCTGGTAAGCCTGACGTGGGGTTCAGAACCTTGACAACAATAGGAGAACTTTTTTGGTATTATTGTTCTCCAGTTTGTGAGTCACCTACCTGGTGAGTATGGTATTTGATTTTTTAATGATTGTGCCCTTCCTACCATCTAGCTGAGGTAGAAATTGCTAGGCAGTGAGTGTAGGACTCTGAGACCTCAATCTTGTTTTCATAAACATCTGGCTCCATTAGCCTAAAGTTATATCCTTTCTCCCATTCCTGGAATGTGTGCTTGGTGTGACAAATTATCAGCACTCAGATCCAGGGAAGGGAAGTAACTAACTTCTGTTCCATATGCCTGAGGAAAAAACAACTGATGATCATTAATCTTAAGCCCGTACATCAAAGTCAGTTCAGTTGCTCAGTTGCTCAGTCTGACTCTTTGCAACTCCATGGACTGCAGCATGCCAGGCCCCCCTGTCCATCACCAACTCCCAGAGTTTACTCAAATTCATGTCCATCCAGTTGGTGATGCCATCCAGCCATCTCATCCTCTGTCGTCCCCTTCTCCTCCTGCCTTCAATCTTTCCCAACATCAAGGTCTTTTCAAATGAGTTAGCTCTTCGCATTAGGTGGCCAAAGTATTGGAGTTTCAGCTTCAGCATCAGTCCTTCCAGTGAATATTCAGGACTGATTTCCTTTAGGATGGACTGGTTGGATCTCCTTGCAGGCCAAGGGACTCTCAAGAGTCTTCTCCAACTCCACAGTTGAAAAGCATCAATTCTAAGGCACTCAGCTTTCTTCACAGTCCCAACTCTCACATCCATACATGACTACTGGAAAACCATAGCTTTGACTAGATGGACCTTTGTTGGCAAAGTAATATCTCTGCTTTTTAATATGCTGTCTAGGATGGTCATAGCTTTTCTTCCAAGGAGCAAGCATCTTTTAATTTCATGGCTGCAGTCACCATCTGCAGTGATTTTGGAGCCAGTCAAAATAAAGTCTCTCACTGTTTCCATTGTTTCCCCATATATTTGCTGTGAAGTGATGGGACCAGATGCCATGGTCTTAGTTTTCTGAATATCAAGTTTTAAGCCAACGTTTTCACTTTCCTCTTTCACTTTCATCAAGAGGCTCTTTAGTTTTTCTTCACTTTCTGCCATAAGGGTGGTGTCATCTGCATATCTGAGGTTATTGATATTTCTCCCAGCAGTCTTGATCCCAGCTTGTGCTTCATTCAATCCAGCATTTCCCATGATGTAACTTGCATAGAAGTTAAATAAGCAGGGTGATAATATACAGCCTTGATGTACTCCTTTCCCAGTTTGGAACCAGTCTGTTGTTCCATGTCTAGTTCTAACTGTTGCTTCCTGACCTGCATACAGAATTCTCAGGAAGCAGGTAACGTGGTCTGGTATTCCCATCTCTTTAAGAATTTTCCACAGTTTGTTGTGATCCATACAGTTAAAGGCTTTGGTGTAATCAATAAAGCAGAAATAGATGTTTTTCTGGAATTCTCTTGCTTTTCCTATAATCCAGTGGATATTGGCGATTTGATATCTGGTTCCTCTGCCTTTTCTAAATCCAGCTTGAATATCTGGAAGTTCATAGTTCACAAACTATTGAAGCCTGGCCTGGAGAATTTTGAGCATTACTTTGCTAGCGTGTGAGATGAGTGCAATTGTGTGGTAGTTTGAACATTCTTTGGCATTGCTTTTCTCTGCTATTGGAATGAAAACTGACCTTTTCCAGTCCTGTGGCCACTGCTGAGTTTTCCAAAATTGCTGGCATATTGACTGCAGCACTTTAACAGCATCATGTTTTAGGATTTGAAATAACTCAACTGGAATTCTATCATTTCCACTAGCTTTGTTATGAAACACAACTGATGATTATTAATCTTAAATCCATACATCTCGTCCATTGTAAAATGGCCAGGTGGCATGAAAAAGGGTGGCAAATTAATTCAAGGATCAAGAGAAGCCATAAAGATGTTAAGCTAAGCATCTTGACCTTTAAACTGGTTAGTTAAAAATGATGTATTTTAAGGACAGGAGCTAACCAAAAATGTACAGATTAAGGATATAAATACTGCTGTTAGTCCCACCTTTGGGTGACTCTCTACCCTCTTCTCAGTGTCTATGCTGAGAGCTTTGTACTTTCCTTCTCTTTAATAAATCCTGTTTGCTTGCTACCCTAAGTGTTTGTGTGTTCGTGAAGTTCATTCTTCGGCTCCAGAAACAAGAACTCGGATTCCCATTTCATCTCTACAGCTTCTTCTTTGTTTTTGATGTGGGTTACCTTTTTTTCAGTGGGTTCCAGTGTCCTCTAGTCTATGGTTATTCAGCAGTTAGGTGCCAGATAGCATTATTTTAGAACACAATAATCCCACCCAAGAAGCCAGGGAACTGGGTTAACTGAAGAATTTGCTTTTGGTTAATAATCACGTACTTGAAGTCATATTTTCTTGCATCATTGCCAGGCTGGAGGTGAGGTTGATGGGTTAGGAGGTACTAAGGCATTCAGAAAACTAAGATCATGGCATCTGGTCCCATCACTTCATGGCAAATAGATGGGGAAACAGTGTCAGACTTTATTTTTCTGGGCTCCAAAATCACTGCAGATGGTGATTGCAGCCATGAAATTAAAGATGCTTACTCCTTGGAAGGAAAGTTATGACCAACCTAGATAGCATATTCAAAAGCAGAGACGTTACTTTGCCAACAAAGGTCCGTCTAGTCAAGGCTATGGTTTTTCCTGTGGTCATGTATGGATGTGAGAGTTGGACTGTGAAGAAAGCTGAGTGCCTTAGAATTGACGCTTTTGAACTGTGGAGTTGGAGAAGACTCTTGAGAGTCCCTTGGACTGCAAGGAGATCCAACCAGTCCATTTTAAAGCAGATCAGTCCTGGCTGTTCATTGGAAGGACAGATGCTGAAGCTGAAACTCCAATAATTTGGCCACCTCATGCGAAGAGTTGACTCATTGGAAAAAACCCTGAAGCTGAGAGGGATTGGGGGCAGGAGGAGAAGGGGACGACAGAGGATGAGATGTCTGGATGGCATCACCGACTCGATGGACGTGAGTTTGAGTAGACTCCGGGAGTTGGTGATGGACAGGAAGGCCTGGCGTGCTGCGATTCATGGGGTAGCAAAGAGTCGGACACGACTGAGCAACTGAACTGAATTGAGGCATGTTGCTGCTGCTGCTGCTGCTGCTGCTGCTAAGTCACTTCAGTCGTGTCCGACTCTGTGCGACCCCATGGACTGCAGCCTACCAGGCTTCTCCGTCCATGGGATTCTCCAGGCAAGAACACTGGAGTGGGTTGCCATTTCCTTCTCCAATGCATTAAAGTAGAAAGTGAAAGTGAAGTTGCTCAGTCGTGTCTGACTCTTAGCAACCCCGTGGACTGCAGCCTACCAGGCTCCTCCATCCATGAGATTTTCCAGGCAACAGTACTGGAGTGGGGTGCCATTGCCTTCTCCCTAAGGCATGTTGAACACCTCTAATTACCTAAAACATTTTTTTAACAAATTTATAGGATATGGAGCACATTTTCAGATTCTGAGTTAAAAGGTGGACAGTTATATTTTATCAGTTAAGAACAAACAACCAGACATCATTTGTCCTTATCCAGAATTTATGACAAGGTGCTGTATTTTCATTATCTGTGATACTGTAACATGCTTGGATTTGGTAATGCATATACTTTAAGAAACTCAAAGCATTTTAATTATATTATTTCTTTGATAAATCAGGAAAAATGGGAATACTTATTTAATAATAAACATTACATAAAGTACATTAGCTTGCATTATGTTTCTTCATTCAGAAAATCTATTATTTTTTTTTTCATTCAGAAAATCTATTATTTAAAAAAAAAAATCTATTATTTAACCATCCTACCCTTTTAGTTAGCAACTTTGTAGCTATCCTGAGGCAAGAAAATCTCTAGCTATACTCTGGAAAATCTGTTTCTTAAAGAAAGGAAAGTCTTCATGATTGAGAACTGGTAAAGATCTGAGATGATGTTAATTTCACATCTGTGCTGTCCTTTGGTACTAACTGAAATACTAACAATGGATTCATGTTTGCTTTCTTTTTTTTAGGACAGTTTATTCTGTGTTGTAGCGGCATTTGGCTGTTTCTACTATTGAATCTTGAAAGCTGGAAAAAGATATGACTATGAAGAAATATGAACTTTTTTACATTGTTAAATAAATATCTTGACAAAATAAAGTGAACAGTTTGGCAACTGAGTCTGTTAAGTTTTAGGTCTTATTTTAATGTTTCAATTTCATTATAACATGTTACTACATTTAGAAGGTATAGAAAAAAGTAGGGACAATCCATAATGCAGTTGTTCAAACATAACCAGTATTTTTTTATTTACAGGGTTAAAAACATCATATATACATTTTGTAACCTGATTTTTCACTTATAATGTTGTGTACAATTTTTATATCATTTTATTTGATTGCAATTTTCATCAGCCTACATGAGTGAGTGAGTGGAGTCGCTCAGTCGTGTCGGACTCTTTGCAACCCCGTGGACTGTAGCCTACCAGGCTTCTCTGTCCATGGGATTCTCCAGGCAAGAATACTGGAGTGGGTTACCATTTCCTTCTCCAGGGGATCTTCCTGACCCAGGGATCGAACCCGGGTCTCCCACATTGGAGGCAGACACTTTAACCTCTGAGCCACCAGGGAAGCCTACATTAATAGCTGCAGTTCCACTAGGTTATACACCATTGGTTATTTTTGCCATGTCCTTATTGTGGGATTGATTATAATTTTTCACTATAACTAACTCTGAGATCAGCTTGCTTGTAAGTTTTTTTCCTGCATTTTAAATTATTGCCTTTACCTTTCACCTAGTATTTTTACTCAGCTCTTGCCACTCTACACTTTACACACCTTGTTAGTTTAAACCTGTATTTGTTTTATCCAGGGTTTGCCCAGTGTCACGATTGAAGAGTTTCTAGGCTGTATATGAAATTAGCTTCCCTTAAGATTCTCAGAGGTTATGATGGTACTATCCCAACTTCCACTGTCTTCCCCTTAGATGTCTGCTCCAGCTAGCTGTCCTTATTTCAAGCGCCTTTATCTGTCTGCCTCAGGCTGAAACTCCAATACTTTGGCCACCTCATGTGAAGAGTTGACTCATTTGAAAAGACCCTGATGCTGGGAGGGATTGGGGGCAGGAGGAGAAGGGGACGACAGAGGATGAGATGGCTGGATGGCATCACTGACTCGATGGACGTGAGTCTGAGTGAACTCCGGGAGTTGGTGATGGACAGGGAGGCCTGGCGTGCTGCATTTCATGGGGTTGTAAAGAGTCGGACACGACTTAGTGACTGGACTGAACTGAACTGAATCTATCTGCCCTGTTCAAATAAGTGTTTGAAACTTGTTGGGGATTTTCTCCCCGGGACTTGGAAGCGACGAACCTGAAAGAGTGACACTCGGACAGTCTCTTGCAAGGACTGACAAGTTTATTTCTGCAGTCAAGCCTTTTTATAGAAGTAGAAACAAAGAGCTTAAACTATAGGGCCAGCAGAGCGCATATGGGGTTAACACATAATCAGTAAAAACATTTCAAGGACAGCACGCTCTAAATGACTCATGTGCTTATCCCACAACCCGTTTTCTCAAGTAACATCCCTATTTATTATTAAATCTTGGCGCCAAGCATAACCAAAGGCAGGAGATGTTTTCCTGTTGCAGTACAAAGCCGGGTACTTCTGGCCCTTCGCCATTTTCCCAAGGACTTTCTCCTTTTACGGCTATTTTGTACTACGCTTCCCAACAAAACTCAAAAGGGAAGGGTCACAATATAAATCCTTTATTTTCCCCTGTAGCTCCTCAGCAGCTGCTTACCCACCATATTTCTTCTCAGCTGCTTTCAAGATAAGCATGTAAACAAAAATAAGTAAATACATGGAAACATTCTTTTATAGTAGCCAATTCCTTCTCTAAGAGACTGGAGATCTCCTCAAGAAAATCAGAGATACCAAAGGAACATTTCATGCAAAGATGGGCTCGATAAAGGACAGAAATGGTATGGACCTAACAGAAGCAGAAGATATTAAGAAGAGATGGCAAGAATACACAGAAGAACTGTACAAAAAAGATCTTCATGACTCAGATAATCACGATGGTGTGATCACTAACCTAGAGCCAGACATCCTGGAATGTGAAGTCAAGTGGGCCTTAGAAAGCATCACTACAAACAACACTAGTGGAGGTGATAGAATTCCAGTGGAGCTATTCCAAATCCTGAAAGATGCTGCTGTGAAAGTGCTGCACTCAATATGCCAGCAAATTTGGAAAACTCAGCAGTGGCCACAGGACTGGAAAAGGTCAGTTTTCATTCCAATCCCAAAGAAAGGCAATGCCAAAGAATGCTCAAACTACCGCACAATTGCACTCATCTCACATGCTAGTAAAGTAATGCTCAAAATTCTCCAAGCCAGGCTTCAGCAATATGTGAACCGTGAACTTCCTGATGTTCAAGCTCGTTTTAGAAAAGGCAGAAGAACCAGAGATCAAATTGCCAACATCTGCTGGATCATGGAAAAAGCAAGAGAGTTCCAGAAAAACATCTATTTCTCCTTTCTTGACTATGCCAAAGCCTTTGACTGTGTGGATCACAATAAACTGTGGAAAATTCTGAAAGAGATGGGAATACCAGACCACCTGATCTGCCTCTTGAGAAATTTGTATGCAGGTCAGGAAGCAACAGTTAGAACTGGACATGGAACAACAGACTGGTTCCAAATAGGGAAAGGAGTACATCAAGGCTGTATATTGTCACCCTGTTTATTTAACTTATATGCAGAGTACATCATGAGAAACGCTGGACTGGAAGAAACACAAGCTGGAATCAAGATTGCCGGGAGAAATATCAATAACCTCAGATATGCAGATGACACCACCCTTATGGCAGAAAGTGAAGAGGAACTCAAAAGCCTCTTGATGAAAGTGAAAGTGGAGAGTGAAAAAGTTGGCTTAAAGCTCAACATTCAGAAAACAAAGATCATGGCATCCGGTCCCATCACTTCATGGGAAATAGCTGGAGAAACAGTGGAAACAGTGTCAGACTTTATTTTTCTGGGCTCCAAAATCACTGCAGATGGTGACTGCAGCCATGAAATTAAAAGATGCTTACTCCTTGAAAGGAAAGTTATGACCAACCTAGATAGCATATTCAAAACCAGAGACATTACTTTGTCAACAAAGGTCTGTCTAGTCAAGGCTATGGTTTTTCCTGTGGTCATGTATGGATGTGAGAGTTGGACTGTGAAGAAGGCTGAGCGCCGAAGAATTGATGCTTTTGAACTGTGGTGTTGGAGAAGACTCTTGAGAGTCCCTTGGACTGCAAGGAGATCCAACCAGTCCATTCTAAAGGAGATCAGCCCTGGGATTTCTTTGGAAGGAATGATGCTAAAGCTGAAACTCCAGTACTTTGGCCACCTCATGCGAAGAGTTGACTCCATTGGAAAAGACTCTGATGCTGGGGAGGGATTGAGGGCAGGAGGAGAAGGGGACGACAGAGGATGAGATGGCTGGATGGCATCACTGACTCGATGGACGTGAGTCTGAGTGAACTCCAGGAGTTGGTGATGGACAGGGAGGCCTGGCGTGCTGCGATTCATGGGGTCGCAAAGAGTCGGACACGACTGAGCGACTGATCTGATCTGATTTCCTTCTCCAGGGGATCCTCCCGACCTAGGGATTGAACCCAGGTCTCCTGCATTGCAGACAGATGCTTTACTGTCTGAGCCACCAGGGAAGCCCTACTTATTCCATAACATTGGCTATTTACTGGCCTTGTTGAAAGTGAAAGTGTTAGTCACTCAGTCCTGTCCACTTTGCGACCCCATTGAGTGTAGCCAACCAGGCTCCTCTGTCCATGGAATTGTCCAGGCAAGAGTACTGGAGTGGGTTGCCATTCCCTTCTCCAGGGGATCTTCCCCAACCATTGATGGAACCTAGGTCTCTTGCATTGCAGGCAGATTCTTTATTGTCTCAGCCACCAGGGAAGCCCATCTACAAGAGACTCCTCCAAAGGGGTTTGCTAGTTTCTTTCTAGCAAAGGAAAACATTTCTTTTCACCAGTCACCCTGCTGTGTGATTTCCTACCAGTGGCCACCAAGTCAAGAATTGTTCCTGCTTAGATGGCCCCCAGTTGATACCCAGGGATCATCTCTTGGTGAGCCAACAAGGGTTAGAAACAACTGGAACACAGAGGGCTTTTCATAGGACTTGGTTGGCGGACGTGCATCTCTTCACGTCACCCAGTAGGGAAAGGTGCTGTGTGAAGTAGTTGCAGACCATGGTGTGGAGGTCGGGGGTGTCAAGGTTGGAAGGTGTCGCGGCCATCTGCATTATGAATGTGCTGGTATATGGGTGCCTGGCACGGCGTCAGCCGCTGGGGTAGAGCAGGAAGGACTAAAACGGACAGGTAAGTCCGCCTGGAAGGGACTGAACCCGGAGCTGGGCAAAAGGCGAGCCACCACGTTAACGCTCCTTGACGGACGGCCAGCGAGCAAGAGTGACAAGTCACAGCCGTGTCTTATTACAAGGTACATCCGTTTCTTCACCGCATAGTCCAATTCCGCAAGGTAAGTGACCCTTTGCCATTTTATCTTCTCTCTTGGTGAGTTCTGCTCAGTCACTCCGCCCCACGGGGCCTCTATGGAGGCGGAACCACTGTATCAGAAGTGGTTTTCGAAGAGAAGTCGTGGTCGGAGTGATAAGAGGGAGGGCAATAGGCGGGATTTCCGGTCCGCGCTTCCGTCAGCTGCCTTTCCCGGGCGTCTCCCCGCAACCTCCTCAATTTCCCTTGTCCGTGACGCGGCGCTCTGGAGAAATTCGACGGGACAGTCACCAGGGGCCAGGGAAACGTGAGCTGCAGGTAAGGACCGGGTGTGTGTATATCCTTGCGGCTGTGTTTGAGAGGAGAAACTGTGGTGCTGGGACTGCCTGGAGGAGTGACTGAAAGAAGAGTGGGTCAGTGACAGCGAGGGGAGTGTGAGGCTACGACTGCGAGGCTACTGTGACCCAGGGGCGTTGACAACGAGGGGACCGTGGCTGAGACGTAGCTGCTTGCGAGGGATCTGTGACCCAGCAGCAGTGAATACTAAGGGGCTCTGACCTCGGAGAACACGAGGCAGAGGCTGCGTGGGGACTATGACCGAGAAAGTATGAAACAGTGACAGCGGGGAACTGTGACCAAGGGCCATCGACTCGGAGGAGACTGATCGATGGATAGGAACTATGAGGGGACTCTGACCTAAGGGAATATGAAGCAGCAGCTGCGAGGGGACTCTAACCAAGGAGCCGTAACTTTGAGGGGGCTGAGTTGGAGAAGACTGTGGGATCAGTGACTGGACAGGGTACTGTAGCGTTTTGTTTGAGTAGGGGTGTGGTGACTGGGTGGAGAAGGTTAGACAGACCCGAGTTTAATTTGATGGACAGACTTCTTGTGGCTGGGAAGCTTACTTCACCATCGAGCTACAGTTTCTTCCGCCGTGAGTGGAAAGTTTGGATTAGATGAATGTTTCCTAAACTGTGGGTTCTGTCCTGTTATTGGGTTGTGTAGTCCATTTAGTGGAGGGAACCTGAAATTTACCAAAAAAAAAAAAAAAAAAAGAAAAGAAAAGAAACAGACCTGAAATTTTCACATAATAATAGTATTATTCATGAAACTTGTTTCAGTTATGAGTGTGTGAAGTTATGATGCAAACTGAATTTCATGTATCTTAAAATGTAGTTAAAAAGTTGGAAAAACATTGGACCAGATTATTTCTGAGTTTTCCTTCTGGTCTAAAATGCCATGATTCTACAGTGAGGGGACTATTTGGAAATACCAAGATGCAATTAGGAGGATCTGGGGCTGGAGCACATCCTCTATCAGATTGACTTAACTGAAGAAGGCTTCCCAAATAAAATTGGAGTAGTTTTAACTGAAGACTGAAACTCAGGTCCTCAGTTGGGAGAACCAATACTTATATATTGAAATAGGGACAGTGATATTTAGAAAGGCAGTGAGGATATAGGGGTTTGTGATGGGAAAAAACTGTTAGGAATAGACACTGAGTAAGGGGGAAGCTTTGAAGAGGGTAGAAACAAGGCTTAGAAGGGGAACTGAAGATAGAGACAGAAAAGATTCTGAGAATAAAGTGACCTTCAGGGTCCTTTTCAATCTTAATATTTAATGTTTCTGTAAATACAGAAAATTGTTAGTAAAAAGGTACTGGTTGACAATGAAATTTGGTGCGCTAATCTGTGGTGAACAGATGATCATCATGGAGAAGACGGGATGACCTGGAGAGGTCAACAGTGGTGACTAGAATGTCACAGAGGAGAAGCTTTAATGTATTTAGCTATCCAGCTCAATGGTTTTTGTACATTGGAGGCCAAGACTGGCCTACTGGGAATGATACCATGCTGTGGATAATTCAGCTGATGTTTTCAGTTCAGTTCAGTCGCTCAATTGTGTCCGACTCTTTGTGACCCCATGAATCGCAGCATGCCAGGCCTCCTTGTCCATCACCATCTCCTAGAGTTCATTCAAACTCACGTCCATTGAGTCGGTGATGCCATCCAGCCATCTCATCCTCTGTCATCCCCTTTTCCTTCTGCCCCCAATCCCTCCCCAGCATCAGAGTCTTTTCCAATGGAGTCAACTCTTTGCATGAGGTGGCCAAAGTACTGGAGTTTCAGCTTTAGCATTATTCCTTCCAAAGAGCACCAGGGCTGATCTCCTTTAGAATGGACTGGTTGGATCTCCTTGCAGTCCAAGGGACTCTCAAGAGTCTTCTCCAACACCACAGTTCTAGCTTGGGTTTATTTCCTACTGATTCCCTTTCATGAGGTCTGTTAGTGATGCAGATGAAATTGAAGGAGTTTCACTACTTCTTCCTCTTTTACAGCCGTTTGTAGAAGGTGCTACTTGTTGATTGTGTCACTTAGTGTTTTTTAAAAATATATGTAATAGAAGAAGCTTGAGACAGTTTTGACTTACCAGACACTGTATTTATCTGATAACCTCATAGTCACTTCCACCCTTTATACACATATATACTGTGTCATAGTGGAAGAGATTTCAGAAAGATACTTAAATGGAAATCAGTTGGAAATGGTGAGGGATAGCCTTTTTTTGGCAGCACCAGTCTTAGTTGCAGCACAAGGGATCTTCAGTCTTCCTGTAGGATCTTTAGTTTTGGCTTTTGTGATCTAGTGCCCTGATCCAGCCGACTGATTGGGAGTGTGGAGTCTTAGCCACTGGACCACCAGGGAAGTCCCAGGGAGAGCCTTTGTTTAGCTAAAAAATGGCTGTTTCTAGAATATTATATGTTTACTAGGCTTACATTCTATATAACTAAAAGGAGCTACTCAAGAATTTGTTCGTAGAACAGAATATACTACTTAAAGGTTACTCATCACCAAAGGGAAGACGTTTAGGCTTGGGGACTGCAGCACTGCCTCTGGGGTTATTTGTGTTTGCTGAATGAAATGATTCTTTTTGATTTGACCTGCTTTGTAAATTCCTTTTGGAAACCAATATAATGGCCTAATTGATTAAGAAAGAACATTATTCCTTCCTCAGCCTATGATGTCTTCTCTCATAAACAGGTGAGGTTTTATTTTTCTTGGGGATCTCCTCTTTGGATATGCGACTCCTTAAGGGGAATCTAGTCAGAGACTTGGATTCCTGGTGACTTTATCTGATGTTAACACTGACTTACTCTGTGACTATGGGAAGAATTATTGCTTTCTCTTGCTTTAGATTTCCTTACTGTGGTAGAGAAAGCTGTTCTTCCGGTTAAATAGCCCTTTAATAATCTGAAAAATATGCATACTAACCACATTTAGTATACAATCTCATGGAGTTTGTTAACCATCTGCCCTCATTCATGATTTTCCTATGGAGCTATCTAATCTGCAGGTTAGACATGATTCCCCTTGGGAGCTGAATAGCCTCTTCATGTTATAAACTCTGATTAATTTATGAAATAGTCATAGAAAAAGCAAGCACAATAATGATGGATAAGGACAAAATATCTAATAATAATTGTAATTCTCTTATGTTTTCCTTTCACAATATTTGCGTAACTCTCATCTGAAGCCAGATCTTCTGACTTTCCTAATAGAGATAATTCCTCCTACTGAATCAAACAGAAGTTCTTACACTAACATTTATGTTCTCCTGAAATAGTTAGAAAGAATAAATTTTTGTTAAAGGCATGATTTAGGGGGAGTTTTTTTCAATTAGAGAAATCCTAAAGTCAGGCTACTTCCCAATCATCACTGGACTGTGAGAGCTCCTTTTTATTCAAGATTGTGGCTGATTCTACATCTTTTACTTTTGTCTACATAAGTCACATTAGAAAATAATAGGAAGAAGAGAGTGTGAGCAGGGCTCAACTTTCTTGCTTATCTGCCTAGAGAGTAACTTCTAGCACTTCCTCTTTCCTAAGCTTAAACCTTTCTGTTTCTAGTCCTAAACTTCTCTTTTCACAATATTCCTGTCAAATGGGTACCTGAACTCATGTATGACATGTGATTTGTTAATTGTTTATGAATGGTTTGTGACAAAACTTAAATCCTAACTCCCTTCCTCTATAATTTAATCAGTAAATTCAGGGAATATACATTTTTACATTATTTTGCAGTATATGCCAGGGCATCATTCTAGAAGGGAAAAAAAACAACAACAACAAAGCAACAGTGAGTCTCTTATGCATAATTGGCACTGTGTTAGGTTTGTTTACATACTTTATTAATATAAATAAGTTAATTTCCTATATTTTCCTGTTTGCAGATCATGTAAGTAGATAGATATATAGCAGGATTGGAGGGAGATTTGTTTGTTTTTCTGTCTTTTTTTTCCTCCCTTTCTGTTGGTAACTGTCTTGTTGAAAGTTTAGTTTGAAGCTTTCTGCATTTGGAATAGAATGTCTGTCAGGGGAACCCATGGATTTGCTAGGCTGTTATATCACATTCACAGCTATTTGCAAGCCAGTTTGAAGTGAAGGCTGCTAAAAATAGTGATTTATAATCTTTGCTCTATATTAGAGAACAGAATGAGTGTTATGGCACTTAATAGAAACTGGGTGATTCTGGTTTGTTTGTTTGTTTGGCCCCTAGTCTTAATCTTTTTTGTTCCATGGAACACTTTGGCATTATGGTGAAACCTTGTGGACTCCTTTTTTTGATTAATGTTTTTATATGCAAAAAAGTACATAAATTATAAAGAAAACAAATTGTGTTGATATGTAATCAAAATATTTTTAAATGTGTGAAATAGCACATGTAGGTTTTATTAACACAGTAAATAAACTTTCTATCAGTGGGTCTTATAACTATGATAATTTTTAAATGATCATGTGTTTAAATAGTATTTTAAGATATTTGTAACAAGTGTAATATCATATGAAAATATCTATGATTTTTATTGGTGACAAAGTCTATTTTACTAAGTCTACTATTACTGTTGTGGCTTACATTCATAATTGAAGGATGGTGGATTTTCCAGAGGCTAGTGAAAATCCCATGGACAGAGGAGCCTGGTGGGCTGCAGTCCATGGGGTCGCTAAGAGTCGAAAACAACTGAGGGACTTCCCTTCCACTTTTCACTTTCATGCATTGGAGAAGGAAATGGCAACCCACTCTAGTGTTCTTGCCTGGAGAATCCCAGGGACAGGGGAGCCTGGTGAGCTGCCGTCTATGGGGTCGCACAGAGTCGGACACGTCTGAAGCGACTTAGCAGCAGCAGCAGCAGTGAAAATAAAGATATACTTTTTTAAGTCTAAATCCCAGATTCCCTGAATCTGTCATAGACCCTGCCTTAGAGATGTAACCCAGTCTAGGGAGAACAAAATCTAAACACAGGGTTTACACACTGATTCTTTCAGTAGGATAATGGCAGAGCACATTGTTCAACTGTAAGAGCTATTACAAGTTTCTGGTTTTTGTTTTTTGTTTTTTTTTTTACAAGTTTCTGTTTTTTAGGATAGTCTCTGTCCTGAAATCCAACCCTCTGTGGTCAGGCCCAAGCACAAACTTTATTTTGGTCCATGACTAACCCAGAGTCTGACACAGAGTAAGTGCCCACTCAGTGTTTGTTGAATAAGTGTTTCTTTGGAGAAATTAGAGGGAAGAGATCAAGTTCAAAGCTTAGATCTTAGATTGTGGCCATTTACTGATCCTAAATATTGAGGAATAACATTGAGCCCTAACTTATAACTAATCTGTCTGTGCAGATAATGTTGTGAAATCACCTTTACATTTAGAATTTCCCAAAGCAGGCATTCTTTTGACTTATTCTATATTGTGTAGTTGGAGAAGGCAATGGCACCCATGCCAGTACTCTTGCCTGGAAAATCCCACGGATGGAGGAGCCTGGTGGGCTGCAGTCAGTGGAGTCACGAAGAGTTGGACACGACTGAGCGACTTCCCTTTCACTTTTCACTTTCATGCATTGGAGAAGGAAATGGCAACCCACTCCAGTGTTCTTGCCTGGAGAATCCCAGGGACGGGGGAGCCTGGTGAGCTGCCATCTATGGGGTCGCACAGAGTCGGACATGACTGAAGCGACTTAGCAGCAGCAGCAGCATATGGTGTAGTGATATATACTGGTTAGTGACGTTGTTACTGTTGTAGTTGCTGAGTGATGGCTGACTCTTTGCAATCCCATGGATGTTTTAGCATGCCAGGCTCCTTTGTCTTCCCCTGTCTCCTGGAGTTTCCTCAGATTTATATCTGTGGAGTCAGTGATGCTATCTAGCATCTCATCCACTATTGCC
Source organism: Bos taurus (assembly GCF_002263795.3). Lineage (NCBI taxonomy): Eukaryota > Metazoa > Chordata > Mammalia > Artiodactyla > Bovidae > Bos > Bos taurus. The sequence continues at coordinate 70,871,399 of NC_037328.1, read as the reverse complement.
CACTTCTGCCCCTGCCTTCAGTCTTTCCCAGCATCAGGGTCTTTTCCAGTGAGTCAGCTCCTCATGTCAGGTGGCCAAAGTATTGGAGCTTCAGCTTCATCATCAGTCCTTCCAATGACTATTCAGGGTTGATTTCTTTTAGGATTGACTGGTTTGATCTCCCTGCAGTCTAAAGGGACTCTCAAGAGTCTTCTCCAGCACCACAATTCAAAAGCATGTGTTTTTCAATGCTCAGCCTTCTTTATGATACAATTCTCACATTCGTACAGGATTACTGGAAAAAGCCTTTTAATACTTTAAGTTAGCTTTTCTTCCAAGGAGCAAGCATCTACTAATTTTATGGTTAGTGACATAAATTGCAGTAATCCTGCATCAGAAAGTTATGGTATGCGAGGACTTCCTTGGCTAAGACTCCAAGCTCCCTAATTCAAGGGTCCCAGGTTTGATCCCTGATCAGGAAACTAGATCCCACATACTGCAACTAAGATCTGGTGCAGCCAAATAAATAGTTTGTTGTTTGTTTGTTTGTTTTTAAAGAAAGGTATGGTACAGTTTCTTGAAATAATTGTATTTCTAGCACTGTCCTCCACATTAGAACTGTTTACATAATCTAGGTAGAGTTTGCTACCAAATTATTAATAAAACTGATCTTGTTTTCATTTAGAATAGAGTTGGCAAACTTCTTAGGTAAAGGGCCTGATAGTAAATATTCAGCTCTGCGGATCATACATTCTCTGTTGCAACTACTCAACTCTGCAGTTGTAGCACAAAAATAGCCATAGGCAGTACATAAGTGAATGAGCATGGCTGTGTTTCAGTAAAACTTTAATTATAAAAACAGACTGTGGGCTATTTTTGACTTGTAAGCTGTAGTTTGCTGACCCTTGCTGTAGGAATTCTGCTAGTTCTTGAATCCAGCCCTTCCTCCCACTGTGGGCTAGATATATCCTCCCTCAAGCTTCAAAGATCTTTACACAAAGGGTGATGTGGCTGCACTGTTATCTGTGGGAAGGCCTGAGTGTACAGCAAATGACATGATTAATGCCAGCAGTGTTTGATGCACTTTAACCTAGAAGTTCATAGAGCTTGCCTCTTAGAGCACTACTTTATTAAATTCCACAGTGGTAGAAGCAGATAAAGATAACAAATATGAAGTATGCTTGCTCATTTAGCTTTGGAACTGGGCATTGGTATGCCAGTAGAAAATTGCTGTTATTGTTCAGTCACTCAGTTGTGTCTGACTCTTTGTGACCCCATGGGCTGCAGTGTGCCAGCCTTCCCTGTCCTTCACTATTTCCCAGAGTTTGCTCGAACTCATGTCCATTAAGTCGATAATGCCATCCAACCATCTCATCCTGAGTATAGGGTTGTATTGAGGGAAATTATTGTAGGCCCAGGGATGAGGGGAAGCAGGAATAGAAGGCAAAGGAAAAATTCTTGTCTCCTTTTTTTTTTTAATCAGATAGTTCCTATAGTACTCAGTCAAATTTGAGTTAGATTTTTGAAACTTGAAGAGTATATATGATTGCAGCTTTTGCTACTTAGGTTGTTGCATAGCTTAAGAAGCAGTGTCCATCTCCTCTTTCACCCTGGGATGCTTAGTAAATCTACCAGCAATAAGGAAGTAGAATAGAAGGGGATTGAGTAGGAGTTTCTAAAACTACACTTCCAGGAGACTTTCATCTTTAAAACACTAGCACATGCATACCAGCACCCAGATATTGTCTCCTTCAAGACATTCATGTTGGAAAAACACTTGATTAGACTTATCCTCCATATCTCCGTCCTGCCACCCCTTCCCGCTGACACACATTTCCACTTCTTTTGTGTGCTTCCTTAATAGCAGAGTTGATCTGTCCAAGCAGGCATCTACTGGAACACTGAGGAACAAGGCTAGCAGTGTGTACTGGGAGGTGAGTCAGCAGAAATGGAGCCAGATTTTGTGAATCTGGGTAAAAATCACAGGAGCAGATACTACATCCTGTATCTTGAAAGCAGTTTGGAGACACTAAGGCACTTACTAGCCAGGGTGGTGGTAGTGTGGGTATTTATGTCCATATTTAGATTCTGTGTTTGAATGGGGAATTTGAGTGACTAAGATGAAGTGACTTATCTAAGGACTGAATATGTAGCAGTGTTGGAAAAATTACAAATGCTGCATTTTAAATGCCAGCTCTATTTTCCTCTTTTTTGTTACAGCTTCTTTTGACATAGAAGCTTTTGGGAAGGATAAACAGCTAAGGAAATAGGTTTTGGCCTACCCTCTTGGGCTCAAGAGGGAGGCACTGTATTTTGTCTCCAGCTGTTTTCATTCTGACTTAGATGAATTAATATGCGTGGTGTGGCTGGAAACCAGGATCTACCTGCAAATTATTAGGCAATCTCCTGCTCCCCATCCTCATTTTGCTCTTGTACTGCATTGGCTCTGAGGAGGTGCCGTGTTCCCCCAGCCCTACTACCCACTGTCAAGTAGATACTAAGGCAGCCACTGTGTGTGTGTGCTTTCACTCTGGAATGTAGATATTTAAAGTCTCCTTTTCCGGGGACATCACTCACTTTTACTTGAATAGCATTGCTGCTGCTAAGTCACTTCAGTCGTATCCAACTCTGTGTGACCCCATAGACGGCAGCCCACCAGGCTCCCCCGTCCCTGGGATTCTCCAGGCAAGAACACTGGAGTGAGTTGCCATTTCCTTCTCCAATGCATGAAAGTGAAAAGTGAAAGGGAAGCCGCTCAGTCGTGTCCCACTCTTCGCAACCCCATGGACTGCAGCCCACCAGGCTCCTCCGTCCATGGGATTTTCCAGGCAAGAGTACTGGAGTGGGGTGCCATTTGATTACAAAGGGGCAGTTATCATAAACAGAGAGTTTGGGAAGTATTGTTCCTCATTGTTGGAGATATTCAGTGATTACTGGGCAGTTGTGAGTATAATAAAGGTGGTATAGTTTTAGGTAAAGCTAAGTTTCAGTATAATGAATTAAAAAGCCAGCATGTATTTGCTACCCTCAGTACACTCTCATCCTCCACATACCTTTTCTCGATATGTTCTGGCAAATTCAATATGTTCTATTGTTCCAATAAAGTTCCAATAAAGTCTGTTGGAACTTTAGGGAAACTGGGGGTAATTTTTTTCATCAGTTTAGGCACTAGTTATTAAATTTTTCTATATACTTTCAAGGTGTGTAAGTTAGTAGATATGAGGAACATGGAGATGATCTAAGAGAGCCAGTGAAAAATGAAAAACATGGCAACCTATAAAGTCAAAGTTTAAAAATAGTTTTAGTAATAGTTCTAGAGGAAAGGCATGACAATTAATCTCTTTATAATTTCTGAATTCTTTTAGGCTAATTGTTATGGAATGTCTGGGGTCTTGGTGTTTTCTACCTCCTAAAACAGTGGAAAGATATAGAAGTATTTTACATTATAAAACAAAAAATATTAGTTGTATTTGTTCTAAATCCAAAGGATCTTTAGCCTTCAGTTTGTCTGATGCATCATCTTCAGTTTAAAGTATAGTGTAGAATACAGGATAGGACACAAAAGTCATCTTTGGGAAATAAAAGAACTATGTGTAAACAGATAAGGAAAAATACTTCTGACAGGATGAGAGCTTTATTTTACCATCTTTGATACACTTCTAAATTGACAAGTATTTGACATCTTTCCATCAAAACAAAATACTGTGTAGTGTTTTTCAAAATTTCAAAGGAGTTTTTTTTTTTAATTTATTCAAATAGTTATTGAGCATCTGCTGTGTGCTAGGGCTTATTGCCAGGTATTGGATGCATCAATTATGATTTTGTGGTTCTAAGTGATAAGAAACCCAGCTTACCTGAGTTTCAGCAAAAAGGAAGTTCATTGGATGGCAGAATTAGGCAATTCAGGATCTGGCTTCTCTCCATCATCATTGCTTTCTCTGTGTTGTCTACTTTGAGAAAGACTCTTCCTGGTTATAGGATGACCGCTAGATTGTCATAGATGGTTCCTAGAGTTGTGTCTCCAGGTTTAAATTCACAAATCTTTGTCCAACCATTCCCATCTGACAAGACCTGGGATTCACTCTGATTGGACTATCTTAGGTCACCTTTCAGTTCCTTTCCCACCTGCCTCTTCCCCAGTCTGTGGCCTGGGAGAGTGATGTGCTAATTGGTTCAGGTTAGGCATGTGGTATCTGATGGCATGTGGTATGAAGGGTGGTATGAAGGGTGAAGATCACACAGGCCAAATGATACTGACTCTCCAAATGAAAATGGTCCCTGTCCAGAGCAGGAGATTGCACAGTGGAAAGACAAACAACATTTGGGAGTTTGTTTTCTAATCTCTCATTTGATCTTTACCATAACTTAGAAATTAAGTACGTTTTATTAGAAAGTTCCTTAATCTCATGAAGAATCTCTTAGGGTCAATGCATTCACCTTAACTTAGAGTTAAGGTACAAGGAGGAGCTAAAAAATATTTTTTTGGCCAAAGTTTTTTTTTTTTTTTGGCCAGGCCACATGATTTGTGGGATTTTAGTTTCTTGACCAGGGATCGAACCTGTGCTCCCTGCAGCAGACGCATGAATCCTAACCACTGAACCGCCAGGAAGTCCCTGGGAGCAGCTAGAATGAACTCCCCTTACAGGTGTTATGATTCCTGTAGTGCATCCTCTACTGTTATACTGTAGCCCAAACCAAAACCTAAGTAGTCTGTCAGTGATATGCCCAGTAAGAAGGAGTTCAGTCTTTATGAAAGGTGAAATTAAATTCCTGCCTGGCACAGTGTAGTGCATGGCCAAGGTGGAAGAAGTGTTTTTGCTTAAATTCAGGTATGACCATTTTGTACACTAGGTAACATAATGTTGTCATTAAGTGCACAGATCTAGAGCCAGAATGCCTTCGTTCAAATCCTGTTTTTGCCCTGTCCCAGACGCGTCATCTCAGTCAAGTCATTTAACCCAGCTGTGCCTCAATTTCTTCATCTGCAAAATAGAGTTAATAATATTATCTACCTCATAAGATTGTTGTTATTTGATATATACAAAAGGTTTAGGGAGTTCCCTGGTGGTCCACTGGCTTAGACTTCATGCTCCTAATGGAGGGGGCCCAGGTTCAATCCATGGTAAGGGAACTATAGGTCCCACATGCTGCAAGAGTTCATAAGCCACAACTAAGAGATCCCACATGCTGCAGTGGAGATCAAAGATTCTATGTACTGCAACTAAATAAATAAAAAATATTTTAAAGATATATAATATATGCAAAAGGTTTATAACTTTCTGGCACATAGAAAGTACTCTGTGTTAGTTTTGAATGCATGCATGCTAAGTCACTTCCATCATATCCTACTCTTTGTGACCTATGGACCATATCCCTCCAGGCTCCTCAGTCCATGGGATTCTCCAAGCAAGAATACTGGAGTGTGTTGGCATTCCCTTCTCCAGGGGATTTCCCCAACCCAGGGATCGAACCCATGTCTCTTAGGTCTCCTACATTGGCAGGCGAGTTCTTTACAACTAACACCACCTGGGAAGTCCGCATTAGCTATAATTTTTATCATCACTATTATCATCATAATCTTTGGGACAGTGATAGAGAAATGTGGATTATGTGATAGTACAATGAAACAGGTTTATGTCTGATCGAATACTGTAATCATTACTGTAATAATTACTGTAACCATTACAGTCTATTACTGTAATCACTAAGAATTCTAAATATATTTTTTATTCTGTTTTCTGAAGGTAAACTCTTGTGTATTTTATATTGTACTAATGTAGAGTATTATGAGTGAATCTCAGTGAGAAAGGGTTCTAGTGGTATGTTACATTGGTATATGGTGACATCTATTCTGATCAGTATTTTCGGTACTAATGTGGATGGAGACATAAAAACCATGCTTTTCAAGTTTATAGATTACATAAAATTGTGACTGCAAAGTGATAGATGGCAGTCACAATTTGAAATTATTTTAACAGATTAGAACAAACAGATCAGTCAAGATGGACTTTTGTAAAGCAATTATCCTTCAATAAAAAAATTTTTTTAAAGATAGACTTTAACAGGATTATGACCAATAAAATGAATAAGCATATTTCTGTACATTCTTTGCTTGAATGACCTGGTATGCTAAAATGAAATGCCTCCTAAGGTCACCTAGTCCCTTTTCAGATACTCTCATTCCTCAAAAGTATTTTATTATGTTTAGTTAAAATTTGTGTCTCTGCATCTTCCAACTAGTGATTCATTTTCTATTATCTAGAGTGTCACAGAGTAAGTGTCTGCCCTATTCAACATGACAGGCATTCAGATATTTAGAGACAGGTATTAGGTACCTTCTTGTATAGTAAGTACAGTGTCATATTTTACCATATACTATAGTGGTTAAGAATATGTAGCCTGCAGCCAGGCTGACTGAATTTGATTCCTAGCACCACTTACTAGTTGTGTGACTTTTATTTTCTGTACCTCAAATTCAATAGTGATAAAAATAATACATGTATGTCAGAGGATTGTGAATGTTAAGAGAGTTTTAATATTTTAAGAAATTTTTGACATACAGGTGTTACATAAATGCTGACAGTAGTAGTAATAATATTTTTTTCTTCATCATTGCTTTACATCAGACTCTAGAAGAGTTCTTGCTACAACAATGATTCTTTAATGGGGTAGGGATAGAATGGGGAAGATGCAGTGAGCATACCTCGTTTTATCATAATTTTACATGAAAAGTACACTTTTCACAGTTGTAATCATGGAGAAAAACTTGACAAAATCTTTTGACTATAGAGGATATGTAGGAAATAGACAAAGGCAGATGATGGCAACTACTACTACTATGAAATAATAATAGTAGCTGATGTTTACAAAGTAATGCTCAAAATTCTCCAAGCCAGGCTTCAGCAATATGTGAACCATGAACTTCCAAATGTTCAAGCTGGTTTTAGAAAAGGCAGAGGAAACAGAGATCAAATTGCCAACATCTGCTGGATCATGGAAAAAGCAAGAGAGTTCCAGAAAAACATCTATTTCTGCTTTATTGACTATGCCAAAGCCTTTGACTATGTAGATCACAATGAACTGAGGAAAATTCTGAAAGAGATGGGAGTACCAGACCACCTGACCTGCCTCTTGAGAAACCTGTGTGCAGGTCAGGAAGCAACAGTTAGAACTGGACATGGAACAACAGACTGGTTCCAAATAGGAAAAGGAGTACATCAAGGCTGTATATTGTCACCCTACTTATTTAACTTATATGCAGAGTACATCATGAGAAATGCTGAGCTGGATGAAGCACAAGCTGGAATCAAGACTGCCGGGAGAAATATCAATAACCTCAGATATGCAGATGACACCACCCTTATGGCAAAAAGTGAAGAAGAACTAAGGAGCCTCTTGATGAAAGTGAAAGTAGAGAGTGAAAAAGTTGGCTTAAAGCTCAACGTTTAGAAAATGAAGATCATGGCATCTGGTCCCATCACTTCCTGGCAAGTGGATGGGGAAACAGTGGAAACAGTGGCTGACTTTATTTTTCTGGGCTCCAAAATCACTGCAGATGGTGATTGTAGCCGTGAAATTAAAAGACGCTTACTCCTTAAAGGAAAGTTATGACCAACCTAGACAGCATATTCAAAAGCAGAGACATTACTTTGCCAACAAAGATCTGTCTAGTCAAGGCTATGGTTTTTCCAGTGGTCTTGTATGGATGTGAGAGTTGGACTATAAAGAAAGCTGAGCGCTGAAGAATTGATGCTTTTGAACTGTGGTGTTGGAGAAGATTCTTGAGGGTCCCTTGGGCTGCAAGGAGATCCAGCCAGTCCATCCTAAAGATCAGTCCTGGGTGTTCATTGGAAGGACTGATGTTGAAGCTGTAACTCCAATACTTTGGCCACATGATGTGAAGAACTGACTCATTGGAAAAGACCCTGATGCTGGGAAAGATTGAGGGCAGGAGGAGAAGGGGACGACAGAGGATGAGATGGTTGGATGGTTTCACCGACTCAGTGGACATGGGTTTGGGTGGACTCTGGGAGTTGGTGATGGACAGGGAGGCCTGGAGTGCTGAGGTTCATGGGGTCGCAAAGAGTCAGACACGACTGAGCGACTGAACTGAACTGATATTTACAAGCACATACTGTATACACAGACATTGAGCTAAGGCTTTACATAGATTATTCCTTTTAAACCTAATCTGTTAGATGATGAAACTAAGACTTGCAGAGATAAAGAATTTGGCAAAATTTTCATGGCTAGTGATAGAAATGGACTTCATACTTACATAATATGATTTTAGTGTCTCATCTCTTTTTAATTACTGCAGTATGCAAACAGTGTAAGGTTAAAGATTTTTACTTTTCTCAAAATGGAACATGAATAAAAAACTATTGAGAAACACTGCCTTAGACATTTGGTTAGAGGTGTTTATATAAGGCAGATGGAGAGATTTTATTGAATGTATTTGCTCAACTGAAATACAGGTAAAATATGTTAGTATTACTATTATTTACCAATGGGCTTTGTAATGTGTCAATACTAATACTAATGGTTGCCTTCATTCTTACTTTGTTCATAAATTTTACATTAGCTTTAAATAACTAGTCAGATATCCTTTCTCCTGCTTCAGGTTCTCTCTCTGATATTTTATGTGTGATTTTTTAAATCTAGTGGAATAGATTCAGTGTCACAGTACGTAGTGACCTCAGATATCAGTTTGACTTTAAAATATCTTTAGAACTTCCCTACTGGTGCATTGGTTATGAATCCACCTGTCAGTGCAGGGGACATGGGTTTGATCCCTGGTCCACGAAGATTCCACGTGCCGCACTCAGGACAACTAAGCCTGTGTGCCACAATCGCTGAGCCCACGTGCTCTAGAGCCCTTGCTCTGCAACAAGAGAAGCCACCACAATGAGAAGCCTGTGTACCACAACTAGAGAAAGCCCTTGCACAGCAACAAAAACCCAGCACAATCAAAAGGAAACCAAAAAAAAGACTGGATGTCTTAAACAACAGAAATTTTTAAATACTTTAAAATCACAATGGCGGTATTTACCTCCTTTGCTTCTTTCTAATGTGGTGATATCTACCATGTGTTTGGCTGGTTAAGTTAAATCATACAACTTAATCATACAACATGATTCAGTACTTCAAGAATTAAGCAGTTAAAAGCAAAGCAGAATTTCTGTTATGTATATTTTACCACAATGTAAACAAAACAAACAAACAAAAAGCAAAGCAAAATCAGAGTGGGGAGGGAGAGATGGATTATAAAGTGGTATGAGGAAACGAGAGTGAATGATATGTTTATCCTAATTTTGATGATTTCACAAGGGTATAATGTTGAAACTCATTAAATTATACGCTTTAAGTATACATTTATTGTATGTCAATTATACATCATTCAGTAAAGCTGAAAAAATATAGCCCACATATCCCCTCCACCCCCAACCCCTGCACACACAGAGCAAAGACTTCTGAGAAGTTCCGATAAACATGTCTTTGGATGTGTTAAGTATTTTTCTATTAAACTTTAAGAGATTTTAACTTGAAGTCATGGAAAGTAACTGGTGAGAATATGGCATGACATTTATCCCCTTGATTTATTATGGCATCCTTAAAACTCTACTTTGTAACATGAAGGAAATGTACAGGTGACTTAAATGCCACCTATTTGTAATGTCAGAAGAGAGAGGAACAGAGAAATAAAAAAAATTTTTATTGCTTAAGTTGAAAGCTTGTCAGGAAATCCTAGTAAAACTTTTCCGACAGGAAAGATCTGTACAGCTGGCAAATCAGGCAGCTTTGGAATCAGGCCAATAACCATGTTAGTTCTATTTGATTGGTCCTTGGACCTTGCTACTTTCAGTATCTGACCTTTTTATTTCACTGTTCATTTAGGCTGGTCTGACTTAAGCTTGCAAAAACTTAAGGAACCTATGCTATGGAAAGAATGTTCTTAATTGAAAGAAGAAGCAGCAGTAATGATGAGACAGTTTCTGTTACTAACAATTTGTGGATTTCTGGGAGACAGCATTCTGGTTTTCCCACTTACTAGCTGTGTGACCTCTGAATAGGTTGCTTAACCTCCCTGATCCTTAGTTTTCTCACTTGTATATTGGAACTAAAAATACCTGCTTCTCAGGTTATGTGGGTTAAATGAGAATAATGTATATAAAGTACCCAGCACAGTGCCTGTCACTGGTAATATTGAAGAAAAATAGTCATTATTATGATTGTTACTGTTACTGTCTTACCTCCTTGCAACACATTTAGATTGCTAACACATACTTCTTAGAATATATGTATCATCTACACTGATTCAGAGTTAGGAAGGAGAGAGAATCTATTTTTAGAGATCCCAAAAGACAACCTTTGATGAGGGCCTGTCTGTTTAGAAAATGATTATTGGACATTAAAAAAAAATACATTTATTAGGCTTATATTAGGTCTTAGTTGTGGCATGCGGGGTCTTCGTTGCAGTCCGTGGGCTTCTCTTGTTGAGGCCCTTGGCCTTAGTAGTTGGCTGCTCCAGCTTAGTTGCCCCGTGGCATGTGCGATCTTAATTCCCCAACCAGGGATCAAACACTCTTCCCCTCCATTGGAAGGCGGATTCTTAAGCACTGGACCACTAGGCAAGTCCCCAAGCATGTTTAAAAGTAAACTTTTTACCTTGAAAAAAAAAAAGTAAAACTTTCAAAAAAGGAATATTAAAATGAAGCCCTTTATGACCCACTAAGTTTCATTTGGGCTTCCTTGGCTCAGCATAAGAATCCACCTGCAGTGCAGGAGACGCAGGAGACATGGGGAAGATCCCTGGGTGGGAAAGATACCCTGGAGGAGGGCATGGTAACCCACTCCAGTATTCTTGCCTGGAGAATCCCATGGACAGAGGAACTTGGTGGGCTACAGTCCATAGGATTGCAAAGAGTCGGACATAACTGAAGCGACTGAGCATGCACTCACACAGCTTCATACATTGATGAAATTTTGCCATATCTGCTTTACCTTTTTGTATGTAATATAAATTTTTTTTCTTTTCTTTTTTTGCCAAGGATAAGTTGCAACGATCAGAGATCATAACCCTTTGTCCCTAGATACTTCAGCATTAAAAAAAAGGACAGTCTTTTGCGTAACAGTGTAATTATCAACTTCAGGAAGTTTATTTTAACATTGATACATACTATTATCTGATACAACCAATATTTTAATTTTACTGGTTGTTCTAATAACTATCTTTTATAATGATTTCTCCCCCAGTCTAGAATTATGCATTACATTTAGTTGTCATTTCTTTGGTCTTTTAACCTGAAACAGTCCTTCAGCCTTTCATTGTTTTTCATGATTGACATTTTTTTTGAAGAATACAGGCTTGTTTTGTAGAGGTTTGTCTAATTGTTGAGGTTTGTCTAATTGTTCCTCATAAGTACATAGGTTATGTGTTTTTGGCAGATAATATGACCCCAGTGCCTTGTATCAGGAAGCATTATTGGTGATGTTAATTAGCTTTAATTATTTAGGTAAGAGTTTTTTGTGTTTTTTTTTTTTTTCACTTTAAAGGTAACTCGCTTTACTTTGTAATTAATAAGTCATTGATGGAGAGAGAGTTTGAAACTGTGTAAACTCCTGTTCCCAAACAAAATTTCCCCCAGTGGTTTTAGAAAATGTGGTTTCCTCACATTGATTGAAGAAGTCTGCTTGAGAAAATAGCTTTTACTGTAAAAATTATAATACATTGTACACAATACATACTCAGTATTATTGACTGCCTGATCTTTGAGCTACCTGACACCATTTGCTGATTATATTTCTCATAATGGATTTTGTCTGCCTACTCTGAGAATTTAACAGATATTTGCAGCAAAATCTTGTTTGCAAATTAGAAACGGTCATTAATTGGACTGATCAGGCATTCTTAGCAGACCACTCAGATCAGTGAGATGAGAGTAGTAAATCTGAATTCTCGGTATTTCAAAAGAATAATTAATAACAATCATGAAAATCACTCATCATCATCACTGGAAAAGCTTACTAAGTATATAATTCTCTTCTTCCTTTTTATTTTAATTTGTGATGAAAGGACATTTGAATTTGAATATGTGATGAAAGGAAGTTTCTGGGTGGTATTCATCTTTCACTTTAGACTCTGACATTTTTTTCATATCAGGCTAATACTTAGCCATGACTCATGTTTCTTGTAGATCTTGTCACATTGCTCTTTGGAATTTAGCCAAAGGAAAGAAAATAAGGCACGATTGCAATTGTTTAAATAAATATCTTATTCAGGAGGGCTTATTAGAGGCAGAGAGACAGAGTAGAAAGTCCTCATTCTGTCTAGTATTTTGTTTTGTTTACCACTTGTGTTCTGAGGATCTTTTTTCCATCTGTCATTATATCTTGGACAGAGGTGGCAGTTGATCATTGAAGTTCCTCTCTCTCTCTAATTCCTGGCTGATACCTAAAATTTTATCATTATCAAGAAATAAATTTAATTGTAAAAATTATGTCACCTAAACATAAAACAATGGCAACCCACTCCAATATTCTTGCTTGGAGACTCCCAGGGACGGGGGAGCCTGGTGGGCTGCTGTCTATGGGGTCGTACAAAGTCGGACATGACTGAAGCGACTTAGCAGCAGCAGCAGCAAACATAAAACATCAAATATTCAGAACTTTTCTGTAATAGTTGCTAAATGTTTTCTTTTAAATGAGACAACAATAAATAAATTTTCCTTGGGGGAAGAAGCCTGGGTGGGGTTTTAGTAGTTGGGGATTGTGAACAAGTTTAAGGTGCTAAGGCTCTCAAAGAGGACAGGGAAATGAGTATTGAAAAAGGAAAAGGAAAGACATTTAAAAGATACAAGTATGTTTGTTGTTTAGTTTCTAAGTTGTGTCTGACTCTGAGACCCCCCTGGGCTGTAACAGCTTGCCAAGCTCCCCTATCGCTATCCGTGGGATTCCCCAGTCAGGAATACGGGGGTGGGTTGCCATTTCCTTCTCTAGGCATCTTCCCAAACCAAGGATCAAACCTGAGTCTCCTGCATTAGCAGGCAGATTATTTACTGCTGAGCTACCAGAGAAGCTCACAAATATACTTACTCTACAATTTTCATACCTCTAACTCTGGACAAGTAGTCTTTGAAATATACAGAGCATTTAGAATTAAGAAATCCAGACTTTGTTAACCAGTAATTGCTGATGGCCAAATTTTTTTCTTTTTTAAAAAAGACTCTTTCTCCATCTGTACCAAAGACATACCTTTCACATTTCCTTGCACCTGTAAGACCTCTAGGTGTCCTAGGGATGTGATGCAAGAGTAGTGAAAGTCTGTATAACTAACTTTCTCAGCCAAGTTCTTCCAGTGTTTTGCATGCAGTCAGGGTATGAAATAAATAGTTAGTATTGTTTGTGCAGTAATTTCCAAGCTCCAGATGATTAATTGTGGCCATTGTTCCACAGAGAGGCATTTCAGTGTTTCTACTAGAGCCTGGTTTTTGTGACGCTTTGCTCTTTTTTATCAGATGCGTTTGGTTCATCTTTGTGAAGTGTGTGCTTTTCCCTGTCATTGAGAAATTTTCTCCCCAGTGAGAAAAAAATTCTTTTCACTTTCTATGACCAGCTAAAAGAAGATGGATACACAGAATTCAGCCAAAGTCAACACAAGGAAGAGGAGGAAAGAGACACCTGGACCCAATGGGGCAACAGAAGAAGATGGAATTCCTTCAAAAATGCCACGCTGTGCAATTGTAAGTAAGGAAGAGATTTCTTTTTGAACTCTTAACCTTGCAGGGGGAAGGTAGAAAGTGATATAACACTGATGATATCAACATTACTTCTTATCAAGTCTTCTTAAATAATGGAAAGAATGAACAGTAAGTGTGAATAGTGACTTTCCAACAGTTGTTGGAAATCTTATGCAGATTATAATTCAGAGTTCAGTTGTAAGAACTTTACACTGGAATTGAAAAAAGAATTTTAGGAAAACTTGGAGTTTGTATGTATATTAGGCAAAAAAATGATAAAATTCAAAGTAATGAAATAGAGAAATTGTAGCCCCAGGCAGTGATCTGATCTTGGTATCATCTCTTGTTTAGTTTTCTGTGTCTTACTGTCTTTTCTGTTATATCACTGCTCCACTCCATTACTAATTATATCTTAGATAAGAACCTTTTTCTACTACTGCCTACCTTATGTTCCTTTATCTCTGAAGTGTTATCTTTGTATTTCCTAACCACTTACAAACATTTGATGAAAGACTGCTTTCCAAACTCTTGATCCTGTCTCAGGTTGGTACCCTTCCTGAAACTTCCCCTGGAAAGCATATCAAAGAATATTTATAGATAATTGGAGTTATTATTGGTACACAGTGTTATGAAATCCATGTTTTAAAATCCCAGTAACAGAATCACATGTTTCTGTATTTTTGTACCTATATTAACCACTAGCCATTGATCAAACTGCAGTTTCCACTGGTTACTTTTGGAGCTTCATAACCCAGAAGGAAAAACATTTCTACTCTGACATAAGTAACAGTTGTTCCAAGCCAATATACTATCTTGAGCAGTAAAAGCAACTGGACTTCACAAATGGGAGGTTTATGCTCCAGGACTGATGTTAATGATGATGCTGAGGGCAAGTGTGTTCATTTCCTGTTTCTCTGTAACAAATAACCACAAATTTAATGAATGGTGTAAAACAATACAGATATATTATCTTATAGTTTTGGGGATTAGAAGTTTGAAATGGGTCTCAGAAAGCCAAAGTCAAGTGTTGGTAGGGCTGGAGGTTCTAGGGGAGAACTGTTTCCTTATATTTTCCAGCTTCTAGAGGTTGCCCATATTGCTTTGCTCAGGGGATCAGCTAGCAGTCACAACACTCTGACCACTGCTTTTGTCATCACATCTCCTTCTGAATCTCCTGCCTCTTTCTTTCACTTGTAAAGACTTGTGATTACATTGGATGGACATACTTAGCTATTCCAGGACAATCTATCTCAAAATCCTTTAATCACATTTGCAAAGCCCATGTTGCCATGTAAGATAGCATAGTCACAGGTTCGAGAACATAAGATGTACACATCCTTAGGAGAACATTATTCTTTATACCACAGCAGCTAAACTCAGAAAATGACTCAGCAGTCAACAAAACAGGGCATTGTTAATTTCTGAATGTTTCTTAGAGAATTCAGGTTTAGGAGATGGTGGCATCTCCTAATGGTGGCAGGTAGGCACAAATTCAGCATTCTCACTTGTAGTAAGGACAAGCTATAACCAAGAAGGTAATACTCTGAGCTGATCACCGTAGCCAGGAATAGACCTAAGAAGATGAATCTTAGTGGAATGGGCTCTGAGAAGAGTTAAATCTCTTGGTTTTTAGAATCTGAAGAATCTCAGTGTTTTTAGTTACTCTGCTTCATATATTCATGTCACAAATCAGTAATGGCTTGCTACCTATTTCACGTTCCTCTCTTGTATACACTGGCTATTTATCAAGGGCTGATGAGCAAAGATTCACTCACCCAAGAGGCTGGACTGACTCTAATGAGGAGTATCTGCTAAATAAACTTGTGTGTAATCTCTGCTGTACACATATGCTTTCTATCTCTGAATCTCTTTCAACTCTGTAGAAAAAACAAGATTTTTTTTCTTTACTGAGATCACAAATCTACCCATTTAAACTGTACAACTCAATGGTTTTTAATATATTCATAGAGTTGTGCTACCATCACCACAACCAATTTTAGAATATTCTTATCCCTAAAATAAGCCCCATACCCATTAACAGTCACTTCCCATTTCCTCCCAAGCTCTCACCTCTAGAAACCACTAATCTACATTATTCCTATAGATTTGCCTATTCTGGACATTGCAGATAAATGGCAATACACAATAGCTGGTCTTTTGTGGCTGGCTTATTTTACTGAATGTGTTTTCACGATTCGTTAATGTGGCATATTCAGTACTTAATTTGTTTTTATTGACAAGTAACATTCCATTGTAAATCACATACTACATTTTATTTATTCTCTCATTAGTTGATATTTGGGTTGAACAAACAAGATTTTATGACATACTTACATTGTGCCTGCATGGCAGTGGTTACTGGGAGGAGAGATGTGAACATAATATAGAGCTCTGTAACTCAGATCTCAACTAGTTTTTAAAAAAAGTGCTTTCCTTGAGAGCAGGGCAAGGAATAGGATGTGTCACCAAGTATTTGGTAGCTGGGTTTGTAGGTCATGATAGAATGGATATAAAGGAGAGAAAAGAATTAAGGAGGAAAAATTAAAGGATAACTTTATGGCTAGTTTGTCTTAAAGTATAAAGAATTTGTGCTTCTGGGTGGCTCAGTGATAAAGAATCCGCCTGCCAAGCAGGAGACGTGGGTTTGATCCCTGGGTCAGAAGATTCCCTGGAGAAGGAAATGGCAACTCCAGTATTCTTGCCTGGGAAATCCATGGACAAAGGAGCCTGGTGGGCTACAGTCCGTGGGATTGCAAAAGGGTTGGACATGGCTTAGCCACTAAACAACAACAACAGTCAGGAGAAAGTTTTTATGAAAGCAATATTGCATTTAGAAGTTCTTTCATAATTTGGAGGATAATGATGATCATTTTAAGTTTTAATTTTTAGTTATAATACTATTAGTTATAGTATTATACTATAGTAGTATATACTGCTGGGCTTCCCAGGTAGCACTACTGGGAAAGAATCCGCTTGACAATGCAGGAGACATGAGACGCGGGTTTGATCCCTGAGTTGGGAAGATACCTTGGAGGAGAAAATGGGAACCCCCTCCAGTATTCTTGCTTGGAGAATCCCTTAGACAGAGGAGCCTGGTGGGCTATGGTCCATAGGGTTGAAAAGAGTCGGACACAACTGAAGTGACTCAGCTTGCATGCATGCAGTATATACTATTAGTTATGGACTTCCCAGGTGGGGCTAGTGGTTAAGAATCTGTCTCCCAGTGCAGAAGACATAAGAGACATGGGTTTGATTCCTGGGTCAGAAAGATCCCCTGGAAGAGGGCATGCAACTCAGTCCAGTATTCTTGCCTGGAGAATCCCATGGACAGAGGAGCCTGGTGGGCTACAGTCCACAGGGTCACAAAGAGTTGGACACGACTGAAGAGACTTAGCACGCACTGTTAGTTATAATTTGCATAAACTTAGAAATTTTATATAACATTTAGAAGCTAACCTCTTAGATTAATACAAATTAGTTAATTTTGTTGGCATAAATAAACCTGTGTTCTATAACATGGAAGAGAGAATGAGCTAATGTTGTAGATTTGTTGAGTGACTACTTGTATGTGAAACACTGTACTAGTTACTTTGCATATGTTATTTTATTTAATCCTCATAACAAACTTATGGAGCAGGTTTTACTGCCTTCCATTTTATAGAAGATGAAAGCTTTAGAAGCTTGCCATGATTTCACTGCTATTAAGTGATAGGGCTGGAATTTAGATCTAACGATTTTCGGGTCCTAAAGGCTTGCCCTTTCATTTGTACTTTGCTACCAGAGAATCAGAAGACTTGAAAGCTATAATATTTCATAGGATTCATTTGAGGTTAAAATAAAGGAGATTTGTTTTAGGAGAACATAGGTACAAAGAAATACTTGGTCCTACTTTTATAAATTTCAGCTTTTAGTGACACTTTTCTCTGAGAAGAGAATAATAGGGTGGTTTTTTTGTTTTGTTTTGTTTTTTTAAATACTACTCATTCTAACTGGAGGCAGCTCTAGACAGTTAAAGGTTTTGCTGATCTGCCATAGCTGAAGAACCTTGGGTTTCATTCTCTATACTTAGGAGGAATCGATTCAGCACAAACTCTAGCCAGAAGGGACAGCTGCATTTGCCTTCTACAAGGAAGATTGAAGAAACAGAGTTATTAAAGATAGAATACTTAATGTATCTTTTAAAATTAAGGTAAAATTCACATAGCATAAAGTTCACCATTTTGTGCTGTGCTTAGTTGCTCAGTTGTGTCCACCTCTTTGCCATCCTTTGGATTGTAGCCCGCCAGGCTCCTCTGTCCATGGGATTTTTCAGGCAACAATACTGGAGTGGGTTGCTATTTTCTCCTTCGGGAATCTTCCCAACCCAGGGATCAAACCCATGTCTCCTGATTGTAGGCAGATTCTTACCCACTGAGACATCAGGGAAGCCCAAAGTTCACTGTTTTAATCATTTTAAAGTGTACGATTCAGTGGTTTTTAACACTAAAAATTCACAGTGGTTTTAACACTAAATCACCACTGTCTAATTCCAGAATATTTTTATTACCACGGAAAGAAATCCCATACCCATTAGCAATCATTCCCTCATTCTCCCCTCCCTCTATACCCTGGCAACCACTAATCTACTTTCTCTCTCTAGGGATTTGCCTATTATAGACATTTGGTATAATCACATAATATGTGGCCTTTTTTATGTCTGGCTTCTTTTATTTAGCACAATGTTTTCAAGGTCTATCCAGGTGATAGTGCTTATCAGTACTTCATTCCTTTTTAAAAGTGAATCCGTATAGACATACTACTATGTTTATCCATTCATCAGTTGTTGGACATTTGAATTATTTCAGAGAACACAGTAAGGCTGTCTTTCATCTACACGTACTAATGTTAATAAGCATAATTTTTTCTATTTCATATATTTTATATATAAGCATTTATTTATATAAACAACTTCATTGTGATAATTCTTACACCATTATAATTCACACACACATTTTGAGTGTGCAATTCAAAGTTTTTTAAAATGTTCACAGAGCTGTGTAGCCATCATCATAATACGTTTTAGTACATTTTCATTACTCCAGAGAGAAACCCTGTACCTGTTAGCAGTCACTCTCCATTTCTCCCCAACCCTTCCAGCCCACTGTTACCAGTAATCTATTTTCTATCCATGAACTTTCCAATTCTGAACATTGCAGATAAATGGAATCATATAATAAGTGGTCTTTTGTGGTTGGTTCTTTCACTTAGCATGATTTTTTCAAGGTTCATCCATGTTGTAGCAGGTATCAGTATTGCATTCCTTTTTATGTCTGAATGGCATTTGTTTTTTGAGTTATACTTACATACAGTAGAATGCATAAACCTTAGGTGTACAGCTCAATAAATGTTTATATGTGTACATATCCATGTAATAACTAGTACATCCAGAAGACCCCCTCACACCCCTGCTAGTCAATATCTGCTTTTCCAAGATTTTTTTTTTTGTTCTGTGGTTTCTATTCACCATAGATTAGTTTTGCCTGTTTTTGACCTTTATATAGGTGGAATCATAGAATATATCTTATTTTGTGACTAGCATATCCTTTTAGAAACACAAATTACTGTCAGATATCTCTTTGAGTACTTTTAGAGGATAAATTGTTTTTTTCAATTTAATCTGTAAGTAAATCTCTTAATTACTTCAGAAAATCGCACATTTTGGTCTGTTCTTTTTTTTTCTTATGATCTTTGTCTTTTTACTCTTTTTAAAAAATTTTATTCTATTTTTGGCTGTGCTGGGTCTTAGTTGCTGTGTGTGGGCCTGGTTGTGTTGAGTGGGGGCTCAGTCTCTAGTTGTGGTGCTTGGGCCTTTCATTGTGGTGGCTTCTCTTGTTGTGGAGCACAGGCTTGAGGTGCGTGGGCTTCAGTAGTTGTGACACATGGGCTTAGTTGCCCCACAGCATGTGGGATCTTCTGGGACTAGGGATTGAACTGGTGTCCCCTGCATTGCAAGGCGGATTCTTAACCATTGGACCACCAGAGAAGCCCTCCCTGGTCTTTTCTTAACCTCTTTTTAAAAACATCTAAAAAAAGATAACACACACAAATTTCCTAAAAATGACTTTTTCTTATAGCTTTAGCATATTTTAAACTAAGTTTATATAAGTGATCTTTAAAAGAAATATATTTTCATTTTAAAACTTTATTTTAAAAATATATCCTTATCTGAAATTAAAAGTGTCTTCCAAGTTTCTGAATTTATCCCAGTCATGATGTGATCTGTGTAGAATTTAAAATTCTAAGTGAACATCACTATAACCCAACAGAAATTTAAAAAATTGTAAGGGAATATTATGAACAACTCCATGCCAAAAAATGTGATAATTCAGGTGAAACAGACTTATTCCTAGAAAGAGCCAAATTGCCAAAACTGACCCAAGGAAAAAATAAAATGTGAATAGACCTGTCCCAATTAAAAATATTGCATTGTCTTTAAGAAAATCTTCCCACAAAAACAAAGCTGGACACAGATGACTTCACTGGTGAATTCTATCAAACATTAGAAGAAGAAGTAATACCAACCCTATACACTTTCAGAAAATAGAGGAGATAACATTTCCTAATCCATTTTATGAGACCAGATATCAAAGCCAGGCAAAAATAGAACAAGAAAAGAAATCATAGTTCAAAATCCCTCATAAACTTAGATGCAAAGATTCCTAATAATATATTAACAAATTGAATCCCAGAACATATGAAAAGATTTATACAGTGTGATCAAGAAGAATCTCACTCAAGAATGAAAGATTGGCTTAGCATTCTAAAATCAGTGCATCTCATACACCATAATTAATTTAAAAAACCAAAATATGATTGTCCCTATATTGTATAAAAGGCATGTGACAAAATCCAACATTTGTTCATTAAAAAACTTTCAAAAAGGAATTAATTCACTGGTGGCCCAGTGATTAGGACTTAGTACTTTCATTGCTGTGTCCCTGGTTCTATCCCTTGTTAGCAAACTAAAATCCTGCAAACTGCTTGACATGGCCAAAAAAACAAAACCCAAAACACCTCTCAATAAACTACAAAAGGAAGAGAGATCGCTCAATCTGAGGAAGGACATCTAAGAAAAACCTATAGCTAACTTAATACTTGATGTTGAAAGACTGCATGCTTCTCCCCTCAGACTGGGAGTAAGGCCAGAATGTTTGTCCTTGCGATCTCTATTCACCATTGTACTAGAGGTTTCAACTAGTGCAATAAGGGATAACGAAAGGAAATTAAAGACATTCAGGTTGGAAAGGAATAAGTAAAACTGTCTTTATTCACATACAACATGGTCTCATATGTAGACAGTCCTAAGGAATCTATCAAACAAACTGCTCGAACTGATAATTGAGTTTAACAAAGCCACAGGAGATGAGAATCAACTGAAATTACTCATACCGATACACATACACACTTAACAAATCAATTGCATTTCTCTATACTGGCAAGGAACAACCCAAAAATAAAATTAAGAAAACAGTTACAAAAGCATCAAATAGAGTAAAATACTTAGAAATAAATGTAACAAAAACTCCTAAGTAAGACTTTCCTCCAAAGAGGAAAAGAGCATACCTGTATTCATATTTCAGCTTTGCCTCTGAGTAATTATATGCAATTCATATAACTTCTCTGAACCTCATTTTCCTCATCTTTAAATTGAGGGTATTAACTATCATACTACCTGCCTCACAGGGCTGTAAATGAGAATTAGAACATATTTACAGTGTAAAGCATTACACAGTGATGATTCTACTTAAAGAATATGGCAGCTGTTTGCCTTCCCAGTTCCGTACCACTTCAACTAAGTGGTAAGAAAATGCACTTGTGAACTTTGGCAATTTCATCACATAGTTCAGGGTTGGCTCTTCTACCATCTGGTAGAGGAGCTGTCATTCTGGACCCAGTTGGTTGGGACTATGTGTAGCTTCCCAGCCACCGTCCACCATGGTGGCTGAAATCACCATCAAGACATTTATTTTTCATGCCATGATTTGCTCATCTGGTAAAAGGTTGTACTTTCACTTGTCATTTTGGAATGCTTGTATCTTTTTCCTTTTTAAAGTTATCAAGATTTAGGAAAAATTTTAATCATAGCATGTTTAATAACTGTTCTGTCAAGCTACCATTTTTTTTGAGCATTTTATTGAATTTATCTTTTCCTTCATTTTCCTCTTAAGGGTTTACGGCAGCCAGCGCCTTTTTCTGATGAAATTGAAGTAGACTTTAGTAAGCCCTATGTCAGGGTAACTATGGAAGAAGCCAGCAGAGGAACTCCTTGTAAGTAAATAATGAATTATGTTTTTGTTTGACTATTGTTTTTAACATTCAGTTGTATTTATGAAATACCCACCTACTTTATATTCTTCCCTTGGTTTACCTGGAAAAGCTAGTTGAGAGAGGTTTTCCTTCCATCTCCCTTGCTATTCTATTTGAGAGGATAATGTACCCCATAAAATTTCATTTGTTTCTTCTTATTGTATACTTATTTCCCAGTATTTTTGTCATAGCTAGGAGAAATAGTGATACACATTTTGGGCTGTTATCATCATAGCTGGAGATACAGAGGAACAAAGAGGATAAAATATTAACTTGAGCTGGTTTATAATCCTGTCTGTTTTTTCAGAGGCCCAGATAATGTCAGACTGTCACATTTTTAATAGTCTTCAGAATTTCCCCCAAGTTTTCCTTTCTATCAGTCTGTACACTACCTATGATACTACTGATTGATATACAACAAAAATATCCCAAGTTGGGAGATGCTCTTCACTTAATTTTATCTTTATTGATATTGATAGTTTTCCAAGTTTTTCCAAAGAGGACTTTTCTGTATTATTTTCCAAGCCCACACTCTTTATTTGTATACTTAGTTTACATCATTAGTTAGCAGTTTTTGGCCTCATAAATTATTAATATGTATCCTAGACACTTTCCCTGTTTTGGGCAGTTGGTTTTGGAGATCATCAAATCCTAGTTTTCATTGCAGCACTGTTTACAGTAAGTAGGACTTGGAAGCAATTTAAATGTCCATCGCCAGAGGAATGGATAAAGAAGATGTGGTACATCAATACAGTGGAGTATTACTCAGCCATAGAAAGGAATGAAATAGTACCATTTGCAGAGACATGGATATAGACCTAGAGATTGTCATACAGTGTGAAGTAAATCAGAAAGAGAAAAACAAACATCGTATAGTATTGCTTATATGTGGAACCAAGAAAAATGTTACAGATGAACTTATTTGCAAAGCAGAAATAGAGATACAGATGTAGAGAACAAACTCTATGAATACTTGGTGGGGAGGAGAGAGTGGAATGAATGGGGAGATTGGGATTGATTTATATATACTACTATGTATAAAACAGATAATTCACGAAAACCTGTTGTATAGCACAGAAAACCCTACTCAGTGCTCTCTGGTGACCTAAATGGGAAGGAAATCTTAAAAAAAGAGGGAATATATGTATAACTGATTGACTTTGCTATATAGCAGAAACTAACAACATTGTAAAGCAACTGTCCTTCAATGAACATTAAAAAGAATAAAACAGAAACTGCATGAGCATTTGTTATGAATACAAAGTCCTGTTGGCATCTGTCCTTACTTCTCTTTAAGTTCTCCAATTCTCCTTTTTTCCCCAATCCTTTTTCATTTCTTTCTTGATTACTATGGTTTTTATTCTGTAAATGTAGGGCTGGACTCAACCTAGGCAAGCTCTCAGGAATAAGAGGTAGTTATAGCCACAAATCTATATATATTTTCAGTATATAGAAGATATTTATAGTTACTTCCTACTATTTGTGTTAGTATCTTTACTCTCTGTTGTAACTTAGAAGTACTGAAATGAATGCTGAGCAGTGTCAGGCTAGGATCCTAATACCCCTTGGCTGTATCTTATCTGTATATAGTATGGTTTTAAGGTCCTCAAAATTCCAGAGAATGTGGTCCTTTTGGAAGAATGTTTAGATATAGCTCATGTTTATCACAACCCTTCTGATTTATGACATGATTTGTTTTGGGTTTGGCTCCTCTTACTTCAGTAATAACTAGGCTAATGAGGCAGAGTAAAATGACACCAAGTAAAGACAGGCTGTATGTGACAGAGTAGTGGTGGCAGGTTCTACTTAAGAATGCCGCTGGACAGTTCAGGGATCACATTCCGATGTGATCTTAGAGCCTGTTGAAGGCAAGGACTTTTCATATGCTAATGACACACATTGAGAATGCAGTACCTCACCAGATCTGATCGTATTAGTTACATTACCCACCTTGTTGCTAATCTAGCCACATACCATTTGTGGAAGATAAAACTATGTATATATAGGTATCCTGTTTCCAAGTTTTGACACTTGTAATTAACAAATGCTAAACAGTAAATCTAATTTCTAAAAATTTCACAATAGTGGAATTTTACAGGTAAGTCATTTTTGAGATTATATACTTTATAGTCTCTTCATTTTATATACATGAATAAAGGTCCATAGAAATTAAGAAGTGAAGTTTCCCCTACAGTAAAACAAATAATTAGTGATAGAATTGGAGCTAAAACCTAAGTTTTTCCATCTTTGTGTTCTTTTCACCCTGGAGTGTTGTTATTCTTTGTAGACATCAGTTATAAATAATAGAAGACCATCAGCAAACTGATTATATCTTGGGTAGAACAAATAGTCCCAAATTGGCCTATAAAGTTTGCCAATTTGACCTCTGGTTTTTCCTTTATCTTATTCTCTCTGTTCAGTATTATGTTAAATAACCAAGTAATTGATTGTCTTCATGCAGGTACCAGATAAGAAATAAACCAATAAAGAATCTACACATGCCATCATTAATGAATTTTAAACCAATAACTGGTTCAAGAGGCATCCCTCCCCTGCCCCCAAGTTTTCATTTAGGGAGGTTAAGGGAGAGTATAAGAGGGAAGTTTGTGTAATCTTGGAGCAAATGCACTACATAGAAATAAAAGGAGTATGGCTTGAGAGATGAGAAGATTGTCTCTTTTCAGTTCAGTTCTGTTGCTCAGTTGTGTCTGACTCTTTGAGACCCCATGGACTGCAGCACACCAGGCTTCTCCATCCATCAGCAACTCCTGAAGATAGCTCAGACCTCATGTCCATCGAGTCAGTGATGCCATCCAGCCATCTTATCCTCTGTCATACTCTTCTCCTGCCTTCAATCTTTCCCAGCCTCAGGATCTTTTCTAATGAGTCAGTTCTTCACATCGGGGGGCCAAAGGATTAGAGTTTAAGCTTCAGCATCAGTCCTTCCAATGAATATTCAGGACTAATTTCCTTTAGAATTGACTGGTTGGATCTCCTTGCAGTCCAAGGGACTCTCAAGAGTCCTCTCCAACACCACAGTTCAAAAGCATCAATTCTTCGATGCTCAACTTTCTTTATGGTCCAACTCTCACATCCATACATGACTACTGGAAAAACCATAGCTTTGACTAGATGGACCTTGGTTGGCAAAGTAATGTCTCTGCTTTTTAATATGCTGTCTAGGTTGGTCATAGCTTTTCTTCCAAGGAGCAAGCATCTTTTAATGTCATGGCTGCAGTCACTATCTGCAGTGATTTTGGAGCCGAAGAAAATAAAGTCTCTCACTGTTTCCATTGTTTCTCATCTATTTGCTATGAAGTGATGGGACTGGATGCCTTGATCTTAGTTTTCTGAATGTTGAGTTTTAAGCCAGCTTTTTCACTCTCCTCTTTCACTTTCATCAAGAGGCTTGTTAGTTCCTCTTGGGTTTCTGCCATAAGGGAGATGTCATCTGCATATCTGAGGTTACTGATATTTCTCCCGGCAATCTTGATTCCAGCTTGTGCTTCATCCAGCTCGGCATTTCCCATGATATAGTCTGCATATAAGTTAAATAAGCAGGATGACAATATACAGCCTTGATATACTCCTTTCCTAATTTGGAACCAGTCCATTCCATGTCCAGTGCTAACTGTTGCTTCTTGACCTGCATACAGATTTCTCAGGAGGCAGGTCACGTGGTCTGGTATTCCAGTCTCTTTAAGAATTTCCCAGTTTGTTATGATCCATACAGTCAAAGGCTTTGGCATCATCAATAAAGCAGAAGTAGGTGTTTTTCTGGAATTTTCTTGCTTTTTCGATGATCCAGTGGATATTGGCAATTTGATCTCTGCTTCCTCTGCCTTTTCTAAATCCAACTTGAACATCTGGAAGTTCATGTACTGTTGAAGCCTGGCTTGGAGAATTTTGAGCATTACTTTGCTAGTGTGTGAGATGACTGCAGTTGCGTGGTTGTTTCAACATTCTTTGGCATTGCCTTTCTTTGGGATTGGAATGAAAACTGACCTTTTCCAGTCCTGTGGCCACTGCTAGTTGTCCAAATTTGCTGGCATATTGAGTGTAGCACTTTCACAGCATCATCTTTTAGGATTTGAAATAGCTCAGCTGGAATTCCATCACCTCCACTAGCTTTGTTCCTAGTGATGCTTTCTAAGGCCCACTTGACTTCTCATTCCAGGATGTCTGGCTCTAGGTCAGTGATCACACCATTGTGTGGTTATCTAGATCATTAAAGTCTTTTTCTGTATATTGCCTCTGTGTATTCTTGCCACCTCTTCTTAATATTGTCTGCTTCTGTTAGGTCCGTACCATTTCCGTCCTTTATTGTGCCCATCTGTGCATGATATGTTCCCTTGGTATCTCTAATTTTCTTGAAGAGATCTCTAGTCTTTCCCATTCTTTTGTTTTCCTGTTTCTTTGCATTGATCACTTAGGAAGGCTTTCTTATCTCTCCTTGCTATTCTCTGGAACTCTGCATTCAGATGGGTATCTCTTTCATTTTCTCCTTTACCTTTTGAACATCTGGAAGTTTTTCTCTTCTTTTCTCAGCTATTTGTAAGGCCTCCTCAGACAACCATTTTGCCTTTTTGTGTTTCTTTTTCTTGGGGATGGTTTTGACCATCTCCTCCTGTACAGTGTCACAAACCTTCATCCACAGTTCTTCAGGCACTCTGTCTGTCAGATCTAATCCCTTGAATCTATTTGTCACTTGCACTGTATAATCGTAAAGGATTTGATTTAGGTCTACCTGCATGGTCTAGGGTTTTTCCTACTTTCTTCAGTTTAAGTCTGAATTTTCAGTAAGGAGTCACAGTCAGCTCCTGATCTTGTTTTTGCTGATGGTATAGAACTTTTCCATCTTTGACTGCAAAGAATATAATCATTCTGATTGCGGTATTGACCATTTGGTGATGTCCATATGTAGAGTCATCTCTTGTGTTGTTGGAAGAGGGTGTTTACTATGACCAGTGCATTCTCTTGGCAAAACTCTGTTAGCCTTTGCCCTGCTTCATTTTGTATTCCAGGGCCAAATTTGCCTGTTACTCTACGTATCTCTTGACTTCCTATTCTTGTCTCTTTTAGAAGACAAAAGGACTTTTTTCACTTTTAGAAAAGAATAAAAAGGCAAGAGTCTGAAGGGCAATGGAAATCTGTTAAAGATGAAATGTTTCAATGGTAGCTATTTGAGAGAATATATTAAAAGAAATAATAAATTGAAACCCAGGTCTTTTCTGTTTAAAGGAGAACATCTAGTTATTTAGTCTAGAAGTAGTGCAAAGACTATAATTTATAATCCAAATCAAGACCATTTTTGAAAGTGAAAGCAGTTGCTCTTGATAATGTGCTGAAACAGCAGATGTAGGTCAAAGGGTATAGTCATCCTGGCCCATAGCCACTTGATAAAAGAATGCAAAACGCGTTCTTTCTCCCTAGATTTTTAGTTCAACAGTGGCCCCTTCTGGTCAGTTGATTAATACACTAGCCTGGATTTTCCAAAGACTTGGGTTAAGACATAGAGAATTGAGAGGTTGGGGTGCTGGGGAAAAGGCTGAAGAGAGCAAGAGGCACATCTGGGGCTGATCCAAGAAAGTTCAGCGTGATTTGGCCTAATGTGGATGTTTCAGATCAGATCAGTCACTCAGTCGTGTCCGACTCTTTGCGACCCCATAAATCACAGCACGCCAGGCCTCCCTGTCCATCACCAACTCCCGGAGTTCACGGAGACTCACGTCCATCGACTCAGAGATGCCATCCAGCCATCTCATCCTCTGTCGTCCCCTTCTCCTCCTGCCCCCAATCCCTTCCAGCATCAGAGTCTTTTCCAATGAGTCAACTCTTCGCATGAGGTGGCCAAAGTACTGGAGTTTCAGCTTTAGCATCATTCCTTCCAAAGAAATCCCAGGGCTGATCTCCTTCAGAATGGACTGGTTGGATCTCCTTGCAGTCCAAGGGACTGTCAAGAGTCTTCTCCAACACCACAGTTCAAAAGCATCAATTCTTCGGCGCTCAGCCTTCTTCACAGTCCAACTCTCACATCCGTACATGACCACAGGAAAAACCATAGCCTTGACTAGACGAACCTTTGTTGGCAAAGTAATGTTTCTGCTTTTGAATATGCTATCTAGGTTGGTCATAACTTTCCTTCCAAGGAGTAAGCATCTTTTAATTTCATGGCTGCAGTCACCACCTGTAGTGATTTTGGAGCCCAGAAAAATAAAGTCTGACACTGTTTCCACTGTTTCCCCATCTATTTGCCATGAAGTGATGGGACCGGATGCCATGATCTTCATTTTCTGAATGTTGAGCTTTAAGCCAACTTTTTCACTCTCCACTTTCACTTTCATGAAGAGGCTTTTGAGTTCCTCTTCACTTTCTGCCATAGGGTGGTGTCATCTGCATATCTGAGGTTATTGATATTTCTCCCGGCAATCTTGATTCTAGCTTGTGTTTCTTCCAGTCCAGCGTTTCTCATGATGTACTCTGCATATAAGTTAAATAAGCAGGGTGACAATATACAGTCTTGACGTACTCCTTTTCCTATTTGGAACCAGTCTGTTGTTCCATGTCCAGTTCTAACTGTTGCTTCCTGACCTGCATACAGATTTCTCAAGAGGCAAATCAGGTGGTCTGGTATTCCCATCTCTTTCAGAATTTTCCACAGTTTATTGTGATCCACATGGTCAAAGGCTTTGGCATAGTCAATAAAGCAGAAATAGATGTTTTTCTGGAACTCTCTTGCTTTTTCTATGATCCAGCGGATGTTGGCAATTTGATCTCTGGTTCCTCTGCCTTTTCTAAAACCAGCTTGAACAGATGTCCTTTTCATTATAGGGGACTGGAATGCAAAAGTAGGAAGTCAAGAAACACCTGGAGTAACAGGCAAATTTGGCCTTGGAATACGGAATAAAGCAGGGCAAAGACTAATAGAGTTTTGCCAAGAAAATGCACTGGTCATAACAAACACCCTCTTCCAACAACACAAGAGAAGACCCTATACATGGACATCACCAGATGGTCAACACCGAAATCAGATTGATTATATTCTTTGCAGCCAAAGATGGAGAAGCTCTATACTGTCAGCAAAAACAAGACCAGGAGCTGACTGTGGCTCAGACCATGAACTCCTTATTGCCAAATTCAGACTTAAATTGAAGAAAGTAGGGAAAACCACTAGACCATTCAGGTATGATCTAAATCAAATCCCTTATGATTATACAGTGGAAGTGAGAAATAGATTTAAGGGCCTAGATCTGATAGAGTGCCTGATGAACTATGGAATGAGGTTCGTGACATTGTACAGGACACAGGGATCAAGACCATTCCCATAGAAAAGAAATGCAAAAAAGCAAAATGGCTGTCTGGGGAGGCCTTACAAATAGCTGTGAAAAGAAGAGAAGCGAAAAGCAAAGGAGAAAAGGAAAGATATAAACATGTGAATGCAGAGTTCCAAAGAATAGCAAGAAGAGATAAGAAAGCCTTCTTCAGCAATCAATGCAAAGAAATAGAGGAAAACAACAGAATGGGAAAGACTAGGGATCTCTTCAAGAAAATCAGAGATAACAAAGGAACATTTCATGCAAAGATGGGCTCGATAAAGGACAGAAATGGTATGGACCTAACAGAAGCAGAAGAGATTAAGAAGAGATGGCAAGAATACACAGAAGAACTGTACAAAAAAGATCTTCACGACCCAGATAATCACGATGGTGTGATCACTGACCTAGAGCCAGACATCCTGGAATGTGAAGTCAAGTGGGCCTTAGAAAGCATCACTACGAACAAATCTAGTGGAGGTGATAGAATTCCAGTGGAGCTATTCCAAATCCTGAAAGATGCTGCTGTGAAAGTGCTGCACTCAATATGCCAGCAAATTTGGAAAACTCAGCAGTGGCCACAGGACTGGAAAAGGTCAGTTTTCATTCCAATCCCAAAGAAAGGCAATTCCAAAGAATGCTCAAACTACCGCACAATTGCATTCATCTCACACGCTAGTAAAGTAATGCTCAAAATTCTCCAAGCCAGGCTTCAAGCAATATGTGAACCGTGAACTTCCTGATGTGGATGTTTAACTGCTGGCAAATAGCCACTCAGTGTTAACAGCATTCTGTCCTACTGGCACTCTCCAGGAAGTGTGTTTATTGAGCTAAATCTCCTCATCTCACTTTGCCCTTGTTATATACTAATGGAAAGAACACCAGCACAATATTCTCAAGTTTTATATTCTATCTGTTGTCTTTTAGGATCAAATAAAGTGAGATCATAACTACTCTGGACTTGTTTAGGAAAGATAGAAGTATGTTAGTTGCTTCATGGTCATGATTTCTAGGATGTTGAAGAGAGACTATACTACTCAGATTGGGCGGGGGCTGCTTTGTTTTGTAGGTGAGGAAACTGATACTTAAAGAGATTAAGATTACATAGGAATGTAGCTTGTTGGCAAGCTTAAGCTATAACTTTTTCTGACTCCTAAATCCATCATATTATTTCTCCGTTTTTTGTTGTATTGGTGTATTTATTTAAAAATTTTACTTCCTATAAAATCGATGTGTTCCCATGACCTAACATTGAAAAAGGACACAGAGTGAAATGTCTTCCTCTCACTACTATCTCACATCCACCTAGTATCCCTTTTGCAGGCAACCAGTATTGCCAATTTCCTATGGATATCTAAGCAAATAATATAAGCAAAGTCTTCCCACAGTTTTAGTGGGTGGATCATGTCATAGTCTTCCAATGAAGTTTAGGTTGTTTCCAAAGTTTTGCTATTACAAAGAGTGCTGCAGTGAATAATGCAATCTGCATACATATTTACAAACATATCCATGAGATAAATTCCTAGAATTGGAATAGCTGGACTAAAGGGTATAAACATTTGTCCTTTGTCTTTTGACAGATATTGCCTAATTTCATTTCTTAAAAGTTTTACCAGTTTATATTTCTATCAGCAGTGTATGATTTCTCAATTTAAAAACTATTCATTTATGGATAAAGCTATCTATAAAGAAAAGTCCATAAGCCTCCTGAGAACCAGCTTCCTCTCTCTTGATTCATTGTCCTCAAGGCAGGAAGGAGATGTATCTTATCCCTACCTTCAGTATGGTGTATTTGATAAGGCTCTGACACTTCTTTCCAAAAATAATGCACATGTTCCTACTGTTCTTTTTTGCTGCTACAGTAAAACAACTCTTCTTTTATTCATGTAGTGGAAATAGGTTGCCTAGGACTCGTTAGATTTATCATTTGAAGCATGATGAACAACTGTATCAATTTCTTTCTCAGTGTGTTTACTTGACTTTAGAATTAGCCTTGTACCCCAGGAAATCATTTCCTGCGTTTTCTTTCACAGTCCACTACCACTAAAAATAAGTTGATAGTCATTTGTTATTTTCACTAATGGACAGGAAAAGAGGAAAAGCTCTAATATAAAGTCCTAAAGTATTTATATATGATTTTCAAGTATTTTCTAAATCACCGTATACTGAGAAGGTGTAACATATTCACTATCAAGGAGAAATGCTTGAAGAAATTCCATCTGTTACCACAGAGCAGATAGTGAGGGTGAATCTGGGACTGAGAAGCAATAGATTGACAAATGGTGCTTACCTTCCTTCTTTTTCAGTCTCACTCCTCTGGATCACTCTTTACTTTCAAAGCAAAGTATTTTATTTTCAAGCAAAATGTTAGTCATTAGTAATCACAGCAGCTTGAAAATGAGAGCCGGCAGCCAAGACTATAGTTTAATTATAGTCTGTTTAAACATAACTGAAGTTTAAATATAAACCAAAAATGATGATTTTAAAGTTTTAGATATAGTTCTTGTATAACTCTTCCCTTCACTTCTTAAAAAACTTCAAGAAAACATAATCAAGAAACTCAATTACCTGATCAATTTGGTAAACCCAGGCTGACAAAGAGAGTTCGTGGCTATAATGCCAAGAGAGTCTGTGGAATTCTGTGATGTTATTCCTTACAATCCCCAAACACCCCAAATTAAGGTGAGTAGCCAGAGAACACCTTAAAAGGGAGTTGTGCAAGAATTGAACAGTCACACAGTGCCATTTCCATTTGTTAAATATGACATATTGAGTCAGTGTGTTTGTCTGATAAATTCTTTCCTTTGGATTTAGGTGAACGGCCTGTGAGAGTTTATGCAGATGGAATATTTGACTTATTTCATTCTGGTCATGCCCGGGCTCTGATGCAAGCAAAGAACCTTTTCCCTAATACATACCTCATTGTGGGAGGTAAGAAAACACCTACTGACTTAGGTGCTGTCCAGAAAAAAATTATAGTAGCCCTTTTTCTCCTGTCTTTATAACCTGAGTACATTCACTCTTATTTTGGTTTTTAAATGAAGGATATAGTGTTGCCTTTTTAAAATGTGAAGCATATGAAGAACATGAAGTATCTAAAATCTGAACTGTATAAACCTGGAGAGAGATGCGCTAAGCTCATTGACTTGAGATGTCCAGGATTTATCTCACTGGTTTTGGCTGGTTTCTGCAGTCTGATCCCCTATCGCCTACTTTAAAATAGCATTTACTTTAGATTTCAGTTTATCACCCTAACATGACTCTGTATGTTTGTATGTGTACTGTGCATGCTCAGGTGTGTGACTTTGTGACCCCGTGGACTCTAGCCCACCAGGCTCCTCTGTCCATGGTATTTTCCAGGCAAGAGTACTGGAGTGGGTTGCCATGCCCTTCTCCAGGGGATCTTCCCAACCCAGGGATCGAACCCACATCTCTTGCATCTCCTGGCATTGGCAGACAGATTCTTTACCACTGTACCACCTGGGAAGCCTCTCAGTTTATCATTCTGAATCAGCTGAAGTACAAAAGTCTGCTAAGCAAATGTTATGTGGTCCAGTCCAGGCTAATAGGGCTTAACTGGTGGCTCAGATAGTAAAGAAGCTGCCCTCAATGTGGGAGACCCAGCTTTGCTCCCTGGATTGGGGAGATCCCTTGGAGAAGGGAATGACAACTCATGCCAGTATTCTTGATTGAAGAATCCCATGGACAGAGGAGCAGCCTGGTGGGCTACAGTCCATGGGGTCACAATGAGTCGGACATGACTGAGCAACTGATACTTTCCAGTCTGATAGGAAACCATTTTTTTTTAAACTGTTCATTGATGCAGAAATGTACAGTAGGTTCATTTCAAAGCCAAAGATCATAGTCTTCTGTTGTATCTTCTCCTTTCCAAAGTGTGAACATAGTGAGTATTGCTCCCGAAGGTGTATCTTGGATTAGAAAGCATTGTTATCCAGACTGAGGTACATTTAGAGTATTGTTATCCAAGTGGGGTGCTTGGTTACAATCCTAGGAAATGGTAGAGGTTAGTGACCGAGGTGTGGTTAAGCAAGCAGAGGGGACTTTGACTTATAACCTTATGATGTGGTGAACTCAGTTTGCAGTGATGAGCTAACACACAACTTCAAAGGCTTCACCGTGATGAATGAAAATGAGCGCTATGATGCAGTGCAGCACTGCCGCTATGTGGATGAGGTGGTGAGGAATGCCCCCTGGACCCTGACACCAGAGTTCCTGGCAGAACACCGGGTAAGAAACTGAGTACATGTTCCCATTCCCTGTTTTGTAATTCCCTCAATTTTGAAGGCTTCTGGTACTTGGGCTAGTTTTCCACTAGCTTTATTTTATTTCTACCTTCTCTGTAAATTTAATATAAAAGAGATGATGATGTTATTACTTCTAATAATAGTCATCCCTGACATTTTTATTGGATTTGATGGTTTAGAGGCGCTTTTACATCCATTATATTTCATTTGTTCCCCATGAAAGTCCTGTTGGGTAGTTATTAGTTATTTCCACTTTACATATGAGAACAGGGCCAGAGAGGCCAAATAACCAGGTTACACTCTAGCAGGGCTAGAAATTTAACTTCTATGCACCCCCACTCTTTCCCCCATAGATGTGTACATCCTCGTAGTGTACCAGCCTCTTTAGAGTATACCTAGCCCCAGCCATGCTCTCGGTTCAGTTCGGTAGCTTAGTTGTGTCTGACTCTTTGCGACCCCATGGGCTGCAACACACCAGGCTTCCCTGTCCATCACCAACTCCCGGAGTTTACTCAGGCTCATGTCCATTGAGTCGGTGATGCTATCCAACCATCTCATCCTCTGTTGTACCCTTCTCCTCCCGCCTTCAATCTTTCCCAGCATCAAGGTCTTTTCAAATAAGTCAGTTCTTCCCATCAGGTGGCCAAAATATTGGACTTTCACCTTCAGCATCAGTCCTTCCAATGAATATTCAGGACTGATATCCTTTAGGATAGACTGGTTGGATCTCCTTGCAGTCCAAGGGACTTTCAAGAGTCTTCTCCAGCACCACAGTTCAAAAGCATAAATTCTTCAGCACTCAGCTTTCTTTGTAGTCTAACTCTCACATCTATACATGACCACTGGAAAAACCATAGCTTTGAGTAGATGGACCTTTGTTGGAAAAGTAATGTCTCTGCTTTTTAATATGCTGTCTAGGTTGGTCATAGCTTTTTTTCCATGCTCTCAAGGAGCTCACATTCCAGGAAATAAGATATAGAAACATGGACTTATCTTGTATTGGCTTAAATTTAGTTTCAAGACTTTTAATTTCAGTCTAGAAATTATGTGGGGTCAGAAACCAGGGATGTTTCTCACTTTGTCTCAGTGAATTGGTATTATAAAAATCCTTATCTCCTTTTTATTTTCCCACATTAAAAAAGCAGATTTCCTACAAAAGATGGGTTTATAGCTGAGAAGAACTTACCAGGTTTATAGCTGAGAAGAACTTACCAGGTCCGGTTGGAGGCCCTCAAGCTTGAGGAACCAGCAAGCATGTTGTCAGTTCTCTACAGTGGTGTGTAGAATGTTAAAAGTAAATTGTCCAGTGAGACAGGAAATAAAAAGTAGCCAAAGTGCTTCAAAAGCAGTATTTGGGTAAGCCTGAAGCTAAGGGATATTTGTTACAACTATTTAGGATTTGGACAGACCTTTTATAGTTCTGTAGCTTTTCTGCATCAACATTTAGCAGCCAGTGGTACCAAAGGTGAAGAGCAAGATTATTCTCAGCAACATGGCCAGGCAGGCCCAGGCAGAAGAGGTTAGAGGGACTCCCAGATTCCCTTTTCTCTCCTTGTTTGTAGTATATCGTCAGTCACGAGTCTGGCTTGCTCACCGTTCTTATTTTCACTTTGCTGCCTTTGTGTCCCTGACAAATTGTTCATGGGTAATTGATATGTTAGCTGAGAGTTCCTGACATAGTCCTGATGAGCGTAACATTACAATGGCTTCTTGGAGCTGTATAGTGGTATTAGCAATTATATTAACAAAGGAGATACGGCCTATTCAAGAAGGAGTAATTGAGGTTTAGAAAGATTGTTGATCCCAGTGCAAGAGATATTGACAGTAGTAAAGTGATAAATCTGAGACCTAAAGGTCTTTTATGGGGCTCTTGGTTGCTATTTTTATGTTCCCATTTACCTCACAGACTTAGAGAGAAACTAGTTAACAAAGAAGTGACTTCTTTCTCATATTTTTAGAAACTGTGTTTGACCAGTGCTTGTAGAGCCAGGAGGATAGGGAGGTTTCTTTTCTTCTTTTCTTGACTCCATCCACTAGCTAGCATACCACAAAATCCTCCAGGCCTATTTCCCACACCGTGGTGACTGGTATTCAGTGTGAGGGTAGCACTTCCAGGAACCAGGAGGAGCAACTAGAAGAGAAACTGGCTAACTTCATGTTTATGATCCATAAACAGTTAGGTTGGATCACTTGTAAAAGAATTGTGAAATTTATGAGCCGAGCAAGGAGAGACAAAGAGAAAAGTTCATTTGAGGCCTGGCTTCACCTTGTGGCCCTTTTTCTGGGCCACAGAGTGTTGCCTGGTTCTTTCTAAGTAGCAGTTATCCTGAGTTTTAATGATGTTTCCTTATTTTCAGATTGATTTTGTGGCTCATGATGACATCCCTTATTCTTCTGCTGGGAGTGATGATGTTTATAAGCACATCAAGGAAGCAGGTGAGTAAGGTGATGTGCATCCTCATTTTATGGAGTCTCCAGAATAATGACATATTCAATCACATCACTACAGAGGAAAATTTATACAGTGAGAAATTCAACATCCACTTTTAGGTCACACTTTGGATAAGAGGTTAAAGTGAGCATAGCATCATATCCATCAGTTCTCAGTCTAAACATCTACTTTTGTTGTCTTTTTAATTTCAAGAAACCCTTCTCCAGCCCCATTCTTTTCTTAATATTAGGACATTTCCTTACTCCTAACCCTTCATTCAGTGTTCCTTCTGTATGTCAGTATCTCAGACTGTACTTAGTAATAGCAGACTCTGCTTTTTGAGGATAGGAAAGGACTGTGGCTCCCAGTTTCCATCTAGTCCTACTGCCTGAGCTATTCAGAGTATCACAGTATTTGTGTTTTTGGGTTAGGCATGTTTGCTCCAACACAGAGGACAGAAGGTATCTCCACATCAGACATCATCACTCGAATTGTCCGTGACTATGATGTGTATGCCAGGAGGAACCTCCAGAGGGGCTACACAGCAAAGGAACTCAATGTCAGCTTTATCAATGTAAGTTCTAACCTCATCCCAGAGTTCCCTGGCCCTATAGGACATGTGGCCTCTCACTTTGTCTAAGTTAAACTTGCTCTTCAATCTGCTCTTATTATCACCTCCAAAAGCTCAGTGGATACCTCTTTGCACATAGTACTATGCCAGGCTTTTTACAAAGAGCATTTGGATGTATCTGTTCTATAAAAAGAAGCATTATCTGCCTTTATGGTCTAGTATCACAACATTGATATAAGGACATACAGCCAATTAAATAAGAATGTATAACTTACAAAGTACAGTGTTTATATTGAATACATTTAAAACAGTAGTTCTTAACTTTTTTTTAATTGTATGGTCTTTATAAATCTGATGCAAACTATGGATCTTCTCCCTGTGTGGATAGTAACACACAGCATTTTGCATGCAACTTCTCAAGGCACATGGAACTAACTTTTAAAATTTGATTATGAAAGCAAGTTTATCTTAGCTTAATATTGCCCTTAGAAACAAACTGCTGTACATTTTGTATATAAATTATACCTCAGTAAACTTGATTTAAAAAGAAGAAAGCTGCTGTGTCTTGTATACGTGAGTAATTTACCATGCTCCCTCATTTGTTCCCAGCTCTGTGAATTATGAATGGGTAAAATGGTTTCATCTAAATTGATTTATCTGTGCAGATAAACGCTGGCTACTGTTACACTGCTGTTACACTGCAGAATTTATTTTCAGGTATTTAAGAATCCTAAACATACTCCCCTTCCCCTTTATGATCTGAAAATGAGAACACTTTTCATTTGGCTGAAGACTCCTTCCCTCCCTTTGGGAGGGTTCATACAATTTTCCCTTATTTTTAGGGCAGCTGACAGGACCAATGAGTATCATCCTTACTTTGCGAATGAGCAAACAGACCTCCAGATGTTAAAAAAAAAAAAAAACTTCTCTGTAGTCATAGAATAAGCCAGTGATGGAGGGAAAATTTTAGCACAATAAATGAATTAAGTAAAAGGTCTACTACTTTCTTTTTCAACCTGTTAGAGTTGACTTGTTGTTGGCAGTACTGTACAGTGATCTTGGTGCTCCCTCCCTATACATATACATCTCTGTCTAGAATGGGGTTTTGGGTTTTGTTGGGCATGTTTATCTTCCAAGTTAATGTTTTGTCTTAAAAATCTGAGTTTGTTTGGTATATGCCAGTCTGT
This sequence comes from Bos taurus, assembly GCF_002263795.3. NCBI lineage: Eukaryota > Metazoa > Chordata > Mammalia > Artiodactyla > Bovidae > Bos > Bos taurus. Next base: position 70,833,568 of record NC_037328.1, on the reverse strand, counting down.
TACTGGGCTTACCCTGTGCATTTAGTTTAGTCCTGGGCTCTACAATCTTAGAATTATTACACTTTTACTTAGGATGACCATCCAGAGCATATCTTTTCTGTTACCATGGTAGGGAAATATGGGATATATTAAAGTAAAGTGAAATTCTCAAGACCGAAAGGAGTGTCTAAATAGAGTACCAAACCAAGTCTTTTCCTTCCCCTTGGTATGGAAGGTCAGAGTGAGTATTATTTCTCAAAACAGTTATTTCTTTATCCAGGAGAAGAAATACCACTTACAGGAGCGAGTTGACAAAGTAAAGAAGAAAGTGAAAGATGTGGAGGAAAAGTCAAAGGAATTTGTTCAGAAGGTGGAAGAAAAAAGCATTGACCTCATTCAGAAATGGGAAGAGAAATCCCGAGAATTCATTGGAAGTTTCCTGGAAATGTTTGGTCCAGAAGGAGCGCTGGTATGTTCCTTCCTGCTGGGCTATTTAGGGAAATTCAGGAAAATCTAGGGAATTCTTATGCTGTGAAAGGAACTATAGAATCCTTGAGCAGAAAGGGACATTGACAATAAGAAGTTATCTAATATGTTCCCTTTATTGGGCAGAACTATATTTAAACTATCCCCAGAAAGGTTTTAAAAATCTTTACAGAAAGTGGTTATACATTCGCCTAATTTTGCCAGCTCTCTATAAACCTCCAAATATGGTGACAAGTGAGTAACCTTGCCTAGCTTGTTTCTACATTACAGTTTTGGATAGAAGGAAAGGAAAGAGCAAAGAACAGTTTAAAAAAAAAAAAAAAACCACTGCCTCGACTACAAGCAGCCACTGCAGGATTGCTGGGTAAGGTGGGAGTTCTGTCCTTGAGGAATAGGCAAGGTCTTTTTGAGCTAGATAAGAGGTGCATGTGTAGCTATTAGCAGATGAGCCCTAGGATATCAGAGATGATCTGGCTGTGGGGGTGCTTGGATGCCAGAATAGATTATTCATGGAGAATATAGAATTTTCAGAAAATCCCCAAAACTAAGGTAGATACCCTTTTGTCTGAGTTAATTCCTTTGTTTTTGCCTAGAACCTAGACTACAGACCAAGTAGCTTTTTAAGAATTCCTTTGACATAGAAGTCAAAGATTGGGTGACAGTGGATAACAGGTGGGACCCCTTAGACATGTAGTCTAGCATAACCACTTTGACTAAGAAATTGCTTAGAATTGTATCTGTGGCTTACTTGGTCACTTTTGACATTACAGAGGGCACTCACGATAATTTGAAGTCTCAGATCTCCTCCATTGGTTAGTAGGATCCATAGGTTTCTTCTAACTCTTCCTTTTGGTCTCCCCAGAAACATATGCTGAAAGAGGGGAAAGGCCGGATGCTGCAGGCCATCAGTCCAAGGCAGAGTCCCAGCAACAGCCCCACTCGTGAACGTTCCCCCTCTCCCTCTTTCCGGTGGCCCTTCTCTGGCAAGACTTCCCCGCCTTCCTCCCCAACAAACCTCTCCAGACACAAGTCTGCAGCCTATGATATCAGTGAGGATGAAGAAGACTAAATTTTCATCTCTCCTTTCTCCTCCCCTCCCTCTGTCCCAACCTTCAGAAGCTCTCTGTTGAATTCCAGATTGTGATCCCAACACTAATCCTAAGGACAGCTACAAAGGAAAGACAGTTGGGGCAAGAGGACTTAGGATGGGGGGACCAGACAGCCTGTCCTCGGAGAGACATCACCCATCCCCACCAAGAAGGAGGCTAACTACATCTTAGAAGCCTGTTCTGCATTCATATCCCCTCCCCATGGACTTTGCTTTACTGTTTATGTTCATGTGCTCTTGACAGGGAAATTGTCATTTTTATTAATTTTTTAAAAATTAGTCTTTCAAACGTAGTAAGTAGAACTAATTTTTTGCCCCCGAGGAGTGGGCAGAAGGAAGTGGTGTAATACCCAGAGGCCTTTTCTTCTTGATACACCGTAGTGTTTGCCTTCTATTCTCAGGCAAACTGTCTTGCCAACTCCTTCAGGCAGTGAGCCATGCTGATGGGCGATTTGGAGGGGAAATACCATAATCTTGGTTTCCTTTTTTTAAAAAGCTAAAAGCTGAGTAACGGCCACAAATCCCCAATGTATACTGCTGGCACGTGTGTCTGTGTGGCTGTGGGAAGAAGGAGATCTGAGTCTGACTTTTCTTACTCCCTGAGGAGTTTCTTGTTGGACCCAATGGGGTCCATGAAGACACTGATGGGGATGGAACCAGACCACATGGCATCAGCTGCGGTTTCTATGCTGTGTTCATCTCTCAGAAAATTCTGTTGCCCAGTTATTTGGGAGCTCTTGTCAATCTCTTTTTTGTAATCTTTAAATTCTTCCTGCCTTTAAAGGGAGGAACACTTTCAGGTTTACTCTGATTGAGGAGGGGAGTTGGACAATACTCAAACCTATACAAAGTCAGTTTAATTTTCCTCTGGGAGTAAGTCCCTAGCCCTACTACTCCTGTCTTAATACTCATTTCCTAGCTTTTTACAAAGGATACTTTGTAAATGTCTGTAGTTTCAACATGATCTGTTAATCCATGTTGCTCATAACCATATTGAATATTGAGAGAGGTTTGCAGAGAACATAGGTGCAAAAGCATAAGGAAACACACCCCTTTTTAAAGCCCTATCTTGACCTCTTCCCCTTGTAATAGTATCCTTGACTGGAACCAGTGCTCCATGAGGTGTTTCTTTTCCCCAGGGAGTTGGCATCTGGCAGGGACTCACATCACTGCCCCTCTAGCAAGTCTCCAGTGGCTCACATTATAAGAGTGTGGTAGATTCCCTCCCTCTCCCTCTGCCTGCCCCCATCTCCCTTTTACGTTGCCCAGGGGATTCACCACTTAAATTTCACATCAGAGAATGCTGAAGCTTAAGCACTTGCTGTTGAACATGAGCTCCTTTTCAGCTTGTAGCATCCTACAGCACATGACCTAGCAGATCATTATCTATCATAATCCTAATCCTTATCATATCATAAGGTTCAGGGGAAATTTGCTTCTGTCCAGGGCCATCTCATCACTCATAAATACCCCTTGTGGGGGTGGAGTTTTAGTGTTTTCAGCTGAGAAAACCACATTTTATCTTTGCCCCTCTGCTAAGGTTGTGAGCATCTCATAATCCCTTTCCTGAACACTTTCTGGTAAAACTTGCTCTTATGCCTGAGGGCCAGTGGCTAGAGTTACTGCCTGCCTGCACAGCAGGACTACCTAGGTTCTTAAAACTCAGATCATCCAGAGAAGCAGAATGCAGCAGAGTAGAGGAATAAACAGAGTGAACCTCTTGCTGTCCTGATGGCCCATGAAAATTACATTTCTAACTCTTCTCATGAAGTGCTATTTTTACTATCAAATCTAGTTTACACAGGCTTTGGCTTGAAATCCTTTTTTTGAAACTGTTGAAGTTAATGTTTTCCTACAATACCAGCTTTGTAGGATCATATATTTTAACTTTTCTGCTTCAGTCTTCCCTTTTTGGGAATTCTGCCCATTTCTGTTGATAGAAAAATGGTGAAATCACCACTGAAACCCACCTACATTTTCTCTCAAAATACATGTCCAAGTATATTTGGAAAGGGAGGCAATCCAAATGTGATTTTCCTCCCTGCAGTCACTCCTCACAGGTATTGTCTGGGTCCCAAATGTTTGGCCTGCCTTCTCTGCTCTGTAGATGGGCTGCTTTGGGCACATCCTGTCCTTGGAGTATGACGTCTAGGCCAACAAGCTCCATGAGACTGCTAGCACTGGCATGTGCACGTGTTGTCGGAAAACTCTCACCCCTTCTGGTGAGCCTCTGTGGCCTCAGTCTCCTAACACAGTATATCTCCGTGAAATTTTGACTGAAAGCAAAAAACTTTATGGCATGGCATGCTAGGTACTTTGGAATAAATGTGATCCTATGTGCTGGACAACGGTGGGTGGGTGGAGGAAGTTGTTGGGATGATGCATTATTTGATCATTTGTGCCTAATTAAATGAGGTTAGAGATTCGCATTCCACAACCGTGTGTGTGATCTGTAAATCTTTAAATATTAGTGTTGTTAATATTAATTTTTAACATTAATTTTAATATTACTTAAACCCTAAATTGCACAAGCAAAGCTGTCAGCCTGAATAGGCCAAATGTGGCAGAAATGGGAGAGCCTTAGAAGTTGGTTGGCCTTATAGCCTCTCTCTGTAACAGATGGAGAAGGGAGACAGAAGCCTTGTAGCCAGTGGTGAGGATGTGCCATTTCATCAGTTACCTTGAGATGAGCTGGGCAGAAAGTTTGTTTTTTTTCATACACTAGACTCCACAGCACTGAAGGGTAGAGGTTGAAATTTTAGAGGAGTAGAAATGGGTCATTTGTACTGCTCCAGCTGCTTCTGATCACTAGAGCCAAAGACCATTATTTTGATGAGGCTTGGGTAAGAAGGTTGGGGATGTGAAGAGGTCGAAAGTCCCGAATAAGAGAAAAAATTTGAGGGAGGTCAAGAGAGCTTTTGACCTTTTCTGATCACTGATAACATCGCAGGCAGCACCTGAGTTACATTTTTCTTATTTGTGACCACACAGCTGTCCAGGAAGTCTTTGAATATTCCATCCACAATGATTCTTCACAGTGTTTTTTATTCTTTCTTGACTTATGGGCAGCTTTTGTCTTTCTGGAGCTCATTGCCTTATTAATCCTGTTTCAAACCCTATATCTAAAATCTTTCCAAATCAAGTCTATTTTGCTGCTTTTGTTTAATTTCCTAAAAGCCATAGCCTTTACATGTTCTGTCAGCAAACTATCACCAGAAGTTGAACCAATGCAGGTAGGAGAAAAGCTCCCTTAACAATGTTTTTAACTAATGGTATTTTTTTCAAGCTTATCAATATAAGTATTTTTAAAGTTATATTTTTCAAGGTCATACAATGATTGTTCTTGTTTTCTCTCATGGAATAGATTGTCATGGGATAAAGATTGGTCCCTAGCTATTATTTTTGCAAATAAGTAGAACATGTTTTGGGGATTATACTATTAAATGTTAATTTTCTTTAAAAGAAAGAAGAAAGATACTCTGTCTGCCAAAGTTTGATGTTAGTACTTAGATTGGGGTAGAAAACAAAAGTAGTTGGTTTAACATTAAAATGACTGCAGTTCTGTTTTCTTAGCTTTCAAGTGGGCTTTCCCACTATTCTTAGGGAGACACTGACTGTTTTGAACACAAAGATTTGATTGGTTGAGTTGTTTTGTATTGTGGATCCTGAGAAGAGTGTTGGAAAGAAATACTGGCCTTGGTGTAAACGTTGGCCCCATCACCAGTGCTGGTGTCCACAAGGACGTTTTCCTTAATCGGTGTTGAGTATTTTTTTTTCCTGTCTGAGTGTTATTAAATTGTTATTGTTCAGTTATTTTGGCTTTTGTCATTAGCCAAATAAAGGCAAAGTGATTTTACCTAATGTTTCATTTTATATGTTTTGACTTGGTATACATGTGTATTATATATTTTATGTATTTGAGACTTTTACCTGTATGATCAGTTCCTTTACTTTTGCATCCTAATTTGTCTCCTCAGAATCATTGCATGCCCATATCATTGCAATTCCTTTTGCAGCTTGGTACAGAAGACTCAAAAAGCCATTGGCCCACAAAGGGAGGCTGATCTAGATCTCCCAGGTCTAATGTCATCAGCGCCCTACTGACACATCTGTAAGGGAAGAAAACACCTTCCATCTGTTCTTCAGAAGCCTTGTTTCTTTGAGACTTTGGGATCCTACTGTTTTGCCTGGCTGAGTTCTATTCCTGTTATTATACCAAGAAAACTATCATACACTCTTCCCGCTTTCATTTGCTTTGGGAAAGCTCAGAGTAACCTTTTAATATACAATCTTGATGGGCTAATAGTGGCACCCACGGAGGCAATATGCCCAATTGTAGAAAATCAAACTCCATCCTGTTTATTAAGCTTAAAATACCTTCCTCAGGCAAGATCCAAAACAATTTCATCCTATCGCATAGTTCTGATTCATCTCTACAGTCAAGCACACATCATTTGCCAGCTTGCGCTGACAATAGACTCAATCCCCATTTGGTCAAGGTTGAAGAACAGTAAAGAAATCTGTGCCCATCTAATGAATACAGTGTCTCTTTCATTGTCCAAGCCATTCACCTCAGGCTTTGAGGTTCAGATCCTGGTCTGGAGAAGAGAAAGGTTCATATCCAAGCTTGTCATCTTTCCTTCGGTAGTATATTCGTGTCAGCACAGTGATCAGAAAACTCTCGAGGATGAGGAGGTGGCAGTTCATCACTGCAGCATGGGACAAAATATAGGTTATTCTAACTTAACAGAGGTGGTATCCCATAGCAGCCCTGGCATATGAGTTGGACAGCAGTTTCTCTTAATTTATCCTCAAACCAGGACCTAGAGATATTAAGTTGTCACAAGTAACATGGCAAGTTGACAATAGAGCCAGAACCAGAACTTGGCTCTCTACCTCCTGAACTTTGAGGCTAGCATTAAACATTTCTTTTGCATGTTTTATCATCATGACCCTCTGCTTCCTAACCACACCTATTCCTCTTTCAGGAGCTGAGGATTGAACCCATGGCTTCCTGGGTTGATCATCAGGGCTGGGCCTCAAGCTGCGGGATTGCAGCTGTCTGTGTGATCAGAGAGGTCATAGACTCAGAGCCTCTGCTAGATTTCTTGGAGGTCTCTTTCTCAATACTCTAAGCAGAACACTGAATATTCTGAGAGTGGTTAGCCCTACTTCCAATCTAAGATCCTCTCTTCTCGGACCTCCCCCTCCTGCCCATCCTGGAATAGACTAGGAAACCCCATGTGCTTACCTTGAGATCTGATTTTAGAAGAAAAGGGAGGTGAACAAGCAATCTGCCCGCCACTGGCCAAGACTGAGAAGATGGATGGCTGCAGAGCAGACAGAATAAGGAGTGCCTGCAGAACAGAAAAGAGGAGTGAGGATGGGGGCTCAGCATCCCTGGCACAGGCTGGCCGGCCCACTGCTGTGTTTGAAATGTGTCTTAGTGCTTGCCCTCTCTGAGTACACTTTTCTGATGCACAGCTTCTCAGGGTAGACTTGGCTTGTCCAGGGTTCCCTCCAATAATCATGGGCAGGTTAATTAATCACAAGGCTTTTATTCTGTGGCCTGACCTCTAAGTGCTTCTGTAGCCTAGATCCTTTTTGTGCCCTGTCAGTCCCTTACTCCGTGGTAGGCTCTTCTGTCCTCTTTCTTCCTATAGACCCTCCACTTCTGCCTGCCATGTGCCTGTAAGCAGCACCTGCTTAGGTCAAATGAGAATTTATGTGAAATCAATCTGTTAACTATAAAGGAATCACTATGCCTTGGGAATAGGAGAAGGGCCCAGCAAGAAGACAGAAAGAATGGAGAGAGAAGAGAAACAATATGGAGCTAGAAGTCATTGCATTTGGTGGAAAGGTTATCTCTGGGCTTAGAGAATGGAAAGTGTAAAAAGTGAACAAATGTGCCTTTGGGAAAATTCTCAGGGAAGAGGTGATGATGCAGAGTCAGATGAGAAGAGATGTGGGTTTGGGAGTAGATAGTTGTATGTTTAAATTCCAGTCCCATCCCTTATGTACCTTTGAGCAAACCCCAAAACACCTCAGTTTATCATTTGTAAAATAGAAAAAACAATGATTCTGAAGATTATAGTGAACTTAAATGTAATTAATGTATGAAAAGCGCCTAATATGTAGTACTGGTCATATATAGTTGTAACTGTGATAATGCTGATGTTTCTGCTACTGCTGCTAAGTCGCTTCAGTCGTGTCCGACTCTGTGATACCCCATAGACGGCAGCCCACTAGGCTCCTCTGTCCCTGGGATTCTCCAGAATCCCACTCCAGAATACTGGAGTGGGTTGCCATTTCCTTCTCCAATGCATGAAAGTGAAAAGTGAAAGCGAAGTTGCTCAGTCGTGCCCGACTCTTAGCGACCCCATGGACTGCAGCCTACCAGGCTCCTCCATCCATGGGATTTTCCAGACAAGAGTACTGGAGTGGGTTGCCATTGCTGATATTTCTAGTGGTGATGAATTGCAAGATTTTTAGAATTAATGGGTAGTGAAGAAAAGAAAACAGCAAAGGTATAAGAATTTAAGGTTTAAAAATTCATGTGTTATGGGCGTCATTGTGTCCCCCTAAAAGATGCATTGAAGTCCTCACCCCCAGGACCTCAGAATGTGACCATCATTGTCTTGGTAACTGATTAGATGTAATTAGTTAAGACGAGGTCATACTGAAGTAGGGTGGGTCCTTATTCCAATATGACCGACGTCCTTATCAGAAAAAGAGACACAGACACATAAGGGGAGAATGCCTTGTGATAAGCCAAGGATGCCAAAGATTGCTGCAAACAATCAGAAGCCAGGAATAGTCAAGGAAGGGTTCGCCCCAACAGTGTTCAGTGGGCATGTGGGCCGCTGACAGCTTGGTTTTGGACTTCCAACCTCTAGAACTGTGAGGCAATGCATTTCTGTTTTAAGCCACCCGCTTTGTGCTATTTTGCTCCAGCAACCTTAGGAAACTTACAGCACAGAAAAGCAACAACTGGGGAAGGGCAGGGATTCTTTCCCAAATCTCACAGGAAACCTAAGTCTTAAGAAGATTCCCAGACCCACTTCTAGCCTTTATTAGTCTCAGCTTCTAACCCCTACAATTTGTGGCTCATTATTAACCATCTTTTCTCTCCCAGGGTATAGTTACCTGGAACAGAACAAATTTGGCTCCTATGTTCTGCTCGCCCAGGTGCAGCCTGGCTTGACGAAAAATGATGCCTATGGTCCACAGAGCCGACAGGGTGGACACACCGAGGAAAGTGTTGATCCATAGAGCTGTGCTCCCCTCAGAAATCTGGTGGCAGGCCAGAAAGCAGTCAGTGAGGAAGCAAGCCCCTTTCTCCTTTTTTTTCCCTTCTCCCAATGGTGGGGGAAATAAAAAAGCTTCTTCTCTCCCTGTTAGAGTCCCTGAGCCTCTGCTTTTCCACAGTCGCCCTGTACCTGGGGCTATCCCAACCCTGGGGCCATCCCAACCCTGGGGCCCTGAATCAGGGGATACTGGTTCCAGCTATTCCTTCTAGAGCTCAAAGGAATTAAACTCATCTTGGCCTCTGCTGCCCCTTACTCTGGACTTACGTCTGATGGGTCAAAGATGCCATCAGGGATGAGAAACAGGCCCACCAGGGTCAATGATATCTTGAAGAAGGCGTACTGGATGGGGCCCAACAGCAGCAGCTGAAGTCTCTTCCTGAAGTAGGAAGAGGATTAGGAACATAGGCCTACAAATCACCCACCCCAACCAGAACTTCCAGCTCTCTCATTGGGTTCCTGGCAAGGCTTGGCCACCATCATAGACACCAACATAGTCAAGTGGGTGGGGACTTAGGAAGAGCATTGGGAACCATCTTTATTGCCTCCCACTCACCCTCAGACCAGAATGATGCCTTTTGAGCAAGAACTATCTGAGGATTGACCCCAACCTCATTAACTGAAACGGATGGAAGGGGAAAGTAAATAGTCCAAAGTGCAGTTTGTTCTCTGTGATAAAGTTTGTAGGGGACAGTGAGCGTAAGTGATGGGAACTCTGGAGTTCTCCTTCCTCTGTTCCTCCTACCCCTGTTTGGGTGCCCAGTGTGTGGGTCCTGGCTGTGGGATGCCCACCCTTTCATCACTGGCTTTGTTCCATACAAGCCAAATTCCATGAGGCTTGAAGCAGGACTGAGAGAGCCAGCAGAGGCTCTTGAGAGAGTGCAGAAGAGGCCAGTCTGCTCTCCAGGCAGCCTCTCCCTCCCGCCTCACCTGGTGATCTTGATTCGGGGGCAGCAGGGGCAACAGCAGCAGCAGGGGCCTGTATGGATCATCACCGGGGTGTCCTTCAGTGTCCTCAACACCGCCTCCTTCCCACCAAAGCCTTCCACCATGGCCTGCATCAGCAGGTAAAAGCACATCGAGTAAAACCTGGAGTTGGGGAGAGGCGGGAGGTGGGCCTAAGAGCACACAGAAGGGAGGTGGCAGCAGCTGGCGGGATACCACCTGCTGCCAAAGAAAAACAGACTGCAAAAGGACAGGGAGACGGGGGCTTCCTGAAGGGGTCAGGTAGGGTCTAGGCATTTTGAGAACTGAGAGAGGACAGGTGGAAGAGGGCAGGCTGTGAGAACAAAATGATGCCTGAGATGCACTAGAAGTTCAAGAGACAAGTTGGAAAGGGCCTGATTTGTGATCAGTTTGTTTGCATGGACTTATGGAAGGGACAGGGGATTAAAAAAAAAAAAAAGACACAAACTCTGAATTCCCAGGGTTGAGAGGAGCAGAAGGGGGACCTCAGAGGGGTATCAAGTTCAGCTGGGGGCAGGGCAGGACACTCACGTAGTTATGGCCATTTCCACGAGTGTCAGGGCACGAGGAATCCAGAGACCAAAGCAGGAGAATGCAGACACTATCTGCTTGGAGAAGAACCAGGAGCTGGTTAGGGTAAGGAAGGAGACTGCATGCTCACCTTTTGTGGCAAGGGCTCAAGGAAGCAAAAGCTAAACAGCTGAGGCACCATTACTTAAAAGTGACTAACTGGGGACTTTCCTCGTGGTCCAGTGGCCAAGACTCTGAGCTCCCAGTGCAAGTGGCCTGGGTTCGTTCCCTGCTCAGGGAACTAGATCCCACTAACACTTGGCACAGCCAAATAAATATTAAAAAAAAAAAGTGACCAGTTGGAAAAAGAGCTAGTTAAATCAACTAATTAAAATATTTTTTAAATTCAGCTGTCAGTTTATTCCTTGTCTAGTGTTAGAGACAGCAAGTCACCTTGAGTCAGAGGCTCTTTTGAAGACTATCTCTCAACATATGTCACTGGAGTAGGAATAGGTCAATTCATCTTTAAGAGTACGTAGATCAAGATCCAACCCTTCCTTTTCAATATCCCATGTTATTAGAGCACCTCTGATGTCTTGAGATGGCCCAGGCAGGTGTCATCTGGCAGAAAAGGACCTCAAGGGCTTTGTTCTTCACCCAAAACAGACACAGAGCTCACCACACGGAAAGAGAAACCCCATCATGTGGCCTGCGAGCATGCCAAAGAGCTATCAAATGGCTGTAAGAGTGAGTTAGAAGGACTTACAGTGTAAGGGTAGAGTGAACATGACCCCATGGGAAAAAATTACTCTCCTCCTACCCTCTGAGGAACCACTGCTGGTCTGTGCAGGAAACAAGCTTATTTTAAAGCAACACAGTAGCAGGGGAGTAGTGAGTGGGATAGCTGGTGGGCTCAGACAGTTCTTCAGCTGTTCTTAGAGCTGTTTCTGTGGCTCTAAGATTTCAAACACTCCATCTCACTGCCTGTGACCTTCTAAGCATGGGATCCTGACTGCAGATAGCAGACTAAAACCCCCACCCTAAAGTAGTAGAGGAAGGCAACTTGAATTATTGAGTTGAAAGGAATCTTCCTCTTCAGCCCCTCCCCAAAGGCAGCTGCAGGACCCTCACCGTGGGTGAAGAGCTGCACCAGATCAGGGTCTTCCTCTTGATAGGGCAGCGGGTGTTCTTGTGCAGGTAGACAGCAGCCTCCAGGAAGATGGCTATTGAGCCCAGGACAAACAAGGTCATGATGACCATGAGGGAAATATCCACAGGGCCCAATGCTAGAATGGAAAGAGAGGACAGGCTCCAGTGAGCTGAAGACCAGGGCTGAGGAGCAGAAGATGTGGGCTTCCTCACATGCATCTAATTGCTTTACCACATCTAGAATTACCTGGTCTAGGCTTCCTATCATGCAGAAGATGGGCTTTTTCTTAGACCTAGAATTTCCAACATGTGACTAGGAAATAGTCATTCTTCTGCATGCATGGGAGACTAGACCAGATCAATCTAAGTATGGTAAGGCTTACTTGAATCAGGATATAGACACCTAACAAGTTTGTACATAACAAAAATTCTAAGTTCGGAGGTCAACAGGGCCTATTCACTTTTCTCAGTGTCAGGGGTTATACTAGCAGACAGGGACCAGTTAACATTATAATTAAAGCAAAATATATACTTCTGATATACATCAGAATATATACTGATATACTTAAGTCGCTCAGTCGTGTCCAACTCTTTGTGACCCCATGGACTGCAGCATACCAGGCTTCCCTGTCCATCACCAACTCTCGAAGCTCGCTCAGACTCATGTCCATTGAGTTGGTGATGCCATCCAATCATCTCATCCTCTGTCATCCCCTTCTCCTCCTGCCTTCAATCTTTCCCAGCATCAGGGTCTTTTCAAATGAGTCAGCTCTTCGCATCAGGTGGCCAAAGTATTGAGTTTCAGTTCGGCACCGGTCCTTCCAATGGAGAAGGCAATGGCAAACCAGTATTCTTGCCTTGAGAACCCCATGAACAGTATGAACTTGATATACTTCAGTTCAATTCAGTTCAGTCGCTCAGTCGTGTCTGACTCTTTGCGACCCCATGAATCGCAGCACGCCAGGCCTCCCTGTCCATCACCATCTCCCGGAGTTCACTCAAACTCACGTCCATTGAGTCTGTGATGCCATCCAGCCATCTCATCCTCTGTCATCCCCTTTTCCTACTGTCCCCACTCCCTCCCAGCATCAGAGTCTTTTCCAATGAGTCAACTCTTCACATGAGGTGGCCAAAGTACTGGAGTTTCAGCTTTAGCATCATTCCTTCCAAAGAAATCCCAGGGTTGATCTCCTTTAGAATGGACTGGTTGGATCTCCTTGCAGTCCAAGGGACTCTCAAGAGTCTTCTCCAACACCACAGTTCAAAGCATCAATTCTTCAGTGCTCAGCTTTCTTCACAGTCCAACTCTCACATCCATACATGACCACTGGAAAAACCATAGCCTTGACTAGATGGACCTTTGTTGGCAAAGTAATGTCTCTGCTTTTCAATATGCTGTCAAGGTTGGTCATAACTTTCCTTCCAAGGAGTAAGCGTCTTTTAATTTCATGGCTGCAGTCACCATCTGCAGTGATTTTGGAGCCTAGAGATGTTTAAATTTGATTTCAAAAATTTTATCACTTTACTAGGACACACAACAGGACTTTAACAAAAGAAGTGGACCCAAGTAAAGACTCCAAGGATATTTGACCTATGCTGGCCCCAAGTACACTTATTCTCACATTAAATGTAATCCAGTAGCTGTCTTTAGTATTTATTGAAATCATTTGAGGAGTTGTTAATAAGTAGCTGTCCAGACCCCCACTCCCTATACTCCCTGCTACATAGATGTTGTTCCCATACATCTGGGATGTAATCTACATTTTAAACAAGCTCACATGATAATAGAAGATAACAAACATTTTAACACCACCAATGAAGCTCCTCTGGCCTCACCCTTGCTAACAGGAAAACACTAATATAGTCACAATATTTGTTTCTGAGCATGTTCTAATTAGTGCAACAATGTTTTAAACAAAGTTAGTTCCATATCCTCAGTGACTAAGCCTGGACCCTCATTTATCTAAGTCTCTTCCCTCCTTGGCAGACTCTTTGCTTTTAGTCTCCCAACTGGCTAGATGACAGAAGAAGAAGGGGAAGACTGGCAGAGTCCAGCCACTGTCGTATTGCATTGGGAGTAAAGGAAATCAACCCTGAATACTTATTGGAAGGATTGATGTTGAAACTCAAATACTTTGGTCACCTGATGCAATCAGCTGACTCATTGGAAGAGACCCTGAAGCTGGGAAAGATTGAAGGCAGAAGAAAAGGGTGACAGAGGACGAGATGGCTGGATGGTATCACTGATGCAGTGGACATGAACTTGGACAAACTCCAGGAGATGGTGAGGGACAGGGAGGCCTGGCATGCTGCAGTCCATGGGGTCGCAAAGAGTCTGACATGACTGGGTGACTGAACAATGAGAGGATATTGGCTGGTCTGCCCTATGTTTTGGTGACTGAGGGCAGCTCAGAGCTGCTGACACCAAAACAAGGAAGAAGGAGACCACATCCCAGTGAAGACTTGAGTTGTCATCTGGGTCAGTCATACTTGGTGACATCACAAGGAGCAACCAGGACAAAGGTGAATTTCTCAAAAACTACTTTGATGCTTTTGAACTGTGGTGTTGGAGAAGACTCTTGAGAGTCCCTTGGACTGCAAGGAGATCCAACCAGTCCATCCTAAAGGAAATCAGTCCTGAATGTTCATTGGAAAGACTGATGCTGAAGCTGAAACTCCAATACTTTGGCTACCTGATGCAAAGAACTGACTCATTTGAAGACTCAGATGCTGGGAAAGGTTTAAGATGGGAGAAGAAAGGGACGACAGAGGATGGGATGGTTGGATGGCATCACTAACTCGACGGACATGAGTTTGAGTAAGCTCCGGGAGCTGGTGACGGACAGGGAAGCCTGGTGTGCTGCAGTTCATGGGGTCGCAGTCCATGGAGTTGGACACGACTGAGCGACTGAACTGAACTGAACTTTGATCCTGGTTGTTCTTATTTCAAGGTACATGTTTTTCTTTTTGTTTGCTTTCTCCAAGAGGCCCTTTATCTCTGACCACAGTTAGGTCTGTGATTAATCCAGAGGACCTGCTGCAGGGAAGGCAGTCCTTGGACAATCTGCCAGCCTACACTTCTGAAGTCAGTGGTAAGCTTTTCCTTTCTGTTACAGGCCTCAAAAGATAGGATTGTGTTGTTCTTCCCTCCTCCCCATTCCTGTCTCCACCTGCTTCCACTTAATTAGGATGCAGCCCACTGTGTGACCAAATTACTGGCTTAGTGTTGCTGTTTAGTTCTGTTGCCTCATTCTCAATTACCTCTACAGATATTGCTCTAGTAGGCCTGGCAGGTTTTAAACATTAACAAAATAAAACAAGCAAAAATCCACCTGGCTGCAATCCTTAATTAAAAAAAGACTACCTCCCTTCCTTGAAATTTTAAAGATATAAACATAACAGAGGATCTTTTTTCTGACACAATTTTATCCTTATACAATAAAAATGTGGGTTTAAAACAGTTGCTCTGGTTTTATCATGATATACACATAAAGCCTTCCATGTATCAAAATAATTCCAGATAGATTAAAAAGATAAATCTTTAATAAACAACAATGATCTACTGTATAGCCAATGGAACTTTGTTCAATATTATGTGCCAGCCTGGATGGGAGCGGGTAGGGGCTTCGGGGAGAATGGATTCATATGTATGTATGGCTGAGTCCTCTCTCTGTTCACTTGAAATTATCACAACATTGTTAATCGGCTATACCTCAATACAACAAAAAAAAGTGTTTTAAAAAAGAGATTTTAAAAAAGCGGTATATATTTTAAAATAAAACAGGGAAAATTGAGAGAAGGGAAAAAAAGAGAGATTTGTATTTTCATCAAAACTTGAGGGAAGACCTTCCTAAGCTTAGGTGTAATCCAAGAAATCACAAAGAGAAGGATGGTCAAATTTGATACAAAGAGTTTAAACTTCTGAATGTTAAAAAAAAAGTATAAGCAGTAAAGTGGTGATTTCACAGATGCACACTTGGGTAAAAATCCATCAAATTATATACATAAAATCATTGCCCTTTACTGAACATAATTTATAACTGAAACAAACAAACCTTAATATGAACAAAACAGAAAGCAAAATTACCACAGGAAATTCCCTGGCTCTCTGGTGGTTAGGTGGAGAAGGCAATGGCAACCCACTTCATTACTCTTGCCTGGAAAATCCCATGGATGGAGGAGCCTGGTAGGCTGCAGTCCATGGGGTCGCTAAGAGTCGGACATGACTGAGCGACTTCACTTTCACTCTTCACTTTCATGCATTGGAGAAGGAAATGGCAACCCACTCCAGTGTTCTTGCCTGGAGAATCCCAGGGACGGGGGAGCCTGGTGGGCTACTGTCTCTGGGGTCGCACAGAGTCGGACACAACTGAAGCGACTTAGCAGCAGCAGCAGCAGCTGGTGGTTAGGACCTGGTATGTTCACTCCTGGCAGCCAGGGTTTGATCCCTGGGTAGGGAACTGAGATCCCAAAAGCCACATGGTGTGACCAGAAAGAAATAAAAATAAATAGTATAGTAAAACTATAGCTATGTAAAGGATTTGGCTGAAGAGAAGGATAGAAAAGAGTTGAAGGAAAGAGTGGGGCCCTAATATCTTTATCATACAAAATGGAAAATGAAGAAGTACTATCCGCAGTTGGCAAAATAAGAAATAAACTATAGGTATAGTATATACAGCTATAAAGATAACCAACTAAAAATAATGATGAAACCATGTGGAATGAGTAGAAGTTTGGTACTAAGTGAGTTAAATCTTTATGTATTACAGAGGCAGCCACAGATAATATACAAAACTGATACCACATGAAATAATGGTAATTTGAAGGTAACTATTAAAAAATCATCAGCTAAAAAAGTAGGATGAAGATTAAAAATGAGAATAAATAGGGCAGGGGAGTGTTAATTTTCATTAGTAGCCCTTTTGTACTATTTAAAATTTTATACTATGTTCATGTGGGTTAAGATAAAAACATTAAAAATGATTGCCTAGGAATAAATGAGCAATGCCATCTTTGGGTGATGAGACTGTGGGTGGTCTTTGTCTTCTTTCTTTTCCAATTATTCTATAACAAATATACATTTTACAACAAATAAGTTTTTTTAAAGACATACTTTGCCAAATATGTAATAATGTGAAAAAATTCATATGATGTCATGCTTATAAAAACAGTATATAAAATTGTAGCATAGTAGGATTTCCACTACTGTTAAATAAAAGCACAGAAAACAGAGCTTGTACTATGATACTTGCAGTGCTGGTCTTGAGTGGTGGGACCATACGCGACTTTCTTCTTCATACTTTTCTCTATTTTCATATTGACTTTACTGAATTATTTTTTACAATGGAAATGTTTAGTTAAAAAAAAAACAGACAAAATATAAAGTCCAGATAGGCAGAAAGCAAATTTAATTCAGTAGATTTCTAAAAACCAATGTCCTTTGTTGGGAAGGGGAATATCGATGGAGGTCCCTCCTTGAGGGACTCCCCCAGCCCCTGCTTGACTCTCGTCCTCATCAGCTCACTGAGAGCTGAGAGTGGAAACAGCCCCTCCAGAAGCCATCATGTCAAAGCCTTTCTCAATCTTCACTGTCCTTGACTATTCCCTCCTCCTTGAAAATCTCTCCCATCCCGCTTGACTCCAGTAACCACAGTTCTGGCTCCTCTCCTGGAGACCCTGGGTCTCCGATACTGATCCCTCATCCTCTCCTACACCCTGTGTTCCAGACTCGACCATTGCATCTCACCTCTTCTGTTTATTGAGGTTTAGGATTTCCCTACCACCCCTCAGTTGTCACCCTGTTTATTTAACTTATATGCAGAGTACATCATGAGAAACGCTGGACTGGAAGAAACACAAGCTGGAATCAAGATTGCTGGGAGAAATATCAATAACCTCAGATATGCAGATGACACCACCCTTATGGCAGGAAAGTGAAGAGGAACTCAAAAGCCTCTTGATGAAAGTGAAAGTAGAGAGAGAAAAAGTTGGCTTAAAGCTCAACATTCAGAAAACGAAGATCATGGCATCTGGTCCCATCACTTCATGGCAAATAGATGGGGAAACAGTGGAAACAGTGTCAGACTTTATTTTTCTGGGCTCCAAAATCACTACAGATGGTGACTGCAGCCATGAAATTAAAAGACGCTTACTCCTTGGAAGGAAAGTTATGACCAACCTAGTTCGTCTAGTCAAGGCTATGGTTTTTCCTGTGGTCATGTATGGATGTGAGAGTTGGACTGTGAAGAAGGCTGAGCGCCGAAGAATTGATGCTTTTGAACTGTGGTGTTGGAGAAGACTCTTGAGAGTCCCTTGGACTGCACGGAGATCCAACTAGTCCATCCTGAAGGAGATCAGCCCTGGGATTTCTTTGGAAGGAATGATGCTAAAGCTGAAACTCCAGTACTTTGGCCACCTCATGTGAAGAGTTGACTTATTGGAAAAGACTCTGATGCTGGGAGGGATTGGGGGCAGGAGGAGAAGGGGACGACAGAGGATGAGATGGCTAGATGGCATCACTGACTCGATGGACGTGAGTCTGAGTGAACTCCAGGAGCTGGTGATGGACAGGGAGGCCTGGTGTGCTTCGATTCATGGGGTCTCAAAGAGTTGGACACGACTGAGCAACTGATCTGATTTGATCTGACCACCCCTCAGCCGCCTAACCACCACCTGAGCCATTTCTACCTCCAGGACCTTAGAGTGCTTGGCCGCTGCCTGTTCAGTTTTTCTCCTTGAGCTCCCCGTGTCTGGCTTATTCTCCTCACTGAGCTCTCTGCTCAAATGCCCCCCCTCAGTCAGCAACCCTTGAATGTCCAGTGTGGTGTTATCTCTCCCTCCCAAGTTGCCCTCACAGTGAGGTTATTTACATATTTATTGCTTGTCCCCATAGAGTGATGGTAGTGTGAACTCCACAAAGGCAGGGACTTTGTCAGGCTTGTTTTCTGTTCTATCTCCAAGTGCATGAAACAGTAACTGTGACTATTTGTTCAATGAAAGAAATGACCACATGAGGATTCTTACTGTCATCTCCATTTACATGCTTTTCCAGGAAACTAGGCTTAGAGTTGAGCACCTCACCCATGATCACACAACCTGAAAGTGACAGAGCTGGGATTTAAACCCAAGGGTTCCTGATCCTAACTAAGCCCATTCTCTTCACCATTACACATGCTGACTCTTGGTGTGTGTTCACATAACTATGGGAAGAAATGTGGAATAATATTAACCATCAAAAGTTGCTTAAGTTGGTGAAGGTGGAGGTGAGGCATATTCCAGCTATTCAGTATGGAAGTGCTTTTGCAGTTTCTTGTATCTGTTGCCTTTTGTGCTCTGTTCTTTCTCGTGCTTGCAGTGTCTGCAGGCTCTCACATTCACTTCCACAGGGCAGAAGCTAGGAGAGAGAACTTCCTTAGCATCCACAGCCAACACCACTGCTGCTGCTGCTAAGTCGCTTCAGTCGTGTCCGACTCTGTGCGACCCCATAGACGGCAGCCCACGAGGCTCCCCCGTCCCTGGGATTCTCCAGGCAAGAACACTGGAGTGGGTTGCCTTTCCCTCTCCAATGCATGAAAGTGAAAAGTGAAAGTGAAGCCACTCAGTCATGTCCGACTCTTATCGACCCCATGGACTGCAGCCTACCAGGCTCCTCCATCCATGGGATTTGCCAGGCAAGAGTACTGGAGTGGGGGCGGGGGGGTGGCGGGAAGGGCAACACCACTACTCTACCTCAAACTCATTTATCTCCTTAGAAGATCTTCCTCTATCTTATTTTTCTGTATCTTAACAGATACTGTGAAACAAAAGTTTCTGATAGCTCAAGGATTTTTGGAAACACTTTAAACAAGGTTAAACATGTTTCTTTCCTGCAGAGTATAAATTTTAAATCTGATTTATATTGTTAATTTCCAAAGGAGGTTACAGAATATAGCTTTTACAGAACTGATTTTTATACAGACTCTGTTTTCATGAAGTACTCCTTGGGATTACTATTCCAAGGAACACACTTTGGGAAATACTTGTCTAACTGACCTGTTGAATACAACTATACTTGAGCAACTAGCAAATTCCCATTGCATCTGTAACAATGAAGATTACTCTTTTAAATAATGAAAACAATATAAGAAAATTAAAACTTTGAAAAAAAAGTTTTACCCATAATCCAAGCTAGTTCCTAACCAAAAATTATTCTCCTTTTTGCACGTATTTCCATGGAGGTGAAGAGCATAGGCTCCAACTTCAAAGTAAAATTCCATTTACTTCTTGCTCTATAATCGTGGGTAGATTATTATCCTCCAATTAAACCTCTTAGCATGATTCAATGCTAGTGTTTGCTCAATAAAAAGTAGCTTTAAAAAACATCCTGGTTAAAGTGTATACATATTGTATTACTGCAATCATACTGTAAAATTTTGCATTCTGCTTTTTCCACCTAACATTTCATCACAGTCTGTCAAAAATTATTTTTACAATTATTTTACAATTATAAAGGTTGTTAAAATAAAGGGAATAATAGAGCTGCATTAATATATCCATAATCCATTTTGAAGAGTTATGATATTACCAGTTTTACTTCAAAAGTTATTCTTAGGAAAAAAAAACATCACAGGTATACTTGAAGGCCCTGTATATATCTCCAAGTGTCTTTTTCCCTTCACTTCTCCTCCCAGGGCTAACTGCTATTCTGAAGTTGGTGTGTATCTTTTCCTGTATGTTTTAATTTTTTTACAACATATGTACATGCTCAACATAATTATATTGCTTTGCATTAAAAAAATCTATATAAATGTTTTCCACTCAACATTGTTTTCATGGTTGTTATTATTTTCTTTGTGACAAACAAATGCTACTGTAAGCATTCTTAGACGTGTCTCCTCGGCATGTATAGGAGAATTCCTCTATTCCTCCCAGTCTAAGATCCTGCAAGCCATGTGGTATGGCCAAAAAGAAAAAAAAAAAAAACCCATAAACATTGGGTTTAAGTCCCAGTCTAGGTTGTATGGTTGCAGTTTATTATATTATTGCTTCAATTACTCTAGTCTTATATAACCTTTAATATCTGGTAGAGAAGGCAATGGCAGCCCACTCCAGTACTCTTGCCTGGAGAATCCCATGGATGGAGGAGCCTGGTAGGCTGCAGTCCATGGGGTCAATAAGAGTTGGACACGACTGAGCGACTTCACTTTCACTTTTCACTTTCATGCATTGGAGAAGGAAATGGCAACCCACTCCAGTGTTCTTGCCTGGAGAATCCTAGGGACGGGGGAGCCTGGTGGGCTGCCGTCTATGGGGTCGCACAGAGTCGGACACGACTGAGCGACTTAGCAGCAGCAGCAGCAGCAGGGCACATATCCTCCTTACTCTTTTTCAAAATTGTCTTGGTTTTTCTTGGCCCTTCACTCCCCCCAAATAGAAGTTTGGGTCAGTCCATTAATAAGAAAATCCTCTAGGGATTATAATTGCAGTCATATTACAGGCATTTCAAAAACAAATTATTGAAAGTTTCAATAGTTCTTCAAGAATAGTTCTTTCTTAAAGAGCATTTAAGACACAGAGAGTTTATAAATGAAGGAGGAAAGGGTTTTACCACGTGTCCAATGGGCACCTCTTCCTGACTCTATTTCTGTCAGTGTCATCACCACTGTTCATATTCTCAGAGTCATCATTAGAGTTTCTTTTTCTTTCACTTACCTTGTCTAAATATTTACCAGATTGCCTGCTCTTTCTTTGGATTGCCTGTATTTTCCAATCTGTCCTTCCTTTCCCTGACACTGCCCTGGCACAGGCTCTTGCCCTTCCTGTTAGGCTGGGGCACTGACCTCCAATTTATACCCCTGCTTCTTAAGGCCCTTACTCCCCAAAGTCTATCTTGATTACTAATTAATGGTCCTGAAATACCACCCAGCTCCTCCCAATCTCAGAGCCCTCATCTACTGCCTGCAGGATAAAGTACAACTCCTCTGCCTGAGACTCAGCAGGCCCCACCTTACCTGCCCAGCCCTCTCAACTGTCCCCTGCTTCCTCACCAGTAACCTTGAATCTCCCCAGTGCCTGGAGAGCCTGCCTACTCATTCTTTCTCCACTCCAGCTCCCTACTTTCCAACTGTTACTCATTCCAACAGTGCAATGGGGGAACAAGGTAGCTCCCCAGACTACCAGACCCAGAATAATCTACCTACTTTGAATATCCTTGGTGCTTCTATTTGCACAGTTTGCAGCACAGCAGTGTGTGATCCATCTTCACTGTGTAAGATAGGGTTTCTCAATCTCAGCACTATTGACCCCTTGCCCCAGCTAATTCCTTGGTTGTGGGGACTTTCCTTTGTTTCCGGGGCAAACTCCCTGACCTCTGCCCCACTAGATGCCAGTAGCACCCTCTACTTGTGGTGACTGGAATTGCCTCCAGACATTGCCAAAAGTACCCTGTGAGACAAAGTTGCCTCTGGTTGACAACACTGGTGTGTGAGAAGACTTGTGTCACCATCTGCACTCTCTGAACAAGATATCCCTGGAGTCGGATGTAGCATCTGCCTACTTTCATGAACCACAGAGCAGCTACAAGGCACCCCTGGACTGCCTCTGGCAGTTGGTATTCACTCCAGTTCAGAGCATCTGAAACAGAGACGTGCCCATATCTGCCTCCTAGTACACCCTGACCACGCCCTACTGTTTAGGAAGAGTCTCCTCCTTGAGGTGAGAACATCAGGAAGGAACAAACATTAAGGATAGAGACACAGATTCCTACTCATCAACGTCTAAGAAGTGGCTGATCATGCAGTAAGAAAACAAAATACAGTATGGATGGGAGCCACGTTTGCTATCAAGATGCTAGGGTCATTTGATTGTCATGTTTTAGGTGTCCAGGGAATAAACAGAGTCCCAGCCTATGCCTTTCACTTTCAAAACCAATTCGGTAATAGGAGCTAGTTGGCCAACACTGTCCGAATACTTTTACAGGTTCACCTAAGTTTTAAGAATATTATTCATAAAAACCACTCTCCAGAGTGGTATAGACTCCTTTTAAGAAGGATGTTGTGCAGGCCTCAAAGGGATTCTGTGGGCTTCGGGCATCCATGTGAGTCCCTGGGTGGCCCTGGGGTCTGAAAAATGCTCCAGGTCAGTGTCCCCCTTATGAACTGGGGAGTCCCAACATGCAGGTTTTTCTCCAGGCCACATAGCCGTGCCCTTCTTTTGACTTTTTGGCTCCTCCAGAGTTTTACTTTCCCCAGCTTTTACAAATTTTAAAAAATTTTTGACTGTACTACCCAGCATGTAGGATCTTACTCCCCTAACCAGGGATCAAATCTGCACTCCCTGAATAACCTCTGTACCACTAGGGAAGTTCCCTAAAAGGTTTTTACCAAGATTGACACTGGGTCAGCCATCCTCCCAGGTACTCACTCTATGCTGGCCAGCTCAGGACCACCTTCCCTCAGCTCCTCTCAGCTGTTTTGACTTCCTCCTTGGGATGCTCATTTTTCCTTCTTTCAGTTCCTCTGGGGAGGGTCCCTGACTTACCTCTCAAAAGCTGGGCTGCAGTGGGAGGATAAGAGAAGCAGGCAGAGGGAACGCTGTAATTGGTTTTCAGGATCTCCAGAAGATCTGCCGTGTACCTGGAGAGACACCAACCTGTGTTCAGAATATCGGGACTGGGGGTGGGCGGGTGGGTAGCAGAAGGGACTCCAGCAACTTGACACTCCCTCGAACACTCCTAGGTTCACAGAGCGTCTCCATTTCCCCCTCAAGGCCCACGTGACAGTCTGCAGGTCTGGCTGCAGTGCTCAAAAAGCCCACAGTCCATTCCCTCCACTTCACAGGGGCAGCAGCCCAGGGGTTGGCTAGGGAGAAAAAGCAGGGTCCCAGAGAAAGAATGGACCCTTAGCACCAGGAGTGGGTCCCCAGCTGGTCAGAGCTCTATGCATGTCCCTCATGCCCCCTCCACCTCTGGGATTTTCCTCTACCTGGTTGGGGGCCAAAGCTAAGGTTCTGAAGGTCATACACTCACCCTTCCCCAGTGTCTCTGAGGACCTTCCAGAATGACCAGACCATTGTCAGTCCTGTCTCATTCTTGGGCTCAGAGGGAGGTAGGGACAGGCCAGAGTGAGAGGGCCCCCTGCTGCTTAGCAACTGGCTCCTGGCTTGGGGCCTGCCTCCCTCACTCACCTGGGATCGAGCCTTATCTGAGTCCTGTCTGGCTCCATCGTCTTCTTGCTCTATCCGGCTTTCCTTCCCGGCAGGCACTGGGGGCCAAGGAGAGACAGGCAAGTCGGGACCCTGAGGGGAGGCAGCTTCAGCTGACTGCAGCTTCCAGGACTGGCTGTGAGTTGGCAGAATGGCTGGGTCTTCCCCTCTGGCTCTCTCCCTCCTCAGGCCTCCTGTGCCCACAGGTTCCTTTCTCAGAGTTCACCTCAGAGGAATTTGAACCCCTCAGCTGGCTGAGTTCCCTGGTTCCTGACTCCTCCTTGCCCGTAGGTGTGGTGCTTCCTTCTTCCCTCCCATGAACGCCTCTGGCCACCCCTTGACCCCAGTCCACCTTCACTCTCCATCCCTCCTGAGGAGACTCCCAGGGCCCTCTAGAGACAAAATCCTTGATCCGCCCCCACAACCTCCCCTGCTGAGCAACCCCCTCCCAGTCAGAACCCAGCGGGAACTCAGGCTCTGTCCCCCTGAAGATGGAAGTCAGGGACGAGGCTTTGACTGTATTGGTGCTATTGGTTGGGTGTGCAGAAGGGAGGGCAGCTGGGAAATACAGATGAGGCCCAGCCTAGAGCATCCTGATGACAGGCTCATCCAGCCAAACAGCCCTGAAGGTGCAGCAAATGGGTGGAGGGGAGTATTTAAGAGGCAGTTACGGAGTGGAATCTCTGGGCATTTTGACAGATTTTGAAAACCTGCCAAATAGTATGCTTATGAACTATTTTATTGATTGGTGATGTCTCCTCTTGCTCTCTCCTTAAACCTATTTAAGGCCAAACATAGTACCCCTAAGTTTCCAGCACAGGGCCTCACACATACTTAAGTGCTCCTTAGAATCAGTTGCATGACAGATAGAATAATGAAATCACAGCAACAGTAGCTAACGCCTGTGGAGTGTTTATGCAACAGGTGGTATAGGAATTGCTGCATATTCCTTATCTCATTTAAACTTTACAAGTACTCTTATAAGGTAAATGCTTTAAAATTTTTTTTTAATTGGAGGATAATTGCTTTGCAATGTGTTGGTTTCTGCTGTACAACAAAGAGAGCCAGTGTTATATCTCTCCACTCCCTCTTGAGCATCCCTCCCCTCTCCCATCCCACCCCTCTAGGTCCTCAGAACACCAGGCTGGGCTGCCTGTGTTATACAGAAGCTTCCCATTACACATGATAGTGTATATATGCCAATGCTACTTTCTCAGTTCATTAAAGGTAAACGTTATCTTTATTCTCATGTTACAGATAAGGAAACTGAGGATCAGAGGGGTTATGACACTATGCTAAGCTGGATACATGGTGATATGGAGAGAGGCAGAAGGGACCTGGGTTAGGGGCTCTGTTGAGGCTTAGATGAAGTTCTTGATAGTAAAACAACAACAGCAGCAACAAAAGCCCAGTAGAGGGTCAAGAGAGTCAGTTTTGGGAAGGCAGAAAAGTCCCCCTGCTCTGGGTTGGTGGGTAGATGTGGTCCGAGGAAGCAGTTACCGATGCAGTACCAAGAAGACTCCCTACTTCTGTCCCAACATAGTGCCTCAAAATATCTCCTGAGGATCAAGAAGAGTCCTCTCTCTTCATTACCCTTTTCCTAAAGCACAGTTCTCTGGACAGGACAGTGCAGTGATCCAGGAGTCTCAGGGGCCAATGACCTCCTGAGTGGACACAAGTGCACAACCCGTAGGACAAGGGCACTGACCTCCAGAGGGTCAGTCGCCTGGGCCCGCCCTAGCAAAGACGCAGGCTGACTCAGCTTCCTCAAACCATTTCCACAGGAATGCTCCCCGCTCCCTGGGTCATTCATCCCTACCCTGGTGAGAAGCCTTGAGCTTAATCATCCAAAGCCCTGAACTTTAGACTTCCTTAGAGTAGAACACAGGGCTTCCCCAGTAGCTCGGTAGTAAAGAATCCCCTGGCCAATGCAGAAGACCCAAGTTTGATCCCTGGGTCGAGGAGACCCCCTGGAGAAGGAAGTGGCTACGCACCCCAATATTCTTGCCTAGAAAATCCCATGGACAGAGGAGCCTGGCGTGCTGTAATCCATGGGGTGGCAAAGGATCAAACACGACTGAAGCAACTGAGCAACAAAAACAACAGAGCAGAACACAGGATGCTGAGGATGTTCTCTGAAACTTCTTTGGGACAGAACTGTGGGGCAGAGGTCAGGGAGGCAGGAGAGGAGGTCTGAAGAGCAGGAAGGAAGGCTGCTGAGCAGGGGCTGGGAGGCCCAGGGAGATCGGCTAATCCTCAGGATGGATGGTGACGCAAGGAAGAAGGGCAGGTGGTGGGGGAGAGGGAAGGCTTTAGCTCTCAAGTGGGAGTCCCTAAGTGACTATCTTTATACAGTGGGATCCATGGATTAGTTAAGGCCGGTCTGTCCATAGGTAAGGTGTGGCTAGAAGATGAGGTGGGCCAGCCAATCAGATTCTTCTCTTGCTAATTTAGGACTGCTACCTGTGGAACCTTGATTTTTAGAATCAAGAAGCATGAAGTCTTTATTTATTTATTTTTGTTTAATTAATCATAGGGTAACATAAGACATCTATTACTTCAGTTCTGGCTTTCTCAGTGTAACGGTCATTTTTGAAAAATACAAACTGATTATAAATTTTATCAGTTTTTCCCTAGGGCTCTTAAATCATTTGATATTCAAAGGCCAGTCTTTCTCTTTTAAATACTTCTTGTTGAGATAAAATTCACATAATATTCACTACCTCAGTCATTTTAAAGTAGTTCAGTGCATTGTAGTATATATTTATCATGTTGTGCACCCATCACCATTAATCTAACTGCAGCATATTTTTATCCCCCAAAGAAACCTCATGCTTCTCAATTATTCTTTCCTCTCACCCTTTGGCAACCATTTGTCTACTTTCTCTCTATGAATTTGCCAGTTCCTGACGTTTCATCCAAATAAAATCATGCAATGTGTGGCTTTCTGTATTTGAATTCTTTCATCTAACATAATGTTTTCACGCTTTATCCATATTGTAGCATGTATCAGTGCTCATTCCTTTTAATGGCTGAATAATATTCCACTGTTGGGGAAGGCGATGGCACCCCACTCTAGTACTCTTGCCTGGAGAATCCCATGGATGGAGGAGCCTGGTAGGCTGAAGTCCATGGGGTCGCTAAGAGTTGGACACGACTGAGCGACTTCACTTTCACTTTCCACTTTCATGCATTGGAGAAGGAAATGGCAACCCACTCCAGTGTTCTTGCCTGGAGAATCCCAGGGACGGGGGAGCCTGGTGGGCTGCCGTCTCTGGGGTCGCACAGAGTCGGACACGACTGAAGCGACTTAGCAGCAGCAGCAATATTCCATTGTATGGATATATACCAGATTTTAAAAATCAGGTAATGGCATTTATTCATCAGCTAATGGACATTGGGTTTGCTTCCATATTTGGCTATTATGAAAATTGCTACTTTGCTAAACTCATTTATTAGCCCTAATGAATGTGTGTGTATGTGTATGTGTTCTTCAGGGATTTCCATATACAATATTGTGTCATCTGCAAATGGACATAGTTTTACGACGCAGATGCTTTTCTTTCTTTTTCTCGCCTAATAGCTCTATAGAACTTCCAGTACAGGGTTAAACAGAAGTGGCAAAAGCAGGTGTGCTTGTCTTCTTCCTAATCTGACAGAGAACGTTTTCAGTCTTTCACTATTATGATGCTGTGCTTAGTCGCTCAGTCGTGTCCAACTCTTTGCGACCCCATGGAATGTAGCCCACCAGGCTCCTCTGTCCATGGGGATTCTCCAGGCATGAATACTGGAATGGGATTATGACCCTAGCTGTGGGTTTTTCAAAAAAGTCCTTCCTCAGATTGATGAAGTTCCCTTCTATTCCTAATCTGTCAAGGAATCATGGAAGGATTTTGCCAAATGCTTTTTCTTTTTAAAACTAGTATATTTTTATTGAAGTACAGTTATTTATAATATTGTGCTAGTTGTAAGTGCTGTTTAGTTGCTAAGTGGTGTCCAATTCTTTTGCAACCCCATTGGACTATATAGCCTGCCAGGCTCCTCTATGCATAGGATTTCCCAGGCAAAAATACTGGAGTGGGTTGCCATTTCCTTCTCCAGGGGATCTTACCAACCCAGGGATTGAACACGTCTCCTGTATTGGCAGGTGGATCCTTTACCACTGAGCCACCTGGGAAGCCTGTTGTAGTGTATACAGAAGTGGAAATACAATGTCCTACCCATTAAACCTATATAATGTTAAAACCGATGTTACCACAATAAAATGAATTTTTTAATTAAAAATTTAAAAATTGTATTCTAATATAACTTCAATCAACATCATAAAATGCTACTTCTTTTGCAAGATTTTAAATGTCACTTTGCAATAAGTTATCATTGTACTTGAACTTGGCATTGTTTCGCATTACAGTTGAGATGGAAAAGGAAGATGCTAGTATTAAATGAAAGGTGATGTTTGAGTGGGGCCTCATTTCTCATTCATTAGTGAATATTTTTGTGTTCTGATGTTTTCATTTACTACACAGCTTATAAGTTTAGAGAGTCAAATGATGACAACTAAGAATGCAAAAAGACTCCTGGATCTTAAAACTACAAACATCAAAATACATGGTGCTGAATTCAGTAATCAATGAAACAAAAAGTCCACAAACAAACTCTAGAGATTAGACACAGGCTGTTTATTAGGGAATGATTTGGGGACCAACACCTGTGAAAGAAGAGGGAAAGAAGGAGGGGAAGGAAGCAAGGCTGAGCAGGGGGAGCTGTTGGTCTCAGGTAAGGGCCTCAGCCTCCTCCAAGGTCACATGGGGGCCAGGATGGCTTCTCAGAATTGTCTTCCATTGGAAAAGCATCTGGACCTTTATATCCTCATGTTGGACCACTCCTTGGACGCAAGCTGTCCCTGAAAAGACGTGGGACCCTGGGTGAGGCAATTTTCTTTAGGGGAGGCAATCTCCAAAGCTGAGGCAGTTTTCTAGCTGCTGGAGGGGTAAGCTCTTCATTCCTGAGAGGGTTCTGGGAGGCACATCACAGAGTCACCTGCACATCTTAGTATGTATGAAGAACTTAACTATGTCATAAGAGGGAAAGGAACATTTATTCCATAAATGATGCTGGAATAATTGATTATAATGATGTGGGGAAAAAACACGATTAGACCTTCACCTAGTATCTTACCCGGACATTAATTTCAGATGGCCTTAAGAGTTAAATGAAAAAGAAAACAAGAAATATAAATATCAGATAGAAGAAGGGAAAATAAGGTAAGATGATGCTAAGGAAATTATCCATAGATCTGATTACATAAAAACAACAAAAACTTTACACTAAATATTGCATGCAAAATTAAAAGACAAACAATAAATTGGGAACATATTTGTAATAAACAGCTAGAATTTTTAAGATAAAATAGCTCCTGCAAATCTGAAAGAAAAACCCAACACTTCCATCAAAATCACAGTGAGATATCATTTTATACCAATTAGGATATTATAAAAGACAAACAAATATAGAAGAAAACAAAAAGTGTTACACGGATGTGAAGAAATTGGAGTCCTTGTCCATTGTTAGCAGGAATGTAAAATAATGTAGCTGTAATAGAAAATACTACTGCAGTTCCTATGACCTGGAAATTCCACTTCTGGATATAGACCCAAAAGACTGAAAAGCAGGAACTTGAATAAACATTTGTGCACTCATGTTCATAGCAACATTATTCACAGTGGCCAGAAGGTGGAAACAGTCTAAATGTCTATCAACAGATGAATGAATAAACAAAATGTGGCATATGCATACAATTAAATATTGTTCAGTCTTAAAAAAGCAAAAAAATTCCAATACATGTTACAACAGACCAGCTTCCAGGACTGCTAAAGCTCAAGGATGAATCTTGAGGACCTTATGCTAAGTGGAATAAGGAAGATTCAAAAGGTCAGATGTATGATTCCACTTTTGTGAGAAATAGTCAAATTCATAGAGACAGAAAGTAAAACAGTGTTTACCATGAACTGGGGGGAGGTGGAGTGAGGAGTTATTGTTTAATGGTATAGAGTTTCCTCTTGGGATGATGAAAAAGTTCTGGAGTGGATAGTACTGATGGTTCATACATAACATAAACTTTATGTTATATATATTTACCACAATAAAAAAACAGAAAAATACTTCCACATTTGAAATGTGAACAAGAAAAAGATGTACAAAGGCAATTCACAGAACTACAATAAAATGACCTATGGATGTATAAAATATTTAATTTCATAAGTAATTTAAAGAGATATAAAAGATCAAGTTATCATTTGTCATCTATAAGATTGGAGAAACAATTTTACTTTAATATCTAACTATAGTGTAGGTATTATGATATCGGTATGCTCATAATAGAGTATAAATGTGTACAAACTCTCTAGAAAGCATTTGTAAATTATGCAAAATATGTTTTAAATATTCACATTAATTGGCCCCAAGTCCAATGTTTCTACAGAAACAGCTGGAGATGCTGGCGTCTGGATAACCGCAGAGGGCACCAGTAGAGCAAAGAACACAATGAAGTGTGGGAGCAAGCCCTGAGAATATATGTGGCAGAGAATTCCAGGGCAAGAGAAGAGCTAGTGTGAAGAACCCAGGACTGGAACATACCAGGTGTGTTTGAGGAACAGCAAAGAGTGCTGCGTGCCTGGCTGGTGTGGAGTGAGTAAGGGGCTGAGTGTTGGGAAATGAGGTCAGAGTCAGTGGGGAAAGATCAGAAAGGGCCTTGAAAGCCATGGCAAGAACTTTGGACTTTACTCTGAGGGGGCTGGGAACAATTGGAGGGTTCTAAGCAGAGGCCGTGGTCTAAGTTTTAAAAAGACAGTTACTTCTTCTCAGTGGCCTCCTCAGTTGGTGGGTGGTAGCCTCAGTTCTGAGGCTAATCTGAGGCACCCAAGCCGCAGGCCTGTGTGCTAGCTGCAAGAGAGGTTTCGAATGTGGGTGTGTGGCATTTTCAGGTCCAGCTGGGCTGGAGAAAGTCTTTGCCTTCATCAAGACTTATAGCTCAGGGAATCCTCCAAACACAGGGAGGTTCTGATGCTCAGTGGCTAAAGCAAATGGCAAGTATCAGTTGTATGTAACAGAAAACCCAGTCATTTTCTCCCATAATAAGCAGCTCAGAGGGAGGTAGTTCAAGGCTTGGGGCAGTGACTCAGTGTCATCACTGTCACTCTGTCTGTGCCCCGTGTTGACTTATTGCCTAATGGGTTGAGGTGGACCCAGCCAGCACATCTAGGTTCAAAACTGCACCGTGTCTTTTCCCCGTTTAATCAGGAAAGCAAAAGCCTTTCCAGAAACCCTGCAACACCTACTCTGTCTCATTGACCAGAATTGTGTCATGAAGCCAACTCTGGAAACAAGGGAAGATTTAGCTGCCTCCTCTCCCAAAGTGCGATTTTGTAATAACAAAAAAGGAACAGATGGAGATAGAACGATGAACACTGTTTCCTCTGATGAGCACTGATCCTGAAAGGGTGAGCAGCATCACCCATCTTCTCCCCACGTTTCTCTAATCGCACGTGGTCTTGAAGCCAATCTGGCAGGGAGAGGACCCCTCAGTCCGCAGCAGAAGCAGGTATGTGGTTTGTTGTCAGGCTGCAGACAGTTGTGCTGGAGAGCCGCTAGCCCCATTCTCCTCAGCCTCTGTGATGTCACACTGGGACTCCTTTCCTTCTACACTGGGCTGTGGCTTCCAAGGCTGCTGTGGCCATGGGGCTCCCGGACCCAGCAGTGGGAAGGGAGCCTGGTGACTCTCGTCTCCTCTGGGGACACGGGAGGTCCAGCCATGCCGCTCTTGAAGGATGCCATGCCGCTCATGAAGGAGCCCCACCCCCCACCTCAGGTCCCGCTCCCCTGGGTCCTCCCAAGCTTATTTGCCGCCTTCAACGTGGTGCTGCTGGTCATTTTCAGTGGCCTCTTCTTCGCATTTCCGTAAGTCTCCCACACAAGCTATCAGGTTTCTTACAGAGCAACAGAAAGGAAAGCAGATAATGATAGTACGGAGGCAGGGGGAGTGCAGAAGAGGGGTCAGGAGGGCCGGATGTTCTAGGCAAAGGGAACTGAATGCTATTAGAGGTATAGAGGTCTTGGTGCATTTGGGAGCTGCAGGTGGTTGGTAATACAGGGTGACTGGTGGAGTCTCTATGGATCTGTCACAAGCCTGGATATTTAGAGCAGGGTTTATGGTCTGTGGGTGCTGACTAGATGAACTGGAGCTTCAGGGCTGAGTCCTGCTCTTGTTTCAGTTGCAGGTGGCTGGCCCAGAATGGGGAATGGGCTTTTCCCGTCATCACAGGCCTCCTCTTTATCCTCACCTTCTTCAGTCTCATTTCACTCAACTTCTCAGACCCAGGCATCTTGCATCAAGGTGAGATATTGGCCCCCTGGGGCGCCTGCCTGCAGGGGTGATCCCTAAAGTGCTCCTCCCATCTCTCCCCACCACCACTGGGGCCTCAGGGCTCCTTCACCCTATGTCCTCATTTGTTCAGGCCCCGCATCTGCCATTTCATTTCTTGAACCATGGAGGTGTGAAAAAAACAGAATCTTGGAGGTTTTCCAGTTTCCTCGGAGGGTGGGGCCAGGGCAGAAGTTTCCTGGGAGAGAAGCCAGCTCTTCACAACCACTGAGTTTTCTCTTCCTCCTCCCTACCATACAAATTCTGTAAAGCATCGGTCACAGTACCGAAGGCCTGAGTTCACAAAGAACTCCTCGGGCTGGAAACCCACTTTCCCTGTGACTGCCAGCCTCTCTAAGCTTGGCCAGCTTGCTCAGTGGGGACTAAGGATTCCCCTGCCACCTGGTCCCCATGCTTCCTGAGCCCAGGGATGCCGTGGGGCTGCCCGCCTCCACCCTTTTGCTGCAGCAGACTGATGGAAGGGCCTCCAGCTGCTGCTCAATCCTTTTCCCATGCCAGGATCCAATGAACAGGGCCCCCTGATGGTACACGTGGTATGGGTGAACCACAGGGCCTTCCGCCTGCAGTGGTGCCAAAAGTGCTGCTTCCACCGCCCGCCCCGGACCTACCACTGTCCCTGGTGCAACATCTGCGTGGAGGTAAGTGCCCCTCTCCTGCCCACCTACTCTCCCGGCACCTGTCTGGGACCAGGAGGCCTACTCACATGGGGGCAAGTGGTGGGTGTGAAACTACTTCTGGGACTGCTAAAGACCAAAGGTGGCAGTAATTCCTAGCCACTCTTGATCACTCAGGCAGGTCACTGCCTCTGTGCCTGTACCTTTTCCGGGAGGCTGGCCCCTTCCTTCACTGGTTCTGACACTGTAGAGGGGCATCCACATCTATGCTGGGCCTGGTCAGACACTGCTGTTCTTCCCAGGGCTCAATGACACTGGATGTCCAAATGCCCTTGGCAAGCTGCAGGACCAGCCAGGGGAACATCCTGCCTCTTCTGAATGTCTAGGCCAAAGGGTCTCCTGGTCTCCTGGGTTCTGAGTGCACAGTCTGCAACAGTTCAGCAATGTGCTGTCTTAACTGGTCCTTACAACCCTGGGAGACTGTCTGGGCAAGGGTGTTATTATTAGGCTCACCCAGTGGATGAGAAAACAGATGCCGAGAGATATTCTACGTCCTGTCTGAAGTTACACCAGGATTTATCTCAGAGAAGACCAGGCAGGTCCTGTCACCAAAGCCTCTTGACATGACGTGCAGCTCTGTGAGCCCTGCGGTGCTCTAACTGGGGGAATGCCAGCAGGGTTAAGGACTTTGAGGCTCAGATTCTCCCTAGGAATGGGAGCCAATTCGTGAGGTCAAGGGCAGGTGGTTTAGAGGGAGCGCATAAGATTTGGGGGCGATGGAGCCTGGATCAAGGCCTGAGCCTTCTCCCTCTTGCCTAGGACTTTGACCACCACTGCAAGTGGGTCAATAACTGCATCGGTCACCGCAACTTCCGCTTCTTCATGCTGCTTGTCCTGTCCTTATGCCTCTACTCGGGGGCCATGCTGGTCACCTGCCTGATATTTCTGGTGCGCACGACCCACCTATCCTTCTCCATGGACAAGGCCATTGCGTATCCGCTGGGCTGTGGGGACCCACGACCAAACAGTGAGGGTGCGAGGAGCTGTCAACAGAGGGGGCGGGGTCACGGGGCGGGCAGAGCTAATGGTGAGCAGGGTTAGACGGTGAAGCCGCCTGAGAGGACCGGTTTGGGACGAGGTGAGGGTAGGTAGGGTCAGAGAGATGGGTGGGGATAGGAGGAACTGTGAAGGGGTGAGAAAGCAGAGTCAAGGATGGAGAATGCTCGAGGTGGCACAGGCCCAAGGCAGCAGGGTAAGCAGGGAGCGGGTGGGCGGGGCTTGATGTGGGCGGGGTTAGGCGAGGGGCGGGGCCAAGGAGGTCTGCCCGGAGGCGCTGCTCCTTAGCTGCTGTGCAGCATCTTGGTTGCTGTACCCGCCGCCGGCTTCCTGGTGCCCCTCTTCCTGTTGCTGCTGATCCAGGCCATGTCGGTGAGCGCGGCGGAGCGCTCCTACGAGGGCAAGGTACGTGGGGACGAGCGGGGCGCCATGATGGTATTGGG
Source organism: Bos taurus (assembly GCF_002263795.3). NCBI lineage: Eukaryota > Metazoa > Chordata > Mammalia > Artiodactyla > Bovidae > Bos > Bos taurus. The sequence continues at coordinate 70,799,330 of NC_037328.1, read as the reverse complement.
CTGTGGGTGGTCACCCCTCCCGGGCTTCCGCACCTTGCGCTTTCTCCTTCGCCCTGATCTTTGATGGCCTGAGCTCTCTCGAAGGTGCCTCGTGAGCCCTTCCAGACGCAGATTCAGCTCAGATCTCACCTCCTTCCGGAGCTCGGTAGTCGCTCTTCTTGCGTGGAAGGTGCACTAGTGAGTGCTAGGCCGCGTGCGCATTATTTTGAGCCATGGGCGTGGAGGCGAGTAAGGCTGTATCCTGCGCGTGTGTTGACAAGGAACCGGAAATCAGAGTAACTCACCGGACACCAGCGAACGCGCTGAGAGGGTTCTGCCGACATTGTGTAGCACAAACTCAGAGCACTGAGAGTTCAGTGAGGACCGCGGTGTGGAGTAGGACGTGCCACTTAGCGGTTTTGGACGGCAGAAGGCGAGGCATTGCTGTGAGGGGCAAAGATTGCAAAAAAGCACGGAAGCCTAAAAGTCTGTGGAATGTTGGTAGGAGGATGAGGGAACACTTCTAATCGCAGCAGGTGTGCATTGCGCAATCAAGTGATCTGCCTGGGATTGACCAGATTTAAAAGGCAAAGAAGTCAGGTAGATAATTTAATCTTGGTGCAGTGGAAACTTGGAAACCTTGATAGGACTTTTTTCTTTACACACAGTAAAATTCACCCTTTTTAGTGCACAGTTGTATGAGTTTTGACAAACATACAGTTCTGTAATCACTGCCATAACCAAGATTTAGAATAGCTCCATCCACCCTCCCCTCACTCCCCAAATTCCCTCATGGACTTTTGTAGTCCATTTCTCTCCCAACTTGCAGCCCCTGGCAATTACAGAATTGTTTTCTAGCCCAACAGTTTCTCCATTTTCAGAATTTCATATAATCATAGCCTTCTGAGTCTGGTTTCATTTACTCAGCCTAATCCATTTGAGATTCATCCAGGTTGTTTCCCGTATCAGGAGTTTCCTTCTCTTTATTTGTGTAGTATTTCATCATACAGGTGTGTCACAGCTTGTTTACTCATTTGTGCCAGTTGAAGGATATCTGCATTGTTTTTGGGTTTTGGTGATTATAAATGAGGCAGAACAGGAGAATGTTGGATCTCACCAAAAAAAGATACCCCATGTCCAAGGGCAAAGGAGAAGCCCCAGCAAGATGGTAGGAGGGGCAAAATCACGTTTAGAATCAAACCCCATACTCACCAGAGACACTTGGAGGGCTCAAACAAACCTTGTGTGCACCAGGACCCAGAGACCTCACAGAGGCTGAGCCAGAACTGTGTTTGAGTGTCTCCTGCTGAGGTACGGGTCAGCAGTGGCCTGCCACAAGCGCAGGGGCTCTGAGTACAGTAGATCTGGGTATGGCATAAGCCCTCCTGGAGGAGTTGCAATTAACCCCAGCATAGAGCTGCCAGAACTTACACAGGACTGGGGAAACAACTCTTGGAGGACAGACAAAACCTTGTGCATACCAGGACCCAGGAGAAAGGAGCAGTGACCCCACAAGAGACTGACCCAGACTTGCCCGTGAGTGTCCAGGAGTCTCCGGCAGAGGCGTGGGTCAGCGGTGGCTTGCTGCAGGGTCGGGGGCACTCAGTGCAGCAGTGCATGCATGGGACCTTTTAATGGAGGTCGCCATTATCCTCATTCAGTTCAGTTCAGTTGCCCAGTCGTGTCCAACTCTTTGCGATCCCATGAACTGCAGCATGCCAGGCCTCTCTGTCCATCACCAACTCCTGGAGTTTACTCAAACTCATGTCCATTGAGTCAGTGATGCCATCCAACCATCTCATCCTCTGTCATCCCCTTCTCCTCCTGCCTTCAATCTTTCCCAGCATCAAGGTCTTTTCAAATGAGTCAGCTCTTCGCATGAGGTGGCCAAAGTATTGGAGTTTCAGCTTCAGCATCAGTCTTTCCAATGAATATTCAGGACTGATTTCCTTTAGGGTGGACTGGTTGGATCTCCTTGGAGTCCAAGGGACTCTCAAGAGTCTTCTCCAACACCACAGTTCAAAAGCATCACTTCTTCGGCACTCAGCTTTCTTTATAGTCCAACTCTCATCCATACATAACTGCTGAAAAAACCACAGCTTTGACTAGACAGACCTTTGCTGGCAAAGTAATGTCTCTGCTTTTTAATATGCTGTCTAGGTTTGTCATAACTTTTCTTCCAAGGAGCAAGCGTCTTTTAATTTCATGGCTGCAGTCACCATCTGCAGTGATTTTGGAGCCCCCCAAAATAAAGTATGTCACTGTTTCCACTGTTTCCCCACCTATTTGCCATGAAGTGATGGGACCAGATGCCATGATCTTAGTTTTCTGAATGTTGAGTTTTAAGCCAACTTTTTCACTCTCCTCTTTCACTTTCATCAAGAGGCTCTTTAGTTCTTCAGTTTCTGCCATAAGGGTGGTGTCATCTGCATATCTGAGGTTATAGATGTTTCTCCCGGTAATCTTAATTCCAGCTTGTGCTTCATCCAGCCCAGCGTTTCTCATGATGTACTCTGCATATAAGTTAAATAAGCAGTGTGACAATATACAGCTCTATGCTAAGTCTGCTAAGTCACTTCAGTCATGTCCGACTCTCTGCGACCCCAGAAACGGCAGCCCACCAGGTTCCGCCGTCCTTGGGATTCTCCAGGCAAGAACACTGGAGTGGGTTGCCATTTCCTTCTCCAATGCATGAAAGTGAAAAGTGAAAGTGAAGTCGCTCAGTTGTGTCCGACTCCTAGTGACCCCATGGACTGCAGCCTACCAGGCTCCTCTGTCCATGAGATTTTCCAGGCAAGAGTACTGGAGTGGCGTGCCATCACCTTCTCCGATACAGCTCTATACAGTCAGCAAAAACAAGACTGGGAGCTGACTGTGGCTCAGATCATGAACTCCTTATTGCTAAATTCAGACTTAAATTGAAGAAACCACTAGACAGTTCAGGTATGACCTAAATCAAATCCCTTACAATTATACAGTGGAAGTGACAAATAGATTCAAGGGATTAGATCTGAGAGATAGAGTGCCTGAAGAACTATAGATGGAGGTTTGTGACATTGTACCGGAGGCAGGTATCAAGACCATCCTCAAGAAAAATCCAAAAAGGCAAAATGATTGTCTGAGAAGGCCTTACAAATGGCTGAGAAAAGAAGAGAAGGAAAAGGCAAAGGAGAAAAGGAAAGATATACCAATTTGAATGCAGAGTTTCATAGAATAGCAAGGAGAGATAAGCCTTTCTCAGTGACCAATGCAAAGAAATAAAGGAAGACAATAGAATGGGAGAGACTAGAGATCTCTTCAAGAAAATCAGAGATACAAAGGGAACATTTCAGGCACAATAAGAGACAGAAATGGTATGGATCTAACAGAAGCAGAAGATATTAAGAAGAGGTGGCAAGAATACACAGAAGAACTGTACAAAAAAGATCTTCATTACTCAGATAACCATGGTGGTGTGATCACTCACCTAGAGCCAGATATCTTGGAATGCAAAGTCAAGTGGGCCTTAGGAAGCATCACTACAAACAAAGCTAGTGGAGGTGATAAAATTCCAGTTGAGCTATTTCAAAACCTGAAAGATGATGCTGTGAAAGTGCTGCACTCAATATACCAGCAAATTTGGAAAACTCAGCAGTGGCCACAGGACTGGAAAAGGTCAGTTTTCACTCCAGTCCCAAAGAAGGCAATGCCAAAGAATGTTCAAACTACCACACGATTGCACTCATCTCACATGCTAGCAAATTAATGCTCAAAATTCTCCAAACCAGGCTTCAACAGTACATGAACCATGAACTTCCAGATGTTCAAGCTGGATTTAGAAAAGGCAGAGGAACCAGAGATCAAATTGCCAACATCTGTTGGATCATCGAAAAAGCACGAGAGTTCCAGAAAAACATCTACTTCTGCTTTATTGACTATGCCAAGGCCTTTGACTGTGTGGATCACAACAAACTATAGAAAATTCTTAAAGAGGTGAGAATACCAGACCACCTTACCTGCTTCCTGAGAAATCTGTATGCAGGTCAAGAAGCAACAGTTAGAACTGGATGTGGAACAACAGACTGGTTCCAAATAGGAAAAGGAGTATGTCAAGGCGGTATACTGTCACCCTGCTTATTTAACTTATACGCAGAGTACATCGTGAGAAACGCTGGGCTGGATGAAGCACAAGCTGGAATTAAGATTACCGGGAGAAACATCTATAACCTCACATATGCAGATGACACCACCCTTATGGCAGAAAGTGAAGAACTAAAGAGCCTCTTGATGAAAGTGAAAGAGGAGAGTGAAAAAGTTGGCTTAAAACTCAACATTCAGAAAACTAAGATCATGGCATCTGGTCCCATCACTTCATGGCAAATAGGTGGGGAAACAGTGGAAACAGTGACATACTTTATTTTGGGGGGCTCCAAAATCACTGCAGATGGTGACTGCAGCCATGAAATTAAAAGACGCTTGCTCCTTGGAAGAAAAGTTATGACAAACCTAGACAGCATATTAAAAAGCAGAGACATTACTTTGCCAGCAAAGGTCTGTCTAGTCAAAGCTGTGGTTTTTTTCAGCAGTTATGTATGGATGAGAGTTGGACTATAAAGAAAGCTGAGTGCCGAAGAAGTGATGCTTTTGAACTGTGGTGTTGGAGAAGACTCTTGAGAGTCCCTTGGACTCCAAGGAGATCCAACCAGTCCACCCTAAAGGAAGTCAGTCCTGAATATTCATTGGAAAGATTGATGCTGAAGCTGAAACTCCAATACTTTGGCCACCTGATGCAAAGAACTGACTCATTGGAAAAGACCCTGATGCTGGGAAAGACTGAAGGCGGGAGGAGAAAGGGATGACAGGGGATGAGGTGGTTGGATGGCATCACTGACTCAATGGACATGAGTTTGAGTAAACTCCAGGAGTTGATAATGGACAGGGAGGCCTGGCATGCTGCAGTCCATGGGGTCACAAAGAGTCAGACATGACTGAGTGAATGAAGTGAACTGAAATGAGGCCATTATAAATGTTGGTGTACAGGCATGTGAATACAAGTTTTCATTTTTGGGGGGAAGGGATATGTACTTAAGAGTGGTGTTGCTGTGTCATATAGTAACTGTATGTCTAATTTTATAAGAAACTGCCAAATTGTCTTCCAAAATGGCTGTACCACTTCAATTTCCATAAGCAATGTATAGGAATTCCAGTTGCTCTGAATCATTAACATTTGGCATTGTCATTTTTAAAAAAATTAAGCTGATCTAAGAAATGTATAGTGATATCTCATTGTGGTTTTAATTTGCATTTTCCTAATGACTAATGACTTTGAACATCTTTTCATGTTTTTGTTTGTCATCAGTTTATCTTTTTAAAAAAGTATTTATTTATGTAACTGTGCCGGGTCTTAACTGCGGTTTGTGAGATATTTGATCTTCCTTTTGGCTTGTGGGATCTTTCAGTTGCGCGGCATTCGAACTCTTGGTTGTGGCATGTGGGATCCAGTTCCCTGACCAGGGATGAATCTTTGTAATGTTGGTAGGCCCTCTGCATTGGGAGCTCAGAGTCTTAGCACGGGACCACTAAGGAAGTCCTGCCACCATTATATCTTTGATTAAAATTCTTTTCCAGTCATTTGACCATTAAAAGTTGGTTTGCCTTCTTAATATTGAGTGTTAAGATTTCTATGGCTCAGGTGATAAAGAATCTGCCTGCAATGTGGGAAACCTGGGTTCAGTCCCTGGGTTGGGAAGATTCCCTGGAGAAGGGAATGGTTACCTACTCCAGTATTCTGGCCTGTGGAACTCCATGGACTGTATAGTCCATGGGGTCACAAAGAATTGGACTTGACTGAGTGACTTTCACTTCACAATTTCTATATTCAAGATTCAGATATCTGTTTTGCAAATATTTTCTCCACATCTGTGGCTTGTCATCTCATTTTCTCAACAGTATCTTCCAAAGATCAGAAGTTTTAAGTTTTGATGAATTATGTTAGCAGTATTTTCTTTTATGGATTGTGCTTTTGGTATGTAACTAAGAAATCTTTGCCTAACCCAAAGTCACAAAGATTTTCTCATATATTTTATTCTAGATATTTTATAGTTTTAGGTTTTATATTTAGGACTGTGATTCATTTGGGGTTAAATTGTGTATATGATATAAGGTATGGGTCAAGATTTTTTTTTTTTTTTTGCTTATGGGTTATTTCAGCACCATTTTTGGAAAAGATTATCCTTCCATTGAGTTGCCTTTGAATATCTGTCAAAAAACAATGGACTATACAGGTGAAGATGTATTTCTGGAGTCTTTTTTTTTTTTTTTTAAATCAATACCACCCTGTCTTGCTTAGCAGCTTTATATTGTCTTGAAATCATACAATGTGCGTTCTCCTATTTTGTTATTTTACAAAGTTTTGTTGGTTATTCTCGTTACCTTGACTTATCTTACCTAAATTTATATAAATTTTAGAATCAAGTTGTCAATTTCTATAAGAGCATTTGCTGGGATTTTCATTTGTCTTTTGTTTGAACCTATAGATCAGTTTTGAAAACTGACATTTTAATAATACTGAGTTTTTGAATCCATGAACATGGTATATCTCTCCATTTATTTAGAGCTTCTTTGATTTATTTCATTAGTGTCAATTTTCAGCATATAGATCTTGACTCCATTGTGTTAGACCTTTTTCTAAACATTTCATTTTTTGTGTTATAATTTTTAAAATTTCATTTTCATTTGTATTTTATTTTATTTATTTATTTTTCATTTGTATTTTAAAATAATTAATTAAGCTATACTGGGCCTTAGCTGCAGCATATGGGATCTTTAGTATCGACATGCAAACTCTTAGTTTGGGCATGTGGGATCTAGTTCCCTGACAAGGCATTGAACCTGGGCCCCCTGCATTGGGAAAGCAGAGTCTTAGCCACTGGACCAAGGGAAATCCCTCCATTTGTTTATCACTATAAGAAAATACAATGGATTTTTGTGTATTAGTCTTGAGTCTTACAATTTTTCTAGACTCATTTATTAGTTCTAATAGCTTTTTTGTTGATTTTACATAGAAAATCATGTCATGATTCATTCCTTCCTTTCCACAATGTATGGGTTTATTTCTTTTTCTTTTCCTGCATTACCTTGGACTTTCAGTACTGTGTTTACTCAGAGTGGTAAAGTGAACATCCCTTACCATGGGATTCCTTCCACGTGGCAATAGTTTTTTATTAAAACCTGTTTTAGGAAGCCTGTAGTTGGCTGCATCACTGAGGGGGAGTAGGTGGAGACACTGAGACAGCGGAAAGGACAGAGGACCTCTTTACGCACCGTTTCCCATCTTTCCAGTCAAGACTTAATCACCCCACCCCACCCATTTTTGGTTCTCAGCTCATGTGTGACTCCTCTGCACAGCCCTTACTCATCAGCCCCCTGTGGTCTTCATGTCTTCTCTCTCTAGCCTCAGTCCCTCATTTCAGCCTCTCCTGGGCAGCATTCTCCCTTCCCGCATCCTGTGGTTCTTACAGCCCAAGTCAGGCCATAGGTCTGCCCTCCCTCCGCTGCTCAGATGGGGCTGTCTCAATCCATGATCTCCAACCTTTAGAAACCTAAATGTGGTCTGCACCCTGATTCACCAGACAGGGCTCTTTTCCACTGTGCATGTGTGCTAAGTCACTTCAGTCATGTGCCACTCTGTGTGACACTATGGACTGTAGCCCGCAAGGCTCCTCTGTTCATGGGATTCTCCAGGCAAGAATACTGGAGTGGATTGCCGTTTTCTCCTCCACAGGATCTTCCTGACCCAGGGATCAAACCTGAGTCTCTTACGTCTCCTGCATTGGCAGGCAGGTTCTTTACCACTAGTGACACCTGGGAAGCCCTCTTTCCCAATACCAGAACCCAATTTCAGGCATTCTTCAAACACCTCAACTTCATTCCGTTTTTACCTCCAACTTCTGCTGGGCCACTTGCTTATATCACAAGGGCTCTGGAGCCAGACTGCATAAATTCAAATCACAGTTCCACAACATCCCAGCAAGGAGATCTTGGCTGTGTTACTTAGCCATCTGGTGCCTCAGTATCCCCATCTGTAAAAGGGAGCAGTCTGGATTAATAAACCACCCTTTCAGATAGTGAAATTCAGTGAAGGCACAATTTTAGGGGAAAAAAAGCAAAAAATGAGATGTGGGAAAGTAGAGAAGTTGAAGGAGCAAGGATGGAACTGTCTTTGGAGCAGTTTAACAGCAAAAGGAAGATCCAAAAGTGTATCTGGAAGGAGATAGCAGAAGGAAGTGTGGCCAGGGGAGACAGAAGGGGAGGAGACTGCAAAAGTGGCTACAGGTGATGGGGGAGGACCCCTGTGCAGGCAGGAGATGCGGGTGTGGTGCCAGAGCTACTCACCAGTGGGCTGTGGGACGCTTTACTTGACCCTCCGGCTCCTTTGTCCTTGGAGTCTGGCCGCAGCCCCAGGCTGGGCTGAGCTGACCAGCACTCGGAGGGCTGGTATGGGTGGCCTGCCCGGTCCTGCTGGATCTGAGCTCTTCTTCCTGTCCTCACCCACTCCAGTGCCGATACCTGCAGGGATACAACCCCTTCGACCACGGCTGTGCCAGCAACTGGTATTTAACAATTTGTGCACCGCTGGGACCCAAGTGAGTTGGCAAAGCAGAGTCCTGGTGGTGGCCCCTGGGGCTGTTGGGGTGGGGTGAAGCTGGATGGTTTCCCCTGGCCCCTTAGCATAGCTCCTGGCCCCATATGCTCACTGTTCCTCTTCTTTCGGAGTTTTCTCCAGGGCCTAGTGGGAGCCCCTGAAACCTCCCCTTCCTTGCCTCTGTGGGTTCTGGCCCCAAGAAGAGGGGTTAAAAGGGGCACTGCAGCCTGGAGGAGACAGGTGCCAGCTCCCTGCAGGGCCAGGCCCAGGCTGTGTGCCCCCCAGACTGAGAGGGACCAGGCCAGGAGGCCATGACCACCTGCATCTGGCTTGTCGCTCCCCAGGTATATGGCCGAAGCTGTCTGGCTGCAGAGAGTGGTGGGGTCTGACTGGGTGCCCATACAGACCCCGCGCTTCCCAATGTGCACCTCCGTGCTCAGTCCCCCCGCCTTCCCTGAGCCTGGGTCTGTCCCCCAGCCTCAACCTCCGGGTCTCTACAAACCAGGGAAGGGTCCCCCAGGGAGCGGTGAGGCTGCAGTCCTCCAGGAGGTGAGTTTGTGTGTGTGCGTGGGTGTTGGGAGAGGGCGTCTGCAGATTGTGGGTGTGGGGAGAAGCCCCCTGGTGTTGGGCTGGCCTTGAAGCTGGAACACTCAGCTGGAGGGAGGGGGATTTTAGGCCTGAAGAGTGTTGGCAGTAGAGTCACAGACCTCCAGAATACCCCAGGGGTCCCTGGACTCACAAAGGAAAAGGCCAAACCACTCACTTGGTGGGTGGCCTTGGGCCAGTCGCTTATCCTTTCTGGGCCTCAGCTCTTCAAGAGAATTGAGACTAGTCCAGTGGTTTACCATTGTGGGGGCTGGTGGTGTGGGATTCCATTATTTAAAGGCACCTTTTACTGTGAAACCGGGTCTATGAATCATGTGGAAGTGGAGCATTAGGGAAGAAGTGGGGGTGGGTAACCCACAGCCCCCTAGGGACCCTGCCGCCCCCTCCTTTTGCGGTGGCCTGGGCAGTGTCTTGCTCCGCAGTGGGTGGGCTGTGGGGCGGGGCTCGAGGACAGCCCTCATACTCCCGACTCTGCTCAGCTCCACGCCAGCCCAGTGCTGCCCCGGCTGCGGGAGGACCCCAGACGAGGCTCCGTCTACTTCTTGCCCTTTCGCCCCGGGAGATGCCAGGAGTCCCTGCACCCGAACCTCACCTCTTGAGCCTCTCGGGAAGACCCTGTGCCCTGCCGCCTGCCCTTGCCCTCTCCCCTGGCGGGAGTACTGAGATCCCAAGCGCATTAAATACCCTTTGCCTACGTTTTACAACTGCCTGCTGCACTCTGTCCTAGGTGCGAGGGAGTGTGAAGGGGGCGGGCTCTGAAGGGCTGGGACAAAGCCCCCCGGAGGGAAGAGCCGAGGTCCAGTACTGACTGGCTCTGCGACCTTGGGCAAGACACCCAACATTGCTGTCATCCTTCAAATGGGGCAACTATAGCAACCACAGAGAAGGCTGAAGATGATGGAAGAGAAAACGCAGCGATGCAGGAGTGTCCGCCCAAGTCCCAGCCTCTGCCCTGTTGCACCCCTGTCTGACTGCAGGGGGCGCCCGTCGCCTGGGAATTCGCCAAGCTGGACCTGATTCAGCCGGCACGCTGGAGCCTACTGTGAGGGCTGGGCTGGCCCTCCGATTGGGAGTGGGCCCTCCCCCTGCCTCTTCTCGGGAAGTAAAGGGGTGAGAGGGTTCTCTGTTACCCTCAGGATGGGCACTAACCACGCTGCTTCCTACCACCCGTGTATCCAGGTGAAGGGGGTGTGGTGAAGATGCGAGGGAAGGGTTGGATGAGCATCCCAGGGCCCCGTGAAGGTATGCGCTTGTGTGTGCATGCCTGTTTGTGTGTTGGGGGCCCAGCCTGGGGAGGTGAGTGATGATACAGGACTTGGCTCCAGTTCTCCCTAAGCTGGGTCCTCTTTGAGGCTGCCCTTCCCTCTTCCTCCGCCCCAGGCCCAGCCTCACCCACCCCTCTGGCTCTAGCTCTTGGGCTCCTGGCCAGCTTCCTTCAACCCAGAGACTCCAGTTCTATCTCACCCCATTTGCCTTGGTCCCAGGGTCTCCCCTGTCCTAAGCCCCCTTGTTTTCTCAGCTTTCAGAATTAACCTTAGGTTCTGGGGAGGGATGCAAGGTACTCTCCACCTTACAAAAAGGCAGCCCCGTTTTAACCTTGTTGTAAAAGGCCTCAGCGGCCACATTAAAAATCCTCAGGGGCCATGTTTACAAGTAAAGCTGAAGCAGCCATCCCTGTCTGGAAAGCCCACAATGCATGGTCGCATGTGTGGGGACGAGGACATGAGACTCTTTGAGCCCTGGACCCCAGGGGTGTATGTGACTCACAGATCTGTGTGAGGGGCTTGTTTGTGTGCGTTTTGAGAGCACAGCTCTGCCCAGGCTGCTGAGCAGTGAGGAGAGGCTCTCAGTCCTCCTCCCAGATGGGAGTCCTCAGGGTGGTCCTAGCCTCCACCAGAGAGGAAGAGGATTCAGGAACCTGGGCCAAGGCCTGGATGGGGGGTGTTCATGGAGCTGGCTCACCCCTTCTTCTGATTCCCTTACATTCTCTCCCCCAAGCCTTGGGCACCCTCAAAAATTCTTTCCTGCCAGGCTGGGGGCTTCCATTGAACTATGCCCACCTTCCCTTCCTGCCTTCTCCACATTTCTGCTGAGCCTGCCCTTGACTCCCAGACACACCCCTCGCAGTCTTTGGCCCACTGATATGGGGAGGGGTGTTATCAGGATTGAAAACAGGGCCAGCTCTCCACACACAGCCCAGAAGCCCTGCAGTCCCTACTGCCCCTTGGACAGGAACCAAGGAGTGACCCCCACCCCCGCAGGGCTGTCAGCTGCCCACATGTCTGGAGCCACTCTGTGGGGTCCCCAGGCCACTCCTGGAACAAAAGGAAGGAGGGGGAGCCTGGAAGTAGACACCCCTTTTTCAGCTTTACACCTTTCCTCCATGACCTTCTAGAAGGTCAGGGCGTGTGGGGTGGGAAGAGCCCTGGGCCAGCAATTGGGAGACCTGGGTGTCACTCAGCTCTGCTACCAACTAGGGTGCTATGGGAGTGAGCCTCTTTCCCCTGCTTGGCCTCGGGGCCCTCGTCTGTAAACAGGGAGGACCATCATGGCTAGCTCACAGTGGTCAGAGTCCTAACTCGTTAGAGCTGGAAGGGCTTTAGGGGTTACTTCATCCAGCTGCCCCTGCACCCTCAATCTCACACATTTTCACTAGAGAGAGAAGGGATGGGATGACTCAGTGTCCAAACGTGTTCGTTTCTTGGGCTGCCTCTCCTGTTTCTGCTCCGGGCACCACTTTGGAGGAGGAGGGACTTGGGCAGTCCCACAAAGACAGCAGGACATGTCAGCGCAGGGCCTGGGGACAGGATAAGAAGGCAGGCTTAACTCTGACTCCAGTTCTGCTGGGAGCGATAATGATACCCTGCTGCCTTGCCTTCGCCCTGCCCTGCCCACCCCACCCAAGGGGGCCCTGCCAGTGGCTGAGGGTGAGGCAGGGCAGGGAGAGACAGGGCAGAGGAGGTGGCCGAAGCCTGGAATTGGGGAGCCAGAGTCCTCATACCTCCCAGAGAGCGTGCCCCTTGCTGGCTGAGCCTCCTGGGCTCCTGGGCACCCAGGTGACTCTCCAGCCATGCCCACATCCTCTTCCAGTTCCTGCACGCGGAGCGCAGTGGAGGGAAGGGGCTGGGCTGACGGTTTGCCAGACCTGTCCTGGGAAACAAGCCTTTACTGAGCCTCACTGGGCCAGGACCTGGGCGAGCTGGTTCACATGATCTCCTTTAATCCTCACAACAACCCTCTGGAGTTGTTATTCTCACCGTGGACTTGAAGAAACTAGAACTGATTGAGCAAACAAATCACTTCCCCGAGGTCACACAGCTGCTAAGTGGCGGGGCCAAAGCTCCTTATTTAGTCTTTGTCATGACAGTGCTTCCTAGGCAGTTTTACTTTATTTCAGTTCAGAGTAGTGGCTAAGGCATGGGCTCTGAAGCTGGGCGGCCCACCTATGATGGGATGAATCATTGCTGCTGTTGTGCCTTTGTGAGGGTTCATTGTGCAGTGCATGTGGAGAGCTTGACCCTGGCGCTGGCACGTGGGAGGTGCTTAATCAGGGTGGCAATCATCCCAACAATAGGGTCCAGGTGATGCCTGAGTTAGGACTTTATGACCTGCTGGGGCCTTGGGGATACCAGCACTGGGGCTGCCGTTGGGTGTGGGTTTCCTGGTGGTCAGGCAGCACAAGAGAAGCGTGTCGGGAGAGGAGGTTTGTGGTCTTGTGTTACAGAAAGTCAAGGCATGTTTGTATCCCCCAGCCAAAGGGGAATGGAGGTGTGGGCTGAGCATGTTCAAGGGAACAGCAAGATCACCCCACCCCCACCCCCAACGGCTGTGCTCTCCCGCAGGCTGAGGGGTTTCCTGTTAAGAAAGCACTTGTTGCATCTATTTCGAGGCCAGGGGGTGTCTTGGGTTGAAGGAAGTCAAGGCGGTAGTCCTCTAAACGCTATTCCCCCGGCCTTGCTCAGAGCTGCCGCCTGCCGCTCCTGCTGGCTCTCCCTGTAGCCCCTGGTCTGTCAGTCTGTGTCTGTCTCCGCCTCACCTCCTCTCACCTTTCCACTCTGTGTCCTCTCTCTCTGCCCTCTTCCTCCTTTCACTGTCTTGCACGCGCTCCCTACGATGACTCTGCCTGTCTCTCTCCACCCCTCACCACCTTTCTTGGACGACCGCTTCTGGGAACAGAAAACAAACTGTCTGACGGCTTTCAAGTAATAATTTTCAAATGTGATTCTTGGAAGCCCTTGGGCCTGGGTATGGAAACCTCTAGAACTCTGGGCCAGGCCAGAGACAGGGCCTGCACAGGGCACCTTTGTCTCTGACCGGGGCTTCCTCTTCCAAGCCAGGTACATGCTCCCCCAGCTGCTTCTGCTGCTTCTGGGACTGTTTTGCTGCTGAAATTGGAGATTCCCACACTAGGAGGGATATCTCCACACTGAATATCCAGCTTATTTCTCAGTGAAAAGAAAACCAAGACACTGGCACTCGGAGAGAGGCTCAGCAGGGCTTGTCCTGGGATGATAGAGCTAAGTAGAGGCCAGGCAAGACTGGGTCCCTGTCTCCTGCTTCCCACCACTCCCCGTGGGTCAGAGGCCTGGACTGTAAACAGGAAGGGCACTCATCTTCTGGAGGTCTGGTATAATAACTTGGCTCCCACAGGCAAAAATCACAAAAGTGACGACAGTGATAACTATCAGTTTGATGCTAACCGAAGGCTTAGTGCTTGGCTTATATTATCTCATTTAATCCTCAAAATGATTTGTGGAGAAGATGCTGCAGTTACTTCTGTGGGCGTGACCCTGGACAGTCCTTGGGCCTCCCTCTCCTGTCTACAAGGATAGAGCTTTCTGGAGGATCCCTGGGGCTATTCCTGCCCTGCCCTCCTGGGAGTCTTTGACTTAGTGGCTAGGCACGAGTGTCCTCGGTCTGGGTACAAGCCCCGAGGCAGACTGGGCCCTAGGCAGGGCTTTTTCGATGACCCATTAGGGTCCTTCGCCTGAACCTCCTCTGTCCCCTAGTCGGGGGAACGGGGGAGCATTAGGTCACCAAACAGGAGTACCGATCCCTGGGCAGGACCCTATCTGGGCTGGAAAGTCTTCTGCCCAATTGTCCCTAGGTATCTGTTCTGCAGCCCCTGCAGACACAGCATGGAAAGAACACTCCCGCCTGCTCTTTGCCTGGCCAGGCAGTGCGATGCCAGGATGGGACAGCAGGAGAGTGGGGTTGGAAGGCAGGCCCTGTGCTTCCTAGTGATAAGGCCACAGAAAAGCCGCTGGCCTCTCATCGTCACCGCTGTTACAGCATCTGCAGAAGCCCGGCTGCCTCCAGTGCTTGAAAGACGCGCTGAACTTTCACTTCTTCACACCCACCACAGCCCCGCAGGTGTGGGGCTACAGTAAAGGGAGCCTTGTGAGGGCTAGGCCTGGGCTTGGGGAGCCTGGCAGGAGTAACCCTCACCTCCCTCCGGCCCTCTGTCTCTACTTCCTCTGCTGGTTCTGCAGGCTCTGGGTTTGGATCATTTGGAAGTGGCCAGGACTGAGGATGGGCCACCTCTCTTTCAATCTCAGACAGACCCAGCCTGGTTCATGTTCCCTGGATGACTTCTCAGCTTGCTCTCTTCCCCACCAAGTTTCTTCCCTAGGGAATAACTGGCCAGATTTGGGTTTGGGGCAGGGATGCGGCCCTTTCTGCTCCTAGCTGGCACCCCCAACTGCCAGCCTCGCTGAGCCCCTGGCGAGGAAGCCTCTGGAAGGCCAAAAAGTCTGGTTGTTTGAACCCTTGGCAGCAACGTGTGCTGCCTCTGCCTTGGTCCAGGGGCTCCATCTGCCTTGGATACAATCCAGACCAAAAAGTAAAGGAGGTTTGTTCCTGAAGCGGAGACCAGAAGTAGGCACACAGAGGGCTCTGAGCTTTGGAGTTGAAGCTTTTAAAGATTTGTTTTGTTTAAATATCCTGCTGCAGGAACGAGAAGCCCCAAATCAAACATTCCTGAAACATGAATTTCAGGTGGCTTTAAAGGAGCAGTTTGTTTGGTTTCCGTCCCACCCTGTTTATGCTCAGTGGGGTCTCGGGCACTGGGCCCTGGGGCTTGGTGGAGGGTCCACACCCTTCCAGGCTCACCGTCCTGTCTCACCCGGAGCTCCTCAGCACCAGCTCCAGCCAGAGGGCCTCTGGTCACAGCCAGGCCCCCAGGGTGCTCCCCGGGGGGCGGCGCACAGCCGTCTCAGGGAGGGAAGGCGCCGCCCGTCTGTCTGCAGCTGCCTTTCCCCTGCTGGCCACACACTCATTCTTGAGCTCTCTCTACCCTTGATCTGGGGGGTCAGACACACTCCGGACTCTCCTCCTAGTCAGGGATACTCTGCCCATGACTCTCTCACCTCCTGTCAGGGTATCTCCCAGGTCCTATGCCTGGGGTGTGCCCCACTGTGGAGAACTCACTCCTTCCCTGGCCTCAGCAGTGCTGGGCCTGGCTGAGCCTCTGTCTCCTCAGGTCCTGCCAGTTTCCCAGGCTCTGGCCTTAATATTATTTTAATGTTTTATTGGGGCATAATTGACAAGTAAAATTGTAAGACTTTTAAAGTATACAACATGATGATTTGTTATCTGTGTACATTATGAAAGGGTTCCCCTATCAAACTAGCCTTAATTTTATTTTCTTTTTAAAAAATTTGTTTGTACCAGGTCTTAGTTGCAGCATGTGGGATCTCTAGTTGCGGCACAGTGGGAACTCTCAGTTGCGGCACGTGGGATCTAGTTCCCTGATAAGGGATCAAACCTGGGATTGATCTGCTCCCCTGCACTGGGAGCACAGATTCGTAGCCACTGGGCCACCAGGGAAGTCCCTAGCCCTAATTGTCTATGATTGAATTATTCCCTTGAAGTCCCACCAGAGGCTCAAGGTCTTTCTGAGTCCCAGTACCAGGGGGAAAGAAGAGTAAAAGCAAAGGCAGACCCAGCTGTTGAGTGAGGGGAGCACCGTTAGTGTGAAGGAGCAGCTGGGGGCGCTGGGGGGTGGATCCAGGGGACAGGGTTTCTGGAGGTCCCAGACCTGTCCCAAGACTAGTCCAAAGGGTGTCCCAAGGTCAGCCTTGATGGCGAGAGGAGCAGGATTAGGGGACTTCTCTGAGCAGCCTCGTTTGCCCTCCTTGTCCCCTGGGGGCCCTTCTGTGGAGGCCATGGTAGGACTGGGTGGGTATAGGGAGGAAGGGCTCTGGGTGAAGGGGTATCCAGAGGAGGGGACCAATTGAAGGCCTATTCCTGTCATTCAGGAAGAAGCTGATAAGAAGGCTGAGGCTTGGACTGGGATAGTGGAGATAAAAATCCATCCATTCATTCAATAAACACTGAATAATCACAGCATACCCAGGAGGCAATGAAATTAATTTTTTTTTAAAATGTGTTCATGTATAATTTAATTTAAAAGTATACTATTGTATATCATGCTATATTTAAATATAATCTTAAATTGTGTTTATATATTTTTAAAAGGAGCTTTCCTGGTGGCTCAGTGGTAAAGAACCTGCCTCCCAATGCCGGAGATGCAGGGTTTATCCCTGCATCGGAAAGATCCCCGAAGAAGAAAATGGCAACCCACTCCTGTATTCTTGCCTGGGAAATCCCATGGACAGAGGAACCTGGCCAGCTATAGTCCATGGTGTTACAAAGAGTCAGACATGACTTAGCAACTGAGCGCAGATGTATTTTTAAAAGACTGGAAGCAAATTCATCAGATACTTGTGGTAAATGAGCAAGTGTTTCCTAACAAAGGGGATTCTGGCTGCCAGTCTGGGTTTTGACACATCTGATTCCTAAGCCCAGCACTTCCTCTGCTGGGCTGTGTGACTGGGAAAAGCCCTTCCCGTCTCTGGGCCTGTTCCCTCATCTGTGCAATGAGAATGTGGAACCAATGAGAATGTGGAATCAGAGCTCTTTCCAGCTCTGACGATACCTGAGAACACTGGGGACTAGGGGGCAATAGACGCTTTCATTGGCTTGGCCGGCTGCTCTGCTTTGACCCGGGAGCAGGGTGCATGCCCACTGCAAACCCCTTTGCTGCAGGGCTCCATGAATGGGAGGTGGTGGCCTCCACAGCCTGATCTGCTGTCAGCCTCTGATCTCAAATTAGAATCACGCCTCTTATCCCTTTATATCCGCTTTGAATCATGAAAGACCTCTTCCACCCTTCAGTTGCTGGGAAAGATTGAAGGCAGAAGGGGAAGGGGGCAACCAGAGGATCAGATGGTTGGATGGCATCATCGACTCAATGGACATGAGTTTGAGCAAACTCTAGGAGATAGTGAAGGACAGGGAAGCCCGGCAAGCTGTAGTCCATGGGGTCGCAAAGAGTTGTACACGACTGAGCAACTGAACAACAACCCTTGAGTTGCAGCCTCATGACTTGGATCAAAGTAGGCTGGGAAGGAAGTGAGGGAGCCAGCCAGGATGGGAGGTGACATGTGTTGAATACATGTTGTCTGCGCCCCTGACTCTGTATGCCTGACTCTGTGTGTGAGTTGTTCTTCTCTGTGTGTAGGTGTTCTTCTCTGAAGTGGCCTGAGGGGCAAGTTTATTGCCTGGGCAGGAGGAGGTGAGGCTCAGAGAAGTGACACGCCTGCTGGGTCGCACAGCTGGTGAGTGTGGCTCCGAGACTGGGACCTGCTGCCTCAGCCTCAGAGCTGAGAGTAGCCAGAGCCTTGGGCTGCACTTCCCAGGACAGAAGGGGTTATCCAGCTGCTGCTAGACGCCGCTCCTGCCCCTACTTCCAGACTTTTGTATGTGGAGGCAGGCGTTTAAATCCACTTCTGGTTCTACCCATTGGAAACACATTCCTCTTTCCTAGAAAACAGAACTGCTCTTGCGCTTTGTTCTCAGGCCTCTGAATCACTGGCTCCGCAGCAGTCGGCAGATTCTCTGTCATCCTTCTATGGAGGCCGGACGTCTGGTTCCCGTGGGAAGCAGCCTGTTGAGCAGAAGAGAATTCAGGGTCTCTGGCCATCCCGCCGGCCCCTTCCCGTGGAGCTAGCTCCCGGGCACCTGCTTCTTCCTTTCATAACATCCTTACTGGGTCAGCTGACTCTGTCCTTTTCGCTCCAGCCTGCTCCCCACGGGCTGCTGCGTGCTCCCTGCCCCACTCCCACATGTTGTTGTTCAGTCGCTCAGTTGTGTCCAACTCTTTGTGACCCCATGGACTGTGGTAAGCCAGGCCTCCCTGTCCTTCACAATCTCACGGAGTTTGCTCAGGTTCATGTCCATTGAGTCCTGGTTTTTTCTTCTTTTTCTTTAAGTTCTAAAATAGGAGGGCAGGGGAAATTATGTCCATTCTTCTATCTGGCCTCAGATTTTCAGACAACCACTCAAGATAAAGAATAATTGTTTGTTTGTTTGTTTTTTTAAATCAAATGCTATTGCTTTTCTGTTTCAATTACTGGTATTACAGTAATGTTTTTCTAGTGTTCACTATACATGTTCAAGAATTCTGTAGTATTGTGGGTTAACTGGCCCTCCTTAGACTAGCCTGAGTACCTAAATACCTTAAAAGCCCTATTTCACTGGGAGAATATCTCTTGACCACACTTAGATAAAGTTGGGGGCTGCCTGTAATTAACAAATTCAAACCTGCCACATCTTGGGTAGGATTCTTTTTTTTTTTATTTTAATTGGAGGCTAATTTCTTTATAATATTGTGGTGGTTTTTGCCATACATTGACATGAATCAACCACAGGTGTACAAGTGTCCCCCTGTCCCAAACCCCCCTCCCACCTCCCTCCTCATCCCATCCCTCTGGGTTGATGCACCAGCTTTGAGTGCCCTGTTTCATGCATCAAACTTGGACTGGTCATCTATTTCACATATGGTAATTATACGTGTTTCAATGCTATTCTCTCAAATCATCCCACCCTCGCCTTCTCCCACAGAGTCCAAAAGTCTGTTCTCTGTATCTGTGTCTCTTTTGATGTCTTGCATGTAGAGTCGTCATTACCATCTTTCTATTGGGTAGGATTCTTAACTTTGCTTATTTGGCTTCTAGCTCATACCTCTAGCACCATCCCGGAGGTTAGATGAGGTCAGATATGGAAACATAAGAGGTGCCAGTAAATATCCCACATTGCCTTCCCTTTTTTACTGTCTTGAGAGTTCACATCTCAGCCTCTCTGAACCCTGATTTCCACATCTGTGGAGTAACAGTCCTGGAGTTGTCCTGACTGCCTCGTAGGGTGACGTACCAAGAAAAGCATGTGAAAGTGCTTTAAACTGATGGCGCAGAGCACAGTCACAGGGCTGTTATATGCAGGCCCTGTGCACCACTTAATTGGCTTGTTTTTGAAGTCCCCACACTCTTAACTCCTCACTGGGACGGGTCACTGTGAGCTCATGGAATCAGGCCCTGCCTGCCCACACAGCTCAAGAGACCTGAGCTTAATAAGCCCACATCTGCCCTCGTCCCCTTGCCTGGTCTCTGCCATCCTGGCACTTGGTCCTCAGGCACTGACTGGCAGGAGGCATGCACTCTGACAGTGGCCTGCAGTTGGGACTCCCAGGATGTCTCCTTGTTCCCTATGCCCCTCTGACTGCCCGCCTGGGGCATGGAGGGCCCTGGTCCTGGTTCTCCAGGTGGCTGGCAACTCCCCCAGGCAGAAGTTTCCCCCTGCCCACAGTTGCTGCACCCTGCCTGGGGTATGGACTCAGGGCTGCTGTGTGTTACGTTGGGGTCTCTTAAAGTATGCTGGAACAGCCTACATGTGCCTTCCCCAGGGGACTTTGTATATTAATAAACATTGTGCTCACTTCAGCAGCATTAAAAATTGGAACAATACAGGACTTGGTGGTTTGGCGGTTAAGAATTCACCTTGCAATGCAGGGACACGGGTTGGATCCTTGGTTCAGGAAGATCCTATATGCCGAGGCCGAGGGGCAACTAAGTCCATGAGCCCCAGCTACTGAAGACAACATGCCTAGAGCCTGTGCTCTGCAGCAAGAGAAGCCACTGCAATAAGAAGCCCGCACACCGCAACTAGAGAATAGCCTCTGTCAGAAAGCCACCAACTGGCAGGAGGCTGCTGCTGCTGCTGCTAAGTCGCTTCAGTCGTGTCTGACTCTGTGCGACCCCATAGACGGCAGCCCACCAGGCTCACCCGTCCCTGGGATTCTCCAGGCAAGAACACTGGAGTGGGTTGCCATTTCCTTCTCCAATGCATGAAAGTGAAAAGTGAAAGTAAAGTCGCTCAGTCAGGTCCAACTCTTAGTGACCCCATAGACTGCAGCCCACCAGGCTCCTCCATCCATGGGATTCTCCAGGCAAGAGTACTGGAGTGGGGTGCCATTGCCTTCTCCGCTGGCAGGAGGCAGAGCAACCAAAACCCAGCCCAGTCAAAAATAATAAATAAAAACTTTAAAGGGTAGTGAAGCATTTATGACAGTGAATATTAGAAAAGAATATAGCTAGCTCAAAAGCTGACCAGTAATTGAAGGATTGGAGATAGGAGTTTTTAAAATGGATCGAAGGAACAAGAGAGGCTGCATTTATTAACGTATTGCATGGGCTCTGTGTTCTTTAGCAAAGTATAATTTTTACAAAGTGAGATGATTTAAAGTTGGTTTAGTGACAGGCACCAAGTAAAAAATAGAGCAGGTGATGGGCAGATATGGTAAAAGTTGTGACTGGAAGTTGAATGACTGAAGTTTGGGAAACACTGTTTTCCCATTCAGTGCTCCCGGCAATCCTGTGAGTAGGTGTTATTGTCTTGTTTTCCAGAGGGCGGAAACAGTCACAGAGAGGTGAGGCGAGTTGCCCAAGGTCCCTCAGTGAGGGAGTGGAGGAGCTAAACAATGACCATGGCCAATCCTCAGTGGGGAGGTGGGGCCTGGAGAGAGGGGTCCCCACCAGACCACTGAGGCAGGGGGCAGTGGAGCCCTGGGAAGGCGATTCAGCACTCTCCTCTCCGATGGTGAACTGTGCCAGGAAGGGGCCTGTCCTTGGACCAGAGACGGTTGCTTCAGACTGGCTGACCTCACGCCTGTGGCGGGGCAGGTAGTGAGACTGATTGGGGGTAGGGGAGAGGATGGTGAGAAGGAGAACCTGGCAGAGACAAAAGGCAGGCAGAGGCATGCCAGGCTGGGCCCCAGAGGGACCCAGCACATGGAGGAGGAGCTAAGTGACTCACCTCCTGAAGTTCTCTTAACCACTGGTCAGGCTGGAACTGCCCTCCAGTGGGCCCGTAACCCACGACCCGGTGGTAGGGTTTAAGGCAGAGGAAAGGTGTAAACTCTGCAAGTGCATCCCCACCCACGCAGACACACAGAAACGGTCCCTGCAACAGCCGTCCCCCTTCTCCACCACACACACACACTCACACACACACACACACACACCATGAGTGACACACAGACACACAGCCCCTGTCCCTCCCAGTCACCCCTGCTTCTCCAACAAACACACACCCCTGCCACAGTCAGCCCCGTTCTCCAGCACACACACACATACACCATGAGTGAGGTCAGGGGCCCTTCCTATTGGAACATGATAGCAGGCCTTTTGTCCTGGTGACTCCTGTAAAACTCTTAAGGAGTATTTTCCCCTTTGGAGTGATGATTGCTGATCTGTCTCTCTCTGCCTTTGTTCTGTTGTCCCCATAGAGTTTAATGGCTTAGAAGTCTCTGGCTGCGATTCTCAGAGATGCAAACAGTGGTTCAAATAGAACGAGCAGACAAGGAGCTCACAAGGTGAGCTCTATGCAAGGGGTGGATTTCTTGGGTGAAAAGCAAAGGTGGGGAGGTGAAAGATGAATGAGGTGGTCTTGGCCTGAAGGGCCTTTGAGACCCCAAGGGGGAAGAGAAGGGAGATTGCCTGAAGCTTAAGTGACCAGCCGGCAGAAGATTCCAGTAAGACTTGTCAACTGAAGAAGAACACACAACCTGAAAGTTATGAGTTGTGTTTTATGCAGGGACCTTGCTGAAGGCTATAGCCCAGGATACAGCCTCTCAGATCACTCTGAGGAACTGCTCCAAAGAGGTAAGGAAGGTGCCAGGATATATAAGCATCTGCCTACAATGCAGGAGACCCGGGTTCGATCCCTGGGTTGGGAAGATCCCCTGGAGAAGGAAATGGCAACCCACTCCAGTATTCTTGCCTGAAAAATCCCATGGACGGAGGAGCCTGGTAGGCTACAGTCCATGGGGTCACAGAGTCAGACACGACTGAGCGACTTCATTTTCTTTTCACTTTCAAACATCAAATAATTGCTGCTAATCATGAAAAGCAGACACCTTGAGTTAATGATTTTAGTGCGTTTCTGTGTGTAGGAAGATGCAAGAATCTGGGCTCATTGAAATTATTCCTTTGATGTATCTTATCTATCTAGGGCCTGTATTCTTTTGTCTCCATGCTAAATTTTCCTCGGAGCATACTGGTGGAGAGGCTGCCGTGACTGATGGCTTCATGGTGGGCAGCACTGGTTGTTAACTGAAATGGCAGGCAACGCTTTTTGTCAGCCACTTGAAGATGACACCATAGAAGGGTGGTCACAGTGAAGTATGTGACGTCCTCAGGGGCTGGAGCCCACCCTTGGGAGGAGGGTGGGATGTCAGAAGGGGTTTCCTCTTCCCTGGGACTGGTGGCAACTGAAGAAAATTTGGTCTCACGTGTGTTGTGTGAGGCTTCATGCACAAGTCACAAAACACGTTCCCTTGCAAGCCAGGTGAGGGAGGCATAATCAGTGCCAGCAGACAGATGAGGAAACGGAGGTTCAGGGGAGCGGAGGCAGCTGCCCAGGGAACCAGACTAAGGCAGTTAAGGACACATCCAGACAACTGAAGGGAAGGCCAAGTCAAAAATTGGGCTGGGCATGGGGGACGGGGTGGGGGCACAGGTGGCTGCTCCCAGGTCTGCAGAAAAAGGATGCATGAGAGAAGAGAAGGCTAAAGTGTGGTCTCTGCGCACCAAGAGCAGCTGCTGGAGAAGCAGGCTCAGGTGATTCATCAGGAAAGAGAGGGAGGCGGGGAGGGGCATGTGCAGAGACATCGGGAGGGTGCTCGCTTGTTGGCGGTAATGGGAGGCGGGCATAAGTGGTGGTTACCGTTGGTGGAGAGAGAAATATTTATGGTACCGGCTAAGAGAAACCTCAAAAAACTTTCAATTCCAGAACTGAATATCTGTTTCAGAGATTACACAATTCTCTTTTAATTTTTTTAAATAAACCTTTTCTTAAGTCAATTCTGGTTAATACCTTGAGCTAAGACAGGGAGGGAATAGCAGCTACTTGTTGTCTAGTCTCTACCGTCCTGTAGGAATACGGCTGTGACCTCACTGAACCTCTCAACCACCTTCAGAGGCTTCTACAATCACCCCCATGTTGTAATTGGGGAAACTGAAGCACCAAACGGTGAGGTACCTAGCTCAAGGCCACTCAGCCAACAAGTGGCAGAGCTGAGATATGACCCAAGGTTGGCTTGTTCTGTCCGAAGCTAGTTCCCTCAGGTACTGCAGCTTCAGAGCTCGGAGTACCTGATACCCTGGCTCCACTGCTGCCTGTCTTCACAAGATCCCAGTGACTTCGAGATTGCTGGTTGTTGTTTTTTTTTTTTTAATATATATTTATTTATTTACTTGGCTGTGCTGGGTCGTAGTTGCAGCATGCAGGATCTTTCAGTTGTGGCATAAGAACTCTTAGTTGCAGCACATGGGATCTAGTTCCCTGACCAGGGATCGAACCTGGGCCCCCTTCATCAGGAGCTCAGAGTCTCAGCTACTGGACCACTAGGGAAGTCCCAAAGATTGTCCTTATTTTGAAGTAAACACTTTTTCCCCCTGACTACAAGAGTGAAACATATCTAGTTTGGATATTTTTTTAACATATAGAAAAACATAAAGAAGAAAATTGAAATTATCTCTCATCCTGGAACCCTGTTAACATATGGGGGAAACACCACTCCAGTCTTTCTTCTATCAACATACCAATGTAACAAAAATCTCCAACATGCTCTTTGGTAATTTTTAACAGCTTTATGGAGATATAAATGACTAAACTGGACATAGCTTCCCCTGTGGTTCAGCAGGTAAAGAATCTGCCTGAAATGCAGGAGACACCTGAGACACAGGTTTGATCCCTGGGTTGGGAATATCCTCTGGAGAAGGAATGGCAACCCACTCCAGTGTTCTTGCCTGGGAAAGCTGATGGACAGAGGAACGTGGCGGGCTACGGTCCAAAAGGTCGCAAAGAGTTGGACAAGACTGAGGGACTAAGCACACACAGACTGCACGTGTTTAAAGTGTACAGTCTGATGAGTTTGACGTGTACGTCTGTGAAATGCCACCACAATCAAGATACTGAGCTACACTTGTCAAACAATTCCCGGAGGCCTTTTTGTATCTCTCCTTCCTCCAGTCCCCTCCCTGTGAGGCTGTTACTTTGTCAAAGCTGTACTGCTCGCCGCACAACAAGCCGATAAACAGATGAGTTGCTGGGGCAAGGAATAGCAACTTTATTCAAAAAGCCAGCAGACAGAGGAGACAGTGGACTAGTGTCTCAAAGACCCATCCTCCATGAGTTAGAATTCAGGCCTCCTGTTTTTACTAAAAAGCAGAGGGGATGTGACTGGTTGTTGCGAACTTCTTGGCGAAGGAATCCTTTGTTCTTGCAGCTGTCCAGGCAGGTCTGGTCACAGTGTTCCTATAAACCTTCAACAAGACAGAAGTTATCCTCTGTTCTCCATCTTTTGATCTCTATAAGAATGGAAAAGTGTTATACTTTTAAAGATCAGAGCCTTGAGAATGGGCTTTTCTGTATCTTTCAGGCTATAGGCAACATTCTCTTAACTTGTAGCAAAAGCAGACAAATACAAAGATTAAAGGATCCACTATGGAGTCAGATTTTTTCTTCCCTGTGACAAGGCTAGTGTCACAGGCCTGGGTAGCAGGCGCCTGGCCCAGGGTTGCCTAAACCCTGGCTCTCAGTCGTGGTGTGCTTCAAGGAGCACGAACAATGCTACCTTCTGAGGTCAAAGGGCGCTTTTGATTTTGTGAGCTTCCTCCAGCAGCGTGGCCTCCTACTGGGTCCACTCCCCTCCTCCCTGGGCTCTTAGCCCTCCGCCTCTAACCAGCCCTGCAGACCTGCCTCCTTGGATCTGAATCTCCCAGTTCCCTGAAGTTGGCCCACCTCCTCCTGGAGCTCAGTTATCTCCTGTCCGGGAAAGTTGCTGGGGTCCCTGGTCTCAGATGTCACAGGTGCTTTCTTAGCAATTTTTGCCATTCAAAGTGGAGCAGGAGCTCTGATGGAGTCATCTTTGAGGGGGTACAGTAAGCTCTCTGGAAAGCACCCACACTTTTTTTGCTGCTTTAGATAGACATCTTTCTGAATCTCATTACTCATGCACTTTGTTGAGCAGATTTCTGGTATAATTTAATCTTCTCTCTATGACTCAGGGCTGCCTTGGCAATCACATTTGTTAATGTCAGGTAACTGAGGGAGTGTGCAGTGTGGGTGGGGGGATGGGGGGAGACCAACCTCAGCGGTTTTACTGGAACTTACTTTCTTGGAAAGCCCACACATGGCCTTTAGCCTCAGAAGAGGAGAGGAGGTTTTGTTTCTGCCTGGTCTATCGGCAGCCTAACATGCAACCAAATTTATTAGCAAATCGAAAGCTGAAACAAGCTTCTCTTAAATGGCTTTCTCATCCTGTATCAAAATAAGCATCCAAGGCACCCAGATCTGTACCTTGTTGGACGGTTCTCTGTGCCCTTTCGCACATATTTTCTCCTCTGATCTTCACAATAACTCTGTGAGAATAGCTGGGCAGGCGCTGCTGCCCACTCAAGATTCCTGCTACACAGCAGCCTCAAAAATTAATTCCAGGTCCATTCACGACATGACAGGGAGAATATACACCTTCAAGAAGGGTATATCAGAGTCTGTCTCTGTGACTTTGGGGGTACAAAGAATTTCTTGAAAGCACTAACTGTTAAGAAAAAGATCAATAAATTCCACTACATTAACATGAAAAGCTGACATGTCAGCATAGGTACATCAGTTGTAACAAATGTACCGTTCTGGCAGGAGATGTTGGCAGTAGGTAGCTGTGCCTGTGTGGGGTCCGGCAGTGCATGGGAAATTCTCTGTATTTTCTGTTCTGTAATTTTGCTGTGAGCCTAAAACTGCCCTAAAAGATTAAGTCTTCTTAAGAAGGAAGGAAACTTTCTCTTCCTTAAAAGATGCTATAAAAAAAAAAAAAGATGCTATAAATAAAGTGAAAAAGTGAAGATACTGGGAACACACAGCCAATTCAGTATGGGGTTAGAGTCCAGAGTACATCAAAAGCTCCTAGAAATAAATAAGAAAAAGACAAAGTACTACCAGGTGTTTTGCGAGAGACCTTGTCAGTAAACACAGAAAGATGCCCAACTTTGTTAGGAATCAGGAAAATGCAAGTTGAAGACACCAGGAAGTACCATTTTACATCTATCATATTGACACAGGGGATAGCAATTAGGATTATCTTGCTGAGTATATTGTTGCTCTGATTGTTGCTACCCAATCAAGACTTGCATCTGCCCTCTAGACCCAAAGAGCACTTCCCTGAAGGGTCCAACATGCAGGAGCTTCAGGGCAGCAGCATTTATCGAATCAAAAAACCTGTAAGTGAGCCATGTGTGTGTGTGCTAAGTCACTTCAGTCAGTCGGGTCTGACTCTGTGCCACCCTATGGACTGTAGCCTGCCAGCTGTCCATGGGGTTCTCAAGGCAAGAATACTGGAGTGGGTTGCCAGTATTTTAGCTTTTCAAAGTAAAATGGATAAATGGTGTTATGTCATGTAACAGAACATGGCAGAGAAATGAATAAACCTCAGCTTCATTCATTAACAAGTAAATTTCAACAATATATTGTTGAATGACATATTCATTTCCTGGGGCTGCCATAACAAAGTACCACAGATAGGGTGGCTTAAACAACAAATAAATTCTTTCACAGTTTGGAGGCTAGAAGTTCAAGATCAAGGTGTTGGCAGGGCCATGCTCCCTATGAAGCTGCTGGGGGATGGATCTGTTACAGGCCTTTCTCTGAGCATCTGGTTGTTCTTTGACTGACCAGACTGATGGCATCAGAACTCCAGTCTTCCTGCAGTCTTCTGGTGTGTGTGGCTCTGTATCCAAATTTCCCCCTCTTTATAATTATACCCACTCTAATAAGACTTTGATTTGCCATGCCTTGCAGTTTGCAGAATCTTAGTTCCTGAACCAGGGATTGAGATAGATATTATCACTATTTGACAATGGAGGAAATTCAGGGTTACAGAGGTTTAAATGAAGATCACTTAAGTGGCAGAACTGAAATTTGTTTTCATGTCTGTCTGACTCCAAGCACCAGGCTCTGCTCTCAAAACCACCGTATTTGGGACTCGCCTGGTGGTCCAGTGGCTGAGACTCTGTGCTCCCAATGCAGGGGGCTTGTGTTCCATTCTTGGTTAGGGAACTAGATTCCACATGCCACTAGTAAGAGTCCGCATGCTGCAACTAAAGATCCTGCGTACTGCAGCACAGTAAAAAAAAAACAAAAAAAACCCACTATATTTTGCTTCTTTGCCAGCAAAGATACAGTTGCTTTTAGTTCAGAGGGTATTGATAAGAGCCAGGGTTAGAGTAGACGTTGCATTGAAAAGAAAGAGATTACAATTAAAAAAAATTTTTTTAATTTTATTAGAATATAGTTGATTTACAATGTTGTATTAGTTTCAGATGTACAGCAGGGTGATTCAAATATATATATACATATACATATATACATATATACATGTACTGCAAGGAGATCCAACCAGTCCATTCTGAAGGAGATCAGCCTGGGATTTCTTTGGAAGGAATGATGCTAAAGCTGAAACTCTAGTACTTTGGCCACGTCATGCGAAGAGTTGACTCATTGGAAAAGACTCTGATGCTGGGAGGGATTGTGGGCAGGAGGAGAAGGGGACGACAGAGGATGAGATGGCTGGATGGCATCACTGACTGGATGGACGTGAGTCTGAGTGAACTCCAGGAGTTGGTGATGGACAGGGAGGCCTGGCATGCTGCGATTCATGGGGTCGCAACTGAGCAACTGAACTGAACTGATACATGTATTCATTCTTTTTAGTTTTTATTTTATTTATTTATTTTATTGTGGGGTGTTTTTTTTTTTTTTTTTCCGGTTATGTCTTGTGGGCTCTTGGGCTTTCTCTGGTTGCAGCATGCAGGCTTAGTTGCTCCAAGGCATGTGAAATCTTAGTTCCCTGACCAGGGTTTGAACCTGTGTCCCCTGCATCGGGAGGTGAATTCTTAACCACTGGGCTACCAGGGAATTCCCTATTCATTCTTTTTTAGATTCTTTTCTCATATAGGTTATCACAGAATATTGAGTAGAGTTCCGTGTGCTATGCAGTAGGTCCTTGTTGGTTATTGATCTTATACATAGTAGTGTGTGTATGTTCATCTCAAGCTCCTCTCCTGATTTATCCCTCCCCACTACGTTTCCTCGGAGAAGGCAATGGCACCCCACTCCAGTGTTCTTGCCTGGAGAATCCCAGGGACCGGGGAGCCTCGTGGGCTGCCGTCCATGGGGTCACACAGAGTCAGACACGACTGAAGTGACTTAGCAGCAGTAGCAGCAGCAGCAACTACGTTTCCTCTTTGGTAACAATACGTTTGTTTTCAACATTTGTGTCTGTTTTTATTTTGTAAAGTTTGTTTGTGTCTATTAAAAACAGATTCCACATATACGTGACATTGTATTATATTTATCTTTCTCTGCCTGACTTACTTCACCCAGTGTGACAGTCTCTAGGTCCATCCATGTTGCTGCAAATGGCCTTATTTCATTCTTTTTTATGTCTGAGCCCCACTCTAATGACCTTATTACTTCTATGAAGATCCTCTATCTAAAAGAGGTCACATTATGTAATGCTAAAGGTTAAGGCTCATGGACCATATTCTCTGAGAGGGACACAATTCAATCCAAAACAAATTTTAAAAAGTGGCAGAATACATTTAATGAGATACCATTTACATAAAGCTTGCTGCTGCTGCTGCTAAGTCGATTCAGTTGTGTCCGACTCTCTTCGACCCCATAGACAGCAGCCCACCAGGCTCCCCCGTCCCTGGGATTCTCCAGGCAAGAACACTGGAGTGGGTTGCCATTTCCTTCTCCAATGCATGTAACTGAAAAGTGAAAGTAAAGTCACTCAGTCGTGTCCAACTCTTCGTGACCCCATGGACTGCAGCCTACCAGGCTCCTCCATCCATGGGATTTTCCAGGCAAGAGTACTGGAGTGGGGTGCCATTGCCTTCTCCACATAAAGCTTGAAGTGAAGTGAAGTGAAGTTGCTCAGTCGTGTCCGACTCTTTGTGACCCCATGGACTGTAGCCCACCAAGCTCCTCCATCCATGGGATTCTCCAGGCAAGAATACTGGAGTGGGTTGCCATTTCCTTCTCCAGGCGATCTTTCCCACCCAGGGATCGAACCCAGGTATCCCGCATTGCAGGCAGACGCTTTAACGTCTGAGCCACCAAAGAAGCCCATAAAGCTTAGGGATACATAAATGCTTGAAAGTTTAATGAGAGAGGAGTGATCAAGATGGCTGAGTAGGAAGATGCAGAACTTACCTCCTCCTACAGGTACCCCCAGGCTACAGCTCCTTATAGAGAAACTGTCTATGAGAACAACCTGAAGACTGGCAGAAGAGATTTTCCACAACTAAAGACAGAAAGAAGGAACCTATGAGATGGGTAGGAGAAGGGGAGATGTGATATAGTGAAGACCCACACAACTGGGTGGGTAATCTACAAACAGTGGATAATTATAATTGCAGAGGGTCTCCCCAAAGAGTGAGGGGTCTGAGCCCAATATCAGACTCCCCAGCCTAGGGGTCTTGCACCTGGAATTGAACCCCCAGAACGTCTGCCTTTGAAAGGCAGCCGGGCTTGCATTCAGGACAGCTGAAGTTTGAAACAGAGACTCTACTCTTAAAGGGCTCATGCAAAATTTCACACACTCCAAAGACCCTGTGCAGAGGCAGTAATTTGTTAGGAGACTGAGTCAGACCCACTTGCTGATCTTGGAGAGCCTCTTGGATAGGCAGGAGGTAACTGGGACTCTTTATGGGTCCCAGTGGATGTGGGCAGCAGCCATTTTGGGGAGCTTGCTCTACCTCAGGGACACTGGAGCTGGTGACATTCTCTCCTTAGCCTGTTGACACCAGGGGCTTACCCGCCAGCCAGTGAGCCAGCACCAGCCCCAGGCCCCCAGGTCCTGTAGCCAGACCCCTGGAGATCTGGCCCTGCCAACCAATGAGCTGGCATTAGCCCTGGGACACTTCAGGCTGCATGGCCAACCACGTTGGGATGCAGCCTTGCCTGCCCACAGCTGGCAGCCTCTGCTCGGGGCAGGGCCTGGGGCTGCCCCATGGGCAAGGGGCCAGCCCTGCCTACCAGTGCACCCACAGTGGTCAGCCCTGCCACAGCAGAAGGTTCACACAGCTCACAGAGTGGGACCCCCCAAGAGCATATCTCTCTGGTGACCAGAGGGGAATGTGCTGCTTGGCCCCATAGGGTGTCTCCTACCTACGGCCACTTCTCCAAGAGAAACATAACCAACCTCCATAATACATGGAAATAAAAACAGAATTGGTGAGAATGAGGCAACAGAGGAATATGTTCCAAACGAACAAACAAGATAAAATCCCATAAGAAGAGCTAAGCAAAGTGGAGATAATCTACCTTAAAAAGAATTCAAAGTAATTCTTTGATCACGTAGATATTCGGGAGAAGAATGGATAAACACAGAAGTTTAATGAAGAATTAGAAAATATAGAGAAGAGCCAAACAGAGCTGAAGAATACATAACTGAAATAAAAAAAATACACTAGTAGGAATCAAAATTAGATGATACAGAGGAACATGTCAATCAACGGAAGACAGAGTAGTGGTAACTACCCAAACTCAACAGAAAAAAGAATTTTCAAAATGATGATAAAGAGACCTCTGGGGCAAGATCAGGGATACTAATATTCACATTATAGGGGTCCCAGAAGGAGAAGAGAGAAAGAGGCAGAGAACTTACTTGAATAGACAATAGCTGAAAAGTTCTCTAACCTGTAAGACCTGAATAGATATTTTCCCAAGAAGACACACATGACCAACAGACACATGAGAAGATGCTCAGCATCACCAGTCACCAAGAAAATGCCAATCAAAACCACAATGAGATATCCCCTCATACCTGTCAGAGTGGCTGTTATCAACAAAAATATAGTAAGTGTTGTCAAGGATGTGGTGAAGGGGAACCCTTGTACACTGTTGCTCGGAGTGTATATTTGTGCAGTCTCCATGAAAAACAGTTTGGAGGTTCCTCAAAGATTAAAAATACCATTTGATTCAGCAATTTCACTTCTGGGTGTTTTCCCAAAGAAAGCAAAACACTAGTTTGGAAAGATAAATGTAGCCTTATGTTCATTCCAGTGCTATTTTCAGTAGCCAAGATATGGAAGCAACCTAAGTGTCCATTAGTAGATGAATTAATAAAGAAGATATGATGTATATACAATAGAATACTACTCAGCCATAACAATGAAATCTTGTCATTTGTGAACACGATGGGCCTTGAAAGTGTTTTTTAACTGTATAATACTATTGATTATTTTTATTTAATTTTTAAAAATTTGTTATTGAAGTATAGTTGACTTACAATGTTCTTTTAATTTCTTTTGTACAGCAAAGTGATTCAGTTATACATATACATATATATCCCTTTTTATATTCTTTTCCTTTACTATTTATCTCAGGATAGTGAATATAGTTCTCTGTGCTATACAGTAGGACCTTGTTGTTTATCCATTCTATATGTAATATTAATGGTTTGCATCTGCTAACCCAAACCCCCAGACCATCCCCCTCTCCCGTCCCCTTGGCAACCACACGCCTGTTCTCTGAGCCTGTGAGTCTGTTTCTGGTTCACAGATAGATTCGTTTCTGTCATATTTTGGATTCCACATATAAGGGATATCATACAGTATTTGTCCTTTTCTTTCTTTTTTTTAATACTCATTTTTATTATTTATTTACTTGGCTGTAGTTGCAGCATATGGGATCTCGTTCCCCGACTAGGGATCAAACCCAGGCCCCCTGCATTGGGAGCGCAGAGTCTTAGCCACTGGACCACCGGAGAAGTCCCTGTCCTTTTCTTTCTGACTTACTTCACATAGCACGATAATCTTTAATTCCACCCATGTTGCTGCAAATGGCATTATTTCATTCTTTTTTCTGGCTGAGTAGTCTTCCATTGTGTGTATGTACCTCATCTTCTTTGTGCATTCATCTGTCAGTGGACATTCATGTTGTTGTCATCATGTCTTGGCTATCGTGAACAGTGCTGCTATGAACATAGGGTGCATGCATTTTTTTGAATTATAGTTTTGTTAGGAGTGGGACTGCTGGATCATATGGTAATTCTATTTTCAGTTTTTTGTGGAGTTTCCATACTGTTTTTCATAGGGGCTGCACCAACTTATGTTCCCGTCAACAGTGTAGGAGGGGCCCCTTTGTGCCACACCCTCTCCAGCATTTGCTGTTTGTATACTTTCTCATAATGGCCATTCTGACTGGTGTGCAGTGATATCTCATTGTAGTTTTGATTTGCATTTCTCTAATAATTAGTGGTGTTGAGCATATTTTCACATGCCTCTTGTCCACCTGTGTGTCTTCTTTGGAGAAATGTCTATTTAAGTCTCCTGCTCGTTTTTCTACTGGGTTGTTTGGTTTTTTGTTGTTGGGTTGTATGAAATATTTGTTTATTTTGGAAATTAAGCCCCTGTTGTGGACCTTGAAAGTATTACACTAAATGAAATAAGTTAGATGAAGACAAATATATGATTTCACTTATATGTGGAATCTAAAAACCAAAACAAATGAACAAGCATTACAAAGTAGAAACAGACTCATTGATACAGAGAACAAATAGGTGATTGCCAGAGGGGAGGGGAGTGGGGGAAGAGGGAAATAGTTGAGGGAGATTAAGAGGTACAAACTTCCAGTTACAAAATAAAAGAGTCACAGGGGTGAAATGTGCAGCATGGGGAATATAGGCAATAATATTGTAATAACTTTGTATGGTTACAGATGGTAACTAGGCTCAGTTGTGATGATTGTTTTGTAAGATATAGAAATATCAAATCACTATGTTGTATACCTGGAGCTAACATAGTGTTTAGGTAAATTATACTTCAATTAAAAAAAAAAAACAATTTTAGTGAAAAGAAAGGGAATGATAGATGACAAATCTGGAATAGTGGGTATTCCTGAGCAGAGGAGAGAAGGGCGTAATTAGGGACTTCAGATGCCTTTTGTTGTCGTTGTTCAGTTGATTAGTCGTGTCCAACTCTTTGTGATGCCTTGAAATTTCAGATGCCTTGGAATTTCAGATGCCTTGGGATTTCCTGTTGCTTAAACTGACTGGCAGAGGAATTGGTTTGTTTTCATATCCTTTATAATATATGTGTTACTTTTATGCAAGAAGCAATTCATAAAAAGTATAAACTTTTAAAAACAGAATCAGAAGAAAAGACTTGGAGGCAAGTATCCACAACACTTTGGAGGAGTTTTGCTATTAAGGGGAGGAGTGAAATGGGGTGATGGCTGGGGCTGGGGGGATGAGGGAAATTTTCTTGTTTTATATGCAAAGAGCTAAGTTCAGAGAGATGAAGTGTCTCACTGAGGCTCACACAGCTGGCCTGGGTCAGCGGGGAGTGGCTCCCAGCTCCTGGCCCCCAACACAGTGCCCCCTCCAGCCCTACAGCTGCTGCCTCTTTCTGTGGTCATTATGAGGGTCCTTGGATACTGGGCCTCAGGGTGGTCCCCCTACTCCTATGGGAATTCCAGGACCCAGAGCCTTGGAGCTGGAGGGACCAGCGCTGCCTCTTGACTTGACTGGTCTTCTCTCTCACTTGTCTCTTATTGTGACATGAAACCAGCTCCAGACATGTGCCTGGCTCTTCTCTCTGGTCAAGGGCAGACCACCCACCCACACGCCTGCCTCTGCGCTGTGAACCTAAGACCAGCTTTGCCGAGTTTACAGTAGAAGCAGGGTCTGCGATACCGTCCTGGAGGGTTTTCCTGGTTCTTCCTGAGAGCCAGAATGTAGTCATGAGGCCATTAGCACTGAGGCTGTCAAAAGAGAGCCCCAAATGACCCCTCAACTCTTCTGGAAGCTGGCGCTTGGTCCAGTGAGCTGGAGCATTTGTGCTCTGCTGTGACTCCAGCTGTCCCTGGCATGATGGGGCAAGCTCAGCTTTAGCTCAGTCCATCCATCAAGAAAAGGGAACGGTGTTCCCCTTTGTGTGCCTTGTGTTCTCCTGTAAAAGGATGGAGTCAGATGGGGCCATCTCTAAGTCGCTTCCAGCCACAGAGATTCTAGATGTTTTGTACGATGTCATTTGAACCTACAAAGTTAGCTCATAGAGACACAGGGGCTCTTTTTTATTTTGCTGAAGTGCCAGAGAATTCAGTTCCCCAGCACCTGAAGGAGTCAAATCCAGCAGAAGTCCGAGGAGGGAAGGTCTGGGGTCTTCTGAGCACCAGCAGGGACAGAGCACAGAGCACCGGCCAGCTGTGCCCTGTGGCCAGAAACAAGTGTTAGGAGAGCCCGGTCGGCCTCAAGATACTCGGACTCAGTGTCTTCACTTCTGGAGAATTTTTCTAAAGAAACTGTCAGATATGTAGGTAACAGTATATACATAAGTGTGTTATCACAGTACTGTTGAAAAATATTGAAAAACTTTATAAACAACTCAAGTGTTCAGAAATTGGTGACTAGTTGAATACATTTTGTGTCCATATCATCACGTACCAGGAAGCTATTAAAAATCATGTTCGATCCCTGCTTTGGGAAGATTCCTCATACCTCTGAGTACTAACCCTGGGCATCACAGCTACTGAAGTTGTGCGCTGTAGAGCCCCTGAGCTGCAATGAGAGTAGCCCCTGCTCTCTGCAACAAGAGAGAACCCAGACACAGCAACGAAGACCCAGCACAGCCAGAAATAAAGAAATGAATTAAACTCATGTTAGGGGAGATTTTGGAGATACTTCTAATACATTAAGTGAAAAAGTAATATGTATAATTGTATCTATTGAATGATATAAATTGCAGATGGATAGATAGGTGTACACTCATGTATATTTTCAAAATACAGAAGGATGTATATCACACTGTCAGCAGCAATTGTCTCTGGATAGTAGGGCTATGGGTAGCTTTTATTTCTTTATGAGTTTTTGTATGTAATATCTGAGATATATTACAGCTTTTCTTCTTTAGACTTCTTTGTAAGTACAAGATTTTTAATAAATGTTTCTTTCATATGCAGAAAAACCACAAAATATTATTAGGATTTTTATTTTTAATAGAGGTAAATATTTTTAACAGTTGTAAAAGACGCATAATATACAGTTTACCATTTTTAAGCGTACATTTGGTAGTGTTAAGTACATTCACATTGTTGTGTAACCAAACTCCAGGACTCTCTTCATCCTACAAAGCGGAAACCCTACCCGTTGAATAACAGCTCTCCACACCCACACCTGCAGCACTTTCCTACTGTCTGTCTCCACGTACTGATCACCCCAGGTACCTCGTGTCTTTGTCTTTTTGTGATTGGCTTATTTCGCTTAACATGATGTCATTAAGGTTCATTCGTGTAGTAACATGTGCCAGAATTTCCTTCCTTTTTAAGGCTAAATAGTATTCTGTTGTATGTTTATACCACTTTTTTTTATACATTTGTTTGTCAGTGTATACTTGGGTTGCTTCCACCTTTTGGCTATTGTGAATATTGCTGCTATACATGGATGTACAAATTCTCTTCAAGACCCTACTCAGTTCTTTTGGGTGTATATTCAGAAGTGGAGTTACTGAGTCATATGGTAGTTTGTTTTTTTTTTTTTTTTTTAACTGTGCGCAAGGGTTCCTGACCAATATTGTTACTTTCTGTTTTATTTTGATAGTAGCTGCCTCCAGAAAGTCATTTTAAAAAGAGGACAGTCTGAGCTGAAATATTGCCTATACCCTCTGAGTGCCAGGTAATGACTCCTGGGCTGAGTGCAAAGAGTGTATGTACACAGAGGTTTATTACAAAGTCCCAGCCTTCCTGGAGCTTGTGGGCCAGCCAGGAGCTTGTTCTGGCTATCACTCATCACTTAGGACCTCGCTGGAGGGATCTGGCCACATGCCCTAAACTCATTTCAAAGCGGAGCCATTCAGGCGGACCTTGTGCCAGAGCTGCAGGGGAGGTTTGTAACCCACCCTGTGACTGTGGCTGTACAGGGGCATCCAGGCCTGGCCTGGCAAGTGCAGCAGGCTGAGCCATGGCACACTTATGGCTTCCTTGCTTCTGGCATCACTGCCAGCCTGTCCTTAGGTCTTCCTGGTCTCGGGCTGAAGCAGGGTGGGGCTGGATTGCCCCCAGTCAGAGCTGCTCCCAAAGACAGTGCAGAGAAATGGAGGTCCCTGGGCAAACCTGGTCATTGATGGGGACCTGTTCTTGGGCTCTGGGGAGGGTCAGAATAAGTCATTAGTGGGCAGGTGAACAGTAGGCGGGAAGCAGCCATGTCAGCCCTTGTATCTCCAGACAGGCCTGCAAGATGGCTCCAAGATGGTGGGTGCCCAGATGCTCCATATCACAGAACTTTTGCCTTGAAATTGCTGGAGGCAGAAGGATGGCCTTGCTGACCTCTGGAGGGCCCAACCAGCCCAAGGATGTCACTTGATATCTCACTCCCGTACTGATGCCTATCATAAATATTTATGTGTGCAATACATTTTTTAAACCTTTTTGGGGGGCTGTACCCAGTTTTCATTGTGGCACGAATCTTTTAGTTGCAGCATGCAAACTCTTAGTGTGGCAGGCGGGATCTAGTTCCCCAACCAGGGATCGAACCCCAGCCCCCTGCATTGGGAGCTCGACGTCTCAGCCACTGGACTACCAAGGAGGTCCCCACAGTACAGTTTATTATGTGTCCTATTTCGGTTTCTGTCTCTGAGACCCGGAGGCTCCCTGGAACTTTTTTTATTTGGGATTGTTAGAATCAGTGGCTCCCATCCCTTCTCCTGGCCCCTGGACCTTCTGCTGGTGGTCTGAGGTGTGGCAAAAGGCGCAGTGAGGGACAGGCCATTGTCACAGGCCCCACTGTGGGGCAGCTCTGTCTCATGCTGGGGAAATTCGAGTCCGTTGTGGTCTGTGGAAACCCATAGTCCCCCTGGTGACTTTCATCAGACAGAAATGACCTTCCTCAAGCAGAAGTAGGGAGTATGACACATGGTCACTGGCTTGGGAAAGCCTGCTGACCCATTTCCCATGGGTCTGTCCTGTCCTGACTCACCCAGAGGCAGCAGGACCTAAGGGGCTGCTGAGGGGCTGCTGTGGCGGCACCCAGGGCCAGCTGCACAAGCATGAGACCTCTGCCGTCACACAGGACTCTGTGCTCAGAAGGGCTCCACCCTCAGTTTAAGGCTCTGCTCTCACTGAAATTAATTTTTAATAAATTAAACTGGTCCTGGTGGCACCTCTTCCATGGCAGCTCTGGAGGACTGCTCTCAAGGGCAGGAAGGACAAGATCACGCCACACCTACACAGCCTGTGCTACCTCTGAAGTCCCAGCATTTTGAATTAGCACAACACATAATTGTCACTATGCCCTGCCCCATTTTAGATTTATTTGCCTGCATGTTCCATTCTGCAACTAGACTGTACCCTCCTGGAGTGAGGGCCAGGCCTCCAAGCAGCTGGCACTTGATACTCAATAAATGCCAGTTGAAGTAACTTCTGATGACTTCAAGCCAAGTCAGCTTTTCAGTGGCTAAGAACAAAACAGATGATCCCTGATTATGAAAAGTTAGATTTTGTAAGGAAAGTATATGGGAAATAATGTGATCTTGGTTTATGCAAAACCACAGCTGGGCCATGGCTGTATTTCCACATTGCTGCATCTCTGGAAAAGCACTGATACTATTAAATACCTGCTGTTTCTGGGCACTGTGCTGGGTGCTCTAATGCATCATCTCCTATTTAATTCCTACAACCTCTCAAGGTCTACTAGGCCCAGAGAGCTGAGCAGCTTGTCCAAGGCCAAACATTGACCAGAAGAAGAATGGGGATATGAATGTATGTAGGTCTGCCTGACTTCAGAGGCCTCCTTACTGGTATTTTGATCCTGGGGAAGGGCAAGAGACAGTAATTGAGTGAAGGAGGAGGGGGTGGCTTCCTATAAGGAGCAGTCACTTTAGGACCAAATAGCAGAGTAATATCTGGAGTAATGCCTGTAATATCTTAAAGATGTATTCCTGCAAAACGTGATGTGCAGGTTGTGAAACACACCTTTCCTACCTATAGGAGCTGAGATATAATAACATTTATCTCATGGGGTTGCCCTGAAGATCAATTGAGACAGTGATGACTGAGATGATTGTATCAATGAAGCAGACTTTGGTGTCTTGG
The DNA here is from genome assembly GCF_002263795.3 of Bos taurus. Taxonomy (NCBI): domain Eukaryota; kingdom Metazoa; phylum Chordata; class Mammalia; order Artiodactyla; family Bovidae; genus Bos; species Bos taurus. The sequence continues at coordinate 70,760,632 of NC_037328.1, read as the reverse complement.
ATTATTGCCTTTTCAGAGTGAGGCCTCATAGTTTTTCTGGAGACTGTTTCAGCTCCACTTTGGTATATTAATTTAGTCTTTATTGAAAATGTTCACCACTGAGGGTGTCACCTCTGGACTTGGTTGCCTTCCCAATATCCATTTCCCCTTTCTTCCTTACTAAAAGAGTTCTCATTTTGTTTGGTGCAACAGAATGGCCAACAAGCCTAGGCCATGGTCATGGCAACCTTGTGCTTTGCTTTCCCAACCTGCCTTGCAGCTGAGAAAGACCATGTGACCAACTCTGGCCAATGGGATTGAAGTGGGACAGGCTGCCTGGCACAGTTCTTTGTAGGAGGAAAAGGTTCTTTCTAGTCTTTCTTCCTAGGTTGAAAAGATTTCTGATATTGGAAACAGCAGTAACTATATTTCCATAGAAAAAGGCCAAGAGAATCACAAAGATGCCAGCCCTGATACCCTTAAGCACCAGTCCCCACCCACTTTCAGATATTTTATTTTGTGAGACAAAGAAGCCATTATTTGTTCAAGTGCCTGCAAGGTGGGTTTCTGTTGCTTATAGCCATATTTATACTTGACTGACAGTGAGGTACTTCTTTCTGCTTTTACTCCTGTGTGCCATGGGAGAGATGGCCTAAGGTTCTCGAGGAACTCCGAATCCTGCAGGGTTTCTCTCCTGTTTTTATTCAGACTTTTGTCAGACCTTTTTGTGCTCTTGGAGCCTTGAGGGCATCCTGGTCTTTCTCTGACCACCCAGTTTGCCCATCTCCCTCATCTATTCTGACGTCAATTTTCCATTTCCTTTGGCTAATCCCTTCTCCCCTAAATCATCTTCCTGTCACACATACTAAGTGAGTGTCTACTCCCTACATCATGTGGTACACAAAACACATGCACACATACACACACACACTCCACATACACCTCTCCCCTGGACTTTTTGTCTTCTTGATAAATGGAAAGCCACAGATCTGAAATGCAGTGCCCTGATTATGTTTCCACCCAATTCCATCTGCTCTTGCCAGATGGAGTGCTCTTAATCCGCATATAATTTTAGATACAGGAGAGGCTGCCACGGAGACCAGACACCCTCACTGGCACACAGAGAGCCTGTCCTTTCTCCTCTGCCCCCAGCTGTGCCCTGCTGGCGTAGCCCGGGGGACGTACCGAGGAGGGTCTGAGAGCAGAGCCTCTCCAGGATTCTCAGTGGAGTGCTGACCTTGGAGGGCAGGACTCCAGGGCCACCCTGAGAGCTATCTGGGGACTACCTACCCAGGTCCCACCCCGACTCAAGCAGGCCCAGAGCTGGCCAGAGTGGTTGGTGCTTGAGGGAATCAACTATTTTCTTCTGCCTAGGTTTGCTGCGCTTCTGGCTGAGAAAGTCCTGACTTGTTCCAGTCCTCAGCCCTCTCCCATGTGGGAAAGAGGGGACTGTAGCTTTGCCACTGACAGTATGAGCTATAAGGAGCCCCTGGGGGTGGCTCACCACATTGGATGAGGGAATGGCCCCTTGTCTTGTAGGAATGCTTTCTCAATGGGAACTGCCACCCTGCCTGGCTGATCTCCTGAGTTGTGTAACCCAGGCTGCAGGGAGCAGCTCCTGCTGTGTGGGCCTGCCCTTGGGACCACAAGCTCTGGCTCCTTATCCATACCACAGTGCCTCCTGATGTTTTAAGAAGGGGGACCCCTTCCAGGGCCCGAAAGGGGGCTCTTGTCCAACACTCAGGAGTGAATTGTCTGAGGAGACACAAGTGCTGACAAGGCAAGAGACTTTATTGGGAAGGGGCTCCTGGGCGAAAACAGGAGGGTCAGGGAAACCAGGAGGACTGATTGCCACATGGCTCACAGTCTTGGGTTTTCTGGTGATGTAATTTCTGGGTTGTCTTTGGGCAGTAGTTCTGGCATTGCTCACCCAAGATGGATGCCAGCGACAGGGATTCTAAGAGGTGGTTGGACACGTGGTGTCTCCTGTTAAACCTCTCCTGAACTCTTCCGGTTGGTGGTTGCTTGTTAGTTTCCTGTTTCTTACCAAGAGCACCTGTCTTAAAATAACTCATGCAAATAGTTACTATGGTGCCTGACCAGGGTGGATGGTTTCAGTCAATGTGCTTCCCCTAACACTGACACTCAGCAGACGGTCTGAAAGCTTCCTGCAGGCATTTCTCCCATCCTGGGGAGCCTTGCTGAGGTGGTTGCGGGTGGGCAATCAAGGCTTTCTCCTGGGTGTCAGGAGGTTGTAGGCTTCCAGTCTCTCCTTTTGGGCACTACTGGCTTAGGCAGACTGAGCCTGTGGTCTGCAGAGCATAGCTGAAGGTCAGGAAAGAGAAGGGAAGAGCACTCCACCGTTAAAGGTCACAGGCCTAAGCAGGGTCTCAGACTCCACCAGGGGGACTCCAGTATATTTTGGAAAGAGGCCTGGTTCTAATATCAGAATCGAGTCAAGAACTGACCATGTGTCCTTATTGCTTTTCCTCTTGGAATCTCAGCTTCCTTCTGAGTGGAAGCTCTCCATGAACCACAGAGCTGGCAGAGAAGGACTTCTGTAGTCAGCGGGGGCCTCTCTTGTGCACCTCCACACAGTGGGGACTCCCTCCTCTTATATTCCCTTGGTATGTCCTGGACTTGCTTCCTTGTGAAAGCTTCACACAGGACATATCAAACAGTAAAACAAGCTCCCATGCATGCATGCATGCTAAGTTGCTCAGTCGTGTCTAACTCTTTGGGACCCCATGGACTGTAACCCACTATGCTCTTCTGTCTATGGGGTTGCCATGCCCTCCTCTGGGGGATCTTCCCGGCTCAGGGATCAAACCCGTGTTTCTCAGTCTCCTGCATTGGCAGGCAGATTCTTTACTACTAGCGCCACCTGGAAAGCCCCCAAAACAAGCCCCCAGCCCACATTAAATATTTTTTGCTGTCAACTTTTGGAAAGAGTTTTTTAAAAGTTGTTTTATGCATTATTTGGCTATAAATGACTTACTGAATTTTGACTGGCTGGTTTTTCAGTGATCATGGTGTATACTGGAAATTCTTAGAAAGTGAGAAAAGCTACGGAGTTCAAAAGGCAGTGCCATTGTCTTAAACTCTGAGTGAGTTAATTTGCAAGCCAGTTAGTAAACCATTAGCACTTGGTGGGGGCATTTACACCATGGAAACTGTCAAACACTAGAAATCAGCGTAGTGTGAATTTGTAGCTGATTTACTCCCAACCACTGGGAAATTGTTTTAAATCTTTCTGAGTGATTCGAATGTGTAGCCCCTGCTCTGGAAGAAGTTCAGGTGTGGGAGGCCACTGAGATGGGGACTGGCTCAAGGGGACTCTCTTCAGTTCCACCAGGAAGAATGAATCCCTGCAGGGAAGAGAGAGCTCCCTTAGGGAAATGCTCCCCCTCCGACCCCATCCTTAGGCTTTGTTCTTGGTGAGCCTAATTTAGATCAAAGTCTAGTCAAAAAGGGTTTAATCACTGTTTCTGTTTTGCCCTGTAGTCAGTTGTTTTGTTTTTATTGTTTGCTGCTGCCATTTGCTTCACTATCTTTCAGCCTATTTATTGTGTTTATTTTACTTCTCTTTTATCTTCTCACTGTTAGCAGTGAGTAGAGGTGAGGAGACCTGGCCCAGCAGAGAGGAACTGAGGGCCGCAGAAAGCTTCTAAGAGCTTTGCTGGGGCTTCCTGCTCCTGGGGCAGGTGGCCTGGGGGAAGTCCTTGATCTTGAACCCAGATACTTAGGGTCTGCCAGTGGCTCTGCTTTCAAAGTAGACTCCCTGTGATTCTGTCCCTCCAGGCCAAGGAAGTCTGAGCCCAGGAGGCTTCCTCATAGCTGCTTAGGACCTGCCCCACAGAGCCCCCAGAACTCAGAAAGAGTGGGAACCTGGGGTAGGAGCTTGGGGTTGTCAATAGAGGCAGGGTCAACATTCAGAGGTGAAGTAGAACTGACCAAAGGGACAAACCAGATTCATGTGTGCTATGGAGCAAAAAATGCAAGTTGCCAAACCACAGGTGGTGTGCTGTCTATGTGAAAACACGGCCACACACACAGTATATTTTGTACAAGTGTGTACTCAGTTGTGCCTGACTCTTTGCAACCCAATGGACTGTAGCCTGCCAGTCTCCTCTGCCCATGAGATTCTTCAGGCAAGAATACTGGAGCAGGTTGCCCTTTCCTTCTTCAGGGGATCTTCACGACCCAGGGGTCAAACTTGGGTCTCCTCTGTCCTGCATTGAGGTGGATTCTTTACCACTGATGGAGAAGGCAATGGCAACACACTCCAGTACTCTTGCCTGGAAAATCCCATGGACTGAGGAGCTTGGTGGGTTGCAGTCCATGGGGTCGCTGAGAGTCGGCACAACTGAGCGACTTCACTTTCACTTTTCACTTTCATGCATTGGAGAAGGAAATGGCAACCCACTCCAGTGTTCTTGCCTGGAGAGTCCCAGGGATGGAGGAACCTGGTGGGCTGCTGTCTCTGGGTCGCACAGAGTTGGACACGACTGAAGTGACTTAGCAGCAGCAGCAGCTTTACCACTGAACCATCAGTCAGTTCAGTCACTCAGTTGTGTCCAACTCTTTGTGATCCCATGGACTGCAGCATGCCAGGCTTGTCTGTCCATCATCAACTTCTGGAGCTTGCTCAAACTGAGCCATCAGGGAAGCCCATACTTTGTATAGGTTTGTATGTAAAGGAATGGAAATGTCTGTTTTTTAAAGTTCTGGAGCATATTTATTAAACCCATAAACAGTAGTTCCCCTGGAGAGGTGAATAGGAGAACAGAGATTGAAAGGGATGGACAAAGACACTTTATATTTATGAGTAAGCTTCTACTTTTTAAAAGAAAACTCATTTATGTATGTAATTAAACCTAGTTTTTAAAAAATCTAAGTTTCTTTGTGTAAAGACAAAGTGCTGCTTGGAAAGACTGAAGACAGAAGGAGAAGAGGGCAGCAGAGGATGAGATGGTTGGATGGCATCACTGACTCAATGGACATGACCTTGGGCAAACTCTTGGAGATGGTGAGGGACAGGGAGGCCTGGCATGCTGTAGTCCATTGGGTTGCAAAGAGTTGCACATGACTGAGCAACTGAACAAAAACAGCAAAAAGACAAAGTGTAGGGTCTGGAATTGGAGGGTGTGGGCTGACACCCTTCTCCACCGCTTGTTACTCTGTGCCTGTGGGGCTGTTACTGAACCACCTGCCTCAGTTGCTGCAAAGGTGAAGTGGGCAGAATAAAAAAAGTGACTCAAGAAGGTTGTCTAAAGAACTCAGTGGACCAGTGGAGAAAATGATATATGTGTGCTAGTTATAATTAGCTTAAAAAACAACAACAGTTTAGAGTCTCTGTAAAGACAGGCTCAAAATGCATCCAAGTTCTGTCCCCAAGGACAGGGAAAAGAGAGTGATCAGGAAGGAGTCACTCGATTTTCCTAAGAATAGGTCTTGTGAGACTAACATTACTTTTTCCCCTTCCCGTCTCTTCTCCTTTACTCCCAGAAGAAGCAAAGGAAAAGAAGCAAACATTTCTGATGGCTTTTCTATGTTCCAGGCTCTGTGCTGGGTGTAGTCAGAGCTCATTTTACAGATGTGGACCCTGAACCATGTTTGACGATGTTGAGAATCTCGCCTCAGGGGGATGTCAAAGATTTGGATTCAGATCTAGATTCCCCCACATCCTGAACAGCTAACAGCAGGAGCAATAGCAGCAAAAAGTGGCAACAGCCACTGATACGCTGTGATGTCATCTAATTATCATAAAGAAAAGTTACAAGGGAAGAAAATGAGATGTAAAAAAGGTGGAGTAAGCCAGCCCAGATTCATAGGTCTGTCTCACGCCAAAGTCCAAGCTCTTAACCAGGCAACTTTATGGCCTCCCTTCTGTACCTACCCTCTCCCTACCCAGAGGAGAGACTGGCCTTTCCTCCAGAGAGATGCTATAAAAGTCTCTAAAAAGTGGAAAGGGAGAGGGCAGCCACATACACATTCTGCTGGCAGCCACCACTCTAGACTGGGTTAGTGGATCAGGTTGACTGGTTGATGTGGGCGGGTGCATGGAATCCCCTGGCCACCCGGATTGCAGCAAGAACTTCTGATAGAGAAGATATCCAGACATGAGAGGACATGCAAGAAACATGGGAGGTGAAATCTGATACTGCTTGGTTAGTGGGTTGAATTGTGTCTCCTAAAAAGATATGTTGAAATCTTTACCCTGGTACCTGTGAACATGACCTTGTTTGGAGCTAGGATCCTTGCAGATGTCATCTAGTTAGATGAATTCATAGTGGACTTGGGTGAGCGTTAAATCCAATGACTGGATGTCCTTTTGAGAAGAGGGAAATTTGGACATAGAGATACAAAGAAGACACACGTAGAGGAAAGAAGGCCATGTGGAGATGGAGGCAGATGTGGAGTGATGCAGCTACAGTCAAGGAATGTCAAGAATTGCCAGTAGCCAACAGAAGTTAGGAAGAGGCAAGGAAGGGTTTTTCTGTGGAGTCTTTGGAGGGGATATGGCCCTACTGATACCTTGGCATTCTAGCCTCTAGAACTGCAAGAGAATGGATTTCTGGTGTCCGAGCCATTCAGCCTGTGGTCATGTGTTCTGGCAGCCTTGGGAAATTCAAACAACCTTGCTCCATAGCAGGTTGGGCAATCACAACATGCCATGTGGACTTGGATAATGGGACAAAGGGCTTTTTCCTTTACTCTATTTTTTTTTATTGTCCTCTTGGATGAAAATAAAGAAAGTATCTGCCTATCAAATAGGTGGATTATGCAAAACCTGGAGAGGTGGTTAGTATTGAAGTGAGGATATCCATTCATAAACACCTCAGTGAACTGCAGTAATGAACCAGTCCTTAAAAAATATTTATTTATTTGGCTGCACAGGGTCTTAGTTGTGGCATATGGTACCTAATTCCCTGATTAGGGATTGAACCAGGCCCCCTGCATTGGGAACCTGGAGTCTTAGCCATTGGACCACCAGGGAAGTTCCTGGGCCAAATTGTATAAGTTGAAATTTAACAAGGAAAAAGTCCTTTATTTAGGTTCAAAGAACTGTGTTAATGTAAACTGAGGAACTTCTGGCTTAATGACAGCTCATGTAATAAAAAGGTGTTGGCTACAGCTGAGTATGAGCCAACAATGTGTAGCACAGTGGTCATTAAAAAAGTTAATGCATCTTTAAGGTGCCAAGGAAAAATGAGATGAGCACTGTATGGGCCTCTGGACTGGTTAGACTACACCTAGAACTTCATTCAGCTCTTGGTACCATGTTTCAGCATTTTGACACTTGTCAGCACCCAGAGAAGGAGAGCCAGGAAACTGAGGGGACCAGAGACTGTCATGCAAGGATAACCAGGGGATCTAGGCTTGCTTTCTCTGGAGATGAGAAGATGTAGGGACGTGGGACTTGTCTTTAAATGCTAATTGCTCTTGTGAAACAGAGGAAATAGGTCAATTGGGTAGTGTTCTAGGAGAAGCTTCCTAAGCAGTGGCTTATGCAATGAAAAGAAGCTATCCCAGTTTTCAGGCACAGGCACAACTGTTGGTTTTGCAGCATTTGTCCTCTCTTTTTCCTGTAACAGCACCCAGATTTCCTTTGTGAGACCATTCTACCCCATTTGTCCATGGTTCCCCGGTGGGCATATGACTCAGGCTTAGCCAATCTGAGTGCTCAATCCGTTGGCCACACCAGCCTGCTTAGGGTTAGTCATGTGACCCAGGCCGCATCACTGAGTGTCTATCCCAGGCATACTGGTGCAACGACTGGGGAGAGAGCCTCTCCTTTCATTAGGATAGTGAAGCTGGTAGGATAGAAACCTGGAGGTACTGGAGGCCAGCTTGCCAAGGTGGGAAAGGAGCCTGCCTGATCATGAAGTCAATACAGGAAACAAAGCCAAGAAATGGAGACAGAAAGATTTCTGCTGGTACCGTGTGCATGCCTGGATCCACGTTTGTGAGGCCTGAAGCTTGTTTGTGACATGACACAGTACAATCCCCTTTATGCTTTCATCAGTTTGAGTTGAGGTTTGGTAATTTGCAACCAAGTGTCCTAACATATCACAAGTGAGCTGCAAGAATAGCAAGCTGTCTGATATCGTATAGAAGGAATTGTAATGGTTGACATTTATTGAGGATCTTCCACGTGTAGAAATTGTGGTTGATTTTTATTTCAAGTTTAACTTTGAATAGAGTTATGTTAATACTTGCACATAGTTTAGCAGTTTTAAATAGCTCTGTGAGACTTTTGAAAAGCCATTGTCTCTTGCAGCTCAGACCCAATTTCCGACTCTTCAGAGGCAATCACTTTCAACTTTTCAGCTAATTCTTTATCTATTGACTTTTCACGATGAAAGATGAGATTTAGCTTATTTTTGTTCTTTCTACCCCCACCACACAGCACACTTCCCATTTCTCCTTCCTTCCTTTCCATTTAGGTCTGTTGTCGTGTTTTGATCAGTATTCACTGTTTATATTTCGACTTTGTAAACGCTCTTCACAGCCTATTAGTATACTATGATTACTTTTTCTTGCACACTGTTTTGTTTTTGCTAGAGTTAACAGTTGTCTTACATTTTTCGTTTGCTTAGTTGTCTGTATACTTGTTACTGATTCAACCCCAAACACCCATATGTGCAAATCTGTAGTCGATATGTTCAGAATGCTAGGTAGTCAATCAGTGGCATATTCCTTGGTCGCCTTTCTAGCTGGGCTCCAGTCTGGACCGGTTGCCCTCTTTGGCCACAGCCTTAGTTTACTCTCTCTTTTTGGCAGAGCACACCCTCAAGTAGTCTCCTGAGAAATGGGGTTCATGGGAGTTAAAGATTTGGGATCTTCTTGGGAAATGTTTCACGCTCACATTTAATTGGTGTAGCTTAAGTATCATTTCCCTGAGAATTTTTTTAAGTCTAATTTGTCTTCTAATCTTACTATAATTACTCCAGCTCTCTATTAGTTACTATTTATATGGTATGTCTTGTCCATGCTTTTACTTTCAATAAAAAGTCTTTTTTTTTTTTCATTTAAATGTTTTTATTTATTTGGTTGTGCTGGGTCTTGGCTGCAGCACGAGGATGTTTAGTTGTGGCATTCCAACTCTTAGACGCAGCTTCCCTGGTGACTCAGATGGTAAAAGCATCTGCTTGCAATGCGGGAGACCTGGTTCAATCCCTGTGTCGGGAAGATCCCCTGGAGAAGGAAATGGCAGCCCACTCCAGTATTCTTGCCTGGGAAATCCCATGGACGGAGGAGCCTGGTAGCCTACAGTCCATGGGGTCGCAAAGAGTCAGATAGGACTGAGTGACTTCCCTTTCACTTTCAACTCTTAGGTGTAGCATGTGGGACCGGTTCCCTGACCAGGAATCAAACTTGGGCCCCTGCATTGGGAGCATGTGTGTGTGCTAAGTTGCTTCAGTCGTGTTCGACTCTTTGCGACCCTATGGACTATAGCCCTCCAGGCTTCTCTGTCCATGGGATTCTTCAGGCAAGAATACTGGACTGAGTTGCTGTGCCGTCCAGGGGATCTTCCTGACCCAGGGATCAAACCCACATCTGTTATGTCTCCTGCACTGGCAGGGGGATTCTTTACCACTAGTACCACCTGGGAAGCCCCTGCATTGGGAGCATAGAGTCTTAGCCACTGGACCACCAGGGAAGTCCCCTCCCCAGAATTTTGAGATCTTGTTCTCTTGTGTTCTGGCTTTCCAGAGTTAAGTATTGAGAAGGTGATGCCATTCTGATTCTGGATCCTTTGTATGAAACCCGTTGGTTTGGTTTGGTTTTGCTTCCTCAAAGCTTGAAGGATCTTCTCATTGTCTCCAGTGAGCTGCCCCAGCAGATCTGAAGATAAATGAGTTCCCAAGGAGCTCCAAGGCCAATGGAAAACACAGGTGCATTGGTTATCTATTACTGTGTAACAAATTGCCCCCAAAGTTAGAGGCTTAAAACCATAAATATTTGTTATCTCATGGTTTCATTGGATCAGGAATCTGGGCCCAGCTTAGCTGGGTGTCTTTAACTCAGAATCTCCATTCCAGAACCACCCAAGTGGGGATTCCCTGGCAGTCCAGTAGTTCAGAGTCTGCACTTTCACCGCAGTGGGCTTGGGTTCAATTTTTGGTCGAGAACCTAGGATCCTGAATGCCATGTGGTGCAGCCAGATTAAAAATGAAAACAGTCAAGTGACAACTAGGGTGGCTGTCATCTCAGAGGCCTGACTAAGGGGGGAATCTGCTTCCAGCCCATTCATATAGCAGTAGCCCCACCTCAAGTCATTACTGACAGTTTTCCAGAGACATCCATTCCTTGTCACATATGCCTGTCCATAGGACCACTCCATGCTGGGAAAGACTGAGGGCAGGAGGAGAAGGGGGTGACACAGGATGAGATGGTTGGATGGCATCACAGACTCAGTGGACATGTTTGAGCCAACTCCGGGAGATGGTGACGGACAGGGAAGCCTGGCGTGCTGCAGTCCATGGGGTTGCAAAGAGTTGGACACCACTGAGCGACTGAACAGCAACAACAGGACCACTCCAGAAAGGCAGCATGCTTCCTCCAGGGCGAGGGCTTTGACAGAGAGAGAGAGAGAGTGAAAGATAATCCGTGGCCCAAATCAAACATTCTTTTCATATCCAATTCCTGAAGTTACCCTTCTGAGACTGACTTTTGCCATATTCTTATCATTAGAAGGGGGCCTGTGAGCCCAGTCCACACTCAAGGGGAGAGTGTTGCATAAGGAGAAGTGCCAAGCGGCAGAGGTCACTGAGAGCCGTCCTGTGAGCAGCCACCTTCCACCCAGGCAAATGGGTGGTTAGAGCACATGTGACAAGTGCCTAGAGAGGTGAGTGCTGGAGGAGATCAAGGAGGGCTTCCCAGAGAAAGAAGCTGTTGGTTGAAATGTGACAGATGAATAGGAGATATCCTTGGTAGACCAGGGGGCAGAAGGGCATCGCAGGCAAAGAAAAAAACATGTGCAAAAATCAGAGGTGTGAAAAGGCTTGATGGGTTCTGGGAGCAACACGGCAAAGCTTGGAGCAGAGAGCTGAGATGCAAGGCTTTCCCAAGGAGTCCGTGCTTTATCTTAGAGGTCGGGGAAACCATGACGAGCTTTCCAGGGTGTGAGAGGAGCAGGTTTGTGTTTTAGGACACTCTCTAGGTGCTGACCGAGTGGGAGGGCTGGAGGAACAGAGGTGGGAGGCAGGGCACCAGTGAGGAGGCTGTGGCAGGTGTCCAGGTGAGTGTGGGGATGATGATCTGGGGTGAGGTAAATGTGACCAATGGGACTTCTACAGTGTCAGTGAAAAGGGATTCAGGCTGTCTGTGAGCCAGATGAATGGAGGGGGTGGAAAGAGGAGGAAGCAGGTGTAGATGGAGGGAGTTGTTGCCCAGTCTGAAGCCAGTTGACTGGTAGGCAGACAGTGAGCAGTCAGGGTCTTTGCTCCTGCATTGTAGGAAAGTTGGCAGGGTGGGGTGATAGCCTTGGGAGGCTGGGAAGAAAGGTCAGGATGGAGATGTCAGTGCCATTTAGGGTCCCTGGTTTGGCTCCAGGAGGTCCACCTTAAGTCCTGCTGATGCCTCCTTCTCCACACCTCTTGGAAGGCTGCCCACCCATGGCTTGGCACTCCAGACTGCCCAGCAGCCTTCAGAGCTAGGGCTACCTTTGCCCTTCTGAAGTTCATGGAAGACCTTGAGGCTTTGAACTAACAGCCTTATCACCTCCGCTTTCCCTACATGACTGTGGGCAAGTGAGTCATGTTTCAGTCTTCTGTCTATAAAGTGCGGGGGTTGGACCAAGCTGCTCCCCATCATTCCTGCCCGCACTGACTTGCTGGGCCCCCTCCCTCACCCACCTCTCTGGGCTCCGTGGGCTCCAGGTTGCTTCTGCAACATGCATTCCGCTACCCTCATGGCTGCCTCCTTCCCTCCTTCCTTCTGCTCGGGCCTGCCCTGAGGAGCCCAGAGAGGCTGTAATGAACTCTGTTTCTCTTCCTTCTGCAAACATTTTCTAAGGTTTGGTGTTGGAGCACTTGCATGCTAAGACCAGGATGTTCTGCCTAGAATCTGCCCAGTACACCCTGAACCGTCAGCCTGGCAGAGTCATCCAGAAGTCATATAGTCCATCCCCTGCTCCAGGCTAAAGTACTTTATTTACTAAAGATAATTTTTAAATAGATACAAAAGAAAAATCCATACCTTCATGGTAACACATTCATATTTTACAGATCTTCAGTGATGAGGTTTTTTGATGGAGATAGCTGAAATTCTTCAGGGAGCCATAATAGTAGTAGTGTGGTCACTCAGTCGTGTTCAACTCTTTGCAACCCCATGGACTGTAGCCCGCCAGCCTCCTCTGTCCATGGCATTCTCCAGGCAAGAATACCACAGTGGGTAGCCATTCCCTTCTCCAGGGGATCTTCCCAACCCAGGGACTGAACCTGAGTCTCCCGGATTGCAGGCAAATTCTTTACCCTCTGAGCCACCAGGGAAGCCCTAGAAGAGAATAGAACTGCCCTCTAAGGGCTCCTGGAGAGAAGACTCAGACTGGGTCCTGCCCCACTCACCGTCCCCTCTCCAGAGGGAGGCTTTCCTACCAGGGCTCCTGGTAGGCAGGGGCCTACCAGGCTGATTAGACACAGCCCACACCTGCCTTGGCCCAGAGCTGTTGTTGCCTTTGGCACCCAGAGGGCCTGAGGATCTTATGTAACTGCTCTTGGCCAGACATTCTGGTTCGGCAGGTACAGCCTGCAAGTTAAAAATTGTTCTAAAAATGCAATGCAGCTGCCTAAACACACAGCCCTGGAGGAGGAGGCTGGCGGGCAGAGGCCCCAGTCTGCAGAAAGATGTATTTTCCATGGGGACTTTGGGCCCAGTGCTCTGACACCAAGAGAAGCATCAAACTTGGGGACCAGTGGTGCATGCCTGCTCCCCAGAGATAGATTTTGTGGCTTGACACCCTCTGAGCGGTTCTCTCTCTTGGCCATGCCATGCGGCATGTGGGATCCTAGTACCCGACTGAGATGGAACCCGTGCCCCCTGCAGTGGAAGTGCAGAGTCTTAGCCACTGGGCTGCCAAGGAAGTTCCTGAGTTTTCTTTAGAGCCTACAGTGTCACCCTCTGCCTCTTCCTGTGAGAAGCCGCTCTGGTCCCACCTCCTCAATAATCCCTTCCAGTCTCTGTCTGTGTGTGCTTTGGGGTCTTGCTTTTTGTTTTTTTCTGATGTCTTTTTCCCTTTTCATGCTTTTTAGCACCTCCAGCCTCCCTCTGCTTCTTTTCTGGTCCCTTTTCTTCTTCCTTTTTCTTTTTCTCCCTCCTCCACTCCCCTAAACCCACTATGTAATGAAGATGGGAATCCCTTTCCCCGCTCCTCAAACTTTGTGCCCTTCCTAAGTCCCTGGAGATTGTCCTGGTAGAGGGAGGCAGCCTCTGGTCCCTCCAGCTGTGACACTGGGCAACTCCCTTCTCCTCTCTGGGCCTCTGTGAAGTGGGGACAAAATATACCCCTTATTCACTGCTTCTCAAAGTGGTTGTGAAAATCAAAAGAGGTGACCTTGACTTCTGTACCCATATACAAGGGCTTACATTTCCTTCCCTTCAGTTCATTTGTCACAAATTTATTTAGCACATTTGAATTGCCAGGCATTGTGGTAAGTTCTGGAATATGTAAGGAAAGACACTGATGGAGTGGGCCCTGAACCTGCTCATTAAAATAACATGCAGAGCTGCAGAAAAGATGAACTCCCCACCTCCACCCTGACAGGTCAGGGTCTGCTGAGATGGGGCCCAAGGAGGCAGGGGTAGAGTCTTTGTTTTTACAACTTCTTACGTGAGCCCAACCCTCAGGCCTGGAAACCAGTGCGCTGGTGAGGGGAGGAGCTGAGGGTGGGGTGGGCTGGGAGGAGGAAGGACAAAGCCAGAACCCAGGTTGGGAAGACTTAGATGGGCCAGAATGAGGATGGTGAAGGAAGAATGTAGAAGAAACAGGTGATAGACCACCACGAGGGCGTTTTCTCCTGCCTCGTGACTAGGTTTACCCATGTACATCTGTTGCCAGACTGGCCAGCAATTAAATGCCTATGATGGATTCTTTCAAAAAGTAATGAAAAGAGTGTTAGTTGCTTTGTCATGTTCGACTCTTTGTGGCCCCATGGACTGTAGCCCACCAGGCTCCTCTGTCCATGGGATCTTCCAGGCAGGAATACTGGAGTGGGTTGCCATTCCCTTCTCCAGTGGATCTTCATGACCCAGGGATTGAACCCGGGTCTCCTACATTGTAGGCAGATTCTTTACTGCCTGAACCACAAGGGAGATACAGTAGTTCTAGTAAGTTCTTCATGATGGGTGGCTTTCTCTCCTCTGAATATTTTATAGGATATTTTGCTCACAGATCTGCCTTCCCCTCTTTGTTTTGTCTAGAGGATCATTCTAAAAGTCGGGGCACGTTTTCTACTTTTTTCTTCTTGTGTGCTTATAAATAAAAAAATAAGATTTGTTTCTTTAAATATTGGCAATATTTATTCTGATGTTCATGAAGATGTTACTAGATTTTGTTGCCTGGGAATTTAAACTTCTGCCCATTAAGAAATGAACAGTTAAAAAAAAAACAAAACATAAAAATCTAATGCCTCCAACCTTGATGATTTCATATACTTAAAAAAAAACTTTAGAAGGATCTTCTAGGAACCATACTCTGATGTTCAGCAATTCCTTCATTCTACTACAGTTTCTTTTTTTTTCCCTGTTAAATTTAAAGTTAAAATGAAAATCTATAATTTTTAAATGTTAACAATGACTTTGTTCGATGATTATCTGAGTAGCCAGGCATTGTTGATGGTAGGAGCAGTGAACAAAACAGATGACAATTCTGGGAGAGTTGCGGTCCAGTTGGGGAGGGATAATAAGCCAAATTAACCAGATGAAATAAGAGCAAGGTTAGTATGGTAGATAATAATGCAAAGAAGAAAAAAACAAAAATCAGGGATGAGAAATACAAAATGAGAATCAAGGAGATGAGTTTGAGTTTTAATTAAGACACCCAGGAAGACCTCCTGAGAAGATAGCGTTTGAAACTTTTCATTGCAGAGCATTTCAAATGTTTGCAAAATTAGAATGATAAAACAAATACCTACCAACCTAGACAGCTTATTGAAAAGCAGACACGTTACTTTGCCAACAAAGGTCCATCTAGTCAAAGCTATGGTTTTTCCAGTAGTCATGTGAGAGCTGAACTATAAAGAAAGCTGAGCACTGAAGAATTGATGCTTTTGAACTGTGGTGTTGGATAAGACTCTTGAGAGTCCCTTGGACTGCAAGGAGATCCAACCAGTTCATCCTAAAGGAGATCAGTCCTGAATATTCATTGGAAAGACTGATGCTGAAGCTGAAACTCCAATACTTTGGCCACCTGATGTGAAAAACTGACTGATTGGAAAAGACCCTGATGCTGGGAAAGACTGAAGACGGGAGGAGAAGGGGACAACAGAGGATGAGATTGTTGGATGGCATCACCAACTCAATGGACGTGAGTTTGAGTAAACTCTGGGAGTTGGCAATGGACAGGGAAGCCTGGTGTGCTGCAGTCCATGGGGTCGCAAAGAGTTGGACACAACTAAGCGACTGAACTGAACTGATACATCCATTACTCAATTTCAGCAAATATTTAATTTTGCTAACTTGGTTTTATCTAATTTTCCCCAATTTTTGTTTATTTTTTTGCCCCCCCCCCCCTTTTTTTTTGCCAGGGGCTTTTTAAAAGCAACTCTGAGATTTCACATTGGTTTTCTTATTAATGCTCCAGTAAGCATCTTAGGGCTTCCCCACTGGCTCAGCTGTCAAGAATCTGCCTGCCAGTGCAGGAGCTGCAGGAGCCGCATGTTCAATCCCTGGATCCGGAAGATCCCTTGGAGAAAGGCATGGCAACCCACTCCAGTATTCTTGCCTGGAGAGTCCCATGGATAGAGGAACCTGGCAAACTACAGTCCACAGGGTCACAAAGAATCGGACACAGCTGAAGTGACTTAGCACAGCACACACACAAGCATCTTAACTGATAAGTTCATTCTAAAAATTACATATTTATCCTGCTTTTACACACCCCCCAAAATTAGAAATAATCCCCTAATGTCATCTAATATCCAGTCCATATTCTCACTTCCCAGTAGATTCAATAATATCTTTTTACAGCTGGTTTTGAAAGAGGATAATAAAGTTTAATTCTAAGTGGTGACATATATTTTAAGACTTTATTTTTCAAATTTTCAACCATGAGCATATATTGCTTTTATAATTGTTTTAAAACATAATTTTGGGGAAAAAAAAAAGGAATAGATGACAAATGAGAAAAATCTTGCAGCAAATAAGACAAAAATTAGGTTCCTAAATAGCATCAAGACTGATAATAAACAAAGAACACGAACTAAATTTCTTCCAAGAGGAACTTAATGGTAAATAAAACCATGCTGTACCAGATTTAATTAACCATATTCAGACATATTAACACCAATACCAAGCTCTCTGCGGAGTTGATGAGGACTGGCTCACAGGCTGCTGGAAAAGTGAATATTGTTACACTGGGGAAACACCATAGCCGTAAGGGATTAGAAGGCTATAAACAAGAGAGGGATAAATTGGGAGACCGGGATTGACATATAGACACTGCCATATATATTGAATAAAATAGATAACAAGTAAGAACCTACTCTATAGCACAGGGCACGCTACTCAATACTCTGTAATCCTATATGGGAGAAGAATCCAAAAAAGAGGGGATATAACTGAGTCACTTTGCTCTATACCTAAAACTAACACAACATTGTGAATCAACTATACTGCAAAAAAATTTAAAACAAAACGAAAAGGCTATAATTGAACATATATTTATCTTTAACTGCAAATGAAGCAAACTAAATATTCAGCAATAAGAAAATAAACAAATTAATGACGGCTCATCAACTTGATGGATGATCAGCCTGCCATTAAACATTTTGTGTGAAGAGTGTAGAATTATGAAGGAACAGTTATGATGAAGTTTTAAGTGACACACAAAATATAAAATAGATTACAGTAAGTGCAATGATACCAAATGTATGTATTTGGACAAACAAGAAAGACTAGACAGAAAAAAAATAACATTACTGGGTTAGAATGCTGAGATCCTAGGTGATTTATTTTTCCTTTAAAGTGTTTGTATTGTTTTTACAATAATTTTTTAAATATAATTTTAATTTTATTTTTGGCTATGCTTGGTCTTTGTTGCTGGGCAGGCTTTTTCTCAAGTTTCAGTGAGCAGGTAGTCGTTAAGTTATATCCAACTCTTGCGACCCCATGGAGTGTAGCCTGCCAGGCTCCTCTGTCCATGGGATTCTCCAGGCAAGAATGCTGGAGTGGGTTGCCATTTCTTTCTCCAAATAATTCTTTTTTAAAGAGAGGTCAAGATGTGGGTAAAAATGTGGGGTGACGTGGAAAATATGCTCCCATGATATCTCTTCCTCTGTGGAAGTCTTGCCCTCACCGCTCACACCCTGGGAGAGTCCTAAAGGGAGCCAGTCAGGTAAACTCCATCTCAGCCTCCAGCCCACACTGGCACCCAGGGCACTATAGGGCCAGCCAGGCTGCTACTCCCAAGTGCTGAGCCCACCTGCCTGCCAAACTCTTGATACTCTTTATCTCAGTTTACTACTCACAACTGCTCTGTGAGGTAGGTGCTGCTTTCTCCATTTTCTAGATTGAAGCCTAGACCTATAGAGCATTTGACGACTTGCCTGAGGTCACAGGGTATGGAGCAGAGCCAAATTCAAGCTGCTGCTGTTAGCTTCTGTGCTGCTCTGCTGTGCTCAGTTCTTTGGGCGGCTCTGCCGCATGGCTTGTTGTGCAGTGGAGTGAGCTCCTTAGCCTCTCTGATCTTTCACTTGTAGGTAATGAGACCCACCTCAAGGAGGGCCCCACCTCCCTGGATCTGGGCTTAGAGGTCCACATGCATCTGGAAAGTGTATGTGGACTCCAGGGTGGTGGGACCATCACCTCCACTAACTTGCCTGTGCATTCATTCATTCATTCTATGTACGGCTACCAAGCGCTCTCCCTGAACCAGACACTGTGCTAGTTCTGGAACAGAACTTGGTCCCTATCTAATGGAGAAAGCAGGATACATCAACAGAGAAGTATAATGAAATACTCTCTCCATTCAAATACCACCTGCTCTGAGAAGATATACCAGACCATGTGATTAAAAGTGTCTCTCTGTGGCCATTCATTCTCCCATCGTTCTGGTGTTTCTTCATATAATTTACCACTGTCTGAAATTCTCTGTTTATAACTTCCATGAGGTCAGGTACCTCCCTTGTCCACCTCTGTATTTACCAGGCCAGAGAGAGGTGATTGAGGCTATGCAATGACAATCAGAGGGTCTGAGCCAGAGGTGCCCCAGAGCTCATCTGAGTCAATACTTAACATCTCCAGTTTTTGCACTTTGTAGGGGGAAAAAAAAGACTCAGGGCTTTAGATTTCACGTGTTTTAAAGAGATGTTTTAAAAGATTTCATTTCCTTCAAACTAGCAGTGTATTTCCTATAATTTGACTTAATCAAATAATGACAAGATGAAGGCAAAGATGAGTACAAAGATACTCATCACCACATTGTTTATAATGGCAAAAAGTTGGAAAAGCATTGTCCAACTGTAGAGGAATGTCCAACTGTATTGGGAATGACCCAATAGTGATTGGGTCATGTGATGGAATAGTACATACTCATTAAAACATATGTGTAGGCCTGCATATATACAATACTGTAAAGTATTCAAGATGTATATGTCATGAAGAACCATGTTCCCAAACGGTATGTTTGATATTTTATTTTAACTAGTGGCTCAGATGTTAAAGAATCTGCCTGCAGGAGACCTGGGTTTGATTCATGGGTCAAATAGATCCCCTGGGGAAGGGAATAGCTTCCCACTCCAATATTCTTGCCTGGAGAATTCTATGGACAGAGAGCCTGGTGGGCTCCATGGGGTTGCAAAGAGTTGACACGACTGAGCGACTAACAGTTTCACTTCTTTTCATGAGACAAACATAGGGTGGTTATTTCTGGTTGGTGGGCCTGCAAGTGGTTTTAGTACATTTTTGCTTATTTTTTCTTAGAATTTCTGCAATAAATATAAATACTCGGATAATAAAAATGAAAAGAAAATAAAGCTAAATCCCCTCTAGGCTATACTCTGGAGGTAGGGATCAGGAAATATGACCTGACAGTTATGAGTTGAATGAAGGGAAAAGCACATGTAATCCTAGGGTGCAGTATCCCCAGGGGAGGAACTTCAGTCCTCATCCAGCTTCAGAGGAAAGAAAATCCTCGCTGAACATAGAAGGTATTGAAACGTAATCAACTAACTCTAATCAGCTTACTGTTAGTTCACTACACACAAAGCTTAGGCTGCCAGGTGCAGGGACTATGTGGCTAGGATGCAAAATTGATTTCAGGACCACAGGGTCCGGGTCTAGCGTGGAGTAGAGGTCACCGGCTCCATCTCAGGGCCCCAAGCAAGTGCCAGTCCTTCTAGGCACTGGGTATCTGACCCTCACACCAATGGAGAGGTGGCAGAGCCTCCTCCCTGGGGACCCCTTTTCTGTCAATCCCACTCAGGGAATTCTTCCACGCACCAAATTGAGTTTTATGCCATTATGATTACAAATATAACATTTTCATTGTTTTATTCTCATTGTCGGAGAAGGCAATGGCATCCCACTCCAGTACTTTTGCCTAGAAAATCCCATGGACAGAGGAGCCTGGTAGGCTGCAGTCCATGGGGTCTCTAGAGTCGGACACGACTGAGCGACTTCACTTTCACTTTTCACTTTCATGCATTGGAGAAGGAAATGGCAACCCACTCCAGTGTTCTTGCCTGGAGAATCCCCGGGACGGGAAGCCTGGTGGGCTGCCGTCTATGGGTTGCACAGAGTCGGACACGACTGAAGCGACTTAGCAGCAGTAGCAGCATTCTCATTGTAGAATCCTTAAAAGATATCAAAATGCTTATACTTGGAATACATGTGAATTATCAGGAAAAAAGATATCACTGATAAACCTATGCCCTGAAATATAACCACTTGTTTTGTTTTTTAGTAGATTTCTTTTTCCACTTCAGTCTGTAGAGATAGGCATAATTGGCATCGTCCTGTGTTCCCTTTTGGGGTCACAAGCATGCAATCTCCCCAGGTTCCTGGGAAAGGGCCTCAGAGCCTCACCATCAGGCTCAGCTCCCTGGCAGGGCTTGGCCGGAGCTGGTGGGCCGCTGACTGGAGACGCAGGTGCCTCTTCCGCTCCGTGTGTGCTGTCCTGAAACCCTGCAAGGAAGGAGACTTCCTTGGCTGTGAACCAAATTCTCATGGGGAAGGACACTTGGAGGGGAAGGACAACCAGTTGGAATTAAGACTATGAAAGGCCCTATTACAGTGTGTTTTTGTTTCTTAACAAAATAAAGACAGCACCCTGCACAAAGGAACGCCAATAACACGACCGTGTCCTTTGTTTCACAGGACAGGCATCATGTCCTTTCCATTGTCCGGTTCTGGCTCTACACAGATTTAAGGTCTCCCTCACAGGCCCAACAAGGCCACTTGCTTTTGCTTGCTTTTGCTGCTGGTAGCTCTCACAGAGAAAGCTCAAGGTTCCGACTGGCTTCCAGAACTTAACTATCGCTGAGTCTCTGACTTGGGAGAAGGCTGTCCCCACCTCCTGGCTTGGATGTTGGCCATTCATGTGACTCAGTCAGCTTGTGGGACCCTGAAGAGGCCCCATGTCCGTCCTGCCCATCCAGTCTTCCTGAGATAGCCCAGTGCTTCCAGGGGCCCCACCAGCCTAGTCTACACAGGCCCAAGAACCTACCCCTCACCCCACTGAGCTGGCTCGAGGCCAGGGCCCACCAGCCTCAGTTTCCCACATTTCTCCCAAGGTTCCATTATGCAAAGATGAACCTCTGCTCAAACCTCTGGTTTGCCAGAAAGAAATGGGATGAATTAAACGATACCCTGAAAGTTCCTGAGTCAGCTGAGACATGAAAGTGAAAGTGTTAGTCACCCATTCGTGTCTGACTCTGTGCAACCCCATGGACTGTAGCCTGCGAGGCTTCTCTGTCCCTGGGATTCTCCAGGCAAGAATACTGGAGTGGGTAGCCATTCCCTTCTCCAGGGCATCTTCCTGACCCAGGGATCAAACCTGGGTCTTCTGCATTGCAGGCGGATTCTTTACCACCTGAGCCACCAGGGAAGCCCAACTGAGATGTGGAAAAAGTGTATATTGTGCATATACTGGTGGATGTGGATCCAGGTTCTACCTCTGCCACTTCCCAGCAAAGTGATAGGTTTTGACACCTCTCTGTGGTAGGCAGAATAATGGTCTCTGAGGCTACCTGCCCCGTGAAGTGCAGAGCTGTGAAGGTGTTATATAACATGGCCATGGCAAAGGTGAATTGGCAGACAGGATTAAGTTTAAAGACCTGGGGTGGGGAGATTGTCCTGCATTGTCCCCACAAGCCCAGTCTAATCCCATGGGTCCTCAATAGTAGAGAGCTTTCTCTGGCTGGAGACAAAAGAGAGATGAGAGAGATGAGGCACGAGGGAAGGTTTCAGAGACTCAAAGCATGGAAAGGAGTCAACCACCATTGCTGGCTTTGAAGATGGAAGAAGGGAACTACAAGCCAAGGAGTGCAGGCAGTCTTTAGAAGCTGAGAATGGCTCTCAGATGACAGCCAGCTGGTACCTCATCCTACACTACCTGAAATTCAGTTCTGTCAACCACCTGCATGAACTTAAACACAGGTTCATCTTCAAAATCTCCAGAAAGAACACAGCCCTGCTGACACCTTGATTGTGATACAATGAAGCAAAGCAGAGAACCAGCTGAGCCACGCTGTGCCTGGTTGTGCCCAGGCTTCTGACCTACAGAGTGGTGAGATGATGCATTTGTGTGTTTTTAAGCTGCTAAAGGAAAGATATATCCATTTGAATGCAGAGTTCCAAAGAATAGCAAGGAGAGATAAGAAAGCCTTCCTCAGCAATCAGTGCAAAGAAATAGAAGAAAACAATAGAATGGGAAAGACTAGAGATCTCTTCAAGAAAATTAAAGATTCCAAGGGAACATTTCATGCAAAGATAGGCTCAATAAAGGACAGAAATGACATGGACCTAACAGAAGCAGACGATATTAAGAAGGGGTGGCAAGAATACACAGAAGAACTGTACAAAAAAGATCTTCACAACCCAGATAATCACAAAGGTGTGATCACTCCCACTCACCTAGAGCTGAACATCCTGGAATGTGAAGTCAGGTGGGCCTTAGGAAGCATCACTACGAACAAAGCTAGTGGAGGTGATGGGATTCCAGTTGAGCTATTCCAAATCCTGAAAGATGATGCTGTGAAAGTGCTGTACTCAATATGTCAGCAAATTTGGAAAACTCAGCAGTGGCCACAGGACTGGAAAAGGTCAGTTTTCATTCTGATCCCAAAGAAAGGCAATGTCAAAGAATGCTCAAACTACCGAACAATTGCATTCATCTCACAATGGCACCCCACTCCAGTACTCTTACCTGGAAAATCCCATGGACGGAGGAGCTGGTGGGGTGCAGTCCATGGGGTCGCAAAGAGTCGGACATGACTGAGCGACTTCACTTTCACTTTTCACTTTCATGCACTGGAGAAGGAAATGGCAACCCATTCCAGTATTCTTGCCTGGAGAATCCCAGGGATGGGAGCCTGATGGGCTGCCATCTATGGGGTTGCTCAGAGTCAGACATGACTGACGTGACTTAGCAGCAGCAGCAGCAGCACATGCTAGTAAAGTAATGCTCAAAATTCTCCAAGCCAGGCTTCAGCAATATGTGAACCGTGAACTTCCAGATGTTCAAGCTGGTTTTAGAAAAGGCAGAGGAACCAGAGATCAAATTGCCAACATCCACTGGATCATCGAAAAAGCAAGAGAGTTCCAGAAAAACATCTATTTCTGCTTTATTGACTATGCCAAAGCCTTTGACTGTGTGGATCACAATAGACTATGGAAAATTCTGAAAGAGATGGGAATATCAGACCACCTGACCTGCCTCTTGAGAAACCTGAATACAGGTCAGGAAGTAACAGTTAGAACTGGACATGGAACAACAGACTGGTTCCAAATAGGAAAAGGAGTACTTCAAGGCTGTATATTGTCACTCTGCTTATTTAACTTATATGCAGAGTACATCATGAGAAACACTGGGCTGGAAGAAGCACAAGCTGGAATCAAGATTGCCAGGAGAAATATCAATAACCTCAGATATGCAGATGATACCACCTTTGTGGCAGAAAGTGAAGAAGAACTAAAGAGCCTCTTGATGAAAGTGAAAGAGGAGAGTGAAAAAGTTGGCTTAAAGCTCAACAATGGCATCTGGTCCCATCACTTCATGGGAAATAGATGGGGAAACAGTGGAAACAGTGTCAGACTTTATTTTTCTGGGCTCCAAAATCACTGCAGATGGTGATTGCAGCCATGAAATTAAAAGACACTTGCTCCTTGGAAGGAAAGTTATGACCAACCGAGATAGCATATTCAAAAGCAGAGACATTACTTTGCCAACAAAGGTCCATCTAGTCAAGGCTATGGTTTTTCCTGTGGTCATGTATGAATGTGAGAGTTGGACTATAAAGAAAGCTGAGCACCGAAGAGTTGATGCTTTTGAACTGTGGTGTTGGAGAAGACTCTTGAGAGTCCCTTGAACTGCAAGGAGATCCAACCAGTCCATCCTGAAGGAGATCAGTCCTGGTTGTTCATTGGAAGGACTGATGTTGAAGCTGAAACTCCAATACTTTGGCCACCTGATGTGGACAGCTGACTCATTTGAAAAGACCCTGATGCTGGGAAAGATTAGGGGCAGGAGGAGAAGGGGACGATAGAGGATGAGATGGTTGGATGGCATCACCGACACAATGGACATGGGTTTGGGTAAACTCCGGGAGTTGGTGATGGACAGGGAGGCCTGGTGTGCTGCGGTTCATGGGGTCACAAAGAATCGGACACGACTAAGCGACTGAACTGACTGAAGCTGCTAAATTTGTGTTTATTTGTCATAGCAAGAACAGAAAATGGGTGTTCTCTTTAAGCCTTCATTTTCTGAGCTGTAAAATGGAGACAATGCTTCAGGGTATCCATCTTGCCGACTTACTTTAGCGACTAAATGAAGTAAGTAGATAGATTCTGTGTAAACTGGAAAGGACTCTACAGCAGAAGACAGGAAGTTATTCTACAAGTGAGTACTCCACCCTGTCGGAGTCACAAGCTCATCTCTCAGCCCAGAGAGGCAAAAAGAGGAAAACTCAGCCTGTTACTTGCTATAGATCAGAATTGTAGGTAAGTTCAAGACCAGTGGTGAGATGAGGTGATGAGATGATGTTAGTTGTTCAGTCATGTCTGACTCTTCGTGACCCCATGGACTGTAGCCCACCAGGCTCCTCTGTCCATGGGATTCTCCAGATAAGAATACCAAAGTGTGTTGCCATTTCCTTCTCCAGGGGATCTTCCCAACCCAGGGGTCAAACCCAGGTCTCCCACATTGCAGGCAGATTCTTTACCATCTGAGCCACTAGGGCCGCCCAAGACTAGTGGTGAAGGGCTCTGATTCCTGGAGGTCAGTCTGAGGTGTGGTTCCTCCTCTGGCTGCAGTTAGAGCTGCAGGGAAGGGAAGTGCCCTGGGTCAAAGGCCATGAGGAGCCAGCTGCCCTGCCATCTGTCTTGAAAAGCTGTGCTGCTGAGTGGCACGCAGAAGTTGAAGTGAGGCAAGGCGCATTAGGTGAGGAGGTGGAACCTTTATGCTCTCAGTCCTTCCCTTCTCTTCCTGCTTCAGCTCAGCTGTGCCTGAGGCAGAGGCAAAGATGGTGATTCAGGGAAATGTGAGTCCCTCCCTGCCTCCCTGGGCTCCGGTCCTGCTCTCTGAAGGCAGGAGTCCCCTCTCACCCCTCAAGCATCTGAGAGCACCCCTGGAACCCCCCTTTTGCTCCCTTTCCTTGTCTCTCCACCTGCCCTGTCCCAGTTGAAGATGGAGGTGGTGGTAGGGGTAGGGGTGACCCCTGAGCTGCTTGGAGCCTGAGGGGGCAGTCTCCAAGCTGAGTATAGAAAGGAGTGTTGTAGACTCTGTTGCCAGCCGGAGAGTAGCCTCAAGAGTAGAAACCCTGGGACTTCCCTGATGGTCCAGTGGTTGAGACTCTGAGGTCCCGATGCTGGGAGCCTGGGTTTAATCCCTGGTCAGCGAACTAGATCCTACATGCTGCCACTAAGACCTGATGAAGCCAAGTAAATAATTAAAAAAAAAAAAAAAAAGTGGGAACCCTATCCTTCCAAAGCAGGTAGGAGGCAGCGAACCCTCTTCCTAGCTCTTGTGGGAAGTTAAAGCTACTGTGGTTGAGAGAGACAAAGTGGTCAGGGACCCCACTGCCTGTTCCCACTGCTCCCCAATGGACTATTCTACCCCCTGGGAGGCACCTCATAACTGCCACCCCCCATCCCCCGCCCTGCAATACATATATAGCAGCCAAGTTAGTGAAGCCCTTTGAGGCCTTCTAGCCCCAACTCCTTATCCTATGCTTAGAAATCTGAGACCCAGAGACAAGGATGCTTCCATTACACAGGCTGTTGCTATGAAGTCAGTGATGAGGCCTCAGACCTTATCCCTCAGGGTTCATACCCTGTGCATCCAACAGGCTGTACCAGAAAGCCAAGTCAAATCTCAAATGCCCCCACCTCCACCCACTGCTGGCTTTCTTACCTTATATTAGCTTGCAGCTTTTATATTCAAGACAGAGGGCAGGCCATCCTGTTTACTATTAGCCAAAGGGGCTTATCACAGTGGTAACCACATTTTCCCAAGATTAAATAAAAACAGCCACACTTCCAGATATTCATTCATTTATTTATTATTTATACCACACCCACTTCTGAAACACATTTAAGATGGCTCAGAATAAAAGCCACATGTACTACAAAACTATTCAAAAGTGAATAAATGTTCAGTCAAACCTTTCAAGATTTTCAGGCTGAGACTGATTTTTTTTTAAGAACAAAAGAAGTATTTGACCTCAGGTACTTGAGAGTCAGGTCTTGAGTGTGAACATTTTAAGATGTTTGGTTAATTTGAGTAGTTAAAATTGGAGCATCTAATAGAGTGCGGGGACCAGGGATAGGCAAGGACGGCTATCAGTAGGCCAAGAGGGAGTGTAGGAGTAAAAAGTCCATTTTTTTCCTACCCTCCTTCTTCCTTCTTGGATGCTGAGGTGTGATGAAGTGATACTTGCCACTATCTTGTGGCCATGAGGCAAAATACACCCAACAGGCTGAGGATGACAGAAGGGAAAGGGCCTGGGTCCTTGATGACAGAGGTGAGCTGCTGAATCAACCCTGCAGAGTCTACCATCACTCGTCTGAGAGATAATGAAATGTTTCTATTGTTTATGTTGCTATTAGTCAGGTATTCTGTTACTTGCAGCTGAATGTATTCAAACTGATAAAGTGAAAGCTCATTGTGATCAGCATGGGATACAGTAGAATAGGGGTTCCCTGTGGAACCATCTAATCCCTGAGGATCTGGGGTGAAGCTGATGTAATAATAATAGAAATAAAGTGCGCAATAAGTGTAACGGGCTTGAATCATCTCGAAACCACCGCCTCCCACCCCCTTGTCCGTGGAAAAATTTGTCTTCCAGAAAACCAGTCCCTGGTGCCAAAAAGGTTGGGGACCCCTGCAGTAGAAGCACAAACAGTAGAATGGCTGGCTTGTTTTATCCAGATGGATCTTAAAAAGCTTCTCAGAAAATACCCCTGAGGAAAGTCTTGAAGGATAAATAGGAGTTTGCCAGGCAAGTAGGGGAAAGACTGGTGAGCCAGGCAGTGGGATAGCACGTGAAAAGGCATGGAGGGAAGGAGGAGGATGCAGGTTAGCGAAGGCCTCTGGAGGAACCTAAGCAGAACACGAGGGATCTGGAGCCAGGATAAGTAGTTTGTTGCTGGTTGAGTGGGGAGTAGGAAGCCAGTGAGGGGATTTAAGCAAGAGGCTAGAAGTAGGAGCTGGAGGAAGTCAAGCAGATCACAAAATATCCAGGTGACTGGGCTCCATGAGGAAGGGTGAGTGTCAGGAACAGTCGAGACCACTGAGAGGGAGGCAGAATCACTGCCAAGACTTTTTTGTCAAAGAAATTCTCACCTTTGTCTCAGACCTTCACTAGGGACTCTGTTTTGCAGGAACCAATCACCCTGAGGTTGGGGACAGACAGTCAATCACAGAAAAAATCAGCAGCTGCTAGCAAAAGTCTGACAAAGATCAGGAACCTTCAAAGAGAATCTGCCACATGCTAGCACTTCAGAGCATCTGGCCAGAACCTTCACGGCACGAATGAGGAGCCTGACCCCTGAGCAGGGCTGGCAACTGAGCAGGCCACACAGCTAGCTGGAGGCAGAGCAGGCCTGCTCTTTGGACTGGCTCTCACCCCTGCACCCCTCAGTTCCTCTCCTAACTGCCCATGGCCATGGATCAAAAGAGAACAAAGGAGAAAACCCTGGGCCCTACAGGATGACTCAACAAACAAGACGGATCAACAACGTTTGAAGCATATTAATAGGACCTGTCCCCCAGAGTGAGGAAGTTGAAGATACAGTTCCTTCAGCCCACACTAATTACTTTTAATACCTTTTCAAAATTCCTAAGAAACTAAACATTTATCCAAAAAATTACAAACAAGCTTTGAACTTGTTTGAAGATTAAAAAAAACAAACAAACTATGTTATGGCCCAAAGCTGCTGAAGGGAAGGCTTGCAGGTATTTTGAAACAAACTTTGGAGGGTTCACGACAGTTTGAAAGGTATCTTGTTAGCAGACAGCAGATGTGTCTGTCACCACCCAGCTGGGCAGCACACTGTAGCCTGGGTCTTTGAGACTGCACGTGACGTAGTCCCAGTGTGTAGAACTACCCAGAGCGCCTGGGTTCACACCCCAGTTTCATTATTTACCAGCTGTAGGGGAGTCACCTAACCTCTCTTGTTTTGGGTTCCTCATCTGTAACTAGTCACCAGCTGATAGTGCTGTTGTGAAGTTTTGCTGAGTTAGCATTAAGGGTGAAAAGTGGTGGTTGTACCCTGTTGGTGGTAGCTATCATTATGAGTTCCAAAGGCTGGGTTAAGAGAAAGAGCCCAGTTGCAGCCAGCCTGGCTGGCCCTCCTTAGTCACAGACTCGCCTGCAGGTAGAGGGGATAGGCTCCTGCTAGTAAGTGTGGTCCTTGGACCAGTGGTAACCTTCATATGGGAGATGGTTAGGAAGGCTGAATCTGAGGCCCTACTCCAAACCTACTGAGGCAGAATCATTCTTACAAGATCCCCAGGAGAGTCAGGTCAGCACTGGGATCCGTCAGTGAAATGAGAACTAAAGACACCTCCAAGTGGAGGGGCCTCGGCCCCTTTGTAGCCTGGCACCTACTGGCCCTCCTGACTATTCCTTTCTGCAAGACTTGATGTCACTTCCCTTTCCCTTTCTCTGGTTTGGGTCTAATAGGTGGGGGTGTGGGAGACCTTAGGAGACCCTGCCTTGAGTTACCTGGAGCAGGGAGCAGGCTATGCATCTTCCATGGAGCCTCTAGCTTCCCAAGGAGGATTGTATACAAATCCCTGCAGCATGCAGAGCTTGAGGCAGCTTTCCCAATAGTCATCCAAATGTCAGCGCACCCTACTATTGAGACAGTCATGGGGCTGGCTGTGGGATGACTAATTGTGAGAACTCGGGGTCAACTGAAAACCTTCAGCAGAGCAGAGAAGACACCATCATCCATTAATTCTCTCCACTAACATTCTTTCTTTGGTTCTTTTCTTCATGGCCTCCATGCTAAAGTTGCAGTATGTGCCGCCAAGATCTGCTCTAGGCCCAGAAACTGTGAAACTCTGTCTATGAACTATTCAAATATCCAAGTCAGTGGGGGAGATGATGAATATGTAAATGCATAAATAAAAGAAAATTAACCCAAGTCTGAGAGTCTTGCTGTGAGCCCTGTGGGCAGGGGTGGCAGTGTGGGGGTGGTAGGAGGCCCAGGACTCTGGAGAGTTTGTGGCTTCTACAGAAGAAGAGTGGGCAGGGGCTTCTGTGGAGTGATGGGGTGGTTCTCACTCCCCGGTCCTGTCGAGCTCTCTTTGTCTGGGATGCTTTGATTCCATTTTTGGAGCCAGTGTTTGTGTTCTTGACTCTGTTACCAAAACTGGAGAAGGGGAAAGAAAAGTGATGGGGTCACATGTCCTGTTTGCATCTTCTGTTCCCCAAGATTCTTGAAATAGCATTATCATCTTCATCGTTGCCACTTGACATTTGTTTCTGCACTGTTACACTGATCTCATCAGAACTTTCTCGAGGGCAAGGCAAATCCAAGTGACCTCTGAAGAGGACTGGCTTTTGTCAGCTATAAACTACTTCCATATTTAATAATAGCTATTATTATTGGCTTCCCTGGTGGCTCAGTGGTAAAGAATCCTAGTGTTCGACACCTAGGTTGTGAAGATCCCTGGAGAAGGAAATGGCAACCCACTCCAGTATTCTTGCCTGGAGAATCCAATGGACAAAGGAGCCTGGTGGGCTACAGTCCATGGGGTTACAAAGAGTTGGACACAACTGAGCAACTTTCACAATTTTTTATAGGTTGTATTTTTTCCTTTAAAAATATTTTTCATTGGATTATAGTTAATTTACAATGTTGTATTAGTTCCAGGTGTACAGTAAAGTGAATCACTCTTTTCTAGATTATTTTCTGATACAGATCATTACAGAGTATTGTGTAGAGCTCCCTCTGTTATACAGAAGGTCCTTATGAGTTATCCATTTTATATATAGTAGTGTGTATGTGTCAGTCCCAGTCTCCTAATTTATCCCTCCCTACCCGTTTCTCCTTTAATAACCATAAGTTTGTTTTTGTAAATAAGTGTTTTGTAAATAAGTTCATCTGTACCATTTTTTTAGATTCAACTATAAGCAATATCATATATTTGGCTTTCTTTGTCTGACTTACTTCACTCAGTATGACAGTCTCTAGATCCATCCATGTTGCTCCAAATGGCATTATTTTACTATTTTTTTGTGGCTAGGTAATATTCCATTTCTTCAATTTCAGTCTAAATTTGGCAATAAGGAGTTCATGGTCTGAGCCACAGTCAGCTCCTGGTCTTGTTTTTGCTGACTGTATAGAGCTTCTCCATCTTTGGCTGCAAAGAATATAATCAATCTGATTTCAGTGTTGACCATCTGGTGATGTCCATGTGTAGAGTCTGCTCTTGTGTTATTGGAAGAGGGTGTTTGTTATGACCAGTGCATTTTCTTGGCAAAACTCTATTATTCTTTGCCCTGCTTCATTCCGTATTCCAAGGCCAAATTTGCCTGTTACTCCAGGTGTTTCTTGACTTCCTACTTTTGCATTCCAGTCCCCTATAATGAAAAGGACATCTTTTTTGGGTGTTAGTTCTAAAAGGTCTTGTAGGTCTTCATAGAACTGTTCAACTTCAGCTTCTTCAGTGTTACTGGTTGGGGCATAGACTTGGATTGAATAGACTTGATATTGCATAGACTTGATATTGAATGGTTTGCCATGGAAACGAACAGAGATCATTCTGTTGTTTTTGAGATTGCATCCAAGTACTGCATTTTGGACTCTTTTGTTGACCATGATGGCCACTCCATTTCTTCTGAGGGATTCCTGCCCGCAGTAGTAGATGTAATGGTCATCTGAGTTAAATTCACCCATTCCAGTCCATTTGAGTTCGCTGATCCCTAGAATGCCGACATTCACTCTTGCCATCTCTTGTTTGACCATTTCCAATTTGCCTTGATTCATGGACCTGACATTCCAGGTACCTATGCAATATTGCTCTTTGCAGCATCGGACCTTGCTTCTATCACCAGTCACATCCACAGCTGGGTATTCTTTTTGCTTTGGCTCCATCCTTTCATTCTTTCTGGAGTTATTTCTCCATTGATCTCCAGTAGCATATTGGGCACCTACTGACCTGGGGAGTTTCTCTTTCAGTATCCTATCATTTTGCCTTTTCATACTGTTCATGGGGTTCTCAAGGCAAGAATACTGAAGTGGTTTGCCATTCCCTTCTCCAGTGGACCACATTCTGTCAGATCTCTCCACCATGACCCGCCCATCTTGGGTTGCCCCTCGGGCATGGCTTAGTTTCATTGAGTTAGACAAGGCTGTGGTCCTAGTGTGATTAGATTGACTAGTTTTCTGTGAGTATGGTTTCAGTGTGTTTGCCCTCTGATGCCCTCTTGCAACACCTACTGTCTTACTTGGGTTTCTCTTACCTTGGGCTTGGGGTATCTCTTCACGGCTGCTCCAGCAAAGCGCAGCCATTGCTCCTTACCTTGGACAAGGGGTATCTCCTCACCGCCACCCTTCCTGACCTTCAACGTGGGATAGCTCCTCTAGGCCCTCCTGCACCGGCACAGCCACGGCTCCTTGGACGTGGGGTTGGTCCTCCCGGCCACCGCCCCTGGCCTCGGACGCGGGGTAGCTCCTCTTGGCCACTGCCCTTCGGGCATGGGGTCCTCCCAGCTTCTGCCCCTGACCTCGGACGTGGGGTGGCTTCTCTAGGCCGTGCTGAGCGTGCCGGCTGCAGCCGCCTGCACTGAGCGCGCTGGTCTGAAATTGAAGAAAGTAGGGAACACCACTAGACCATTCAGGTATGACCTAAATCAAATCCCTTATGATTATACAGTGGAAGTGAGAAATAGATTTAAGGGCCTAGATCTGATAGATAGAGTGCCTGATGAACTATGGAATGAGGTTCATGACATTGTACAGGAGACAGGGATCAAGACCATCCCCATGGAAAAGAAATGCAAAAAAGCAAAATGGCTGTCTGGGGAGGCCTTACATATAGCTGTGAAAAGAAGAGAAGCGAAAAGCAAAGGAGAAAAGGAAAGATATAAACATCTGAATGCAGAGTTCCAAAGAATAGCAAGAAGAGATAAGAAAGCCTTCTTCAGCAATCAATGCAAAGAAATAGAGGAAAACAACAGAATGGGAAAGACTAGGGATCTCTTCAAGAAAATCAGAGACTGGCGGATTCATTTTGATATTTGGCAAAACTAATACAATTATGTAAAGTTTAAAAATAAAATAAAATTAGAAAAAAAAAAAAAAGAAAAGAAAATCAGAGATACCAAAGGAACATTTCATGCAAAGATGGGCTCGATAAAGGACAGAAATGGTATGGACCTAACAGAAGCAGAAGATACTAAGAAGAGATGGCAAGAATACACAGAAGAACTGTACAAAAAAGATCTTCACGACCCAGATAATCACGATGGTGTGATCACTGACCTAGAGCCAGACATCCTCCAATGTGAAGTCAAGTGGGCCTTAGAAAGCATCACTACGAACAAAGCTAGTGGAGGTGATGGAATTCCAGTGGAGCTATTCCAAATCCTGAAAGATGATGCTGTGAAAGTGCTGCACTCAATATGACAGCAAATTTGGAAAACTCAGCAGTGGCCACAGGACTGGAAAAGGTCAGTTTTCATTCCAATCCCAAAGAAAGGCAATGCCAAAGAATGCTCAAACTACCGCACAATTGCACTCATCTCACACGCTAGTAAAGTAATGCTCAAAATTCTCCAAGCCAGGCTTCAGCAATATGTGAATCGTGAACTTCCTGGTGTTCAAGCTGGTTTTAGAAAAGGCAGAGGAACCAGAGATCAAATTGCCAACATCCGTTGGATCATGGAAAAAGCAAGAGAGTTCCAGAAAAACATCTATTTCTGCTTTATTGACTATGCCAAAGCCTTTGTGTGGATCACAATAAACTGTGGAAAATTCTGAAAGAGATGGGAATACCAGACCACCTGACCTGCCTCTTGAGAAACCTGAATACAGGTCAGGAAGCAACAGTTAGAAATGGACATGGAACAACAGACTGGTTCCAAATAGGAAAAGGAGTACGTCAAGGCTGTATATTGTCACCCTCCTTATGTAACTTATATGCAGACTACATCATGAGAAACGCTGGGCTGGAAGAAACACAAGCTGGAATCAAGATTGCTGGGAGAAATATCAATAACCTCAGATATGCAGATGACACCACCCTTATGGCAGAAAGTGAAGAGGAACTCAAAAGCCTCTTGATGAGAGTGAAAGTGGAGAGTGAAAAAGTTGGCTTAAAGCTCAACATTCAGAAAACGAAGAACTTGGCATCCGGTCCCATCACTTCATGGGAAATAGATGGGGAAACAGTGGAAACAGTGTCAGGCTTTATTTTTCTGGGCTCCAAAATCACAGCAGATGGTGACTGCAGCCATGAAATTAAAAGACGCTTACTCCTTGGAAGGAAAGTTATGACCAACCTAGATAGCATATTCAAAAGCAGAGACATTACTTTGCCAACAAAGGTTCGTCTAGTCAAGGCTATGGTTTTTCCAGTGGTCATGTATAGATGTGAGAGTTGGACTGTGAAGAAGGCTGAGCACCGAAGAATTGATGCTTCTGAACTGTGGTGTTGGAGAAGACTCTTGAGAGTCCCTTGGACTGCAAGGAGATCCAACCAGTCCATTCTGAAGGAGATCAGCCCGTCTTTCCTTGTAGACATGCCCCCCGGAGTCCTGGGCCTTCTCAACTGACCTGGCCCCGATGGTCTCTGCTATCAGGATTGAAGCCAGCCTTAGTCACACCATTTTTTTTTTTCTTACTTGACGTTTCTAAGTGTGATGATGAACAAGATAGACAATTTAAAAATGCACCCAGAATTTGGAGGAATTTCTCTCAGAAGCTAAACCTGTTCAGAGTAAGAATTCTTAATTTCAGTGGTGCCATTGTTGTGGTTTAGTCGCTAGTCGTGTCTGACTCTTGTAGCCCACCAGGCTCCTCTGTCCATGTGATTTCCCAGACAAGAATGGGTTGCCATTTCCTCCTGCAGGGGATCTTCCCAACCCAGGGATTGAACCTGTATCTCTTGCATTGGCAGGCGGATTCTTTACCACTGAGCCACCAGGGAATCCCAGGAAATGGCTTTTAAAATAAGGAAGCCCTTCAGTGCTGCAGAATCTGGGCTATATTGAGTTTTAGAAGTTGGTTTCTTCTATTTAAAAATGTAAGATGATTATTTGCCCCTAATGTGTATTTTTGGTGAAAAGAGAGCCTTGGGATGGAAATTCTTTCCCGGATCTGGTCTTTTTTTTTTAATATAAATTTATTTATTTTAATTAGAGGCTAATTACCTTACAATATTGTATTGCTTTTGCCATACATCAACATGAATCTGCCATGGGTATACACGTGTTCCCCATCCTGAAACCCCCTCCTACCTCCCTCCCCATTCCATCCCTCTGGGTCATCCCAGTGTACCAGCTCCAAGCATCCTGTATCATGCATCGAACCTGGACTGGTGGTTCATTTCTTATATGATATTATACATGTTTCAATGCCATTCTCCCAAATAATCCCCCACCTCCCTCTCCCACAGAGTCCAAAAGACTGTTCTATACATCTGTGACTCTTTTGCTGTCTCGCATACAGGGTTATCGTTACCATCTTTTTAAATTCCATATATATGCATTAGTATACTGTATTGGTGTTTTTCTTTCTGGCTTACTTCACTCTCTATAATAGGCTCCAGTTTCATCCACCTCATTAGAACTGATTCAAATGTATTCTTTTTAATGGCTGAGTAATACTCCGTTGTGTATATGTACCACAGCTTTCTTATCCATTCATCTGCTGATGGACATCTAGGTTGCTTCCATGTCCTGGCTATTATAAACAATGCTTCGATGAACATTGGGGTACACGTGTCTCTTTCAATTCTGGTTTCCTTGGTGTGTATGCCCAGCAGTGGGATTGCTGGGTCATATGGCAGTTCTATTTCCAGTTTTTTAAGGAATCTCCACACTGTTCTCCATAGCGGCTGTACTAGTTTGCATTCCCACCAACAGTGTAAGAGGGTTCCCTTTTCTCCACACCCTCTCCAGAATTTATTGCTTGTAGACTTCTGGATCGGAGAAGGCAATGGCACCCCACTCCAGTACTCTTGCTTGGAAAATCCCATGGACAGAGGAGCCTGTTAGGCTGCAATCCATGGGGTCGCTAAGAGTCAGACACGACTGATCAACTTCACTTTCACTTTTCACCTTCATGCACTGGAGAAAGAAATGGCAGCCCACTCCAGTGTTCTTGCCCGGAGAATCCCAGGGACGGGGGAGCCTGGTGGGCTGCCGTCTATGGGGTCACACAGAGTCGGACACGACTGAAGTGACTTAGCATAGCATAGCATAGACTTCTGGATAGCAGCCATTCTGACTGGCGTAAAATGGTACCTCATTGTGGTTTTGATTTGCATTTCTCTGATAATGAGTGATGTTGAGCGTCTTTTCATGTGTTTGTTAGCCATCTGTATGTCTTCTTTGGAGAAATGTCTGTTTAGTTCTTTGGCCCACTTTTTGATTGGGTCGTTTATTTTTCTGGAATTGAGCTGCAGGAGTTGCTTGTATATTTTTGAGATTAATTCTTTGTCAGTTGCTTCATTTGCTATTCTCCCATTCTGAAGGCTGTCTTTTCACCTTGCTTATAGTTTCCTTTGTTGTGCAGAAGCTTTTAATTTTAATTGTTTATTTTTGCTTTTATTTCCAATATTCTGGGAGGTGGGTCATAGAAGATCCTGCTGTGATTTATGTCGAAGAGTGTTTTGCCTATGTTCTCCTCTAGGAGTTTTATAGTTTCTGGTCTTATGTTTAGATCTTTAACCCATTTTGAGTTTATTTTTGTGTATGGTGTTAGAAAGTATTCTAGTTTCATTCTTTTACAAGTGGTTGACCAGTTTTCCCGGCACCACTTGTTAAAGAGATTGTCTTTTCTCTGGATCCGGTCTTAATCAGAACGGTTTCTCCTCCCAGGTGTCCTGCCCAAGAATCCAGCCCGCACCCTGCTCCTCCACCCTGACCCCCAGGCACGCTGGCTGCTGGCTGTCTGTAGTGACTCCTTGTGGAAGGTGACGTTTGTTGTAAATTGCTCTTGCCTCAGAGCCGGTGAATGGGAAGAAAGGAACTTAACGCCATTGGCTACGTAAGAGGCAGACCAGTGGACAGGTTCTATCCCTCCACAGCCAAGGCCATTTAACTCCAACCACATATTCTGGAAATAGTCCTATTTTAGATTAGGAGGGTTTAAGGAGGTGAATTTTACTTGGACCTTGCTCTGACATTATTATTTATTTATGGTTATAATCATCTTGCCGTGTATTAGGTGTTTGCTTACAGATACTTGGCTCTGAGAGCCCTACGGGGAAGTAACTATTATTACAGTCGCTTAGAACAAAACTGAGGTTGGAGAGATTCAGTCAATTATTAACAGTTACAGAGCCAAGTTCACTCCAGCTCCAGATCAGCAGGTTGTCATTCTTTTTCTTTACTATAAAATATATTCTCAAAATAGTATAGATGGCATATCTAAGTGGTTTAACAAATTGTAATATATTTTATATGCAGATAATTTATTGGTTATGTATGTTAGAAATGTTTGTAGTTTCTTGCTTTATATAATCTCTTAAAATTTTTTCAACTTTTTATTTGATAAGTTTTCATATTACAAATTTCTCTCAAATATAGATATAATCTTTTAATAAAACCAAATTCTTAATTTTAATGGACTAGAATTTATCAGTATTTTCTTTTATGGTTTATAGTTTTATGTATGTGTGTGTGCTCAGTCATGTCTGACTGTTTGCAACCCGGTGGACTAGAGCTTGTCAGTCTCCTCTGTCATGGAATTTTCCAGGCAAGAACACTGGAGTGGGTTGCCATTTCCTACTCCAGGGGATCTTCCCGACCCAGGAATGGAACCTGTGTCTCTTGTCTCTTCTGCATTGGCAGGGAGATTCTTTAAAACTATGCCACCGGGAAAGCCCATTTGTACTTTTGTACCTTATTTTTAAAGCTATTTCCTATTCCAAACCACCTATAAAGATGTTTTCTGTATTTTTACTTTTTTTGAAGTGTAGTTGATGTACAATATTATATAAGTTACAGATATACAGTGATTCACAATTTAAAGGTTATTCTCTGCCTCTATTTATTGTAAAATATGGGCTATGTTCCCCATGTTGTACAATATATTCTTGTAGCTTATTTTATACCTTAGTTTGTAGCTCTTAATCCCCCACCCCTATATTGATGTTTCTCCTTCCCTTCCCCTACTGGGAATCACTGGCTTGTTCTCTGTATCTGTGAGTCTGCTTCTTTTTTGTTTTATTCACTAGTCTGTTGTGGTTTTTAGATTCCACATATGAATGATATCATATAGTATTGGTCTTTCTCTGACTTATTTAACTTAGCATAATGTCCTCCAAGTCCATCCATATTGCTGAAAATGCAAAATTTCATTCTTTTTAATGATTGAGTAGCATTCCATTGTGTGTGTGTCTATCACGTCTTCTTTATCCATTTATCTGTTGATACGCACTTAGATTGCTTCCATGTCTTGACAACTGTAAATGATGCTGCTATGAATATCAGGGTACATGCATCTTTTCAAAAGTATTTCCTTTTTTTGGATGTATACCCAGGAGTGGAATTCCTGGGGCAAGTGGTATTCTATTTTCAGGGTTTTTTTGAGAAAGCGTCATTTTGTTTTCTACAGTGGCTGCACCAGTTTTCATTCCCACCAATAGTGAGTACAGGTTCCTTTTTCTCCACATCCTTGCCAATATTTGTTATTTGTGTTCTTTTTGGTGATGGACATTCTGACAGGTGTGAGGTGGTTTCTTATTCTGGTTTTGATTTGCAGTTCCCGCATGATTATTGATGTTGAGTATCTTAGGTGTCTGTTGGCCATCTGCATGTCCTCTTTGGAAAAATATCTGTTCATTTCTTCTGCCTATTTTAAAATCGAGTTATTTGATATTAATCCCTTATCAGTCATATCATTTGCAAATCTTTTCTCCCATTCAGTAGGTTGTCTTTTAGTTTTATCAATGATCTCCTTTGCTGTGCTCCTTACTTAGGTTTCAGTTGTTTATTTTTGCTTGTATTTCCTTTGCTTTAGGAGATGGATCCAAAAAAATATTGTTAGGATTTTCTGTATTATATTTTGAGTTTGTTCTTTCACATTTATGTGTTTAAACTGACCAGAATTTTTTTGAGAGGGATGTAAGATAGAGGTCTTGTTGTTTACATTAATTATAGACAATGCGTGTGCTTTCTAAACTCACACAGGAGCTATATACATTTTGATTCTATAGGATTTTATCTAGTATCTACTATGGGCCTCTCTAGAAGTAGGTTTTGTATAGAAACAAAAAGGGAAACTATAGATTGCTAAAATTTTGAAACATTAATTAGGAATTTACTGGTAAGGAGAATATCACATATTTTCTAGCTTCCTGATTCATTGTTTTCACATATAGAGGTTTATAGAGGTTCCGTGGGCTGTTGGGGATTCCCAAATTCATGTTCTTTGGGATGTATCTGAGAAACTCTTGCTATGTCATGGTGAGTCCGTGATTTTGTTCACATTCTGTTTTACTTATCTCTCTCTACAGAGATGTGCTGTAGTCCAGAAATTTTTCCTAAGATCTTAAAATCACCCTCTACTTTTTCATAAGTAGGATAGATATTTACAAACAGGTATGGTACCTATATGGCTATAATCATGGTTAAAACCAATGGGGCCACATTTGGTTCATCAGGTCAAAACAGTTGGCTCTCCATGAGCCTACTACTACTGCTACCGTAGAAAAACCACTCAAAGCAGATGGTCTGTCATGTTTGCATTTTTAGAATGCAAAAAATGCATGTTTGCATTTTAAACTGACCAGAATTTTTTTGAGAGGGATGTAAGATAGAGGTCTTGTTGTTTACATTAATTATAGACAATGTGTGTGCTTTCTAAACTCACACAGGAGCTATACATTTTGATTCTATAGGATTTTATCTAGTATCTACTGTGGGCCTACATGTTTGCATTTTTAGAACAGAGGTTTTAGGGGAGTTCTTTCTCATTCAATATAAAAAACTCCTGGGAATTCCCTGGCAGTCCAGCGGTTAAGACTTGGTGCCCTCATTGCCAGGGCCCTGGTTTGATCCCTGGTCAGAGAATTAAGATTCCGTAAGCTGCATGGCTCAGCCAAAACAAAATACACACACATAAACACACACATCTTATTCCTTTTATCTTTCAGTCATTAATTTGTATGTTTAAGCAGAGGCTTCTGGAAGGCCTTTACAGCCAGATTACTAATGCAGCAAAAATGGCACACATACACACACAAATATATATGCTATATTATGTATATGATATATGAACAAAGGGGAAGAAAACATCTTAAATACGACAGACGGCTATAAAATAAGAAACAATTTTTTCCCTGGCACACTCTCTAGGGTTAATCATAATCAATAACATCTTATGTGTCCTTTCAGAAATTATTTTAAAATATATATAAGCAAAAAAACCCTCCTCTTTTATAACACAAATGGAATCACACCGTTAATCTTACCAACAAATACAATATCTCTGATATAATTTATCAGAAACTATTCCTCTTTAAAGGAGCTCACTGGACTTCAGTTTGTGCATCTGTACACTGTGGAGAGGGCTGAGAAGGCCACTAAAGATATTTTTTTCCAGGCTCTGATGCTCAAGGGACTTAAGTGGGTGAATAAATATCATTATGGGCATACATTTTAAATATTTTTAAAAATAACCAACAAAAAGGAACTGAGGTAGGAATTTCCTTGGTGGTGCAGTGGTTAACTCCGTGCTTCTACTGCAGGGTTTGTGGGTCGATCCCCGGTCAAAGGAATCCTGCATGTCATGTAATGAGGACAAAAAAAAGGAACGAAGGCACTATAGATCAATAAATACTTGAAAAAGAAAGATAAGAGCCAACTGTTTTGACCTGATGAACCAAATATGGCCCCATTAGTTTTAACCATGATTATAGCCATATAGGTACCATACCTGTTTGTAAATATCTATCCTACTTATGAAAAAGTGGAGGGTGATTTTAAGATCTTAGGAATCAAATACTTCGATATTTAATAAAGTATATAGTGCAGAGAAGAAATGACTATTATGATACCTGCTTTCACTTTTCACTTTCATGCATTGGAGAAGGAAATGGCAACCCACTCCAGTGTTCTTGCCTGGAGAATCCCAGGGATGGGGGAGCCTGGTGGGCTGCTGTCTATGGGGTCACACAGAGTCGGACACAACTGAAGCGACTTAGCAGCAGCTGCAGTTAAGTAGTAAGCAAGTTCTAAAGCATACTTTAACAAAGTGAACAAATATGTGATTCTGGTGTGAACCAAGGAAATAATAAAATCAAGTTGTATCAAAATAAAGCCGGTGTGAGCTTTTTTATGTATTAAATATTTATTTTTGGCTGCACTGGGTCTTTGTGGCCATGCAGGCTTTCCTCTAGTTGCAGGAACAGGGGTGAACCTTGTTGTGTTGCCTGGGCTTCTGTTGTCACAGAGCATGGGCTC
This sequence comes from Bos taurus, assembly GCF_002263795.3. Classification (NCBI taxonomy): domain Eukaryota; kingdom Metazoa; phylum Chordata; class Mammalia; order Artiodactyla; family Bovidae; genus Bos; species Bos taurus. Next base: position 70,720,124 of record NC_037328.1, on the reverse strand, counting down.
TAGAGCGCTCCGTCTTCAGTGGCTGCAGCTCTCAGGCTCTAGAGCGCTGGCTCAGCAGTCGAGGCACATGGGCTTATTTGCTCTGCAGCGTGTGGAATCCTCTCGGACCAGGGATCGAATATGTGTCCCCTGCACTGGCAGGCAGATTCTTATCTACTGTACCACCAGGGAAGTCTACAATGTGATCTTGATAATTAAAATTTTATGTGTGAAACTCAGTGTCTGTTAAGCATTGTGTCAGTTGGAAATCCAGAATGTATCTCAACTGATAATAGGTTATCATTAGGAGCTTGGTCAACTGACCCAAGACCAGATTACTCTAAAAAGAAATAAAGCTAAACTTAGCTGCGTGGACCAAAGGACTCTGAGCCGTTTTCTTTCAGCAACTCATCCACTTGCCAGCACCCACTCTGGCAGTTACACTCTGGCTCAAACCTAGGAAGTCAGAGCTCCATCAAGGAGCTCATTATTTTATTAAAATTTAAACTCTTGATGAGTCTTTCAGATTCTTGCACAGTTTCTTTCTGGAGCAAACAATGGATTTTCCCGTTTTGCTTAATTTGAGCTGGGGTGGTGGGGGTGGCAGGGGCAAAAAACTCAGTTGTTTCTAATGAGCCTTTCAAAGTGAAGCAACTTCAATGCCAAGTACTTCTGAGAAGTATAATTTGAATTGTTCCTCTTTAGGTATTATTGTTCCAATAATATACTGGAGAAATTTTTTCCCAGGTAAATAATTATCATTAGGATGATGCCCCCCCCCAAAAAAAGTAAAATACACATGTAAAAACATGTTCACACACAAAATTAACATGTTCACACTTAATGGGTATACAACTTTAAACTGTGTCAATGACACAAAAATTTCTTTAGAAATTTAGAATAGCTGCCCCTAAGTTCCATAAGATTTACTACTACCTGGAAATGGCAACCCAATCCAGTACACTTGCCTAGAAAATCCCATGGTTGGAGGAGCCTGGTATCCACGGGGTTGCAAAGAGTCGGACACGACTGAGCTTTCACTATCACCCCTCTCAGGGCTTCCCAGGTGGCACTAGTAGTAAAGAACCCACCTGCCAACGCAAGAGACGTAAGAGAGGCGGGTTTAATTCCTGGGTTGGGAAGATCCCCTGGAGGAGGGCATGGCAACCCACTCCAGTATTCTTGCCTGGAGAATCCCATGGACAGAGGAGCCTGGCAGACTATGGCCCATAGCCATGCAAAGAGTCAGACATGACCGAAGCGACTTAGCACGCACACACACCCTTCTCAACCAAACCATTACAGATGCATTAAAAAATTTTTTTATTTTATTAGAGTACCGTTGACTAACAGTGTTGTGTTAGTTTCATGTGTACAGTAAAGTGATTCAGTTATACATATACAAGTATTTATTCTTTTTCAAATTCATTCCCCATTTAGGTTATTACAGAGTATTGAGCAGAGTTCCCTGTGCTGTACAGTAGGCCTGTGTTTGTTATCTATTTTAAATATAGTAGTGTGTATACAGTTACATTATTTTTAGTATCTGTAGTTGAATCAGTGACCTGCAAGGTACCCAGGAGAATAGGCATTAGTTAATATAGTGTTTTCAGGGGTGAAGCTTCATCTTGCGAACTGGAATTTGACATCTCTGTGTATGCTCCCTCTCTGCTCAAACCTAGGAAGTCAGAGCTCCATCAAGGAGCTCATTATTTTATTAAAATTTAAACTCTTGATGAGTCTTTCAGATTCTTGCACAGTTTCTTTCTGGAGCAAACAATGAATTTTCCCATTTTGCTTAATTTGAGCTGGGGTGGTGGGGGCGGCAGGGGCAAAAAACTCAGTTGTTTCTAATGAGCCTTTCAAAGTGAAGCAACTTCAATGCCAAGTACTTCTGAGACGTATAATTTGAATTGTTCCTCTTTAGTGGTTTGTGGGATTATTAAAATTTTTTCTTTTTCATGTATGTGAGAAGCATTCGGATTCCAGCATCCTTCTATAGATTACGAAGAGGCATCCCTGAGGGGACAGTGCCTCATCAGGGGAACTAGGAGGGTCCATGCCCATTGTGGAGATAAACACAGTAGACTGTCAGAGATGGGATGGTTTAATACTCAAACCTTACAACTGTCACAGGTAAGGTGTCAGGGAAACAGACCAAGAGGGAGCTTAACCCACAGGAAGTTTACTAAAGATGCCCTCAGGATTAACATCCACAGAAGGGGGGATGCAGCAGGATTGGGAGAGGTTGGCATGGGTTGCGGGTGTGACCAAGGCCTCAGCTGATCCTAAAACAGGAAGTTCGGAGCTGAGATAACCTTTTCCATTGGAAGGCAATGACCTTGGGGAAGTAGGTCTCTTCAACTTTGGCTACTCTCCAGAGAGATACTTCCCTTGTCCTAATTCCATTCTACCAACCACCCTTCTGATTACATTATGGTTTCCTCTGTGTTTGTTTAATGACCCCTGGTCTCCTGCACTGCAGGCAGATTCTTTACAGTCTGAGCCACCAGGGAAGCCCATTGTTACTCATCTATCATTCCAGAAGAAAATTTGAGAACTTCCCTGGTGGTGCAGTGGGTAGGAAATCTGCCAGCCAATGCAGGGGAAATGGGTTTGATCCCTGGTCTGGGAAGATTCCACGTGCTGTGGAGCAACTAAGCTCTTGAGCCACAGCTACCAAGCCTGAGTGCTGCAGCTACTGAAGTTCACCCACCTAGACCCTGTGCCCTGCAACAAGAGAAGCCACCGCAATAAGAAGCCCACACACCGCAACAAAGACTAGGCCCCCAATCACTGCAATTAGAGAAAGCCCTCACAAAGCAGCAAAGATCCAGCACAGCCAAAGATAAAATAAATTTTTAAAAAAAGATTTGAGGTGGCAATGGAGAATAAGTAAAACTTTAAAATTATTATATTAGGTATTTTCAACTACAAATTGGTACTTACCAAGAGCATTGCCAATGACTGAACAACAAAGGCATTTGCCACCTGCCTCTATGGAGATTGAACCCCATGCTGCTATAGCTGTTGACCTTCAACAACCCCTGGGGGAGTTCAGGGTGTAGTGAGGCACTCTGTGCTCCAGGGAATCTGATGGGGCAGGTCTTTAGATAGTTGGGAACAGATTTTATGATCTCAATCCTTGCATCTCCTTATATCTAGTTCAGCTGGACATGACTGAGTGACTGAACAACAACATACAACACAGATACACATAGTTATAGAAAATGAATAGAGGAAAAAATACCAAAAAGTGAATAATAAAAATTTTCTCATAACAACCCAGTGAGGTGGGTACTGATGTGATCATCATATCCATTTTCCAGTTGGGAAAACTTAGAGTGGTTAGGAACTTGCCCAACTAGTAAGGAGTACAGTCAGAATTTGAATCTAGGTCAACTGACTCCAGAGCCCATGTTGGCCTGTGCTACCATGAAACCTGCAGCCTGAGAGCTGACTGGTGTTGGTTAATATCCAGGGTTCAGAGTGATGGCAGAAGAGTAGGTAGGCATCTCCACTTGGCAGACACCCAGATCATGATCCCCTTGGGGCTTCTTGGTTCTCTCCAGAGCCCAACTACTGTGGAGCCATGGGGATGAGATGGAGTCTGTCCTTCCTTCCTCAACAGGAAGCCCACTTCTTCCCGGGAGACAGTGAGGGGTAATAAGGCCATCGTTAACATGGTATATTGCATGAAGCTCCCTGGAGCTTCAATGCAGAGGGTTGATAGCTAGTGGTATAGTCTGTGAGATCAGAGAGGTCCCAAGTGAGGGAGCAGAAAGGGCTACAATCTTGCACAACCTAGGCTCGGGCAGGACAAGTGAACCCAGATTTCTCAGCGAATCGCCCTGTGCCCCAAGTGCATATGCCCCAATAGCTTCCCTGTGGTAACAAGTCCGAGCCGGAGACACAGAGCCACCTCTGAGAGAGTGGTCCCTCTCAGGAACTGTCATTAGTACCATTAACTCTAATTTAGCAATAATGAGAAAGAACACAGCGCTCTGACTTGGGGCCATGCTGCTGACATGTCAAGCCTTCACTAAATTCTTCTTTAGCATCATGCTAACTGCTTTCATTAAGGGATTTTGTCATGAAAAGTCATAGGAAACTCACTACTGAGCTTATTGTAGGGGCCATTAAGGAAGGTGGCCAATACCACATCACACCCAGGGTCTCTCTTATGAGGTTCTAGGAATTTTTCTAGGGTTTTAGTACAAAAAAGGCTGAGCTTCTCCTTCTCCTGATCAAAACAGAAATGCTGCTGTGAATCTTGTTCCTAAGGTGTTTCTTTCTCTGCTATAGTCAGAATCCATTCTGGGGCCCTATTCCAACAACTGTGCAAGACTTCAGAATGTGTATTTTTTAGACAGGGGCCCAGCCTGCCTGGTTTCATCTTTTCTCCTGTCATTCTCAGTAGGACCCAATGGATGAAACTACGGACTTGGAGTCAGTCCCACCTTGGGCATCAATTGTGTGATCTTAGGCAAAATACTTAACCTCTTTGAGCCTGTGTTATCTCCAAGATAATAACACCTACCTGACAGGGTTGTTCTGAGAATTAATAAAATTACTTGTGTAAAATAATTAGCCCAATACACAGCCTATATTAGTGCTCAACAAATGATAGTGTTGGCTAAAAAAACCGCACAACTTGAGAGTTGTGAGTTAAGTTTTATTTGGGGCAAAATGAGGACTGCAGCCCAGGAGGCAGCATCTCATATAACTCTGAGAGACTGCTCCAAAGAGGCAGTGGGGGAAGGTCAATATATAAGGTTTTGATGAAGGGGGAGTTCAATACCATTAAGCAGTCATTTTACAAAAGGTTTTTGTTAGTCATGAGGATCTGATGTCACCATGAAAGGATTTAGTACTTCTCTAGATATGAGGACTGGAGAAGGGAATGGCAAACCACTTCAGTATTCTTGCCTTGAGAACCCCATGAACAGTATGAAAAGGCAAAAGGATAGGACACTGAAAGATGAACTCCCCAGGTCGGTAGGTGCCCAACATGCTACTGAAGAACAGTGGAGAAATAACTCCAGAAAGAATGAAGAGATGGCACCAAAGTGAAAACAATGCTTTTGCAATAAGGAGTTCCTGATCTGAGCCACAGTTAGCTCTTGTCTTGTTTCAGATGACTGTATAGAGCTTCTCCATCTTCGGCTACAAAGAATATAGTCAATCTAATTTCAGTATAGACCCTCTGGTGATGTCCATGTGTAGAGTCATCTCCTGTGTTGTTGGAAGAGGGCATTTGCTGTGACCAGTGCATTCTCTTGGCAAAACTCTGTTAGCCTTTGTCTTGCTTCATTTTGTACTCCAAGGCCAAATTTGCCTGTTACTCCAGGTATCTCTTGACTTCCTACTTTTGCATTCCAGTTCCCTATGAAGAAAAGGATATCTTTTTTTGGTGTTAGTTCTAGAAGGTCTTGTAGGTCTTCATAGAACCATTCAACTTCAGCTTATTTGGCATTAGTGGTTTGGGGCATAGACTTGAATTACTGTGATACTGAATGGTTTGCCTTGGAAGTGAACTGAAACCATTCTGTTGTTTTTGAGATTGCAACCAAGTAGTTCATTTCAGACTCGTTTGTTGACTATGAGGGCTACTCCATTTCTTCTAAAGAATTCTTGCCCACAGTAGTAGATATAATGGTCATCTGAATTAAACTCACCCATTCTGGTCCATTTTAGTTCACTGATTCCTAAAATGTCATTCACTATTGCCATCTCCTATTTGACCACTTCCAATTTACCTTGATTCATGGACCTAGCATTTCAAGTTCCTGTGTAATATTGTTCTTTACTTTCACCATCAGACACATCCACAGGTGGGCATTGTTTCTGCTTTGGCTCAGCCTCTTCATTCCTTCTGGAGCTATTTCTCCACTCTTCTCCAGTAAAATATGGACACCTACTGACCTGGGTGGTTCATTTTTCAGTGTCACATCTTTTTGCCTTTTTATACTGTTCATTAGGTTCTTAAGGCAAGAATGCTAAAGTCGTTTGCCATTCCGTTTTCCCATGGACCACATTTTGTCAGAACTCTTCACCATGACCCATCATTCTTGCATGGCCCTACATAGTATGGCTCATAGTTTCATTGAATTAAATGAAATGTATGCTCCATGTGATCCACTGTGGCCCATGTGATCAGTTTGATTAGTTTTCTGGGACTGTGGTTTCATTCTTTCTGCCCTCTGATGGATGGGGATAAGAGGCTTGTGCAAACTTCCTGGTGGGAGGGAATGACTGTCAGGAAACTGGGTCTTCTGGCAAAGTCCTGCTCAGTTCAGTTCAGTCCCTCAGTCATGTCCCACTCTTTGCAACCCCATGGACTGCAGCATACCAGGCTTCCCTGTCCACCACCAACTCCTGGAGCTTACTCAAACTCATGTCCATTGAGTCAGTGATGCCATCAACTATCTCATCCTCTGTTGTCCCCTTCTCCTCCTGCCTTCAATCCTTCCCAGCATCAGGGTCTTGTCCAGTTAGTCAGTTCTTTGCATCAGATAGCCAAAGTGTTGGAGTTTCAGCTTCAACATCAGTCCTTCCAATGAATATTCAGGACTGATTTCCTTTAGGATGGACTGGTTGGATCTCCTTGCAGTCCAAGGGACTCTCAAGAGTCTTCTCCAACACCACAGTTCAGAAGCATCGATTCTTCGGCACTCAGCTTTCTTTATAGTGCAACTCTCACATCCATACATGACTACTGGAAAAACCGTAGCTTTGACTAGATGGACTTTTGTTGGTAAAGTAATGTCTCTGCTTTTGAATATGCTGTCACGTGAGTATATGTTCCTTGGTTCTTTGTCTCATCACAACAAAGATTTGGAGCGATGGACATTAAAGCCCTCGGCGCATCACAGCTCTCGGGTCTTGGACAAACCGTTTTATAGCTCTTTGGCAAATCAGTGTTACAGCTCTATTTTATTTAGAAGATAGCAGGAGAATCCATCCTCGAAGTGTGAGGGCATGCCAACCCAAAGACTCGAAGAGAAGAGAGTAGAGGAGTGCGTGGGGGAGGGAGGGAGAGAGAGTGAGAGAGGGAGAGAGAGAGACAGAGCACACACATGTGGGAGAGAGAGAGAAAGAAAGCGCTTTGGCTCCTCCTTTTATGTTTTTTTCCTCCACCTGGGCCTGCCCTATGTAAATTCGGCTTAGCCAGGAGTGCTGTTTGTTCTACCTGAAGTCTTCACTCTGGTCCTCGGACCTTCCTTTGACCTCCCTTTGTTCTTTTTTCACGGGCTTTTCCCTTCCTTGTCTTTTAGCCACCGCCATTTTGGACTCCTTTTCCCTATTCTACCTACCTAACATTCCCCCCTCAAGAGATGGGAGGCCCAATTCTTTGGGAATAGGGGCATTGAGGTCTTTCTGGCTACTTCCTGCTGAACGGGGACAGCAAGGGGTATTGGGCCTCCCCCTCTTGCTAGTCTCAAGCCTCAGAATCCTTATAGCAGTGTCCATCTAAAGGTGTGTGATATTTTCCGTGGTCGGCTGTAGTTTTATATCTTTGTTGAACTGGCACTGCATGTTGTAGCTGGTTGACCTGGGCAGAGACAAAACAGGTTAGACAATTGACAGTACATGGAATAATCATAGGCATCATCAATATAGCATAACAAGGACTAGTAGGGGCATTAGTCAATTTTAAATTCACATCACCAGGATGGCTCTCTCAAGTCCCTCCTTGTTCAGGGATCAGAAGATCTATCTCCTGTCTGTTTTGGAGTACAGTCTCTGTCAAGCTGTGTTAGCTCTTTAGAGTTATCCTGAGAAATCTTATCTCCAGAAACCAGATTTTGGGGATGTTCATTAGAATGACACTCACTGGTAGTCCTGAATAGGTATCTGAGATTTCCCAGGGCTTACAGGTGTATTGAGTGTCCTCTTCTGTTTTCTTCCACAGCTTGACTCGTGAGTAGTGAATCTAGGAGTCATGTCCTGGTACCTTGACTGCTGTGGGGGTAGAAAGTATTACAGGGTAGGGGTCCTTCCATGTGGGCTGGAGTTGAGCCTTTGGGGACCCATCTTTCCAGACTTCAATTAGGACTTGAGTCCCTGGAGCATATAGTGGTGATTCTTTAGAATCTTTTGGGTCCTGGTTCATACCCCACAAGCATATATCCTGTTGGAATTGCCCAATGGCCATGGTATAAGACTGGAGGGTCTGAACCTCTGGATCTAGGAAGAGGTCATTGACATAAACAAAAGGTCTCCCATATAGCATCTCATAAGGACTAAGACCAACCTGTTCCTTAGGGGCAATGCGGGTGTGGAGGAGAGCTATTGGTAAAGCCTCCTTCCATCCCAGGGAGGTCTCCTGGGTTATCTTTTTTATCGCTGATTGGCTCTTTCTACTTTTCCTGAAGATTGAGGCCTCCAGGCACAATGGAGATAATAAGTAATGCCCAATGCTTTCGAGACCCCTTGGGTGACCTTAGAAGTAAATGATGTCCCACGGTCACTTTGTAATGACCTGGGCAGACCAAATCTTGGAATGATTTCATGGAGCAGTTTTTTTTACCACCTCTTCAGCCTTCTCAGTCCGGGTGGGAAAGCCTTCAATCCATCCTGTGAATGTATCTATCATAACTAATAGGTATTTATACCCTCAAGAAACTGGCATCTGGGTGAAGTCCATCTGCCAGTCCTCTCCTGGGTAGGCCCCACGTCGTTGGACGGGCTGGGCCAGCTGGGGTCTTCGAGCTCCTTGGGCGTTGTTTAATTGGCAAGTAGGACAAGAGGAGACCGCTTGTCTTATAGTTGTTTGGAAGCCTGTTCCTCTGAAGGACCTTTCTAGTAATCTTTGAAGGGCCTTTTCTCCTAAATGAGTAGTGGCATGTAAGGAATTAACCAACTTCCATTGGAGGTTCCCAGGCAGAAAAAGGAGTCCCTCCTTTTGGAACCACCCCATATGATCTTGAAAGCCCTAGCTCTTAGCTTTAAGAGTCTCACCTTCAGTATATGAAGGAGTTTCTGGCAAATTAGTCTGTGGAGCTAAGGTGGCAATCCCTATTAGGTCATGGTTCTGTAATGCTGCTCTCCTAGCTGCCTGATCAGCTGCTTGGTTCCCTCATGCCACTTCTGTGCTCCCTTTTTGGTGTCCTTTACAATGGGAGACTGAAACCTCAGTGGGCAGATGGACTGCCTCCAAGAGTCGAAGAATCTCATCACCATATTTGATTGGGGACACTCAGGTGGTCAAGTGGCCCCTTTCTTTCCAAATAGCCGCATGTGCATGTAGCACCAGAAAGGCATACTTGGAGTCAGTGTAAATGGCTATTCTTTTTCCTTTTCCCAGCTCTAAAGCTCGAGTCAGGGCTATGAGCTCAGCTAATTGGGCTGAAGTACCTGGTGGCAGAGGCTTAGCCTCTATGGTCTCAAAATTGGAGACTACTGCATACCCGGCAGTATCATTCAATATCACGGTAATCCAAGTCTATGCCCCAACCAGTAACGCTGAAGAAGCTGAAGTTGAATGGTTCTATGAAGACCTACAAGACCTTTTAGAACTAATACCCAAAAAAGATGTCCTTTTCATTATAGGGGACTGGAATGCAAAAGTAGGAAGTCAAGAAACACCTGGAGTAACAGGCAAATTTGGCCTTGGAATACGGAATGAAGCAGGGCAAAGAATAATAGAGTTTTGCCAAGAAAATGCACTGGTCATAACAAACACCCTCTTCCAACAACACAAGAGAAGAGTCTACACATGGACATCACCAGATGGTCAACACTGAAATCAGATTGATTATATTCTTTGCAGCCAAAGATAGAGAAGCTCTATACAGTCAGCAAAAACAAGACCAGGAGCTGACTGTGGCTCACTCCATGAACTCCTTATTGCCAAATTCAGACTGAAATTGAAGAAAGTAGGGAAAACCACTAGAGCATTCAGGTATGACCTAAATAAAATCCCTTATGATTATACAGTGGAAGTGAGAAATAGATTTAAGGGCCTAGATCTAATAAACAGAGTGCCTGATGAACTGTAGATGGAGGTTCATGACATTGTACAGGAGACAGGGATCAAGACCATCCCCATGGAAAAGAAATGCAAAAAAGCAAAATGGCTGTCTGGGGAGGCCTTACAAATAGCTGTGAAAAGAAGAGAAGCGAAAAGCAAAGGAGAAAAGGAAAGATATAAACATCTGAATGCAGAGTTCCAAAGAATAGCAAGAAGAGATAAGAAAGCCTTCTTCAGCAATCAATGCAAAGAAATAGAGGAAAACAACAGAATGGGAAAGACTAGGGATCTCTTCAAGAAAATCAGAGATACCAAAGGAACATTTCATGCAAAGATGGGCTAGATAAATGGTATGGGACAGAAATGGTATGGACCTAACAGAAGCAGAAGATACTAAGAAGAGATGGCAAGAATACACAGAAGAACTGTACAAAAAAGATCTTCACGACCCAGATAATCACGATGGTGTGATCACTGACCTAGAGCCAGATATCCTCCAATGTGAAGTCAAGTGGGCCTTAGAAAGCATCACTACGAACAAAGCTAGTGGAGGTGATGGAATTCCAGTGGAGCTATTCCAAATCCTGAAAGATGATGCTGTGAAAGTGCTGCACTCAATATGACAGCAAATTTGGAAAACTCAGCAGTGGCCACAGGACTGGAAAAGGTCAGTTTTCATTCCAATCCCAAAGAAAGGCAATACCAAAGAATGCTCAAACTACCACACAATTGCACTTATCTCACACGCTAGTAAAGTAATGCTCAAAATTCTCCAAGCCAGGCTTCAGCAATACGTGAACCGTGAACTTCCTGATGTTCAAGCTGGTTTTAGAAAAGGCAAAGGAACCAGAGATCAAATTGCTAACATCCGCTGGATCATGGAAAAAGCGACAGAGTTCCAGAAAAACATCTATTTCTGCTTATTGGCTATGCCAAAGCCTTTGATTGTGTGGATCATAACAAACTGTGGAAAATTCTGAAAGAGATGGGAATACCAGACCACCTGATCTGCCTCTTGAGAAATTTGTATGCAGGTCAGGAAGCAACAGTTAGAACTGGACATGGAACAACAGACTGGTTTCAAATAGGAAAAGGAGTACGTCAAGGCTGTATATTGTCACCCTGTTTATTTAACTTATATGCAGAGTACATCATGAGAAATGCTGGACTGGAAGAAACACAAGCTGGAATCAAGATTGCTGGGAGAAATATCAATAACCTCAGATATGTAGATGACACCACCCTTATGGCAGAAAGTGAAGAGGAACTCAAAAGCCTCTTGATGAAAGTGAAAGTGGAGAGTGAAAAAGTTGGCTTAAAGCTCAACATTCAGAAAATGAAGATCATGGCATCCGGTCCCATCACTTCATGGGAAATAGATGGGGAAACAGTGGAAACAGTGTCAGGCTTTATTTTTCTGGGCTCCAAAATCACTACAGATGGTGACTGCAGCCATGAAATTAAAAGACGCTTACTCCTTGGAAGGAAAGTTATGACCAACCTAGATAGCATATTGAAAAGCAGAGACATTACTTTGCCAACAAAGTCTGTCTAGTCAAGGCTATGGTTTTTCCTGTGGTCATGTATGGGAGAGTTGGACTATGAAGAAGGCTGAGTGCCAAAGAATTGATGGTTTTGAACTGTGGTGTTGGAGAAGACTCTTGAGAGTCCCTTGGACTGCAAGGAGATCCAACCAGTCCATTCTGAAGGAGATCAGCCCTGGGATTTCTTTAGAAGGAATGATGCTAAAGCTGAAACTCCAGTACTTTGGCCATCTCATGCTAAGAGTTGACTCATTGGAAAAGACTTTGATGCTGGGAGGGATTGGGGACAAGAGGAGAAGGGGATGACAGAGGATGAGATGGCTGGATGGTATCACTGACTCGATGGACATGAGTCTCAGTGAACTCTGGGAGTTGGTGATGGACAGGGAGGCTTGGCATGCTGCGATTCATGGGGTTGCAAAGAGTCAGACACAACTGAGCAACTGATCTGATCTGATCTGATCTGCATACCCAGCTCTTCTTTTTCCATCCAAGACAAAGCTGCTTCCATCAGTGTACCAGATTTCCTCAGGATTGGTCAGAGGATCTTCTGACAATCCCTCTCGGGATTTTGTCCAGTGGTCCAAGGTTTCTAGACAAGAGTGAAAGGGGAGAGAGCCCTCGGGGGTAGGGAGGAGGGTGGCTGGGTTAAGAACCTCACAAGGGTGTATAGTGAGGCCTGGATTTTCCATCAGCATTACTTGAAATCTGAGGATTCTTTGATCAGACATCCATAAATGGCCTCTCCCATTTAGGAGTGTTTTACTTGGTGGCTGGTAAAAATAGTTAGTTTGCCCCCAAAGCAGAGTTTTAAAGCATCTTCTATCATGATTGCAACAGCTGCAAGATTTCGAAGGAAGGGGGGCCAGCCTCGGGCAGTTGGATTGAGCCTCTTGGATAAGTAAGCTACAAGCTGGGGTTCAGATCCCAACCTTTGAGTTAACACTCCCAAGGCTATTCCCTCTCTTTCATGGACATAAAGTTGGAATGCTTTTTCTGGGTCTGGCAACCTCAAGGCAGGTGCCTGAGTTAAGGCCTGTTTTAGTGTAGCCTCGGCTTTCTTTTGAGGAGTTCCCCACATCATTGCAATTGAATCATCTCATCCCTTTAAGCTTTCATATAAGGGCTGGGCAGTTAGACCATAGTGGGGTATCCAGATTTTACAATAACCAGTTAGCCCCAGGAAAGCTCGCAATTGTTTTCGAGTCGTGGGGGAGGGCAACTGGAGGATTTCTTGTACCCGATCAGAGGACAGCCTCCTGGACCGTGTGTAATCTGAACTCTCAGGTAAGTGACTTTGGCTCGACCATCTGTGCCTTAGCACGGGAGACTTTATATCCCCTTTTTGCCAAGAAGTTTAGAACCTGAATTGCATGTTGTTGGGCACTTTTTTCATCTGGAGAGCAGATTAGTAGGTCATCTATGTATTGTAATATGTTCCCATTAGGTCCCAGGTCCAGATCTAGGAGATCCCGGCTAAGGGCCTGTCCAAACAGGTGGGGGCTATCTCTGAACCCCTGAAGTAATACTGTCCAAGTCATCTGTTGGTGTTTTTCTCCTGGGGCCTCCCACTCAAAGGCAAAAAGATATTGGGATTCTTTAGTCAGTGGTATGCAAAAAAAATGCACCTTTGAGATCCAAGACTGTAAACCACTTGGCATTGGGTGGATTTCTCCCAAGATCACATAGGGATTGGGTACTGTGGGATGGAGGGGGACTACAGCTTCATTTATGATCCTGAGATCTTGAACCATTCGCCAGGTTCTGTCTTTTTTCTTTCCTGAGATTGGGGTGTTACATGGCGAACTGGTGGGGACCAATAGCCCACAAGCAAGGAATTTATTTATTAAAGGCTGTAGTTCCTCTCGAGCCTCTCTTTTGAGAGGGTATTGTTTCCGGTTAAGAAACCGAGTGGGATCTTGGAGGACAATGATGACTGGTTCAGCTTGGTGGGCTCGTCCAGAAATCCCCTAGTCCCACAGCTGGGGGTTAATTTTGTCTTCCCATAGTTTTTGGTCCCTCTCTATTGAAGGTGTAATGGGCTCTTCAGTAGTAACCAGGAGCTGTAGAACTCTAGGGGCTGAAAAACTTCCCATCACAAGGGTGGTCCCCAGTTTAATGAGTATATCTCTTCCCAATAAGGGAGTAGGACATTCAGGGACCACAAGAAACTGGTGGGAAAATATTTGTCCATCCCAGCAACAAAGACGTGCTCGGGTGAATCTTTTATTAGTTGTTTTTCCTGTAGCACCCAAAATACAGGTTTGGGAGGAGAAGCTCCAGAGTAGGAGATCAAGACAGAGTAGGTAGCCCCTGTGTCAACCAACAAATTTTCGGACCTACCTGCCACATCCAGTTGCACCCTTGGCTCCAGCCCTGTGATGGTTATCTGTGACAGGCGGGCTGGCTGGAGCGAGCCGCTTCAGTCCTCTTGAACCATCGTGAGGGTAGGCTTGGCTCTTGACCTTGAGGCTCTTGGGTCCCGAGGGCAGAGTGCCGCCCAATGTCCCAGTTTATGGCATTTGTGGCAAGTGGTTCTAGGAGACTTGTCACAGTTTGGACACTCTTTGGCCCAATGCCCCGCCTGTCTACAGATCAGGCATTTGTCTCGTGCCTTGTCCTTCAAGGACTTGGGGTTTGCCATAGGGCTTCTCTGGAGGGCGGCCAGCATCTGGGCATGCCTTGTCTCTTTCCTCTCCTCCTCCTGGGCCTTGGCCTCCTTCTCCTGTTCTCTGTTATAAAAGGTATTGGTGGCTGTCTGGACCATCTCATCTAAAGAGGCAGCAGGGTCCTGCTGTGGTAGCTGTTGTAACTTAATTCTGATATCTGATGCACATTGGGACAGTAATTTGTCCTTTAAAATCACCCGTCCCTCGTAAGAGTCTAAGTCCAGGTTGGTAAACTTTTGGAGTGCCTCTTTTAGCCTCTCCAGAAAGGCAATGGGGTTCTCATTGGGCTCCTGAGTTATTGCTGAGACTGGGCACAGTCCCACAAGTAATAGGCTTCCTTTGTTTCATGGGTGGACTTCCTTAGGGGTGAGTCTTTCTGAAGCTTATCCTACCCAGAACTGTTGCAACAGAGAGCCAGGCGTCCCCGGGTCAGGGTGCAGATCCCCAGGCAGGCTGAGGCATGACAGCCTCCTAGAGATCGAATCACTGGGCAGGTCGAGGCGTGCCGGCCTCCTGAGAATTGGGTCCCTGGGCAGGTCGAGGCATGACGACTTCCTGGGACCCCTAGGACTAGCGGATCCCCAAGCAGGTTGAGGCGTGACAACCTTTCAAGGACCAGATCCCTAGGCAGGTCAAGGCGTGATGACCTCCTGGAACCCCCGGACTGGAGTTGGGCATCCCCAAGATCTCCAGTGTGACCAGTACTGGGTAGGATTAGGGGGTTGGATAGATATTATACAGTATTTCCCTCCCGAGGCCAGCTATTTTCTGGTTGTCTCTCCAGAAGATTGTAGAGGCAACATTGTGGGCCCGGATGGGGCTCAGGAAAAGAGCATAGAAACAGGAGGGTAGGGGGCAGAGCACAACCTTTGAAAGAATGACATAGCAAAGGGGTATAATGTAAACCAATTAAAATCAATTGGGTCCAAGATGACAAGTCAAATTCAAGTGAACCTTAACCCCCAATCTATAAGCCAACAGACACACCCAGAGGTGGCAAGACAGCTCCAAGGCACTGTCAAAAGATGGAGGAGTGGGTGGTTCCCCAATGGCTGGGATGATCCTCTCATTAGCATCTGAATTCCACCTAGCACAAAACCTCACAAAACCTAGCCAGGCCTAATTCCATGGCCCCATCCCTTGCCCTTGAAAATGGTCCACACCCAGAAGAGTGGCTTCTCTCTGGATCCTAACAAATCCACCTCTTATCGCTTTGTCTCTCAATGAATTTTTGCAATGAGACATCAGAGCCTGAGTTTCATTAGTTTTGGCCGGGCTTGAATCCTGGGAGAGAGCTGAAGGACAGGAGGAAAAAGCAATGGGAAAAACGTGCCAAAGAATCCCCTTCATAGCCTGCCAGAAAATTTGCTAAATATCTGACCGGTGCTCACAGTTTCATTGGTCTGATCCTTGGCACAGAGAAGAGAAAGAACAGAAGACCCCCACCAGCTTCAGATCAGATCAGATCAGATCAGTCGCTCAGTCGTGTCTGACTCTTTGCGATCCCATGAATCGCAGCACACCATGCCTGCTTGTCCATCACCAACTCCTGGAGTTCACTGAGACTCACGTCCATCAAGTCAGTGATGCAATCCAGCCATCTCATCCTCTGTCGTCCCCTTCTCCTCCTGCTTCCAATCCCTCCCAGCATCAGAGTCTTTTCCAATGAGTCAACTCTTCGCGTGAGGTGCCCAAAGTACTGGAGTTTCAGCTTTAGCATCATTCCTTCCAAAGAAATCCCAGGGCTGATCTCCTTCAGAATGGACTGGTTGGATCTCCTTGCAGTCCAAGGGACTCTCAAGAGTCTTCTCCAACACCACAGTTCAAAACCATCAATTCTTTGGCACTCAGCCTTCTTCACAGTCCAACTCTCACATCCATACATGACCACAGGAAAAACCATAGCCTTGACTAGACAGACCTTTGTTGGCAAAGTAATGTCTCTGCTTTTCAATATGCTATCTAGGTTGGTCATAACTTTCCTTCCAAGGAGTAAGCGTCTTTTAATTTCATGGCTGCAGTCACCATCTGTAGTGATTTTGGAGCCCAGAAAAATAAAGCCTGACACTGTTTCCCCATCTATTTGCCATGAAGTGATGGGACCAGATGCCATGATCTTCGTTTTCTGAATGTTGAGCTTTAAGCCAACTTTTTCACTCTCCACTTTCACTTTCATCAAGAGGCTCTTTAGTTCCTCTTTACTTTCTGCCATAAGGGTGGTGTCATCTACATATCTGAGGTTATTGATATTTCTCCCAGCAATCTTGATTCCAGCTTGTGTTTCTTCCAGTCCAGCGTTTCTCATGATGTACTCTGCATATAAGGTAAATAAGCAGGGTGACAATATACAGCCTTGACAAACCCCTTTTCCTATTTGGAACCAGTCTGTTGTTCCATGTCCAGTTCTAACTGTTGCTTCCTGACCCGCATACAAATTTCTCAAGAGACAGATCAGGTGGTCTGGTATTCCCATCTCTTTCAGAATTTTCCATAGTCTATTGTGATCCACACAAAGGCTTTGGCATAGTCAATAAAGCAGAAATAGATGTTTTTCTGGAACTCTCTTGCTTTTTCCATGATCCAGTGGATGTTGGCTATTTGATCTCTGGTTCCTCTGCCTTTTCTAAAACCAGCTTGAACATCAGGAAGTTCACAGTTCACATATTGCTGAAGCCTGGCTTGGAGAATTTTGAGCATTACTTTACTAGCGTGTGAGATGAGTGCAATTGTGTGGAAGTTTGAGCATTCTTTGGCATTGCCTTTCTTTGGGATTGGAATGAAAACTGACCTTTTCCAGTCCTGTGGCCACTGCTGAGTTTTCCAAATTTGCTGTCATATTGAGTGCAGCACTTTCACAGCATCATCTTTCAGGATTTGGAATAGCTCCACTGGAATTCCATCACCTCCACTAGCTTTGTTCGTAGTGATGCTTTCTAAGGCCCACTTGACTTCACATTGGAGGATGTCTGGCTCTAGGTCAGTGATCACACCATCGTGATTATCTGGGTCGTGAAGATCTTTTTTGTACAGTTCTTCTGTGTATTCTTGCCATCTCTTCTTAATATCTTCTGCTTCTATTAGGTCCATACCATTTCTGTCCTTTATCGAGCCCATCTTTGCATGAAATGTTCCTTTGGTATCTCTGATTTTCTTGAAGAGATCCCTAGTCTTTCCCATTCTGTTGTTTTCCTTATTTGGGTAACAGCTATTGGGGCTCAGCAGATAGCGCCTTTGGGACATGTTGAGGAGTAGCCTCTCCAGAGTCCCTCACTTGTGCCCCCTGCCGCCCGCCTGTTCGAGGAAACAAGAAATGAGAGATTGTAAAGGTCCCTCCAGCCATAGGAGCAAGGACCTCTTACCTTAACCCAAGGTCTTCTGGAATTTGAGAGTGGGCCACATGAGCTTTCTGCTGAGTTCGTTTTTCGCTGTCCCGGTTTCCAGCACAATGGGCGTTCCCCTGCGCTGTGTTTCTTTGCTCTCCTTCTAGCACGGGAGCTTCTCTGAGTTGGGCTCCTGCTGTGCTTGGCCTCTTTCGCGCAGAGGCTGTTTCAGCCAGATTAAACCCAAGTCACGGCACCATAGATGTCACGCGAGTGTATGTTCCTTGGTTCTTTGTCTCATCACAACAAAGATTTGGAGCGAAGGATGTTAAAGCCCTCGGCGCGTCACAGCTCTCGGGTCTTGGACAAACCATGTTATAGCTCTTAGGCAAATCAGTGTTACAGCTCTATTTTATTTAGAAGATAGCAGGAGAATCCATCCTCGAAGTGTGAGGGCATGCCAACCCAAAGACTCGAAGAGAAGAGAGTGGAGGAGCACTTGGAGGAGGGAGAGAGAGAGAGTGAGAGTGAGAGAGGGAGAGAAAGAGCACACGCATGCGGGAGAGGGAGAGAAAGAAAGCGCTTTGGCTCCTGCTTTTATATGTTTTTTCCTCCACCTGGGCCTGCCCTATGTAAATTCGGCTTAGCCAGGAGTGCTGTTTGTTCTACCTGAAGTCTTCACTCTGGTCCTCGGACCTTCCTTTGACCTCCCTTTGTTCTATTTTCACGGGCTTTTCCCTTCCTTGTCTTTTAGCCACCGCCATTTTGGACTCCTTTTCCCTATTCTACCTACCTAACAATGCTGTCTAGGTTGGTCATAGCTTTCCTTCCAAGGAGCAAGCATCTTTTAATTTCATGGCTGCGGTCACCATCTGCAGTGATTTTGGAGCCCCCCAAAATAAAGTCTGTCACTATTTCCATTGTTTACCCATCTATTTGCCATGAAGTGATGGGACTGGATGCCGTGATCTTCGTTTTCTGAATGTTGCGTTTTAAGCCAAATTTCCCTCTCCTCTTTCACTTTCATCAGGAGGTTCTTTAGTTCTTCTTTGCTTTCTGCCATAAAGGTGGTGTCATCTGCATATCTGAGGTTATTGATATTTCTCCTGGAAATCTTGATTCCAGCTTATGCTTCATCCAGCCCAGCGTTTCTCATGATGTACTCTGTATAGAAGTTAAATAATCTGGGTGACAGTATACAGTCTTGACGTACTCCTTTCCCTATTTGGAACCAGTCTGTTGTTCCATGTCCAGTTCTAACTGTTGTTTCTTGACCATGTGCAAAAGTAGGAAGTCAAGATATACCTGGAGTAACAGGCAAACTTGGCCTTGGAGTACAAAGGAAGCAAGGCCCTGCTCAGGAAGTCTTTAATCCAAATTTCTCCTGATGGATGGGGCTGTGTCCCCTCCTTGTAGTTTGGCCTGAGGTCAAACTACAGTAGGCGTAGTTGTGACCTCCTTTAAAAAGAAGGAAGTCCTCCCAGGACTGCTGTAGTCAGTGCCCCTGATCCCGCAGCAGGCCATTGTCGACCAATACTTCTGCCAGAGACTCCCAAACACACACAGAAGTCTGGCTTGGTCTCTTGTGGGATCACTGCTCCTTTCTCCTGGGTTCTGGCGCACACAAGGTTTTGTTTGTGCCCTCCATGAGTCTCTGTTTCTCCAGTCCTGTGGAAGTTCTGTAATCAAATCCCACTGACCTTAAAAGTCAGATTCCCTGGGGATACTCAGTTCTTTGCCAGATCCCCAGGTTGGAAAGTCTGTTTGGGGGCCTAGAACTTTTTCAGCAGTGTGAGAATTTCTTTGGTATAATTGTTCTCCAGTTTGTGAGTCGCCCGCCTGGTGACTCTATAGTGGGGCTAATGACGACTTTCTTCAAGAGGACTTATGCCTTGAACAGGCACTCAAAGCCAGTGCTCTGGGACAACCAGAGAGGTGGGAGGTGGAAGTGGGGTTCAGGATGGGGAGACACATGCACACCTGTGGGTGATTCATGTCAATGAATGGCAAAAACCACCACAATAGTGTGAAGAAATTATCCTCCAGTTAAAATAAATTAATTTAAGAAAAAGAGAAATTATGCCACACACTGCACCTCCCAGGACTGCTGTTGCCAGAGGCTCTGTCCCCGTTGCAGACCACTGCTGACTCATACCTCCTCAGGAGACACTCAAACACTCAAAGGCAGGTCTGGCTCAGTCTCTTGTGGGGTCACTGCTCCTTTCCCCCAGTCCTGGTGTGCACAGGTTTTGTTTGTGCCCTCCAAGTGTCTCTGGTGGGTATGAGGTTTGATTTTAAATGTGATCGTGCCCCTCCTACCGCCTGTTGCGGTTTCTCCTTTGTCCTTGGTTGTGGGGTATCTTTTCTTTCTTTGTTCGGTTCCAACATTCTCTGGTCGATGGTTGTTCAGCAGCTAGTTGCAGTTTCGGTCTTCTCGAAGGAAAAGATGAGCTCACGTCCTTCTACTCCACCATCTTGAGGTTATATGTGTTGTATAAGGTATGTCTAACTTTCAAGCAACTTTCAAATATGCAGTACAGTATTATATAGTCACCATGTTGTACATTACATCCCCATTGCTAATTTATGACTTTATAAGAGGAAGTTTGTAGCTTTTGACCTCTTTCACTCATATATATATATTTTAAATAAACTTTTTTTTTTCATAATAAGATTTCATCCAGGATACCTTATTACCTGTAGTTGTGTTTCCTTAGTCGTCTCCAGAAAGTAAACATTTCTTACACTTTTCTTTTTTGGTGAACTTCACAATTTTAAGGTATGCTGGTCAAATATTTTGTAGGATGTCCTTCAGTTGGGGTTTGTCTAATGTGTCTTTCTGATTACATTGGAGTTACCATGTGTGGAAGCAAAACCACGGAAATGGTATTTTCATCACGTTGTAACAAAGGTCCTATCAACATTACTCATCTCTGTTGATGTTGACTTTGATTACCTAGTTGAGGTACTACTGCTTGTAAAGTTTTCTTTTATCTCCCATTTTTATACTGTACTCTTTGGAAAGAAGTCACTATTCACAGTCCACACTTGAAAAGTAAGGGGTTTGGCTCCATCTTCTTAATGGAACCATATCGCTATATATTATTTGTATAGGAATTCTTCTGTACAGAAGATTTGTCTATCTTTCCCAGTTAGTCAATCATTTATTTATATTAGTAGGATCTCATCAATATTTATTTTATACTTTGGATAATAATCTCGTATTAGGCTATGTATTTTGTTTCTCTAATTGTTCTAACTTTGGCCACGGGGCACTCCTTCAGTTGGCTCCTATGCTATGAGACACATCTCCATCAATTTGTTCCTTGAGCACATCCTTACTTTTGGCACCAGAGGATGCTCCAGATTCATCTTGTATATTCCCTGCCCAGCCATTTCTCCAAGGAATCTGGTTTATTTTTGTCAAAGAATGATGTAAGAAACCAAGATCTGGGTACCAGATGTGCTCATTTTACCTGAATGTTGCTGCTTCTGTGCCCTCTCTGTAGCAGAGCTAGGAAATATACATGTGTAAACTAACAGGTTTTTTAGTGGATTTATTAAGACTTTCTATAAGCAAAATAATATTATTTACAAAATATAGTTTTGCTTCTTCCTTTCTATCTGGATTTTTTTTTTTTTTTTTTTTTTCCTTTACTGCTTTGGCTAGAACCTCTAGCAAAATGTTGAATAGAAGTGGTGAGAGTAGACATGGTTGTTTTCTTCATCTTAGGACAATGCATTCAGTGTTTCACCCTTAAGTATGATATTAGCTATGCTGCTGCTGCTGCTGTGTCGCTTTAGTCGTGTCCGACTCTGTGGGACCCCATAGACGGCAGCCCACCAGGCTTCCCCGCCCCTGGGATTCCCCAGGCAAGAACGTTGGAGTGGGTTGCCATTTCCTTCTCCAATGCATGAAAGTGAAAAGTGAAAGTGAAGTCACTCAGTTGTGTCGGACTCTAGGGACCCCATGGACTGCAGCCTACCAGGCTCCTCCGTCCATGGGATTTTCTAGGCAAGAGTACTGGAGTGGGGTGCCATTTTTGCAAATGCCCTTTATCAGGTTGAGGTAATTCCTTTCCATTTGTTGAGTGTTTTTATATGAAAGATGTTGGAGTTTGTCAAATGCTTATTCTGCTGTCTGTTGAGATGATCATGTGGTTTTGATCTTTTATCCTATTGGTGTGGTATATTATGTTAATTGACTTTCAGATGTTAAACCAACCTTGCATTTCTGGGATAAATCCTGCTTGATCACTAGTGTATAATCCTTTTTATATGTTATTGATTTCAGTTTGTTAGTATCTTGTTGAGAATTTTCCCATCTGTATTCAGAAGAGATATTGCTCTTTTTTTTTTTTTTTTTTTTTTGGTAAAGTCTTTGGTATCAGGGAGATACTCAGGATGATTTGGAAAGTTTTCCCTACACTTTAATGTTTTGGAAGAGTTGTTGAAGATTTTTATTCATTCCTCTTAAACATTTGTTAAAATTCACCTGTAAAGCAATCTGGGCCTGGGCTTTAAATTGTGGGAAATTTTAAATACTAATTAAATCTCTTTACTAGGTTTATGTAGATTTTCTGTTTCTTCTTGAGTCCATTTTAGCAGTTTGTGTCTTTCTAGGAATTTGTCAGTTTCATCTTATGTTTTCTAAATTATTGTCATACAATTGTTCATAGTTTTACTTTATAGTCTTTTAAAGTTTCTGTAGGTTTGGTAATGATTTCCTCTCTTTCATTCCTGATTTTCATATTTTGAGTGAATTTTTTCTCTTTTTAAATTCAGTCAGTTTAACTAAAGGTTTGTTAGTTTTCTTAATCTTTTCAAAGGACCAACTTTGGCCTTGTTGACTTTCTTTTTTTATACATGTATACTAATCTCTGTATATACACACATCATGATTATTACTATTATATCTATACACATTAGGCTAAACACACACACATATATTTTGTATGTGTGTGCAGACATATATACTGATGTCTGCAACTATCTAGTATTGCTTGATTCATTCTAGACTTCCCTCTTGCTTATCTGTAATTTCACACTCCAAGAATGAGAAGTCTACCTCCCACTATCTGCCATCCATTTATTTATTTGTTCAATCACAGTATACATGTATAGTGGTCTCAGAGTTGTTAACCCATACACCTGTGGGCATCAACTTCATCAATTAGAGCACAGTGCTTATGTACATTTCCTTTAATCTTATAGCCTCTACTCATTTCCAAAGTCACTTAAGTCACTACTTACCCTCCACTGTCTTAAGTGAGGTTATATAGTACATTTTAATAGTACTTTTAAAAATCACAGTCTGTATTCCACTCTGAGATTTCCCTGCCCTACTAATTAATTTTTTAAATTTGTATACATTAAGGTTGAGTCTTTTTGCTGTAAAGTTCTATGGATTTTGACAAATGCAGTGTCATGCATCACACAGAATAGTTTTACTGCCCTAAAATATAGTTCATTTATTAAGTCCTCCCCACTCCCCAAGCCCCTGGCAACCACTGATATATTTTCAGTCTCTATAATTTTGCCTTTGTCCAAAATGTCATATAAATGGAATCATATAGTATGTAGTCTTTTTTTTTTTTTTTAGTATGTAGTCTTTTAAGATCAACTTCTTTCACTTAACAATGTGCATTTCACTTAGCAATATTTTCCATGTTCTTGCATGAATTGACAGCTAATTCTTTTTTTATTGCTGAATAGTATTTCATTGTATGAATGTACCAAAGTGTATTTATCCATTCACCTATTGAAGACTATCTTGGTTACTCCCAATTTGGGGGGTCGGATTGTGAATAAACTGCTCTAAACATTCTTGTGAGGACTTTTGTGTGGACCTAAGTTTTCATATTCACTGAATGAGTGCCTAGGAGTGTAATTGTTGGATTGTTTTGTAAAACTGTGTTTAACTTTATGATAAACTGCCAACTTCTCTTTCAGAGTGGCTCTACCATTTTGCATACTCACTAGCAATGAATGAGGGTTCTTATACACTATGATAGAGGATTTTTCAGCTAAAATGACCCAGGATCTAAATTTATGGCCCTCTGCTAATTTTGCTGTTACCGCTTGGATGGATTCAAGGCCGTGGGAAACTGCAGAAAAGTAAGGGAGTGCCTAGAAGGGAGATATGGACCCTTTGATTAATTTTATCAGTCTCCTGGTCAATGGTTAATCTTATAAACACTGGATGTCCAACGAGGTCTCATTCTGCTAATAGTTACAGAGAGAAAGGATTCTTTCTTCACTAAACTGATAATGTCAACCTCAGGCCATATATTAATATATTTTGCACCCCTCCCAGTAAACCAGATGCTACCATGTTATTGGGTACTCCAGATGTTATATTTCTCAGAAAATGCTTTACTGCTCCCTCTTGATTTTGTCTTTTATGGTAAGAAATGTATGCATTTGGGTTGAAGTGTTATAGGATAAGATGGTCCTTTTCTTTTTAAAAAATATTTATTTGTTTGTTTGTTTTTGGCTGCATCAGGTCTTAGTTGTGGCATGCGAGACCTGCTGCAGCACATGGGATCTTTCATTGCAGCCCTCAGGCTTCTCTCTAGTTGAGGGGCCCAGGTTCTCGGTAGTTGTTGTGCATGGGCTTAGTTGTCCCATGGCATGTGGAATCTTAGTTCCCCAACCAGGGATCGAACCCATGTCCCCTGCATTGGAAGGAGGATTCTTAGTCACTAGACCACCATGGAAGTCTCCAAGATGGTCTTTTTCTTATTAAATTTGAATTCCAATTAAAGATGGACCTTGAGATAGAGCTATAATGGGACAAATAAATATGGCATTGGGAGTGCTGGCTACAAGAAGACCCAGAAGAGGACAAGTGTGGGGAAATGGAGTGAGGAAGCCACATCAGTGATGGGGAGAGTCAAAAAAGAGTAAGAACCCATTTGTGAAAGAGGAAAGGGATCCGTGGCAGAAGTGGACAATCCCTGTGGCAGAGAACCCCATGGGCCTGAATGGAGGAGGCAGAGAGAAAGAAAGATGCAAGAAACCAGCCTATAAGGTCAGGATGGGGGGCAAATGCAGTCTGATCTGAATGGGAGCTGAAAGCGAGAGGCTTACGGAGAAGAAGCAGGGAGGTAATGAACTTAGTTTAGGAGTCACTCTGACCTGAAGTTTTTGTATGTTTGTTTGGTTGGTTTTTGATTTTTGTTTTTCCAAAACTGAAGTATGTTTAAATGTGGATTCCAATATGGCAAATTTTCACTTTTTTTCAAATTGAAGTATAGCTGCTGTACAATATTATATAAATTATAGGTGTACATGGCAAATAGATGGGGAAACAGTGGAAACAGTGACAGACTTTATTTTTTTGGACTCCAAAATCATTGCAGGTGGTGACTGCAGGCATGAAATTAAAAGCTGCTTGCTCCTTGGAAGAAAAGCTATGACCAACCTAGACAGCATTTTAAAAAGCAGAGACATTCCTTTGCCAACAAAGGTCCATCTAGTCAAAGCTATGGTTTTTCCAGTAGTCATGTATGGATGTGAGAGTTGCACTATAAAAAAAGCTGAGCACCGAAGAATTGATGCTTTTGAACTGTGATGTTGGAGAATACTCTTGAGAGTCCCTTGGACTGCAAGGAGATCCAACCAGTCCATCCTAAAGGAGATCAGTCCTGGGTGTTCATTGGAAGGACTGATGCTGAAGCTGAAACTCCAATACTTTGGCCACCTCATGAGAAGAGTTGACTCATTGGAAAAGACCCTGATGCTGGGAAAAATTGAAAGTAGGAGGAGAAGGGGATGATAGAGGATGAGATAGTTGGATGGCATCACCGACTCAACTGGACATGAGTTTGAGCAAGCTCCAGGAGTTGGTGATGGACAGGGAGGCCTGGTGTTCTGCAGTCCATGGGGTTGCAAAGAGTTGGACACGGCTGAGCTACAGCTGGACTGATGTAGTGATTCATAATTTTTAAAGTTTATACTCCACTTATACTCTTTATAAAATATTGACTATATTCCCTCCATTGGATAAATATCCTTGTGGGCTTATTTGATA